>NC_139230.1:66888686-69288686 GCF_977018435.1 Lepisma saccharinum
ATATAGCGTTAGAAGTTAGCCTGAAACATACTCGACTACCCTAAATCCCTCTTGGGTGACGTTTGAACGCGGATATCTAGATTCCATCGTTTTATTTTATTTACCTATTTCATTCTGTCTTAGTTTATGCATTTTACGACCTTGGCTTATATTTGGCAAATCGTTTCTGCAGTTAAAAGCCTGCGGCGAATTCTCAAAACCCAGAGCCAAGATTCGTCCGACGCAGATACGGTAAAAGCGTTATTGGACGAACGATGTGGCTGGTTTGGCCTGATATAAAATGCTAAATCACACACATTTCCGTCACGTCATGGCGGCCTCCCTCTCTCCCTCCATCTTCAAGCCTTCACAGATTCTCCCTCCAGATTCTTTAAAGATTCTTCCTCGCATACCCTCTTCTCCACTAACGATGAGACCAGACTAATTAAAACTTTGACTGCTATAAATTTCTGGAATTAAAAAAATCGTGATTTAAGTATGAAATATAGAGGGGGAAATTAAATCGTCATTTTCCTTGCAATTTTTAATTGCACGCTCATTCCCGTGCTCTTCGTTCCAGGTCCTGGAAAGTCGGAAGGCACGTTCGACTTTCGTGCCTCTGTTACTCTTCCATTAACTTCCAAGACATCATTTTTATTCCAGAAAAAAATAGAACATCTGTTTCGTACGTTGCTCTCTTTTGTTTGTCTAAGCGATGTAATCAATGCTACCTAATCACCTTTAATACACACATAAATAAAATCATCTCTATTTTTCTCTCAAGTAAATGCCCGCCTGTTCGTGTGGATGACGAATGATCTCCTTTAATTATCCGATCCACGCATAGGCCGTGCGTGTATTATTTTTTTCACGGCGGTTAGATTGGAAAGAATGAGCAATTACAATGCACATACTTTTCTGATGAAGACTGGATTATTAATTAAAAGCATATCAACCCTACAATTGGACACAAAAATGAAATAGAATAACAAATTATCTCTTTTTTTGATTCATAGGACTCTTCTGAGATTTTCTGCTCTTACGACCCCAACTACTATTGTGGCAGTAAAAAAAGTTATTCTCTTAAAATTACAATTGCACAAAGTCATCAAAATATGTATCGATAATCCATGATGTCTAGGAAACAGATTTATTTTGTGTCTGCTGACAATGCGTCGTGAGTTAATTGAATTATAAATGAGCTTTTGTTTATCGTGTTATAAATTCTATTCAATGCATATTTCTTAATTCTGTCCCCATTTTAAACTACTCACTTTATTACCTTCAGTTTTCTTTTATATTGACTTAACGAAATTAAGCCTAATTTATTGTGTGCACATAAATTGACATTTCAGGTTAATCTTATGCAAGTAAACAATCAGCGGGTAGATATCTTCAAACGTTGGTGGTTCGAACCAATGTGATACTGGACCAACTCAGTAGCTAGAAGAATGCTTAGAACAAGACAAAAATTCTAAAGAAAGCAAGATCGATAGTAAAATATCGTCGATCGCCAAGTTAAAAAGTAGTTGGTTTATAATGCTAGCATAATAAATGCATTTATTTGCTAACGTAAATCATAAAATGCAACCCAAAGTTTACATGCAATTGTGAATTTTTTTAACCACGAAACTGAAAATGAGTTATTGCATTGAAGACTTACTCACCCGGTTTAATTTGGAGCTGCACCACGAATTTTAAAATGCCGAATCAACAATCAGATTAACTCAATACGTTTATTGAAAAATTACATTCACTTCGGCGTGTGTTCCTTTAAGAGCACCGAGAATCAGTTTCTAAAACAGTGTTCAAATCAGGTGTTCTGAATCTTCTCCTTAGGATGGAAGACATGCCGAGATAAATGCTCTTTAATGATGCTTTCTAAAAGAAAACCCAGAAACTACCAAAGAGCAAAGTTAACGAATTTTACTTTAGCCCATTTAGCGAATTTCTACTAATCGGTCTCGGGTTCGATTCCCATTGGAGGCACATTGCACAGTGGTTTGGATCCCACTTTGAACTGTAGGTCCAGTCCAGATTAGCTTTTATGTGCGTAAAGTAGATTTTAAAAAAACTCAAACTCAATTTCTAGCAACCCTTAACTCTCTGGCGTAGCTATTACTTTTCCAGTAGTGACAAATTGAAGGAATTATATTATTATTTATTTCATACTCGAGAAATCTTCGAGTGGAGAACTGTGTAGAAAAGTTTCATATAATTCAGCTTGTTGTGTGATTTTTATTGCTAATGATAGGCCCTCCAATGATAATATAATTATTGTAGTAATATGCACGTTGCCCTGCTCGAAACTCTCCTGCTTTAAGTGAAGTGGTATATGAATTTAGAAATTGTGAGTTCTGAATATTGCAATAAAGATGGATGTAAAAAATGAACTTCATCACAACATCGAACGAGTTTTATCTAGGTAACAATTCAGTTGCCCTCGGTTAATCTAGTTGATTCGACTGTCGTATATAATATATTTTTAATTCTTGGAGATATATCGTTACTTAGATGATCGTATTTGATCACAGAATTTGCTACTATTTTGTAAATCGTAATGATTCATGTAATAATATTTGGTTGTTTCGGATTCACACTCGTCATCGTGGTTAACTTAGTGATGGAAATATTTTAACTTGAAAATTGTAGCCTACGAATAGATGAGCACTGAATACTTTTAATATATATTTTCATTATCAAGTGAATGCTGTAATACTTGTAAATTCTTTAGTCTAAACACTAAGCATTGTAAATTTACTATGCGTATAAGACTGTGAAGAAGTGCTTATAATAAAACATTCATTTAAAAAAAAACAGAAGTGAACATGGTGAGAAAAATTACCTGCTCCCATCATTATAAATTTCTACAACTTTTGAATTTTCTTACATTTAAATACATTTGTTAGTTGCAACTTAGTTAACTTCCCAGTGTTGTGCGTTACTTTTTCAGTCACAAGCCTCTCACTTTTGAAAGAAAATGACGTGACGTAAATAGAATCTAACTGTGTACTTAATTCACCATTAAGATCATTATTTTAAAATCTGTCTGATCTGACACTTGAAGACGCGCCTTGGAAATTCGCAAGTTCTTTGAGGAATAGTTTCATCTTTGTGAGCATATCATGCAAAGAAGAAATAATTCACGCTTTTCAAAGCAGGGTCGTTTGAAATCTTTGAGCTTTCAAATCTGTTGGATTGAGGCTGCCAAGGCACAATCAATTAAAAACTTCGTACTGGAAATACATTTCCACGACTATATAGATGAGTTAACTTTGGATCAGAGAATGACGATGACATTGGAGCGTATATTTCACATACATTTCTACAACTCTGTTTTTACTAATGCTGTTCCTCAACGTAAGTGCATCAGTTGACAACTTTGTCCCGTTGCAGTATTTTGTTACATGGTGAACAAACACTGGCTATCCTTGAGACAAAAGACCATAATGAACAATTGGAATGTGACAACGACGGTCATTCGGTGATGTGGGGTAACGTACTATGGCTAGCAACTGTCAATAAACCTGAGTATCGAAATAGTGTACATCTCAATACACGAGGATCATACTTGCTACATAAACGAGTTAAGTTCAGTTCCGTTGTGACCAGTGTTTGAATCAATCTAGGAAAGTTTGTGTTTGAAATGCGTGAGAGTTTTTAAAATAATAATTTGATTATATTGTTTTGAAGAAAATATTCTACAAATCATTACTGATTATACATACTCTAGTTTGCACACAAAATTACATCCATGCTCAATGTTTGGCTAATATATTACCATCTTAATATATGGCGTATTTGTATGGAAAAATATGCGCCCTAGGATATTGGAAGTAAATTATTGGGAAAGTACTGTACAGAAATTACAGCAGTTTGATACAATTTAAATTCTCCAACTGCAAATATAATTCGAAACTAATCACATCATAATGTGCATGCCATAACATAGAAAATTAATGATATGGCATCTTCACTTACTTGAAGACGCTTCTTGAAAATTTGAACATTGTACAGTACGAATGCAATTAATGAATTATTTTAAGGATGGACTATCTTTCCAGAAACGGTTGAATTCGATACAGAGCTAGAATAACTTTCAGAAAAGAATTTCTATCATTTTATCTTACCCTTGTCATGGGCAATACAAGAGTGATTTCTCATTGGTTGGGTAGTCTATGCTTTCTCAAGTCATTGTTGTTTAAGACGAAACAACCGAAATTGGGGAAAATGTCCATGCTTGCTGATAAAAAGATAATGTACGAGTAATAATAACTTGTTGACATTGGTATTAGTCTATTTTTTTGTTGAATTTGAATTTTTGAATTTGAATTAAAATTTGTTGGGTGCGTCAGCACTGAGGCTATTTTGCACCCGTCACACTATACGGTGTCCAGCCCCTTATCATAACAAAAATAAAAGCGTGTCTGAAAACTAAAATTTCCTTAGCTTGGTTAAAAGCTGAGGCTAAAAAGGGCGCTCGGCACAAATAAGAACAAAACACAGGACGATACAGAATTATACTAGCCATGGGGCCAGTCGCCAGAGCCTCGTTAGTCTGCAGTCTAGGGTGTACTACGTGGAAGTTAGATTGACTATTGGGTGCACTACGTGGAAGGAGCACCCCTTACACCCCGATTTCTGTTGTTGATTTGGTGTTTTAAATCCACTTTATGCACAGTAAAGCTAATCGGGACTGGACCTACAGTTTAAAGTGTGATCCGATCCACTATGTGCCTCTACCGGGAATCAAACTCGGGACCCCTTGATTATAAGGCGGCGACGCGACCACTGCGAGATCGGGGAGGCCAGTATTAGTCGACGATAAGCAGATTTCGTAGTATTTTTTGTAAACTGTATAATGAAAAACACACATATTACTTCCCGAAAATTATATCTTATTTTCATTTTAAGTGCAAAACTTTGCCAGTCACTAGAAAATATTTGTTCTGATGTTGCATAAGGAACATATCCCACACAAGTATATTTTAAAATTGCGCGAATCCAGACAACTTTAGAAGATGAATACTGTATTTATTAAGTGAATTTGTAAACTTTATTTCTTCTAGTGTGATGCTAGTTAGTTAAATATGCATGTCAAAAGGGAATCATTTGCGAATTCCGCCTTATAGGGAAAGCATTCTTTAATATAAATAAGAAACATTGATACCACGCTGAAAGTATAGCCTACGCTTACAAACAAAACATTTCTAAAATGGTGAGGAACTTTGCAGGAAAAAGGGATCCGCCAGCAAAGAAAATGAAGTTTGAGGAAAGAAAGACGCAGGGTCGTTCGATGTAGCTAGATGAACGCAGACAGTAAGTGGGGAATAAGTAAACGTGGGAGGGAATATGGACTCTACGTTCATTTTCATGATCTCGTGTGACGTTCCCAGAAACATTCAATCCATTTTATGTTCTTTGCCTTTATGGTATACGTCATCTCTTGTCACTCGGGGCTTGGAAAATGTTTCTTTTTCTTATTCCTTTCTCACATCAACGTACCTATTCAATGGGAAGCCATTTCAAGATATAAAACACACAGTATTTCTTGTACCTTAATAATAATTTGCAAATAAATAACCTTGTTTAACATTTATCTAGATATTGCACTAAACTTCCCATCTTGTTTCACTGTTTACTGCAGAACATGTTTTAATACGTCATGTAGTACATCTTGTTTCGAATGATGATGGAATTGCTTTTACTCTTGCAACAGTCACTTATGGGGTACTATTCATACCCAGGATAGAAATGTATTACAACAACGTTGAATTGAGGTATTTGAAATAAACCACGTTATTACTCTGCTACTTATAAACATTTTAAACGTTTAAATTTTTTCACATTACATTTGCTAATAAGTTTGATTTGATGTTTGTTATTTAGCGTCCCTTCTTCTGCCACTTTTGGCTAATCGCGAGGATGAGAATGAGTGATAATATGATTAAATTGATCAAGGGAATTCGAACAGGCTGGAATTCGAACCCGAGCCCCTTAGCTAATCGACCCGCCACGGTTGGTTGATTGATTGATTTGGTGTTTAAGTTCACTTTATGCACAGGAAGGCTAATCGGGACTGGGCCTACAGTTTAAAGTGGGATCCGAACCACTATGAGCCTCCACCGGGTATCGAACCCGGGTCCTCTTGATTACAAGGCGACGACGCGACCACTGCGCCATCGGAGAGGCCTGCCCCGCCACGGAAATCGCCTTTTAATGATAAGTGCAACTCAGCATATTAAAGAAATTATGTACATAAAAAATTTGACTTAACATAATTCTCAAAGTTAGACATTTTGTTAAATCAACTTCTGTGTGTGTGTTCCCTTTGACAAGAAAGCGGCGACCGAAATAGCAAGTTCAGTACATTTATAAAGCGATGCATTTCACATGTTATCTTTCAATCATTAAATACGTTAATATAACTGCGACGGGATGAATTTCAATATTATAGCTATAGAAGAGTCGTACTTAAAATTATAAATATATTATTCTTAAGTCGTATTGTATTTTTCAAGATTTTCCAAGTCGCTCTTCCAGGTTTATCGATTATTCACGATGATGTGAATGGATGATGAATCGATGAAATCGACGAGGGAACAACACAAAGAAAAACCCATCCTCGGGATTCAAACTTATGATCTTTGATCACTACACTATATAAGCCAATAACATGATTATAAATTATGGTTAAAGAAACTTGTAACACTAATTTACTTCAAGTTCATTCAACACCAAAACAATATGTTATATTTATTAACACCAATTATGGTCCAAATACAGTTAATAATATTAAAAAAAACTACACTAATTCTCGATTACTAAATTCTTTGGCTCTGTACATTCGAGTGAACAGTTGATATCAGGAGTTTCATCAATATTCAAAACGGTATTACTGCTAGCGTTTTGTCCTATGCTACATATGGCAGGTCTTTGTAAGTCCAAAGCAGGACAATGTACGTACAAGTCAGTCACTACCAGTAAGAATTCTAATTGCTTACCGATATCTCGAGAACGTAATGGTACAATTGTAAATAGGTTCAATGGCCATTCAGTTTGTCAATAAGATTGGCAACGCTGAAATCTTCAGATTTGTTAACCTGACGAGGTAGTAAACTAAGGAAGAATATGTGACCTCCCGAAGACGAATCCATCACTTAAGCACTCAACTAAACTCATCCGGTCCGTGTCAGGCATATTTGTATGTTTTCATGTGTAACATTATTACTATGTGATCTTGCCAACGTGCTGGGAGCTCAGTGTGAAACGAATCCTGCGGTCCTACGTTTATATACTGATTAAAACATGGACATTTCATTGTTTTTGTCTCTCATTTACCTCATTATCCACCCACATGGTCGCTACTAGCCCAGAACGAAAGAGACAGAACTGAGAACAGCGACATAAAATAAGTAAAATGAAAGAAAGAAATAAAAAAAAACACTACGGTAACTTCAGGATGGCCCACATTTGATATGGGTATTGTACATACAAATTCACATCAATATATATTTTCTCCAAAGTGAATCGAGTTGACCACCTAATATAGATGACAGTAAAATGTGTAGTCTGCTGTGTTCGGAAAGACTGATGCTGATTTCAAATCGAAGTGACATGTGTCGCGTGTTGCTTGATGAAGAGTCAGTGGAATGTAGGCTTATACAGCAAGTCACACCGTTACGACATGAAAGGTTGCGATTGATCGGTTCACTCTCAAGCGACAAGTGTCGTGAGTTGCTTGTCATTGCGGCATAATGGTCTTGAAGTATCGAAAAAAAGTGTAACATATTCAGAGAATACGTAACTGAATGTTGCAATACAAATGAAAGAGAAATAAATGAAAAAAGAATAAAACAATGTATTAAAACATTCTTTTACCTGTTTTGAAACCCCCCATAATCGCTTTTTTTTTAATTGGACATGACACAGGCATTGAAAATACTTTAATAGTGCCCCTTCAATATATGTATGCTCCTTATGAATATTTTTAATAAATATACTACATTACAATTTTATACGCTTGACATGGCAAGATTCCACATTTTAAAAGAACCTAATCATACAAATCTAGAAGCTGCAAAGTCGACGAGTTTAGTGGATTCAAGTTATCAACGTTTAGAAACGCTTGAATGTTGTTGGGCATGATATTTGAGTTTTTGTTTTAAGCTCACAGATATGCTATGATAGGCTATGCACAGATAGGCTAATCGAGACTGGAGCTAAAGTTTAAAGTATGATGCAAGCCACTAAGTGCCTCCAACGGGTATCAAACCCGAGACCCCTTGGTTACAAGGCGATGACGTAACCACCATGCCATCAGAGAGGCTCAGGGATGATGTTTCCGAAAGTGCCCCAAATTACAACCTATTTTCTTCTTTGCACACACTATAAATTGCTTCACTTTAGACTAATGAAACTGGCGAGTGGAACCCTAGCCAACAAAATAGCCAATAGCCATCTGTGGTGCAGTCCTGTTTTATTCTACGCGTACTTAATGCCTCTCTAGAGCCTATTTTTAATGACAGATATTGATTGACTGTAGTATCGATAGAAAGTTCATATACGAGCTGGCAAATACCCTAAGCGCTGACGCATCCACGATTTTAATTTCAATCAATTAATAATCTTTCAGAAACACTTGAAATTTTATAGAAATTGTCTGTTTAATAGAGAGTGGCTTCTTCTATTCTCAATACACATGTAATCTGACCCATATTATTTATAATAAACGTTACGTCACCATTGCATCTGCTATAACTTATGTCGGTTTTTCTTGAATGGTGGGGGAGAGGTTTGAATTTTTTGCACTTTTTGTTTGAATTATATAGCAATATATAGTGTGGATTGTAATATATATTAGACCTGTCTGAGCGTGCGGTAAGGCCAATTTTATCAAACTATGTAATGTACATTTTATTTATCTTGTTTTGTTAATTTTCTATTTGGTTGAAATGAGGTTTGGCTTATTCATTTTAGAACAGTAATTCTTATTTGAACTATAAAGAGCAAAGATATAATTTGATGGCTTCTACACGTATTGCTTCCATTCTTCAGGTGCTGAATTTAATGGAGACACGAGGACCTTCAGCTATCAGAGTACGTGCCACATTGCCCTGCATCAGTGCAACAATGACTACTCCTGTAGACATGCATTGCAACCAGTGTTGCAGTTTTGTGATTCATCCAGCTGTAACCGAGAGTCCTGCATGAAGGCCCTGCAGAACTTTTACGGCACTGCCGATGTTAAATGGACCATGGAAGTTGCTTTTTGTCTATGCAAGTAAGTGTGTATGAATCATTTTTTCCTGCTATAAACAACTTCTAGCTTGGCTACAACACTGATGCCTATCATGTAACTACCAAATTAAAATTTCCGGTGAACTGTTAAGTGTACTATATGATTACCATTAAGGAATGGTTACATGCAGTATACCGTTCATATTCGTGATGGTTTGCTTGAGGGGAACTCACCTTGTCAGGTATGTAATTCTTAAAAGGATCCTCGGATGCTACAAGTTTCTATTAGTAAAAATAGTCTGTTGATATTAGAGATTGTGAATAGAAAATGTCTTTCGATCAAAATCTGGCCTTCATTGTTTTGGATATTCCATCTTCACAACATAACTTTAACAGAATAAATTAGATCTCTGTGTTCGCATCGGATAATATCTCGTTGAGGGAATTAACGAAAGTATATTTTTGCCCAAGGGTTACATCAAAATCTGACCATCTAATTTAGAGTATGTAGGAATTTAAGCGAATTACGCAGATTTGCATAAATTTCTACTCAGTATACCCCCTGTGTTCCAAAAGGTAAGGTAATTTCAAGTATATTTGTTTATAAACCTGGAGCATATCCACTTGTGTAGAAAAGTTTCCTGCAGTGAAGTAATCAGGGGGTTAGTGGTTTGACTCCTCCCCTCAAAATTTAGATATGAAAGAAGTGGTAACTCATTGCACTGTTAATAACTGTTAATAAAACAAAAAAAGCCATAAACCCCTGGTAGGGTCACGTCACAGTGTTAAAAAAAATGCTGGTGAATCATTTAATTTTTTAATTTCAAATCCAGATATTTTAAAAAATGTATAAATCCATGATTCAGTGTTCTGTAACACACTTTAAAAGCAACGAAATGGGAATGCCTAGCTTAAGGGAATGTTTTCATAATAGAGGATTAAACGTTTCTATTTTGATTGGGAAATTGGCGAACTGGATCTAAGATGTATGTATAATAATAATAACAAGCCATTGCTCTACAGCCCCTAAGGGCCTTGGCCTATTTCCGGACTTTCAGTCTCCCTACCTAGAGGTAATGGGGTGACGTGGGGTCAGCACGTCGAACGCCCAGCCGTTATAGGAGATATCCATGACCGGGTTACGCTATTCACTCGTAGCTCCCCAATTTCCTCACGATGGTGGGTTTCCACCGGCCGAAAACCCAGAGACTGAACCCAGGCGGACTCGAACCCATGCCGTCCGCAGTCGGAGCCCAAAACCCAGCGCGTTAAATCACAAGGCCACGGAGGAGGTACCGATATTCGAATAAATTAACTTTGTTCCTACTTTTCTCAGTTGTACTCGTATAAATTAATATTGTAAGACAGATTCTGAATTCTGCTTAAATCACTCTTCTTCTTTTTTTAAAGGCTGAATCTGGTTCAGAATGGCATTCCTTAAAGTAAGTTTTTCCCTTAGGGAATAGGAAGTTTACTACATGTGCCAAATCTGGCTGAAAGATGATGGTGTAATAACACTAACACCCCTCTCTGCGAAAAATAAATTGAAAAGAATAGTAGTGACACAGTAATTTTAATACTCTGCTATATCGTATACAGCCATATAATAACGCGATAAGTGCTGGACTTACGATCTCGCTACCGTCGGTCTCCGGTTCGACTCCTGGCATGCTCATGGATGTTTTTCGTTTGCATGTCCCTTCATCACCTTCATCAAATCATCATCCATCCTTATTGTCACAATTAGGCTAAGAGCCGAAAAATCTGCGTAGAATAAGAAAAATAGAAAATGCCCACAAATACAAGAAATACTTCAAACTAAATACTCAATTGTTTGTAAATCCTTCAGTTTCAAAATTTTGAGAACCTTAAAACAAATAAGTTAGTTTATTGTCATTTTCGTAATATGCACCTCAAAAGGTTTTTTCTTCGAAAAAATATTTAGTGGCTTTAACCACTTCTTTTCCTTACAATGCCTTAGCGAGTTTTCATTCATTTACAATTCTGTACCGAAACAAACTTTATTTCATTTCCTTGTATTGGTTCCAAAATATCAAGCTCAAATATATTGGTAATTTGACCACACAAGTATTGAAATGCATATTTATGCATTTTGAATATGTTTTCGCATGTCCGACATAATTTTTCTAAACATATGTTAGATGCTCTTTAAGCTCCAGTGTGCTAAAAATAATATTTAACTGAAGAAGTGCTATTCCTGCCACATATTTATTTATCTGAATAATATTGATGAACGCGCGAGCATGTAACGAAGCGGAAGCATGAGCTTAAATATTTCAAGAAAGGTTATGCAGCGTAATTTCGCAGTATACCATCCTTGTAATACGTAATCACGGAGAAGTAATATTTATATGTAAACTGAAGCTAACTATTATTTTATGTTAGATAGTATATAGACTAATAGCTAAATAAACGAATCGCTTATTCCGTTAAAATCGTGCGTAAATGCTCACACGCCTCACCTTAAAGATAGCACGGTCGCTGCTCAACTTATTCTTTGACTGGAATCCAATGTCTCTGCGATGTACCTGGCTCAGTCCCCTTTTGCCCCATCTTGTTAATCTCGGGAAATCGCGCTCAGGGGAGCAATCTCTTCCATCCTGCTCCAATCCCGGACGGTGACCAATTAAAAGTAGCTGTGTCGAGCGAGTTATTTGCCAGTCGCACCAAATAAATCCACACCTTGCAGATCCTTGTTGGCACAGAACCCAAGTTCACGCATCTTCGGCCAACACTATCACGGGATCAGCGTGTCTGGAGAACAGACATCGGATTGATTCCTCGATTTATAATCGATAGTGTCAAGATCTGTTAATAACTGCATAATATTCGAAAAGATCGATTGTACATTTCAGGTTATAAATAATTTTTATAGATGGATTTGTCATTTTTTCATCCTTTCAATCTATAAGGTAGTAACCTTATAGATTTTTATTGTGTATTCTAAAGGCCTTTGAAACCATAATTTGGTTATTCGAACTTCCAATTCTGGTAATATATATGTGTTTATTATTTTATGTGATTATCGTATATAATAGTGAAATTAAAGTGATTTTGAAGTATTCTTCATGTAATCATTTGCACTACACAATCAAATTCCTCATTGCTACCTAATCAGAATATTTTACTATTCTCAACTGATCTGAACATTTTGAAAAAACACACACGAAGAAAATAATAACAAACAAGAAAAAACATTCTGTACACACAGAAAGGTAAACGCATTAGTTGAAAGAAAAAATGCATTAAGTCTGTATCTCAGACCAAAGGTTTAAGTGCATCATCGAGAAAGATACAGAAAGATGCATAAAAAAAACGCATCAAAGTACATCTCTTATGATGCACTCTGGTGTTACCTTTTCAAACGATATAAAATGTAAACCTGATTCTCGGCAAAGGTAAAAAACACACATTATTGCAACAATCGATGCGTTCCTGATGCATCAAATAGATTTGGTTCATTTTGTTCTCTCTGTGTATTCCTTAATTGGCAGTTTAACTTTCCGAAAGAAAAGTGTATATTGTGTAAAAATGCTATGGGTATAATTCATAAGGTATGCCAAATATACTATAGGACCTCGTTGTTCACTTAGTAACTTAGGTAACGCTGTTGCCTTGTTTGGCATCGGTGCCTGATGGAGGCACATTTACACACTGGTTCGGATCGCACTTTAAACTGTAGGTCCATCTTACCTGAGTATAAAATGAACTTAAACAACTCTTTTGAATTATCTAAGTCTACAGCAATGAAGACATGATTGTAATGCAATTCAAAAAACTCGTATAAAATATTGATAAACGTGAAATAATTTTTTTGCGTGTACGTACTCAAAATATCGTTACGTATTTACTATCAAGATTTGAGAATAATGCCAGAAATAACAAATTTCGGTATAAATAAAATATGTTTTTTCTTGCAATGAACATACTCAAATTATATATTTGTAAGTGCTGAACTTTTCCACATATTCATTAGCTAATATATCATGACTGAAAAAAATTAGGTGCATCAAGAAACCCACGATTGGCAAAGAAAGTCTTCATGAATTAAGTAATGATAATGGTATAAGATTGATTACTTTTGCAACCTCAAAGAATTTAATTGTGAAAAGTACCACTTTTAAACATAAAGATATCCATAAATATACCTGGTCTTCTCCAGATGGTAAAACTCATAATCAGATAGATCATATTCTCATTGATAAGAGAAGGCATACTAGTATAATTGACGTTCGTACACATAGAGGCGCTGACTGTGCCAGTGACCATTATTTAGTAATTGCTAAATTAAGAGAAAGACTCTCAGTGATAAATCATAAGCAACAAAATCTAACAGTTCTAAAATTTGATACAGGAAAGTTTACTGATGAAAGAATTAAGAAAGATTACCAAATTGAACTGTCAAATAGATTTGATGTTTTGCAGGATTTAAATGATGATGAAAATATAAATGAAACAGACGTAAATAAGAATTGGGAGCACATACGTAATGCAATAGAATCAGCAGCTAAAGAAAGTATAGGATACCATAAACCGAGAAAAAGTAAGCCATGGTTTGATAATGAATGTCATAATCTAGTAGAAATAAGAAATCAGGCTAGACTTAGGTGGTTAAATAACTCTGATGATACAAATCTAAACAATTATAATAGAATAAAGCGAGAAGTTAACCGCACGTTTAGAAGTAAAAAAAGAGATTACTTGAAAAGCAAAATTAACGAAATTGAAACAAACAGCAAAAATAAAAATATCAGAGATTTATATAAAGGTGTAAATGAGTTTAGAAAGGGGTGGCAACCTAAAGTAAACTTGATAAAAGATAAAGACGGTGATTTTCTAGCTGACCCAAGCGATATTCTAAATAGATGGAAGAACTACTTTAATGATCTTTTAAATGTCCATGTAGGAGATAAATCAAAAGTAAACGAAGTCCACACAGCAGAACCTTTAGTTCCAGAACCTAACTTGACTGAAGTTAAAGATGCTATTAAAAGGCTAAAGAATAACAAAGCACCTGGCATTGATTTAATACCAGCTGAGTTAATTAAATATGGTGGAAATTCATTAATATGTCAAATTCATAAATTAATTTGTTTAATATGGAATAAAGAAGAAATCCCTCAACAGTGGAAAGAATCCATAATTGTTCCTGTGTTTAAAAAAGGTGATAAAATGAACTGCAATAATTACAGAGGAATTTCTCTACTCTCAACAACATCTAAAATATTATCTAACATTATTTTAACAAAACTAACCCCATATACTAATGAAATTATAGGTGATTATCAATGTGGATTTAAACGTAACAGATCAACTAGAGATCAAATTTTTCACATCAGACAGACACTTGAAAAAAAGTGGGAATATAATCAAAATGTCCATCAGCTATTCATTGATTTCAAAAAAGCATATGATTCGGTCAAAAGAGATAAATTATATAATATATTAGTCGAGTTTGGAATACCTAAGAAGCTTGTTAGTATGATAAAAGTATGCACCAGTGAAACAGAAAGTAAAATTCGTGTGGGTATTAATATGTCTGACAAATTTACAATTCATGATGGGTTAAAACAAGGAGATGTATTATCTCCATTCCTCTTTAATTTTGCCTTAGAATATGCTGTTAGGAAGGTAAAAGAAACTAAAGAAGGACTAAAATTAAATGATGTGACTCAGTTGTTAGCATATGCAGATCATGTAGACTTACTGGGGGATGATGTGAATACAATTAAGAATAATGCTAAAATATTTTTCAAAACTGCTAAAGAGATAGGTTTGGAAGTTAACAATGAGAAAACTAAATATATGCTTACAGGCCGAAACCAAGTGTTAGGTAATAATCAAAATCTAATTATTGATAACAAATCGTTTGAACCAGTTTCCAAATTCAAATACTTAGGAGTAATATTAACAAATGAAAATGATATTAAAGAGGAAATAAAAAGTAGGCTTAATTCAGGAAATGCATGTTACTTCTCTCTTCATAAACTTTTGTCTTCTCGTTTAATATCTAAGAAACTAAAAGTTAAAATATACTAAACGTAAATTGAGAGTATTTGAAAATAAGATCCTTAGGAAAATCTTTGGACCTAAAAGGGATGAGGAGACAGGTGAGTGGAGAAGGTTACATAATTTAGAAGTACATAATTTGTATTCATGTCCAGATATTATTAGAATGATTAAATCAAGAAGACTTAGGTGGGCAGGCCATGTGGCACGAATTGGAGAGGAAAGAGGAGTTTACAGGATTCTTGTTGGGAAACCTGATGGTAAGAGACCTGTAGGAAGACGAAGATGGAGGGACAACGTTGAGATGGACCTAAGGGAAATCGGTAGAGATGGAAAAGAGTATATAGAACTTGCTCAAGATAGGGAAAGATGGAAGGCCTGTGTTGCTGCAGCCATGGACCTTCGGGTTTAAGAAGGCTAGGGAATTAGTTTTAGTTAGCATCAAGATACTAGAAATAGGCGTCGTTAAATGAAAATTGTTGTTTCCGACATTATTGCAATTGTATTTTTAGTTAATGGATTCACTGAGACTATTTGCACTCTGGCAAACACAAAACTAATTTATGTCAGTGAAATAGAACAACAAATATTTTAATGTTGCAATGTGTTTTCTTTATCAAGAACAAATTAAACGCATCGACGAACTAAGTTACTTCGCTGTCGATAAAAGCTGAGGCTGTAAATGGCATTCAGCACACAAAGGACAAGATGCAGGACAACACGCAAGCTTCACAGAGGATTATCCTGGCTGTGAAACCAGTCGCTAGTCCTCGTTTTTCTGCACGAAATCGATTTTCCCAAATAAAACGTAGTGTAGAGGAAAGATTGTCATTTGAATGCCTTCCGTAAAAGTCACTCCTCACTTTGTATTTTTTCGGTTATTTTACGTCGTGTTTGTGTACCTCTCTTCTAGGCTTTAATGATAATCGCGACTATGAGGATGAAGTTGAAGTGTGTGGGGAACATTGTGAAGAGGGGGCGAGCAAACGAACCTCGAGGTGGAGAATTTTGGAACAAGTAGAAGATGTTGGAATAGTTGAGAGAGCAAACGAAATGAAATATCCATGAGTCAGCCACGATTCGAACCTTGCACTACTGGTTACGTAAAGAACCATACCAAAGCCCAGATTCAGAGGAGGATAGCTTCAGCCTCAGGTCTCCATCTTGAAAGGGATCTCCACTCCATTGGGAAGAAAAAAGGCTTTGTAAAGGGCTTCAGTGTGAAACATGCGTATGAGTAGGGCGCGGATTTATAGACACTAAAAGCCTCTCAAATAGGCAGGCAAATAGGCACCCAAAATGATAAAAATTGGCACTTAAAAGGCAATGTAAAATAAAAAGACAATAAAGTATGCACCCTAAAGTTTAAAAAATGCACTAAAATTGGCCAAAAACGCGGGTTTTAAAAATTGTCACTCTTTTGTGAACCCTTGCTTTTCGACCATTTTGACTAATCGCGACATTGAGGATGGAGGATGATTAAATTAGATTGATGAAATGACACTGACAAAGAGACATCGCAGGCGGAAACTTCGATATCGAGATCGGGAATTCACCTCTCCTCTGAGGCAACGAATGGCTGTTTATTTGCCAAAGTGAAAGTCTGCTATATGCTCAGATAGGCTAATCGCGACTGGACATACAATTTAAAGAGGAATCCGAACAGTTGTGCAATATGCTTCCACCGGGAATCGAACCCGGGACCTCTCAAATGTGACAAATAGCAAATTTCAGTCAGTTCAACATAAAAAAGAAGTATATTCTTCAATGAAGGGGAAGCCAAAGGCGCGTAAGAACAGCTGAGGTGAGCAAATATTGCAGAATAGGCATTTCAGGCACGATTAAACCAAATAGGCGCTAACTTTCAAAATAGGAAATTATAGACACTATAAAAATGCTTTTTCGGACCAGAAACACCACGAAACGAACCTACTCGTACAATATTTGAGGCCTATGTTCTACTACAAATAATTAAAAAAAAGGGCAAATAAGCATAAATCTGCATTGTATATATGATTGATTGATTGAGTTGGTGTTTAAGTCCACTTTATGCACAGTAAGTCTAATTAGGACTTGACCTACAGTTTAAAGTGGGATCCGAAACACTTGTACCTCCACCGGGTGCAAGGCAATGCATCCTACTTCTGAGATACTGAGTTTGATATGTAGTAGCAACTCACCAACTAACAAAACCTGAACTGATATGTTATAACCAGGACATGATAAATTTCCAAATAAAGTTAAAGCTATCCGACATTTCAACATGTCGTGAAGTCATACGGGGGTGGATGTAAACCACACACTTTCACAATCTTGGCCATTTAAGGAAGTGATGTGATCAGTACCACATCCTGGCCGCCTTAACCCACCAGGGTTGTCCCCAGGTACGCATTTATTAGAAGTTGGGTGAACCCCAGAGCTGTCCCATGGTGGAACATTTCTGGGAAAATTCCTACCTGAAATGAAACACCCCGGGAATCGAATTCGAGCCTCAGGGCCTCTCCGATGGCGTAGTGGAACCGTCATCACCTTGTAATCAAGGTGTCCCGAATTCGATATCCGGTGGAGGCACATACTGGTTCGGATCCCACTTTAAATTGTAGGTACAGTCCCGATTAGCCTGTCTGTGCATAAAGTGGGCTTTTAACAACAACTCAAATCGAATCTAAGTCTTCCGCGTGGGCAGTCAGTTCACCGTGGCTCTGCAATTTCCATATGCGCGCGCGTGTGTGTTTATATATACACATATGGAGAGCAGGATTTTGTTAGCCCGGGCACCCAAATGTATAAATATTAGCCTGGACACAACACTGCTATTAGGATATAATAGTTTGATTGGTTGCAGTCAGACTCTTCGGGCATTTCAGATAGTGTTGCTCCCGTGCATCCATCTTTTCCTGAAGTTTCCATGTCTGCTGAATATGGACAGCGTTCGATTTTGCCTGCTGCGCTAATATTGTGCAGCATTCATTGGCGGTGCTGGCGCGGACGGGAAGAAAGTTGGAGAACCCGCTTCGAACAATCCTGGTAGCTTGCACTCAATTCAGACCGACTTCCCTGCGGAGGGGATGGCCATGACAGCCGTAATAACATTTGCAGATTGTGACAAGGTTCAGAACACACGGCCACCGCGGGCAAAATACTGGGCGCCACCACTCGGAAATGGAGTTTCGCCGATAAGACGAACGAACACAAGAAGTAAAATGAAACCTTTTCTTGCGGAATAGCCAATCCCGATATATCTTACCAAGTTGGCTTCCCCGCCGTACCAATTTTTAAGTTTTAAATCTGTGGCTATTTTCGACCTGCCACGAGCATATGTCAAGTTGACCGTGAACTTGGATGTTATCGGAGTTTGTTCAGTCCACCGTCGTCCAAAAGGTAATAAAAAAAACTCTCCCATACAAGGTTCGGATTCCGAACGTCACAAACGTGCCCAAAATATCCACGAAGAACATCAACAACGCGCAAATCTCCAAGTATGAAATAACGTATATTTCTCAATCATCTATGCACTCATATCAGCTGTTATATTCGTGAGTTATTCATACTTTTAACAAGATTCGAAGTAGTCAAAGAATTTTACACGTACGCAGCAAAAATTGAAGTCCAGCTAAAAAGATACGAAGACAAATTACAAAATTTTCGAAATCTCCCCACAAGGTGTCTACAGTCTATTCGTTGATAATTAAAAATGGTTAATGGACTGGAATGATATATCTTCTAGAATTGCAAGTTATGTAATCAAGAGTTTGCATCCCCCCAATAAGCTTATGACGCACTCTCCCCCCAGAAAGGATAACCTCCGCCGTTTGTGTTACATTCTTTATATAAATTATTTTGAGTAGACGAAAGAGTTGTAAGACGCATTAGAATATATAAAACGGGTAAATGAGGTTGATCATTGTTGCTATTCTATATTGTTCAACCTCAACTCTATTACAGTAACAGTGTAAATATTATATTGAATTGTAACAATAATCTTGGTATCTCTAACGTTTAGAGAGATCCAATACTTTCACAGGAAATCGCAGCGTTTTTTCCCCACCCTTTTTCTGACTGCTCGTTCAGCTCCACCTTTTACCCGACCCCCAGCTACAGCTCTGCATAAGCGCTCTGAAAACAGACTTTCTAGGTTTGAATCCATAATGGACATGATACGAATATTTATACATAGCGTTATCGTTTCCTGTGTACTGGATGGAAGGCTATAAACACTCCACCAGTCGGTGTCTGGCTACGGCATTGCCAAATCTGACTTCACTCAAAAAACTGAGGGCCGAATCACAAAAATGTTTCTGTTTGATTACTGAAATGATGAAAAGCTCTTATATACAAGTATAAACGCCTTGGAAATTCCGGATAAAGCAACGATATGTGTTTGAGTCCCTTCATATCATTACCATCCAGTCACATACATCTACGGTTGACCCACACGTATAAAACCGGCGTTTAATAACAGAAATCCAATATAAAATCAATCTATGAATACCCCATTTTGTGAGACGGTTATATAAGTTATAAATACAAACTATTTTACATATTGTTTATCAATGTTCAGTTACTTTTGTTCCCCCAACCAATTTCTACGACGCAGCGAGTGCCGTGAACCATTTCTCTGGGTACCTCTGTCTGTCACCAGAGTAACTTTAATTTGTTATTCTCAATTATCTAAAAAATAACCATGAATATAACACGTGGGTATATGCGACGACAAATGATTGTTCCCGTGTCCAAAGTAGCATTCGTAACATCCTCTCGATGGCAGAGAAGCGACGTTAAATAGATAAAATAAAGCAGAATACAGCATACCCCTTTCCTCTTGTGCTCTCGTAATTATTTTCGAAAGCACTGCCCCTGCACCATGTTTGCAAAGATAGAGAAAGTTTAAAGGTAAGGATAAGGTTTGATTTAGGCTCTATTTTGTGGCAGATACGCCAATCGTCACTGGGCCTACAGTTTAAAGTAGGATTACGAAAGAAACTCAACTCTCCCAGAGATTCGCACCCGTGAACAGAGTGGTATGGACATTCAGTATCCTAATTTGGAAGAACCTAGCAACCGTTATTTGCATTCTCTTGCATTTAGTATTATTTTCTCTCGCAACTCATGAAACTAAGTCCATGATCGCAGTTTGTTGTATCCTTGATTGATTGCTTGATTTGATTTATTTTACTTCGCTTTTCTGCCACGTTTGGTTAATCGCGAAGATGAGCGTGAGTGGTGATATGATGAAATTGATTAAGGGACACTCACAAGGAACACCCATGCACGGGTCGGGATTCGAACCCGGGAGCCCTGGTATACAACGTGCTAACTACTCCGCCACGGAGGTCGGCTTTCTTTTGTATTTTAGCCGTCTTCAATTATTATATTTAGGGAACGGATTTTAAGGTGTAACATTATTGTTGGGAAAGGGAAGAAAAGGTTCTGAAAATGTTTTCAAAAAAGTGCAGAAAAGGTGCTGATAAAATTCTTTTATTCATGTCTAAACCAGTTACATTAACATTCTTTATTCAGCACTTTAGCAAATAATATAATTTATGGTAAACATGGTATAATTTATATTATATCATTTTATAGCTCTCGTTCTGCTCTACAATAAGACTACAAGATCTTATGTAGCTGCTCAAGAAGAGTGAAAATAATTCATTTTTCTGTCCAATTTTTTAACAAAACATGAAAGAAAAGGAAGGGAAAAGGTGCTGATGATTCAAAGAGGGGGTAAAAAGATAAAAATGTGCTTATCTCACGAAAAGGTGCACAAAGGTGCAACAAAGTGTGTTCATTTTACCTGATTTCATGTCCTAAAATACATATCTCAAACTATCCGTATGAAAACAGCTATAGTTTTGCAAAGATGCTGCACCTTCAAATCCGTTCCCTAATCATTATGATTCATTTATTATATTATTCAGTTTAGCTTATAATCATCTTCAGTTATTATCTTTACACATTACGGACGTTTCTGTGTTTCGGTGTGTTTTCCCTCGCATATATTACACAGTCTTCTTCTTCTTCCTTCACCTAGAGATGCGAGAAAGTGACATCTAACTATCAACATAAAATCATTAAATGCATAACACCTCCAGTTGCCCTAGTTGCTATAAAGTTAAAAAAAAAAAACATTATTCAGTATAATAACGCATTTATGAAGAACGATGCACAAGCATTTAAGAATGATGCATGCTGAGAGAAAACATTAATAATGAATAACTTTACAGATCCAGTTGTTCATGACTGAATTTTCTGGCTTTGTTCTATGTTTTCAGCAATTTAGAACAACTTATTGCATTCAGTAAACATTCCAGGTAGTATGAACCAAGTTATCTTACTTTTTGCTGCGTAATTCTTCACCAAATGCCGGATTTCCTTGAAAAAATTATATGACGAAATAGAAGTCACAAGTTTACAACAACATGTTCTTTGAACTCTCCCCTCAAGATAGTAAGGTCACGGAATTTATCTTACTAGGCTGTCATCTTAGTGTTTTGTCATTCCTACATCTTGAGTCGAAGTTCATACACACAGCAGAGATATCTGAATCACAGCTTGAAAGTCCATTTCGTAAACCATTATTAGCCTACAAGGATACAACCAATATTAATATACGTTCTCTCTTTGGTTTTCCTTGAATCAAGGAACAAGTGTATCGTTGACTTCGGTTTCTAAATCGATACGTGATAACAATTTTAAAGTTTTGAATTTTCCAAGGACACGCTTATTTTCTTAACTCTGGCGAAAAAATAGTGAAATAGCTAAGGTGCATACAAATACATTAGTAACAAGCTCTGTTCTATCTAAACCCAAGTCCTTCTCCGCAGCTTTTCTTCTTTTTATCATTTCTCATTTTGGTCCAGATTGGTTGCTTTGAAATCACATATTAATTAATTGATTTATAAATAATAAGTATAGCTAAAGAATCAAAGATGGACGTTTCATCAGGCAGAAGAAGAAAGCTCCACCTTGCACTAGATCTAGTTGTTCGACAGGCAAATTGCAGGGTTAGTTACGTTAAAGAGCAAGTAGCATTTGTGACTGTCAAGTGGTATCTCCACAGTCTCCGTCCATGGGCAGAAAATTTGACAATAAAGATGAATTCTCTCAAAGTGGGCATATCCACATTCAAAAATATACTTAACGCACCGGATTAAAAAATATGAGGGGCAACTGATGAAGTGAAAATCAGCATAATTTTCGAAATCAACTCTTGGGCAGAGGCGCAACCATACATGTTTGTCCTTTATGTCCTGAGGAGGAGAGACATAACTTACCAATCCAATATTAATGTATGCATGTTCTTTTGTAAAAATAAAATTCTTCGCTTCGTCGAATTTTAAAGTTCAGAGTTATTCTAGGACACGATTTTTTGTTAACTTCCACTAAAAAAGTAGTGAAGTAGCTAAGGGCCACAGGAATACATTAGTAGCAAACTCTGTTCTTTCTACACTCGAAGTCCCTTCCCGCAGTTTGTTTTAATCAATTTCTCATTATGGTCCAGCTTGGTTGCTTTGATTATTACATATTAATTAATTGATTTATAAATAATAAGAATAGCTAAAGGATCAAAGATGGAAGTTTTCTCAGACAGAAGAAGAAAGCTCCACCTAGCAAATGAGAACAGGAATTTCCTACATATTTATTTGGATTTATAAGGAAACATTCCGCCAACAATATTAATACATAATATTCTCATGCTATTTTAGGTTTGAGCAGACCGTTAATTTCAGGTTACCCAAATCGTCCAACAAACTATAAAATTTGACACTACTGTCTGATGCCTTTTACATACCTTTTTCATTGCACGTTGATTCGGTTGTTTCCTCCTTAAAACATGACATGATTTTTGCAGAAGCATTCTTTTTCGGTCTCTTCATCACATACCACGTGATAGATGCAAGAATCTCCTGCTTTTGTATGTGCAAGCCAAGTGTATTTTACAAACAAGAACGTCGTGATTTGGAGCAATTAACGCATGCTGCATTTAGTCAGCCACCTTGGTCGTACGTGAAGAGACTGGAGCTGTGAGGCGTGACAGTCGTACGGCTTCAAGACAATAGTTGATATTCGACGTCAGTTTTTCCTAAAACTAATTCCATATTGAATATACTCTTTCGTAATCTATTCTTAGATTTTGTTAGCCGTGCTTCGTACTTCAATGTTTGCTCCCTCCTGCCCCCGTATAATTGATTTCTGTCGAAGGTTGGGGTACAATGCCCTCCTTTCCCTCGTGGTTGCACCACTGCTCGTGGTGAGAATTTGCATTGTTTGCGTTTCCATTTCTCATGTACAGTCACTGGCAATAAAAATTGGACACCTATATCTTGAAATTCTCGCTTCCCTGCAAGGTGTTATGTGTGTTGCCTAACTCTATGGCGGTGATAAAAGTTGCCATTGAAAATTTACTATTAAAAACCACTTGTCGCCGTAGAGATAGGCAACATACATAACGCCTTGCAGGGAAGAGAGTATTTCAGGATCAAGTTGTCCCGTTTTTATTGCCGGTGACTGTACCTGTCTTTTTTCTCAAATATATGTATTATGCGGGTCATTTTTTTCTTATTTTGCAAAGTAAAAGCACAAATTTAGCTAAATTTGTTTTGAGTGTAGAGACTCGGAGAGACTGGACATTTGGTTTGAAATGGGAGCTTCACACTGGCGTACGCAGTATTTTTCTCGGGGGGGGGGGGGTGGCTGAACTTGTAAAATTGGATAATGTAGGTATAGCCGCATTCAGTGGCGCAGGAACGTTTTTCAATAGGAGGTACAAAATTCAACATTCATATATATATATATATATATATATATATATATATATATAAAAATATATATATATATATAAATCTAAGAATAGTATATATATTATATTATATATATATATAATAGGGACATGGGAAATTCACTTTTAGAATAGCACACATGAATATTCTGTATCTTAATGGAAAGTTTACACAAATACATTTTATATATTTACTTTTTAGAATTTAAGTTTAAAAATAAACAGGCGAACATATAAAACTCTATACCTCGTTCTGGGCTCATTCTGAAAGTCATGGAACAGAAAATCAGAATTTTGTCACATGAACGTAGCAAGCAAACATGCATCTATTCATTTTAATGCAAGGTGCGATTTGAAGGGGGAATAGGAGGGATTTCTCCCTCTGTCTTGAACCATCAAATCTCTGGTTATGAATGACACATCTAAACCAAGGATGATTATTTCCAACCCACTGGATATGTAAATTATATTATTAAATTGATCGTACTTATAGTGTTCCAGTTCAGTTCAATTAAGTTTATAGCCCAATACACGAGTATACAAAAATTTCATCGCAAATTATGCTGGCTTTGTACAGTGTAGTCAACTTATATGGTACCGCGGGGCCGAGCCCAGACAAAAATTTGTCGTGCTATTATTATATTTTTTATCGTGTTTCGTGATGGAGTAATTACTGAAATCAGTAAATAACAGACTAAAGAAAAGTTAGGATTTGTTAGTGGGCATTAATACCAAGCAGCTGAAGAGTAATTAATACTTGTTATACCCTTGTTATTGTTTTATTATTATTGTTTAATTTTTATTATTTTTATTGTATTATTCTTGCTACATATGTGTGCGTGCTTCTCATTTGTTAATTTCTATTTTTCTCGCTGTTGATATCCTGATATAAAATGGATCCTCTCTGTATTCAGGATTTCTCAAATAAATAAAATAAAAAATAAAATAAAATAAGACATGGAAGGGAGGATTTATGTGATTTATTGTGAACTTATGATTCAAGTACTTGAGCTCACTCAATGTTTTTGAAAAGTATATCTTTTAGATGCCATATATTCGGTATTTTCTAAGACTTCTGGTGTTTCACAAATACCTTTGTATCGAATAGTAAAATTGGGCTGTGTTTTTGACGTATGTTGGGGTCCCTTCATCGTTTCATCCTGTTCGAGCGCTTGTTGAGATACATGGCGTTTTGTTGCATCTTAAAAAGAATTAAGTGAAGATGGTTCCCGGTCGACTCGTGAGAGCTTCAAGTTAGAGGAATTGATAAAACATTTGACAAAGTAGTTATATATAATGGAATTTGCTATAGTTACGACGCTCTGCAAGTACTGAAAGTACTATCATTGTATATGCAAAGCCGAAACCTTCAGTTTTTCAGAGCAAAGCAAAAAATTGACATGGCTACTCTTGAAACATTGAAATTGGTTGATTCACCGTGTAAGAGGGCGGTAGTTCAGGAATTAGAGGAAAACCATACGTTGAAAGCATTTTTTTCAATCTTCGGTGGACAATAAGGTTTCTTTTCGCATGTAGTCCTGTGAAAGACACATACATGGCATTTAGATAATTATGAACGTGTGTTATATAGTGACATGTCAGGTGAACTATAATTTAAGCGAAAGCATGTGTGCGTCAGTAGTTAAGGAATTTGGCATCTACAAAGAAAACCAAAAAAATATTTCCACCTCACTGAAAGATTATGTGAATTCAATCGAAATTGTACCAATATCTACACGTTAACATGAACGCGGGTTCAGTGCATTAATCTAATATTTAGTAATCAGAGTGAGATTAAATTTGCTTGGATCATAGAATACATCGCCGTAAATCAATTTCAGTGATACCTCTTTTTTTTTCATAAGATATGAGCTTCAATTATCATTTTGAACCTTTGTTTGAAAAGTTATTCAAAGACAAAAATTCTTATCGGGGGTTATTTTAAGGGGTTTCAGGACTTTTTTACGGCTTTCAATTGATTTTTTTATTTTCCAAAAATTTCGGGGCGGGCTGTAGCCCCTTCAGTCCTCCTCTGCGTACGCCAGTGGAGCTGCACCATTTAGAAGCTCCAATGGGAAACTACCCGATACCCCTTAATTACAAGGCGAGATTGTTGGCCACTGTGCAATTGGGGAGGCCCTCGGTTTACTAAACTTTTTGGCTTAATCTGGCCGGTTAGCATGATGGATGATTTAATGGCATGAAATGATAATACAAAAGAACGGCTTCATCCACACCCCAGACTCGAACCAAGAAACTTCAGGCGAAATCTATATGTGCATCTTCTACGATGTTTCGATGATATGGTCTGGTTCATGTCTACGTTAAGGCGACATTAGGGCGTCTGCCTTTCAAGCACCTTTATGCATATTCCCTAGGACAAGCAAGAATTCTAAGAGTATGCTAATCGTTATTTATGTTTACGATTGTGACACTTCAACAAAAGAGAAACTATTTGATCGATTATCGCAAAGTGGTTAGGTCAGTGATGGCAAAAGATGAGCCGAGGTTCGTTTCGTGTTTGAAAATGTCGTGGAAGAATGGTGTCGCCTTCATTTGTCATTCTTTACTCCAGCATAATCTTGCTTTTGTTTGTTTTCCCTGCTTTCGGTGAGCTGACCTCCCTGTCCCCAACATTGAAAGCGCTTTATTTCTTTTTTTTTTTCCTTCCTTCCTTTTCCTAATCCTTTTAGCTGCCTTTCTTTCTGAACGACCGACCAACTTATGCCCTATCACGCATGCAACTGGACAATCAAGATTTCTGCGGTCTTAGCTCTGAAATAATGAATGGTCATTCACGGCCCGATCCCTTTTGTCCTGGTCATACGTGCATGGCGCTAAACCACTGCGTGCACAGAGCTATTCAGTTCTGAAATGTTGGTAGCGTGATTGGTGACTAGCTAATTAGGAGCAAGGGAATCGAAGTGAGGTGTAGATTCTATAAATGTAATTACAGTATCAGAATATGTATAAATGATGCGGACTAAAATTCAATAGCTCTCCTTTATTGTAGTGTAAACCTATACTTGGATTTAATTTGATTTATTTTACTTCGCTTTTCTGCCTC
This sequence comes from Lepisma saccharinum, assembly GCF_977018435.1. NCBI lineage: Eukaryota > Metazoa > Arthropoda > Insecta > Zygentoma > Lepismatidae > Lepisma > Lepisma saccharinum. The sequence goes on from NC_139230.1 coordinate 66,915,782, forward strand.
TTTTGGCTAATCGCGAAGATGAGGATGAGTGATGATGTAATGAAATTGATGAAGGGGCACTCACGAACACCCATGCCCAAGCCAGTATTCGAACCCTGGTGTCGTAGCGCGCTGTGCTAATCACTCTGCCACGTAGGCCGGCATATACTTTGACTACATACTTTTGTGGATAGGGTTAATTGGAAACAGCGATATGTAGTGTTGCCCACGGGACGAGACGGGACAGGCTTTTAAAAATTCGAGACGAGACGAGATTGACCATGTGTCATAAGACAAACTAATATTTTCGAGACGAGACAGCATTTCCACGAGACTCCACGAGACGAGACAGGCCAAAGTCTCGTCTCGTGGGTAACACTAGCGATACGCATGCATAAGTAAAAATGAATGTAGGTGTTCTTCGTGATTGTCCCTTCATCAATTTCATCATATCACCACTAATCTTTGCTATTAGCTAAAAGTGACAGAAAAAGCGAAGTAAATAAATAAAATCAATCAGTCAGTCATTTTACAGGGGTTTTCTACCACTTTCGATTAATCACGACGATGGGAATGTACGAGAATGGATGAGCTGCAACATTCATATGCAGGCCAGGACTCGAACCTGGAACCTTCGATGGCGACTTCATCAGTATAGCACTCGGCCACCGAGGTGGTTCTATGCTTATTCGTTTTTACTTTATCTTACGTAGGTATTATTCTGTGAAAACCTCCTTTACTCGTTTCCATTTCAGTTAATTCTTTCCAGTGGCACTAACTTTTTAAAAAAAAATTGGGTCGGCTGAGCTGGGAGTAGGCTGAGTATTGACCTAAAATGTTTTTTTTTCCTTGGCAAGAAAATGTTTTTACGTTTATAAACTGTTTCAGGCCATTTCTGAGAGGAACACATGAATTTTATAGTGGCTGTTTTTGCCCGTTTTAGTCATATGCCTATTTCAAAGATAACAGCTTTTTGAGTGCCAATCCGGAAAAATGGTGAAAAAATCTGTTGATCTTCATCAATTTCAGTGCTTATTTTGTATCTTTCGGTTTATATTTGCCTGCCTATTTTGAGATTTTTTAGTGCTCATTCCGATTGGAAGCCCTTATCTTCCCTTACTTTCCTAATAACTAGGGCTCGGAAGTTCATGACCTAAAAAACTAAAGAAAAATTACCCATAAAATGACCTTAAAATTATTTTGAAATGACCTAAAAATTATTTTAAAATAACCTAAAAAAATTCAAAATGACCTAAGAATAATTTTCCCTCTTAAAATGAAAGCTTGATTTTTGCATAAATTACAAGAGAGTATTTGAATAATTCGATAAAACCTGTTGTTTGATGGTTTAAACTACCGTGGAAAAGGGAAAAGAGCAAGTAAGTGCTAATGTAGTTTTCTTTATTTTTACTTCAAGGGTACAGAAAATTCACTTCAAGGTGGGCCTTGCACGATACAGTATTTTAAGTTTCCTGGAGATAAAATAAAATTGCCACAATTAATTATTTAATCCATTTCCGAAGATTTCAGTTTAATATAATGTAGGGCTTCTGCATTGACCATATTTTCAATCAATGGCGTACTTGCTAAAAACATCATGTTAGGAAATTTAAATATGTAAGTTATGGTAGCAAATGCATTTAAAAATGTACGATGCAACAGGGAAGCAGTAAAAAAAAACTTCAAGAAGGATAAAAAAATGCAAGAGAAACGGCACAAAATACTGAAAAATGACCTAGAAGCCAAAAAATGCAGGAACAGATGCAAAATGAAAACGATGTATTTTGGTTTTAACTCAAGAGAAACGGAATACTATGAGGTGTGGCATTGTCTTGAAGGACCAGAAAGAAATATAATTTTTCATCAACTTCCGAGCACTACTAATAACCATGGGATCACGGATAGTGTAAATAATATAGAACACTAAAAAGTATCATATTGGAGAATTAACAAATTTATTGAATATTTTGAGAACATTCAACCAGTAATTGAGTTGTGAGAATTCTTTAAGTATGGGGATCCTGTCGCTTGTCACTTCAGTGTAAACCCCCGTGTGGCTTGTGGCCTGTCGCGTGTTCCTTCTGTCTGAAAGCTACCTATATGTACGATGGATAAAGAGTGGATGGGAGCCAGAAAAGCAATAATAATGATAATACACATAATAATAAAAAATGTTTTCTTGAGCACAGGAAATTTATTTCTAAAGTAAAATAACATGCAAATTATTGGTTGGGCTCGAACCCCGCTGGCTCATATAAGATAGCGCCACTGATTCTTCCCGTCTTATCCACAGTCTTCCAATCTGGCCATCTCTTTCGTGGTTTGTAATTTTGAGATTTAAAAATAGTGTTGAAACTAGAACTTAGGCGTCCCCGTAAGTATTTGCCATATTTTTCTAACATCTGATCGTGTTAAAACTGGAACGGTTCGTCACGCTACCCGAAATCGGAATAGAATTACATCAATAAGAACTGGCGGGTACGGTTCTTGATCGATAAAACTCTGATTCCGGTAATATACGTGTTAATTCCTGCCATTACCTTGTATTGACTGATGTCCTGAAAGTAAAATCCGAGACTAATAACCTGTTAGAACATTTTCCGTTGTTATTTCATAGCTGCAGGAGGATATTTCGTTTCTTCCTCCCCTCCTTCTTTTCTTCAAGTCTTCATTTTCCCGTCTCCCCGTAGATTTGTTAATTAATCCAATTAATCAGTTCAATTCTTCGAAATTTACGCTGTGCTGCTCAGATAGCTTTTATTATGCAATTACTTCATGTGGCATATATCTACCTACCAATTATCATCATGTTTCGTTCATTTCCACTGTTTTATTTACTTTAGACTTAGAAATATGCGATATATAATAAATCAATAAAACAAACAAAACACGGCCATGGATTGGAAGCTATGTCTAAAACAAAAATACATGCCGGAATCCTTCGTAAATCATCTGCTTTATTGAATAATATACGGTATTTGAGACTCGCTAAATTTGCTGTGTCTGTGTTTTTCTCAACAATTATTTTTCTAGTCTTGATTTTGTTCTCATCAACATAATTCAATCAGCTTCTTTTTTTGCAGTGTTTGAATGTGACATCTTACTTGTAGGGTAATTACAACTAACAGCAATTATTTTTTCAAACGGCATTGTAAGACAGCCTGATATTAGTTCGATTCATTTTATTATAATGCGTTGCCTAATATATATACACAGTGTGTCCGTCAAATAATGGTGGGATTTTAAACAGCCATAGTTTTGGAACAAAGCATGGTAGAAAGATGAACGTTACGTCAAACTCTCCAAGTTTCTTACCTGTTCAGTAGACTTTGATGTGTGAACCCTTAGTTGCCCTGCAGACGTCAAGACGATACTCAGTCTCTTCCCATACACGGCAGAGAACGTCCGCCGTGATAGACGAAACAGCTTCAGTGATCCTTGCGTTTAAATGGTCCAGATTTCGAACTTAACAGGAAAACACTTGTGTTTTGACATAATCCCACAAATAGAAATCCACGGGTGTAAGGTCTGGAGACCGTGGGGCCAGGCAATCCACCCTCCTCGTCCGACCCATCGCTGAGGAAATGTTTCGTTAAGAAAATCCCGTACGATTGTGGAAGAATGTGGAGGAGCACCCTCTAGCTGAAAAATGGAATTCTCTGGTATTTGGGACACTGCATACCCTTGTAACATATCCAGGAAGGTGGTCCCCGTTATTGTTTGTTCAGCAAAAAAAAAAGGGGCCAATAACTCTGTCTCGTCCAATACCTTGAAACACAATGAGCATGCGCTATCCCTCCTGCCTGTAGGTGTCAGCGCGTAAGCTTTCGCATACATAAACTTGGAGAATTTCTCTTTGCTTTGACGTATCGTTCATCTTTTTACCATGCTTTGTTCCAAAAATATGACTGTTTAAAACCCCACCATTATTTTACGGACACACTGTGTATATATATTAGGCAACGCATTATAATATATATATATATATATATATATATATATATATATTTGCATGTTGTACATATATATATATATATATATATATATATATATATATATATATATATATATACAGGGCTGGCTCTACCGTGCGTGCATTTGCACGGGGCGGCAAGTTCAATGGGGCGACAAAATGTATAAAAAATGGAAGCTGCATTATTTGAGGCAGTTTGGTTTTCTTGGGGCGGAGAAAATTCAAATTACATCTATTTGCATATACAGTTTAAAGCAGAAATGGATAAGAAAAGCAAAGAGTAACTGCGAAAAAGCGGCGCCGAAAGTTTATATTAGTTGTCCTCTTACAAAAGCAGCTATTATTGTATTGTGTGTGAAAATGGTAAGCAACGTCTACTGTGCGTGTGCGGTGCCTAGTTACAACGCTACCTATTGTTTGATCGCGCGTCAGTCCGCCAGTCCTCCGTCCCCGCCCCTTGTTATGGAGGTTTGAGTTATACTGACGTGTCGCATTCTGTTGTCGGAAATAGAGCTGCATTGTTCTTTGACGTGTTGATCTCGAAAGGTGGTGATGATATGTATTGCCGAATCGCGCAAGACGCAATAGTATGTACGAATATTCGCTGTTTTTGTCGTTGCTGGTTGCACCTCATTTACGATCTTGGCGGTGTAACGATAGTGCAGTTAGTGTATGTCGTGTGTGAGAATGCGCGCGTGTGAGTGTGACAATATATATAGCTAAATTAAAAACTATAGACACAAGTGAGATGTTAAGAAAATGTGAACATTTGGAGAACATTTTAACACATGAGGAACACCGATACATTGATGCCACTGAGTTATGCGATGAACTGAAGGTACTTTCCCACTTAATAGAAGATGATTCGCCTCCACTTGAAGTGTTGTGCTACATTATTAACAATTGTTTCGGTCCAAATGTAGATGTTGCTTTGAGAATATTGTTTACTCTGCAGGTAACAGTTGCAAGTGGTGAACGTAGTTTTTTGAAACTGAATCTTATTAAAACTTATTTACGTTCCACAATGAGCGAATCGCGGTTAGAAGGACTTGCTATGATCTCAATTGAACATGAAATTGGTCAAAAATTACACTATGGTTCTGTTATTCGCGACTTTGCGAATAGAAAAGCTAGAAAAGTTCATTTGTAAGATTTCCAACTTAAGGGGGGAAAAGGTACAAAGTGGATAGTGTAATCATGAAGAAATCGTGGTTTACGAGGCGTACATAATTGTACATACATAGTTTATTGTAAATAGTGATGTAGTGAAGAGATGTTACTTCAGGTACAACGTTCTGGAAAATGTACATAATTATGTACAGTAGCCTATAAATAGTCATGAAGAAATAGTGAAACAAAACAGGAGAGCTGAGAGTTCTGCAAGTCGGCAGAAACTATGGCGAGTAAATGCAACAGATATTTTATTATTATTATTATTATTATTAGATTTATATATATATATATATATATATATATATATAATTTATGAATAGAATAACTTATCTTCTCACATTATGTATTCTTTCATTTAATTATGTTAAAAATTGGTTATACCATGTGAAATTGCCACGGATAACAAGCTTATTTGTTCATATATTACGTTTTCTTTGTACGTATTTTGGGGTGGGGCCGGCAAGAAGTAAAATTGCACGGGGCGGCAAAATTCCTAGGGCCAGGGCTGATATATATATATATATATATATATATATATATATATATATATATATATATATAAGTATTGAAAGGAGAAAGTATTTTCTTCCATACTTTCTCCTTTGATAATATTAGTCACGATGAGAAATAGACACTGGGAGTATACTAATAATATATATAGTATGATGAATAGTTGGAATAGACGAAACACATTGGATAGTCCTAACTACTCCGTCACAGACCCTGGCTTTTAGTTTTAAATCTGTGCATATTATGATATTCTTATACTGCGCTTATTTCTTCTATGCATAATTCTATACTCTACTGGCGTTCATATTTGCTGCAAGTTTTCCTTTCTTGTAAATAACGTAAGCATATCCACCATTAATTTAAAATAAAGATGTTATTCGTATTGTTCAAGCGATATAGTATACTTTCGCCAACAAATTTAGTTCTGAACAAGTACTCAACTGAACTTAATTGTTCATACTGGAAAATGGATTATTACACTAGCAGTAAATTGAAGACTAAAATTGGTAAACGCTGTAAGTGCCACAATAATTCAAACACCGTTTTCCACGTTAAACTGTGAAATGTGCCATGCTTTATAATGTGGTAAACGTGAAATGTGGCTGGTAGCCCTCTAAGTAGTTCAAAGGGAGTGCAAAGAGGTCACTAGTGTGCACGTTCTTACGGGCTGATGTTCGGAACACTTTCGCTTTTGGCACTTACAACGTTTACCACTTTTAGTCCTCATATTATATATATATATATATATATATATATATATATATATATATATTGATGTGTGAAATAGATAAATATATTATATAAATATCAAAATTTACCTGCAACAAACATGCAATTAGGGTTGATATCATTCAAATGCCTACTATGAAATATAGGTTTGTGGTGTATATCTTAGCTTGTACAACTTCGAGTTCGTTAAACTAATAAAATTAGTAATGTCGATATGAATGTCTTCATATCATTGTTATTCTCCTATAGTTAGAATGATGTAACTGCCTTCAGCTAAAATCTATGGACTTCATATTATATAGTAGAGGTTTGTGAATTTAGATCACGTTTAACCTGTCCCACCCCCTTCTCTTTCCGTGAAACAAATCGCATTTACATCATTTCAGTTTCCTTTCAGCTGCATTTGCAGTTTTATTTCCTTTAACTTCTTTATAATTGGTTCTACTGTAGATGACAACACTGTGTACCTCCACGGTGGTGCAATGGTAACGCTGTCACCTTGTGATGTATGAGCCCCGGGTTTGATCCCTGGTGGCGGCACTTTGCACATTGGTTCGGATCCTACTTTATACAGTAGGTCCAGTATCAGCCAATCTGAGATTAAGTGGACTTAAATCAAACTATCACAAATATCCGTGATTCTTGAATCTACGGAGATCTTTGATATTGTTAGTAAAATACTCTATAATGTTCGAAATGACAAATTTAGTATAGCCCCAAGGATCAAGTGACCCACAAAATGTTTGTCCTTACAGAAGTGCTTTTGTGCACTTTTTATTGTTGCAACTATTTGTTTAATTGATTGGTGAATACTACACGCATCTCTTTAGTAAAATACTCTATAATGTTCGAATGACAAATTTAGTATAGACCCTAAGGAGAGAGAAATATGTGAAAGATCAAGTGCCCCGCAAAATTTTGATCCTTACAAAAGTGCTTTTGTGCACTTTTTAATGTTCCAACTATTTGTTTAATTGATTGGTGAATACTACACGCATCGATCTCTCTCTTTGTAGGGGTGCCAATTTTCATTTAATAGGTTCCTCATAATCAGTCAACACTGTGCGAGTGTGTGTGTGTGTGTGTTTCTATCTGTGAGTAAAAAAATTCAGTTCTCCGCAAGATGTAGACAGTTTTGTTGCAAGGAGCACACCGCACCGCCACGAGAAATTGAACTGAGAGAGCAACGTACATATGAAGTGTATTGATTACTTACGTGATCAGATTATTTTCATAATACTATAAGATGTCTTTGAAATGTCGACCACGTATATTCCTCTACCCTATATCATTCTGTTTTCCACAAGCTTTCTATTTTGTCTTTCCTCTCTCTGCTAGTCTTGCGTGCCTCTGTGTCACCCGTTCCTTAGCCTGAGCCTTAGTTCAACCTCAAGCACAAAAAAGGGGGGAGGGCAGGCTGGATTCTGATTTTAACCCAAGCCCCTGGCCAGTTCATGGCTGCGGTCGATACCATCAGCCACAAGTGCGTTGGATAAATTGCACTGTGTCGTGTGGCATTATCGTGGAGTGGTATGAAATCTTTCATCGGCAACGGTTGCGCCAGTTGGTCACGGATTTTCATTGCCCCTTGTTCTTCTGAGCTGCTGAAGTTCTATTACAGATGATGATAGGCATCGGTAAACCCCAGCCCTCCAGCCTGATGCCAAGCCACGTCCCGAGACCACCACTGGTGGGGCAATTTCAGAACGTCTTCTTTTAGCAATCTCCAGAAATGTATAACTTAAATGAAAACGCATGAACGGTAGGAGAAAGCTATGCATTGCTAAGTTTGCGTTATTTGTATTTACAACGCTCGACACGGGAAGCAGAGTTGATTTCTGTAATGCTCTTTTCTATCAGAGTCTTTCGTCTTTCATTTTGTATAACTTTGTATTACTTGCCTCAGTCTTTGTAATCAGACTTTTTGATTAGGTTGTGTAAAGTTGTAAACTTTCTGGTATTAGTATATTGATTTATTGATTGAATTATGTTACTTTTCTGCCACTTTTTGGCTAATCGCGACCATGAGGTTGAGTGATGATACGATAAAATTGATGAAGGGACACTCACAAAGAACATCCGTTCGAGGCCGAGATTCGAACCCCGGGCCTTTGGTGTGTAGCGCCCTGTGGAGGTCGGTTGATATAGTTGAATCATAATGTATGGTTATAATTAGACCTCGAATTTTAGGTTTTTAAACTATTTTTTTCCTTTACAGGTATGTAAGAAATAATAAGTTATGTCAGCGTTTCGTTAAAAAACGCAAAAACTGATGAAGTTTTATAGTGCCTATAAAAACCTATTTTGCTTGTTAGAACCTATTTTAGGTTTATGTGCATAAATCAAGCCTATTTTTATGTTTTAATATATTTTTAAAGGTTTTACAGGATTTTTATGTCACAGAGAGGCATTTGCTTTGTTTGGTAACGAAAAAATTCAATGACGAACGTGCTTGAAACGTACTCTCTGTCGATTTCACTTCTCCAAGTGCATGGTGATTTTTCAAAGCTCTAAACAAAGCAAAATGTCTGGTGCCACTGTTCCTGTACAATCCAAAGTGGTCTGATTTGTGTGGTCTTGCTCACTTTCGCGTCACTTTGGTGCTTTGTGGCATTCACGCCTTGCAAACTAACATTGCGGCATTGAAGTTTGCACCACTGACTATGTTTTTGTTGAAAGATTATTTTCAGCATGTAAGATGATCCTCACAGACAAAATTGCGGAGTTTGACTGTGGATAACATGAAAAAAGATTGTTACCTAACTATACGGCGAAGAGTGGAATTTAATAGCAAATTTCCAATGCTAAGTTCTGCCATCGCCGTAGGGTTAGGCAACGCACATAACGTTTGCAAGATAGTGCGTATTTCAAGATATAGGTGTCCCATTTTGATTGCCGGTGACTATACCTAATCAATATTTGTCAGCAATTTTGAACTATTTTAAGTTTCTTTAAACTTATTGTTGTTGTTGAATTGATGTTTTAAGTCCACTTTATGCACAGTAAGGCTAATCGGGACTGGACCTACAGTTTAAAGTGGAATCCGAACCACTATGTGCCTCCACCGGGTATCGAACCCGGGACCCCTTGATTACAAGGCGAAGACTGCGCCATCATTGAGGCTTTTTTTTAAACTTGCTTCAGGATTTTTCGAGCCTAACGTTAGATTTTTAGGACCTATATTAGGATTTTTATAACCTATTTTAGGGTTTTTTGAAACTATTTTAGGAACCTAAAAGCACACTTTTTAGAACCTAAAAATCCGACGTCTAGTTAAAATCAACAACATACTCGATGTATGGCATAGAAAAGTATCTGGCAATCCTGATAGCTCTAAACAATTGTTATATTTTACCATTTTTGATTCTTTTGACCTCATGTTTATCTCTGATTTACCTTGTAACTAATTTGGCGCTGAAGTACGTTGTTAACTTTTATTAGCCCCCTCAGACTCTGCGATATAGTTCTGCTTGGGTGGCCCGCAGACATTTATAGACACATACAGGGAAAAGAAAGCAATTAAACAGTTAAACTCTCTCTCTCCTAGACTCTTTCCCCTGCTTTCTTTCTTGCTTGCTTCAATCTTATGTTCTTATTGACTATTGATTGTAGTAAAATATAGCAAGCACACACCTTTGTGCATACGTGGGTATGTGTTGAGTGAATTCTACAAATGGAAAATCGGACAGTAATGCATAAAACAGTAGGAATTAAAATCTCTACTCCGTGACCAGCAGCCATTCGAGGACATGTCAAGTGGCTTTCGTTGGGTGATGCGTAGTCAGCGCATCGAGTCCCATCGCCGATGATTTTCTGCTGTCTAAATCGTTTGCTCGCTACTTCTGGGCAAGAAGGCTAACTAAACGGAAACGCGAGACCTCTAAAGTAGAAATACTTGACATAAAACGCTAAAATAAGCAGAAACAATAAATACACGAAAGTTGAGTTGTTGTTTAAAGTCCACTTTATGCACAGTATGGCTAATCGGGACTGGACCTACAGTTTTCAAGTGGGATCCGAACCACTATGTGCCTCCAACGGGTATCAAACACAGGACCCCTTGATTACAAGGCGAAGACGCTACCACTGCGTTATCGGGGATGCCAATACAAAAAAGTAAACGTATAAGAAAGTAAATATGCATATTAAAGAAAAACTCGCAGAAGTTTTTCTAAGATCTCTTCATACAAAGTGAGGTTGACTTGAAATTTTAATGTGTGATCCTAGCTAAGAAAATAATTCTGAATGGGACTCGAACCCAGGACATTTTATCAGAAGGTAACAAATTTAATTGCTTTCTGAATGGCCTTAAATATTAGATATATATACGTCATTATCATGCTGCAACAAGCCTTCTGTATTTTATGTCCACTAGAGACAGCTTAAATGTAATGAGATTTATATGATGACCTTCATCTTAGTTCTCCAGAATAATCTTTGTTCGGGTAAAAAATTAACGCTACATAAGCATACAGATATTTTACATCAACAAAGAACACCTTCTTTGTGTTCAACCTCTGGCGCTAGAATGAATGTTTCATCCGAGAATCATTCGTTTTTCTACTAGAGTCCTCAACAAAGGATTCGATATAATTGCTGCTACATTTCAATGTTTCGAGTCAAAGTGTTGGGAAGTGTCCTATTCTCGTTCCGTTTGCTGGTGAAGGGTCTGTGAACAAAGACATCAATTGCAAATAGATGAGCTTCAATAATCTAATATCGATTTTACATTCCACACATTTTTGCCTGCCAGAATATACTCGTATGTGTCGATGAAAGCCTCCAAACTCGAGCACCTCTTCATTGCAGTGCCATTAATTCATCTCAAGAGTGGCAATCAATGATGCCAATTCACGTCCCCTCGAGTGCACTGCAAGAGAATTTTAAATAATGAAGCGATGACCATAAAAATTGATATATTTTTAATTTCTCACTGTGGGAAATTTTGCACGTGTGTTTTCACGAAGTGAACTAGTCATCAGAGATTAAGTCCACTCTATGCTCAGATACGCTAATCGGGACTGGACCTATAGTTTAAAATGATGTCTGAAGAAATATGCAATGTGCCTCTATCAGGGATCAAACGCGAGACCCTTTCATTACAAGGATACAAGGTTAGCCACTACGCTATCGAGGAAGCTCGGACTAGTTAGCCTATCAAGCTCTGAAGTCAAGGGTCCTAGGTTCGAACCTTTCCGTTTTTCATTTCTTTTTAATCTATTCATACTCATTGTCGCGATTAAACTAAAAAGATATAAAAAAGTCAACATAAAATAGATTAACTTGAAATTTCCCCTCACCCTCAACTCTACACTGTGATCCATTTGAGATGTGTAAAAATAAACTAAAACATGCCACAGAAAAATCCACTTTATTACGAGTTATCGATATGTTCCTACGTAGGAGGGACACGAATTTCATGTCAAAATTTATTAACACTCAACAATATTACCACGGCGGACGCCGACAAGTTCCGCCACGTGGAGTGATCTGTGCAGACGTTTGGTAATCTCTGGAGGTCAGCTTCACTCGGTGGTCTTTGTCCGTAGAAGGGTGGCGTGACGTAACCCACACGAAGAAGCCTGGATGTGCCAAGTCGGGAGAATTCGCGGGCCATAAAATGTGCTCGTCATGGACTTCTTACCTTCAATGGGCAAGCAGGAAAGAACAATTCATGAAATACACGTCATAACAACACCAAGAATCATTAATGCTGACCATCAGTTAAGTGGCTAACGTTGTCGTCTTATAATGAAGAGGTCCCGGGTTCGATCCTCGTGAAGTCTCAGTTTCGAACCCAACTTTAAAATGTATATACGGTCTAGTTTATCCTATTGAGTATAAATATGAATCTAATACCAAGGCGAGAAAACATCCATTTATTACCCAAACGGGTTTACCTAGATATTAAAGCTGCACAACCCTCATGGCTTTATAGTACAACGCTCAAAGTAATTCAGTGCTGAACAATTCAAGTGTCAATTATCAAGTTAGTGCCTGATCGTAACCAAACACTCGCAATTATCTCGCAAACGGTTCGTTTGAGACCCCATGTTTACTGAGACTTTTTTGTTTCTACTATTGTATACTTTTCACCGTTTCAGTTTGCGCTACCACTTCTGGTACACCCTGTATATGGTGACGAGCAATTAGTTAGGAAACGAGGAAAGTGTGCATTAGTTCCAACCTACAAATTATAGTCTGAATGTAGAATGACTTTAGTAGATGGTTTTGATAAATATGATCCCCAAGACGGATCCATAGTAGCTTATTTTGAACGATTCGATAGTTATTGCCAAACCCAAGCTATTGCAGAAGATTTTTTTTAAAAAGTTCCTTGATTAATATCTGTCATTGCAGCGCGCTACGACGCCATAGATTCCGTGTTCGAATCCCGACCTGGGCATAGTATTATCACTCATCTTCATCGTCACGAATAGCCGAAAGTGACAGAAAAGCGACATAAAATAACCAAATCAATCAATAAATCATTCATGTTTTGCGTGAATTATTTGCGAGACGTGCAGACAGTGAAAACAAAATTAGACTGTGCTGTATGGAAGAAATTGAATAAGAATTAGCATTTGAACGCGGAAGAATTCTTACAACGAGTATTAATGAGTTTGAGAAGCGAATATGTCACAGTAGGTAACAAAATACCCCGACAACAAATGATCGTTTCCTACATTCCTAGGAATAAATGTGCTGTCCAAATGTAAGAAATACTAATCAAGATTGCCAGAAAGATAAAGTAGATGAAAATTTGGAACAAAGAATCGACTTAGTATGGGTTATGCTACCACCATTTATGGACAAGATGAACGCTATGAGGTATATACGTTTGTCAAACAAAAAATTATAACACGGAAAAGCAGAGTTACATGGCTGGTGAATGTAGAAAGTAGAGGATCAGCCGAAGTAGATTGAAGACAAGAAAGATAGATGTCATTTTGAAAGTCAAAAGAAGGAAGATTATAATGGTGAACGAGTACACGTGCCAGGTGCATGTCAAGATGGCACATCATTGTTTTTGTGAAGACGTAAGCATTACTGGAAAATTCGAAAACAATAACAGTGCTGTTATGCCGTGATACCGTGTTTTAGTGTCAGTGTGTGTTCCGATTAACCTCTTTGCATGAGGGAACGTAAATATTATTTCAAACAAACAAGACCAAAATATAGTTAATCTGTTTTGTAAGAGCTAGTGGACATAACAGATCTTCAGAAATAGTTACATGTAAATATACCTCCATAGTTTCTTATGAATTGGGAGATTTTCTTCCTAAACATAAACATTTTATGAAAAAAAGAAAAAAAGCATGACTGCTGAGTAGCTTGCAGGTATTGTTTTTAATGCACTGTAACGTATTACTTTATTATTTGGGAAAGAAGAGAGAATGTAAAAGATTTTTCTGTTTTGGATACCAATAAATTATGTTGTAATAGGCTACTGTTTCAGTTGATTTAAAAATTGTTCAATCTTCGGCATATATGGAAATTACGGTCTATAATGTTATGTTAGCGTTCCGATTAGCCTGTCTGAGCATAAAGTGGACTTGAACAAACTTTGTTATAAAAACATCAAAGTTTGGAAGAGACACTTTTAATTTTAGACTTTCCATTTTTCACAGTGTTCATACCTATTATTGCCATTTATATTTTAGTGGTTATTATGGTGTCCCCCAAGATGTTTAGTCCCTTCTTCTCTGCCCAAATGGAATGGTTTCCAATCTAGGAATCGGAACTCAAAAATATCTTGCTTCAAAGCTAAGTTTCTTGGTTTTAGAATTGAGCGCATCCATCCCCATCACTACATTTAATGCAGTGAGAAATAACTGCATCGAAATGTAAACTGACATCTCTTCACAAAACGTGTACGTAGTATATATATAAAGTCAGGGAAAACTTTATTTACTTTACTGCAGAAAGACTAGAAATGATATAGCTTTCCTATGCATGTCAAGTGAAAGAGAAACTGGAATGTTATTTATTTTTCCAGGGGTGCCCACACCACAGGGGGGTTTTATGGCCCAGAATGCACCATCGAAATTTTTGGAGGGGATTTTTTCCTTATTGTAATATAAAATTCAACATTTATATATTTTTCCAAAATACATGTAAACACTTTAAGTACACCATATTTAATCCATTAGATGAAGAAAATGAAGTATTTTGAGGTAGCGATGCCCACATGTGGGTTTGTGGACTCTCGTTATGTCCAAGCAACTTATTTTTTAGGGGGGGGGGACGATTTTTTGTGATGGAAATTTGATGTGAAACAGTACAACATTTGGCACAAGTTGAATTACGTTATTAACTATCCATTGCTGTTACATAAATACCAAATTATAGACTGCCAAGGAAATTGTAACGGGTAATATTATTATTAAGGAAAGGGGATATCCAACTCTTACACATTGGGTCTTCAATCGAGACGTGGATTCTGGTGAGGAATTGAGGATTAAACGTTGGGGGAGGGGAGGCAATATCCGACTATTGAATATCACTGTTAAATCTTAGATTATCCTGAGAATTTTAGTTAGGGGGACTCAGCATTAAATTTGGGGGGGGAGATATCCAACTCTTGTGTATTAATATTACGTCTGATATTGTAGCGGAAAATGTGGTTTGGGGACGGAGATTTGTTTTTTTTGGAGGGGGTAATATCTAGGTATTCTTCAACATAAGAAGTAAGTCCAAAATTTTGGTTTGAGGCTTGAATATTAAATTTGAGGGGAGGAGATATGGGGCTCTTAATAAAGTGTAAAATCTTAGATTGTCAAGGGATTTCTTTAGGGTTCGAACATTACATTTTGGAACTATATTTAGCGATATGGTATGCGCACGTTTCGCCGCCGACATGGGAAAAGAGTAGATGGAAAATAGTAAATACTGAGGGATCATATGAAGGTGTTGACGTCTCATTAAATTAATATTCTTGCAAGCCTGCAAAGAAATGGATATAAAAATTTTGTAGCTCGCTTCGCTCGCAATTTTGCGTTACAAAGATGCGTGTCTGGCATTTTCATGAGACGATTTTGAAGAATTGTACTGTACCTGCATTACAAGACAAACAATATTCTCGATATTTATTAATAATATAATTTCTTAAAATATAATGTTTAGTGTCGGTACACTGCTTCATTTAAAACAGGTGAGTCATTTTGATGATATGGTTCTATTAGCAATATTATTGTATTATTGATTCCCTGTAGGCTATGCTGCAATAGTTGTACTAACTGCGTACTTCATAGTAACGCCTTGCACATTACTCGATAAAACAGGAAAATAAATAGTGTCAAATTCGCATTTCTAAGTTATTGTTGCAAGGTAATTTTGCTTTAGCAAGTGAAATTTGCACTTAAGATGAAATCCATGTAATTATTGCTATGGATTACTAAGAAGAATGTAGTTACCATAAGCAGAGGGGGTGAATTCTTTGAAGGAGGCACCTTATTATATTCTCGTTCCGGCCTTAGGAATTTCTAGCTGGGGTTCTGTAATTCTCGATCTTAAGTTGTATAAGACTTTGTGTTAAATACCCAAATTGTGGGCTATTAAAATCTTGTCCTCCATCCACAAACACTGTTTAAATACATATTTATATAATTATGACACTTGAGATTGCTAGCTTTCCGTTATTTCGAAAATTCGAACCATTAAAAAATATGGACAGTTTAACAAGCTATTGTTTTCAAATAAAAATAATTATTACGTATTCACCCAAAATATTTTGAGGGGTAATGCATCCACGGTTTAGCTTGGGGATGGAAACCTCTGTTTAAGGAGGACGGGCAGATCAAGTATCGTGTTCAATAAAGCTTAAAAAACGTTACTTTCAGTAGACACGCTATCGTAATTAAATACTTCATGTGGATTACCACATGATTTGGGGGGGACGCATGACGAGATTTGGGGGGGGATTGCGCCATTGGCCTTGGGGGGGATGGGCATCCCTGTATTTTGCAACCAAAGTTCCATCATTCGCCGCTGTCGACTTTACTTGCAAATATGCTACTCACCGGTGTATTGCGATTCGGCAAAGGCAGGGGTGTGCTACAAATGTTTGTCAACGGAAATTCCATATTGCCTATCACAATGTGATGATAGTAATTCATGCTTGATGTGAAAAAATCATAAGCACTGGTTGTCTTTCCAGCACAATATGGTGAGAAATTATGGCAAGAATTTCATTATTGTGTGGACAACTGCCATATCGATTTTTTGTGATGCGAAGCAATGTGGATAGAAACTGGGAAACTCTATTTTCAAAATGGTGTGCAATTTAAGTTATATATTTTTCAGTCTTAATAAAAAGAATTAAGGCCAGTGTTTGAGTTTTTTTTTTTGTTTTAAGTCCATTTATTTCATAGGAAGGCTAATCGGGACTCCACCTACAGTTTAAAGTGGAATCCGAACAACTATGTGTGCCTCCACCGAGTATGGGACCCGGGACCCCTGGATTACAAAGTGACGAAGTTGCCACTACGGCTTCGGGGAAGCCTTAAGGGCCAGTGTTATCATACTTTATGTACACACTGTATGTACAGTTGGTGCCGTAGGAGATAGCCCAATTCGCTTAATATATACTCTAGTTCAACGGTAAAGTCCACATTAAGTTCCTCAGGTACATTGAATTTACCCTATTTTAGGTTTTATTTACCTCAACGATGAATATATTTTTATTTAAAGTTATTTTCACAATTACAACTAAGTTTTGAATGTTTGGCCAGTTGAAGAAATAAAAACACCTACATGGGGGGAAAGTTCTATTTCCTCAGTAGTTTTGAATCTGAAGAGCCCAGATGGAATTCAGTTTTCAGTATGCTTCGTTCTTCCTCGCAAATCCTTTCGCAACTTCTGTAACATGGGTTTATTGTTCCGGATTACGATACTCGAGTGCTCTCAGCCTGACTTTGGTGTTCGTAAATCTCTTCCCAGCTCTGAATTTACTGAAGTCTTGAGAAACTTGAATAAATCGTAAATACCCTTTCCAGGGTCGTAGGGCGAGTAGGTTCCAACAACGTACATAGTAGTCGAATGGTTGTGTGTGTCTGTGTGTGTGTGTGTGTGTGTGTGTGTTTTTGTATGTATGTATAACATGTGCAGGCAGTCGTTAATTGATTCCGATTTTCAGATAGTAGGTTTTTATAGCACGTAGGTTTTTATAGCACGTGAAGCCTCGCATTTTCTCATATTGTTCTGTAGGCGTTGACGGACGGATTCTGTAGCCATCGACAATTTGAAATCTATTAATTTGAAGCTCCATATAACATGTTATCACGACATGCTCCATAGGTACTAATGTGAACCTGACATATCAACAATTCATTGCGTGGTTATAGATTGCTTTAGCTAACTGGTTAATTTGAAGGTATTGTATATTGTAATAAATTAATAGTACTTTGTGGAGATTTTATTTCACACATTTATTGTCCCCATTCGTCAAAATGAATGTTCCATCAAATTTATATAATTGATATTTCTCTCCACAAATTATAAATTTGGTCCCAGGTTCGAATCCCAGTTTCGGAATGGGTGTTCTTCATCAATTTCATCATATCATCACTCATTACCATCTTTGCGATTAGCCAAAAGTGGCAGAAAAGCGAAGTAAAATAAATCAAATCTATCAATCAATCAAAATTATATTATTTTTATTGTTATTGAGACAAGGATGGACCACTATAATGGCCAGTTCAGTTCTTTGACTCCCATTGGCTGACATTGAGACATATCAATCGAAATGTTAATATCCGATTCCACTAGCTCTGTTCAGTCTACAAAATTTTACCTTCGTATGTACTGTAATAGTACCTTAGCAATCACCAAGTATCGAATAGTTAAATTGTTGACTCAGCCAGTCGAGATTATTTTGTCTCGTGAAATTAGTATTAGCAAATATTTTTAGGGCACCTTTAGTCATTTCTGACATACGGAAGATATGGAAGATTCGAGACAAACCAATAGTTGACTTTGTATGGTACAACTTCCTCAGCTAGGTCGAGAACCTTTACATCACGTTAGGTTAGTATTTGACTAAATCTTTAACTTCTCAACATGTTATTTTCAAATTCTAGTTGATTCTGAGTAATTCTTACGTATTTCTTAAGTAAATCTCATGTATATTTCTTGTGCGTTAAACTTTTTAATATTTAATTGACTGTGAATGTATTTAAATAAATGTTACAACTTGCTTCACGCACATTGTAACATGGGGTAAAGGTTCAAGCTTGCAAACGGACTTCAAATTTACATGAAGCAGTAAAGTCATAAAAAGTTAGCAAAAGTATGTGAATCTCAATCGTGAAATATGGACTTTCATTTGAATCAGCTGAGAATTTTGGAATTTGGGTGTTAATGTTTTAGAAAAACGTGTTTGTATTGAACCCAATGAACAGTGTAACTACACCAACGTCTTCGGTGAAAAAGCACAAAAATACCTGATTTTATATTTGATATAATTGTTCGATACATAAATTAATGTAGCATTTGGTTGCTACTTTGCAAAACATAACTTGCATTTGTTAAAGTTTTTCAATATTACAGCAACAATAAAAGAAAATAGCAACTAACAGCATAATTCTGACCCACAAATTTGAACGAATGAAAATAAACACCGTTTTATATATTATAATCATATTTGCTCATCGTAACTCTTATTACTTTGCTTGGTACGCAATTTATCACTTTAGTTGTTGTGGTGTAATAACTAGGGCCTATTCTTCTGTTCATACTTATTTCATACTTTATTTACCTCCATTTAACGTTGCTGAAGTAATTCCTCCCGTTAAGACCACAAGCTCTCAAATCGGTGTAAATACGTATAATGTGTATTGTATAGTCTATTGTTACGAGGCAATTTAACACGATACGCAGCAACTATAGCGGTATTTAGTGACTTACGCTTCCCACCATTAACTATTAATAGCTGAAAATGATGAAACTTTTCCTCAAACTTATTTGTACTCCACTTTATTCATAACATTCTTTCGAAATGTGAATGTAATGAGACTGAACTATTGAGACAATTAAACATGGACAGAGCACATTTAATGCACGCAACGATCTTCATCACCATCTTTTCTCATTGGGTCCCGACAGGAGAATGTATGTTGTCCTTCCAGAAGGGGGAGGGGGGGGCTGTTAACAGTGGCGTCTCGTGGCCTCAAATTTGGCCGGGGCTTATTTTTTAAAGAATTTAAAATATAATGACAATTCACATGAATTACAAAAAATAGGTATTTTTTTCTTCTAGACTACAAAACTGGACTCACTTTTTTGAAAGAATTTAAAATGTAATGACAAATTACATGAATTACAAAAAAAAACGGGTATTTATCTTCTTCTAAACTACAAAACTGGACTTATTTTTTTAAAGAATTTAAAATATAATGACAATTCACATGATTACAAAAGAAACAGGTATTGTTGTGAAACATACCTTTCTACGAACGTTGACTCCTGTTCTTCTGCTCAGCAAATTTTGTTATTACCTTTTCGTTGAAGCCCTCTATGTTTGAAATGTATTCTATCTCTATTGGAAGCAAGTGCCAAGGCATTTGGTCTGTCTTGTCCCATTGCATTTCTTAAGCAGGTTTCAATACGCTTCAATGTGCTGAAACATCGTTCAGATTCAGCTGTTGCCACTGGAGTTATCAAAACTATGTTTGTCATTTTTTTTGTTTCTGAAAAGGTACCCTCTAAATAATTTTAAATAAAAAATGAATGCAATCTACTGATAGAGTTTATGTTGTTCAAGTCTTTACTACAATAAAGAACACGAAGTTCCCTCTTTAGTTTTCCCTCTTCTATGAAGGGATAATAAATCTGGGAAGATGCCTCTGTTTAAAGATTGTTCTATTTCATTATGTCCTCGTAGAGCAAGTTCATGTCGACCACAGAATTTTAAGCAATCGATAATTCTATTTAATATATGCCTATTTTTCCGGACAAATTCATTGTGTCTTGTAATTGACAGCCTATGTCCTTCATCAATTTGTGTTCGAACATCAACCCTGCCAAACTCACTCAAACATAGCGAATGAAAGCCACCAAAACACTACAGAACAACACGCGAGATCGAACGCGACGCAACGGAAGTAGCCCCGAATCAGCACTCAAATCCATTGCACTCTTCCCTCCTCTCTCTGCTAGCATGTGACCTTCACTGTAGTGTAGGTGGGTGTAGGCCACGCCTTCCTTTGCGACGTGCCCCGGAAAACGATAATTGACACCAATGCCGCTAGGAGCGCTGTCGTATCCGTTGCAACAGACGATGAATTTACGTGGGTAAAAATCGCCTTTTAAAAGACTGTGTGATAGTTATGCGTTATGGTGATTGATAATTACGTGAATACGTCCGTTTTTCTTTAGGGGCTAAGCCCCGGAAGCCCCAAGGGACGAGACGCCACTGGCTGTTAATAAATTTGGGCCCGTAGACGGTTTCCTTTGGGAGGGGGGCCTTCCGACATTATTATTATTAACAGTTTTGTTATCATGGTATGATAATGGAAGTTATGATGTACGAAGTTATTTAAACGCTAGAAAATCCTTCTTTCTACCATCTTTCACGAAATAAGCAAGTAGGAAAATTGACTTGACACTTATGCCCTTTCAGCGTCTCATTTTTGTGCGGACCCCCTTGACTTGCGGGCCCTAGGCTTTAGCCTAGGATAGCCTAGTGGAAAATCCCCCTCTGTGTCCTTTTCATCTGATCGTCATCACGAATAACTTAAATTGATACCAAAAGGACAAAACAAAAAACAACTGCTTCGTTACTTGGTATTTGTGACATTCTGATAGAAATTTTCAACCACCAAACTAGAATGACAATTAGATATTAGAATATTAGAATTGGATATGTACGAAAACTTGGGTGAATATATTTTTTCTTCATTTTCCAAAATTTTTGTTAAAGTCAAATTCATACTCAGATAGGCTAATCAGGACTCTTCCTGCAGTTTAAAGTGCGATCCGAACCACCGTGCAGTGTAACTACGCCGGGAATTGAACCTAGAACCCCCTTGAGTACAAGGCAATAGCGTTAGCCACTAAACTATCGGGGAGCGCAGGATGACGTGGAAAATGAGTATGACTCATTTCCTTCGTTCATTGCTTTATCTTGATGTAATTGAATTTATAGTCAACTTTGTATCTATAATTCTATATTATATTTTATTAATAATAAATTTAACATCATTTAAAGCAATGTAATTGTTCATACATTGGAAACTAATTGCCACTGGAAAGTATTTTTGAAGCTTCCTCTTTTCCTTCAATTCACAGAGATATGCCGAAAATCTGAAAAAGCATGCATTCCGAAATTCCCATTTTCACTATCAAACAATTTTTATTATATAAATAGCATGAATAAAAAACGTCAGCCAACGAAATGAAATGGAAAGTAGAATTTAAAATCATTATTTCTGAGTAGAAAACTGCACCCATTCGCAGTCTAAAGATTTAAATAATAACAAGATATTGCGCTGTTGTAATTGGTGGAAAAGTTTAATTATTCTCAAACTTAATTGTTCATGATTTTAATTTCTTAACTGCTTTTCACACAACAAAGATACTTTTTCCCCATCCCTTCTCGCCTCTTTCCAGAACCGAACTTTGTTCAAAGTACACCGGGTTAGTAATTGTTATGTAGCAGCGTTAGAATCTCATTACCATTCACTGTCACGATTGCACGTTACGGCATCTTCGCGATCTTTCCTAAGCTGCGCAACTTCTCTTCCATCCTTGTTTAATAAACGCTCAGGTGCAGGAGGGGCGGGGGTGGAAGAAGCTATTCACCGACTGTGTTTTCAAGAGTGGTCGAACTTTTCGCAAGGGCATTCATGGGAAGTGAAGAGCGGCGCTTCTGCTAAATCCATCATGCCTGTTCTTTGCCTTAGATGAGACTAAGTAGTTAAATTTCCGGCAGCCAAAGTGAAAGATTGCCAAAGATCTTAGGAAAGTTTCCAGCTCAGCTTTCGAATAGAATATGTGATGACCCCGCGTTTTATTATATGTAACCTAGTTACCTGTCGGAATAGAATGAAACAAGACTCTCGCACTCCCCTCCCCCTCTTCTTTATTCTTCCCTTTTTTTATTCCTCTTCATTCGCCTTTTCTTTCTCCTTCCAAGGCTATGGTTCCCCTGGGAGTTCACTTTACGCTCTAGGATTCCCGATAACGTCTTGATGATCGCCTCCTATTTCCAATCCGATCAAATTGCTTCTCTCCCGGCACCAACACGATGCGTGCTTGATATTCTGGAGCTATTTGCTTCGACGGTCTTGTAAAAATGCAGAATCGACCACGCTGTGAGACGTCCTCTGTTGCAGAGCGGTCGCGGCTCGGTCTCCCTTGTTCTGAACAAATCACAACTCGGAAAAACAAAATGGTTTATAGGCAGTAGAACGTCCCGCCACCCTCTACGGGATGTGATATGTATATGGGACACACTCAGAGTTGACAAAATCCTGAACGATATTATAGAAACAAGGAATGAACGAAACGCTGTTCCGTTTTTCATCCATTGCTTAGGATTTGCAAGAAGAGTGAATTTGGTTCGTTACGCTATGTTTTAGAACTGAGAATCTGTTTATGTTACTAAATATAACGGATTTTAATTTAACATCAAAATAAACACATGTGTTAAGAGTGTTCACATTGTACCTTTTATATCTTCAATCCCCTTAAAATAGATAGTTAAGAGTTGAGTTAGTTGAGCTATTGTTTTAAGTCCACTCTATGCTCAGATAGGCTAATCGTGACTGGGCCTACAGTTTAAAGTGGGATCCGAAACACTATGTTCCTCCACTGGGTATTGAATCCGGGGCCCCTTGATTACAAGGCGACGATGTTGCCCCAAGTCACAATGCGACAGTACAAGTTGATATCCTAGTTAGGGAAAGTTGTATTGTCGCGACTCTACTATGAAAGGAGACGTAAAACGTACAGTTTTAAGTGTATTTTTAACTATTATCAAGTCCGCCATCTTGGAGTCAACTTCATTTTCTTAAATGGAAAAGTGGTCATACATATCAAAATAGGCTATAATTTTACGAGAGACACGTTGATGTGCATAATGTTAATATAAGTACGACGATTGAGTGCTTTCTTGAGAGCCTCCTTCTCAAAACAACTAACTGAAGCTGAGGAAGAGAGGTCAAAACATCTACACTTATACTACCATTTTTGCATAAAACCTGTGTTTCAAGATTTTACCCCCCCCCCTTTTTCCCCTCCACTCTTGCATGTCGTCCTGAGCAACATCCCCTGAAGAAAGCATTCGTTAGTCGTTCCAGGACGTTGGGCAAGAGATTAAAGATATCACCGGGGTAATGAATGAGTTTTGCCGCGTTGTTGCTAGGGCGGATTAAAGGGAGGGGCGGTGGGCGTCATGAAGCTCATGAGGGGGCATCGTTGACGACTTCTGCTGAGAGCCTAATTTCATCTTTCTCATGTATTGATAAATATTTTTTGCACATTTGTAATGAAATTTAACAAACATTGTGACATTTAAAGACACGTAAAAGGACAGATTAATGGGTCAGAGGAGTCCCCCCCCCCCGTCGAGAACCCTGAAGGCGTCCCGGAGCCTTATTTTATTTTTCAGTATTTGCCGATAATTTACACAGTTATATTGAAATAAGAAATAAAACAAACATTAAGGCATTTACGACACACGTGACAAGTTAGTAGTTAGCGGTCAGCAGGGGAGCATTTGTCATGAGTAGAGACCGGATTTTAAAGGGAAACATTTTCCTCTAAAAAGGACAAAAAAGGGAAAATTATTGCCAAAAAAGGGAAAGAGGAACTAGTCTTTTCGCACTCCACTAAAAATATTATTTTAAATGAAAGCACAACATTGAAATTTAATGTATCCCTTCTTATATATAAATGGTATATATTGTGCTTTCATTTAAAATAATATTTTTAGTGGAGTGCAAGAATAAACTATAGTACTTTTTCATTTCCTTTTCTTGAAGGTAAAGTACTGCGAATAATCTTACCATCCGTTTCGATGAAATCTTTCTTGCAACAGCTTACCGCATTCCATTGCTTGCTGCCACTTGTAACCTGGCTTCGTCATTTCACTGACACTCAATACTGTCCTCACTGTCACACAGTTAAGTTAAAACTATTGTAAAAAAAACTTCACAATAAATGTCTAAATCTAGCAGATAAGTGCACTTTCAACCCAACAGGCGTGCCGCTTACAACGCACTTGTTGCTGCGTAAGCCCAGATCCCATTGTTTCAAGGTGGAGGCATATAGTGGTTCGGATCCCACTTTAAACTGTAGGTCCAGTCCAGATTAGCCTTCCTGTGGATAAATTGGACTTAAAACAACAATTGAACAACATTGTTTCAACAATCGCTGCAACATACTGCAATGTGGGCTGAGAAAGGGGAAAAAAGAGAAATCAAAACCATTTTATCTTGTTGGTAGAAGATAGCACTGTAGAAAAATAAAATAGGACTTCCCTTTAAAATTCGGTCTCTAGTCATGAGCGCTGAAAATGGGTGGACTGAAAGAATGGGCTACCGAAATTTGGTTGCGACGAAAAGAATTTTAAGTAAAGGTACCAACCTTACTAGCTTGCTCCAAGAGTGGATTTAAAGGGTCAGGGGACGACCTACCTCCCAAAAGGACCTTGTGAGTGAGGCAGGAAGATACTGCTCACTGCCTCGTATAATTTTTTCACAAACTGATAAAAAATTGCACAGAGTTGCAATAAAATAAAGCAAAGATTGAAGCATTTTACAACACATGCAAAACAGTGCGAGCGCCTTGAATCAGGGAGGAAAAAACCCAGTCAACCTGTCTGTCCCCTTCCAATCCCTCCGAGGAACAAGAAAATCTGCACAAAGAAATGCTCCTTAAGCCCAATTAGGGAAGAAAAGAACATTAGACGAGCGATGGAATTATTGAGGACAGGATAAATATAGTTTTTTTCTTAGGTTAGGAAGGGGCACTGTAAAGGCATCCGTCCTCTCCAGGGAATGTTGTTAATCCGCCACTGTGTCGTTGGCGTCCTGCATCTCCGCTACTGAAGGTTCCTAGAGTTCCGGCCTGTGCGTAGGTCAATCTTTCGGAGTGTCCCTTCATTAAACTCATCTAATCACCATTCATTCTCATAGTCTCAAATAGCCAAAAAGTTACATAAAAGCAAGCTAATATAAGAAAAATGTAAAGTACTCGTACAAGGAGGCACGTTTTGTTTTGGTTTGCTGCAATAGTGTCCTGACATTCCATGTTCCAGTCCTCGGCCTACCCTTCTATTGGTAGACTTTCTTCTTATCGCTTTTGACCTCTGTCCCCCTCCAGAACACTCAAATGGGGAGATAGTTTACGTCCGGAATCTTTTACCGTGGAAAGACTGGGCTCATCGTGGCAGTTGCAGAAGAAAAGTGCGGGAAGCTTCCCCTTACTTTCCACACATCATTCTCTCTCTTGAATTTTCAAAGATAACAAACAAGCGGGCTCAACTTGGAGGTGAGGAGAGTGGATTTTACTGAACTGGGCTCTTAGGGGTTTCACCGAGAAACATCGCACCGAGTTCTTGGGGGATTGGATGTAAGTTGAATATCAGTTTCATCCTTTTTAACCCGAACAACTTCCGGAAATAACAATTAGCCTTCGCACTTGCTCAATTGGCAAGCGACACAGTTACAAACATTCGCTCTTCTCTGCCGCTATGCGCGGCCTTGTTCCAGAGATGTCTGGGACAGAGTGTATGCTCTCGGATAAACAGGTTGTTCAAATATGAACGAGAACTTGCTTCCCCTTCCCAGGAACGTGTAGAAAACAGTGGATGGAAAATGTTTTAGCTGCATAACGCTCTATTGCACATGTCAGCCATACTCACGATCAGAGAGAGAGAGAGAGAGGGGGGGGGTCCCAGGCATGTGTGTTTAGAAGAGCAAAAACGTTTAGAGAAGGACGAGACCGCGTGGACGGATCCCATACTATTTGGCCAACGTCTTCGAGTCCTGACAATACTCCGAAAATTGATCAGCTTATTCGGGCCTGATCTTAGTGTGGAGAGTGTTTGATGCCATACACAAAGAACTTCAATAAGAAAGTTCGCCGCAACGTACGTCTCGTGTTTTCTGACATCGGAGCAAAACGAAGCCGATGTAATGGTCGTTATGTAATTGTTACAACGAAGAAGTGCATTTTTATATCCTGTTTCAACTATGAACGAGACAATGTTAGTGAGTCGAAACGATGCAATGGGAACACACCAATTCCACTTCCAAAAAATCAAAAACCATGCCTCTAGCAAGAAAAATCATTGCCAGTTTTATTCTGGGATTCAAAAGGTATACTATATCCAGATTTTCTCATCCATGAAAAAATACATCAAAGCACAACTATTAAACACTCTCGGCACAAAAGTGAAGCCAGCAATCTGCATCAAGCTAAAGACACGACAGGATTCTGTTCGTTACCTCCATGACAACACACTTAAAACCACACCCCAGTATTACTGTTATCAGAGTCGAGAAAATTGAAATAGGACGTTCTGCCTCATCTGCTGTGGGTGGTTGGATGCGTCGGAAACCAGAAACCTTCTTCAAAAGTGGTAGTCAAAAGCTTCCAGGACTCTGGCGAAAGTGTATTGCATTGCAGTAGACTGGGACCATATTGGACGATAGTATGTTCCATGTTTTCATTTCAATGCTAATAAAGGCGTTGTATACTAATCTAATTCTCCCTCATATTTGAGAGGCTCTCGTAATCAGATGCCCAAGAAACAAATGATGTGCCACTTTGGTATGGTATTTTACAGCGTATATAATGATTAACATAATGTTTGTAATCGAAATTTCAGGGAGAAAATCACTGTTGATTGTCGGCTCCATAAAAACGTACGCATTTCCGAACATTGGGAACAAAGAGTTTCATTTTCAGAATGTTTTGCGTGCAAACACAGATCAATTCAAGTAAATAATCCATGTTATAAATTCCACATAATTACATAGTACGCATTGCAACGGTCCAAATCCATCCAATTGATTGCTTCTTTAATGTTTAACACATATTGTAATCTTCTGGATGGTTTACAGATCAACAATTAATAACTTCTATCTGATGGGATATCGTTTGACAGGCACTACTTTTTTCGAGTT
This sequence comes from Lepisma saccharinum, assembly GCF_977018435.1. NCBI lineage: Eukaryota > Metazoa > Arthropoda > Insecta > Zygentoma > Lepismatidae > Lepisma > Lepisma saccharinum. The sequence goes on from NC_139230.1 coordinate 66,943,280, forward strand.
ACATCTTGCGGCTTTGTTTCGGAAACATTCGTTCTAACCTCATTGGTGTTATACGCTTACAGTTTTTGGTGTACATGGGAATTAAAAATAGCTTTCCACTGTTGTATTTCTGGTCAAATGAACTCCCTGCTGCAATTTATAAGAGATTGATGAGGATACTCAAACATAATCAAATGTCTTATCGACTCCTTTATCGATTTAGGGTCTGTTGGAGATGCGATTTTATCTATGATTGGGAAATGGAATACGTTCACGCTTCTATCACGTTGTATGAAGATAACTATCGATTTATCGATCTTGGATCGATCTCTGATCTGAACATACTTTTGGCAACGTGTCAAAACGATTGTAAACATCCATAAATCTCGGCATATCGCAGGTATACTTGTGGTGTTACCAATTCTACAAAGTTGAATAGGCTGGCCGGCGTGGCCGAGTGGTTAGCACATCGCGCTACGATGGGGTCCCGGGTTCGAATCCTGACCTGGGCATGGATATTTGTGAGTGTCCATTCATCAATTTCTTCATGTCATCACTCATCCTCATCTTCGCAAGTTAGCCAAAAGTGGCACAAGAAGCGAAATAAAATAAAGCAAATCAATCAATCAATCAATCAATCAAAATGTAAAATGAATATAGCCTATTTAATATTCGAAGGAAGAATGAGTGTGAGGTGCTGACCATAGTAAATATTCGTACATACTGTAAATTAAAAAATCGCAGTATAGAACATTTATTGTTGGTGTGAGTGCCACGTGGGTTATTTGTCAATTCTGACGAAAGCAATTATAATATATATAATTATCTGTTGCAAATTGTAGAAAATATGCTAACACGAAGAGTATACTTTTTAAAAATATATATTATCTATATACTACAAAATGATATGCTACAACTTCGTCATACTCGGATTGGGAGCTTTAGTACGTACATGTGAGAAGGGGTTTATTGTATTTATTTTGTGATTTACAAGGTAACGTGTTGCAGATGGAGAATTCCTGCCTGCGCAAGTTGCATATGAAATATTCCTTGCATATTATAGAATATATTAAGTTTTGAAATGTAAAATAAGTCTGCGTTTCCCCGAAAGGAAAAATATTGAAACAACAATGACGTTCGTCGTTTCGAATGGAAATTATGCACAAAATATTGTTTTCTTTTATGATAAAACAAATAAGTATCAAAATAAAAGTGGATATTGATTGGTTGATTGATTGGTTTGGTTTATTTTACTTCGCATTTCTTCCGCTTTTGGCTAATCGCGAAAAATGAATATATCTATAGCCTACATATCACGAGGAGAATAAGTTTAACCAACGAAAATGCAACGTGCTCACTTCATAGCACAGTAGATATAATATGCAGCACAATTTACATGCTCTGTTCCATTCTAAGCAAAAAAAAATCCAATGACTTGGTTGGATAGTAACGTTTTACAGTAAAGCGTAACGGTAATATTTTCATACTTCACTTCATCTCAAAATAAGGTTCATAATAATATCCGCAAAAGGAAACCGTAAGCAGGTCATAGTCACTAGTACAACAAATGTACGGAGTTCAAGTCTGCCAATCGGGGAAAATTCGCGGGTTAACTTTGACCTCAGATCCCAGGGACTTAATCTCAGTTCAACTTTTTTACAACAGAGAATTAGAGTTCAACGTGAATGCAGATCAATTTTGCAGGCTAATCGAGGATTAACTATTGTATACAATCAGCCCTTAAGACATTATTGGAAGGTACAAATTAAGGGGGTAGTTCCCAGGGATCTCCTTCCTATTCGGAAAACAATCCTGGTAGAGCTAGATATTAACCTTTTTTTGTCTCGAATGAATACAGCACCCTCCTCTTTTTTACAAAGATGCTTTTAGATTTTCAATGTTGCTAACACAAGGCTGTTTATTTGGCGAGCAACCTAAGAGCCTATTGGCAAACTGGCATAATGTACTTAGATCAATGCCAGTCGGTACCATGAGTTTTATTATTGGATAACAAGAATAATATATAAACGAAAAAAGTCACTTCTTTTTGGGTTATTTTAAATTGTAATTTTCTTCCTCCTGGATTAATTGCGACGATAAGGATAAATGATGAACGATTAAATGTATGATAGCAGAGAAAAAAATATGCATCCATGCCTTTAAAATAATGATACATCTAAGTCTTAATCAAGGTTCTAACTTGGGATTTCTGGCTTCGCAGTACGGTGATTGGCAAATTGTCTACATAGAAATGTTTTAATTAAGCATCATCATGGAGTTATTAAATTGAATCATCATTTTGAAAAAAGTGTGATATTGTTTTTAAAAATAATACTATCCACATCAACCTAGCATTATTAACATACAGTAATAATATACAACACACGATCTCTAGCAATACCAATCTACGATCTAATAACTCCAATAGCATTATTATGCTTAAATAGTTTAGGATCCAGCCTATACCCCCAGTAAATCTCTGCGGATTTGTGTTTCATACCTATGGAATTTACACAAAATCTTGTGTAGCCATACTAATTTTGGTATGACATTTTTGTCAAAATGGCGGATTTGAACAATGTGTTTATCTTTTTATCCACTTGGCCTAAAAGGTCAAGTTTATACTCAAAATCTAGATTTTAAGGTTGAAAGAATCTGAAGAGATCTGGGTTCGATACCTGGTAGGGGCACATAGAGGTTCGGATCCCACTTTAAAAACTGTAGGTCAAGTTCTAATTAATTAGTCTTTCTGTGGATAAAGTAGACATAGAATCAAACTCAAACTGAAAGAATCTGAAGAAGCATCCATTTTATGGGTCGGAATACCATAACCTCAATTTTGGCTTCATATAATAAATGTAACTTATAGTTTGATAAAGTTGGTCTATGAACTCAAATTTACAATCAAAATGTAGGTTTGAGGGGGGCGATAAATTTTATTTTCAAGATATGGATATTTTGTACCACATAAATTATAAAAATAAGGGAAAAATAATAAATATGAATAAATATCATCAGCATATTTGTTCTGAAGAAATATTGCATGTAATGTACATGTGTGCATGTGCTAGATGAATATCTCCAGAGTAAACTCTGTCCAAATATCGATCGGTTGTAGAAGTGAACAGCACAAGAGTCAGTCAGTGATGGGGAGACTCAGAACACCAAGATCAAGAATCAGCTCACGTACGCAGCTCACTCACAATGATTCCCGTGCAACTGCGTGTTTTGGTTGCTGAAACTCGAATCTGTTATTCGTTTTCAAAGTGAATATAGTCATGCATTCGATGAAGCCTTTTGAGAGCATCTGCCAATGAGATCAATAGAGTAACGTTATCTAAGGTTAATGAACCAGTTAAGTTAATTTCCTATTGTTTATTGGCAGAATGGAATGCAGTATAGTATGAATAGTTTAATTGTGCAATAAGTCCGAAAAAATGGTATGTGTGTGTTGTAGTTGTAATGCATCCGAATCACTCCTTAGCAGTAATCTCCTTGTCAATTCCTGTGTTGAATTGGAAGGATAACCAATTTATTTAACTATGAGAAATGCAGAAAATTTCTTAACATTGGCAATGGTGGTATAATGCTTTTCAAACTTGTTCAAATGAATTTGTGGGTGTGGAGTGGCATTACGTCTTAACAATATTATTAATTTACCCAACACTACAGAATAAAAATGAAACAGGTTAAAACCAATTTGGCCTTACATACCAGAATATATGAATTATGAAAACTTCATAGTTCATCTTGCGCATATGTAGCATTAAGTAATATCTTAAATGATATTTTAAAAATATGTTATTAGTAAATCATGTAAACTAATATCTTATCATCAAGCATAGCACAATAATAAAGGCAAGTGGCTGGCATGACTGTTATGTATGTAATTCTCAATTTAAGGAATATAACAGGAATATCATTCAAGTTCGCCAAAGATTGGTAATAGTCCAGGCAAACTAAGGCAATTTTCCACCCAACCTGGACAAAATTGCTTCAGAAGCTTTTTAAAAAAATTCTAGCTCAGGAATCATTGCTGAATAACATATCCAAAATCAGACAAAATCGGACCACGGGAAAAAAAAAACGGATTTCAAAATGGCGGACTGGCTATTGTGAATTTCCTAACCTATGTTTACTTGTGAATAATTTTTAATATTTTGTGTATTATTACTTATAATTTGTGTTTTCTTGTTGTGTCAAATTATATTTTGCCATTTAAGAATGAAAATCTCCGAATTGTGGGCGATTTGTCAGAAAAAATTAGACAATGGATAAGATGTAGTTAAAATTTTATCACCAAGAATGACCAGCATTGCATGTAACTTAAGAACAGCTGATATAACCGACTCGTGGTCGATTTGCAGTTGCAAGCTATGCTGTAGATGCTCACCACCACTGCAGCAGCCAGACATCACAATTATTCAAGCCCCTTTATCTGTACTTGCATAAAACGTTGTTTCTCGTCTGAAAATCCAACCCTGCAGAAAATGTTCCTGGGAGGTAAATTTGTGACAACATGAAGTGACAGATTAAGGGTCGGACTTGGATTGAGTTTTGAGTTTTTAAGTCCACTTAATGCACAGAAAGGATAATTGGGGCTGGATCTATAGTTTAAAGTGGGGTCCAAACCACTATATTCCTCCACCAGGATTCGAACCTGGGACCTTGGGTGGAACTCCGATCCGACCTCGTACTAATGCATTCCCTGCAAAGCAAGGGAGGACTGACAAGAGGAAGCGGATTTGCAGAAGGAAACATGGCTGTTTTTCATACACTTACAACTTAGTAATGCAAGAATATCTAAGAGTTTTGTTGAAGATTAGTGAACAACACAATGAAATGCGATATAGTAGACAAACTGTGACCGTAATGATATTTAAGATGCAATCGTACAACTGGAATCCACATCCTAATTCCATTCTGACTCAAGTTTCTGCAACGCTAGTGCAGTAGTCACAGCTGATCCAGAGGTTAATTTTGATGAAAATTCAAAATTATTAAGAAAGAGGTGTTCAAATATTCTGCCAAACGGTTGACAAAGTGAAAACCGTATAATTTTCTGCTGCTGCTGCTGCTATTGTGAGCCCTTCGGATACGATATGCAAGTAGATGCAGCACTCTTTCAGAGAATGACGACTTTTACCACTGGCGGTGTCACTGGAAGATGTCATGTCTTACGAGCTTTGTGCATCATTTGAATTATAAAGTGTGTTGAGGAGAGCCGACAAGTCACAGTTAGGTCATATAATACTGAAATATACCAACAACTTTCGAATGGAAGTTGAAGAAATCCAGTGTATAAGCAAGTGCGTTTTGGATGATGGATCTCTCCAACATTCCGTTCTATGGCATAACAATGAAACACACAAGACCATTGCAATCTCTTATGTAGATTTCACTCTGAAAACAGATGGAAAGGATAAGGTTGTTTCTGAGTGGCTTTCCTACGATCAAGGGCATAACTCTCAAAAGATTCTGCATAAAGACCAGTAGGAATGTTATTTCAGCGCCGGCAAGAAAGAACACTCCCTAGATAATGAAGACAACAGCCAAGCAATTATTACCCTTATTGGTGAGACATTGAAGAAGCACCCACCGATGTGCTATAACGCAGGTGAGGATGCTCATGTGGTCATTGTTCGTGCTGCAGTCTCGTCATCAGAAAATGCAAGTATTTGTACGACAGTAATAGAGGGAAGAGGCCGACTTGCGTCTGTATACCAGGCCAAGGACAATGGTTTCAAGTCGTACTATCGCAGCGACATAAGGAGGACACCATCTCTCAATACTGTGTATGATATCCTCGGAATTCAATCATTGTTCGGTCGTGACATCCGCAGGCTCTTCCTGTTTCTCTATATTTTCACTCACTGTAATACCACACCTAGAATTCTTCTGGCCTCTCCGATGGCGTAGTGATAACGTCCGTCTTCTTGTATCCAATGGGATCAGGGTTCGACACCTGGTGGAGGCGCGTAGTGATTAGGATCCCACCTTAAACTGAATGTCCAATCCTGATTAGCATGTCTGTGAATAAAGTGGACCTAAAACAGAAACTCGAAACCACATCCAGAATTTGTTCGATTGAGAAATCATCAGCATTAGACAAACTGATGAAAGTAACTGAACTCCGTTCAGCTGCAAATTCATTTTGTTTTTATTCCTGCCAACATTCAGATGTTGTAGCCGTTGGAAGAAAATAAATGCTTTTGTTGTATGACTGAGCTTGTTGTTGGAATCCAGAACTATGTCGTCGAATGTTAATTGAAAATATAGCTGCAGGTTCATCGTTTGTTATACCTGAGTGTCTGTCACTTACCGATTTGTCCACAAAGTACCATAAATTTCGCACACACTTTCAAATAAGAATCTGGAAGTACAGAGAAGAGATGATCGAGGTACAAGGGTGGGATTGGTATATAAAGAATAATTCCTGCTATGCTGTACACCCACTAAATCCAGATTTCCTCCTTAAGATGGTTTGCTGTTTCTGCACGTCGAATCTTGATGACACTTCATGATGTGGATGCAAGGGTAATTGTCCTCTTCAACAGCTCGTGGCGAATGGTTGCAATAATAATATGATGGCAGTCACTAGTGTACGCAGGATCCTTTTGGGGGGGGAGAGGGTTGGAATTGTAAAAATTGACATTATCTTCGTCCTACTGGGGGGATACACAATAAAATATTTTGAATATTTGGAACTTTCACTCAAAATTGAAATCTAAGGATTAATTTAAAAGAAGGATTTGCATTTAGCACTTTGGTTTTTCCCAAGTTCTTTGCTGCTTTCATTTAAAAATTTTGATTTTTCTCAAACTTTCGGGAGGGACTGTAACCCAATTCCCCCCATGTGTACGCCAGTGTTTACAGTGATGAAGACGATTAATTAAACGTTGTCCATCTTTAGAAGTTGACTTTATAATCACGAGAACTTAAAAAATAATTTTATTTGAAGGAATTGTTATTTTCTCAATTTCTAACTTCTATAAATAACTTTTAATATAAAAATTATAACAGAAATGTTATATTGTTGAAAGACAGTTTTAGCTTAAATATTATTAAATGTAAATAAAAGCATTACCTCTCTCTAAAATGTGTAAATTACTTTATTTTTGCCTTTAGTAGAAAATAGCCAATCCGACATTTTGAAATCCGTTTTTGGTGATTTTTTCGGTGGTCCGATTTTGTCTGATTTTGGATATGTTATTCAGCAATGATTTCTGTGCTAGAAACTGTTTAAAAACCTTCTGAAGCAATTTTGCCCAGGTCAAATTGTAAATTGCCTGGACTATAATGCATAATAAGTTATACAATTTAAAATGTCCATTGAACACAATTCTTTCCCAACATTGTATGAGATTGTAGTTACCAACAGAAAAGAAAGTTAAGCAGGATTAAATTAAATACATCTAATAGCTATTATTTAGCAAATAGTTTGGTATCCTTACGTTTACAGTCCTGAGATAAGTAATTGATTTTCACAGGGGTTTTCATTTGAAATTAAATACATTTCATGTCAATGTTCATAATCTGAAACGAATACAAAAGTAATCACATAATGTGAGAACAATTTAAAATTACTTGTTTGTAATAGTAAATAATACTGTATAGCAAACATCTGTCACTGTCCTGAAATTATACCATATACGTACAAGAATAATGTGAAACTGTTTGCGATCTTTTTTCTCTTCTTACGTTATGGCCTATTTTTTTTTATATATTTACATATTATAAATCTTGTTAGATCTATTGCAGCAGCAATTTGTACATTTCTCATAATGAATCAAAGAAAAATCTATAATTCATTTCATAATGAATGCCCCATGACTTCGCTCTTCTCTGTTCCTGTGATCGCACAGATACTATTAATGTTTTATGCATTGTTTTAACCGGTCGATTGTCTTCTTTTCGGTACTGCATAAACATTTTTTATTACGGTATGTGTCCAGAAAATGATAAGATTTATATTAAAGCATGGTATTGAACTATTTTTGTGGGCAACTTGAACTTCAGATAGCTGTAACTTACGGCATAAATTGAAATTATCCCCTGTTCACAGTTTATAGAAAGGCCTTTTTAGGCACAGAAAGTTAGAAAGTTATATGCACTACAGTGAATTTTTTTCCCGGAAATACGGAAATTCAGGTGGTGCGATTTACTTAATAATAATTAATATCAATAAGGACGTAATTCGACTGCGACGTTCAAAACTTAGGTCATGGAAATCTGTATCATTGATACCGAGAGCTCTATTATTACATGTAACATGGAATTTGTTAGAAATTAACTTTATGGTACACGTGGTTCCTACATCGAATATTTGTGATGTGGAAACAAACTTGGTGAGTTTCTCGTTCATATGTCATGCGTGCTGAAGCTGTGTCTTTTGTAGTCTGTATAGTAAATTAAGAAAAGTATTACCGGACTTTGTGCATTTTGCACACCCTGTAACTTGTTTTGTTTCATCAGCACTCGTTACAGCCGTTATATTGATAAAACTATTGTTACTGTCCTTAGTTGAGACAAAATTTATAATGAAAGGTGAAAAGTTTTTCACTTACTTTGAGAAGTCCGGAAGACTTTTCAACTGGAGAACTCGAATAATCCATTGTTGGGGGGAGGAGTGTTCGAATGTTAGATTTTAACTTTTGACATTTGCGTCCTGAATTGCAGATCATAGAAAACTTCATCCCACACTGCCTCTACGTATTTAACAAAATATTGGCCAGAACTAAAAAAGTATGATACAGCTACATCTGAATTTCAATATTACTAAAAGAGGGGTGAAAAAACGCATTTTCCGTTTCTTTCTCTTTTTTTTTCTGTAAATTTCTGTACACTTACAAGAATGAAATTTGAAGGTTCTTTAAGTCCATTTTATGCACATATGGCTAGTCGGGATAGATTTACAGTTTAAAGTGACATCAGAACCGTTATGTGCCTCCGCCGAGTATCGACCTCGGAACCCGTTGATTACACGGCGATTGCAATACCACTGCGCCATCTGGGAGGCTCAACTAGAATTAATGTATACATCATACATACGCACGCACATGCACACATAAAGAACAGGAAAAAAGAACATTCCAAATATTACAAGGTGCATAAGTGCTATCTGTGCCGTCACATGAACAGCGATGCGTACAGTCAGGGACCACTCATATGCGCTTAAGAGTAACAATAGGAAATATGTATAAATAATACACACAGCTATATCTCTCGATCATCCATTGTGTAACTCTGAATGCAGTACTTCCATTCAGCATGTACAATGTGTTATATGTCTCTACCTCAGTGCTTCAAATAGGGTAGGAAGATGTGTGTTCGACCCCTGGGTCATCGTTGTCTCGAATAGCCACACTTCACAAAGTAGATCTAAATGACTCAACTTTTCAAAACCTCTCAATTTTGTAAATAGATAGATAACCCCTATATTTTGCACCGTATCATGAAGGTACATAGATGGTGTCGATTCTCGATCATTGGAGGCGATGTGATCAGCACCATGCTCCAATTTCCCCAGGTATTCTTGATTATATGCTTGTAACTAAAATTTGTCTGGTGTTATCTTCTTTTTATAAATCAGCAGTCGTTGTTACAAAAATGTTAAAAATTTTGTTAATTGTTAATCGAATTGAATGTTTGTATACGGGATAGAGAATTTTTTGATGGTGTTAAAGTTAAATTTGAAAACATATATCCTAGCCTTTAACCTTTGCTATTTCCAGCGAATAGATTTCTCAGAAATGGAATCCATTTCTTCTTACAAAAAGAGTAAGGAGTAATTTTGAAAGCATGGCCATTGGCACTAATAAATGAAGGTTCTGATTGAGCTCGAATTTGCTTCCTTTGAGCACCCTTTGTTACAACGGCGCGAGATAATTACAACGAACAAAAGACTAACGAGGGACAGAGATTAATGAAAGAGCAATCGAAGTGAAGGTGATCCGTTTATCGTCTTCAAAATAATGACTATAATGCAGGATGTGATTATCTGGAGAATTAATTTTTCATTTATTTAAAAATGGGAATGAAAGGTTGTCAAAGTAGATAATTTTAATTGATGTTTTCACGGTCTATTAATATTAAGCTTCTGTTTGCGCGCATTTCCGTTCATATATATGAACGGATTTGCTCAAACTATACATATTCAACATCTATTTTGTAACGTGATGCTCTTGTAGTGGTGCAAAATAGAAGTCGAATTGAAACAATTTATCTTATTTTAGCCGGTTCGTTGACAGCGCGTTAAGTGGTCGAATTTCGTTCTCACCACCGAATGTCTACAGTTCAAGTCCCGACCTTGGCACGGGTGTTCTCTGTGAGTGTCCCTTCATCAATTTCATCAAATCATTACTAATTCTTACCGTTGCGATTAGCCAAAAAGTGTCACAAAAGAGACAACATTCAAACACAGCCCAGCTTTTTAAATCATTGTATAATTTCCCACATAACCGACAAGTTCATTACATGCTAAGAAATCCGACATTGTTAGACGTCAACTACGGTCATTCACAAACGGAAAAATGACGTATAGTAGATATCCAATAACTAACTGTGTTTCTAGAATATAAGAAGGAACAGGCGAATATTATGTTTTGCGTGAGTTTGAATACGATTAAAATACCAAACTATCAATAATCGCCAATTGAAGGATAAATGTCTTAATTCTTATTGTCGCGTACCAAATCTCTTAACTATGGACACAACGGCGAAACAATAACAGTATCTAAGAAACTACTTTGTCGTCGCAGAACCATATAATGCAAAGAAAAGTGGAAATTACATGCAGCCCCTTTGTCCAAACCGGTTAGAGTTCATTATTACCACTAGACAACAGACTCGTTAGGAAAATCTTTTGTTCTTAACCAGCAAGACGTGGTTTATGAGAAGAGAAAAGATTTTATTTAGAAGCAATGTATTTATTGCAGTTGTGCCTTTTCTGATTTCGATATATCTACATAATCTCCATTAGGATAAGGCACTTGAGTAACACATTTGTCGAAAATTATAAAGTTCAAATTTGTTTTAAGTTGATACACAGACAGGTTAGTGGGGACTGTACCTACAGTTTAAAGTGAGGTCCAAACTACTATGTGTATCCAACGGGGATCGAACCCGGGACCCCTTGGTTATAAAGAGACCTTGAATTTTTAGGTTCTAAAATGTGCTTTTAGGTTCCTAAAATAGGTTCTAAAATTCCAAAAATAGGTTCTAAAAATCTTAAATCTGTGAAATCTGTGCTCGAAAAATCCTAAATTAGATTCCAAGAAACTGAAAATAGTTCAAAATTCCTGAAAAATACTGATTAGATAGAATTATTAAAAACAAAATTTCAAAAGAACCGTAAGATATATTAATAATTTAAAACTCGCACAACAACCAAATTTGCATTTGTATGCATCATTTTCAAAATTATCGACAAATTATTGTAATACGATACTTGAGCTTTTAGTAAAAGTTACTTGTTGACATAAAAAATGAACTACGTATGTATAATTTGCTGCAAATACCACGGTGGCTACTTGCCGCGAATTCTGCGTGAATTATTGGCTCATGCGTGAATTTTTCTCTGTAGATGAGAAAAATTGCAACTTTTATTAATCCAAATCCCATACATGTTTTTAAATGCCCCAAGGCAAGTTTTTCGCAGTTTACCTTTTATTTTATCGAGGAGCAGCGTGGAAAATAAAACAAAATTATCTCAATGCGATTACTTTGTTAGTGCCCTTTGCAAAACAATCTGTCTGACAGACGGAATATTATTGAAAGATAAGATGTATTGAAGTTTATTAAGTAAATTTGAGTTTAAAATTCTAATACAATTAACAATTTTTTGTAGATTAGTGTATCCCGTAACATTTGTGACTTGTGTTTGTAGATGTATTTCGAGTCTGATGATGTGAAATGGCAAATTAAACTCCGCAACTTAAATTAAATATTTTAAATATATATACCGTTTAATTGATTTGAATTAGAATTTTTGGATATATTGGAATCACAACGTGTGTCTGTGTGTGGGTGGTGAGAATTATACTTGAATTTTATCATGGTCCTAGAGTGGCCACCCTGAATACATAACAATCTTTTGCATGTTATCCACAGTCAAACTCCGCCTTTTGTCTGTGAGGATCATCTTATATGCTGAAAATGATCTTTCAACAGAAAACAGTCAGTGGTGCAAATTTGAATCTTAAAACATTACTTCGAAAATATTGAATGCCACAAAGCACCGAAATGACTCGAAGGTGAGCAAGACCACATGAATCAGAAGTTTGCACTTTGGACTGTGCACGTAGCAGCAGCGAGAGACATGTTGATTTGTTTAGGGCTTTTAAAAAAAAGGACATCATGGACTTGAAAAGAGGGAAATCGACAAAGAGTATATTTCAAACACGTTAGTTATTGAATTTTTCGTCAGCAAACAGCAAATACCTCTGCGTGATATAAAAATCCTGTAAAACCTTAAAAAATGTATAAAGACCTAAAAAAGAAAGTTTTGATTTAGGCGCATGAAGCAAATAGATTCTAACAAGCAAAAAAGATTATTTTAGGCACTATAATAGTTCATCAGTTGTTACGTTTTTCTAATGAAACGCTGACGAAACTTGTTATTTATTATTTACCAGGAGAGGTAAAATTGGTTAAAAATCTAAAATTCGAGGTCTAGATATGAGGTGAGAATTTTACCAATACATCATCGGGATATCCATGTCGAAAATCATGTTTGCGCAAACATGTATAAATGCATAATGAGTTGTAATGAGTTGGTGTTTTAAGTCCACTTTATGCACAGTAAGGCTAATCGGGACTAGACCTACAGTTTAAAGTGGGATCATGTATAAATACATGCAAAGCCAACAGATGAGTCAAGTGAATACAACAAATATTTTAGGTCTCCTCGATAGCGTCAACTTGTAATAGAGGGTAATGAAGAGGCACTAGATTTGAATCCTGGTGGACATACATTTGTCAGTGGTTTTGATCCCACTATACGCATACTGTAGCTCTAGTTAAGATTAGCCTATCAAACCTAAAGTAGACTTAAAACAAGGCAAACTTTGTTAAAATTCACACTTATTTATTATTCATTAGTTGGATGCGTAGGTAAGCTTTGTCTGTATATCTCTGGCGAAGAAGAATTTCTGTAATGTCAAGATAAAAAAAACAAATGCACCGAGGTCATGTATCAACACTAGAGTTCAATTACTGTAATTATGTGTGCAAATGCTTGCTGGAAGATGTTTCTGTCCTTCTATTATAAGAGTTTTAATTTTATTTTATTTTATTTTGTACTTTTTCTCTGTTTATTATCGATTTGAAATTTCTGCATTGTGGCTACTAATTAATATTAGCGTACGTAAATGTGTTAACGTTTTAGGTTTCGCCTTTCATACAATTTTAAAAAACTTAGTGATATTCTGGTATAAAGATGGTAACAATGCCAAGATTAAGTCTCCCATAAATGTTTTGCCGTAACAGTTTTGCAACTTTCCGGGACAAGAAAACACTCCCAATCCATAATTCATCGTCGTTTCACTATGGGTAGTCAGTCTTGACCGTCAGAGCAAAGCATAGATACAGAAGCCTCTTGGGAAAGGTGATGTAGGACTTCTTGATTATATAATATTTAAAGAAGTATAAAACATCAACAGTGAGTTGTTTTTATATACATCATTAAGTGGTCCGTTGTAAACTTGATGCACCATTTATCCAACAATCTGTTTCCATTGTTTTCTTTCTCTGCAAGTAAGTTCAAAAGGAAGGATACGTTTACCTACCATTTATTTTCGACTCATACTTAATTTTTATATCGATTGTCATTAATAGTGTAATATAAAACTAATATGTACCTGTCTCCTAGTTTGCAACGGTCTTAGAATGTACTTACACCCTATTCAATTACCATGAAAACAACTAAAATTACTCATGAACCTATACTTAAAAAACTGTCAATATTTATAATGGAAATCCTGTTAAATTTGCCGGCCCGGGGAAAACCACTGATATGTAGAGGTTTGCGACACTAAAGAATATCAGTCATCTGTTCCGGGCTATTGATTGATTGATTCATTTGATTTATTTTACTTCTCTTTTCTGCTACTATTGGCTAATCGCAAAGATGAGGATGAGCGATGATATGTTGAAATTAATGAAGGAACGCTCGCAAACACCCATGCCAAGACCGGGATTCTAACCCGCAACTCCTGGTGTCGTAGCGCGCTGTGCTAACCACTCCGCCACGAAGACTGAAAGTTGAAATATGGCTGCCGAGCGTAGCGCTGGCACTCTCCTCCAACCTCACCTGTGTCGCAGATCAGACTATAACGGTGCAGAGATTCCGCAGGTGGAAGCGTGCTTTATGAGGCGGCAGCTGCTGCTTCGAACATGACCAAATACGCCAAACAATGAGCTTTCGACTTTCTCTTTAAAGCGTTTCGGCAGCTTCCTGTAGTACAGCGAATCTCAAACTTCTAATCCCACGGAGCCCTGTTCACCCAAAGACGAAGCTGCAGAGTCCCAACAATTTTTCTATGCCCGTCAGTGCAATACTATATTTATACAGTCAATGTGAATTCCGAAAATTCGTTTCTGTAAAGTATAACATGTACGTTTATAATGTTTCTGATATTCAAGGTATCCGGTAAAACAATCCATTATTATTTAATATAATCAATAGAAATCAAGCCAGAAATACTACTACAATTGCATGACAAGAATTCGTAAGAAAGAGGTGATCGACCTCAATGTGTCCAGTGCAATTCTTGATAGAGGAGAGTTCCAGTCGCATGTCCGCCTCTGCGTCCAGTCCGCTGGGATACTTCGATTTTGTGGAAATGTAAGTTGAGAGGCCAGTCTCGTATAAATACGTGCTGACAAGGGGAAGAGCTAAGAGCTTTCTGTGATAAACCTGGGTTCTGTTTATATACACTATACCAAAATTCACCCAACAGTAGTTTACCAAACGCTGCTTTTTCAGAAGTGTCAGATATCAGATCAATAATGTGTCAGATGTGTGCCTGGTGAACTTTACCTTACCTTACCTTTAGCATGACGTAGGACGCGTCACTTTACCCGAGACAACTCAAGCTTAAGAATTAAAACGAAGAACAGAAATTGTGATAAATATGATGGTGTAATCGTAACACCGCAGAGACCTCACACCTTCGAAGGTCGAGCTTTGGTTTGCCTGCCTGTTTCGAAACCGTTATCACGCTGTTCGAAGGATAAAGAAAAACTATGCTTCCAGTATGGATCATGAAGAAAGCCTGAATAGTGTGTAGTGTGTATATACTCGTATTTCATTGCATAAGGAATTGAGAAAATTGTGGATTTTCCCTGTTTCTTCACTATCGAACATGAAGGTGTCACAACAGATTTTCCACGGAAACCGTCGCTGAGTCTTTGAGGAAGGAACCCAAGGGCTCCGCATAACACCCTTTGAGAACCGCTGGTGTAGTGGACAACGGCGTTCCACGGTGCCCGTCTTGATCTTCGTAAACAACGCAAATTTCCACAGATTCAAACGTGAATTCGATTTTTTTTTTGTTCAGAACAGAGTAATTTATATTCATCCTCTTCCATATGACTGGCATATCTAAATATGTATTCTAAATTGATCGTCACTGTATTCACATAATGGCGTGATTTCCTTGATGAATGTTCTATGCCCTTTCAACCAGGGTGAATCATCCTCTACATTAATTTCATGTTAATTGTTGAATATTCTCCACCATTTCATAACTGTACTGACTCATACTACCAGACATTGGCAACGCCGCAGGAAAATATTTACCATGTTCTCATAATCGGCTGTTACGTCTGTCAACCCCTTCATCCAAGATGACCTGGAAATGTTGGGCTACATCGCAGTTAACTCAGTTGTGAGAGTTTTTAGATAATTACGTTTAGATAAAGCAAGAGTTAACTGCCACTCAACCTCCAGTTAAGTAGCTAACCACGAATTGAAAACTAAAAATTGCAGTAACTTCTAATTATTTGCACATTAATAAACCCGTCCAGGTTAAAATATGTCAGTTCAAATGCTCATAACTTACCACAATTAGCATGGTCACAACGTTATCGACTATAACTCTCTTCGTCTCCACTACACTCCTAAGCCACTCACTAGTATAGTCCACGAAATGCCCCAAAATTCCTGTCACTTTCATTTCTTATGTTCCAAGTATGATGTCTGGACATTTAAACAAAGGCTAAACGTAGATGCACATTTTGTTGTTACTGAGAGCACTTCCTCTCCAGTACACTTCGTGTAATTTACGTCACCTTTCTACCTCCTTAGGCTAATCGCCTAACGACGAAGGTCAGTGATGAATTGACTAAATACATGATGAGACAAATACATTAATACTTTCCACAGTATTCTGACGCTACGCTAACCACTCTGCTACATAGATCGACATGCATCTCGAGATCAGTTCATATCACATGGTGAGGGATTTCAGATTCCAACGTCAGGGAGAACGTAATAGTGTATTTTCCGCTTTGGAATATCTGAATTGAATATTTCACAAGAAATGAAGTCATTATTTTCATACTTTTTCAACAAAATATTGTGATTGGGAAAGAAATACATAACCGACATTACCTTTTCCTAACAATCCAGTTAGGAATTTTAGCAGTTTTTTCCATTACAATAATTTTCGAAAAATTTCCCTTCCAGGTACACTAATATCTTATTTGAAAATAATATGTATAACCAAATCTTGAATGGTGGGACTCCCTGATAGCTTAGTAGTAACTCTGTCACCTTGTAATCGTGCCGTTCCTGGTAAGATCCCTAGTGGAAATACATTGCACAGTGGTTTGAATCCCAATTTAAACTGTAGGTTCAGTTCAGATTAGCTCATCTAAGAATAAAGTGGACTATAACAAACCTTTAGACATCTTGAATGGTCAACATTGCTTTCAAACACCGAGCATTTTAAAGAAAATGTCAACAAATATAAATCGTAGGGAACTACACAAGGAAATCTCGAAACATTATCTCCTAAGAATTCCGTGCTGAGTACACTTTTACATGTGACCAATTGCTGAACAAACTAACTTGATGTTTGTTTTCAATTTTGACCGCAAGCTTGTGCGTTGTAGGAGTTGGAATGACGCGAACCAGATCGTCATGCTGTGGGTTGAATCCCACCGAGGTATGCAGTTTGCACTGCACTTTGTTCTTTCGTGAATATAATCACCCGTTTATCTGCATGATCTGTCCAACATGCCAGAAAATATTAATTAAATTATAATTTATCAGATGGGTGTTACAAAATCCGAAATTGAAAAACATAAATACCGGTAGCGAGCATATACAGACATGTATAAATTATTCCAATAATTTGAAAACTTTTGATGTCCATATAGTCAAAATGTTTTAAGAAATAACAATGCCCAAGAAAATGACATTAGAAGAACGTATAGCTCGACCACAAGGAAAAAAACCTTCCCTCAAAAGCGTTCGCGCATCTTCCCTGCCGTTATCGGTACTCGGGGCATTGTTGTCAGGTTAGGCTTGAAAAAATCGGGAGATTGTTCCTTGGGAAACCAGAAGATCTGCTACAAAATCCGATGATCTAATAGTAGCGAATGAACAACGTTCTCGGGGGGCCGGGGGCGGCATAGGCGTGCGCACTGGGGGACAAGGGTTTTTCCACAGATTTTTTCCAGCGAGGGGGAAACAATGTATTTTTATCAGGCGGGTAAACGAGGCATATTACCCCGTGATAATGTTGCCCTCTCAGAAAACACCACTTGAGTTTGAAATTATTACGTTCCTACATCCCTATTATAAAAATGGATGTAAATTACTGTGACTGAAATCAACTCATACGTCTGAAATAATAGATACTTTTACGTGAACATTCATTTTCCACAAACTTTCAAGTCGAATGCTAACAATAACAAATTAATTTGCCTTCTGATGGTGTTCGGTGTACAGCTATCGTTAGGGGTGGGCACGCGTCCTGCACCATAATGAGAAAATGCATTACGTATGTGAAATATATTTGGTGAATTAGACAGCATGTCTTCCTCAATAATTCAAGATAGCAACGCTTATGCTAGGGTGTCATTAATCCTCCCCATCTGCTAGAAATACACACACACACACACACAACCCACACACACACACATACATAAAATAATTTGCCCACGCTACGAAGTCAGTGTTTCTACCTAGTAAGGCGAGGACGTTTCACTTGTCTGTGTCACTTCATCCATTTCATCAGTTTTTCATTCATCCATATTGTCGTACTTATCGGTAGAGACACAAAAGCGACGTAAAATAACTAAAATAGAAATAGATTTTCGGATTGGATAAAATACAAGCATCTAAAAATAGTAATAGTAATAAAATAATAATAATGTCCTAGCACAATTGAGTATCGTTTGGCATAATTTCACAGTTCAAACAGCACTTTTCATGGCTGAGTGGAGTTCCACTCTACCTCTCCCCTCCATGTTCAAGTAAGATGAGCAGGAAACGTGTTTTTGAGCAGGCCGTTGGAGGTTCCATAGCAATAGTTTATTAAGGAATTCTCCCGAGAAATCCATAGGTCTGGCAACACTGCCGTGAGCCGGGATGAAGGCTCTTTCCCCCTGTTCTTTCCTCCACCCGCCAGCGCAATGAGGTTCTGCGCAGGTTTCTTTCCTTGTGGTTCCACTATAGTACTGCTTACAAGATTGTCCTTGGGAACAGGAGGGCGTTGACTCAGGTAGACAGACCTGGCAGTTTGATATTTGGGAACTCAATATCAAATATGAAGTTAGCTTAGATAATATTCAAATCTTAAAAAAACATATGTGACATTTTTACATTATATGCTCTAAAATGTTTGTTACAAGAGACAAATATCAAATAAGATCCATGCAGTGAAAATCCTATTGCAAGCAGCAAGAATTGTCAGTAGAGTTAAAACAGAGATTGAGGCAGAAGGTCAAGTAATATCTGTGCTTTTATTTAATTTCATTTTATTTAGATTATTTTACTTTGCTTTTCTTCCACTTTTGGCTAATCACGAAGATGAGGATGAATGATGATAAGATTACATTGTTGAAGGGACAATCACACACATATGCAACGACAACAATAACACGAGCCCCACAGAGGATTATACTAACTGTGTGTCTAAACGCCAGAGCCTCGCTAGTCTGCAAAATACGTGGAAGTGAGGTTGACATTCGGGTGTCCTCACGACGGGACACCCATTACATCCCTAACTGTGCTTTGAGTTCACGAAACTGATTGTTTACGGTTCTGGTAGGGAACCACTATTTTATAGCAGCATGTCTTGCTATTTCCGACACCCTGATTTCAAATATGAGAACAGAAAAGTTCAGCAACGTTCTTCACACCGGTGAATAGTGCTTTCCAAGATTTATCCCTCGACAGAATGGCGGTGGTCAGCAGTGCTGCCAACTATTGAAAAATGTTACTGCACAATCTTGGATGCCTTTGCCTTTGGTGTAATGTATTAGTAACAAATGTATCTAAAAATATGTACTTCTAACAGGAAATTCAGAAGCATTTTCCTGTATATAATCATACATTACAATAACATACTGAGAACGAGTAAAACAAAAAGAAACCTTGCCTAATGTTAAAAGTAAAGTCCATTTTATGAGCAGATAGGATATAGAGGTATGGCCACTGAGGTGACAATAAGGGATAATGAATCGGAAGTTCATTCTTAGCTGTTAGCATTAAATATATGAGGTCCACAAGGGAGGAGTCGACACTTTGACCTTCCTTCGCCAATCGAGAAACTGCCAGACTGTCGTGCCGCTGAATAAAGTCTAGTTTACCATTAAACGTTTAGGATACTCACATACACGCACTAAAAGCATCCATTGCACCGCGCAGGTGTTCAAACCGGAGGCTCTCGTAACAAGGATTAAGTAAGGGCCACTTAACCTAAGAAGGCATGAGCACAACATCGTCGGAAAACACACTGGAATGGAATATGCTGGATGCCGGGTGATTTGATAGAACAAACACCATGGTGGTCAATGCCAAAGAGGATTTAGGTACGAAAACACTTGAAGAATAGGAAATAGAGCGATGGACGGAAACATTATAAAGTAATTTTTTGTAAAGAAATTAGTGGGAACTCGTACATAACAAACGAAAGATTGCATACTTTATCACTAATTCAATAAGAATGCCCATTTAAGAGTAAAAGTTATATTTCTTATAAATGTGATTATCTCAAACCAAACACTCTCAATTATTAAGGAAAAATAACTCGTAAGATATTATGCACTTCACATAAAGTTCTCCAAGCATCAACCACTCTATTTTTTTCCTGTTCACTTTCGATACCCGCAATTTCTAGATTTTTCTCCTCCTACCCGTACTTTGTAGGTTTTGTTCATGGAAAATTACTTCCCATGTTGTATGATCCAGTGAGAATGTGTTTTAAAGCATAGTGTGTGTTACTTAGCTACATTCTCCGCATTATGTATTGAAAGTGCCTAGAACTCATAGGATCCCATGGATACTATTTTTTCTTCCTTGAAACGTGACTGGTAGACATTGTGGTAAAATTTTTAATTGTTCTTAACGATGCGATACATATTTTCAAGAAGATAGTTCCGATTAATGTAAAAAAAAAAATGTTGGAAAAATAGTGTTTCTCTTGTGGGCTCAGACAGTTCAAACCTTGAGAACCTGAAAATTGTTTCTCTCTACAAATTTAACGGAAACATAATTAGAACATCATTTTAAGGAATAGGATCGCCTTCGCATTACTTTCAATGTTCATAATCTAAACTTATCTTGAAATTAAGAAATGTGATTTTCAGAAAAATACACTTTGCAACATAAATGTACATGTTTAAATTGATTGATTGATTTAGTGTTTTAAGCCCACTTTATGCACAGTAAGGCTAATCGGGACTGGACCTACAGTTTAAAGTAGGATCCGAACCACTATGTGCCTCCACCGGGTATCGAACCCGGGACCCCTTGATTACAAGGCGACGACGCTACCACTGTGCGATGGGGAGGCCCCCGTACATGTTTAAAGAATCTAACATTAAAATTAAATAATTGATGTAAACATGTAAGTCACACATGCAGTGTTATACTACATTAAAGAAAATATATCTTGTAGTATATTTACGAACATTTCACGAAGAAAATTATGTGGGCCGACCAAGACCTGCGCTTTGGAAATTAAGTTGCAAGAAATAACATAGGTGTGTTAGGGTCAAGGTAGATTTATTAAGATATATTTCCTTAAAGCATGCTTAGATTGCAATGCTATATTTCCTATCCAACTTTATATTTACACTCTCTATCTATCATATGTACAAATTTGACTTCACATAGCCATTAAAGATCTCAGTGTGTACTAATCCCAAATTTAAAATTCCACACCAATAGTTGAGGTTTGGTATCTTTGTGGTATTGTCACTGCTAGTAATTGTTTCACACGCCACATCAACAACTAATGGTTGAAAGAAGGGCATGATTTATAAGGTTTTCTTATGAACATAGTACTTTAATTAAAATAAATATTTCTCATCTCTCTAAGGGACCTTTCACACTGAATAACAAGCACTCGAATGTCCTGTTGCACAAGCCAGTATTGATTGTATTTAAAGAAAGTGTAATTACTTACGTAAAACTCAAACTTTTTACAAACAACTTTTGTACATTAAAAGCTGAAGAATCACCCTTCGACAATGTTGGATTTTACACAAAAAAAAAATGTAGGTCCTTTATAGGTCATATTCTAGTGGTTAAGGGTACACCTTATAGTCAAGGGGTCCTGGATGCAATTTCCTCTATTATCACAATTCAGTTCTTCTTCAAATCCAACTTCAAATTGTCCTGATTAGCATATTTCAGAATAAAAGTACCTTAAACAAGCATTTCCAATTTTTTCCAATATTCACGCTGCAAATAGTGTAGTTAAATTATATAGGCAACTCATAACATGTATTTTGAATTACAGACGGGTTGTCCCGAAGTGATTGTCCAGTGATTGACCTTCGCGACAGGAAATATTTGTTAGAGTAGTAGATTGATCGCGGTGACATTCGCTCGAGTGTCTGATTATACTTCAGGAGATGTTCTCTAACCAACTAGGCCGGGTATTAATAGCTATAGAAGTAGAAATGTATAAGAAGAAATATTACATGAAAAAGGAATACGTGATTGGAGACTGAATGCCTTTAAAGATTCTTATGTTTCATTTGACGAACGTCAAAGCTTTATAACATCGTTGTGTTTTAAGAGTTTCCCTTCAAGTTTACAACTCTACACAGAAAATATGAGCAATGTGGATTAGGAAACAAATAACAGAAAGTATGAGTATTTCGTCAGAGTTTACGTAGGCTTTGAAATTGCTAATTTTAAACTGAGTTTTTAGTTTCTGTGGTTTATTGTTTTGATGTGTATTTTTATCGCCAGGGTAACAACGTTGATTTTTTAATAAAACGGGTAATAATGGTGATGAAAATTAAACCCAAATACCCATGCCATGCTCAGAATTCAAAACCAAAATCCCTGGATTAAGTGTCAATTAACGTAACAAACTAATTTATTGATGTCGGCACGTAGTCTCTTCTTTGTGCAAATTAGAATGGTGAGTGGTTGTAATGGGGGACGATATATATATATATATATGTAATTTTATTCTCTATTACCATTTACTAGAAGTTTTAAACCAAATCGGTGGCAAACTATATATGTCTCAATATGTTTGTCCTCTGTTCAAATGGATGACTACTAATTCTTTGTACAAATTGTGCGATGCAAGAGTGCCAGTCAACTCTTATATATGTTGATTAAAGTTTTGTATTATTTTCATTTTTAATAAAATCTTATCTCATGGGTTAATTTTATTTAATTTGTGCCTATTGCTTGAATATATGGTTAACAAATATTCTGTAAGCCCAAATTGTAATCTAAACTTGTACTTTTTATCTATATATAGTATGTCATGAAGTACATACCTACTTTACATTGTACGAGTATATCTTGCATCGAAATGGCCAGGCCAATTTCATAGGTAATTTGCGAAAGAGAAAACTTTATATTTAAAATATAAATTTATGCCTAAAATTAATACAGCGCAAGTGAACTGTACACATCGGACGTACTCACAAGGGAATTCAGGGCATACGACGAATCCACAGAACGTGCAGTAGCAATTTAATTTGTTGTAAATTTAAGCTTCACCCAGTATATTAATAATAAGTAGGACTCTGCCACACAACGGAATTATAGTGTGGAATAAGTACTGAGTTCTGAGTTGAGAGGGAAGGGAAAAATACCCATAGCGGCCAGACATGGAATTGTTAAATGGTGGTCAATTTTTCAAGCGTCGCTTTTCCATTAAGTTTTCGTCTGGGAAATTCAAGTCGGGGGTTAAGCATTAAATTTCAGGGCGTTCATCTCTTTCGAAAAATGGTTCATTGATCAGTGTCTTTAAATATCGGTGTTTTTTCTCTATTTTCTTTACTGGCATTCCCACGCATCGATAGAATCGACTTTGAACTTTATTAACGTTCAATTTCAAATAGATCTTAGTTTGAAATTAAAAGTTCGAAAGTTTGTAATTTATTTTCTATAATATTGTGTTAATTGTCTAAAGTTTCTCACCATGTTATCACTAATTCAGAAATCTGACACAATGAACAATATTTGATACATTTAGAATGAATTTCTTTATAATGTAGTAATAATAATAATGAACACGATGCATTTTATTTGTTTGATGGTTTGTGATTAACATATCAAAAGCAAGAATCGTATCAATAGTTTTAACGCTCGTTGAAAAATGCGGAGATGTTTTAGCGAAGTTCTTATTTGTCTATTATAATTTTATGCAGAAGTCAAGGCTATAAATATGTCCATCTATGACTTGTGAGTTACAATTAAATATGTAGTAACTGGTACGTAATTGAGGTAACACGAGAAGAGTCTCAATTGTTAAATAACAAAGACAGAACAAATAATATATTACTCTCTTTCAGTTACATTGAAGCAATGAACTTGTGTTCTCCATAATTCTTCTATTTTTTCTCAATCATCTACCTTTATCACAAATTTCTGATTAGACTTAGCTTCATCTTTTAATTGTCTGCTTCATCATCAAAACAACTATCTTAATGCAAAAGAATTCAAGTCAATAGACGCACATAATACCAACTAAGCAAGATACACTCTTACGTGGGGATATTTCACTCTCTCTTCTTAAAGATAATGCCTTTTCAATGATCATCTTGATACTGAAACACATGTTTCTTGTGCAGGAAAAATGCATACACAACTGAAAAAATATATACTTCTACTCTTTCAGAAAAACTGGAAATAAACATGATGAATGTCTCGAAGCTCAAGAAAAATTGCATCCAAAATGTGCGCAGAGAATCCAAGGAATGCCTCTTCCAACCTGTCACACCTTGGCCAACACTTGTAGAAGCGACGCGACTTGCAAGTAAGTAAACCTATTTTTGCAAGAAACGGTGAATGGGTGAAAGCTATTTCCAGTAAAGAAACAAGTGGAAATATGTGTAATTATTAAAAAGAAACATTATTTTAGCAAGAAACGTACTAAAAAATTCAAACTAATTTTCTTTTGAGATTTTATACGGGTAATTTCATTTTTATTGCGTAGCTGTATATAATATATATATACCCTAAGATAGAAATAGGATAAAATGCGATAAAGATAATGTTTCTATGAAGCATGCAAGTATAAACTTTGCGTAAAATGTCTGTTCATTCACACCAAACAAAATAAAAATGAAAAAAGTATAAAAGAACATAGTTGTGTTCTACAATTACTTTGTCACAATATTTTTTTCAAAGTTTGTGACCACATATAGCACACATATTTTGTCGGGTTACTTTTTCTGTTTGATACCATCTTAACTAATTCCAAATATGATGCCGTTCCTACTGCCAATTTTAGTTATCAGTTAGCGTAAAATTTCTAATTTTCTTTTGGTTTAATGCTTTTCGATCATTTAGTGAATATTAATCAATTAACAATGAAGTTGCATTCTCTTTCTTTTTCCATCATTGATCTCTCATAATATAGTGAAAATGAGCCATTTTATGGACCATTAAATTTAGTTAGAAATACATAATTGAGGTTTCTTCTTCTTTTTTCCAGGAGTCGTCTAGAAAGCTATGAACAAGGATGTGCAGTGGACAGCGTTACAAAGAAATGTGCAGGGCTACCCTCTGGTTGTCGAGATAGCATGTTGAATATCTTGGGCACCGAACTCCGCTCGAACTGTGCCTGTAAGGGCACCGATGTAACTCAAATATATGATTGCGTAGGCTGGCAGCGTTTGCTTTGGATTAATCCGTGTGTTGGTAAGTAGACAATTAGTAGCGCTAATTATACCGTAGGGTAATTGAAGTATAAAATAGTGACGTATTACTGATCACGATTTTCTTGCTTCATTTTGCGTACGTGCACTTAGTTTAAAATAAGGTTTTCGCCTTTTGGATATTGAATTCCCTGCAGTAATCACTGGATAAATGGTTCCGATCTTCAGGAAAATATTACTAACGTTACCACACTTCTACTCTCCTAGCTTTTAGCGCAAAACCAGAGAAAAACATAGGAGGAATTCTCAATCTAGAACATAAAGCGTATGGTGAACTTGAAAGAAAATTAGAAGTACTATCGGATTTAGAATATAAATCATTATACATAAGTAATTAAAATGTCTATACGCATGAAGCATGCAATTATCTCCATTTCTATAAATCAAGTAATAAAGAAACTGAAATAATGAGTTCATAAAATATGTACTATTCTTTCACTTTGACTTTTGCTAGTTAATTAAAACCTACCTCATAATTATTGTAATGATGATTAAATTGTAATTAAATTTTCAATTAAGTTTGCTATTATTTGTTGTGTGAATCTTTCGCATTGAAATTTCAACCAAATGATAGAAATAGCTAAATGAAATATAGTGTGTTCACGCCATCCTCAAGATGCGTATGTTTCCAGGAATAGGCTTCCATATATTATTGTAAGAAGAGAAACTTGTTTACAATATACACTATCTACCAAAAAGTAATTGGGCACGTGTACAAAATGGTTGTCTGGTGGTGCGAACCCTGTTAGAACCTCGTGGAGACACCTCTTGCTGCTATAACAGCAGCCACTCTGTCAGGCATGCTCTCGACTAGTTTGTGGAGGACGTCCATTGGAATGTGTCGCCATTCCTCTTGCAAGATCTCACTCAGTTGGACAATGGAATTTGGCCGCATCTCCCGAGACCTCACCCGCCAGTCCAATGCCTCCCAAAGCTGTTCTATGGGATTGAAATGAGGACTCTGTGCAAGCCAGACCAATCGGTGAACATTGTTGTCTGCATACCACTGCATAGTAGCCTCCGAAACATGCCACCTAACATTGTCATCCTGGAAGTAACAGGGGTCCATTCCGTAAAAATGCCACAAGGTTGGGAGCATTTCATTGTCTAGTATTGTACAGTATGCCTGTGAGTTCATTGTGCCACGAACAACCACCAGTGGTCTCACTAAATTATACTAAATGATTCAAATTAGATACTAAATTAACCACCATCGTAGGTGCCCAATTACTTTTTGGTAGATAGTGTATATCAACTGTGGCAAAGTGTGGCTCGTGAGCATGTGCGTTCTGTTTAATAGATGAATGAGCTTGTTTTTAATAAAGAGATAAATAAGAAACTCAAACTTTGTAATGATCCACTGGATGTAAACTGGAAGCCCACTATATTAAAATATATCTGATTTCATTTTTATTGCCTCTATTCTCTGTTGTCCTCCGTGTTTGGATCAGGTATTTATGAAGACAAACAAATATTCATATCTTAGTCAGTTTCGTTTAATGTTAATGAACTACAAATGTGCTTCTTATCTTGAGTTGAGTTGAGTTGCTGTTTTAAGTCCACTTTATGCACATTAAGGCTAATCGGGACTGGACCTACAGTTTTAAAGTGGGATCCGAACCACTTGTGCCTCCACCGGGTATCGAACCCGGGACCCCTTGATTACAAGGCAATGACGCTACCACTGCGCCATGGGGGAGGCCTACTTCTTATCTTAGACATTCCCATACTTCATTACTAATATGTTCACTATGAATAAAATAAAATGAGTCAGGATTTTGAAAACTTTGCGTGCGTGTGAAGGTTGTGATTTTTTAAGCTTAACTATTGTATTTCGTATTATTTATGTACTTTTTAAAATCAAAACTTACATGTGGCAGTAAAAATACGCGTAAGTGTGTAATATTTCTTCATGTCTTGCGATTTTCAGATATCTAAGCTTAACCGCCTTTGCCTACCTCTCTCTCTCTCTCTCTCTCTCTCTCTCTCTCTCTCTCTCTCCATACTTCTCCAAAACCTGTTCGCACATAGGAAAACGTTTCACGGCGTCCCTCGTATTTCCACACTGAACGTGCTGTTCATAAATTATCCTCTAATTTTGAAGAGCTTGATCTATAAATTAGTGTATTAAAAGATCGGATGTTGTTAAAGGAAGTGTTTCCTGTAAAACTCCTGTCGTCGTTTGAGAAAGAAATCGTCCGAAGCGTAGCAGTTCACTTTTATTGCATTGTATCTTCCCTTAGTCACTGCCACAATGTATTCATAACTCCCATGGAATAGCAGCGAATAGTGCAGTTTACGGGCACTTATCCTGTTCTAGTTATGGCTGTTCTGAAAACCTTCGTCTGAAGAGAAGGGATCAAAATTTATGGCATTTCTATGGTTTTGCAGGAAATAATGAAATCTCTGCTTTTTGACAAAATAATAATCCGGAATCAAAGAATTTTCATGGTCGTATTTCATAGTTTTATTTACCATAAATCAATGCTCCAGCCTTATAACATGCTGAAGTTATATGTAAACTAAAGAAGCAAGACACAGGAAAATGGGACCGTTTACTGACCTCCCAACACAACAACATGGACACATTATTTCTCCATTCTTGTTATTTTTTACAAGCAAACATCCTCACGTTCTTCCTCTCTGTTGTGTCTAGACACTTTGTCCCATAATTTAGGTCCGCATCTGAAAGAAGTATGCTAATCGAATATCTCCGCACTGAATGGATGATGTCGTGGGAGACCATCGTTATGGTAATATCTGTAGGCAGAACAGTAGCTTTGCAAAGTCATGTAAAGAGAGTCATTTTAGTTCCTATAGCATCCCAATTCGCAAAGTGGTTCTCTTGGAATTTAGTTTCACATTGTGTGAAGTTTACATTTTTCGGTGCAGTTTTCGTCTCGGATTGTATTCAACACATTCTATAAGACGCATTTCTATGCATACTATGAAATTCAAGGCACATCCACTCAAATCTCTATTACTAAAAGGGGAATTTGAAATATAACAAAAATATAAGTGAGAGGTGTTTTTATGTATAAGGAAAAATATGATTCAAAGACATCATCGTATCATATTTCGTTGCTGCCCATACGTAGTGACTAGGTACTAAATATTTGTCTTGTTTCTCTTTCTAGGACATGTAATCATGTTAACTCTAATGAGTTCAAATTTCATTTTTTATTAGAATTACTTGTGAATAAGTGTCTCGTACTTTTGCAGCATGACATTTGAGTTATTAAAAAGATTTCGAAGGTTCAAATATACCGTTGCTACATACATACAGCGTTTTGAAGATCATGAAGGAATATAAAAATTATCTACGCACACACACACAAACATAAACTCAGAATAAATTTATAAATACATACTTCGCTTATTGCCTTTCATGTATTGGCCTATCTCTCCGATTCCATGTCTGTTCTTCAACTAATTTTGCTGTAAATATTGTTTCGACGTAATTTAATTTGACTAGTTCATCAGGCCTCCCCTATGGTGTAGTGGTAACGCTTCTACCTTGTAATCAAGGGGCCTCCCTGTTGGAGACATGTTGAAAATTGTTCGGATCTCACTACAAACCGTACGTCCGATACCTATTAGCCCATCTGAGTATAAAATGGGCTCAAAACAAACTTCGAGAAACCTTTTGACTTTCAAATCATAAATAACTAAAATCGTATATATATGTTTGCTATTGTGTGCTCAAACGCGACAGCTTATCACTACAGACACATTCACATTACTTCATCTTTTTCTATATCTGCCCTGAAAGCATGGAATGAACTACCAACGAATGTTAAATCCATAAAACTCAATAAGAGTTTCAAAATTTAATTGAAAGAAATGGTTCTACAAGAACAGCAGCAGAACAGTAGCACATAGCTACTAGAAGTAAACTGGCACTCAACAAACGACAAAACACTCATATTCTAAAACTGTAACTATTGGAATTGTTTACTATCTTCAAATTATTATTATTACTATTATTATTATTATTATTATTATTATTATTATTATTATTATTATTATTTACTTAAAGGCAACCTTATGTTAACATTCACATTTATATTTCTTCTTTTTACATTTGTGTTTTCTTTTAATATTTCCTTGTTCTTTCACATTTATATTATCTTTTGACTAATATTACTGTAATGAGAATATACGTAATTCTTTATTTCTCTTTAGTGTAATCAAGCTTTCCATCTGTATTTAATATATTTTCATATTATATTATATATACTTATATTTTCTTATGTAGCTCATGACAAGGGTTAGGTGATAGAGCAGCCTACGGTTGAACCTCGCCCGCTAAATAAATGATTTATCATTAGTATTATTATTATTATTTGCATTTCAGTTCTAGTTTAGATGTAGGCTGTAATATAACACCACGGATGTTAGTTCCTTACGGATTACGGAAATATAATCTTATTAAAACTATGAATACAACCGTACTTGTATATTTGTTCTGTTTTCTTAAATTGCGTAGAACACTGCCTTTCTAGCAAGTGGTCCTGTAAGTACTTGAATATTTCTGTTATATTGTCGTTATGAAACTGTTGAATCGGAAAATAAGTTAGAAAGGGCAACGGTAGTATGTGTGCGGTTAGTTTTATACATTATATAATACCCATCGGATGCTGTCATAGGCCTGAGGGTCGTTTCTCGCATGGACATGGTTATAGTTTACAGAATACTCGTATGTAAGTAAAGTAATAAAGAGCGTTGCTATGTAACCCATTCTCTTTGTTCGAGCACACGTTCGATAAATTGAACAGCTAATCATGACGTATTGCCATATTGGTCCAGCCTTGGATAACGAACCCAAGATTTGATTGCTTTTCCTCCATGCATTTGGCCTCGAACAGCGCGACTATGTGATTTACTACTTTCATCGACCATTTCAAACTTTACGCAAGGAACTTCTTCAAAATGACCTATGCAGACACCCAAACCATAAGTTGTCAAATATTAGTGAATGTTTAAAGGTATTTGAAGGATATGTTTTTTTCATTTGTCGCATAGCTCGCTTGTGTTCATTTTATGCACATATTGGGTAGGGATCTACAGTTTAAAGTGAGATACAGACATTGAAATGCTATTACTCGGCGATACATCGCTAGTGGGGAGGCAACATACCTAGCTCCCTAGGTAATCAAAACAAGGATAATAGATGCTTAACCGATGAAATCCATGAAATAACTAACCTAACACGTTAGCATTTGTTTAGATTGAATATTAAGGGAATAAGCAAAAAGAGTAAATACTGTTTTTCGTAATAAATTCAGAGCCTTCCCGATGGAGTAGTAGGAACGTCGTCGCCTTGTAATCAAGAGATCTCTGGTTCGATACCAGATAGATGCACGTTGTGGATCCTACTTTAAACTGTAGGCCCAGTCTCGATTAGCCTATCTGTGCATAAAGTGGACTGAAAACTCAAACAAAACTCGTAATATCTACAGCAAGAAAACAACGTTAAATTTTATTTTATTAGTTTGTATTGAGTTAAAGAAACTTAATTTCCAGCACGCAATATCTGAACATGTCAAATTAACTGCTTGGATAATCATATTCGAAAGACAAAATATGCACATAATTACAAACCACAACACTGCCGATTTCAATTTCAATTTAAGTGGGCTTAGGCAAAGTCTCTTGCGTCGCTTGCACCCTACCGTCTACAACATAATCGGCTCTGAGGCTCACCGACCTTTCAATGGGTATCTGGAGGCTTCATTAATGGAACAGTGAAGGCGGTCGTAGCGTGGCGCTGATCACACCATCTCCACAATGACCGAATCTAGGATGTGCGGAGTCATACTTCCACATCCCATGCTTTCAAAACAAAGTGCTATGCAGAGGAGGATAATTTCACTGCATTTATGTTGTAATCATTACACATTGCACATGCTAGTTAGTCTCTAACGTAGGCGCTCGATATTTCTATTCACAATTATGCGAAAATATTTAGCAGCAGTTGAACCTCTTCCACCTTAAGAATTTTGGATGTTCCTATTGTCTAAATAAAATCGACACCTGGTCTCGATTTTTATTGTAATACCTAATGTGCTTGTTTAAAAATAAATAATATATTGTATATTTATTTTTATTTTTGCTCTTTATTTTTAGTGGAGGCGCAGAAATTATTTCACATGGAACGCTTCAAAGCAATAACAATGTCGACGTCAACAACTACAAGAACGATGCCTGCAATAACAGAGAGAACAACTGTAACCTCTTCAACCACCCCGACGAGCACGACAAGCTTTTCTACCGAGATGTCCACCAGCACCACACAGTCAACAACAACCACTACAACTCAACCTCCTCGTGAGTACTAAAACTAGGTAACAGGGGCGCCAGCATCACTAAGACCACAGATCCACTCGAAAACCGTTGGCGTCACCTCGCATTGTATGCTATATCTATCTTAGGGTTTTGGCGGTCACTTTCCTCTCTTGCTGGAAGGCTGCAGTCCCTTAGTCCACACTGTTTAAAATCACCCAACCTCAGTCTTTGGTTCCCAAAAGCAGCTCGGTGACTCCATCTACGCCAAGGAAACAAGTCATTCGATATCCCCCTCCCCTGGCGTCCTGAGATTTCGAGTTGATAAGGTTCCTGTGACGGATGTAGAATTTAATTACCGTAAACATCTTCCGCTCTGTCTCTGTGGAGGGAGAGAGGGTCTTGATTAAAGGAACCGGGGATTCGTGGACCACAGCAATGGCGGACGCCTTTCACAGACTGACTACAGCTCTCCGGAGACTCACATGGAATCACGTAGCCCAATCGGATGCCTCGGTGTGCGGATGCATACGCTCATTCTGGAAAGGGAACGATAGGAAAGACACTTGTCTGACGCCTCTTTGTAGCGATTCTGAAATAACTCATCCTCCCCCCTTCACCCTCCATTTTTTTTCTAAATCCTTTTCGGTTCCCTTGAGAAGCGAAATGGAAATTTGAGCGCTTGCACGGTGATTAGTCAGCGATGAACTTGCAAGAAACCTAAAGGAACCTGATTGTGAAATTCTGCTAAGTTGCCTCTAAGTATTCGGCTGCGAAATATCAATTTGGTTCAGCGAAATGTTTCCTAAAGGAACTGATAATTAAACATGCACATAAATATTCAGAGAGAGAAATTTAAGTAATATATTTGGGATACTATAACACTACTACTATTAAAACTAACAATATTTGAAAATTTATCGAGAAATACAGTGGCGTGCCGAGGGGGAGGGATAAAGGTCCTTCCTTCGGCCATTAATGACTCCAAATATTTCCAAATATTCCAAAAATAAATAAACAAAAAAGACAACGAAACAAAAAACTTTCAGAATAGTTGCTTTAGTTCTGTGTGAGTGAATTGTCATACTGAATGAATCTTCAACAATTTACATTTATCCTAGCCGTACAACCAATAATAAAAATTAAAATTTTCAACGTTAACTTAGAAACTACCAAAACACAGTTCGAAGAATTTATTATCATATGCTTTTCGTATGGTTCTTTAACAAAATACAGTCCATACATGATACAATAACTTCAGAATTTAGCAACTTTTACAATAAATTTCCTGAAAATGCACAAAATAATGCAAAAACTAATTTACTACCAACTTGAAGTATTATTATTCCTCTATGATCAACTCTGTAAGGTAAAAGTTTCTCTTTTATTCT
Source organism: Lepisma saccharinum (assembly GCF_977018435.1). Classification (NCBI taxonomy): domain Eukaryota; kingdom Metazoa; phylum Arthropoda; class Insecta; order Zygentoma; family Lepismatidae; genus Lepisma; species Lepisma saccharinum. The sequence goes on from NC_139230.1 coordinate 66,976,309, forward strand.
ACGAAAAAATTCAGGACTTCTTCGTATCACATCAAATAAACACATCAGAAAAACAGACGTCCATTTCAATCGTCTTCTCCTACATCAAATACGACGAAATGAAGACAGAAGACTGGACAATAATGTGTTCATGATTCATTAATTGAGAAAAGTATCAATATGTGGATTCTTCATCATATTTGATTGCTCCTCAAAAGGAATACTAAACATTTTAACAAGAGAAACAAAATATATTTCGAAAACTAAAATTAATTCAGTAAACTCTGAACTAATATGATATTCTAGTTTAACAAAAGGAAAGAGGAGATTTTGGCCTGAAACTGGAGCTGAAAGCTTCGTTGGAAATACGTAGGTAAGACTTTCTCTAGTTGTGTTCGTAGATCTATAATTATGACGAAATATACTTCACAATTTTAAAACAGGAAACCATATTATATATATTGCTGATACCTTGCAAGGTTAATCCAAAGATAACAGCGCGTATACCATAATAATAATAATAAAAAAGGTTGCCACTTCAAGCTACGGCCCTCCCTCCTCCTCGGCCGCATGTTTTCGGTGCGCCACTGACCTCTGAGTTAGATGAAGTCCAGTTTCACTGAAATTGGAGTTGGGATATATTCTTCAGAGATGCTGGTGGTCCTGCGATCCCTCATACCATTCGACATTTGGTAGAGACAGTCTCAAGCTAAATGTAGCAGCTATCCAAGCTGCACTACTGTACTTGGAAATAAACCCTTTCAGTGTGTTTGCAAGAATAAGGAAGAATTTAGTGACAAGAGGTTGGAATATAATAATGACATAAGTTTGATTTTTCTTTTACAGCGGGCTTCCACTTTAAGTGCTATTTAATTGCATTGGAGAAAATGACTAATTAAAACTCTATTACTTAAATATACGTATAATTTCAGTAACAGATTAGAAGTCAACCTAAAATTCTCAAACAGAAGAGGAAAAATTATAAGCATAATGTAATTCGATATTTGTAGCAGTTATTTGTTGAATATAGATATATATTTGTAATATAAATATGCCATATTTAAAATCATCTGTCGAAATGTAAGCATATTAGTTGCAAATGTGCTGTAACTGAAGGTAAATTAGGTGTGTTTATTTTTTCTGTGTGTCTGTTTTTAGTCGATATACGCACATTTCGCTTTTGATTTAGTTTGTGTTGGCTAATTACTAAAACAATTCTAACACTGAAGGAAGGTGGTATAATGTTAAAAAAAAACTAGCTAGTCACAAACATAAAACTAAAGTCTAAAAGAACTATATATTTTTGTAAAGTCGAACATCTGTAAGCTATTTTTGTTTTGTTGATATCCGTTGTTGAAAAATTATAAAAAGCAAGGATTATTTTGTGTTTTGATAGAAGTTTTGTCATCATTTAACACATTACATTTGCATAATATTTACATCATAGTCTAGAAGATAGTTCGAAGCATAGACTAGGAATCACATTAACTATTCTTTATGGTCAAAAGCAAATACGCATATATTTAATTTTGTTGGTGACAGTCAAGGGCGAAATCAACAGCAGAAGAAATAGTGTTAGCTTTAAATATTGGAAGATAGTCAGATGCACTTTTCAAATTTCTAGATTATTTGTGGGAATGCACACTGAAAGGGTTTTGTATAGAAAAAACGACGAATTCATGTTGTCGACTACCAGATCTCTGAATAGAATTATACATATCCAGCCGAAGCTAAAGGGGCAACCTTTGTATTTTTTTTAAAGTCTATTCATAATGTGTACTGTTTACAACTGTTCACCCTTGTCACTGCATTTTTTTCAATGCTTTCATGATGTGTTTTGTTATTGACTTAAGGATAAATACTTGAGTGAGAGCTTTTGTTTTATGATTTGTAATATTTGATTCTTCCTATCAAGTTATAAGTTGTTTCATCTCAAATAATGTGTGCATTTGCTGTAAGTGTTATCCAGAATTCTTGATATCTTGTCCCAAACATTGATTGAGAATAGTAAGAGACTCGTACTTATAAGCATATTCTTCGACAATTTCAAGTGCATCGGGTAGCATAATTCATTCGCACGAAAAATTGAATTTAGAATACCAGTGTATTAATTAAAAGGTATTGTCTTTGTTCTTAATCTCAAATGCCTTATACCTTCAAATCAATGGTAACACTGTTAAGCCTTGTTTCCATGTTAATAAAACAGTACACTGCTGACCAAGACAAAATTTATTCTGCCTTGGTCAGCATTTTAATGTTTTACTTCAAATCAAGTGTTTCTGGGTACTTTTCATGGTAGTGGTACAATCTACGTGGTTCAGATCCCAGATAAAACAATATTAAGCTTGGATTAACTCTGTTCATATCGTGCTCTTGAAAACAAACTATGTCATATTTTTTTACAGCATGCAACACTTGAAAGATACGATCACGGGTACAATATGTCTCTAAATCTTTATTCACTGGTTTTGTTGATTTCAGGAATTTATAGCTAATTAATTGAGAAAGTTATGAAAATATCTAAAGGTTGAAGTCAAAAGTGACAATTTATTTGTGTAGGTAATTCCGAGTTCAAGTGGTTATTAAGCAGTTAAGAAAGAATAAGTCCAAGGTTTGAATCCTGGTTAATGCGTGAACGATTCATTGTGGTTCTTATACCTTCATATGTTTGATCAATTCATCATTCATCGCCAGTGTCGAGATGTATAATGAGCAAACATACGAAAGTCGATTTCTTGCATCGCCTTTTCCTAAACTTCGGAACGACATGAATTTGATTAATTGATTGATTTGCTTTTATTTTACTTCTCTTTTTGTGCCACTTTTGGCTAATTTGCGAAGATTGGGATGAGTGATGATATGATGAAATTGATGAATGGACACTGACAAACATCCGTGCCCGGGCCGGGATTCGATCCCGGGACTCCTGGCTTCGTAGCGTGATGTGCTAACCACTCCGCCACGGGGCCGCGACATGTATTTGCTTTTCGAATTGATGAATAAATTATTCCCTCCCCCTGTAGTAATAATTTCAATTTCGTATGTTCGATTACGATTTAAAAGAAAACTACACACATTTAGACCTATTTACGTATCATACAGCGCAGCAGTAAAGTCTAAATCGGTAGCAAGTGAGAAAACAACTCTTCTTTGGAAACTCGGTTCACTTTGTCGACGCGGAAGGAAACAGGCAGACTGTGACAAATGTGTTTCCACGAAGTGTGTGACACTATCGTTGCAAATGCTGTCACATGTGAGTGCTGGCTTCTGTGCGAAGACAGAAATTTCCTTCATTACGTTCCAGTGTACATGCTACGCGGAAGGGTCCATTCACGGCAATCGAAGACTGGTCTGCCTGCAATAGCATTTTCAAATCGATCGTTCCGTATGCGTCACACGCGACTGCAGAGATACGCGTCTACTTTTATCTCAATGGAGCATCACCCCACCCCACGTTCTATTTGCCGAATGTGTCATTTAATCAGAAAAATCTATTTCGCTGCCAGCCGAAGATTTCGAGTCGGCAGCTGTTTTAATGAATCATTTGAACAATGTTGTTACCATCATTTTATTTTCTAACAATACAATTAATATTATGACACGTTGTGCATCAACAAAATTGTTACTCCACGAATAAATATTTCATTTATCAAGTTGAAAATAAAGTAGAAAAGATTTAGGTTCAGAATATAGGTTTGAGATTTGAAGTCAACTTTATCTACAGAAAGGCTAATTGGAACTGGACCTACAGTTTAAAGTGGGATCCGAACTATGTGCCTCCACCGGGTATCGAACCCAGGACGAGGACGCTATCACTGCGCCAAAGCGGGGTGTGGGCTTCAGTTCAGAATAGATTCGATGAGTCGTCTGAAATAGAAGATAGAAAATATACTTAAATTGTAGTTCTGTACAGTACCACCGAACTTTATACACAAATTATGTTGTTCAAACATGGACGTCCCGAGGGGGGTAGGGCACGCCCTCCCCCCTCCCCGGAAAATCAATGTCAACCTAAGAATTATACATTTCACACATACTTTCTTTGGTCACAGTAATTTATGTTAATTATTATAAGTGCGTTGAAGGAGCATGATAATTTTGGACTGTAGTTGTGTTTTTTGAGTAGGCATCACTATTATGGAGAATAATATGCCTCCTCCTCCCCCCGCCTGATGAAAAAATACCTTGCTTGCCCCTCGCTGTAAAAAAATCCTGCGGACGTCCATGTGTACAAATAACGTGAAGCGTGCAAGTTCGGGTGGATAGTACGGGTGGGGGACTGGTCAGCGTAACCGCTACGTAGAGGTCCCACGTTCGAACCCTGGGTGTATCATTGTAATCGCCATTCATGATCATCGTTGCTATTAATCCAAGAGGTAGGAAAGCGACGTAAAATATTCGAAATATATAGGAATAGTATTTTTATTTGTATTTTTACCTTGTTCCTCTACCACTTTTGGGTGTACAAAACGATGAGGGTGAGTAATGAAGAGATGTTCACCCATGGTCAGCCCGGGACTCGAATCTGGAAATTTCTGTAGCGAGACTGTATGATGACCACTCCGCCATTGTGGGTGCAATATAAGTGAGAGGAAATTGAATACTAATAGTGAAATGTGAGAAGACGCCAAGCGAAATCGAACGAAGTTGGCTTTGCTACTAATTTAATAGTTTCCCGCGTTTGAAAACCTATCTACAGGCATTATTTTCGATATGGGTATGTTTTAAAATCTTGTAGATAATTGTGCTTAAATCCCATCTATCTCTATTTGATTTATTCTAACACGCATCACCGTTATTTGAAGGACCCAGAATTTGATATCCTGTGTGTGCACATTGCAGTGTTTCAAATCTACAATGTACCCGACCCAACATGTTTTTGTATATAAATTGAACATGAAAGCCCCTCTTTTAAGTAAAGATTTTCTTTCATATTTCTATTGTTCCAGTGTTTTCTCCAGTCGTTCTACCTTAGTTTGCATGGCTGCGCAAACATATCTCTTTCATATATGACATATATTGTAAAGAAAGGCGTATTGAAAGGGTGAACAGTTGTCAATTGCACTCAATATATTCCCGTGCAAGGCATCAGTTTTGGCATAAATGTATTAAAAAATCAAAAAGGCTTTTATAGTAATTCTAAGTACATAATTTTCAATGCTTACGTACAAGGAACTTGTATATCATTAATTTGAAGCTAACAACTTGATAACGCTTTTAACAGTTTTCCTTAATTCAAGCATTAGGAACGGAATCATCTTAATTAAAAATAATAATGAATGGAATGAAAAAGTACACAAATTCCTGATAATTTCGCACGATAATAAGTTTATATTGAGCATTCAATATTTAAAAATAAACATCCTTCCTTGTGTGTAGGCATTCTTTCATGTATACGTATGGTTTTATTGTAAGTAGAGATAAGCAAAAGCAAAAATGGAAAAGAAAAATATTGTAGGCTATGATTTTTTTTCCCGGAAATTTGTTCGTCAGAACATATCCAGAAATTCATGGTAGTTGTATTTTTGGAAGTTGAAGTTTTCCATTACAATTCAACTAGAACTATGGAAAATAAGAAACCCTTGCATAACCAACATGTGATTACATCCCTGTGTATCTTTGAGTGTCTGTCTGTGGGCCTTTTGATCCTAAAAAAATGTAATAAGGAAGAACTGTTGAAAGATCTAGGTTGGGAAAAATCGTCATTGTTACCTGTATCTACTATACTTAGACTATAAATGATAGCTTTCATAATGGCTTTCCAAAACAGTTGACAGTTCGATTCATAGGAAGAATCGTTCCAAAATTTAAAGGAATGATGAATTGTAGGCCGAATTTGGTGTGTTTTGATTATTATTATCGCTAGTGAGATGTCATGGGGAGGTTCTGGCAAAAGTTTTTACTAACATTTGGGTCGTACGTTGTCTAGGTGTGAAATGCATGAAAATATATTTTCCTGCACTTAACGTTGGAATTTGTAAAAAAGAAAGACAATAAACAGATGAACATATCGGAATCTGTACCTGAACGCACTTTTGATTTCAAATAATTCTCAATTCATATATTGAATAAGCAAGTTACAGTATATTTATTTGCAACTTTATAACAATGAGTTACTCCACATTTGTATTTAAAACCGTTACTTAAAACGTTTATACGTGAAATCATTTTAAACTGAATCTATATTGCATATTTCATTAATGTTACCTAATCAATTTTGTAATATTGTTTTGCCATTTATAATTTTATATATGTTTATATGTAAAATATGTTACAATATTATGCCTGCAATGCATATCAAGCAATGAGTTCAACGAATTTGTACAAGTTACTTTTGATACACCTTGTACTGTACGGTTACGTGTAACTCAGAATTATACCTGGTCTTCTATCAGTGATCTCTTAGGAGAAAGCTCCGAACATCCAGAACCTATGTAACCAAATCATTCCAGTTCACATATCTGTTACATTCTTCAGTCTCGCATAAAGTTTCTAGGTCCCCAGATAACGATTTCACCGTGTGAAACTTTGAAAATCCTGCTAGTCCCATAAACTGTGGATCACACCGTACGGTTACTTCCCCTCAGAGAAAAATCTTGGTGAAATTTTAGCTTTTTAAGAATCAACTGGTTCGTCATATTTTCCAGGATCACATGGAATATGGGAGATGTGCTGTGGCTTTTATATTCCACATAGGAAGTCCAAAAAGAGTAGATTTGTTCCTCTGCTCAGAATTGCACTTTTCCACCGTAACGGACTCATTGATTTTCATGCGCATTGTAAACGAGGCATACACAAACGCATGTTTCATTTAAACTTGCTTTTGATATAGTTTGTTTATTTTGACGAGTCTCTCTCTCTCTCTTTCTCTCTCTCTCTCTTTCTCTCTCTCTCTTTCTCTCTCTCTCTCTCCTCTTACCTTTCATGTCGTTTTATAACATTTCAACTTCATTTACTTTATTTCGTCGTGTTTTGGTTACTTTGTACACACATTCATCGAGTACGTAATTACTACAGTGGATATGATATAATTGGGACTGAAATAATACTGAAAAGCAAAACAAACCTAGAACAAATGTCATCTCTAATGTTGTTAAATGTGGATACGGAAAATAACTTCAGTCGAAAAAATGTCAACTCGCTACATCCGAACACTAATTCATCATGTTTGACTTGGGTGGGTGGTTTTAGGTTCAATTCCCATTCATGTCACATTACTGTGTTTGGGAAACAAGTTTATACTGTAAGTAGAGTTTCAATTAGCTTATATAAGCATAAAGTGGATCCAATGCAAACCTTACCAAACATTATTGTTCGTTGAGTGCACTGTACATGTGATATTCTATTATTATATAAACCATTCCAAAACATATAAAACACAATTGCGCACCCTGAGGAAATGCAATTTCCTGTTACTAAAATTTGATCAGGGGATTTTGCAATGGCTACAATAAGGTACAGTTTCCAAGGACTTGATAATATGATAGGTATATCGGAACATGAATCGGAAAAAGCCTATATTTAAACTGATTACGATATACAAGCCCTGCCTCCAGGTATTCCACTTAAAGCACCGCCAATCATTTTGCTATTTGAGAACATATGTTCTTCTTTATATAAAATTGCCTACTTAGCTCTTATATTTGAATTAGTGTAAATAGCAAAATGCGAAGAAATTGTCACATCGTTTTCTTACTAATTGATTTAGGTACCTATAGTAATACTGATAATCCAACTGACCTCAAATTTGTAGAATTTATCTCAGCTGCATCGTAGTAAAAATTTGAGATTATCTTAATGCCCACATCGTAGCTTATGTAAACATATGTATGGTTATGTAATGGGGTAGAGCTTTTAAATAAGCAATACTATATACCAACATACCCTTTAAGTACATAAATATTTGAGTTGTCGTTATACATAATCAAATGACGCATTTCATAACATGATAGTATTAAGTTATTTGTGATATGCAAGATATGACTGAGAATAACTCTGTGTTTCGCCAGATGGTTATGAGTGTATTGAGAATATAAACTATTGTAATTGAAGAAATGAACAATAATTCATACACAACATGCCCTTGTTGTATGTAGACTTGTTCATTTCATGTCTTGAGTACTTAATTTACTTGATGTTCAATTTTTTACGTGATAAATGCATTTCCTTTATATTTAAAGGAAGCTTTCAAATAGTATTTTTGTAGGTATTTCCAACAAAATGGAGTGGAATGCTTGCATTTCTCCTGCGTTACTATCCAATATCAAAAACAAACATTTGCTTGTTTTCTTTAACATACAAGTACGAATTTACTGTGTGCCTTTTACTGTTTTCTAATATTGATACAAAAATATTTTGTACAAATAAAGCTCGGTTCTTAAATAAGTACACATAGAAATTCTCAATAGAGATATTTAATAATGTTTCCGACGTGGGAAAAGCATCATACGAAATGATATGTCGACAGTTCATACAAAATGTAATAAAATATTTCCTTGTTTTGTATCAAAGTATGTACAGCCGGCGGCAGATGTAATAATAGGCAAATTGTTCATCGGGTTCATTCCCTTTATTTTATGCAGTAGGTTTGAGAATTAAAGGAAAAGTTCCATCAAAACAGACTACAACGTATGTTCCAACATCAGTATAATTACTCCCCTTAGAAATACAGAGAATGTAAAAGCTAGAATGAAAATACACTATACAATGTATATTGTATTACTTTTGCCGCTAACAGAACAAGTTCTCAATTAGATCTCTAGGCTTGTTTAAATCAGTGATATTTCAAAAATGTAATACATGTTTAGTTTAGCATTTTTGACTACGCATAACCTAGACAACGTAAACAATAAGGAACTAACTCTTGATATTTTCTTGAGGCCAATCAAAAATATGATAGCATTCTTCAAATACATTAAATTCTATGAGTACAGTTTTGGATCTGACAAATGGTAAGATATTGGCATTCAATGATAGCCTAGGGGCCCAAATTGTATAAATCTCCCCTGAACTTCGTAACTGGGTAATATTTTCGAAGTGGATAATAGATAGCACGAACTATCAACGGCACTTCACGAGTTGTGTGAGGTAAGTCAGGATGTGCCATTTGAACGCATGTGCTGTCCCCTCCAGGGGGTGCACGTGGGGCATTTAGAAAGTTTTAAATAACAAAGGAGTCTCGTTTGATAGTCAGTCCGAGTTCCAATTATGTGTTTTCACAACATGTACGTACACAGAGGTATAGAAGGCGTTTAGAACATTGGAAATGATGGTGGAAGTACGCTTGATGTTAGTGGAAACTAACATCCCCCCCCCCCACCTTAAAAGGCTGTGAAAGTATTTGTGAGAAATTATGTCGCAAAAAGTAGCTTACACTACATTCTTATCGACTTACTCCAAAATATAAATACAGATTACGAATGGAAGTTCTTTCATATCAAGTGTATTTTTCATGCATAAGTAGACATACATTCCCCACGGTAATGATGTTTGTGGAAATTCGTAAACACCCTTCCATCCATTGTGTCGTAGTTTGACGTGATATGTAACTCATTTCCTGAAATCCGAGAGCCTCTCCGATGGCGTAGTGTTAGCATCGTCGCCTTGTAATCACGGGGCACCGGGATCAACACGCAGTGGAGGCATGTAGTGGTTCTGATCCCATTTTAAACTATAGGTCCAGTCCCAATTATCCTTTCTGTGCATAAAGCGACTTAAAACACAGAAGCAAACCATGTGAAGCTGTTGAGTATTTACACAATGCCCTGAAAACGAATACACAGGTTGACTTAGCATTAAAACAGCTGCCTATATGAATAAACATAGCAATATTTTCTATATTCACAGTGAAGAAATTCTAAGCAAACTTAAGAGCATAATAAATAACGAATACCTCCCTGAACAAAACCAATGTGTCTTCACTAACATACACGGCTAGGTTGCATCACGAGCGAATTCACGAAGAAGCAGTGACGGCAATTGTTGAAGATAATTACCATAAAACAGGGTGCGCAGTCTTACCCGAAGGGCATAATTATGACATCGGAATTACACAGTTCGAACGTGTGTCCCATAGGATTTTTTGTTTCAAATAACTTGCAATGAGTCTAACTTTTTAACAGGCTATTATTTGCAAAACTGAGAACAAATCGGAAAAACGTTGTACGTCGTTACACGAAAACGTATGAGAGTCAAATTGTGGCATTTTGATAATTCAAGCCCATCCCCCCCACCTCTCCACCCAGTGGTTCTCGGGGATTCCTGAAAAGTTGTTTTTTTTGTCACCTTCTAGGAAACGTATTTTGGTTTTCGTATTTGAATAGGCTCTCAAATACACGGTCGTATCAGCTCACCAGGACTGAACCTGGTCCCCTTCCTTAGAAAAGATGCACGCACCATGCACCTTTACCATAAAAGCATAAAGGTAGTCCATGCTCTCATCACAAATTAACACTTCGGCCAGTCGAAGATGTATTTTCTTTTTTGGCATCCCTTCATGCCATAATCCCCCGATATATTAGATTCGAATATACGCAATTAATTCCCTAATAATCGATAATGAGTGTGAGTGCATTAAGGTTCTTGCTTATATCCTTGAATTGATTAGGATTTTTTGTATTTGGGTAATAAATTGAAAAAGAACTAAGGCATGTCCGCATGTATCAGACGGGTATGTCTCTGGTAAAGGATATCGCACACACTGTCACCATATTCGGACCCTTGTGTTTTTCCATTAGACACAGGTGCGAATGTTACCATTAAATACTAATCCGGCATTCATAGAGAAGGTTGAATGATTGATTGATTTGATTCGCATTTATGCCACTTTTGGCTAATTTGGGAAGATGGGGATGAGTGATGATATGATGAAATTGATGAATAGACACTCACAAAGATCCATGTCCCCGCCGGGATCCGAAGCCGGGACTCCTGGCGTCATTAACAACAAAAACGAACCGGCATTGATAGACTTCATGGTATTCATGAAGTACTCTGTGTGTCCGTGAGTGCGTTCTTCATGTTCACTCAAAACCACAAAAAAACAAAAAACTCTTAGTAATGTCTATTCACCGCTTCGCCTTCATGTTCGAATAATTGATACTCAATCTTGCTTTGCACAAATTGCTTAATACGTTTATATGTAATTTGTTTTAAACCGTAATATAGTTATATGTGTATAAAAATATTAATTTCATTTCAGGTTATTGCATCAAACAGATGTCACAGAATAATGAACAAAGCATAAGAGAGGGCTCGGGAAAGAGGGTGAGTGACATTAGAAACCTTATCTCAAACAGAGTTCTCACGATGGAAACAGAAGTGATTCCAGCACTACATTTTGAGAAGAAATCACGACAGAAATTTACTTGGACACAGCTATAGCCTCTTCTTTTACATTAGTTGAGACAATTCAATTCAATTCAATTTCAATTGTTTCGAGTTTCGTAGAACGTAAAGAAATTTTTCTTACTTCTACCTTTGGCTATAGATTTCAAAATTTGGATGTATTCAACTGATATCTCGTACGTAATTGAAAATTAAAATAATTGAAATGTTGATTAATAAAATTAATCACACATGCATTCGAAAACATTCACAATAAAATGTATACTTCGAAAACTATATCAGGTATACAAAAGTACCTTTTACCGCTAGTCCACGAGAATGATAATGTAAAATGAAGTAGTCATTCATATTTTTACAAAAATTTTGAAATTTGTGAATAATAATGTTTATGCTTATCGGCCAAAAATGGATTATGTTCTTTTGCAATCATCATTGGATGTGTATGTGCTGTTTATTTGTTCAAGATTTATCTCTGAAAAACTCTATATGGGAATATTTTTTTGAAAAATTATATACTATGCAGAAAATATTACAGTATCACGATATTGGAATAAAATATTTTTCAGAATGACTATGCCATACACAGAAGTTTGGACGTCGTGGTAGCAGAAACTTTGTACTTAATAGAACCATCTAAAATAATTAAATATGTTTATAGCCATTTTATTAGGATAATATCAATGTCATTGTACGCAAAAAATTACATCAACGTAATTAGTAAATTAAAGTTTCTTACGACAGCATTTTAACAACGAAAATTGTGATTTTAAACAACTATTTTGGCTGCTAAATGCTACAAGCATAAAATCTTCAAGAAAAGCAAATGACTTATAGCTGAAGAGGAACCAGAGGTACAAAAAAGAGAATAATAGATTCTGTGAATTTTATTATCATAATAATATTTTGCGGTGTGTATGTGAAAAACACATGCTAAAAAAATTAAAACAAATATTTACATAAATACTGATTGTACGAGTATTTATTGGATATGAATTATAATACTGCAGTTTATAATATAAGGAAAACTATTTGAAATATGAACGTATAGATAGTTTTACGCTCTGAAAATAATATCGTTTCCTTATTTCCAAAATTAATGAATACAGTGAAAATACAAGCCACTGAAATTTTATATCATTATATTGAGTAACTGAAATTATCTTTAATGATAATGACTAACTTGTCAACTTGAATATGGAATTGTTACTGTATCAAGTACAGAATTGTCACTAAGTTGATTAAAATTTTGCATAAATTCCAGAGCAAGTTGGAAAAGAAAGAATAATCAAGCCCTACCAATCAAACCTGACTGCATATAATGATCCAAATATTTGACTTGAATATCCTGACGAATGTGAATAGAAAGGGAATGTAACGTTTTCAGGAAATGTTTAACCAACTAATTGAAACAGTCATGACAAAGATCGGATTATATTTTTAAAAGCAAACCGCAATCTATAATATCTCTTATTCCATTACATCCGTTTGTACATATTCCTTTCGAACATAGCCACAGAAATCAAACATATCCGAATAAGGTAATTTAAATGTTTTGCTGAGTGTGAGATTACATGTTCTGCCAGACAAGAATGAACAAATGGAAAAAAATCCAAGTAGTAGTACAAGTGCATATGACATACCATTAAGGTAGAAGATAACTTCTGTTGAATGCGCCTCTGGACTTGATTTTGATAGCATGACTAAAATGAATTATTGTGGATTAAAAGAAAAAGACAATAGATATCATAAACTGTAATTTATTCCATATACCTAATAGAATATGAACAAAGTTATGCGAGGAAAGAATGTTTTTTTAAAAATCAGGCAGCTATATACATGTATACTTTATATTCATTCTCAATTATCGATATGACAATTGTTACTAATAAATTTCAAAATGAAACGACACGAGATATCTACACAAGAAAAATTCATTCAGTCAGATTGAAACTGAATGCATTACAAAAAAAAGTAGCAAAAGAGAAATATATGTTAGAACACAACGACGTCCAGTTAAATTAAGACATGAAATATATTAGTTTCCGTTTCGGGTTTGCCCAAAAAAAGGAGAAAATAAATTATGAACAGAAGGGGAAAATTACTACTTAAATAATTGAATTGTATTCCTATATTCACGTGGAAATTCTGATAAGAAAACTTACTCAATAATAAATTTGCATTTTTATGTTCTTACGAAGTATTTACGGGCATGGAACATGCAAATGTTAATTTCAAAACAAATGTGAATATTTCATGTAAAGTAAAGATATAAATTGGGTACAGGAAAGCATGACGGCACTTCAACGAGAAAATACTATAATATTAATGCCAAATAAACTGAGAATGCTGGCTGGAAAACAAATTCGATCGAAGCATACGCCAAACAGGAAATCTCTCCAAGCCCAATGGGTGGGCAAGGGGAAGAGTCTAAAAAGCGGATATCAACTGTAATTTATACGGAAGAGAAAGACAAGCGAGATGTTACTAAAGCAGACTAGTAAGATTGGTGCAGTGGAGAAACATCTTCGCCAGTACGATCCATTCTCCCGTCTTGGCCTCCTAAAACCATGGTGCAAATCCCGATTCAGAAGATAGAGCACGCTTGGCTCCCTCCACTCCTGCAGAACTAATGGCTATCGAGGATTCCCAGGAAACTGCAAACCTCTTCATTTCAACAAGGAAGTGAGCAAGCCCGCGAGTACCATGGTTCTTCTATCTGGAAATGCAAACGTGCTGCCATAACCCAACTTCTTCTATGTGTCCCTTGAGCAACCGATTTTCCCCTCACGAATTTCGTCTTTCTTGGATCTCTTTCTGTCCGCCTTATTCACGCTCTCAATAATGGAGGAATATAACTGCTGTATTAAATTAATAAAGAAACTGTTCTGTACATCGGAGAAGATGAGAAAGTATTTTTATGGAGTACAGCAGCTCAAGTGGTGAAAGGAACGGAATAGACCAATACGCATCAAACGCTATGTTCATTAGCAGAATCAAAATGAAAATGAATAAGCTTCTTTACTATATTTAACCAAAGATACAAAGGAAAAAGAAGTGACTCCGGAAGGTTCTATCTCTTCGAAGATAATTTAAATGTTCCTAAGCAAAATTAGTATATGAAAATAAAATTGGAAATTAAATGTAGGAGAAATGCATAATATTGACGATTCTCTCTCTAATGAATGTATAATTGCATACAATACACGTCCATCATAACAATACTTAACCTTCACAGAACTATCGAATTTTTACGCATCAAGAGCATTTCATTATATAGTTATAGATATATATTTACTTGCAGTAGCGGAGAATGGATTCGAAAACTGAGGTGGCAAGGACAGTTTACTTTTTTCTTCGTAGACAAGTCTTAACATTAAGAAACTACAGTGGGGGTAACCCCTCCCCCTAATCGCCTCCACTGTTTACTTGTAGGTCCCAAGAAGATTATGTGACACGTATATCCATCGACTGCAAAATAATTCATCATATCATTCAAATTATTTATGATAATGATCACCCAAAAAGCTTAAAAAAATAAAAGTGAAGTAGCAAAATACGAGATAATAACAAGAAATTACAATCATTATTCTTCAGATCTACGACTGAGCTCAAGTACTTTGACATTATTATTGAGCTATACTATGAAAAGAATCCATTGCTGATATAATCTGAATAGCTTCCTAGTTCCTGGGTGTGTGATTTCGCGTATGTCAGTTTCACTCTGGTATAAATGAAACATATATGGAGACTTACTTATACTTTAATAACATGAAGCATGTAAATAACACTAAATATAATGAAGGGTTCCACACAAATGTACACGAATATGACGAGGCGTACAACACACGTACGTCGTCTCATGACTCAACTCGGGCTCACACTGCGCATGCGCACACTGCATGGCAACAAACTTAATGAGAATACCAATTCGTCTGAACATAATCTTATTTCTCCGTATTAATTATTCTACAATCCCAATATCTGTGCATCAACTTCAGTAGCACAAATACCATGTTTAAATAAGTCTATACCAGCGATTTCTCCTTTACATATTTTTTATATTGTTCATATGTTTAATATGTGTAATTTATGCTTCTATTTAACAAACGAAAGCTAGATTCAGTAGCAGTTATTTTGTCCACAGTAAAAACTAAAACCAGATCCGTGACATGATTTAACTTATCTTTTTAGGATAATTATATTCGCCTGTGTCCCCTTCTATATCCGCTACTACATATCGACGAATAGAAAGTAACTATGACTACATATTAATTGTGAATAAAAAGAATAAGTTTTTATTCTTACGTATTCCAGAAAATTGATCTTCAATATGGGTACTTCCATACTTTTATCACTTGCATACTTTCATATCTGGTGTAGTAAATTTACGCCACATTTAATAAATATGTTTTGTATAATTATCACAAGCATGGAATTTGGTAGAAATATTGCACTTAATTTCTTAATGAAAATACTAGTGTTCTCATAAAATTGAAATTGTGCTACGGCCGCCATGTTGGAAAATGAGTCTAACTGTAGAGGTTTGGTCCATATTTTATTAACCGCTGCAGATAGGAGGAAAAGTTACAAACAAAAAAGTTTCGCTCGATGAAATTAATCCTAATCTCTCCTAAATTCTACCCTATTCTATGTGTAGCGTGATATTGTGTGTTGCTTGTTTCATACCACTTGATGTTAAATTTCTCAAAAGACTTCAGTTAAGAAACATTAAGTTAGAATTTACTAATTAAAGATTATATTGTAGTTAGAACAAATACTGTTCCTACATTCTACGTATGTAGAGTTATTTGGAAAGTGTAGGATATTCTAGTTTCAAATTTACTTCGACAACTTTCCGAGCGTGGAATTGTATTTCTTTAGAACCAAAGTACAAATGTAAAAGATTATTACTTGTTCAATAGTTTCATTATTAAGCATTATAAGTTCTTTCATTCTTTCTGAATGTTTTCTATATATAATTATAGTTATGTAAGAAGGAGTTAATATGCTTGCATAATTTATTTTTTCACCGACCCATATCCTGCAAAGTTTACAAGTTTTCTCCTTGTCACAAAAGAAATTACGATCTAACTGTGTATGAGTTTAAATGGCTAAAGATTATTAGTTACAAATTGACATTATTATACACACAAAATCATTTCTTCAGTGCAGCATCTTTTCAATTACTTACAAAATTCCTAAGACCTTTGACTACTCAATTGAGTACTCAATTGTCTCAAAATTGATAGACAACATACGGTAGTTAGTTTAATACAATAGAATTTCTTGACTTCCTTTTTGAATTCACTTAATTGAAATTTGAAGTGTATTTGAATCTAATTAATGTTTTAATCAAATGTCTGTAATCCAGGATCTTCAAGAATAGGTTATAGACCATCAGGGGAATTCACATGCATGTCTCTTTTGTGTGCCTTTTCACCAGAATCCTTTTGTTCTCTAGATCTACCGAGAAGATGAAGCCGAGTGTTCTGAAGTGTGCTTGTGTTTCGACGGAAAGGAGCTCCAGTGCAGTGCTGTCTGTGTAGACAGAACCCCCTGCCAAACCGAGTTTGCTTTCTACAACCACGCAGCTCCGGCCATTCAAGCATTTCGTAGCCAGTGCATTTGCTACTCAGGCAGTTTCATCTGCATGCGCCCAGAACCAGGTATGTTAGAGAATCTTTTGATTCGTTGTATTTCTATCTGCCCAGAGTCGATTTTTGTGGTATCAGGGGTGTGATTCTTTAATTTTTGTTAATGTTAGAAAAACAAGAGTGTCGGGGACTATACTCTGACCCGGGGCGGGAATCTCTGGAGGAAGCGAACGAAAACCTCTGCGCAAGTAGTGACTCAATTTGATTGATTGATTGAGTTGGAGTTTTAAGTCCACTTTATGCACAGTAAGGCTAATCGGGACTGGGCCTACAGTTTAAAGTGGGATCCGAACCACTATGTGCCTCCACCGGGAATCGAACCCGGGACCCCTTGATTACAAGGCGACTACGCTACCACTGCGCCATCGGAGAGGCCAAGTTGTGACTGGACTCGAGACACCAATGAACGCGTGAGAGGGAAAGGTGGGGTATGGAGCGGGAAACGCGACTGCAGCTACCCGCTGTTTTCAGCAAGTCGCACTGCTTTGCTCCGCCCACTCACTTTCTCCCCTTTCCTACAGTTATGCGCGACCTTACTCCATAGATTCCTGGGACAGAGTATAGGACAGCAGTTTAAATTGGGATCGAACCCGGGATCCTTTAAGCACAGGGCAACAGCGTTACTACTACAAAACTGCAGCTACCCGCTGTTTGCAGCAAGTCGCACTGCTTTGCTCCGCCCACTCACTTTCTCCCCTTTCCTACAGTTATGCGCGGCCTTACTCCACAGATTCCTGGGACAGAGTATAGGATAGAAATTTAAATTGGGATCGAACCCGGAATCCTTTAAGCACAGCACTACTACAAACGCCATCCCAATTGTCTAGATGTGTCTTGAACAAAAGGACACAAAGGACTCGGACTTGATTAACGCAGTATTTAAAACACATAAACTCTAAAACTCACTGGATTATATGGTATTTTGTTTGTCGATACTAATACAAGAACATGTTCATGTAGTCCAATTCAAAGTTTTGGCAATATCTAACATGCTGTAGAGCTACAAACAAAGCTATTCAATTATATTTTTAGTGATAATTTTATTTGAAATTTGGCTTGTTGAGGCAGAAATCATCCCTGTAGTTATTAGATGTTGCTGTCGGTATTACATCAGAGAGAGAGAGAGAGAGAGAGAGAGATCTTCCTACATTGAACACAAATTCATGCAAAAGAATATGCAGCATTTTATTTAGAAGCATCTGGTTTGAATACACATACAATGCCTGGGACTGCCACTTGGCTTGCGTTCCGATAATATTTCAAACAGCTCTTCACTAAAGCATCCCCATAACAAGTAGGGGAGCGCGTAATCTAACAAACATGGTTACCCCATTTAATGACAATGTTGTGAGATTGGCTCCCCTGCGTCGCGTTCTCCCCCTTTCGTGGCGTGGCGGGTGGGGCTGAGATCCATAGAAAGCATTCGTATGTCCGCGGCAACGTGAGCCAAAGACCAGCCAACCGTTTATAGTAAATCAGCTGCAGACAAAATTACCCATGTCAACAATTTGGTATACACAGATGCAAACAGAACGCAAACGTTGCGTTCGGGAAATTCTATTTACGAATGTTTCGTTGTTTTTTTTTTTAATATTTATTAACAAACGGTGGTCTTCATGCAGTTCTTCTCTTGCATGTGTGATGTTGTATGCTGGGGTGGAGAGAAGGACCTGGGTAATTTCATTGTATGGCTATTAACATTCGATGAGTTATAATTTAATTTTGGTTGGTTCGTTGCTTGATTCGATTAACGTCACTCGTTTGTGTAGTTTGGGTAACCGCAACGTGTGGAAGGATGAAGGTTGTTAAAAGTCCAGGATCCCATAAATTCTAAAGGGTTCTATTGGGTTCCGTAACAGGTACGCACAATTTAATTTCGGTCCAAGTTGTTCATTTGTTTCATTTAAATTCCTAACTTGGACTGTATTTAAATTGACCCGGAAAAAAGGTTCCGGGACCGAATTGAAATACTTTACAGATAAAACGGTTCTTTACGGTCCAGAACCCATTTACGCTTGCTGATTTTCTCTCGTGGACCGGAATTGAATTAATTTACAATAAAGGTTTCCTGGACCTTTAACAACCCTGAAAAGGATGATGGGAAGAAAGGGGGCAGAATGAAGCGTTCGCGGTCTTTGTTATAGGTAGCATTCGAGCATTTGTGTGCAGTGGCTGTAAGAAAACCAGATATAATCCTCAATCGAGATGACCCTATTGAATTACACCTTCGCTATTTTCATTCTCTCTCTTTTAGCTCTCGAGTTATTAGCGACCATGAGAACAAATACCGAACTGAGAAAATATGCAATAGGGCAAACATAATGTCATATCCACACCTTGTCCAGGATTCGAACCTAGCAAGCTTTGCTTTGTAACACGTTACACTACACGCTCCGTCAGTTGGTTTTGAAAATTTTTGAAACCTGCGAAAATGTTAAAACGAAAAATTGATTAAAATGTCTGTTTACGTGCTTAAGCGCAAGATAGATCACAGAAATTCCCTACGGTTGGTCATAACACACATTTGCCCTTGACAGTGACTGCTCACATTTCAAATTGAAGCACGTTTGACATGGTGGCGTTACTGTCCCAACTGGATCAATTATGACATAATTAGTGCTGACATTCACAATTCGTTTTTGCCATTTCGTCTCCTTGAAAAAGAATCTCGCAGCATTGATCATATTGGTAATCGAAACCCCACATTCTACTGCCAGAAGATTTATTTCGTTCCGCGCACTGGTAAATCAGTTTTGTTTACATTTTGTTTCATTATATAGTATTTTATTATATTGTGTTTGTATATACAGGGTGTTTCTAAAGTTCGTTTCCAACGCGTAGGAAGTGATTCTACAAGTGAAAATGAACACAGAAGTTCATGTGACGAAATGCCGAAAACGGCACCCATTCGGATTTATTGAAGTGGGGAAAAAGTGCGAAAATTATGTTTACAACGAAATATTGGCACAACGGCCAACCATATGACCGCTGCGAAGGGCGTTCCACAAACAAATGGGGCATGCTCTATGTGTGATGTGTGAAGTTGATGCGCAAGGGATTCCCCAAAGGAAGCAAATGGGTCTGTTGAAGTCATGGGGGTAGGGAAGAGTTTTATGGATTGATTAGCATGGGGGGCCCGGGCGATGTTTTTGGTCGCGATGTTGTGTTGTCGATATTTGTACGTACCCACATACAGAAAGGCCAAAGCGTGATCTTGAATTTGGCGTTTCCCGTTAGGGGCTCTAACACAGTAGTTTTCTTCCGGCAGGAAAGAACCGGCCGCTGCCATTCGTGCTTCACTTACTGTGATATCAGCATCACACGTACGACTGGGAGGACGTGAACTTGACGAATTGGGCAAACCTCGCAATAGGCACTGCTAGGTGTTATCGATAGGCACGGCCCATCGTGTACAGTGCACTAGTGTTCGTCGTCTACGAGTCGGCAGATATCCAGCAATAGGAATGGCTGTATACACCGCAGAGGACCTGGCAGACATGCATCTCATTTATGGCGAAACAGGAAGTATTAGCCATGCAGCACGACGTTTGTATGGGGAACGTTTTCCAAATAGGAGGCTTCCGTCGCATACCTTCTTTCGACTTCGGGAAACAGGATCAGTGCTACCACCACGTCGAGAAATTGGAAGGCCACGAAGTATGCGCACAGATCAGTTTGTGGATGCGACCAAAATGTGCGTCACTTCCTCAATGGCTTGTTCCACAATCGGTGTATTGGTAGGGGTGGGTCTGTGCCGTGGCCAGCAAGATCGTCGGACATCACTCCCCTGGACCTCTTTCTATGGGGAGAGATGAAACGCCTCGTATACGAAACACCTAGCGTGTCAGCTGAGGATCTCGTTGCACGCATTAATGTCGCCGCAGCGACGATAGCAGACACCGCGGGGTTATTTGCTCGCACTAGACAATCGTTGATTCGAGATTGTCATTTCTTTGTGGAAGTTAATGTCAGACAGTTTGAAAATCGTCCGTGATGTGGTTCCTTCTGCACCTCCACTCTGCACACAGTGAACATGTCGACACATATGCAACCTAGAGCAGCACCACCACTATCTTTGTTTTCCTACGTAATGGTGCTGTCCACTACTGATCTTAGCTTTCTTCTTGGTTGCCAATCTCCACATATCACTTTCCGTGGATACATCTCGCAAAAACCCTTCCCTACCTCCATGACATCAACAAACCCATTCGCTTCCTTTGGGGAATCCCTTGCGCATCAACTTCACACATCTGCCATGTGCTTTTTAGAATAGAGCAATCCGCATTTCTTTGTGGAACGCCCTTCGCCGCGGTCATATGGTTGGCCGTTGTGCCACTATTTCCTTGTAAACATAATTCTCACACTTTTCCCCACTTCAATAATTCCGAATGGGTGCCGTTTTCGGCATTTCGTCACATGAACTTCTGTGTTTATTTTCACTTGTAGAATCACCTCCTACCCGTTGGAAACGAACTTTAGAAACACCCTGTATATATGTGTGTGTATGTGTACATGTATACAGGGAGTCCATAAAGTCCTGCAAAAAACTAAAACTCTATAACTTGAAAACTATTAAGTTTATTAACAAAATATTTTGTGTGTATTTACAGCAAGGTTCAAAGTTTATTTCCTGCTTGTTAGGTTCATTGCCAAACCTCCAATTGTGCACCATTCACGTCCAAACACATTTGCAGTCTTTTTGTGAAACCGAAAATTGTGTGCTGACGGTGCTCTCCTGGGATATTCAGAATCACATCTCTTATTTTTTCTTTTAGGTCGTCCAGATTACCTGGTTTCTATGAATACATCTCGGTCTTTACATGTCCCCACCGCCAATAATCTCAAGGTGGCAAGTCTGGTGATCTTGCAGGCCAAGGTGTGGGTCCTTTCGGCCAATCCATCTCTTCTGAACTGAATTGTCTCTCCATTGTCTCTCATGTCACACTCTTCGTCTATCAGCTAGTGTACAAATTTTAACTTGTAGGGCCGAGCCTTCACCTTCTTGCGTACGATCTTGTGTAATGTTGACTTCGTTATTTCCAGTTCGAGTGATCTTCGTTTCAGCGATTTCATTGGACTCCGATGCACGCTGTCCTGCACTGACTGAATCACATCGTCACTCGATCCTGGCCTTCCAGTGCGTGGCAAATCTGACACACTTCCCGTTGCCTTAAATTTTTATACCATCTCTTGATACTTGAATTTGCTGGGGGTGGTTTCCCATATGTTGTCTGCAACTTCCTCTGCACTGAAACACAAGATTTTAACTCTGCAAATCACAGAACACACTGTGCCTTTTCCTGGATGGACGCCATCTTAAGTCACGTGAACACGTGATTACCAGTGCAAGCGTCACTGAGCAGTGTGGCCAGAACAAAACTTTAAACTTCCACCCTTCTCACCCAAAAAATGTGTATTGTTAAACGCAACAACTAAAAAGTTATAGAGTTTTGGTTTCTTGCAGGACTTTATGGACTCCCTGTATATATAGATATATATACAGGGTGTTTCAGAGCGACCCAGACACTACCTTTTTCTCGAGAACGGGGGATCATATCAAGTTGAAACAAAAAAAAAACCTTTTTTCGGTCACGCGGTTTCATTCCTTTTTAGTCTCGCAGTCATCATGTGGCATATCGTTGGATAGCTTGTGTCCTGCACTTTCCGAAACTGTTATGGTGCTGCACTTATCTTAATTGTTAAGCTTGGTATACTCGATTTGGCTCACCTTCCTTTTTTTGCAAAACCATTTTCTACACGGAAAACGGTAGGTGGTACAGACAAATGTTTCATATGACAATCGTATTTTTTCCCCGCCTTTCCGAATCTGCATTCCAAACATACCCTTCCCATTTGAAAATCGCACAAACGGGGCATGTGCCCCCCACTAAAACCACAAATGGTGGCTTTCGGGCTGTTCCAAATACTTTGTACGGATTCTTTGGGCCAAACTTAGTGGTTCATTTTCTTGTTTCAACTTGATATGATCCCCCGTTCTCGAGAAAAAGGTAGTGTCTGGGTCGCTCTGAAACACCCTCACAAACACACACACACACACACATACAGGGTGGCGCATATTGTATCTATGAATTGGCAACCCTGTCGGAACGCACGTGCGCATACGCATAAGTCTCCCATGCTTAGACAGATGCAAGCCTGGCAATTAGTCTGCCATGGAACGTTGACCGGTTCAGACACGAATCGTGACAGTTGAGGCGTTCATTCGAAAGGGTTCCATTCAAGATACACTGAGAATCATCAGGACGCTAGAGAATACGCCTTCTCCGACCTGGAGACGTGTGTTTCTGCACGCCGCGATTGACTTTCTATTGTCTGACCCATTGCATCATTGGCACTCTGGCACGGGTTGATAGAGACTCTTACTGGACCGTCGTCCCAGTACCTGCTTCGTCTCCTGAATAGAACCCGTTCAGATGTACGGATCCACTGCCACGGGTCGTGTCTGAACAGGTGAATATTCCATGTCAGACTCATTGCCAGACTTGCAGCTGTCTAACCATGGGACACTTCTGCGTATGCGCACCTGCATTCCGACAGGGTTGCTAACTTATATTGTTAGATACAATATGCGCCAACTTGTGTATATATATATATATATACAAATATACGCTCCCAAGTGCCTCATATTT
The DNA here is from genome assembly GCF_977018435.1 of Lepisma saccharinum. Classification (NCBI taxonomy): domain Eukaryota; kingdom Metazoa; phylum Arthropoda; class Insecta; order Zygentoma; family Lepismatidae; genus Lepisma; species Lepisma saccharinum. Next base: position 66,999,938 of record NC_139230.1, read on the forward strand.
TCTAGAAGAAACGTTGGCTATGTGAGCAAAATTTAGAAAAGCGTGCCTTGAAGAAAAGTCTTACTCTTACGAAAGTGGTGAACTCGGATTTGCCATGTTTCTCTAATTCTGTTCTTCTCTTAAATAAACTACATAAATACATAAATATCATATTCCCGGCTATCAATGCATGCGTATCTTTACTGTCTTTGAATGTTTTTTTTCTTCTGAATTATGAAACTTTACCATAACTGTTGTTTTATAGTCTTCCAACTAATGAAACAACTCACTCGGCAGACGAATAGTTCGGAATCTTCTATAGGATCAGTGTAGTACACACATGAATAAACTTGGTAACACAATTTGTTTCTCAGTCTGAAATAAGACCCTGATAAAGGGTTGGTCGCGTGAATAGTTTATCTTTTTATGTAAATAAAGACTGCCTTAGTCAGCAGCTTTGATGTTTTTTCTAAAATTAATAAACTACCATAGCATATTCATCTACCGCACGCTTGCTTTGAATTTTTTATGTTCAATACATTTTTGTATGCTGATGGCAATAGTAAAGTTGTAGAGTAATACAACTAAGAAGTTATTCCAATGAGCGGAATTCCAAATTTTTTAGAAAGTTATGAAAACGCAAGGAAATTCATTACCAAGACAACCTAACATGTTCGTAGTTATATTAGTTTTGAAAATGTGATCACTTGATTATGTTTCGTTAAAAATCTATATATTAATGTTCATCACTGTTGGCTTGGTACCCGAGCGCGCTAACAAGATAACCTTCGTGCTCGCCACTAAAGTTTCCGCGTTCGAGTCTCGACCTGGGTATGAGTGTTCTTTGTGAGTATACCTTCAGTAATTTCATCTATACCCTGTCCCAGCTAACTCTGGAGCAAGGCCACGCATAGCGGCAGAGAAAGGGTGCTAATCGAGTAGGCAGATCGAAGTAGTACACGCTGCTGGAAAGGCTGGTTCTTGCAGTCGCTTTCTCCCCTCCACGCAATCCCACTGCCTCTCACATGTTCGTTGGTAGAGCCGTCTCGCGTCACTACTTGCGCAGAGACTAAATAACAAAAATACTAATACAGGTGTCCATCACTATGAAATTAATATATGTATATTTCCAATGCAGTAAGCACGAAGTTCGAAAACTGGTTTTCAATTTTACACTCTGTTTTGGGAAATAAATGGAACATTTATTTTAATGTTAGGTGAAGGAATGGATTTTTATGGTTGTCGTTTTTCTTGCAGATAAATACAAGCTGCCACAAGGCGTATTTCTATTCGTTGGATATAGCGAAAAGGATGAAGCACAGCTACGCCCTCGCACGGCCTTGACAGTTTACAACGACGCCGTTCCGTACCTGCAGAAGCTGATGACACCCGTTGAAGGGAAGGTAAGTGACTTGCTTATATCAGTTTTCTTTTGTTACTTTGAAAGTTTAACTCACACTAACCTAAGAGAGACTATCGCTTGACAACTGCTGCACTGTTTGTATTCCATTTAATGAAACTATGGCGTGTTGATTGGTTCAGTTTGCTTTAAGTCCACTAACGGTTCGTCGGGACGGGACTGAACCTACTGTGCAATATGCCTCCACAGTGTATCGAACCCGGGACTTCTTGATCACAAGGAGACGACGTTACCAGTACGCCATCGGGGAGGTCATGTGTCCGAATCTGCAAACGCACCCTTACGTTGTTCCGCGTCGCTTTTCTTGTCCGAACAGAAAGGCACCAGTTGCCACTTTTCACACCAGGTGTCAGTTCGAACGTCAACCGCCGCTCTGTGCGGCGTAGGCGCACAATACTGAAACAGATGACAGGCGCCAACGAAACATCATGACGTTTCGAACCTATTTACTACATACTTTGAAGATGTGACGTATGATTTCTTCTTTTACATGTTTTATACATTCAGAGTTATGAATAAAATATCCAGGTGGCACTGAGTTTTAGATCGTACCTCACCTCTACAAAGTGAAAGTGCAGTTGCTTAATATGGCTGCCGAGCGTAGCGCTACAGCGAGTTGAAGCGTTCATTTGTCACCGAAAGATTGGACATTTCCACTACCATATGAAATACGTTTTAAATCCATTCATTTTTACGTACAAAAATGAGATGTTCCAAATATTTCGGCCATTTTTGTTTTGGTTCTTGACCAATACCCCTCCAAACGTTGCTGGAATTCACGTCTACGTCACTGAAGTAGAAACGTCCTCTGATTGGCCTGACGTCACCGGTCATGAAGGCATGCAGCTCTTTCTGCTCGCCCCGTAAACTTACCACGGACACGAACAGCAAAATCGACAGCAAAGGAAGTGATTAATTACTGTATAAAACATTTGTACCTTATAACTTGCAGTGCAGAAACGTGTGATCCATTTCTTGTAGATGCATTACGTCCAACAGTCGCAGCATTTATAATTCAGCCACTTGGTAGAGGGTTTTCCATCAAACTGACAGAGCAATACTGGCAAGTCATGGTTGATCACGTGAACACTGAACAGTCCTGTTCGCTGTCAATACATAGGTTCTGACTGGCCATAAATTATTGTTACAAGAGCAATAGCGAGATATGGAATTTCTGGAATTACAATTATTTTCGTCGTAATATTTTGTTCACAAATTTCAAAATAACAATACGTTTGCAACACTCCGGTTCACACGCCCATTTCCACAATAAGTGGTGGTGTAGTAAAAGTACGCAGTTCTTAAATTTCCTGCAGTCATCAACAGTTTTCTTTAGTTAATGCATATTTTGTAAATTTATGTATTTATCCAATTTTACGTCGCTTTTCTCTCACTTTGCCTAATCGCAACGACGAGGACGAATAGTTAATTTAATATTTATTTTCTCTTACGTCGCTTTGTGCAACTGATGATTAATCGCGACAATGAGGATGAATGACGATAAGTAGTGTTCGAAGTGGGGTTGCAGGAGGATACTACGAACTAGCAAAACTTATGTAGATAGAGCATCACATTTCCTGCCTCTCATTTCCACAGAAGCATCGCCCCAGCTATCCTCAAGGTTCGAGCAAACATCCCTCCACCCAATAATTTCCACTTCAAGGACTGATGATAAGATGAAATTAATGAAAGGACATTCAGAAAGAAACAGTCATACGCAGTCATAAGCCAAACCTGGAATTTGATGTTGACGGGATGGTACCGAGAAAAACTCGAAACTGTCTTGCCTCCCCGATGGCGCACTGGTAGCGTCGTCGCCTTGTAATAAAGGGGTCCTGGGTTCGATACCCGCTGGAGGCACATAGTGGTTCGGATCCCACTTGAAACTGTAGGTCCAGTCCCGATTATCCTTATTATGCGTAAAGTAGACTTAAAACACCAACTCAATCGAAACTGTCTTGTAAAATTCGAAACGCGATGAGACCGAGACTGATTGGTTGATTTGCTATATTTTACTTCGCTTTTTGTGCCATTTTTGGGTAATTTGCAAAGATGGGGATGAGTGATGAGTGATGATATGATGAAATTAATGAATGGACATTCACAAACATTCATGCCTAGGCCGGGATTCGAGACCGAGACTGGTTTGTAAACATTGGTACGAGACCGAGACTGATTTGTAATAATCGAGACGAGAACGATAACAAACCCTTCGAGACAGACACCTCCGGAAGATTTCACGCCGAAGCAACAAGCAACAAGGGTCAGCTCAGTCTATAAGCAAGCATTCATCGTGCATGAGCGAATATCAGACCGAGGCGACACTATGCACTTGTTGACAAAACGGCCCAGTCCGAGCAACACGCAAGCGACAAGCGACACGTGCAGCTTGCAGTGTCGCTTTGGCTCAAAAGGTTGCATCGATTACTGAGGGTTCGCTTCCAAGCGACATGTATAGCTTGTTGCCTGTCGCCTGTTGCTTCCGTCTGAAAACTCCCTTTGTATCCGAGGCCCTTGATCTTGTTCGAGACGTTGGCATGGTATGAGAAGGAAATCATGTAAACCGTATTTACATTACTATGCGACTTGTTCAGGCATATCAAACGGATAAGTAATGTGTTTTGTGTGTAATATTTTAAAAGTCAGTCCATTGTTGGTTATTATGAATCTGTTGAATGGTTAGCATATATACCAATCAGGCTAACATACCGTTTTCGAGAGCTCGTAGCGTCGAAATGAGGCGTCACACAAAAAACGTTATTTGGAAAGGTTGTTTTTCTTAATGACCTCTAATGAGCTATGAAAGTTTGTGCGGTAACATTTGTTGTTTATTCTACATATTTCGATACTTGAGACGAGACCGAGACAGATATTTATAAATCAAGATGAGACCAAAAACGAGACATTTACAAACCGACACGAGACCAAGAACGAGACAGACATTTACAACTCGAAAGGAGTCCGAGACTGTTATGTCTCATCTCATCTTATCTTGATACCATCCCTAGTGGCGAGTTTGTGAGCCAAAAAATCAAAGCATTCGGCTAATGAGATGAAGCGGCTACTTCACAGTACAAAATTGAAAATATATTGTAGTATTTCAGTATGTAATATAATGTTACACATTTTTTCCTTGAAATCATTGTATAAACTAAATATTGAAACGTACTGTATAACTGATGCAATCTTCTTCATTGTATTTTTACTTATCCATACAAAAATATTTTATCATAATTTATAATGACTGCGTACATAGAAAGGAAAGACAAGCTAATATTTATTTATTTATTTCGAACACACAGGCACATGCCCAATTACAGTGTTCACAGAGTAAACAAGAAAGTAATTCAAAATACAAAAATAATATTACATCAAGTGAGAAATATGACATTACAATCTACAACATACTTATAAACATGATTAATTTCATGTATTGCTTGATTTGATAGAGTTTATGTAATATTTGTATACAAGTTATACAGAGGTAATCAGCTTATATACATGTAAATAGTAGTAGTGTAATAGAGATATTGAGTAATAAGTTGCACATATAAGAGACACAATGATAAACATACGACATTGAAATTGAAACAGTATTTTATATTAAATAATGTTAAACAAAAATATAGATAATGTCTAATTTAGGGTGAGATTATGAACATAACAATCTTAATTGTGTCCTGTTTGTATAGGCTAGTGTTCAGAAAATACAATGACTTTTAAATCTGAAAAGATCGATACTAGGGTTATTACTAGACACTGAGTTGAACAACTTGCACATTCTCCTCAGGGGTTCCATTTCTGCCATGTTGGTTCTTCCATACGAGATTTTAAAGAGATTATTTCTGGGTCTTAAAATAGCGTTTGGAACATAAAAGTTTAATTGTGAGAGTAGAGCTGGAGAATCTATTTTTCCGTTGACAATTTTGGGCAAGAAAGTCAGTTGATGCATTTGTCTTCGTTTTTCGAGCAACGGAACACTCAACATTTCACGCAACGTGTTACCCGAGGTGAACTTCGGATATTCACCACCAAGTTTAAATAACAGGTACCTCAAAAAATTATTTTGAAGTTTCTCTATTTTGTCAATTTCTTTCTTGACTAGAGGGTTCCAAACAACCGGGCATATTCCAGTTTCGATCTCACAAACGCATAGTACAGCAACAAGACTGATGGGGGGGGGGGAGTAAAAGAGGCTTTATTAATAAAGTGAAAGATATGGAAGTTTAATATCTCGCGTTTATCTTATTCTTATTTGGCACTACACTTCCTGGAAATTTTCGATAACTATAGGTTTTAAATTTATTAAAAAGAAATTGATCAGTAACCAATTTTAGAAGCAGTATTTTTTGTATGACTTGATGAGAACACGCACGTGTGTAAGATCCGTTTCATTGATCTTTCACGTAGGCAGCAGGGATATTTAATAGAAGAATGATCATTACGAAGCATAGCTTTCCCTCCCACTATTGATCCTTCTTCCATTATTTCATTATTTAGATCTGTACAGATCGTACAACTGCCGCACACGTTGTCTCTCTGTAGGCTCCACAGTAAACCAGACGACAAAACAGTTACGATTCCGTGACGTATTGGCATGGCGGATAGTGTTCTGAGCGCACCACTTGCCTTGAAAATTTATAACTCTCGTTTTTGCCTTAAATATGAAAGCAGAGAAACGCTAGAATGTATCGGGGTCATTTACGTATGGTGTAATTTTTAAAATTGTTGTAAATAAAATTTAGTGGAAATGTCCATTGGTTTATACCTAAGTATCATCGCCATTATTATTATAATGAGTAGCATGAGGTTCTTGTCCCCACCTACTTATTATTAATAAAATAATAATATTTTAACCTTTTCTGATCATTTACACGTCTTTCTCTGGAGTTTATAATTTGCAGAAATGTGTTGGGAATTGCTTTTGATTGATTGAATTGATTGAATTGCTTTATTTTACTTCGCTTCTTGTGCCACTTTTGGCTAATTTGCGAAGATGAGAATGAGTGATGATATGATGAAATTGATGAATAGACACTCACAAACATCCATGCCCAAGCCAGGATTCGAACCCGGGACCCCTGGCGTCGTAGCGCGATATGCTAACCACTCTGCCACGGGGGGGCGGTATGTTGGGAAGTGCTGCTCCCAGTTTAGAAAAAAAAAAGTGAAATGTTTCTGCATGATAAAGCCATTCATAACCTAACACCCCCTGGAAAGTTAGTACGATCATACGATTGTCCGTAGATCACCAATACACTTTATGACCTTATAACAGGAACACAGGCATCCAGGACACGTGTATACCCGCAAAAGCCATTGATATCAACGTGTGACGCTTGCTCAGTGTTCTCGAACGGGACATGTCGTTGGTGGCCCCTGGTTCGGCCATTCCATCCGCCAGATTTCAACCAAGTTGCAGATCCCCCTGCAAGGATGGATGATGGAGTGGTAATACAATTGCAAAATGCATTACCATTACAATGCAATGCAATGTGTAAAATATTTACTAAACCCATGGATCCGTTAAAACCTCCTCTTATATACGCCAGACCACAGGATAGTTGGTGATTTTGGCGATGTGGACTGTAGAATCAAATAACGATAGCTTTTAATATTTACGTTGCTAATGTGCAATCCAAATTGTTGATCAAGCTTATATCTAATATCGAGGGGCCTCGGTTGTACACTTATATCGAGGAGCCTCGGTTGTCCAGTTGGTAGGGTATTTGTCTGCCACGCGGAAGACACTGTTACGATATCCAAGCGGGTGATCGCAGGTGGGTGTTTCTCCGACTATGTTCCTGCTTAAATCGGCTCTGGAACTCGCCCAGCCTCTGATCAATGAGTACTTGACCATACAACTTCGCTGCAAGTATTGGGTTCAGCAAATAAATCGATACATACAAGGAATGCTTCACTACAAGAAGAAATAAACAGATAACAAAAATACTAGCGTTCACAAACTAATAACTAAACTCTATGGATCAAGAGCCCTCTGAGGTCCAGAGCATTTTTCATTGGGCGACGCATCGAGCTGTTTTCTTGCTTTCGTTAGTCTTATAAGTACTTCATAATTCACTTAAAGTATCGAAAGAAGCACCAACATCCCTGTAAAACTTAATGGTATCATTTCGAAGTTGACTTGCAAAAGTTAAACATTGGTAGTAAAATTATTTTCTCTCTGAAACTGAGGAGAGAGCACTTGTTTTGAAGGTGAATTCCCTCTTTCTCCACGGATCCTATTTAATCGAATCTTAAACCTCCCCTTACTGGCAGAGCACGTTGGCAATCGACTCCCGATCTCACCAGTAAAGATTCCAGATTCGAGTCCAGGCCTGTGGTTGAATGTTTCTTTGTGAGTTTCCTTTCATCAACTTCATCTAATCATCACTCCTCCTTATTGCCGCGATTAGCCTAAGCAGAGAGGAAAGCAACGTAAAATAGCAATTAATACGAATACTTATTTGCCGTGTTATTTTTTTATATATTCATTGCATCTTCCTTTACAATCTCCTCGTATAGCCGACCTCCGTGGCGGAGTGGTTACACATCACGCTATACGACAGCAGGGGTCCCGGGTTTGAATTCCGGCATGGGCATGGCTGTTTGTGAGTAAACCATAATCAATTTCATCATATCATCGCTCATCCTCATCTTCGCGATTAACGAAAAGTGGGAGAAAAGCGATGTAAAATAAACCAATTCAGTCAATCTCCTTGTGTAGAAAATCAAAGAAACAGTTGTTCATTCGATAGATGAAGACGTAGTTTATACTTTATTTTCTTTCTAAGTCTCCATTTAAATATTTGAGGCATTACATGAAAACCGACTCATTCCCAACGAAATATTTTGTACAATATTCATTATGTTTCAATTATTTGATGACTAATTTAATTAATTGACAAGAGATTGTTTAAGAATTCACTTACTTAACTTTATGATGTCGTAGTAGGAAACGTGGCACGCAAATTTTTGCCTCTTTTATCTACCACGTAAGTCTCAGGGGTCAAGGCTCAAACTGAACCTTGTCCTTTGATGCTCAATTGTACGTCAATGGTCACGTGATATTTGGTACTCTTGCATGTGTTCTGAAAAAATCTGGTGTTGAAACCACGTAGGGAAAGTATTGACTCTGAACTCTCCTCTCACATGAAGAAATGTTCCCAAGGATTTTCAGGTAGTGGTAAAGGTCTTGGACAGAAAGAAATCGTTGCATCTTCACATAACGTAAAAATAGTCAGTTGTGGGTGTAATGACAATAGTAGTCAAGTTGTAAGAATACACGTAATACGTGTTCCAACTGTAGAGAACGATGAATAAAATTCTAATTTCATTTTTTTAAAATAAGATTCCATCAAATGCATTTTATTCTGGTAGCTGGACGTATTTAGGGGGTCCAGGGGTCCGGACCCGCCCCCGCCCCCGAAAGACTCACCACGTACTAAAATAAAATAATGAAAATCTACTTTTTAGCATTTATTGTACTATAATCGATGGTTATTAATTTCCTATGAACTTGGAAGGCAAGAATTATTACATAAGGATCATAAATGTTTTGAAGGACAGTATCAAAGAAGATTTAGCACACTACTGCTTATGATACTATGCATAAAATAATAATCAGAAACTTTACATTTCGTCAACTAGATCTAATATTATTTTTATTATTCAATAAATATTCAATTCTTTATCTATATGACATTAATTTCCTTGCTTTTATACAAATTGTGGCGATCTTAAGTACACCCAAGCTAGATAATAAATATGTGCTGTTATATCTATATTCTCACACCATCTTTTTACGTATTCATGTAATAATAAATATGCAATTTTAATAAATTTACATATTTTAGGTAATATTTAATTAAATTATTTTAATTTAAACATTATTATTATTATTTTATTATTTTTTCTGAGAGACTTGGTTCGGAACTCCTCCCCCCCCCGAAATATATTTCTAGATACGTGCTTGCCTGGTAGATCTTTTTGATCCTTTTCTGCTAGTTCATCAAAGCTTTCTGTGAACAATTTGCCTTTACTTGCCCGTTCTGTGCTGCTTTTAATGTTTCCCAATTGACAATGCGTGAACAATGCAGGAAGACGCCACGGATCCATCGCCCCACAACCTTCATTCAACCTCAGCCTTGACGCCACACTGACGTTAATTACGATCTTTTGTTATGCTGCGTTGACGCCATTAATCTGTCACTCCTTACTGCATCCAAGAACCACACAATGGTCTGCTCCGTAGGACACTCTTCCCATCTGCCCATCGTGCAGAAGACCATAAATCATCTTGCCCTTTTCTCCTGTACACATTCCTCTTAGAAGAAGTAGGTACTCTGCACATGCGAAAGTGGAGGACTTGTCAGATCACAACCAATTCCATATTCACCTCCTTCAATGGGTTTTCCTTAGAGGAATAGAAGCTCTCCTTGGATATATTCGGAGTAATAATGAAGCTTGAGTAGTGGAATTTGAAAAAGCCAGATTCCATAAAGCAGGCTGCGAAGCCAGGGATCCTAGGTAGGAATCTCGGATAAATCAAGGATGTTTAAATTTGCTTTCTTCCGTTATCTATTTCAGTCGCGATTAAGATATAAAGGTAGAAAATCAACTTAAAGTAACCAAAATCACAAACTACATAGAATTTTGTTAGAAATAACATTTTAAATAATAAATGTTGTCTACTGGATCATACTAAGACAATAAAATCGATGAATCTCCACATATTCACAATGAAAAATTTCAGTTCTGCTACATCCGAGAAAATAATGCCTTTCTGTAAACCAATTTAGTAGATTCGCACAACATAAATGAAATATAGAAGGGACAAACGGTTATCTTGGTCCATAAGGGTCATGGTGTCACGAACATTTTTTGCCATTGGCAGTTTTCTCTCTCTTTTACGAAAAAATAAATTAGAGCATTATTTCTTTTTTCTGTTTTACTTTCCATCCAAACGGCAAAAAGCAGACTTTATTTAATGAAATTCAAGGCAATCTGTTTGATCTTTGGTAGCATGAATCTTTGTTCCATTTATTACATTTTTTTCAGTCAGCCGCTTTTACAATTCATAAGAATAAAGTGCTTTAGATTGTACAAAGCAGGAGTAATAACAATAAAAAGTCAGAATATAATTTAGGGTTTAACCAATAACTGACCTCCTTGATGTAGGAGTTAGCTTAAAGTTTTACTAAGTCAAAGGTCCTATATTTCAGTTCAGATTAATAGCGGTTTAGAGTAATGCACTCTCTCAGTAATAATTCACAGGTTCGGACCGCAGCATTGATGAAACAAAAAAAAAAGTTCACTTAAAGACAAGAGATGTGCTCTCTCAACATCTAATGTAAGAATAGCTAAAGGGTAAAGTATAGTTAACGTCAAATTAAAGATGCATAGGTTCAGATCTTATAATTCATGGATTATTTTGTTTGCTCCATCCCTCATTTCTTCATTATTCGTTTCTAACGTCGATGGTAAAACTGCGAGACAAAAAATAATTAAATATTCAGCATGAATTGTGTTAAAAGCTCGAATCCTGGTGGTGCACAATTTAGTAGTTCTGATATTTGATTGACCTATATGTTCAAGAATTTTACATCATTCACACTTTGCATTAAGACTCTATGATGTAAGATGTTAGAAATTATGATGCTCAATAATTTTACTTAATTTGTGAGATCCCGTAAAATTAATTTACCCTTGTTAAAATTTCTACTTTTTACAAACAATTCAGCCAAAACTTTACTCTAATACAAAATGGGTGTTTTGAAATAAAATATTCCTCCATTCCTGAAATAAATTGCTTTAATAAACATAAATAATGGTTGCCAAATTGCCTAGCAGTTATGGCTGACCTGCTTCTCTACAGTCATGGAAAAAATACTTCCTCTAATAGAGATCAGTAGTCTCATGGGTGAAGTACTTTTTCCACGACTGTACATGATATCTGTTCGATTCATGAAGGTGACCAAGTCCCATATCAAGATGCAGTTTTAGTCAGAGGTGCCCATCCCCCTACCCTCCAAGGCCAATGGCGCATCTCCCCTAGACCGTGTCATAACCTTCATGAAGTATTTAATTACTAAAGCATGTCTACTGCTATCCTATTACTGGAAGTCACTTTTCTAGCTTTACTGAAGAGCTTTACTTGATCTGCCCCCTTAAATTCTGCCTTTTCTTCATCTAACGGATTTAATATTGTGAACCTAATAGCAAAAGTGACTTGGAATCAGCTAAAGTAGATGAATTACTAAGGAAATACATTATGATTCCCCACCCCACCCCGCCTCATCGCATATATTGCATCACAGTACCAAAACAATTGTTTAAATAAATTTTAGAAAAATATGTAATGTTAAGTTTTATATTATTCCAAGGACCGGTCCCCTCCCCCACTGCTTGGTTTTAGTCTCCATTAGCCTTTGTAAATAAAGCGAACTTGAATACAGTCTCTATAAAAGTCTATCAACTATCTTTTGAACTCTCTTTAACGATGCAATGACTTAATACTTGATCAAACGGGCATGATCATGTCAACATGTGAAGAACACTGGCGACTTGAATCTCCTTGGATGTCATATTTTTTTTCGTTGCAGTTAATCTTGGAAGAAATGGTGACCTGAATGTAAGGCTAGCAGAAGTCAAAATAGCTCAAACTTGATAGCCTTGTTTGTGTTCTTTCTACAGAACATCCTGTTTTGTAGATACATTATCTCTAGCAGGGCAAAGGGCAGAACTTCGAAATTAGCGTTCGGGCGTCAGAAACGAATGCTACGTCCTCTCACCAAATGCAGATAATCTCATACTGCTACATGAGAATTGAGAAGAGGTATTCTTTTAACGTGACGACGGTTCAATTAAAAGATTTTTACTCTTTAGGATACGTCAGATAAGATTTTTGTTTTTGCATTTGTATTTATTCTCAGTGTACGTAATTTGCATGCTTCTTTAGGCTAACCGCCGCAATGAGGATTCATGATTATTGGATTAACTTAATAAAGAAATATTCAGAAAGGAACGCATGTGCTCGCGCATGGACTAAAAATCCTCAATGCTCTCGGCCACTGAGACGGCTCACGTTGAGTGTAGATTTAACCATTGTACTTTTTATCCTAACATTTGGTTTTGATCTTATTTTTGCTATTTAGCGTCGCTTTTTTTGTCACTTTTCACTAATCGCGGAGATGAGGATGAGTGATGACAGGATGTCACTGTGAAGTACTTGTCAGTCCGATGGGAATGTCACTATAATTGTTCAAGAAAACCATTCCTAATGCTCAACTCTTCTGGAATGTATCATGTGTGTAATGGCACGTGAACTTCTCATGACCATTTGCACCCAACCTAACTCCTTTACATTTTATAGGGGCTGTTGAAGGACTTTTTAATCACCCTGTAGTGCTGCGATAGTTTCTTAAATAAATGCCAGAAACATTTATCTCCCATTCCTTTGTCAATTCTCCTCCCATCGTCTTTTCCCTTCCTGTTTTGGGAGAGGGAAAATCAACCCATCTAGCGAGGGGCGTCCTACCCCTTTCCTACCTCCAGCACCGCCACTGCCTAAAGAGTAAAGATAACATAGTTTAAACAGTTTGAAAGATGATGAAACTTGCTTGAACACCCAAGTCTTAATTTATATCTGTTATATATAAATAGTTTATCACATTATCTTAGGATGGCGTGGTGCTGATCACATTACCCTTGATCGACTGTGATCAAGAAAGTGTGGAGCCCTAATTCCACAACACCTATACGCCTTCATGGCGTGGTGCAAAGCACAGGGAAGCACTTTACTTTACATATCTAATGATATTTCAGTGCAAAAAAATATATAAAATCTTTGCCCAGTCCAACGGAACAAAAATTATAGAAGAGAAGCATGAAAAAATATTGTCGTTTGATCGTACTTGTCTTTGAGTTTTCGATATCTATCGGAATGATGTATTGATAAGGTCATAGTTGAAACTTCGGATCAATGGCCGTATCAGAACAGAGATCACGCGTCCGAAATTAACTGGTTTCATCTTACTGCCTCGGTGAAATTCACTTTGGCTCGATTGAGTCCCGTATCGACCCAGTTCGTCTATCGGTCAACTCCTCATCTAATACGGCCTTGGCCTTACCCGGGTTGTCGTGACTTGGGCCTTTTACGAATTCCGAAGAAAGCACACGAGATGCGCTGAGAAGTATTGGTGATCAACTGGGAGGCCCAATGCCTTGCACAGACAAGTTCGGAGTTGAGAGTTCAAACATTGTCCACATTTACATTAGCTCAAGGTGTTTTGCAACACCAGGTTCAAGAATTAAAACAAAATCATTAAAAATGCAGAGGATACCTTTCTTATTTCCGTAACGAACCAATCAAGGCAAACGCAATTAGATTTGGGACAAAAGTGAATTACAATAGTCGATTGATTTTTTTGATTTTTTTATATTTTGGGCACATCAGCACATAGGCTATTTTTGTCTGCTACATAATACGTGAATAAGCCCCTTAACTAGGACAAAACTGACGACAGGACCTTAACAAGAAAATAAATTATGTCTGTTAAAAAATTCCTAAATCAGTTGCTAAAATTAGTACTGCCATAGACTACTATCAACAATTAAAACTATACTATCTCTGAGGCAGTGGCGGCTGGTGGTCTGACTTTATGGGTGTGCACTTCAGCCTCGCGTCCAAAAGTGTTTTATCACCCCTCTCAAATACTAGTTCCCGTTCTTGCGACCATAATGATGCTAAATGTATTGGCAACGCAAGTTATGGCCACTTTTACTGAAAATGAGGCTATGGGAGAGTTTTATTTCATGAAAACTATTTTAAAATATTAATTTATACAAATTTGAAATACCTCTGTGAATTTTCCGACGATCACGAGAAGAGGGATGATATTTGGTATATAATTCAGCATTCGATAGCCTGACAAAATCACTATAAACATAGAAATGCCGATCTACAATAATCAATATTATTGTCGATTTGCAAAATATTTGGTAAGAACTTTCCCCCTTGCTCCGCTGAAAAATGTGAACAAGAAGAATAATGACATTTGCATACATGAAACAAGCAGGATCGGGCGACTACCCGGGGCGTTAAACCGGGGCATCCTCCTTGATTATAGCCAAATCCTAAGCATGAGTTTATTTTTTAAGTCCACTTTATGCACAGAAAAGCAAACAGAGACGATCTACAGTTTAAGGAGGGGCCCAAACCAGTATGAGCCTCAACCGGCTGTGTGGCTATTTGTTTTAAAAAAGAGTTGGATTTATTGTTGACAAGAATTAATTGAAGCTACTGCTGAATAACTTAATAAGTATATTGCAGCCCGACCCTGTGGCCGAGTGGTTAGCACATCGCGCTGCGACGCCAAGGGTCCCGGGTTCGAATCCCGGTCGGGTATGGTTGTTTGTGATTGTCCATTTTCATCCATTTCATCATTTCATCACTCATCCCCATCTTCGCAAATTAGCCAAGAGGCATAAAACGCGAAGTAAAATAAACTAAATCAACTAAATCAACCAACTAAGTATATTGCAAAATCATCTAGCAATTGAAGCTAAGAAGTTATTGTTGTTTTGATGTCATCATGTAGGTATTAAATAAGCACATACCTACAATAAAAGTGTTCTTTAACAACATTAAAGTATTTTTAAAATAAGGCTATTATTTTTCGTCATTAAAACCGTAAATATATAACATGGTTACTATTTATATTGGAGGAAGGTGAAAAGTAGAAAGGTAAGGATGAAAGTAGGGGCGCCAAAATTCCACCTCGCCCGGGTGAAAATTTTATCTTGAGCCACTCGTGGCACTGAAATCTGATCTTTAAATTGCATAAGATGACAGAAATGGTTAGCTATAAGTTACTGAAGGGCTCTTGCGGATATGGCGGAATTGGCAGACGTGCCAGGTTTAGGTCCCAGTGAGCTTGCTCGTGGGGGTTCAAGTCCCTCTATTCGCACTTAAAGTCATGCATAAATGACATTTTCAATTTGAATAGAAGTGTTGGCAGCATATCAAACAGTGAACGTACAGTTGCATGTCTGCTGTGGTTGCAATTCGTCACAATAGGAAAATGAAAATACTTTACCAGCGTCCAACGACCACATGCAGAAAATAAGTTGTAATCTATCTAGCAACCAACAAACTCAAGCAAAATCAAGATAATATATAAAGAATATTAAAGAAAATGACAGTACTCACCCAGTCCACACTGCCCTGCTTCAGAACTTTTCTTTCCCTTCTGCCTTATCCGTATTATTACTTCAGTCGCTGCCCGCTTTGTAGCTAACTTTCTTCCAAATATTCAACAACGTTAAGTATTACGTCTCTGCTTTCGCTATGTACAGTTTTCCCTTTCATCATGCTCACTTTGCAATGAAACAAAAACAAGCTTTGATAGTGTAACAATTTTTCCACACAATGGAAACAGCAGACTGATCACCCACCCACCCATCCCTGCGCGGGTGGATAATTCGACTACAGCGCCACAAGGACAGTTTTTGGCCAAGCTGCACTAATAAGCAAAGGCAATGGAAGACATTGTTTAAAACACGCGTTTCGCTTTCAGTTGTCACCATCCTTCCTTCCTTTCTTACTTGCCCCTGCAATGCTCGGAACAGGGTGGGCGAAGATACCATAGAAATTATATTTTCACACGATCTCGAATGAAATGGGATTGCAACACTGCATCGTGAACACAGCACTAGCAGTATGCGTAAAGCCTATAATACTGCAATCTACAGGTGTCAATCCCTTCTCTCTCCTTGTGTGCTGCAAACAGAGCCATTGAGCACCAGGCGACTTGTGCGAAGCGAACGCACCTTAGTCTGCAGGCGCTCGCAAAACGAGGCAGTTGTTGCCGCCGATGGAGCGTGGGAACGTTTGATGTTTTGAAGGAGATAGTGTTCAGTGAACAAGTATAATACAAAATAATTGCAATCAGTGGCGGCCGATGAAAGGGGGCTGCAGGACTGCAGCCCCCCCAAACAAATTATATTTTGGTGCCATTAGTGCAAAAATTAAATATTTATATTTCCACTATCTTACTGCGTCCCGTTGCGCTGTGTGGAGCTTTCAAATTCACTTGGCGCGCGACAAGCGGCAAACTGGTATATGAAGCCACTTCCCCTCGGGGACTGCCAGTACATCTCCATGTTAACTCTAACGTAAGCACTGCTTCCACTTCCCTCCCTGTTAGGCCCTTGTCAATGCTAAAAAGCGGTCTGCATTCAACGCAGTCCAATGTACGGTGGCGCTGCCAAGTGGTAGAAATAGAAAGCTCTCACTATGACGGCGGCCACCGCGTAGAAACATGCGATTACCGAGAGAAACAGTGGCCTGCCATGAAACGCGTCCTTTTCGCTTGTCAGTAAGTGCGTGATAGTTTAAGTTTTCGAATCGATTCCAAGAGTTATTTGTTTTCTGGCAGTAAGTTATATAATGTGGTGTTCTGAATGGTAAATCGTACAAGTAAAAATGAATAATTGAATGAAAGACCGCCGCATGGAGTTCATCTTCAAATAGTTAAGGTAAGGTATTTTTTTATTATGAATGCAGCCCTCCTAACAATAAGTAGCATGAGCCGCCACTGATTGCAATGCAGATTTATTTGGGTGTGCATGTGCGAATGTGCAAATAGGCAGAAGCCGCTACTGCTCTGACCACAAAATCTCCTTGTCCAGGTTAAAAGCTGAGGCTGTAAAGAGGCACTCAGCATGCATAAGAACAAACACAGGACAACATGATCGCACAGAGGATTATCCTTGCCAAGGGTCCAGACGCCAGAGCCTCGTTGGCCTGCAAGAAGTAGTAACCGGAGTGTACTACGGGGAAATCAGGTTGACTTTTGGGTGCCTCCTCAGAAGGTCACACCTGAACTACAATAGTGATGGAACGTTAGCGTGCATGTATATTTGAACTTGTCTACACTAAGCAACGGATACAGAGAGTCGCTAGAACAACAGGGAAAAAGGTGACTCACGAAGAATAATTTTCAATCTTAATCTATTGTTATATCGCTCTTGTTACTTCACGTTTAATCCTATCACTGTACAGTCATCGGCATAAAAATGAGACACCTAGATCCTGAAAAACTCGCTTCCCTGCAAGGCGTTAAATGTGTTGCCTCACTCTACGGCAATAAGTGGATTCCAATAGCAAATTTTCAATGGCAACTTCTACGGCTGCCTTGATTTAGGCAACACGCATAACGCCTTGCAGGGAAGCGAGTATATCAGGATCTAGGTGTACCATTTTTATTGTGACTGTACATTCTTCTCGCTATTGTTCCTCTGGCGCTTTTACCGAGGTTGTAGAAGACTTTCACGTTTAATCTGTTTCGCGGTCATTTCTTTTGCGCCTATTCCGGTCCTGAACTTCGGTGGAAGCCAGTCACAAATGCTGCGACCACGACAACTCTCACAAATCATTGTATTCGATTGAATGAGTTTATTTTACGTTGCTTTTCTGCCACTTTTGTTAAATCGCGACTATGGAGATGAATCTTGATAAGGTGAGATGGATAAAAGGACAGTCACAAACATATATGGGCGAAACAACACGAGTCTGTGGATCCAGACGCCAGAGTATCTTTAGTCTGCAAAATGCAGTCCAGGGTGTACGTGGAAGAGAGGTTGATATTTGGGTGTCTTCGGAAAGTCACACTTTACACCCCTCGAGCTGTATTGTATCTAGATACCGCACACAACTAGTATTTTATTGCATTGAGCGAAACTTTGAAAAATACACTTGGCACGGTTGATGCACTGGAGAGCTATTATATTTTCAAATTTATGAAAATTCGCATTCCTATTATGCCAGTGTTCCGTAAGGTGTACATAAAATTTTCCAAGCAAAGTAATATGTTAGTTATGTTTTTTTCTTGCGTAATCAGTAATCTCACATATCAGATGTATATATTTTTAAGAAGTTTGGCTCAAACTTGTGTTACAGCAAACATTCTAAGCTCAATCCCCGTCACCCCAGAATGCGGCTGACAAAATTTGAAATGCTACACATCCAGTCTCTTGAGGGCAAATACATCTACAATTTATGTTTTTTTAATAACAATTATATCGACAATTATCATTCAAGTACAACTTTAACTCAAAAGTTACAAAATATGAAAATCCAAAAAGTCCGCTTTGGCAGCAATTTTTTTTGGCGTTTTTGCAGGTGTATATTTATATGAAATGCCAAGGTTGTGTATAATTCATAAAACTATGAAGTACATTAATGCCATATTCAAAAATGGAAGATAACCACAAATATATGTTCCAATAGGGTTCGAATATGTCTTCAATTTGGCCGCCATATTGTATTTATGCAGCGAAATATATTGTTCTGTCAATCAATACTGTTTTAACTAGGGTTGTAAGCATCATGCTGTAACAAAAGAATAAAAGTTAATAAGTAAAATGAACAATAAATATCACCGAAATCTAGTATTATTTTTTTATTATATGACCACCGCTATGTTTTATTGCGTGTGTTCCACACGTGATTATATTCATATGAGATCTAATGTCTGATTCCCTCCGTTTTCTTGTTTAATTTAATTGACCTACACTATGTAGAACAAATAATGTAAATAACGTTTGATAGTTTACTACTTAGTAAACAACGATTCTTGAATATATGCACAGGTAAAGAGTCTCTGTAAAATCAACTTGAACGAGTATTTTCATTACATTTATTTGATTTCCTAGAAATTGTCGTTTCAAACGATGTATTACCCTAAATGCAATTAGCAGAACTAGTTTCTTTCCTTCTATTTTTTAAAGCAGCGAACTCTACTAGATATATTTGAGACTGACAACACGTACGTAACCCGTGGGTATGAATTAGATCGTTTTCCAATTTAGAAGCCGTGCTAAATAGTATTATATGGCATAATGTGGTCATTCACGAGCCTGAGGCAACCCTGAAGAAATGGTTTATCCTTCGCCCTCTACGTCAAACTCGTTGAATTGCACCTGCTGGCAACTAAGAAGATTAGGTACATCAAAGCACCCTTAATGAGCGCTTTCACCTGAATAAAGAAAAGAAAGGCTTTCGCCAGCACGTTGAGAAAACAACAAAAAAGTGCTCTGCGTAATTGGAAATGAATGACGTTGTCGAACTGTTAGGCTCTAGTGGACGTTGGTTGGCTTTAATTGAATAATAGTAATACTAATATGATCAAACGGGGGACGAAAACTTGTAATATGTGCTTTAAAATCTACAGAAAATATCATGCAATCCAGCTCTGCGCATCTATAGCCTATCGTATTTGCCTTACATCTGCCAAGTTTCCGGCCCCAGTGGCGGAGTGGTTAGCACATCACGCTATGACGCCAGGAGTCCCGGGTTCGAATCCTGGCTTGGGCATGGATGTTTGTGAGTGTCCATTCATCCATGTTATCACTCATCCCCATCTTCGCAAATTAGCCAAAAGTTGCACAAAAGGTGAAGTAAAATGAAGCAAATCAAATCAAATCTGCCAAGTTGTTTCAAGTTCACTTCATGCTAAGGTAAGGTAATCGGGACTGGACCAACAGTTTAAAGTGATATCTTCACCACTGCGCAATGTGCCCCACCGGCGACAAACTCTACACCTTTTGACTACCAACTGTTATTGTTACCACTTCACCATGCGTACGTATGCCCACCATCTCCCTCCATTTACTATACTCTGTCCCGGCTATCTCTGGAGCAAGGCCGCTCATAGCGGCAAAGAAGGGAGGGAGGAAGCAGTACACTCTGCAGCGAAGGTTGATGACTGCAATCGCTTTCCCCCACTGCGCAATCCCGTTCACTCTCACATGTTAATTGGTGGAGCCGTCTCGCGTCACTTCTTCCGCAGAGACTTGTTTTCGTTTTTTAACTCCAGAGATACCGGGACAGAAAATACAGGCATGTGTGCGCGCGCGCAGTATTATACTGACCAAATACTACTTCAGTAGAAAACCCCTGTTTGTATTTTTGTTATTTGATGGTCGCTTCTGTACCTCTTTTGGCTAATCGCGACGATGAGGATGAGTGATGATGATCAGATGAAAGGACATTTACGAAGAACATCAATGCCCAGGCGGGATTCGAACGCTGGAACTTCTGTGGCGAGATATAAAGTCTGTCACTTAATAACTCACTTGGCCACCGAACTGGCTGAAATCTTCTCACACAACTACTCTCCAACTGTTTGTACAAGCCCCGCCCTTCAGTACATCACGTAACAGAAACAAAACTCTACAGATCACCATTCCCAACTACGTATCGCACACTCTCGAATAATTAATTCTGGTTTTACTCCCGTTCCTAAACGCTTACTTGAATAGGTTAGGTGGGGTGTGTTTTGTGCCTCCATTTTTTCGATGGATTGATTAATGGATTTGGTTTCTTTTACGTCACTTTTCTGCCACTTTTGGCTAATCGCGATGATGAGGATGAGTGAAAATATGACAAAATTCGTGAAAATACACTCACAAAGAACATCCATGACCAGGCCGGGATTTGAACCCGGTACCCCTTGCGCATCCTGATTCGAGACTTTCGTGATTTCCCTTAGTAACTTCGACATATGCTGAAATGATACCTTTCAGGAAGGCCGTAGATGTTCGTTTCACTTCCCCCCTCCCTTTTCCCATCCAACCCATTTTTGATCGCCCGTCGCGGTTAACTTGATGGCATAAATATGTTTCATGCCATACGTATTTCACAAAATCGTAGGTAGAGTCAGGAGTGTAGGGAGGATTTTAATTTCCTATGGGAAAGGCTGGTAAAATTTTCTAGTGCAAAGGAATTTGCTCCTTCTCCCCGATATATTATTGTACTGTGCGTGTGTATGTGCATTCCATGCCCTTAATGGAGATATCAGCGGTGATAGGATTTACTGTCGGATTAAAAATTATAGATACTCGAGTTTGGACTCCAATTATAAATTAACCAGTAAACCTACATAAAAACGAGTTACATCAAAATTTAGCTTATTAAATTCTGCGTTAATCTACGGTAACCAATTTATTTTAGTGTACCTTCTATTTTTTATCGTCGTGAGAACAACAAAAGTGCAGTTTAATTTTTTAGTTTTGCAAGGGATCTATCTCTTTGAAATTCTATAAATAAAAAAAAGGGGTGGTCCGACCGTGATGAAATTTTAGTACGGTGTAGACAGAAAGGTTTTAAACACAATTTCAAATTTTCAGATTTTTAAAATTTGTCAAAAAAACTGTTCTCGTCAATTTTGCGAAACAACTTTTTCTTAGTATTGGGTAGTTCTACAAATACAATATTGGTCTTGTTTTGAAGCTCTTGGCATCTGTTTTTAAAATCCATCATCATTGTCAATTCACATTGCGAAACCGATATTACACAAATATTTATTCAACTACCACTGAGTAACATGCCCAATGTGTTATTTCAACGCTTGAATTAGTAATTTATTTACATTCCAAGATACGTATATTCTTATATATCCCATCATTTTTGTAGACGTTTTGGTACATTTATTGGGTGGGGGGGAGCTGCTGCTCCACTCTACAGTATAACTTTGGATAAGGGTAAAACAGATTCAATTTGTTTCTGTAAGAATTTTGCGTCCTTTATCGTCGAAAGCGCTCGGGAATTCCCGTCGTTGTTCTTGCATTTTATCTTCTATTAATAGCGCTGTCCTCGTTCGGTTCTGTTTCATCTATCACTGTAATTTCACCTGTCATGGCGCCGTTTAATCTGTCACCGGTAGTAGCCCTACCGTCGTACTTTGTTCAAAACAAGGAAAATATCTCCAGGGTATCGAATAAAGAGACACAGAAATAAACATTTGAACCTGGTCGAAACTCTCTCGAAATGTAACTCCCGAACCACGCAAGCATACATCTTCTAGCGTTTTTGTTTTTTTCATGATGTAAGTAATAATATTTTAAAAATAATGGTGTCGTAACTTTGATGATGGATTGCTTAACGTGGTTCTTTTATCCTTCCAATCTACACCTCTCATCAGCGAAGTTGACGGTCGGGTCCGTCCGTGTCAACATCGATACTGATTGATTGATTGAAATTCAAATTAACGCTTCGGCTATTTGCACCCGTCACCCCATATGGACAGGTCGCTCGAATTAAAAATAAAGATTATGATGAAAATTCATATTGCAGAGATGTCAAGATTAAGATGGATACATGTGACTAATTAAACAAGGGCATCTACAGAGAAAGTTTTGTTTTAATATAATACCCAAAAATGAGTTATTTTATTTATAAGTAGGTGTCTTCTTCTTCTTCTTCTATTGCACTACAGCCCTTGGTGGGCTCTGGCATCCCAAACAATCTTCCTCCACCTCGTTCTGTCTTGAGCTACATTTTTCCAGTTACGTACATTTATCCTTTTCAAATCATTCTCAACCGCATCGATCCATCTTCCCCTTGGTCTTCCTTTCGGCCTTGTTCCCCATAGTTTCTGGTTTAATACCAAGCGTGGTAACCTGTCCTCCTTCATTCTCATGAGATGTCCTGCCCATCTTGAACGTTGTGATTTCATGTATCTCCCCACATGTTCATGTTGGATCAACTCTTCTAGCTCCATGTTATTCCTAATTCTATAGGATCCACCTTCATTCTTAATGGGGCCAAAAATACTTCGTAAGATTTTTCTTTCAAAGCACATTACCTTGCTTTCTGCTTTGGATGCAAGTTTCCAGGATTCTGCACCATAAGCTATCACCGGTCTGATGAGTGTCCTATATAGTCTTCATTTTGTGTTCTTGGAGATGCTTTTGGGCTTGAATAATTCTATATGTGCATAATATTGTCTGTTGCCAGCCTGGATCCTGTGGTTAACTATCTTTTCTTCTTCTATATTGTTATGTAGAAGGGCTCCAAGGTAGATAAAAGTGAAACTCCTTCAAAACAGTATGTGCCTACATTGAGAACCACGGGATTTCGTGTGGTTGGCGATCTGGACATTCTCATGTATCTCGTTTTGGTTTCATTAATTAATACTCCAGTTTCTCTGGATATGCTCCTCCGTTTTTGCAGCGGACCGATGTAGCACAATAATAAAAATTAAAGTGGACAGCGCATCCCCTTGTCTCACCTCTAAGTAGGTGTATAAATGAGTTACCTACGTCTCTGACGTCATGATTATTTCTTAATCCATCACATTCATCGGGGTTTGCGGCTAAGATAACCAGTTGCATGCTCAGGGGTGACTGGAGTAATAACATTTTGATCCAATTTTCCTTAAAAAAATAATAATAAATAAAAGATCGTAGAGGTATAGAGCAACCACAAGGAAAAGAACCTTCCCGCACCTTCCCCTCAATCCGTTCAACCCGTGCTCCACTCTTCCCCCCCCACCCCACACGGGAGTACGATGCACAGGAGTCACGGATCTGCGCAGGCTCTTTTGCCTGTTGTTCCACTATACACATAAATTGGTAAAATATGATACAGACATATCCGTACAATTTACTTGGCAGCGTTACCAGATGAACTTGCAATATTCATTATTAATGTATTTGTGTTGGTAGTCTTCTTATTTTCGGTCTAGAAAATCACAGAACAGCGGCGATGGAAATGAATAACCTTGACCCCCAAAGAGCTGTTGTGCCACGAAATATATATAGTTTATGCTCTATCCCGGGAATCTCTAGAGCAAGGCCACGCATAACGCTAGAGAAGGGGAGAAAGCGAGTGGGCGGAGCGAAGCAGTACACGCTTCTGCAAAGGCTGGTAGCTACAGTTGCTTCCCCCTCTCCACGCAACACCGTTCCCTCACACTTGTTCATTGGTAGAGAGCTCTCTCTAGTCACTACTTGCGCAGAGACTAGCCTTCGTTCGCTCGCTCTAGAGCTGCCCGGGACAGAGTATAGGTCTTATAGAACGTTAGGAATAGCTCCATTATCTTCCCGTCACAAAGTGTGTGCATCGGTAAACGTATCAACGTGACTTATTGGCGGTGAGCCAGCAGAATTATGCCTACATCTGTTCTTATTTATTTTGAGTAAATTTTCTGTCACTTTTGGCTAATCGCAACGAATACTGGTGAATGATGATTTAGATCAGATTTGAGCAAGTAGCTTGCAGTTGCGGAAGCCAGCGAGCGCTCCGTGCAGTGTGAGCTTCCCGCCTGAACTCTGCACCTCGAGGTCAGTAACCATCAGATTATTAGAGCAGCAGCTTCCGTTAGGGACAGGGGGGGCTCTGATCACTGAAATAAATTAATGAATGACTCACTCTCCCTTTTTTATGTTTTGGCTTCAGTGTTCGGAATCCCATAAAAGTCCATGAATTCCTAAAAAATATCAAAATTTGTATTCACAGTTCGAATGCAGAATATTAATTGTCCACGGATGGATATGTCACAAGTTTCGTCAACCATAATAGCAAAATATTCCCGACTTTTAATATCTGCTACCGCGGAGCGCAAAACAGATCTCCCTAATATATCAATGATCGCGTTCTGAATGTCACGTGAGAGCCATTTGTAGCCCGAACTACCCTAGTTCATGCACATCGTCTTTTGAAACTCTTTTTAGTAAACATTTTAACAATACTCATAATTACATACTTTGTATATAGTAATAAGTCATGTGTTTTGCTGTCTCTGGTCATAACCCCCCAAAGTTGATAGTTTAGCGGTCTCAGCCCCCCCCCCCCCCAATTGATGGTCTAGAAAATGTCAAATGTGTATTTAAAGTTAAGTTCATGTGGCACAATTCAGAGTAAACTTTACAAGAGAAGCAAAATAATACATTAGATCCTCTTAAGCAAAATTATTTGGGGGCTCTGCCCCCACATCGTTGACATTGGGGGGGGGGGGCTCGAGCCCACCCCCCAAGCCCCATGGAGTCGGCGCCTATGGTTAGGGACAAAGAAAAATTACTACGGAACCACCTCCTGTTTCTTTTGCCATGATCACAATGCCACACTGCATTGTTACTCATCAGATAAAACCTTATCAACGCAACCGACGAAGCCTTCTACTTTGCTCACTCTCTCCTTTCCTCTCCTCTTACAGGGTGCGGCAACTGAATTTAATACATGTTGCACTACATCTCAAAGCATTTTAGGAAAATAGCATGAGTAGCACTTTCATGCAGTTTTGAAATTAAAAGTCGCCTGGTTCAGTTGCCGCACCCTATGCTGTATAAAACACAACTTATTACAAACTTCGTTGACCTTGTACAGTGTCTCTCAAAAGTTTTAGGACAACGACAATTTAAACTAGGCAACCCAATTTACACAAAGCGTTGGTTGGTTGCGTGTAGAGTTAGGCTCAATTTCAGGGTTGCCACATGCACAATAGATATTTATAAAATACGCGAAAGAAATAAAAACAAAGACGTGAGAGAAAACGAAAGGTGACAAAGGAGAGGAAAAAGAGAGAGCGAAAGGAGAAGAGGAAAAGTAGAGGAGAGAAGAAAGAGAGGATAGACGAGGAGAGGAGATGTAGTGAGGAAAATGGAAAAAGATTCTAGGAGAGATGAGGAAAATGGAGCAAAGATGAGAGAAGAGGAGAGTGGAGAGTAAAGTAAAGGAGAGAAAAAGAGAAGAACGAAAAGAAGAGGAGAGTGGAGAGAAAAGTAAAGGAGAGAAAAAGAGAATAACGAAAAGAAGAGGAGAAGAGTGCAGTGGAGTCGGAAATCTAAGACAGGAGAAGAGATACGAGGTGGAGATGAGTGGGATGGAGATAAGATGCGAGAAAAGTAGGGAAGGCGATATGAGATAAAAGCAGAGCGAGCAGAAGGAGGGGAGAGGAGAACGAGAAGAGAAGAACAGAAGGGACTGAAGAGAAGAGTTAGTTGCAGAAAATATCGTACCAGCGTCAAGAATTGATACATTGGTCAAATTATCGACATGAAACATTCAATAACATTTTGAAATGTATTAGATTGGTTCGAAATGCCTTTTGACTTAGTTCAGAGCAAGGTAAAATCTTCCATGTAAGATCTTTGATTTTACCTGCGATTATACCACTAAAAACATGAATGTAATTTGAATATTTATAAGAATTATCCAATTCTTGTCCACTTCTCGGTTCGTTGAAATGGAGACATTGCAATTTAATATTTCCCCTCCCCCCATCGTTAATTCCAAACTGAATCATTCCGTTCCACACGGCGTGGACAATGAACACAATGGGATAGGTCTAAAACTTACGAAAATTTTCTGTCACCGGAAGGGTTTGAACCTACGACCATCAGATTGACAGTCCTGGACGGTAAACACTACCCTACAAGCTTTCGCTCCTAGAAGTAAGTAGAAGGAGCTGACCAATGTGAAATGTAGATGCAACTCTCCTCCTACATGTAATGTGCAAACAATACTTGTTTGTAACAAAGAAAACGAAGGTAGTACGACTCGGCGAAAACATTTAATGGAGAATTGCACATGATGAAAACTTTTCAATCGATATTTGCGGAAGTATCCTTGCATTGAACTCGTGTGGGAAAGGGGTAAAATTAGTATGTCCTGAATTGCCACAAATATAAATAGTTATTTCATTAATATTTGTCAATGTCTTTGAAGCAGTACACAATTATCGTTAGAGTATCATAATTCACGATCTTATACATGAAAATATCCCTTTTAATGTGTGTCAATTCATTTATTTGTTTATTTTTTATAAATTCCATATGCAGAACAATGTAGCCACTATACACTGCTATTACAAATAATGTTACCATGCTCTTGTTTATAAAAAAAAGGAGAATTAAAAAAAAGAACACCTAGTATGGAGGATCGAACCTGGGACCGTTGGCAGCCCAATCGAGAACTCTAACCACTATACCACGCCCTTACCTTCGATTGGAACAACAATTTTTAAGTATTCTGTCCCTCCAATATTGTAAATGTCGTTGGGTATACATGTAGTTGACCTTTTACTTTAATTTTGAATTGCTTTCTTGTAGTATAGCAGATATCTTCGAGAAATAATTTTCGCAGTTATGAAGAAAAACTAGAATATTGGTAGTTGCGAAAATGCGAGTTATTTCTTCTAACTTATTATTGTGATTAGACATTATTAATGGAAAATATCTAGAGGCTTGTTTCCCTTGGAGTTCTTAATTATTCTGTCGCGTGAATATTGTAAACGTTATCCTGCAAAAAGAAGTTCAATACTCTGATATAGCTCTGTACTTCTAGAATTACTCTATACACATGCATTTGAAATTTAACTCTGAATTTATTTCTTCGTTGTTAGTATATCTAAGCTTGTGAATATACTTTATTTGTAATTTTATAACGGTTACCTGAACAACTACGAAATAGTTCCTTATAACAACCTCCGCTTGACCAATTTGCCAATATAAACAAATTGAATACAGATTGTCTTCGAGCTTACATTGTTAAAAAGGGGCGGATACACGTATTACTATCCCAATACTTATTCAATAAGGTTTCTGTTTGTCAGAAATTATCACTTAAACTATTGCATGTTGAGCTAGTGCCCACCTAGCCGCCTCTGATGAAATCTATCATTCTTCAGATTCTCTTTCAAATTCGACTCTGGTCACTTGTAACTTGCTGGGTGCGTTTTGCGATAAGAAGCGGCCTTGAATAGCGTGAGTGAGTCACTGTGAACGCCAGCAAGCTACGTTACCAAGCTTGTCTGCCTTTGAAAACCAAGTCATTTTTCTTTCACCGTTTCCGAACGCGATTGCTATTGTAGAAGTATATATTCTCTCAAAAGAGCACGAAAGGAAATTTGACCAATATTCTCCCGTCGTTTAAAACCAAATATTAAACGAAAAGTTCACGATTGTCAATAAACCTATCTGAGCATAAGGTGGATGTAAATAATAAAGTTAATAGAAAGATTCTCCAAAATTTATCTCCCACTGTCTACGTCAGGCCAGTACCCAGGGGGAGCATGGGGGCCATGCCCCCTCGAACCCTGAAAAAATATTTAAATGTGAACATATCAATAACTACGAAAATAACATCGTCGATATTAGAAATATGTAAAAATTTCAATTTTGTTCTTACATATACGAATCTGTTCCTTGCGCAAAAGTCTTCAGGCTGCAATATTGGGTAGTTTTAGTTTTATAACCATTGATGCAAGGCTACCAGACGTCCGATTCAGCGATTTAGTCAGACAGTGCGTTACTTTCAATCCCTGTCCCGACTTTTTCGAACTGCAATCGTGATGCGAGAATGTCTCTTTATTCTTAACACACAATTAGACATGTTCTTTATTGTAATAATAATTCCTAGTACGCAACATTTAATTTATAAATATATTATTTTCTAAACATAGAACTATCATGACTTTTCAATGGCGCTCGCACTATTTGAACTATTTTGTAATATCTGTCTCTCTCTCTCTCTCTCATATATAATAATAATAATCCTTTGCGCAACAGCCCCTCTCTCTTATATATATATATATATATATATATATATATATATATATATATAATATATATATATATATATATATATATATATTTGGGTCTGGGCCCTCCCTCAAAGAAATCCTACGTATGGGCCTGGTCTAAGTCAATGACAGAAATGCAAGCAATATTATTATTTATTTTTAACCGAATGAATGAAAGGAATGTGGAAGAATTTAAAAGAAATATAAAAGAGCAGAACGTCTGTTACTCTAGTTTAAAAATTGTTCTTCATGGAGGAAGAAAAATAAGAAGTATTTATTCCAGCACATTAACACAGTGTCCCACGAGTCTCTCTTGACTAATACTGTCAAATATGAAGTGATTTTATGAATAAAATTTTCCGCCTGTTTACGTCTAACGTTTGGTAGTTCGCAAACGGTGTAATTATTTCGTGTTACCTTACGCAACAGCAACTACATTTCATAAGACTGTTCTGAACACGACACTTGCGTCTAAACAAGCATTTCGTCTGTTGCAGTATCTCAGGAAAAGAACATCGTCCTGCAATGTTCAAGCTTCTAGATATTTTCCATTAATAATGTCTAATCACAATAATAAGTTAGAAGAAATAACTCGCATTTTCGCAACTACCAATATTCTAGTTTTTCTTCATAACTTCGAAAAGTATTTCTCGAAGATATCTGCTATACTACAAGAAAGCAATTCAAAATTAAAGTAAAAGGTCAACTACATGTATACCCAACGACATTTACAATATTGGAGGGACAGAATACTTAAAAATTGTTGTTCCAATCGAAGGTAAGGGCGTGGTATAGTGGTTAGTGTTCTCGATTGGGCTGCCAGCGGTCCCAGGTTCGATCCTCCATACTAGGTGTTCTTTTTTTTAATTCTCCTTTTTTTATAAACAAGAGCATGGTAACATTATTTGTAATAGCAGTGTATAGTGGCTACATTGTTCTGCATATGGAATTTATAAAAAATAAACAAATAAATGAATTGACACACATTAAAAGGGATATTTTCATGTATAAGATCGTGAATTATGATACTCTAACGATAATTGTGTACTGCTTCAAAGACATTGACAAATATTAATGAAATAACTATTTATATTTGTGGCAATTCAGGACATACTAATTTTACCCCTTTCCCACACGAGTTCAATGCAAGGATACTTCCGCAAATATCGATTGAAAAGTTTTCATCATGTGCAATTCTCCATTAAATGTTTTCGCCGAGTCGTACTACCTTCGTTTTCTTTGTTACAAACAAGTATTGTTTGCACATTACATGTAGGAGGAGAGTTGCATCTACATTTCACATTGGTCAGCTCCTTCTACTTACTTCTAGGAGCGAAAGCTTGTAGGGTAGTGTTTACTATCCAGGACTGTCAATCTGATGGTCGTAGGTTCAAACCCTTCCGGTGACAGAAAATTTTCGTAAGTTTTAGACCTATCCCATTGTGTTCATTGTCCACGCCGTGTGGAACGGAATGATTCAGTTTGGAATTAACGATGAGGGGAGGGGAAATATTAAATTGCAAAGTCTTCATTTCAACGAACCGAGAAGTGGACAAAAATTGGATAATTCTTATAAATATTCAAATTACATTCATGTTTTTAGTGGTATAATCGCAGGTAAAATCAAAGATCTTACATGGAAGATTTTACCTTGCTCTGAACTAAGTCAAAAGGCATTTCGAACCAATCTAATACATTTCAAAATGTTATTGAATGTTTCATGTCGATAATTTGACCAATGTATCAATTCTTGACGCTGGTACGATATTTTCTGCAACTAACTCTTCTCTTCAGTCCCTTCTGTTCTTCTCTTCTCGTTCTCCTCTCCCCTCCTTCTGCTCGCTCTGCTTTTATCTCATATCGCCTTCCCTACTTTTCTCGCATCTTATCTCCATCCCACTCATCTCCACCTCGTATCTCTTCTCCTGTCTTAGATTTCCGACTCCACTGCACTCTTCTCCTCTTCTTTTCGTTATTCTCTTTTTCTCTCCTTTACTTTTCTCTCCACTTTCCTCTTCTTTTCGTTCTTCTCTTTCTCTCTCCTTTACTTTACTCTCCACTCTCCTTTTCTCGTCTCCTCACTACATCTCTCCTCGTCTATCCTTTCTTTCTTCTCTCTTCTACTTTTCCTCTTCTCCTTTCGCTCTCTCTTTTTCCTCTCCTTTGTCACCTTTCGTTTTCTCTCACGTCTTTGTTTTTATTTCTTTCGCGTATTTTATAAATATCTATTGTGCATGTGGCAACCCTGAAATTGAGCCTAACTCTACACGCAACCCACCAACGCTTTGTGTAAATTGGGTTGCCCAGTTTAAAATGTCGTTGTCCTAAAACTTTTGAGAGACACTGTACAATGCTGCTCGCTCTGCATGTCCACACGTGCATGCGAGAGTGCTCTTTCATACACACGGCGGGATAACCAGGCCGTATTTAAAGGACATTGTTTAAATATACTCACAAAGAAACACCGAAGCACCTCGACAAGGTCTCGAACCAGAAAGCTTCCGATCTCCGTGGCGGAGTGGTTAGCATAGCGCGCTACGACGCCAGGTGTTTCGGCTTGGAATTCCAGCCTGGACATGGGTGTTTATTGTGTATCCCTTCATCAATTTCATCATATCTTTATTAATCCTCATCGTCGCGATTAGGGCCTTCGATACCCGGTGGAGTGGTTCGGATCGCACTTTAAACTGTAGGTCCAGTCCCGATTAGCCTTACTGTGCATAAAGTGGACTTAAAAACACGAACTCAATCAATCAATCATCGTCGCGATTAACTATAAGTCACACAAAAGCTATGCTAAATAACAAAAATAAATCGAATCAGAATTTTTCGAAGCCGAATCGTGAGTCGACTCGACGCGTTCGGCCACCAAGGCGGCTTCACTAGGAAAAATATGGACTTTTTGATGCTCCCCCTCCCCGCAGATTTCCCTCCCACGAAATTCCTCCGCTTCCGAAGAAAGCCCGAGATTCGTCAAGACTTCGATACACGCCGATCGGCAACTTAAGATCTTTCCCTTTAAATTGCGGGTGCTCTGTTTCGTTCGAGAGCCGCCAACCCCCACCCCTTCCCCCCTCCCCCGGCAGGCATTCTGATTCACAATGCTGGTTGACTGCCTGAATTGGCGAGGGGAAATATTAAACTTCTCCGAACAAGCGTCTCGGGAGACCCCGCGATCTAAAGGGAACTGGGTCACGGATGAAAAATGAGGCCATAGGTGGACTCGAAGAAGAGAGAAAAGACGTTACTCCCTTCCCATCTTTCCCTTGCCACGGACCCCGATCTCACTTTTTTATATCCCGTAGATGAATCATTGATTTTTAGCTTGTGGCGCATAGGAACACGGCCTCTTATGTCCCGACAGTTAAATGTATGCGAAAGAATTGAACAATCCTAGTTTGGAAAGGATGGAAATGTT
Source organism: Lepisma saccharinum (assembly GCF_977018435.1). Lineage (NCBI taxonomy): Eukaryota > Metazoa > Arthropoda > Insecta > Zygentoma > Lepismatidae > Lepisma > Lepisma saccharinum. The sequence continues at coordinate 67,032,123 of NC_139230.1, forward strand.
CAGGACTATTGCTTTTAATGGGCCACAGGTAGTGTTGGAACCATCGGACTTTTATTCCTGTTAGCATCCTCCCGATTTCGCGAAATATCCCAAAACACTAAGCGCTCTACAAGGAAGTTTTTTTTTTATTACTTCTCCTTTTCATTTGCAAAAATTATAGGGTGTTCAGGATTGATTGATTGATTTTACTTTATTTTACTTCGCCTCTTGTGCCACTTTTGGCTAAACTCTGTCTCAACTCTCTGTGGAGCAAGGCTGCGCATAGCGTCAGAGAAGCGGGGAGAATCTAATGGCCAGATCGAAGCAGTACACGCTGCTCGAAGGCTTGTAATGCAGTCGTCCCCCTCCCGCTCCACGCTATACAGATCTTCTCACGTGTTCATTGGTGGAGCCGTCTCGCGTCAGTACTTGCGCAGAGACTCGTTTTCGTTCTCCTGCTCCAAAGATACATGCGACAGAGTATAATTTTCAAAGATGGGGATGAGTGATGATGTGATGAAATTGATGAATGGACACGCACAAACATCCATGCCCAGACCGGGATTCGAACCCGGGACTCCTGTCGTCAAAGCGCTATGTGCTAACCACTCCGCCACTGGGGGCGGCTAGGGTGTTCTCGAAAAATCACTTAGGTCAAAAAATAAAATTTTACAGCAGGCAGATATTTATGTTAATAATTTTAATAGTAGCTAAGCATTACAGACATTAGATACATGTTGGATCATCACTGTTAAGGATCATGCACAGGACCAAGATAAATTTATATTTTGTAACATTTTCTTTAATTGATTTACTCAATTAATTTAATTAATTGATTGATTTAAATGAAAGCAACAGAAAATCGCAGTTTGGTTTCTCCAGAAGATCCTAGAATTGTAGTGAATCTACATAAAATTGGCAGCGCTTTCTGTCTGAAGTGCAAGATGAAATTGTGTATATTGTATCGAAATTGATGTTTACTTCTTTAACGTTGTTGTTATATTTATGTTTAAGTTAACCATTTCGCGCCTAGTGGACCCAAGAATGTTAACTCAGTTGATTCACACATAGATCCATGAAGTGTTGTTCAAATGGCCAATGTTCTCTCGTTATGGTGCATTGTGATGGTTGTCTAATATATTCATAGGGAACCTGGAATCACTTGTCGTATTCCATTTACCTTTCATAGTGTATTTCCATACAAATCTGCACTATTGCGGACCGTGTTCCAAGTGGAAAACCCTAGGTGTGGGTTTGCTTAATATGGTCGTGTCTTCCCGTTTCGCCGAATGGCCCATTTAGATTTCCCACCTAAGTAAAATTTTCGGCGAAAAGGGAAATCCTGTTTCGCCGAATACTTTGAAGAGAGGGGATTTTCCCTCGGCTGCGAATTTTCAGGTGTTTGAGGCCAAAGTGTACCTGTTTAATTTTTGTAAACAAGCAGAAAACTTATATTAAAAAGTTATATGGAGAAAGATACCTAGACAAAGGAAGTATTTATACCGTGCGTCCATTTCGATCTGCAGCCGAGAGATCGGGAGAAGCGTGGCGGGCGGCGCTGGCGGAGATGCCGACATTTGCGGCCTGAAATGCCCGCTTATTTTTATGGACATATGCAGACATTTATATAAATATTGCAAAACGATCACTAACCTGTGTTATAAGAGTATGGTTTTAATTTTAGTAGCTTAGTGGCTGTATGTGCTGATGATTTTGACACTCCCATCTCCTGTGAAACACGGCGTACAGGTTTGTTTGGATAACTTTCTAACGCTGCCCCAATTTCATCGAGTTCATCGAGGAAGCTCACGAAAACCATTGACTTTTAATGGTTTCGTCGGCAGCGTAATCTTGATACAGTGTTGCACATTCGAAACCTCCAAACGATCCCCATCGACACAAAACTCTTTCAAGGATATAAACTTAAGCAGGACGTTGCTGGTCAAAACTATGACTAAAATGTTTTATTATCTGTGGCTCTTATCGTCACTTCTAAAGCGTATTTTTTTGTGTATATAATTGCAGAACTTGGATGAATTACAGATGATGAATTATAACCCAGGTTAGTGCTCGTTTTGCAATATTTATATAAATGTCTGGATATGTCCGTAAAGATAAGCGATCATTACAGGCCGCAAATGTCGGCATCTCCGCCAGCGCCGCCCGCCACGCTTCTCCCGATCTCTCGGCTGCAGATCGAAATGGACGCACGGTAGTATTTGTGGATCTAGAGGAAGCATTTGATAGAGTGAATTGGATGAAACTTGCAGAGATTCGAGCTGTCTTTAAAATATTTTTACGAGGAGCACAAAAATATATCATCGGTTCTGCCGAGGTTTTAACCCATAGTTCCGAACATCAAGTCGATCACTCTTTCTTTGCTTCTTCGGCAAAGGGTGGGGGGAAATCAAAAATGGAATTTAGTAGACTTATTGTATGTGTGTTATTTGTCTATGTGGCAGTTTTAGTATTCTCATTTTGCGATTGACTCCTTATTCAATATTTCTACTCGGTGGAGGCACAAGTGTTTCGAATCCCACTTTAAACTGTAGGTTAAGTTCCAATTAGCCTTACTGTGCATAAAGTGGACTTTAAAACAACAAATCAAATCAAATCAATATTTCAATTTTATCAATTTGATTCGCTTATTATATTTCAATTTTATCAACTTGATTCGATTATTATATTTCATAGTCTTAATTTGCTTATTATGAATTAAGTGCATAATTATCGGTTTTTAAGTGTTTTTATATGTGCTTGTTGTCAAAGCGAAAAGGTTATTTTCACATTTATTTCCTTCAGCTTGGAAGATGGAAATAAAGTTGGAATGTTTATTAATGTATTTTAATTTCTTAATACTTCGTCTCTATTTGTTTATGTTTGTTAGTTTGCATTTTTTTACTTCTTTGGTGAATCGCAATAATGTCGACGAACGATGAAAGTATTGAAATAGATGATAAGATGTCTTCACATATCCATATCTTACCCAGGATTCTAAATTAAGATCTCTGGCCGTTCGTCTGTTGTCAACTTTAATTGACTTTTGTGGCACTGGTGATTATGAACTACTATTTTAACCTTTGTTCATCATTAATAAGCGATTGTTTATATTCTTTCAGCCGGAGTGTACCCTGTATCTCTACAATGTGACAAAAGAGAATCTCATCATTGTAGCCAAATTAGCTGATGAAAACTTCACATTCAGCAGAGAAGCCCTCCATAAGACCTCTCCAGATACACTGAGAAAGGAAAAGGTGAGAATTTTGGAATATATTTATTTAATTTACTAAACCCTTGCCAATTTTATTTGATATGTTTTCCCTTCGTCTTAAAAAATACAAAACAGTGAATTTTCCCTAAGACTCTTCAATATAATAAGGGAAAAAATTATCATACAGAAAAGACCGTATTACTTTGTAGATAAATTTGAAATTCATCAGAAAGTGCATACCATTACCATTAAAAGTATTTCAACGGGTAATAATGTTTAGGACTTTGTTTATTATTTTCTTATTGTGTATTTGTAAACGTATATTAATACCCACTTTACATGGTCATTAATTTGTTAGATGTGCAAATACCATTGCTTCCACGAATATAGGGCTAATCGGAAACTCCTTTTGAAGTATTCAGGAACGGAACAACTGTTAATAAATGGAAAACGTAGAAAAAGGAATGAAATATGATAACCGATTTTTTATAATCACCCTCAAAAAAGGACCTTTACCAACGGTCATGCATAATAAATTACTTGTAAACGTATATTCTTCTGTTCGGTTAGTTGTACGAGTCTTTTTCACTACAGTTGTTGTTCAAGATATTTGAAGAAAGTGAAATAACATTCCTCTATATTTACCAAGTGTATTTTGAATTCAGTAAAGGCTGAGCTTGCGCTTCACGATTGAAATAATCGTGTCGATTTCCCTGTTCCTAACTACACTGGTGTCCAAACGAAGCAGCCGACCTCCGTGGCGCCGTGGTTAGTACAGCGAGCTACGACACCAGGGGTCACGGGTTCGAATCCCGGCCTGGGCATGGGTATTCTTTGTGAATGTCCCTTCATCAATTCCATCATATCATCGTCGCGATTAACCAAAAGTGGAAGAAAAGCAACGCTAAATAACAAAAATAAAATAAAATCAAAATGAAGAACTTCAACTAGTCATTTTGAATGGTCGAGGACGTCACAGCAAGTAGTACTTTGACTGTCATATTCCTCCATTCATGAGCAGAAGTGTGGCCGTTCTTGATGGAGAACGTACACCAGTGTACAGTATCGCAGAAAGATGCCGTTTGGAGACTCCTCTGTGCTGGGAAGAAGCAGCAGACGCAGACAGATGTGTCCACAGTCTTCAATGTGCCACACCATGTCTTTGGCGATGATTCAAACACAAAGGAGAGGTTTACTAGCCACCAATAAAAGGTTGCCCAAAAGTTACAACCTCTCATAAGAACCTGTATCTTGCTTTACTGCACGATGTAATCTTACGATGCCTACTACACAACTGTCATTTGAGCTTCTCAGAAGCACAAGTGTAAAGACAAACTGTGTAAACGAACGACCATGAAATTACACTCTGTCTCAGTTATCTCTGGAGCAACCAAACGAAAGTAAGTCTCTGCGCAAGTAGTGACGCGAAACAGCTCCACCAATGAAGGAGGAACGGCATTGCGTGGGGGGTAGCGACTTCCGTTACCAGCCTTCCAGCAGCTTGTACTGCTTCGCTCTGCCCACTCGATTTCCCCCCTTCTCTGCCGCTATGCGCGGCCTTGCTCCAGAGATATGTGTGACAGGGTATAGGCGGGTGGCAGAAGTTCACGCTGTTGCCACGTCGAAGCACAACCCCATGTGTTCGGAGGTTTAAGAGAATGAAATATCTCCTTGTAGAGTTGGGTCTTTGTAACCCATGTGATACAAACTGACAGTATTTGCTCGAAAGGTCAAGAACGACAACTGTTTGCCCCGAGGAGAGGTCGGTCTGACGCTCGAACTAGGCAACGCAGCCCGGTTGACGTTGCCACAGAGTGCGAGGAAACAAGCGGCTTTTGTCCCGCTCTCGCTTTGCTTTGCTTTTCGCTTGTGGCACCAGCGCAATTCTGCCCAGCCGCCTATTTTCATGGCCGTGAGTTTAGTAGAAGCTCATGGCTGTCGGTCTCTGTATGTACCAACATCCAGTATTGTGAATCCCACATAATGGTGCAAAAGACGAGCCCGTTTACAGTAGAGTCAGGAACATCACCATTGTGCCCCGAAACCTGAGTCAGTCGAACCATGTGCTCTTTTGGAATGAGTCCAGATTTAGTTACATAGCGATTCGCATCACAGAACGATCTTGAGAGAGCAAGCGATCCATTACGATCTCATGAACATCAAGGACGAGTTCTGCTGGTTGTGTAATGCTGTGGGCAGGCATCATATACGATGGGTGTACAGAGTTACACATCTTGGATGACGGTACTATTAATACAGAGAAAGCGAGGATATCCAGAGTATAGGGTAGGCAGCGAGGTCTCCAGATTTGAATCCCGTGGAGCATGCGTGTGGTGCATTAGGAAGTCGGAATGTGTCATGCCAGCCTCTACCAAAGACAATTCCGGCTTCCACACTGATCTTCGTGAGGGGTGTCCACAGACATCTTGACCAGCCCCATAGCAAGCTTGACATCCGTATTGACCTGTGTTAACCAGCGTGTACCTACAATGAAATCCAGATTCTGTGTTGTTATTAAAATGTGCATCTCTTTTGCAATAAGATTTCTTTATTGTACGTGTATACTTTTGTTATCCATGATAACGACCCTTCCCTTGACTGTGCTTAACATTTCAACACCAATGTATCTATAAAGACTATCTGTAAACTGGCAACGAGCAATCTTTTTCCTCTATTCTTCAGTTGCAACTGGGGAATACAAATGTGGGTTTCATATACGCCATAAGCTTTTAAGAAACCACTCAATGTCACATTTCTTCTTTGCAATACAGCCTGAGAAATGCATTACTGCAAGTTAACGAAACCCCGGCATATAATGTATCACGCACGGTAAAATTATTCTCATACATACATGTGGTTTGCTCCTGGCGTTTGATAAAGATTTAATCGCCACTAGTTTTGTCTTATAAAAATAAATTGTTATTTCAATACGTTTGACTGCCCCCAACGTAATTAACTAGAGAGGAGAGGTGTTAAAGTACCCCTCATAATTAAGATATCCTTTAAAACATTGAATGCGTGAAAACGAGGTAAAAACTAGAGTGATATAAAAAAGCAATATGAAGTTCTTTAGAAAACTATTATTTATCATAATCACGCAAAATTTTATTCCTATACCATGTACAGTCACGGACACTTCTGCGTTGTAATGGTCCCCTTTACTGGGCCTCCCCTATGGCGTAGTGGTAACGTCGTCGCCTTATAATCAAGGAGTCCCGTGTTCGATACCCGGTAGAGGCACATAGCACAGTGGTTCGGACTTTAAACCTTAGGTCCAGTCCCGATTAGCCTTTCTGTGCATAAAGTGGACTTAAAGCAATAATTCATTCCATTTACTTTCAATCGTTACAACCCAGAAGTGTGCGTGACTGTACAGCACGGGAAAACAGGCAGGAAAATATAAAATCTGTAGACATTTTTCAGAATTCCAGAACTTCTTTGTGGCACTGTAAAATTTTCTACTGATTTCGGCAATAATTTGAAGGTTTTTTAAAAAATAATGTTTGGCTCTTGTTTGCTATAAAAATGAATAACAGGAAAGATTTTGTGTTGCATTGAGAAATTTGCATGTTACAAGTCAGGATGTTCGCTGCGATTCTGCATTAACGCTCAGTGTTGTAGAACGTTGAATGTCTTCTTTCTTCGCCCCCCTGCTCCCCAAGTAAGCAACGAGTCCCGGGGGAACCCTCCTGCATCTTGCCAAGAATGATGGCTCCAGCGCAAGACAACTCACAGCAACTTTCGTGAATTGCAACTAGCTTGTAGCTCCTGCGTAGGTTTACCGTGGTATAAATATTCATGAGATTCCGGAGATCCCTTTAATATCCTTTATTCGCTGATTGCTCCCGCAAGTCCTTATGGAATTAATTTGTGAAATGTTTTACTTGAGAAAAATGAAACGAAATAAATGCCAAGAATTTATTCGAAGGTGCGGTCATCGATATTATACAAACTGGTATCTCTCACCCCCTCCCAACCAACACGCATATATTCAAAATAGCCAAATGAAATTTTAAATTCTTGCGTCGTTCACTTTTTCACTGCGCAAACGGAACATGAAAATATTTTTTCATGGTTTCTTACATTATACTTTGAAGAAAACAACTGTTAGGGTTTCTTACGTTGAAGAATTACTTACGTACTTGTTCTTCAATAAGATTGAACATCTCATTGGTAGTATTTTCGTTCTAATGTCATTAAAATGCTCACAAAAGGAGATTTGTGACGGAAAGATGAACCGCAAAGTTTCTTGCAAGTTATGCACAGAAGTTAATCTGAACTGAAACTGCAGCGTTACGCGAATTTTCTTCTTCTGAGTTATCGAACCACAGAACTCTATATTTCAAGATGTTAGTTACTTTTACATCCCAGTTCATGACGAGGTTTTGAATTGCAAAGAAACAGTACGAAGCTCGAGAGACAAGTTCGTATGAACAAGCTTACTCTGAAGATTACAATTTTTAAGGTGAGGAGTCCAAATTTCCGAATTCTTAGTATACGACATGGAAGTTTTGTGCTTGCTTGTTCCTTCATTGATTCATAATTCATCCTCATCGTAGAGAGATAGGAAGGCGACGTAACATTACCAAAATACAAAAATACAAGGAGTGGATTATAATATGGTACTGATTTTGTGGGTGATGTGTGGGTATCATAGCTCATGTTGACTGTTTTCGCCGAAGTAGCTTTTCGAAGTATAGTGTAAATTAAATTAAATGCTGATTTACAATGTTTCCAAAACGATTCAAAGAAATGTAACATACTGTTTTCGACATCACTTTTAGCGTTACAGGGATGAGTTACATCGACTGAGGAGATGTATTATTATTATAATAATTGTTATTATTAGTATTATTATTATTAGTAGTAGTATTGATATTATTATTAGGGGACTCCCCGATGGCGTAGTGGTAACGTCGTCGCCTTGTAATCAAGAGGTTCCGGGTTTGATACCCGATGGAGGCACATAGCAGTTACTGGTTAGGATCCCACTTTAAACTGTAGATCCAGTCCCGATTAGCCTTACTGTGTATAAAGTGGACTTAAAACACCAACTCAATCAATATTATTATTATTATTTTTATTATTATTATGGCGCAGTGTTTGGAATGTTCAGAAATCACATGGCACCAAGTCTGCTTTCGGTCAATGCTGTGACTTTTGTTGCACTGACATTTTAGAGAAATATTATGATACTAAAATTTCTTCTATAATACTGTAAACGTTGCTGATTGAATGATTGATTGAGTAGGTATTTTAAGTCCGCTTTATGCACTGTAAAGCTACGTTTCCATTCTGACAAGTTCCAGACTCATGACGCGCAACATGAGCCGGCGCAAGTTGCGCGTCATTTAGTGCACTGTTTCCAATTCAAAACTACTTCTGCAAATTTGATTTGATTTTGATTTTAAAATTTTGGGTGCGTCAGCACTAAGGCTATTTTGCACCCGTCACACTATACGGGGTCCAGCCCCTTACCATTACACATAACAACTCTAACGTTGCTGAAATAAAATCATAAAATATTAAAATGTTCTGACTTTCGTTAAAAGCCGAGGCTGCAAAGAATACTCAGCACAAATAAGGACAAAAGAACAGGACAACACAAACAAAATTATACTGGCCATGGGGCCAGTCGCCAGAGCCTCGTTAGTCTTCAGTCCAGGGTGCACTAACGTGGAAGTGAGGTTGACATTTGGGTGTACTACGTGGAAGGTCACCCCTTACACCCCTACTACTACTTCTGCAAAATACGCCCGCAACAACACTGGAACTGGTGTGCAGGACCGCAGTGTAGCGTGTGTAGTGCTTTAGTGTAGTTTAGTGTTTCTTCTCTTGTATTGTAATAATTTGGTGGTGATTTAACTTGTGTAAAGATGGACAATACAGCTACGGCGGGTTTTGTGGTTATGGCAGGCGCGTACCATGAACTCCTAAAAAAGAGGCGAAAACAACCTGGATGTTGGATTAGAAGTTTTCTAGCGCAAAAAAAATCATTCATTCCTTGAGACAGGAAACTCAGTAAATTGTAGAATTGCCATTTCGGAACGTAAACATCCTTTGCACCGCATCACTTTTTTACTCTTTTCGATTTTTATTTTTTACCTCAAATACTGTGATCTCTTCTCAACTTCCTCAACAGTGGTTTCAATGATGTCGGCAATTCGTTGCAAGGCATCGCCCCTACAGTTTGAGTTTTTATGGTTCGAACTGGTGACATTCCACAACACAACATTCGACCAACATTTGTCCACAAAACAAACACTTACGTACAAATTGACAACCAATTACAACAACTACACTCAAATAACAGGACGCTGTGTCGTGACGCCGCTTCAATCCGAACAGCGAGCACGTGGTTGTAGTCGCGTCGTCTGTTTCTACTCTAGTGCGCATGCGCGTGCCCCAGGAACTTGCTGCAGGCTGTTTCCATTGTCCGTGACGCATGTTGTGCGTCAAAATCGTTGGGGCAATTTTGTCCCCGGCACTTGCGCCGCGGCATATTGCAGACAGTTTCCATTTCAACAAATGCTTGGCACATGCCGCACGTCATGTTGCGCGGCAAATTTGTAGTAATGGAAACGGGGCTTAAGGCTAATCGGGACTGGACCTACAGTTTAAAGTGGGATCCAAACCACAATGTACCTCCACCGACTGTAAACGTTGCGACACTGTGAATTTAATTAGTAATGTCAGAAAGAAAACGTAAAAATAATTATTTATTCAAGAATCGCATACAGTTCATAGTCTTACATCACAGTGTTGTCATTCTATCTTTAGCAGGAAAGGGCAGTTTCCTACCAAATCTTTCAAATTAAATACATGTTTACAACGTTTCAAGAACGATACAGAGAAATGTAACAAACTGTTTTCGACATTACTTTCACATTTCATGAATTGAGCAGTTGTTTTCCCCACAGTTGTTCTTTCAGCTTTTTGAATGCCCAGAAATCACGATGCTAAGTCTTGGATGTATAACGGGTGTTCCAGTGCAGTCCTACCCAGTCAATGCTGTCAACGTAACAGCAGAAGCACGAGGCTAGGTATTGCCGTGGAAAAAGCCATTGTTTCGTGAACAGATCTGGTCTTTTTTTTCCCCTCATGGTTTTACTCACATGGGTTTTTGGACCTTGGAATATTAGGCACTATTAGCTCTTTGTCCAATATTTGAAGTACTTCATTTCCGCCCTTTCCAAGCTTAATGCAATCAATTCAACCACGTATCTCTGCCGTACTATAAGATAAACATCTTCCTCATACGCCATAACAACACGTTAAGTACGAACCTTTCTGTAACAGAACGCTACACGCTGCAGGGTCGTACATGTCGATCTATGACGTACCCCAACAACAGTATCAAATTGCAACGTCTATCACATTGTAAGAGAGACAGAGGCAGGCAGCCTCATTACTTTTAAATCAACACATTAAAGTTAACCTTAAGACAATCCTGCGTTCAAATACAAAAAAAAATCAAGTTGCTTTCCTGTATGTAGCTACCAAATAACTGAGAATTGAAGTGTCAGAAATATTTTCTTTTCGAAATAATGAACAGATGTTTTGATTGATTTGCTATATTTTACTTCGCTTTTTGTGCCACTTTTGGCTAATTTGCGAAGATGGGGATGAGTGATGATATGATGAAATTTATGAATGGACACTCACAAACATCCATGCCCATGCCGGGATTCGAACCCGAGACCCCTGGCGTCGTAGCGCGATGTGCTAACCACTCCGCCTCGAGGGCCGGCAAATGAACAGATGTAAGTTCGACACTAGTGTTATAATTTTTACTTAAAGTTGGGATTAGTTCTGTTCCCAAATTGATTGCATGAATGTCTGGTGGCTGTTTATTCGCGGGGAAATTATTGCTCAAGGAGTAAAACACTAATATTCAAACTTACCATGATATTCATTAGAGTCGACACACATAGCAACTGTCAATTATTGTTTGTTGATTAATTCTCTAGTTTGCTTATATGGTTAATTTAAAATGTGCAAATATAACGTATTATTAGGTAAATTAATAGTTTACTTGTTCGTTTTCAAGGAGGTGTGCTCAGGTCCATTAGAAGAAATCAGCCAGAAGATCAACAACCGTCATCCAGAAGTCCATTCACACATGCTGCTCTCTGCATTCAAAGTGGCCGAGGTTGAGGTCAAGGTTCCAAATGTGGGCTCTGGTTCGGCGTCTTCGCATTTTTCTATGTTTTGTTTACTGGGAGCACCTCTGCTGCTCCTGATTTCCAAACCAACATCGTGACGAATCAGCTACCCAACGGCTCAAATACACCATGTCTCATCCAATGTTTAATGCAAGAAGAAGGGACTAATATTAATAATCTTCTTCCATATATCATTCAAGGGTATATATTGTAACATAGCTGAGTTTTGGTCAAGGATGTAAAAATAGTAAAAAAAAATGAAAGGTTAAAAGTGGAAGGACTCAAGTAATGTATACGAAGAGACTTCTGTAAAATGAGCAATAAGTTACAGATATGGTGTTCAGTGAAGGTATCCTTAGGATTTACCGTATCGAACACTCGAAATAAGTGAGTTTGGGCTACAGTTATATAATGCATGCATACATGTAACACATAATCATATACATAAACTACATTGCAGGGAATTTATATGGGATTATGTTAAGTTTGTTACAAGGAAAACATATTGGAGTATCTTATGAACGTATATAGAAGAGGCATATGAATAGGATTGCTATGATGATATATCAGTTAATAAAGTGAAGAAAACTACATGCTAACATTCAGAAAGAACTTTTTTATACGAGCAAAAAAAAGTGGCGTCAGTTTTCAAAAAGTACTCAAGCCCTGAAATTGGGCCTTGTTCCTTAGCTGCCTGAGACTGACTGAAGTCCATGTGTTGTAGGTATCCAAATTTATTATCTCAGTCCCAGTCGGACTTTTGTTACCTTTATCCCTCCCAAGACCCCTAATTCCCTCAGTGAGGGAACATGTTAACCACGAACTCCTCTATTCATATCTTTCTGTCTTAAGAAATAAAGTGTATAACCTACAAAAATCTGCTTTCCAAATTTAAAATAACAAAACTTGCTTCCCTCCCATGCATTGAGCTTTAATGTTATTTAGTTACTGAAAGGAAATAGTTGGATTGTAATACCTGTGTATTATTAAAATGCCCACAACCTAGTTACTATTCTCCTGTATTTATTGTGGGATCGTGTATTCCATAATTTTTTAAAGAAAAAAGTCGTTTTCATTACGCAATAACGTTATAGATATAAAAGTTTGTTTTGCTGGAAGTTTGTGTTCTAATAATGTGCAAAACTGTTACAAATATTACATAAATATTAACATTGTGATTGTTGCAGTAATGGATATAATTATTCTGGAGAATCCTGTCCAAAACAAAACACTGTTTCACAGAGATTTTATCTACACAAAATATTAATAAAGAAAATAAGTTTTGAGAAGGACTACAATGTTATGTTCTTCACGTTAAAGTAACGCTGGTGTTTAAAAAGAACGTAAGGTTGTCTAGTATCAATGTCTTCCTTCATGTACACCTCTTTAGTGTCAAATTAGATGTGTTGCATCCAAGTTCCTTACATAGGCCAATGCCTATGATGTCAGTGCTCTAATTGACTGCAAGCTTTGACATGAAGTGTTCACTCAAAGAGTCCTAACACTCTAAACCACTTGGAATTTGTCGCCCTCATCTTTGTTGTTGTGCTCAGTGCATGTGTAGGGGTAAATAAATTTGGACATAACAAAGAATAACTGCAACAGTTTCCTTTCATTAAAAGTTCATTCGTAGTACCGTACTAATTGCAAATATAAATAACTTAACCTGATTGTTGAACTCATTATTTTTGTATCAGGTATGCCTGTGGTTTCTTCACATCCGTTTCTCAACCTTTTTCTTTGTGAATGGGTGAAACTGTTGAAGATATGATATGTTATGTCCCGAAAGAGAATTTTTGGCAATCGCACAAACGTACAGAGTTGCAGAGCTTCAGAAGTTGTCTTTCAGGGCTTCATTTTTTCCCATGAGGGTGCACAGAAGTCTAGTGGCTATTGGGGTGATACCTATAGCATGTGTGAAAAGTGAACCCTATTAGAAATAATAGAAATCCTACTTGTTTATCCTTCTACTCAAGCCAGATTATAGCATGTAGCTCTAAAGCTTTTATTACTTTACCTTCAACTTGACAACTTGATAGTTCGCATTGTATATAATGTAAAAGCCACGATTCATTGAGAGTGACTGATGACTTCTGTGTAGCCTTTTGTTATGAACATCCGTTGTTGACATGTGTAAAAATTTTATTAAATAAAAACCTGTTTTCTTTACTAAACGCACCACATGTAATTTCTTTGCTTCCTTTTTATTCTAAGTCGTCACCGCATAGTGCACGAATGATGGGGGAGTCAATTGTAGAGACTGATTGCATAAAATCTTTATGGCATTAAATCAAGTGGAGAGTCTGCGTGCTTCCCTTGCCGCTCTTAAACCCGGATATCAAGTATTATCCTATCAAATAACAACCGCGTGCAGATTCAAAGGAACTTATGCCGGCTGAGTTCAAGATCTCCACACTTGTACGAGAGGTCAAATTGCTTTGAATGCGAATAAATACTACATCCTTTGTAACAGAGATTCTATAAATGTATTTCAGGCACTATTCCACTAAAGTTAAAACAATAAATATTTTTATCTTTAATATACGACACAGGATAACCATAATTATAGTTTTGGAATTGGAATAGCATTAAATTTGAAAATACAGTAATTAGCCCTGGAATATCTGAAAGGCGCAACTATGTATCTTTACGTGGCGCTCACACGTATTTAATAATTTCCATATAAACTATGCAACTAAATAATGTCATTCTAAAATGTATTTTTTATAGTTCACTTTATGAACAGATAGGTTAATCGGGAAATATTTTTCTACACCAATTGTTCACAACCACAACAAAAGTGAGGATATCAAATTATCTTCATTGTTTATTGGAATATTGACACCAGTGGCAAACACTGCCTTCCAAAGAGGGGTAGCGGAAGCTACAAGAAACCCACCCAACCACCTCCCAATTTTCCGTTTACATATAATTGTTTGGATGTTATTCCAAATATTGCAAAATAGAAAAGTGAACTTTAACTAAATGTTAAGATATCTCTATATTATGGAGTAAACAGTGCTGCACAGAGCTGTAGCTAGATATCCTCCTTCGAGTTAAAGTTCTTTTCGGTGTCCTTCCCCCCTATACTTGCGACAAAGGTTACTATTTCCGTTTCTACCATCATTATTTATTATATTTGCGTGTAAACGGCAACTTCCAGACCCCATAAGTATTCCAAGGCAAAAATGGTATCAGTCTGGTCTCATGTGTCTGCACTCCTCTGCAACCAATGTTTCTTATAAATGACAAATCTCTACTGCTGCCCAGCAGCAAAAAATCCAATACGTCCACCCTTGTTCATGCATATGTCTAGAACCCATTCTTCGGAAGGCAAAATGTTACTTCAAGTCAATTAACTTAAATATAATGACATATTTGGTACTATCATTCATTCTATGACACTTTATCATCTCTTTCACACCTAACATGTTGACAAAAATGTTCATTAACCGACCGCCCTCTTCCTAGGCAGGGGTAGTGCACGCTTACCCTGGGTATATGAAGTGTTCGCCATTGATTGTCACTTGAGCTTCCAAATCTCCATTTTAAATTTATTATTACCTTTAAACTCTTACAGCCACTCAGCAACTTCGGCCTTCTAAACGAAAGATAATGTTTACATACATACTTTGTGTACACATCAGAAGGCATTCTCTTTGAACAATAAAAAAATTATGTTATGTGTTCACTCAGATTAATGTAAAAAAATGTAGTATCTGCTTAGAGTAGGGTAGACTCACGGATGCTGGACCGATGGGCAACTCCAGAAACAGCATCACCACTTTCATTGGTGCTTCTTTGAAGGTGCGTGAGATTGCAAAAGGATTACCGTATCGTTTGACCAGAACCGAGAGAAGGTGCTTGCAACTAGTATATTTTATTTGTAACTGTTTAGTGCTCTAGATCAGCCAGCGGTTCTCAATTTTTTTTCTCATTGTACCCATTAGTCGTAACTAAACGTCAAATGTACCCCCACCATAGATTTTCTCCGAAAAGTGGATTTTGGGGATTTCTTTTTGCTGCCTCATTGGTAGGGCTTTTTATATATGTTGGAGGCATGAAATAGAGCAAGATGTCATTTGGGTTGTATGTGGAAAGATGGTAAACTGGTAAACAAATAAACATTAGAATCCTAAGTTTATTACTTTATTAGATGTTCTTACGTTTACAGTCTTTATGATTAGTTAAAAAAAATAATTGAAACACATGTATGTTAAGAAGTATATAAAAAACTTAATTTTCATATATTTTTACAGAGTTATTGCAAAAAGTAAATAACAAAAATAAGTTTGTAAACAAACTGTCAAGCACAATTTTGGAGTTTTATTGTAAATCCTCAGTGTCTAGGGAGAAGGATATGCCTGCATAGCCTGACACAGTTTCTTGAAGTCTGGTTGTGCACTTGAAACTATCAAGCGGAGATTCGGATCCAAATTTAGTATATTGTAGATTTTGAATAAGTACTTTATTTCAAAACATATGAAGTAAAGATAAGAGTCTAGTGACAAAATCAGCTTTATTTTCCTGTTGAGTGTTAAAGCTGTGAAGTCTCAAACAATGAAGTCTACTCTATACACCTGAATCAAAAATGTTGTCGTGTGAGTATTCTCGACAATTCTCTTCCTAGTTGATCGCGTAGCCCCTTCAAGTGGTTCATGTCCCCCTGGGGGTACGCGTACCACAGTTTGAGAACCACTGCTAGATGAATCGCGACAATGAACTAATGAAATGTAACAAAAGGAGAACCAAAGTAATTACATTCTGCAGTGGGGTTGTATCCTATTAACAGTTTCATTGTGGACTACAGAGCTAAACTATCTCTCATTGTCAGTTTCATACAATATCCACGGAACGGAACTGAATGTTTTAACCACAGTAAATTTCTGAGCGAGTCAAAGTCTGATACCGCTTGGCACTTAGATGTACGCATCAGGGGGAGGGGGTCTAATGTAATGTCCACGTACCAGTAAATGACAATTTACTTTGTTGTGAGCATTATAAGTAAGCAGAAACTGCGTTTTCACTTATCAACTAATAGCAAAATAACGATGTTGCAAAAGGGACATGTTGAACGCATGAATACACTAGAAAAATGTATTTTCCTTATTTTACTTTTTTTCCTGACGCTTTTGGCTAATCGTGACGATCAGTATAAAATTGATGATCACATGAAATTTTTGGAGGACATCCACAAAGGAACGCTGACACTTATTCCAGGACTCGATCCTGGAACCATTGTCAGCAGAACCAAGTAACATTGGCTCGGACACAGATTTTGGAGTTTCTTTTTAAGTCCACTATATACACAGAAAAGCTAATCGGGACTGGACCTACATTTTAAAGTAGGATCTGAACAACTATGTGCCTCGACCGAGTATCGAACCCGGTATACCTTGATTTCGGCCACTGAGGCTTCTACTGAAGAAACAACTGTTTTATTGAAACACGTACATGTGAAATGGAAATGCAGAACACGAAACATGTATTAGCCATAGGCGTGCGCACGGGGGGCAAGAGGGGGCAGTTGTCCCCCTTAATACTCTCACTTAGAAATTTAGTGCAGAGGAATCTTATAATCGGTATTAAACAATTTTACGTTCTTGAAAAAATTAAGTATTTTCAAACCAACGAAAGTTCCAAGCAACTACGGAGGGGGAGGAAGGTGCATTATTTCCTATGGCATTGAAAGTGGGGAGGGGTGCAGGAATAGTTTACTTTCTCTTTGTAGACAAGGCTTAGCATTAAGAGGCCATAGTGCAGGGCCAAAAAGTGTGACGGCAACTGCCCCCCCCCCCCCCGCCTCCGCATCTAATCGCAGTCACTGTTGGAAATGAATAAATTATGTGTAGTTCTTTTGAATCTGTTGTACGAAACCATGTTTATATGTAACCATATAGGCTATAAACCACAGAGGGAAAATAAAGGAGGGGAGGGCAGAGAACATTAGTGTCGGGGAAGTTTGAATTCTTCTAATGCAGTGATTTTCGGCGGGTCCGGACACACTCTATATGCACCCTGTTCCATGTCCATTAGTACAATAAAACAGTGAGGTGAAATGAGTTTTTCTTTCTCCTATTAAACTTTCATCATGCTCCCCCCCCCCCCTCCCATCAGAGGGTCTGCACACGGCTATGGTATTAGCCTACCTAATGCGAGAAACTACATTACATAGTGTGACGAAGAAAGCGACTGAGATCAGAAAATGTCTGTGAGCGATTTCGTGTTTTCTGTTGTGACATTTTTCGTACGTGCATAATTCACCAATACCGGACAGCTATCCTTACCTGATGTTTGGAACAAGTTCACCGTACGCCACGCGACTGCCTTTATCGGACCCAAACTTGCCAACAGATGCACACAGTGTTCGCCTTGAAGTGTGTTGCCAACTTCACTAATTTGGAACCAGATCTGGCTCGTTTGTGCTCCTGCTTCGCTTCACGTGGAGAAATGAAGCTTCCTCTTTAAGGTAAGTTTTCCTAGAAGTGTCGCCCGACGCAGGCGACTGCTGTCACGCACGCAGCCTTGACAAATCTCCGATTGTTTCAATCGCACGTGTTTACCTAGCTACTGTTCCGACTTGGGCACTGGCCGTTGCGTTAACCTTAAAAGACGCAGCTAGGAAAACACGTACGATTGAAACAATTTGACAGCACTAATAAAATACCATTTTCATTATGAGAATACTACCTCTTACATGCATTTAAATCAAATTACTGTTTGTTAGATTGAAACACATCAAGTTCGGACTAAGTAATCTTTTTTTTTTTCAAGGAAAAGGCCACACGTTCTGTGATTTTATTGTCTTAACATACGTCGTATTAGCATCATACTCACTGCCATTACAACTATTTAGCATGAAGCGAAAATAAAATAAGCATAAGAAAGGGCAATTTTGCCATCTGAAATTCGGCCTGCTTAGCCTAGGCTTAAATCTGCCCTTCTGTCCAAGATGCAGGGAGGGTACTTGCTCACAAATGATTTGGCGCAAAGTGGTTCGCCAGCACATAATATTTATGGAAAAAAAATAATAAAAAAAAAGTATCGTTTTCCCATTGCGCGTGCACTCTTACACGGTATTCGAAGCTGCGACCTCTACTTTAGCTCCATTTTGAGTGTGATTTAGATCTATTTTACTTGTGTGGTTTGGCAACACTGCGTGTTTGGCTGACTCATTCTTCGCCGGTGAGCAACAGCCAGGTTGAGAAAGATCTAACAGCGCTGCATTGTGTATTGTGTTTGGCGTATAATTGAGATTAGCTGCTGCTTACGACGAAAGTAAATTGCCGGTACATCACTTACAGTACAGTATGTTACTACGTACATCGTATTGCAGATGGAGCGTGGAATTCATTGTTTGTAAGGTAGGTGAGATGTTTGAGTAGTTACGTACTAGTTGCTTGCCTGTACCGTGTACGAATGTTCGTTACAGCAGATCTATCGTACACAATGTTTTCAATGTAAAATAATGTGGAAGAGTTTCTAGGCAGATGAGAGTTAATATATTTACTAACATCTGTTCTGTCTTGAGAGGGATGATGTTTGTAGGTATGTATGTATGTATGTACACTTCGCAACTTCTTATTTGACCGCCCTGAAAAATTTCAAAGTCCGGAATTCGTAAATTTGGCAGCATAGCGCTTCAGAGCCAACTAAGAGTAGCCAACTTTGCAACATTTCTTCTTCCTGAATGAAAACGCTCGTGATTTTTTTTTTTCATTCTTTCACATTCCATAAAGTAAAGATACCCTAAAGCACTAATAAAATACATGAGTAGACAAAAAAATGTTAAGTAGAAATACGAATGTTGAAAATATTTCAAGATTCCTCGCTCTGAATTTGAAAAGAGGTAAATTTATGTGCATTTTGAAACACTGAACAAGTTCTCATCCACTTGGAAAGAATTGCCGTCACATTTGAATGCAAGGAGGCAAATTCATGATGATTTTATACGAATTTTTTATGAAAGATACCTTGCACAACACCAAACGATTCTGCAAAGTGTGTCTTTTCCTTGGTTATTGGCGAAAAATGGTTCGAAACTCCGGCACAAGGTTTCTTCAACTGAGATCAACGTGCTTTACTGAGGTTTTCGTTAGAAATCTCCTGGAGTAGTTGGTTAGATGACAACACTTTTCATTTTTTACTGTTTTCGTCAAGATCGAAACATCGTAGGTTCAAATCCCACCCCTTCCTGATAATGTTTTCTTTTTTATTTACCGAATACGAAGTGTTGTAATAACGTAATATAAGATTATATGATATTACTGTAAATATTTATGCGATGCATACTCAGTGGCGGCGATTGAGTTCCAAAACTGATGGGGCAAGGTGTCAAAACTGGGGGTTTCCCTTGGGAGATAAGGTTTAACATAGTGGGAGGGCAACTGTTCCTCTACCACCCCCCCCCGTCTAATCGTTGCCACTGTGCATGCCTCAAGTAATATTTCTACTAATGTTCTTAAACTTTCAGTGATTGGCAGGATGTAGGAAAAACTTATCCTTTCATTCAGCTGTCATAAGTTATGTTAACACATACGCGTATTTAAGAACTTATATGTCATTAATATCTGTTCTTAAACAGGATGTTGTAATCAAGGGGTCCCGGGCTCAACACCCGGTGGAGGCACGTTGCTTCGGATTCTAGTTTAAAATATAGATCCAGTACCGAATAGTCTGTCTGTGCAGCAAGTAGACTTAAAACAACAATGGAGAAACATATACAAATCAGCGGCGTATACTCTGGGTCATCTAGGTAATAGCAGATGACCCGGCTGTATTTCTTTTTTTTTAAAAAAAAAAAATTATATATATACACATTTCTTCCCAATTTTCGTCCAAACCAATTTCGATGCATACATTTCCTTGCTTCCAGCGCGCGAATACTTCCAATCGTTTGCCGCCGAATGTCCGGGAACCTTTCTCCAGCCGGTGGAATGTCTACAGGGAATCTCACCCTGACGTCATTCCTCCCGCTTCCCTTGCAACCCTTGGCGAGGAGGGAGGAGAAAGGAAAGAGGGGGAGGAAACATTGCTTTTAAGGCGCGGTGATTCCGTGCCCAGGGTAAGCTCCTTCTTGTGAGAGTCCACCGGTCGCACTCTCAACCTTCAGAGCCTCTCCATTCCCTCCGCTGAATAGGGAAAACATACCCGGTAGAGTGCGAAGAACAGGAAAACTGAATAACATGGGCAAACCAATTCTACGCTAATTTTCACTTTACATTTGCTTCTGTCTTGCTGATTTCTGTTACTTGAACATAAATTTATCAAAAGGGAAAAACTTAAATATTGAAGATGAAGCAAACTGAATTAAAATTCAAAGCTTAAGAAATTAAAGCACCTATTTGCTGACTCCCCCCAATCCTTGTATTTACAAAAATAGTGATTGTTTCTCCTCTCTAATCTTCAAAAGCAGCGAGAATACTTCTTTCACGGAACTGAATATTTTTTAAAGGGAAAGATATGAAAAATAAATTATATATATTAGTTAATTTAAGTTGCTATATTCCGCCTGTTTAGATTAATAGTGATGAAGATGAACGAATTAAACATAAACGAAAAAAACACATCAGGCACGTAACCAGGTGGAGGACTCGGGGGGGCTGAAACCCCCCTCCCCGAAATCCTACAAATATCTAATTTAAAAAGTGTATAGTGATAATTAATTTTACTTCATTAGCAGGATTAAACACTTTGCATAATACGTTGTAATAATCTGAGATTCATCTTCAGGACTTCTAACCCCACTGTTTCAACTTTATGTGGCGGTTGCTAATAAGGGATGATCCCCATCCCGAAATAAAATTCTGGCTCTGACCTGCAATGATTCGAACTTTTAAAAACCTGTCATTTCGAGCTCGGAAAGGGATTTTTTTTTATCATTCATA
Organism: Lepisma saccharinum; assembly: GCF_977018435.1. Classification (NCBI taxonomy): domain Eukaryota; kingdom Metazoa; phylum Arthropoda; class Insecta; order Zygentoma; family Lepismatidae; genus Lepisma; species Lepisma saccharinum. The sequence continues at coordinate 67,053,365 of NC_139230.1, forward strand.
GGGAATTTCTTTCTGAGCCAGGAGCACAACAACAGAAGTTTGGCGCGTGAAACTGAATGCGTGTAGTCGTTGGCTTCGTGTTTATTATTTATTAAGGTGTTAGTGTTTGTCGTGATAGTGCTGTGTTAAAGGGTAATGGATGTGATACAAGATTTGCTGGTGAAACCTTTTGGAACAAGATCTTTTCAGGAGAAGTTGCAAATTGTTAATACAGGTAGGCCAGTGTCATCGCTTGAACTTATTTCTACACACAAATACAAAAATCGGGAATATGTGAGGCATATTCGCAAGCAAATTATGACAAAACACCATGGTTGACAGGAAGTATAAGTGTTAATAAGCTTTGCATTTTTGTTGGCCGTGCTTACTTTTCGGGGCTGAAAAGAATGTATGGACGCGTGGCTGATACTGTAATCTTTGCAACACTTGTGTCAAACATGAAAAATCCAAAAGTCACATAACTTCCTTTGTTAAGCTGCAATCTTTCGCAAAGACACGTATTGACGTGAACTGGACAAACAGCGTGCTTTGGATGTGGTACGGCACAAGTGATCGGGTCCTGGAGTAAGTTGAATTTTGCACTTAAATTAATATTGCGGGTTTTTATTTCACTAGTGCACGTCTTTCATTTTATATTTCACAGGTTGTTTTTTATAGCTTTATAATACTGTCTTGTTTTATTATTTGAAATTCTACTCGTATAGTAAACTGCAATAACGAGAATTAATTGATTGTGATCGTAGCAATAAGACAAATATTCCGACACAATATTCCGAAATCCAATATGGAGCTTGACATAAATTGCACGGAAACTTTTGGAGTTTGAGGATCAAAAGGTCGGAGATTACCCACTCGTTAGAACCAGCATATACCACTGATACAAATAGAATGTTCTTTGCTTGGAAGTTACGAGTGAGTAGCGTAACCCGGTCATAAAAATCTTCTATAACGGCTGAGGGCTCGACGTGCTGACCCCACGTCACCTCATACCAGTTGAAGAACTCACACCTCTAGGTAGAATTGTGGGAAGGAGACTGGCAGTCGGGAGATAGGCCAAGGCCCTATATGCTCGTCAATACTCGTCAGAAATTCAATCAAATTCATTCAGCTGTGCGTCATAAGTTGTGTTAACACACATTATGAGTCAATAATAATAAGTTAAGAAATTGACAAGACGTTTCTGTACTGAAGGTAACTAGAGGTTGTTTTCTTGTAACGTCGTTACTGTGTCCAGCTCGGCATTGTGATTAAAATTACTCTATCTGCATGTTCACTTTCCTCTTACATAAGTGTTCCTTTCGCGAAAACATCGTTCCATAGTTTCCAGTTTCTCAATATATTTTTCTATGAAGTGTTGAATATAATTCTAGCCTGCTTTCCACAAGCTACACAACTTCTTCCTCTCTCTCTCTCTCTCTCTCTCTCTCTCTCTCACTCAGAGGTGCAATGTAACATAATTTAAGAAGGCCATTGTTGCACAAACGATAAACGAACATGTGTTAAATTCGGTAAGATCAGCAGGTAAGGGAAGCTCGATTTTAGCTGCAAATCAGTGCCTTCGTTACAGGAAAATCCCCAACAAAGCAAGGAAATAACTAATGAATGGTTATGCTTTAATATCTTTAGGGTTAAAAATAGGTGATCTAAATCTTTAAAAGAAAACCGTTTTCCAGATAGAATAGGTGTATGCATGAATAGAAAACAAAAATTAAGATATTGTATTAGCTGTGGAGTTCATTCTGTTGTAGCTTTGTGGCACATCCGGTAAAGGCACCCATTTCCAGTTCCACTTGTGTCTTTGATTAGGGTTCGAGCCTCACTTCATCTGGATATTTTTATTTATATTGAGGCCTGTAAGACAATAATATATGAAAGGTTCCAAATTATTTCTTACACGAGTGTATTTTTTTTTTAATTTGTTAGTCCTGAAAAGGACTGTTTGGGAAAATTGAACATTTATTTAATATCTTGTCCAGTAGCCACCTGCATCTATGACATGTCTCAGGCGTCGAGGAACGGATTGCACAAGATGTCGAATATACCTGTGCGAAGTGCACACTTCATTCCAGGCATTGTTGACGTGGTCAAATAGTTCATCACTTCTGCGAGGTGGTGGATCGGGCCAGCTTTCTTTCAAACATCGAACGACCTCGGCCCACATATTTTCAATTGGGTTGATGTCGCATCCCATGGGTGGCCAGTCAATTAGATGTATGTCGTTTCGTTCAGAAAACCAACGCTGAACGATGGCTGAATCATGGATGGAGGAGTGGTCTTGCTGGAAGTCAATATTTCCCTCGGGATACAAAGCTCGCACGCCAGGAACCATAACATGCTCCAAAATGTGCACATACTGTATCCCGTTGAGACGTCCTTCTATGCGGTGTAGGTCACCTCCGCCACCGAGAGATATCCAACCCCAGACAGGCACGCTCACGCGTCCACGCCGACGTGAGTTAGCAAAAAAATGGGGATCAAATCGTTGTCCTTGACGCCGGTAGACCAGAACCGGACCATCATTTGCAGTAGAAAATACTTTCTCGTCTGAGAAGCTTACTCTATCCCAAATCCTATCAATATTTTCTTCAGCAAATGCTAGCCTATCAGTTCTGTGTGCATCCGTCAAGACCTCATTCTTTGCTGCCCTTCGTGCCCGTAAACCAGAAGCAGCCAGCCTCCGCCGAACTGTCTGTGGGCAACCAGGAAAATCGGCCCTTGCCTTGAGTTGAGTGGCTGACTGGAATGGATTGGCTTCACACTCCGCTATCAGCCGATCGTCTTGCACTGGTGTCGAAACACGGCCCCAGCTCTCGCGTCTTTTCCGTGATGCCTCACCAGTTTCTTCGTATCGAGCCCACCACCTCCTTGCTGTCCGTGCTGGAACGCCATACTGCTCGCCAGCTAAACCAGGTGACAATCCAGCTCCCTCGATCAAACCGATCACTCTTTCTCTTGTGGATTTGTTGTAGTGCTCCATTCTTCGCGAGGTTGAAGAAAGAAATGTTGCATGCCTCTGTTTAGAGCGTAGTTCAAAGGAAATAAGGTCTTCTATTGGTATAGTTAATCACGTGATGCTGCAGTTGGTTCAAAGACGACTTCCAATTACATTCAGCCATGAAAAGTTTCGTACGAATTCATACCAGAAAAGGATGTCAAGAATAATAAAATAAATTTAACCATTATTTACAATTACATTACTTTCATTTAACAAATAAATAAAGAATAATTATGACAAATGTGCTACAACGAGTGCTCTTTACATCCATGTGTAAAAGTATTTGGTATTACTAAACACGCACACACGTTCGGAACATCTGTAGCGTAGTTGTAACGTTTCAGACAAGCATACATCTTCTTACGTTCATCTTTTCTCTTTGAGGTATTGGTTGAAACCCGGCTCAGCTTTCACGTTTTTTTTTATGTAATACTTAGTAAAGTTTTTGTCACAATTTTTTCGTCCACAAAAAAAACAATAAAAACAATAATTAAACGATCTTCTCCCCAAAACAATAATTGCAACATCATATTTATTCACATAATAAATCTATTCCACTCATAAAATTGATTCCTTCGGGTCTTAATGCAACATCACCGAAACATTCAAGTTTCAATGTTCATGTTGGAAATTGAACAATAAACAGTTTTGGGGACACATTGCTTTATATAAAACCTCATGTTATTATAGAAATATACACAAGACGTCGAATGAAAGTATGCGTAAGGAATACTCTTGAAACTCTAGAGTTGTAATCATGCGATTTGTTTTTCATAGAGTAATCTGTTATATTCAAGGTTAATTATTTCAAATTTTTTGTATTCAGTAAATATCGTACTTCTGTGTTCACTTCAACAGAAAAGAAATTGAGCGGCTAGGATTTGAACCTGTGATCTTTCATTTTAGATAAAAAAAAATACACGTCTTACCAACTGTTCTACAAGGAAATAGACAAAAAGTTTCCTAACATGGTTGCGGCAACAACCACCTGCCAGTGCTCCAAACATTTCTTTGCCACAGATTGTGGATAAGTTCCTCTCTACACAAATGCCCGGTATTTTGCAGTGTATTTTAGCTCAAATTTTGCCTAAACTCATGCGAACTTTGATGAAGAGGATTTACCGGGATATCAACGAGGTTATTTCTGGATAGGCTTCCGAGGTTTCGAGAGCTCTTTTATCTTCAGGGATTGAAGGGATGACGGATAACGTGCTTGTTACTGGCAAGCGTGGTCGTAACTGCGATTCCTCATGCTGCCGAATTTTATTTTCGGAAGGAGTATGGCATCGGACGTAAAATATATATATACTGTTCTTGGATGATCTCTCTGTGTATATCAGGAGGTGGCAGTAATGATGAAGCGTTTAGAATTTTCGGAAACCATTTCAATTATATTACTGAATCACGTGCCACGTGGAATGGCAGAATCAAGTAACGTATAAGCAAGTCTGAGGGTGGCTGTTTTGAATATTGCGAATTTGGTGGAAAGTTCGTTAGATATACTTTCTGTTGAAATAACAGTATTATTTTGTTGAAATTAGACAAGTATTTTGGATATAAAGCAGTGCCGAATTAATGATCATTCTCAAGTTTTGCATTTATTAGATGTCACGTAATATATAAATAGTTATTAGTAGATTTTTATCGCATCGGCCTCGGTCGCAAAAGGTATTTACTTACGTTTATTGGGGATTTATTATTAGATTTAGATGCATTGGAAGATCGAAGTGAGGGGAACAAGAACAGTCATTACTAAATAAACGACATCACATAACCAATCTTAGCGAATTGAATACATTAAACTCTCCCGTTCGTTACAAAAATTCAATACATCAATGTAGTGGATTATTTCCTATTATAATTGTGTGTGTTTGTGTGTTAGTATTTTGAAATAATTAATATTTTAGTTGTGGAGTGAAGAGCGTACACAATACTTATCTTAAATTCCATTACTTGATTGATGATTTGGTTTAATTTACTTCGCCTTTGTGACGTTTTTGGTTCATCGCGAAGATGAGAATGGGTGATGGGATGATGAAATTGATGAAGGAACACTTACAAAGAACACCCATGCCTGACCAGGATTCGAACCCAGGATTAAATACCATTACCTACAGCATCCTGAATGCATATATATTATATGTAAATTAGTCATAATGTGTGTTAACTCAGCTTATGACGAATAGCTAAAATACAAAAAGTTTTAACCTTAAATCCTGGCAAGCAACTGAATAAGCATTAACCTTCTTAGGGAGAAAATGTGCAGAAGAGACATCCCTTGAAGTGTGCATCGGATATTTTAGTGTTGAAATATCAATTGTCTCTGTTTAGCACACACACACAAAAAAAAAAAAAAAAAAAAAATAGAGGGTGGGATTTGAACCCGCGACCTTTCAAGTATGTTGAAAAATATGGATACCAGCGTCTAACCAACTGCTCTACGTTAACTTAATGACAACATTCCCTTACAAACACGTAGATGTTTATGATAAAATCGATCTTCCTGTGTTCCAGCATGTTTTCTCCACAAGTCGTGAAATAAATGATTTCTTTTAGATCTGTTCGATATTGTGCAGGGCATTGTAAATAAAATGTCGCATAAACTCCTCAGTAATTTGCCTCTTTCTACTCAAACTTGATGGCGATTTACTCCAGGTGGAGAAAACCCCTGTTCAGTGTTTCAAACCTATGTGATATCAAGTCGAGCACGCAGAATTGTTACAATTTCGCACGATTCTCATTCTTAATCTTATTTCAATTTACTATTTCAGTTTCAGTGTGTATTATATTAGCGATTGATAGTTTATAAGTTCATGGAATGTGCGAAATTGGAATCCTTTCACCGCAGCGTTTTTCGTCTAGTTGAATGACGAACTCAAAGTTGGCTACTCTCAGCTGGCGCTGAAGTGCAATGTTGCTAAGTTTACGATTTTCGGACTTATAATTCTTTCGGGGCGGTCAAATAAGAAGTTGAGAAGTGTACGTGTTTGAGTTGCAACTGTGTAATGTATGTTCCCACCAGACAGGAAAAGAGAGATTTGTTTTTGGTTTGTGTTCTAAGTCCACTTTATGCACAGTAAGGCTAATCGGGACTGGACCTACAGTTTAAAGTGGGATCCGAACCACTATGTGCCTCCGCCGGGTATCGAACCCGGGACCCCTTGATTAAAAGGCGGCGACGCTACCACTGCGCCATCGGGGAAGCCCCAAGAGAGATTTGTGGAACTTACTTTAACCCACTATTGTCCAATTTTTATCGGCATACACAATGTTGTTCGGTTCTTAGAAGTACTTACTTATTACCTCAGATTTCGAACCATTAAATTACACTAAAAGTGTGGAAGTTAACAGCGTTGTGGAGCTCCACTATACAATGTTAGTTATAACTTTGGGCCAAGTTATGCCCGATAATTAGTATATTTTTAAATTTCAAATATGTCCTTTACTTTCATTTTGTAACTCTTTTCAAAGCATTTTTGCCCTTTTGCAGATGCTGGTCCATGGATGTTGCCTACCAAGCCCTCTTTAAGAAATAATGCCCCTCCCCTCTCATATGTTTGCCCAAATCGATAATGTGTATGCCTCCTCGATGGCGCAGTGGTAGCGTCGTCGCCTTGTAATCCCGGGTTCGATACCCGGTGGAGGCACATAGTGTGGTTCTAGTGTGCATGTTTAGAAAAAAATAACTCTATGACGCAATCGACATTTGATCGCTAATACCTGCCAAAAGACCTTTCATTGGGTGACACGAGGAGATCTTGTTGAGTCCCATCGCCTCTGATCCTCGATACCTCAGCCTGCAAATATTACTTTGAAGTATAACTCCCCTGTTGCCTTACAATGCTGGGACAGCATAGAAATTTCAGAGATCCCACCGGAGATCGAACCCAGGATCACACTCGCACCAAGAGCGAGAGCGCAGATCATCATGAATGAACTGATTTATTTTACTTCTCGTTTCTGCCATTTTTGGCTAATTTCGAAGATGATGAAGGATGATGATAAGATGAAATAGATGAAGGGACAATGACAAACACATGTTTACATGAAATGATTGATTGATTTCCTTTATTTTACTTGGTACTGGTGCGATCCCGCACAAACACTTTTCACTCTTTTCTTTCGTCGTTTTTAACATTCGTACTTACCGATTATGCAATGCGAAAGGTTCTTGAAGGTGAGATTTGGCTCTTGTGAAGAAAGTAACTTCAATTTATCACAATAACAGTAATTATTGTTCTTGCATTCTTCGCTTGCGTACCACATGATGGCGGCCACATCTTGAGTAGCGTGGTGAATCATCAGTGGGTATGCAGTGTTTCCAACCTTCTTAATCGAAAAAACCTACTTTGGTGTTACTGATTTCGGATTTTTCCCGGGTTCGAACCCCAAAAAAATATTGACGGATAGCCCCACGAACCATTTCCGGCAAGGTTAGGTTAGGTTAGGCAAGCATAGTTAAATTTTGTTTGTAAACACAATGCGAGACAGCTTTAAAAAATAAAAAAATCTTTCAAAACAACCGCGTGGTTGGAAACACTTCAAGGGGGCTACGTCATGAAACGTACGCGACATCTGGTTACCGTAGAGCGTCGGAAAGATACTTTTCTTGAAATATACATGAATTTGCGGTCAAATATATTGCACGATGGAAAAAAATACATCCCCGGCCTTTCAACAATCTATAGAAACTCAATTCCGTAAGTACTTTCTCCTGTAAAATTGAAGAAATTCGTTTGTGCGAGATCGCACCGTTACCTTTTACTTCGCTTTTTGTGCCACTTTTGGCTAATTTGCGAAGATGGTGATATGATGAAATTGATGAATGGACACTCACAAACATCAATGCCGAGGCCGGGATTCGAACCCGGGACTCCTTGCGTCATAGCGCGATGTGCTAACCACTCCGCTACGGGGGCCGCCGTTTACATGACATAACACAAGTCCCATAGAAGATTACGCTGGCCATGGGTTCATACTCCAGAGCCTCGCCAGGCGCCCAGGGTTCGAATCCGAGCTTGGGTATGGGTGTTCTATGTGATTGTCCTTTCATGAAATTCATCACATCTCTCATTCCCATATTCGCGATTAGCCACTAATTGCAGAAAATCAAAGTAAAATAAACCAAATCAATCAATCCAGTGCCTCGCTAGTCGGCGAAATACAGTCCATGGTATACTACGTGGAAGGGAAGTTGACATGTGGGTGTCTTGAGGAATCTCTGGAGCGAGCGAACGAAAGCAAGTCTCTGCGCAAGTGGTGATTCGAGAGGGCTCGACCAATGAAGTGAGTGCAATTACCAGCCATTTGCAGCAGCGCACACTGCTTTGCTCCACCAACTCGCTTTCTCCCCTTCTCTTCCGTTATGCGCGACCTTGCTCCACTTAGCAAGAGACAAGAGAGACAGAGTATAAGAATTTGTTTTGTTACTTCTATGAAAGTAACAAATTCTCAAACCAAGAATAATTGGGATTACTTCTTATTGAACGCCCGAAACTTTACCACATTTTAAATATTCATCCTCAGGCAGTGTTAGAATTGAAGGCAACGAATTTCTCATTCTATGGTTATTTCTCCCAATGATTACATTTTGGATGTGCAATGGGTGACCACCCTTTTCTGAAAACACTTCTCTTCCACCTTGGAATGTATTTGCCAGATTAACGAGGCTCTGGCGTCTGCACTCAAAGCTAGTATAATCCTCTGCGGGGCTCGTAATGTGTCGTCCGTATATGTCCATTCATCTCATTATCATTCATCCCCGTGAAGCTTTTCCCCTTATCGATAGCCATGTGCGAGCAAGTAAGTGAATTCGAAATTTCGGAAGTTGTCGGACCCCTCCCTCTGACTGAGCCAGTACGACCCTGTTTATCATCGCAGACATCTTATGATATGTTACTGGAAACAAACTCTACCACCTCCCACATATTAACAAAGAAATAAAATAACAGTACGGGAATTTTCATACTAAAGCGACACTTGTCACTTGAAAACAAACCTTGAATAATAGGAGCAACCTTTCGTACACTTCGCAACATCTTATTTGACCGCCCCGAAAGAATTCTAAGTCCAGAAATCGTAAACTTAGCAACATTGCACTTCAGCTCCAGGTGAGAGTAGCCAACTTTGAGTAGGTCCTTCCACTAGACGAAAAACGCTGCGGTGATAGGTTTTCAATTTAACATTTTCCATGAACTTAGAAACTATAAACCGCTATTATATTACAGAATCAAACAGAAATAATAAATTGGAAAAAGAACCTTGAAGGATATTTACGATTCTGCTTGCTCGACTTGAAATTTGGGAGGTTTGAAACACTGAATAGAGTTTTTCTCCACCTGGAGGAAATTGCCATCAAGTTTGTGCAGAAAGAAGCAAATTTGTGAGGAGTTTATGCGACATTTTATTTACAATAGCTTGCATAATATCGAACAGTTCTCTTAAACATATATTTTACACGACTTGTCGAAAAAATGTGCTTGAAACACAGGAAGGTGGGAGTCTTCATAAACGTCAACATGTTTTTAAGGGTAGAACGTCATTAAGTTAACGTAGAGCAGTTGGTTAAGCGCTGCTATCATTATTTTTCATCAACCGTAAAAGGTCGCGGGTTCAAATCCCACCCTCTCCTCTTTCTTTTTTTTCTTTTTTTTTTTTTTGTTTGCTGAACAGATACCGTTTATATTAGAATATTTAAAAAATGAATCCGATGCACACTTGAGTTACGTCTCTTCTGCGCATATTCATATGTTGTGTTAACACACGCATCATGATTAATTCACAAATCACATATATGTATTCAGGATGCAAAATGTAATGTTATTTAAGTTATGTATTGTTTGTTCTTCACTGACACCTAAAATATTGATTATTTGATTTCGATATACTGAAAAAAGATATACAGTTATGTTAAGTAGTGATGTAGTGCAGTACTGTAACGAAGGAGAGTGTTTAATGAGTTCAAATTGCTAAGATTGGTAATTTTATGTCCGTTCTTTCGTAATGACTATTGTCAGTCCCCTCACCACCATCTTACCATGGGAAGAATGAACTAATGCAGAAACTGGGGTTGGTGCAGCTATAGCTGCCGGCAATCATGCAGAAAACGGAATTTGTGCACTCTAATTCCTAATTATAATTTAATTTAATATAATACATAGTATGTAATAATAAAGAACCTCTCTTTATATTTTAAACTAATAGTAAATCGCTAATTAACATAAATAAATTGTTATTGCGACGAGGGCCGATTCGATAAGAAACTACTAATAAGTATTTATATAGTGAGTGACAAACAAAAAATTCAAAACCTCATAATGATCGTTAATTCCTCACTGCTTTGTATCTAAAATGTTTGTCTTCTTTGAACAGAAAGTACGAGTATCAAATATAACCAACTTTGCGCACTAACTTTGCAATATTCGAAACCACCATTACAGACTTAGCTCTATGTAACTTGATTCTGCGCATTCCACGTGGCATGTGACTTCCTCCTATCATCGAAATAACTTTCTCTTACTATTTCCTTTCCTCTCGTGAAATACGGAGACCAATGTTAACTTCTTAGCACGGTGGATAAACTTTACACCCAACGATATACTCCTGAAAAAAATCCTGCCTAGGTGGAGAATCGAACCTACGACCTCCCTCGTAAGAATCAAGCACGCTACCTCTTCTCCAGGTAGCTCATGTTAAAAATTGCTACCAGTTTGAAAAAAAAAACAATTCACACATAATGTCATTTCTATAATTTCCTCATGGCAAGTTTCATGAGGAAACGAATTCAGAAAAAAATCGAGAAACGCTGAAAGGGAAAAATGATGAACATGTCTATTGGTGTTTTGTCATATTTTGTAAATTGTGTAAAAAGTCCGTGTTTTGAACAAGCAGTCGTTTAGCTACGAAGTCTTTTGTTGTTTGTTTAAAGTAGGAACAGGAGAGCGAAAAGGAGTCATTTGAACCAGACCCCGTTTGACAAGAAACTTCAGCTTTTTTCCAAAGACTGTATGAAAAGAGAGAGGAACGTATGAAATATAAAATATGTGTGAAATTAAAACAATGGAAACCTTGAAAGATAATACCAACGAACTTCAAACTATGAAAAACATATTTTCGTGGTGAAAAACTCCAAGTCATTTTCGAAATATGAACTTCATTTTTTTCTGTATAATAAAGTGGAGATATGGGACGATACCATCCTTCAGCAAGAACATTTTAAGTAAGCTACCTCCAACTTTTTCAATGGTCATAATTACTAATTAGGGTCCGGAAGTTGATGAAAAATCAACTTCTTTCTGACCCTTAAAAACAATGCTAAACCTGATATCATGTCCGTTTTCCTTCAGTTAGAGCCGGAAAACACTTTCTATTTTACATTTTGTTTTTGCATTTTTCGGCCTTTTTTTGCTTTTAGTTTATTTGTCAGTATTTTTAACAGTTTTTGTTGCATTGTTACTTATTTTTTAGGTTTATTTTTCTCCTCCTCTGTTGTTTCGTGCTTTTTAAATGCATTTACTAGTAAAACTTACATATTTAGATATCTTGACGTGGTCCTTTTAGCAAATTCACCATGAATCGAAAATACGGTCAATGGAAAAGCATAATATTATTCTTAACTGAAATGTTTTGCAATGGTTTAAAATACTTTGTGTGAAGATCTACTTTGAGGTTCTTTTTCAGGACACTATTATTGCTTTAATCTGTAGTTTTCAAGTAAAATTAGTCACAATATTAAATGCAATTACACTCTGGTATACGCGAAGCAGAACTGTATTTTCGGATGCTGGCCGACTACAGTATCATAGAAGGCCCACTCTGAAAGGAGATGAATTGGATGATTTCGTGTTTTAAGTCAACTTTATGCATAGTAAGGCTAATCGGGACTGGATCTACAGTTTAAAGAGGGATCCGAACCGAGTGCATAAAATAACGTGAACCGTGTGGTGTAGGGTTTGGTTTGGTTTGATTTGGTGTTTTAAGTCCACTTTATGCACAGTAAGGCTAATCGGGACTGGACCTACAGTTTAAAGTGGGATCCGAACCACTATGTGCCTCCACCGGGTATCGAACCCGGGACCCCTTGATTACAAGGCAACGACGCTACCACTGCGCCATCGGGGAGGCCCTGTGTGGTGTAGGGGGATCGTTTGCTTATGGAATGGAAGGTCATGGGTTCAAACCTACTTCTTTGCAAAATCTTTTTCGGGAAGTAAACGGCTTTGGACGAGAATGCTTATCTACGTTTCGTGGATATTTCCGTTGATATTTATGCGATTTATGTCCAGCATTTCCGGATGCAGAAAGTTGATATGTAAGTTCTTAATATGTGTTAACTTATAACAGCTGAATGAAAGGAAAAGTATTTTCTAAAATCCTGCCAATCACTGAAAGATTAAAAACATTAGTAGAAGCATTACTTGAGACATGCACAGTGGCGACGGTTATGGAGTGTGGATAGGCAGATGACCCAGCACTATGCTAAACATTATCTACCAAGGGAAAGAAACTGTCCTTCCCCCCCTCCCCCAACTTGCCCCATCAGTTTTGAAATCCAATCGCCGCCACTGAGCATGCATAGCATAAATATTTACAGTAATATCATATAATCTTATATTACGTTATTAGAACACTTCGTACTCGGTAAATAAAAAGGAAAAAATAATAAGGAAAGGGTGGGATTTGAACCTACGATGTTTCTATCTTGACGAAAACAGTAAAAAAAACGAAAGTGCTGTCATCTAACCAACTACTCCAGGAGATTGCTAACAGAAAGCTCAGTAAAACACGTTAATCTCAGTTGAAGCAACATTGTGCCGGAGTTTCGAACCATTTTTCGCCAAGAACCAAGGAAAAGACACACTTTGCAGAATCGTTTGGTGTTGTGCAAGGTATCTTTACTAAACATTTCGCATAAAATCATCATAAATTTGCCTTCTTGCATTCAAATGTGACCGCAATTCTTTCCAGGTGGATGAGAACCTGTTCAGTGTTTCACAATGCACATACATTTTCCTATTTTCAAATTCAGAACGAAGAATCTTGAAATATTTTCAACATTCGTATTTCTACTTAACATTTTTTTTGTCTACTCATATATTTTATTACTGCTTTTGGGTATCTTTACTTTATGGAATGTGAAAGAATGAAAAAGAAATCACGAGCGTTTTCATTCAGGAAGAAGAAATGTTGCAAAGTTGGCTACTCTTAGTTGGCTCTGAAGCGCTATGCTGCCAAATTTACGAATTCCGGACTTCGAAATTTTTCAGGGCGGTCAAATAAGATGTTGCGAAGTGTACCAAAGTGACAAGCTGTACGTGTGGTTTGTCGCTTGCGTGTCGTTCGGACTGGACAATTTTCCCAATACGGTGAATCTTGTCGCCTCGGTTTGTTGGTAGCTCGTGCGTTGTGAATGCTTTTCTACATACTGAATGGGGACTGTGTAGCTTGTAGCTTCGGTCTGAAAGCTCCCTGAATCGTGAAGTTATTTGTGGTGCCGTTTACTGGTGCAAGACAGTAACTCTCATTGTTGATACATATTCTAAGTTCACCGACAGAAAGAAAAAAAAGAGCGGTGTTGACCCACGTCCATTTCGTAAATCGATTTTTTCCATTTTAGGTACCGTACATTATCTGTTGAATTTCTACAACATACAAAATTTCAGGAGCTCGCAGAAGAACCCTGCGGAGCTGCTGCACAGCCGCTACGCCACGAACAAGAAGTGAAACTTGTTGAATTACAATATATAGAAGCAGAATATGAAACTTCAATCACATTTGGACCTTCTACCAGAGTATTTTTTTCTAGATTCTTCTTATGAGTTAACTATTATTTGTTGCAACTATATTGGTTTTAATGTACGGGAGAAACCTGAATTTCAAAATAAGGGAACTACGTTTGCGATAGGTTTCTAGGAACCATACTAAATCTGACGTCAGCTAATGTTTAAGTGGCCTCATTCAACAAAATTGTTTCATTTTTATTCTTCCGAGCCTACGTTCCTGGAAATTTATATTCAAAATACATCCCGTGGTTGCATCTTTTCCTGCCTTATCTTATGAGTATTCCCCGCTTTCAAATTGCAAGACGTCAATCGCTTCCAATGACCTCCAACAAGGATCTTTATCACGAGTTGACCAATCATATGATCCTAGTCACTGAACTTTGTCCTCGGGATGTCTCCAACGAAGTGAGGGATCGTGATATGACCGACAGTGTATATTCAAGTTCGTGAGTGTGCACATCTTTAGTGTGGCGTTGTATAGGATATACAGTGAGTGTTTCAATGATCTTCAAAGGCAACCAACCATGATTTTTTGGTTGTTTTTGTTCCTAGTTACTGTGGCTGAGGCGGCAAGTAAGTAATTAGAAAGTAAGGAAACTTAATTAAGAACGTTTACTCTACTTCAACTAAACACTTTGCTGACGTAACAGCTCCATACTAAAGAACACATGTATCACGGATGATCAAATATTTAGTAGAGCTGCAATTTGCAAGAAGGCTGTTATCATTCCTCCTTTAGAAATGTACTCCTAAATGCTAAATAAGAATGCAATCGGGGCCATTCATTAAACATTGGGTAGGTTCGGATAGCTCAGATCAATAGGACCGGTACAGTGAGGTCCAGAGGTGATCCACACATATGTTTAGTCAGGCTTATATTGGAAAAGATAAAATATTAAGAAATACATGTTTATTTTATTTTCATATTGCCACGTCAAGAATTGATATAAATAAATATATATGCAATTACATTGCATTCTCCAGTGTATCGGACCACAATGGCGTAGTGGTAACGTCGGCGCCTTGTAATCAAAGGGTCCCGGGTTCGATAAGTAGCATAAGTGCTGACGCACCAACAATCTCCATTTCAATCAGTCCATTATAATGATAAAAGCTAAGGTATTAAAAAACGTAACATGATGGCCAACTGAGGTCTAGGGTTTGTTCTTCGGAAATGACAAACTTTTGCTAAGTAATGCCTCAATTTGCCTGTATGCATTTGTGACGCGCCTGTATTTCCGTCATTCGCATCTGGATTTTCGTATCGCAAATTGTTGACACGTCCATTGTAGCCCACATGGCTTTTTCGTGTTATATTTTATGTGAATGCTGCTATTAAGTGACCTTCACAATGGAAATGACGATGAAAGAGAGGTAATACAGTTCAACCGCCGCCAGTTTGAATTGACTTTTCTTTCATTTATCATTTCCATGCGAACACGGAGCAAATAAACCTTGTGTTTCCCGGTTTGCTGTGCGCTAACTCTTCTGTAAGTTAACATTATTATTGAACGTACGCTTGGCTCTTCACCATAGATCGGCACGGCCGGAACGTACACGCTATTTAGTCTCTACATGAAACTGGTCGATCAGAGAAAATTGATACCTACATATGAAGAATATGTAGGTAAATATGCGTGTGAGACAATTTCGATTCTCATAGTAGTAGATTTCTGCAATACTTGTTACTGCACTACAAAGTGCATTATCCTTCTTTCAGGCCTTTGCTTTGATACTCGAAATTTCAAATCTCGCGTAATTCCTTTTTACTATCGATTTTCCATCTCATTCTGATTCTTTATTAGATATAGGAGAAAAAGGTCACAGCAGGTTAAAGCAGTAGAATGTGTTTATTTGCAATCAACAGAGAGAGAAATTCTCCAATTACGGTGGAAAAAAAATGGAAAGTTAAATGAAAATGTGTTATACAAATATATAAACTATGTGTTATGTTTACACATATATGCACAGGATTATTATCGTTATACACATAGTATGATACAAGAATATTACATGTAATAAAGTTATATACAATCAAAATGTGCATGGGTGTTCTTTAAGTGTCCCTTCATCATATCATCAGTCGTCCTCATCTTCGATTGATTGATTGATTGATTTAGTTTATTTTACTTCGCGTTTTGTGCCTCTTGGCTAATTTGCGAAGATGGGGATGAGTGATGAAATGATGAAATTGATGAATGGACATTCACAAACAACCAAGCCCGACCGGGATTCGAACCCGGGATCCTCATCTTCGAGAATAGCGAAAGGTGGCAGAGAATCGAAGTAAAATAAACCAAATCAATCAATCAAAATCATAATTTAATTCTTAAAATAATATTAGGTAACTAACATATTAAATTAACAGCGAAGAAGAATATATATGAATTGTACATACCAATGTAGACACGTATATTATTATCTACAGACTACGCTCATGGGGATGGTGGGAGTTGTACCCCCATTACCTCAAATATCCAAAGGAGAAAAGTGAACGTTTGAATTATGGCACTGGCATTCTAAATGATATGCCAGAGTTTACTAAATTCCTCGGCATGCATATGAATCGAGGTCTTACTTACATACATTAAAGTATGCAAAAAAATGCAGAACAGTAAATTCATTTGACGATATCTGTTCCAAGGGTGGCATTTTTTAGATTGTACAGTCACGGACGCTTCTGGCTTGTAACAACTCAGAAGTGTTCGTGAGTACTACTTATTTTCCTACTGTTATTTTTAGATTCATATACACTTGAAAATCATGGATTCATTTCCGTCACTTTCTGTATGAATATTAAATCTCCCACTGATTGAACATAATTACGTTCCATCTGGATCTGAAAATGTATCCATATTTTGTTAACCAGTTTAAAAGTTCTAATAATCTCTAATGAACTGTAGTGGAACGTGCTACGAATTTGAAGAGAGAACACAATAGTCCAAATAAATTTGTCAAAATAAACAAAGTGCATTAAATTTGTAAATTTCGTGCTTAGAGTTGTATCGTATTCTGGGGGTTGCTCAAGTCCACCAACTCACCCCCACAAGAAGAAACTGCCCACCTCTCCACTGAAAACTTTTATTCCACACTGACTGTTCGTAAAGTAGCGATCTTAAAAGAAGCCAGCGAATAGCTTGGGCATTCTATGTTTCTCCATGCAAGTAGAAGGTAACCTTTTAAGTGGAAGATTAGCTAGCGTGATTGCAAGCTCAGGAAACTTTAGTTGAAACATGGTATATTTACATTAGCCAAATTCTTTTGTCGCGTTTATGTTTATTTTGTTTCTACATACTAAGCTGGCGGATCTTGACGCAGTTTTTTTATCTGAAACAAAAGAAAACTAAAAACAGCAGTGGGATGTTTTAAAATGCGTATTTGCTAAACAACAAGAATAAGGAGGGGATAACGAGGTGGATATACTAAGCAAATAGCCTTGTTTTGCTTTCTTGTTGGTTAAATTTACGTCGCGTATATCGATCGCTGCATTAACCTTTACGAGGGCAAACTATACAAGACCAAGGACAGGTACAGTCACGGACACTTCTGGGTTGTAAAAATCATACGGACTTTCAGTCAAAATGGGAGTTTGCACCAAGAATTCTTCTCTTAAATGTAGGCGAAAATCAGCATCTTGTTCTTTAGTTCTACGTGAACAAGCCTGTCCTTGTGCTTAATTACTATGTGCAACCTACTTATTTGCCTAAGATGTAAAAAAAATCAAGATTCAAGAAATGCTGTCGTACTCAGGGTTGTGGTTGGTATTCTTTTTGAAATCAATATTGATTTTCTTAACAGTTTTCCGCGGCACTTCCTATCAGTCCAATAGGGATAAGGAAACTAAAATTTACTACCGCTTTGTAATGTTCCATGGCTTAATTTTGTTATTCCAGTTGTATTATACGTATTTCTCTCCTTCGTGCAATCGGTCTGCTTCATGTGCAAGCGGGAAATCTAATTAAGTTCATTAATTTACAAATTAGGTACAACTACTTTTGCTGTTCGCTGTACATTTTTCGTAGCTATCAACTCTCTAGTTAGAATTTGAAAACACCAAGTTGGATTAATAACTGAGCAATAACAACTATGTACATATTGTATTTAATTAATCATCATACGTCATTTCATTTAAATAATTCAGTTAAAGAATCTAAGTTTCATTGTGTTCATCTTTATTAATCAAGTGTTGGAAGGATCATTTCATGATAATGCTATATATTTTTGTATTTTGAGTTTAGTTTAAATTACTTTCACTGTTGTCTTTTCAAATTCAAAATATCTTTGAAAAATAAAACAAAGGTATATTTTAACAGAATCACATTATACTATGTACAAATTACGCGAAACTATGAAAGTATTATCTACCGTATTGATTTTTCGCAGATCCCTTATCGAATGCCAAAATCAACAAAATAAAAATTACTTACGACAATACAATGCACTGTGTAGCAGATGCATTGATTTTTATTATTTTATTTTATTATGCACTGTGTATGATGTCTTATTTCTTAGGGTTTCAGTGATCGCAAATAAAACTATTAAGCATTAAAACCATAATCATGAATGATGATAATTATTACGTTGTTGTTCGTAACGGAAAGTACAAACACTTCATTTTTGTGGTGCCTGAATCCTGTCCCCATCAACTATACAATAAATATAGATTGATGTATCAAGGAAGTGTATTCGTTAGGTACGTAGGCTGTAAATTTGCAAGAACATACCAGCATCAATTCGCCAGAGCTTCATTGAATTGTCGTAGAACTGCTATAAAAATGCCTAACTGCAGTAGGCATAGTTTGACTTGTTAATCTAAATTATTTGCCTACTTGCCATCAGCATATTTCACCAGTAATTTTCTTTGTCACTGGCCTCAAGTATTTTGTTTTCAAACAAGCTTCAAACAAGACGTTTCTCTTCATTTAAGTGGAGCGACATTATGTTGGTTCTAGGTGTGTATGAGGTGGTCTTCCGGGAAGACACTCAAACGCCAACCTCTTTCACATAGTACACAGTGTAACTGCATGTTTGTAGGTTAACAAGGCTCTGGCATCTACACCCACACTTTCTGTGAGGTGGTCTTGTCTTCTCCATCTGTATGCTACTTTTCAGCACGAACCTTCCTAAATTTTGAGTTTTATTTCTTCATATTAAGAAGTAAATCTCCGTAAAAGAGGCTATGTAAAAGGTCAGGTACCCCGTGCATATAGCACCGTGCCATGAAGGCACATTTTAGGGGATGTTCTAGTCAAAATATTATTTTTTTCTTTTAATGTGGTGATTTAAATTAGTTCGGTTTTTGTTCTAGACCGTATGGCCTTGCAGTGCCAACGCATCCATTACAATATTTAATAATCAATACACATAGGATGAAAACAAATGCTCTTATTGTTCAAATCAATAAATTAAATCTGCATACATCTTACACAGGGAATGGTGGCATGGCAATCTGATTTTTGGGATGGAAAAGTAATAATATAAGAGCTTACATTTCTGCAATTCAAAAATATTTTTGGAAAGCGTAGGAAACAGAAGAACTGTTTAACATATTTATAATGCACTATTTACAGTAAAACAGTAATTAATAATATTTAGTAATAATTATTTGTTAATAGTGAAGATTGTGACTGCATAGACCTCGTACTGTATATACAGAAATTCTAATATGGTATAAAAGAAGTTTCTCTCTCCTATACCTACAATGCAAAAGAGCTGCGAAACGATGCCATTTTCCCTATCATCAATTCATTATTCATCCTCGTAGACGCGGAAAGCTTAATGATGTAGAAAAACGACAGCAAATATATTCAATACAAATTCAAAATATATTTCAGTAAATTGGAAATAACACTTGACTCATTTTCGATTCTGTCATGCAGATTCCTCAGAATTAACTTTTATATCGACTCTTTTAATAAAAGGAAATATTACTTTCATTGAAAGTTCTGTATTTCAATCTTAATATGAAATACTTCCGGAAACATAATTAACAATATCCATTTCCTTTCTTGAATGCCGAAAAATTGTAGCACGCACAGATATAAATTATAAACACATTAAAAACTGTTGATCATTGTGTTTTTATTTCCTAAGGTACAGTTTACATTCTTCATTATGGAATTTCTGAGTTTCATTCAATGCCAGAGCATTAGCTGTATCTAAATATTTTAACTAATTTGATGTGGATAATATGTTATAGTCCACGTCATAAAAGTGGAACAGCAAATGCTGGCAACAGAAAAAGAAGTAATATCTACGTTTACATCCAACTTTAAATAATTCTTCAGGTAGAATATGTAATTATTACTATCTTTAGCTTAAAATTCATTAATGCATAATGTGTTGTCCACAAGTAGATTATTGTAATCGCTCCACCTGCTTATACAAATATTGTTTGAACGATATAGGTTTCAGTAATCTTTAAAACATTCGGGATTTTTTTTTATTTTTCATATTTTCTAACGGCAAATAAATTATAAACGAAATTCATCATTTTTTGGTATACTTCTTTTTGTGCGAAGGGAGTGTGAGAATTGAAATGGATACTTCTACAATTCCAATTCGTTCGCTTACTTGATTGATTGATTGATTTGCTGTTTTAAGTCCACTTTATGCACAGTGAGGCTAATCGGGACTGGACCTACAGTTTAAAGTGGGATCCGAACCACTATGCGCCTCCACCGGGTATCGAACCCAGGACCCGTTCGCTTACTTGAGCTGGCATTGTTTAACAAAGTGAATTCATTAGTGAATAATTTCTTGGTGATGACTGAATGAAATTTGTAACTTTAAAATAATAAACTTTTAAGTTCACCTTTTCTCCCATTCATATATTTCATGAAATTTTACGTAATATCCATTTATACAGAAAAATATGAACTAATTTTGTGTACTTCATAAATAGAGTATATCTAGGTTTCCACAAGAGTCGGTATCATCTGATTATAATCCTCGCCGTACGTAGAAAGCTTTTCTACATATATTAACGTCTTCACTACTAAAATGAATTAAACTGAAGATGCCCTGAAATACGGAAAGATGAAAGCATAAGAATTGTACAGTCACGGACAGTTCTGGGTTGTAACGATATACGATAACTGGATGTCAGTTGGATCGTTACAACCCGTGACTGTACGTTTCCACCGATGAAATGGAATCAAGTGTAGCAGTGTAGAAATATAAACTATCATGGCCAGAATGATGCAAACCAGGGTAGGCCCGGGTGGGCCCAGCCCATTTTTCCCCACATGTTTTTTTTTTCTTCAGAAAAGCCAACCTCGAAAAAACCCAGTCAAGAAGTGTTTTTTTTCCCAGAAAATGTTGTAAATTATTGCCTCAAATGCTTGTAAGGTTCTACGATTGTCAATGTTTTTTGGAAAACTTGAAAAAAAGGCTTAGCAGAGTTTGTAATATTAAAAATAATGGATGTAGTACAAGTTGTAGTGGGGGTTTTTCAGGCTATTTTCCTCAAATCATGCTAGAAATGGAATTTTGACAGAAATAAAAAGAATATGTATCCAAGTAACAAAAAATAAAAAGTATCAGACATTTTTAGATAAAACGTTTGAATTGATTGATGCAGCTTAGTTGTACAAAGCTTATAATTTTGAAATGTGGTAGCACTTTGGTTATCAGGCACTTTCTTATGTGGGAGAAACCATAGTGGCACATCATAGTGAAACACTAAATTTTTGCATGATTAAGCATTACAAGGGAGAATTGAGCACATTTTATTGAAATGTCGTTAATTGTGGCATAATTAAAGGGAACACACTTTAAATATTTTTTTCTCATTTCTCACATAATGGGTTGCTTGCCTATGCAAGATAAATGTTATTTAAATATAAATTTTCAGGGGAAAATGCAGGCTCGACCAGGACTCGAACCCGAGTCTCTGGCATACCATGCCATTGATCTACCACTGAACTACCGAGCCGGCCTGGCTTTGTCTGATTTCTCGCAGGCGAAGTAAAAGGCTGGCTCAGTAGCTCAGTGGTGGATCAATGGCACGGTATGCCAGAGACCCGGGTTCAAGTCCTGATCGAGCCTGCATTTTTCGCTGAAAATTTCTACTTAGTATATCTCCTGTGTGTGCCTAATCTTCAATATATGTTATTTATGTCTGGTTAGGAGCTCTATACCCATGTAAGTCATTCACCTGCATGATCTACCAGAATTTCAGTTTTTTTCTTCTTTTTTTCTTACATTTTTTCAGGGTATAGGGTACTCGAGTAAATACAGTGTACGTGTATACTTTCATATCTTGATCATTTTTGACATTTTCAAATCTTTGCCTATAGTTTTGACCTTTGTGCATGAAACTTACAGGAGCACTATACTTGCACTATAATTTGATAATAAAATTATCAAAATATGATGCATGATTTAGGGTGGATGGGCAGAGAGCGATAAGTCATCTATTTAGTGGCCATGATAACTGTTGTAAATTTAGAATCATTTAGTTAAAATTATTTTTGCAGCTAGAAAACTAGTGAGCAAAGTAGGACAATGTGTTTCAAGATAGTGGATGAAAAAATTATTTTCCCCATTTTGCAGGTTCTATGCTATGCCCTACATTTTCGGAGGAAAAGGAATTAAACAGTCATTTTAGAGATTTCATTGGTCCACAATTTTGCAGTAAAACTTAAAATAATAGTTCATAGCCTAGGAGAGGAGTGGTGAAAAAATCATAAGCCTTGTATTTATGATAAAGTTTTTGAGTTGCAAGATATCTTGAAGGATTGGTCTCACATTGTGTTTGAGAAAAACTAGTCATCATGCTTAAAGATAGACGACACTCTGGCTTAACATGTCTTTGGAGAGCTTTAAATTATGCTCATATTTGACTAGGTTACATTTTCCAAGATTAAGGAAGACAAGTCTCAGCAATGTTACAGCATCACTTGGGCTTTAAGTTTTTAATAAAAACTCTGTGATATAGTGTGTTTGGGACCACGATAACTGTAGCAAATTTAGAGGTTTTTAGCTAAAATTAATCAATTAGATAAACCTCAGAATGATTTTGTTTTGCATTTGAATTTGTTCAAAGCATTTAAAGATTGTAGATGAAAAATTGATTTTTCATGTGCTGAGGTAGATTTCAAATTTGCGTGACACTTTCAAATGCCTAAACTACATTTTTGAGATTACGAAAAGAAACTTTCAAAAATTTTAGGGCATCACTTAAACTATAGTTTGACAATAAATGTTTTGAAATGTAGGGTTTGTTTAGGGAGCGTTGGGGACCAAATTGGGGGTCACTAATGTTTTGACCATGGAAAATGCCATTTGCATAGCAGCCAGATGTTTTGGAGGATGTATAAGGTATTCCATTTGGACGAAATCACCAAGACAATTAAATATGGCAAACTTATAATTTGGCATGGTTAATACGTGGAGGAGATATTTATGCTTGAAACACCAGAAAAATAATGGGAAAACGAAGTGTGATAGACTGTGAACAAACTGTATTGAAGCAGATTTAAAACATTGCATAGTATTTTTGGATCATTTAATGGTCTTTGGCATATGAAATAAATGAGATAGAAAATGTGTTTGTAGCTGTAGCATACCGGTAATTCATTCCAACATATGCACAACACTACATTCGTAAAATAATTCGTTTGATAAACAAGTTCAGAATGGACTATTCACTAATACTAAAAATGTGCTGCATCTTGAAAAGCATATACATTAAGATGCTTAAATTTGAGTATCGTTGCAGGGGGAAGAAAGTACCAAACCTGATTAGTAAAATTAGAAGTCTCACTGTAAAAATGTTAGTTATTGCTTTTATTTTTCTGGGAAGAATGGTTCCGGCACTATTCAAGTTGATTTGTTATGTTAATATGTTCATCACAACACTATCCAAGTATATATATATTTATATACAAACACACATTTCTCTTGTTTCAATAATAAATTTCTTGTATTTTACTTCTCTTTTCTGCCACATTTGGCTAATCACGAAGATGAGAATGAGTTATGATGAAATTGATGAAGGGACATAACAAAGAATACCCATGCCTAGGCCGGTATTTGAATCCGGGACCTCTGGCATCGTAGGTATTTCTCTTGTTAAAATCAAATATTATTAGTCCTCACCTATAATAAGGTGCCAGTATAGAGTACCGTTGTTGACTGCCAAAAAAGAAAAGCACTGGTTATAACATATTTTGTACCCCCTCCCCCCTGGTAGTCTGATTGTTGGATACACCAAAGTATGTCTCTCCTCAGGGAATGCAACCCGAAAACTGATCACAAAGCAACAACATTAACTACACCCTCCTGGATGAGTAGAATCAAACTGTCCAATCATCTGTGGAGCAAGGCTGCACATAGCATTAGAGAGAAGGGGAGCGAAGCAGTACACAGTTCTGTGAAGGCTGGTAACTGTAGTTGCTTAATCCCCCACCCCCACCCCTTCCACGCAATCCAGTTTCTTCTCACTAGCTCACTGGTGTAGCCGTTTCACGTCACTACTTGCGCAAAGACTTGTTTTCATTCGCCTGCTCAAGATATAAATGGGACAGGGTATAAAGCAATACAAATTGAATGTTAACGATAATTACTACCAGGAGAAAATGTATTTCATTTTTAAAATACATACTTTTCAAACATAACCTGAAAAAAACCAATAAAATCCAGTTTTGCCCGGGTTTTATTGGGTTTTATCTGAAAAAAAAAACGAAAAAAAACACCCTTTTTTCGAAAAAAACAAACATGCAAGATGCCAATCCTGATGCAAGCAGTTGCTATGTCGTCAGTGATATGAACTGCTGCACGGATAAAATAATTTAAATGCTGTCTATCCCAAATTAACAGATGTTGAAATAGAAACTGTGAAATGTAAGAAATGCTAAAAGCAATTCGATTTGACGTCTTCATTGCTGAAGTGAAGCCAGAGGAAACAAAGTTGATGTACGAACTTTCAGTCGACAGTAACTAGTTCCGATCTATCTGTCTTCAAAATACAATCTTTGTGTTCATAATTTTTTTTAATTCAAAATACTGTGTAGTAATACTGAATTCTAGCTACAAGGAGCAAATGCGGGAACATTAAAATCAAGGTGAGAAGTGCCACAAGTAAATATAAATGGAAATAACAATGTTGTTTTCCCTTGACAAAAGAAGGAGAAATACTCCGGAAGATCTCACTTGATGAAGTTCGGCGACGGAAAATCGATTATTCCTATTACAACTTGATGAGAGAGGAAAGAACCTCAACGCTGAAAGTTCAAAGGAACGGATCCCACTAATTTATTTTTAAGATATTATTTCCGCGACGTCTATAGATCTACGCTTTTCTTCCTTAAGAGGCCACTAAATGAAGCTAATTTCTTAGAGTGAAATCCTTTATTTGAGACTGCGGTCCGTAAATTCCAGAAACTTCATCAAGACAAAGGTTTATAAATGCATAAAAGGAAAACGTATTTGCGTGTCTTCGAACCATAAACATTACTGAAGTAGCATTAATCTACGGGTAACGGAGCTTTTGCACATCAGGCAATAAAATGAAATATTGAAATATAAATTCCTAAATTATCATCAACGGAATATGAGACTTATAGCAAAGCAAATACTAAAGAAGAGAAAATTAACAAACTATTAAGATTTCACTGATAGACACTTTTGGCCAGTATTGTGAATTTATTTTCGCACTGGAGTGCTTTTTTATTCCAGATCACTCAAAAAACTTCAGTTAGTTCCTTGTAGTTTCTGTACCCAAAGCAGGCTTTAATATAAATTAGCATATTGATATATGATCAGAAATGTCTAACAATCGACGCTACAATCTTACTATTATACTGCATTAGGTAGAAACCGATTCCCCTCCTCCTCCCAAAAAATAACAGAAACGCAATGTTTATAGTATGGGATAGTGTAGGCTACTCTACTATTCTACCTGAAGTTGTACTTCTTAGATGAATTATTATTAGGGCTGAGCCAATACCAATTTGAACCGATACCGATACTCTTACCGATTCCCACCTATACAGATACTTGAAAATTGCAATAATTAAAATGTGTTCATGATATTGATCAATATTGGTATGTAAATAATATTATCCAATTATATGCATGAATTTATCAACAAATTTGCTTTAGAATATTCAAGAATTGCATCAGAATATTAAAATAGATGTTATATAATAAAAAAAATAGTTTTTCTTTCATAATTTTTGCAAAATAGAAATACATTTGAATTTTGCGAAATTTCCAGGATAATTAGACTCTGCGAAAACGTCGCGCGTCATTTTTGCGGACCCCTTGAAACATCAACATGACGGAAAAGTATCGGCTAGTATCGGCAGATGAATTCCAACCAATACTTTCCGAAACCGATACCACTGGTATCTGGCGATACTGATACATCGGCATCGGCTCAGCCCTAAGTATTATATATATATATTAATGTTAAAGATAGCATTAATATAAATTCAGCGGGGATGGAATGAAGAATCATCATTAAAGTGTTGAAAATTACATGTTATTTGCAGACCCTTTTCCTTTTGAACAATTTAGAATATCGTGAAATGGCAGTCTAATCTAGCACAGTCAGATAAAAAGATGAAGACAATTGTAAATTTTATAGTGAATTTTAAAATTGATGAAGACTCTCTTAGAATATCAGCCAGGTTAGTACCCAAACTTATCTGGCTGATATCCTGATACGCCCAGAAGGAAAACTTAAAGAATAATTTTGAAATTGGAACAAAACCGCGTTTATGGAATTTTCATTTGACCAAATAATAAAAAAGAAGTTTTTAATTTTTTCATCCTAAGAAGGATTAGTTCCCTTTGTGGAACATTCAGTATTCAGCCTGCAAAAAAGAAAAATACAGCTTTTTTTTGTTTGTTTTTAGTTTGACATAAACTGTTCACCGTGAATGAGCTTGTAATGGAAAATAATTGCAGAGAGTATTCAGTTTTGTAAAAGCATAAAAATACAACTTAATCCAGATACAGAAAGAACAAAAAGAATAAAAATAAGAATTCTTGTGCTCCTTCACATTCACGAATCTTTCATATGATTCCTTCTAAAATTAGTTAAACTAACTTCGATACTTAGCATATGAAAGATATTTTATATATTCGTGCAGTTAAAGAGTATAGAAAGGAGGCTATGGTGCTAGAGCAGTAGCATTGTCCTCGAACCGAAATTATAAAATAATCGTCACTGTCCGCCTAAAAATTCTTATTTGGTAAAATGCTACCAGCGCCACATTTACAATCTGGCAGTTGAGGCAAGTACCAGAAGGTCCAATTCTTTCCAAATAAATTTGGGTTGGTCCTGTGCATATAAACTGATCAGTTACTGTTGTCATCTGAACGTAATTAATAATTGTAGACACAATTATCACTGTAGACAGAATTCGTAATAGCTGCTGTTTATCGCTGCAAATGTACTACGGTATTTCTGTTTTGTTCTTTTACATCGCCTTTCTACCTCTCTAGGTTATGTGGTGGAGTGGTTAGCACAGCGCGCTACGACCTTAGAGATTCCAGGTTCGATTCCCAACCTGGGCATGGGTCTTCGTTGTAAGCGTACCTTAATAAATTGCATCACTTATTCTCATCGTCGCGATTAGCCAAAAGTGGCAGAGAAGCGACGCTAAATAAGAACAATCAAATCAAATCTACCTCTCTAGATTAATAACAACGATGAGGATAAATGAATGAATTGATTAAATAGATGATTATCCAGCACAATGACGCATCTACGACTTACCTAGGATTCGAACGTAGGTACTCCTACTTCGAAGTTAGTTATGCTAACAGATCTGTCGCAGAGTCATTTAGAGCACATTTAGAACCAAATTATATATTAAAGAAGTGATTTCTTCATCTTCATAAAATGCCAAATCAAAATTGTAGTTCTAGTCCTTCGCTTACATCTACTCATAGATTATGAACACCCTAAGGTGCAATTACATTGCAATCTAGGAGTTTGCAGACTTGGGACACATGCTCAATAGCCTCCAGCAATGAAATCGTAAATACCACTGCAATATAAATGGAAAGTAATCACATATATTAGTATCATAGTACGCATTTAAAAAAAATACCCTCCTCCCATATTGAAATATTTGTACAAATGATACAGATTGAAATTGATTTAAAATTTCAGTTTTGTATGAACCCTCTTTGGAAATCAGAATATGTAATTTAATTTGTGTAATGTGTTCTGTAATTTGTTTCAATTTATAATAATCAAGTCGTCTCATCGTATTTCACCTATCAAAGGGGATTGAACCAATCACCAGCAATTAAAACTTTGAAACTATATTTGCCTTCAAACAGATGGAAGCAGTTGGGTTCATTATTTTGCGTTGACAACGCCTACGAATATGAAATCCTTGGTTGAAAGACCTAGTACAATTAATTTTCAGAGAAAATTTTAGCCAAAAGGTTATTGTACATTATCGTAGATAATGAAAGTCGGTGATCAATACGAATTGCTAAACGAAGTGAGTTATTTGAGCATTTGTAAAGACAAATAACTGGATAGATATAATCAAGACATGAGAATTCGAATTTTTACAGTAAATTATTTTCAAAAGATGTAGATAAAGTTGTCTCGGGAAGGAGATGGAGGGGAATGAACCTCTTTCGAAGTCGCCAAACCTTTCAGAAGTTTAGCTGAGCAAGCTGACGTATATAAAGACAGATCTTGACAGGTTTATCGTTGTACAAAGTTCCAAGTCAAGTTCAGGAATCCTTTTACATGGCCTGAGATCGAGCAGTCCGCATTTCAAATTTTGAGGAGCAGGAAATAGGTTATATTGTATGTTCTTCTCAGATGTTCTTTTAAGTTGATAAACATTGTTTAAGGGTTGTCAATGACACACGTGCAGTATAATGACGTTCTCAACTTAGAGACTAAGATGCATAACATCGTTAAACTTCATTAAGCAAATTTGTTATTGTTTCCTTCCATGCTTCATCGAGCAAATTTGTTTAGAACCTCAGAACTTCTCACAGCTTACTTGAACTTTCTTTTTGCCACTATGAAGTGCAATTACAACACTGTCAGTGTCAGATGGAATTTCATTTGCTTTCCCGGAGCATTTCACGTTTCTTTCTTCATCTCTAACAGCATTTATTCAAACATTCCTGTTGTTATTTACATTGTTGCTGTTGATCATACTCAGGGAATACCACAAACTTTGAGATAAAAACAGTATAACACCGACAAGCTACAAATACAGTAGGCTTGCCTTTGGTTATACATGTGTTCTTTAATACATTATTTAATATACAGGGTAATTCGGAAGAATAAGAACAAACTTCAGGAGGTGATTCCTGACAGGACAAGGAACAAAAAAGTTCACATGAACATTCGTCCAGCGTCTTGTGTGTGATATCGTGTGTGGTGGAAGACGATTATCACGGTCAAAGGTGGACAGCGTTATTCTTGTGGAAGATATTCATAGGATACTCGGTGCAGTGTGTGATGACGAGTCGTGGTTTGATTATTGCCTACCTGAGTTGAGAAGCTAATGGAACAAGTGCAAATATGATGGCAGACTACGCATGACACCTTCTGTAGCGAATGGAATTACTACCTCTTTTTTGGGGGGGAGTGCGGGGCATGGAAAGGATCATGTTGATCAAGTGTATTTTGCCAATAAAACTATCAACAGTAAAGCATACTGCAATACCCTAACACTTCTTCGTCGCCGAATACTGCTGAAGGGAAATGGGCACTCCGTGTCCTGCTACTCCATGACATGGAGGCACATAGTGATTCGGATCATACTTTAAACTGTAGGTTCAGTTCCGATTAGTCTTACTGTGCATAAAGTGGACTTAAAACATCAACCCAACCAATCAACCCAAAGCTACTCCATGACAATACCAAGCCGCACGCAAGCATGCGCACAGTTCATTTGCAATCATCGAGATTCGCTGTTCTACAGCATATTCGCCTGATCCGGTTCCGTCCGACTATGAAATGGAATCCTTATGGACGAACATTTTCAACATCTGACGAACTTTAAATTGCTGTCCTCGAGTGTGTTCGATCTGCCCCTAAAGAATGGTTTGCTTCTGCCATTCGCAAGCTACCAGATCTCTGGCAATAGTGTGTGCACCTAGGTGTGGAGTGTGGTGAACAACCTAGACGTAATTTTCTCTTAGCATCTCCTATTTTTATCTGAATAGGTCACAACAATTACCTCGTTTGACAACTGTAGAATTATAAACGATAAGGTGTGTTGTACCAATAGTTACTTGAACTTTCGGCGGTAAGTCGCTGACACCCCCTCTTCCCCTTTAGTATGTAACTGTTAACAGGAAAACAATAGTAAGATATCACAATTATGATTTCAGAAGCTCAGGACAAAATAAATGGAAGCCTCCAAAGTCTGAATTCAGTGCTATGAAAGGCCTTGAAATATGATCGCGCAGTAGAAGTTATAACTAAAGACAAAAAATAATAACAGATAATGTTAAACTGGTGTGGTGTAAAACGTTTTTATGTGATGGAAAGTTAATTTACTTTTACTTTCGTGAAAAAATTTCAGGAGGTGATCTAGGCAATTTGTGAGGAGAGTATGCATCTCCGGGAACTTTTCTAACGATGGAAGCGGCCCCGGCGCCCACCCAGCGTCGAATAACATGGGTACCTGGGGGAAACCCTGGGGGGTAAAGGCGGTCAGGGGCGTGATGCTGATCACATCACCCCCACTCACGACCGGATCAAGAAAGTGTGGGGCGTTACCCCCACACCCCTTATACGCCTTCATGGCGTGGTGTTAAGCACAGGGGAGCACTTTACCTTTTTACCTTTGTATGCATCTCACAGTTTCATTTCATTCCTTCTCTGTCAAGAGTTCAAGACAAACCACTTTTAAGCAAATCTCCCACTAAGAGGCCCCAATCCGTTTCGCGCCGTTGAGAAGAAACTTTTCCAAAATGCTCGCTCGTACAGTGTGGAATTTCTATGCGAGAGGTTTCTATAGAAGTTTTCTTTTTTCTGCTCTCGACGGCTTCGAATTCATTCTCGTGCCAGCCCGTCTGTCTTCGTGTAGTTCCGGCATTCTTGGGTAGAAGTAAAGAAAAGGTAGCACGGCGGTTCGGCGCGACACGCTATTTGGGCAAACCCATGGAATATTCCACCCGGCTGTTCAGAGCACAAATAATGAAATGTTGCTTCCATCGTCTATATCTGGAAACCTATTAGTACTTCAATTGGAAGGGACACTTTTCCTTGGCGCTACTACTGCAGGGGTCCCGGGTTCGAATCCCGGCCTGTGCATGGGTGTTTGTGAGTGTCCCTTCATCAATATCATTGTATCATTACATCCTCATCTTCGCGATTAGCCAAAAGTGGCAGAAAAGCGAAGTAAAATAAATAAATCGATTTTGCATGTCTTTCTCGTTCTCGGTCACGTATCGACAAGTCTCGAAGAATCTAATCTCGGTTTATATTTTAACAAGACGGTCTCGGTATATCTACGTGCAAACAAAGTTAGTATAAATAACTGAATTCGATTATACTTGGATGTAGGTAGTGCAGAAAACAGAGGACAATAAAGGCCCATAATACAAAAAAATTATCAAATTTTCTCAGGATTTCTGAGCAAGAACAACAGCCTGCCTTGGGATAGTCTTCCGTTTAGGAATGTCCGGTTTTATTGCAGGGAACGTGCACCCGCTCCGGGTGTACCAGTTAGATTCCTCACCCCGGCTCTTACATCACTGGTAGCCGCTCTGTAACTACATACGCACTAGATAACTCTACCCTACAATATTACGCTCTAGGGAATTCAGTGATTTTTCTTTCTTTTTGCACATCAGGTGGAAGACTAAATGTAGTACATCCTTCGTAAATATATAACTTCCCGTCTCCTCTCTCCCTTCCTTCTGCATTTTTATTAAAGCGAACAGCGTGCAAGTTTCGCGTTGCGTTAATGCATTGAAGCTGGAGCCATGGGAAATTATCAGAGCTTTTACTCTAAGCCGGGACAGAGATGTAACGCAGTTTTTATGTTGTGCAGCAGGAAAGAAAAACTAAATAAATAGGAAGGAGAATATTGTGTGTGGGCGTGTGCGTGCGTGTGATATGCAATGGCGTATGTGTAAATGTATGTTCGATCCCCAGTGGAGGCACATTTTACTGTAGTTGGGATCCCATTGTAAACAGTAGGTCCAGTCCCGATTAATCTACTTGAGCATAAAGTTGACTTAAACCACACTTTGACGAGCACGTTGAGAGTTTGGCCCACGATCTCATCATCGAGTCCTGTCATGGGCATGGGTGTTACTTTGTAATGTAGAATGATCGTAAGAAAGTTTTGGAAATCTGAATTAATTGGTATCTTAATTCTCTTCCCTTTCTGTGCTTGTTTCCTGGTGGCGATACCTTTATGTTTTGCAACTTCACAGTCCCAATTAACCTATTTGCACAAAGTGGAATTAAAAGTCAAATTATCCCCTGTTTTTTCCTTATTCGATAGTAATAGAATTGATGTGATTTATTATTTTGTTTTATTTTCAGAACATTTCAAAATCATTACTGGACCTTCAATTTTAAATGCCACCATCCATGAAGTAGGAATTATCATTTGTCGCATGAACAATTAAACCAACTTCCTCCTAACTACAGTCTGTCCCAAGAGAGTCTGTGGGGCAGTCCCGGGCATAACGGTAGAGAAGGGGAGAAAGCGGGTGGGCGGAGCGAAGCAGTACGCCCTGCTGCAAACTGTTTGTAGCTACAGTCGCGTTGCCCCCACCGTGCAATCCCTTTCCCTCTCACGCTTTCATTGATCGAGCCCTCTACAGTTACTACTTGCGCAGAGGAAGTTGTTCTCGTTTGCTTAGTTCACAGACTCCTGGGACAGTATAGTATGTCGAGTATCGTAATGAACTACTTGTTCGAATTAGTGAACATTTAAATATGATTTGCTTCCTTAATAAATTACATGATATTCTCATTTTCACGATTATCATACAGAAATATTTCTTACTTTTCCTCATACAGTAAAACGGCCTAATGGAATATCGATAGGAGAGTTATAAGTTATCGACAAGTCGCATCGTACTTCTTATCACTTCAAATTTATTTTGTTTATTTATTTTAGAGTTCCCATAGAGAGCATAAATGTTTGTTCTCCTGTGCATGCTTTGGAAGGTGACGCGAAAATCACATTATACCAGAGAAGCTAGCGGCCCAGTTGCTTTCTAGTTCGAATGGAAGTTGTGAGTTTTGCCTTAATCCACACCCAGCCATTACAATTGTATCTTTGTTTAGAGTCCGCTATTATCTACAATGCTTTATTGTGCAGACTCGTTCACGTTCCGTTTGTTGAGCCTCACTGCGTCTGCTGTCCAGTGAACTTAGTTGTGAAAATAGAACTCTATAGCCCCCTTTTGTGACATGGATATTTTTTTAATAAACTTTGCTTGCATAAAACAGTTACACTAGACGCTAGCCTCGGTGGTAGCGGGAAGCTTAACAATCGGCGAAGCTAGAGATTCTCGAAAACCAGGTAAAGTATTCAAGTTCTCCATCGTTGCGATTACTGTAGAGGCAGAAAGGTGGAGTAAAATCAAGGATTAAATTACACGAGTTGCTAGGCACTGAATATGTCAGGCAAAGGCTGTGAACAG
The DNA here is from genome assembly GCF_977018435.1 of Lepisma saccharinum. Lineage (NCBI taxonomy): Eukaryota > Metazoa > Arthropoda > Insecta > Zygentoma > Lepismatidae > Lepisma > Lepisma saccharinum. The sequence goes on from NC_139230.1 coordinate 67,086,758, forward strand.
TTTGCCATAGAAGTGACCAGTCTTTTATTTTATCTTGAATTTTGTAGAAAGCTTTAGGTGTTTAAAAATGCTCAAAGTTTCTATGAGTCCAAGCAAATTATTGAGAATATAACTGGTGTCATTAGAATACGAATGGCAATAATTTTAAAGTCATAGAATGAATATAGAATTGTGCTGCAAATGTTATGCGTCTACAAAGTTCTATGCAAACATTTTCGCTAAAAATATACATTCCGTGGAAATGGTACAAAGTTTTTTGTAAATCCATTTATTCACATCTATTCTAATAAAGACTTGACATGACCTAAGCGTAATCCAAACCACGTAACTATCCCCTTCCTCGAATCCAACCCTCGAAACCCTAGTTGAAAATGCGACAGCGTTGACAGCCACGCTATCTTTGATGAAGATAATTCATGTATAATTAGTACAACTGTAGTCATCTTTCTTATGCATTTCACAGATTTCTAATTCTCCTTGCTAAAGTGGTTAGCGTTGCGCGCTACGAAGCTAGGCGTCCTAGGTTAGAATCCTGGTCAAGACATGGACGTTCGTTGTTCATTCCTTCATTTCATCATTCATCCTCATCGCCACGTTTAACCTTCAGAGGAAGAAAAGCAGCGTGAGAAACAAAAATACCTTTCCGGGTGGTTGTGTGCGTTTGTGGGTTGATGCCTGTGTGCGCGTATCCCCTGGTGACTGTATAATAGATAACTAGAACACACTATCAATGCCTACATATTGCATTTATGATTATTGATTATGATTATGTTCGCGAGGTGATTAAACGGATGAACCAAAGTCTTTAGTGTACGTTAGCAGGATAACTGCGATAATACTCCGAATTGTAGGATTTGATATCAGTTTCTGGTTTAATGTATGGGCTGTTCTTTTTTTAGTAAAATGAGTAATGGTCAAGTTATATGATTCGTAATTGTTTTATAATGGCTCATCGTCTATATCCAGTTAAATCAGAAATCCAATGATATTTTTCCAGAAAAGTGTCACTTCCAAAATGATTGATTGATTTGGTTTATTTTGATTCGCATTTCTGCCACGTTTAACTAATCGAGAAGATGAAGATGAATCATGATAAAATTAAATTGATGAAGGGACGCTCACAAAGAATACCCATGCCCGGGTCGGGATTCGAACCAAGGACCCCTGCCGTCGTAGCTTCACGGAAAAGCGTCATTTCCAATTGGAGTACTAATTGCTTCCCAGATGTAGACAATGGAAGCAACATTTCATAATTCGTATTTAGGTGACAAATTAACTTAAACAATTAAAATTTTTCCAAAACAGACCATTATATAGCTTCAGAAACAAATTAAATTCTGTACATGTAATTTGATTTTTCTCGAAGTAAACTAAAGTGTAAGAACAGCACCAACCAGTATAATGCTCCTGGAGAATCATTATTATTATTTATTATTATGATTATGGTACATCATTGAACAGCCTGCTGATACTTAAGACCTTCTTCTGCACGAGAAAATATAATTTACGAGACATCTTAAGTCATACAAAGAGCACAGAAATGTTGAAGGTAAGGCGTCCCTAGAATCAATACCACCCTTAAAACCTGCCCTGGAAGGCCGCTTCAGTTGGTCCCACAAATTGTATTGTCGTCGCCTTGTAATCAAGGGGTCCGGGGTTTCGAAACATGTTGGAGACACAAAGTGGTTCGGATCGTGTTTTAAACAGTATGTTTAGTCCCAGTTTGTGCAGACCAAAGAAATCGGTAAGGATAATGTGCACTTTAGTCAATTTGCACGATAAAGTTGACTAACACACTGATGTAATACAAGTAGATGGGAGCAAAATCTGAATGACCCTGCGATTGGAACTCAGTACGTTTGATTTCGCAAAGCAATAATTATATTATATTCAGACTGATTGAACATGGTAAAGAAAATGACACGTAAGAGATTTGAAAAGAATCGCGTAAAAAACTGACAAGTGGGTTCAGTAAAAATATCACAAGTGTGGCAATTAGTCTTGCCTCCTATCCACCGACCGAATACTGTTTTATTGCTAAAGTAATCAACGGGTCTCAGATTAAATTTCCGGTGAGGGCGTGTTCCAATGGTGGGACGTTCTTTCACAGGCCTAGACCCAGCTAAACCCACGGCCATGAAATTAGGCGGGTGGCAGAAGTTCGCGCTGTTGCCACGTCGGAGCACAAACCCGTGCGTTCGGAGGTTTAAAATAATAAAAGATCTCGTTGTAGTGTCGGTTCGTAATCTATGTCATACAAACTGACAGGATTTGCTCGACAGGTCAGGGACGACACAAAAGTGCCCCGGAGAGAGGTCGGTCTGACGCTCGAACTAGGCAACGCAGTCCGGTTAATGTTGCCACACAGTGCGTGGGAGCCAGCGACTTTTGTCCCGCTCTCGCTTTGCTTTTCCCATATGTGGCACCAGCGCAATTCAGCCCAGCCGCCTATTTTCATGGCCGTGCGTATAGTTTGTCCGTCCATAATATGGACTCAAACTTTGCAAAACTTTCCAGAAGTTCGGGATTCAAACGAGGCCCTACATGTTCACTTCTGGCAGGTCATTAGTCGGGGAACGCCAGCAGAAATCAAACAGGTTGAATCCATCATTCGCGATATGACAAACTGTCATTCACGGGATGTCCTACATGCGCTCAGTTTTGGAACGAACAGTTTGGTTGACGTACCTAGTGTCAATCCGCGAATGATAGTGTTTGTGACTCGTGAAGGAACAGGGAACAATTGTATACAGTCATCAAGGGCTCAGTTCCAGTTGAAGCAAGCCTGTGTTAATAACTTTGTCTATAGGGCTCTCTCTCCCCTGTCTTAGCGAATGTCTAAAGCTATATGTACACGATCAAATGAAACACGAACAATACCTTGAATGCCATGTTTAAAGGAAGTGACGTCATGCTGCTTCTCGAATTCGTGGTTACCGTCAAAGAATTTCTAAATAAGAACTGTTCTAATTAAATCCTTTCGTGACCGACTGTCGACTAATTAGAGCACATCCTATGGAAATCGATTATCGAAAACAAGCATCTAGGACAGAATGCTATTCTGTAGTGAGAAGAAAGCGACGCGGAAAGTGTAAACACGTGTTTGTGACTTGCGAGAAAGAAAAGGAGGAGCGGTGGAACATATTCGTCTGTATTTATTTAATGGCAATTATACAACAAAGAATTATGTATATTTCTACAGCAGTGAGTAATGTGATAGTAAAATACCTAGGTATATTCGACAACCTACTGTAAAATATAATATTTTGTATTGATCTTAAATTGAAGTTTATATAAACAAAATGAGAAACAAGTATGTATGTGAAGTAAGTCTTGAAGCTTTATTGGCAACGAATAATGAATAAATTCTCCCGGGCTATCGACCAGGTCAATTCTGGAAACTTTTCCAGAATTGACCTGGTCGATAGCCCGAGAGAATTTATTCAACTGTATATATCTGTGGAAATGGGATTTTATGAAATTATTTTGTCATTGTGTTTACATTGTTTTCATGGTGCTTCTGATTACATCTAGACCGAGGAAATACTTCAACATCACAATTCTTTCGAGTCATTTACCATACATCTTCCTTTGGAAAGAAAATTTGTTACGGCTAATCGCTAGTCTATTTATTTCTTTTCGTGCCGTACACACTTCCACCTTTTAGTAAAATGTGAACTTGTCAAATTTTTCTTTGATCGTGTACGAGTGTGCAATTTTAGATCTTTCAAGATCTCCAATAATAATTTCCAATAACGACTTTCAATTGTCGATTTTGTTGACTCATGAAAACTCTCTTTCAATGACAATTGGATCGTGTACAGACACTAGTATTCAATTTCGTTTCCCACCCTCGACATTGGCATCAAGGCCTTTACATTGTAAAGAAAGGCCTTGAAATACATGTATGTACGTATATATTCCATATAATGTGTACATTCACGATCAGTATCCAAAACATAGCCCGCTACGATCCTTCCAGCCTCGGCACTCGACAATCTCGTATGTTATTCCAAGAACTTACAATTTCTGCCGCTACCCACCTAATGGCGCTATGGCCGAGCGGTCTGCTTCTACCAAGACGATTCTAAAATAGGTGAACTTTATTATTGAGAGACTTGTAATTTAAGTATTTAGGTATTTCAAACATTTCTGTCGTTGAGGAAGCAATGCATTTCAACAGTATTGGAATGATGAATCTGCAGATAAGTTCACTTACGTCTTCACAATGATCATTATTCGTGGAACAGAACAACATAATGCATTGTGTCAAAGCATCTAGTAGGCTCTATATTTTCTTGTAGGTTTCGATTCACACTCTGGGTGAGAGAGGCACAGCATTTTCGATTTTTTTTTAATTGTCCACAAAACACCAATATAGCTGGGCGATGGATAGTGCATCAATCGATTTTTGTCACTTTTATAAATTAGATCCATACAAATGCCAAACTACAGGATGAGGTATATATTTTGCGTTGCATTTGGAGCAAGACATAATTTTTACAACATTTTACAATTCCGGCAACATAAACAAGGGAAGATAGTTGCACCGATTTCTGCCGAGAATCTCAAGAGAAAGCCAAAAATAAATAAATAAATAAATAAAAATAAAATAAAAACGTAACAAAGTTGTTATACATTGAATAACAAAACGTAAATAACTTATCTATGTACTAAATGGTTATGACATATTGGCGTATCCAGCGGGGGACAAGGAGGGCATTCCCCGTGAAAAACTAGTCGTAAAAAATGGCATTTGTTGTTTTTTTTACGTGAAAAGTAAAATAAATGTTATTCCCTTTTCAAATAATTCAAAACAAAGCATTGCCACAATATCGAATAGTCGTTTGTTTCCCTCAATGGAAGAAGTGTTATTTGTCCTGCTGGAAAATAATTTTCCCCTCCCAATAAAAGCAAAGTTTCGTTCGCGTAAGGATACCATAGGGTAATCAGTTATGGCTTCACACATTCTCGATCGCGGACATATTGGAAGTGATGTGATCAGCATCACGCACCGGCGACATTTAAGCTTAATGCCCACTGAGACGAGGGGAAACACGGTAACAGAACTTCTGTTGTCTGATTATAATGAAATCAAGTGGTGTAACGCCCACTACAGGAACACGCTCGGAACCGAAGCGAGGAATTTCCAGCCAAAAGTCTGCAGGTTATCTTAAAGGTTGTCGCCCAGTGAGACGCCGCAAACGCGTCTGTTGCCGCGTTTCTCCGCATCTCAGTGGGCGCTAATCTTCACTCACCCAGGGATTCCATTAGGAAACCACTGATGTGAACCTGGGTTAGACCCAGACCCTCTTATGCAAGAACACCGATGAAACACCGAAAATGACCGCACAGGGAATGCAACCGGGTCCCCCACGTGGTAGTTTCAAGTCTTAACTACTGAACCAGCGGTTCCTTCTTCAATAATTAACGTATACGAAATTTCCAGCAAGGCCTTTCACAATACACAATAATAGCAGAATATAAGCGGCAATAACCTTTCAAGGTCTTTTCGGCATGCTAAGAAAACACGGACCATTGTTGCCTAGCCAACTTCCAACGACCAAGTTTGATATAAATATTCGAAGTTGCTTTTGGAACAAATCGCAGGTTAACGGGACTATTGTTTATTCATTCATTCATGCAGCGTTTCGCCGCAACTTTGGAAGTTGAACTATTGTTTCTAAATAGCTTATATTTACGGCTGATCTTGTTTTAACTTGTATTAATAGAGGTTCCATTGTCACTTTGTAACAATAGTAAGCATAACTTCGAACATACACTACATAACAATTAAACATGTACTCACTACCAGCGTAAACGCACATAGTTCAACGGGAAAAGGCCGCTCAGCACAAGTCGGGGTCGAGCGCTTCTAGCGGAGAAATGTGGAGTTTCACACGGCACACAAAATCGTATTTGCGACGGCGAAGCGCCGAGGCTAGAAGGATCGTAGCGGGCTATGCCTAAAGTAATATTACTTACCGCATCAAACTGATTAATCTGTCTCACTTTGAGCTTACAAACTCAGGCGTTGAGAGCTCATCCACACCAGCTTCATTTGTTAATTAACTGTACAATCAAAAGGTAAGTATAATAAAATCTAAATAAAATGCTGAATATGTAGAATTTTTAATGTTGCAGTGCAAACATTTACTCGCCCATCCTGTTTATCAGATTTATCTCTCCATGTATATATATTCGAGGAACAAACTGGACATTATTAGTCGCATGTAATTGTCAAATAGTTGTAATTTTGTTATGACATATTTTGGAATAGCATGCACGAGAAGCTGGACATTATTAATCTCATTAGTCACATTTGGCGCCAAGTGTAGAACTAAACAATCGTAATTTTCAGTGGCCACCCCACAATATTTTGTAGGTAAGAAAGGAGAAGAGGAAAGTTGGATAAAATTGGGAACATAGGATATAACAGGCTGCCCTGGGCCCCACACGCAGTTTGATTTTTAATTTTTGTTATGTTATCGTCGCTTTTCTGCCACTTTTGGTTAATCACGGCTATAAGGATGGGTGTTGATATGATGAAATTGATGGAGGAACAAAGAACACCCAATATGAGACCGGAATTCGCACCCTGCATCCCTGGCGTCGTATAACTGGATTTTTTATCTTAAGTCGATGAAATATTTCTTACTTTACAATGCATAAACAAACTGGGTTAGTAATTAAAATCAATGTTAAATTTAATATTTCTTATATATAAGGGTTGTAAACATCTTAACAATGCAATTATTGGCACACAAGTTGCAGAAAATTTTAAATTAGTAAACTAGAATAAGTAGGATCGTACATAAAGATTTATCAGTACAGATATGAATAATAATAAAAATAGGGTCTATATGAAAAATTAGTGAAATTCAAACAAACAGCAGAAACAAAAATATCAGAGATTTATATAAAGGTGTAAATGAATTTAGAAAGGGGCGGCAACCTAAAGTAAACTTGATAAAAGATAAAGACGGTGATTTTTTGGCTGATCCAAGTGATATTTTAAATAGATGGAAGAACTACTTTAATGACCTCTTAAATGTTCATGTAGGAGATAAATCAGAAGTAAATGAAGTTCACACAGCAGAACCTATAGTTCCAGAACCTAACTTGACTGAAGTTAAAGATGCTATTAAAAGGCTAAAGAATAACAAAGCACCTGGCATTGATTTAATACCAGCTGAGTTAATTAAATATGGTGGAAATTCGTTAATATGTCAAATTCATAAATTAATTTGTTTAATATGGAATAAAGAAGAAATCCGTCAACAGTGGAAAGAATCCATAATTGTTCCTGTGTTTTAAAAAGGTGATAAAATGAACTGCAATAATTACCGTGAAATCTCTCTACTCTCAACAACATATAAAGTATCATCTAACATTCTTTTAGCAAGACTAAAACCCCATATGCTAATGAAATTATAGGTGATTATCAATGTGGATTTAAACGTAACAGATCAACAAGAGATCAAAATTTTTCACATCAGACAGACACTTGAGAAAAAGTGGGAATATAATCAAAGTGTCCATCAGCTATTCATTGATTTTAAAAAAAGCATATTATTCGGTCAAAAGAGAGAAATTATATAATATATTAGTCTAGTTTGGAATACCTACGAAGCTTGTTAATATGAAAAAAGTATGCACCAGTAAAAGAAAGTAAAATTCGTGTGGTATTAATGTGTCTGACAAATTTACAATTCATGATGGGTTAAAACAAGGAGATGCATTATCTCCATTGCTCTTTAATTTTACCTTAGAATATGCTGTTAGGAAGATAAAAGAAACTAACGAAGGACTAAAATTAAACGGTGTGACTCAATTGTTAGCATTTGCAGCTGATGTAGACTTATTAGGGGATGATATAAATACAATTAAGAATAATGCTAAAATATTTTTCAAAGCAGCTAAAGAGATAGGTTTGGAAGTTAGCAAAGAGAAAACTAAATATATGCTTACAGACCAAGACCAAGTGTTAGGTAATAATCAAAATCTAATTATTGATAACAACTCGTTTGAACCAGTTTCCAAATACAAGTACTTAGGAATAATACTAACAAAATGAAAATGATATTAAAGAGGAAATAAAAAGCAGGCTTAATTCAGGAAATGCAAGTTACTTTTCTCTTCATAAACTTTTGTCTTCTCGTTTAATATCTAATAAACTAAAAGTTAAAATATACAAAACAGTAATTTTGCCTGTATTATTATATGGATGCGAAACGTGGTCCCTTACATTGAAAGAGGAACATAAATTGAGAGTATTTGAAAATGAGATCCTTAGGAAAATATTTAGACCTAAAAGGGATGAGGAGACAGGTGAGTGGAGAAGGTTACATAATTTAGAACTACATAATTTGTATTCATGTCCAGATATTATTAGAATGATTAAATCAAGAAGACTTAGGTGGGCAGGCCATGTGGCACGAATGGGAGAGGAAAGAGGAGTTCACAGTACACACTGTGTCCACCCTTCATTAGAAGCTTATCTGGAATAAAGATCGTTGCAATGTAGGCATACTACATCATCATTATCACTGATTCACTTCCATTTCTCCATCACTTCCATGTTTTTATGGAAAGCCTCCCATTACTTGATATCTCAGGGTGTCTTCTGATGGCATTTTCGTACGTTTCTCCAGTTGTGTTCATTCCTGTAGCTCCTGTCCGTAATTTGTTGCCTTTGCCTTGTGTCTGCCTTCGGTAGCAAGAAGTTGGATCTTATAGTGTTATAATATAATCACTCCTGTCTTTTCCACACCACCTACGACTAACAGGTGGTTGTCCGAAAGTATTTTGTATGAGGCTTAGTCATCAAAAATGGTTTATGGAACCTTCAGTTTGAAATAAATATCGGATAGGTAACAGCGAAAGAAATAAACGTTCGATGAAAATTAAGAAAGCTAATGTGTTATTTATAAATATTTAATCTTTATCTTTTCAAATGAAAAACAGTGTCAGGAATTATATAATGGCCAAATGACAGAATAAAGAGTGGTTTCGCTACGCGGGCACGCGTTTGAGCGGTACTGTACGGTATAAACTCGTATAGGCTACTCTCTCTCTCTTTCTCTCTCTTTCTCTCTCCCTCTTTCTCTCCCTTTTTCTCTCTCTCTCTCTCTCTCTCTCTTTCTCTCTCCCTCTTTCTCTCCCTCTTTCTCTCTCTCTCTCTCCCTCTATGTCTCTCTTCTCTCTCTCTGTCTCTCTCTCTCTCTGTGTGTGTGTCTCTCTGTCTCTGTCTGTTCACTTCTCTCTCTCTCTCTCTCTCTCTCTCTCTCTCTCTCTCTCACACACACACACACACACACTCACTCATATACACGTATGTATTCTTCATTTGCTACCGAGTTTTGACTTGTGAGTTTTTGTTTGAAGTCAATTTTATGCACAGATAGGCCAATCGTGACTGGACCTAGTTTAAAGTGGGATCCGAACCACTATGTGCCCCCACCAGGAATCTCCCATTGTGTTCCGTACATTAAGTGGACACAGGGAAGCAGACCAGAGAAGAATCACTGGAATGATCAAATGTAACAAGTATACGAACACTCCTTTCCAACAACCTTAGGAACTGGAGGATTATTAACCAAACCGTTACTTTTCTTCTGATCTCTCCAGTAATAACAACTTGGAAACCAACTTCATATCATTCTTGGAGCCTTCCACATCACATCCATAATGTTGAGAAAAATGTTCCATGTTTTGAGATATAAGTGACTGACATGAATGAAAACTTACAACAGCTAAGAAGAACTTAAACATATTGTTATGTGTATACTAAACAACGCCAGATCGTGAGCTCCTGATTTATAGTAAAAAGGACTTTCAGTGGACTGCTCTTACTGAAGCTTTGCGACTTTTGGCTTTCGGCAAGTATATCGAGTTAAGTAACTAAATCGATGCATTTACACATAAAATAAGAAAAAAACACTTAAGAAACTTGATCATCATTACTACGCGTACTTATTCATTGAAAAAAAGAACAACATCGTACTTGCGAAACTTAATTTGTTTCGAAGTTTAGTTGGATTTTTTTTGCAAAAGTTCATAACTCGTATGTGCTACTATTCTAATTTGGTCCCTTCAAGTAAAGTTGAAACTGATGGTAATACCGGGTGTTTTGCTTAGGACTATATAAAATAAATTATTACATTTTCTTTACTTACAATGATTTATTTCCAAAACTTTTTACACGCATACATAAAGTCAGAATGTTTTGTTACATGTCTAGTACCCTTCAAATGTCTAAACAGTATTCCACCTCAGCGCATACGTTGAATAGCATTTAGGGCAGGCATCACATTGTTGACTGCAGCGCGAATTCTATCGCGTATGTCTGGCAGATCTCTAAAATTTGTAACATACACCTGCTCCTTAAAACCCCACAAGGAAAATCGAGTATAGTAAGGTCCGGCGACCGTCGTGGCCATTTCATGAACCTAGAACCTCTCCCAATCCATTACATTGAAATGGTCATGAGAAACATCCGACCTCCCTGGCAAAATGGCATGGGCTCCATCTTTCTGGAAGATTGTTCCTTCTGGAAGTTGAGGCACAGCGTATTCCTTTAACATGCCTATGTACAGATTTCAATTCTGCAACTGCCAAATAACAAAACAACTTCTGTTATGGCGTCCAAATAGTGACTGATGCAAGCTCGGCAGTATGAACAACTCCATAGGTCCTGCGCATGCGCAACCTGCCACACCGCATTGCCTTTAAAACTTCCTGTTACTCTTCATAGTGATACCAACTTTCAGTCATACAAACTAGTTGTTTCAATGTTACGAATTTTTATTTTATTGTAATCCTAAGTTGAATACCCTGTATACTTTTTGGAAGATTTTTTGTAGTTTTATGCCGCACAGTTGATTTTCGATTACAATTACTATTGTCGACAATTATTCTTGATATCGGGTCAATTCGAACATTTAGATATCGAAATTATCCTCGTATTCAGAATATCACACAAAAGGAGGCGTGGAGACATTTGCTAATGATTACTTTTTCAAGTGACGGTCGCCGGCCCCCGTGGCATAGGGGTTAGCACATTGCGCTACGACGCCAGGGGTCCCGGGTTCGAATCCCGACCTGAGCATGGATAATCATTCATCCCCATCTTCGCAAATTAGCCAAAAGTGGCACAAAAAAAGTAAATCAATCAATTGACTGTCTTTACATTCACCTGCTAAGAAAAAAATAGCTGTTTCATCAAAATATATAAAGATATAAATCCAGGACATTATATTTAGGTGTAATTTTAAAATTATCAGCTTTGAAATACTAGTTATCAAACATGAATTGATTCTTGATTTGGTTTATTTTACTTCGCTTTTCTGCTACTTTGGCTTGTCGTGAGGTGAGATTATATGATGAAATTCATGGATACTCGCAAAGGAAACAACACATGCCCAGGCCAGGATTCTAAACCTGGACCCCTGGCGTCGTTGTGCGGGGTGCTAACCACTCCGCCACGGAGGTCTACGAAATGTGAATTGATAAGCTACTGAAAAATGGCACTATTATCTTTGTGAGAATGTGTTATAATATTTCGTAGGAGGAATCCTTTAGGGTCGGTCCCTGACCCCCCCCCCCTTTTCATTTTACAAATACATACATCAACTGATACTAATCTGTCACAGCAGAACATTGCTATGAGGCTGAAACATAAAAAAAAATGAATATCAAGATCACCGTCGAAATCTTGAAGTACCAATTTGATATTAATAGAAAAGCAGGTCATGTTTCTGATATAAGAGAAGTCCAAAGCACATTATTCTGTGATATAACGAAATTATATACACGCCCAACACAGTACTGAGTAATGCAAACCAAAACCAACTTTCTTGAGATTACGTTTAGGTAGTCATTAGATATATAATAAAGTGTGATTTCAACCACATTCTGCAATGAAGTGTGCGATTTGGCTGGATCAAAAATCGTGCGCGGTATATCTGTGTGATTTTCACTTGGTGTTCCCGAAACTCCATAAACGCACCAAATACATCCCACGAATTTGTTGCATTCTCTCCCGAAGTTAGAATGCCAACTTAAAGTTTTGTATCACGTGACTCGGGCAACATTTGTCTGGATTAGAATCCAAAGTTCTAATAAGCTGTTTCACAAGTCCAGCAGAACGGCGATAACAAGATTTGCTAACTCGAAACTAGAACTTCATGAATCGCAATACAGCTGCTTCCTGACTGACCGAACCCTTCTCCCCTTGAGATCTAATTAATTGTCTTTTCTGCTTACGGGTGCTGCGCAAAAGTTCTTCTGTAGCAAAATTCAGCGAAGGAACGTGTTCCCAAATTATTTTTTTTCAGTGCCACTACAGGAAAAAAAATACAATCCGCCATTGACTTGATTGTTTGTACACATCGTACGTTTGTCTCCTTCAGCACTCGGGTGTCTCTTTGTTTAAAACTGAACACTGCCGCACATGTAACATACTGTACAATACAATAGTCCTTCGTAATAACAGCAACAGTAATGTCTAGCGAGGTGAACCTTTGAATTATGTTATTTGTTACTAAGTAGGAGTATGGCACCTCATACGTGAAAAGCATACGATGTGTACAAACAATGAAGTCAGTCGCGGATCGTAACCAGACATTCGCAATTATCTTGCAAACGGTCGCATACATACATACATACATAAAGTTTTATGACCGTGATAGATCCGAGGGAAATTGGCAAGGATAGTTAAAGACATAACTTATATTTCCCAGGTGGAAAGCTTTTGCTGTTACGGAAATAAACTTCTGGTTTAGGAATGCCAGAGAGTTCAGATTAAATTAATAATTTCAATTCTACTGTGAATTTATTGATTTGATTGAGTTGCTGTCTCAAGTCTACTTCATGCACAGCAAGGCTAATCGGGACTGGACCTACAGTTGAAAGTGGTAACCGAACCACTATGTGCCTCCACCGGGTATCGAACCTGGGACCGTTTGATTTCAAGGCGACAACTCTACCACTGCGCCATCGGAGCGAAATCCACAAAGTAGGATATTTTACACTTGCTATGAATAATAATTTCAAATAGCTTGGATCTGAAAATTTACGGAAGCAGCATTTGTGTCTAAGCAGATTTTCTCCGTGTAGTGATTTGCGTAATGCATTGCAAAGTCGGGTGTTTTGGGTACGAATTCAGGCGAAATCATCTTAATTTATTTGTTTGTTCATAAAAGATTATTATATCTGAATAAATACATTCTAATAAAATAAGGAATTTGCACAGCATAATTCTCATAGCTCGACGTACAGGTGTATATCGAATTAATATAATAAATTTAGGTAACATTTCAATGCTTCCTGGGAGTCTCTTGCGAAGGAGTTAGTGCCTTAAGAGTATGGTTGTCCCCTCCCTTCCCATAATTGATTTAAAGTTTAGAAACTTTTTCTCTTTGTAATAGCTTCCGTCTTAACAAAGTTATCAGCCAGACGAAAAGGTGCATATATTTCCAGGCACGTAAGATCAGTTCGTTAGGGGACTAGTCCTACAAACTTCTCTCTTCTATAATTAGCTTAAAAGAAATTCAAAGTTTTTGGTAATTATGTCCAAAGAAAAAAAGGTAAGGAAGAATCCCTTACAATTTATATTTGAAAGTCAAGGTAAAGCCACTTCATGGCCGGCAAAAAGGGATTGTGGTATGCAATGATCAAACTGTCTTAGTTTGAAAAAGTATTTTTTACATTAACATTCATTCATAAAAAAGAATGTTGTCTTTTTAGGTGCATTTAATTGAGTATCTATGATGAAAGAGAGTAAAGATTTACATATTTCAACTTTCCGTAAGGTGAGCATTTTAAAATAACGATTTAAAATTTATCTTGGTTGTGGAATTATTGAAACAGGTTGAGATGTATACTTGAATTTGAATTTTTATTTGAATTGCTGTTTTAAGTCCACTTTATTCACAGATAGGCTAATCGGGACTGGACCTATAGTTTAAAGTGGGATCCGAACCACTGTGCAATGTGCCTCCACCTGGTATCGAACCCGGGACCCCTTGATTACAAGGCGTATGCTAATTACTGAAAGGCAACAAGATACGGTATATTACCATTGCGTTTCTTTTTTCCATTATTTTTAGATTTGGTTAATAGATCTCCCACCATTCTCATTGTTCAAAGCTGTGCCTCGTGGTTGCATACACGAATGTTCAAGTACTCGTAGCGTCGAAACTAGACCTCCACAAGTAGAAAAGTGTTGTTCATCGAGATGCTCTTTACACACTATGAAACTTATTATAGCATTATTTCTTCTTTCTCGCTTTCTATTTCGGTTATTTTACGTCACTCTTATACCTTTGGGTTAATCACGACGATTAGTATAAATGGTGAACCGACGAAACGAATGATGAGAGAAACACAACTATGCATGGTTCGAAACTGGGACCTCTCATTTCGTAGCGCATTACGTTGGAACACTCCTCCACAGAAGCCCGCTATGATTTTATCAATCTCTATTCACATTAGCAGAATGAATTTCATCGGCCGGCCTCGGTGGCGGAGTGGTCATCACAGCGCGCTACGACGCCAGGAGTCCAGGGTTCGAATCCCGGCATGGGTGTTTGTGAATATCCCTTCATCATTTTAATCATATCATCACTCATACTCATCTTTGCAATTAGCCAAAGGTGGTAGAAAAGCGAAGTAAAATGTACCAAATCAAACACTCAATCAAGAATGATATTCGTACAACTCTTCCCCACTAGTAAACGTTAGCACATGTATATATCTCATTGAGTTGGTAGAGTCGAATTACTTTCGGAACATCTCCAGCGGACTGCGCGAATCTGTATAGCGAGCCTAGTGGGCGTGTATAACCTGAGTAAGGGGATTAGCGATAGGTTCGGGGTTGAGATGACGTCAGCGGCTCGCTTGGTTAATTGGCTGCTTCGAGAATTGCGACTCGTTCCGAAGCTTCAAATGCATAACTGCCAAAGATATTACGGAAATAATCTCCCTCTACAACTGCGTTGAATCAGCAAATTTAACATTTGAAATGTCTTGGGTGGGTTTTGTCAGATGTAATGTCACTTTTTAATCAAGGGTTCAATACCGGCTGGGAGCAGATTGCACAGTGGTTCGGATCCCACTTCAAACTGTAGGTTCATCACCGATTAAACTATGCGAGCATGCGGGACTGAAATCAACCTTTGGGAAACGAAACGAACTTTGGGGATGTTTTTGTTGTAGCAATACACGCTAGAGGTTGAAGTTGGCAACACTGCAGAAGGGCCATAAAGGAAAATGGTGTTGTCGTGAAAAACTCGCTTTACCCTTCTGCTATTACGAAAACTCAATTGGTCACCATCGAGCTACGATCGTTCCGAACTCGATTTTGTAAGGGACAGCAAGTTCCAGCCTCTATAACTTTCTGAAAGAAGTTCGTGAAGAGGAAGCAAATTTTCAAGGACATTTGATGTGTTCTTTGCTACTACAAAAGCGACTCTCTGTGCATACATGCTATCTTCGATTGATGGGTATTTCAAGCTTTCATTTTAAGTAAATGAGCGTGATCTTCTTTTGTTCTTCAAAAGTTTTAAGTCCACTTTATGCTTAGATAGGCTAATCGTGACTCGATCTTTTGCTTAAAGTGGGATGTCTTTCCACCAGTGACGATGCCAGAGGGAGCAACTTCCCCCCTGGTTGACCATACCCCCCCCCCTCTACGTTCCCTTCCCCAGCAAACAAGAAAAAACTACTCTTTTAGCAAAGTATGCATTTTATTCTACTTATGTATATACTAAACGTGATTGCGCCCCACCAGAAAAAATCCCCGCACACCTCTCCTTCCTGTTTTTCTTGCGCTGTTACTTGCATCCTCATGGGATCGAACCTCGCATCCCTTGTTTATAAAACGACATCGTTAACGCTGCGCAATCTGTTCTGTTCTTCCAAGCATGCATGTGGAACGCTATACTCTATCCCCAGTCTGTGGAGCAAGGCTACACATGGCGGCAGAGAAGGGGGTGGGGGTGCAGTCGCTTTCCTCCCTCCACGCAATCCCGTTCCCTCTTAACGTGTTCATTGGTGTTCATTCTTTCCAGCTTTCGCATCAGCCTGTACTGCTTCGCTCTGCCCACTCGAATCCCCCCTCTGCCCACCTCTTCTCTGCCGCTTCTCTGCTCCAGAAATACCTGCGACAGGGTGTACTTGCGCAGCGACTGGTTTTCTTTCGCTTGCTCCAGAGATACCCGGGACAAAGTATATATACTGAATAAATATGGGTTGATTCTAATTAATGTAGCATATTTGAACAATTATGTTAAGCGCAACAGAGCAGAAAGGATCAGGGGAAAGCGTCTGGCCTCCCGATGACGTAGCATAGTAGGAACTCCGTCGCCTTGTAATCAATAACCCCCAGGCTCGTTACGCTGTGGAGGCGCATAGTAATTTCGATACCACTTTAAACTGAAGGTCCAGTTCCAATTAGCCTAGCTGTGCATAAAGTAAACATTAAAAGAACTCGAAGAAGAAAGCGTTTATGGCCATCGTGAAAGTTTCACTTCCGTTCACATAAAATGGCACTTTCTTTTACTTCTATTTAGTGTGCCCCGTTTTGAATAGGCCAACCTCTCCCCCCTAAAACTTATTCCTCCCTCATTCGTAAGAATGCCGTAACCCTCCACTGACATACATCATTGCCTCCCCGATGGCGTAGTGGTAGCGTCGTCGCCTTGTAATCAAGGGGTCCCGGGTTCGATACCCGCTGGAGGCACATAGTGGTTCGGATCCCACTTTAAACTGTAGGCCCAGTCCCGATTAGCCTTACTGTGCATAAAGTGGACTTAAAACACCAACTCAACAACTATTTATATACGTACGTTTGTGAACACATTTTGTTGTTTGTTGAGTCCCAGTTTCAAGTCCCTTAACTGTCGTCTCGCATTTTACTCGTACCATGAAACTGGCCGTATTTAGAACGATGAGTATCCTAGTTGCGCTTTACCCCTTTGGCACATTTATATTTTGGCCACAAATTAAACATGTGATCTTTCCACGCACTTCACAACAACACTTTTCTTACTTCCGCCCAGGGCACCAGGTTCGAATCCCGGCCTGGACATGGGTGTTCTTTGCGAGTGTTCCTCCATCAATTTTATCATATCATTACTCATCCTCATCTTCGCGATTAGCCAAAAGTGGAAGAGAAGCGAAGTAAAATAAACTAAATCAATCAATCAATCTTACTCCAGCGATAGTTGTTGAAACTTAACCAGAAACTGACTTTCCTTTAAGGCAAACCATTCTCAATCAAGAAACTGACTTTCCTTTAAGGCAAACCATTCTCAATCAAGAAACTGACTTTCCTTTAAGGCAAACCATTCTCAATCAAGAAACTGACTTTCCTTTAAGGCAAACCATTCTCAATCAAGAAACTGACTTTCCTTTAAGGCAAACCATTCTCAATCAAGGAACTGACGTATTAGCAACAGAAAGTATGCACGCTTCCCTCTTCCAGCCAGCAGGACAATTTGTACTTTAGAACTAATCCGTCAATCTACTTAGTCGACACTACACCTACCTACCCCTTAATGAAATGCAGGAATGCACCTGTATAGGATAAATAGGTCAATCTGGTAGAGTTCGGATGAGTCGAGGCTTGTTTCATGAGAAACTGAAAAGCGGGATAACTACTACATATGTATAGATAGATAGTCCTGTGTGCATGAAATGTACGTATGGTCAAGGTTGGGCGCATTAAGGAATGCTGCGGGCCGCGAGTTTGACATGGCTTGTCTAAATGTTCTTCAGCTCTGAAGTGTTCGGAAATATTTCAGATAATTTTGGCCACCAATTTTTTCGATGCCCCAAAACGGCTTTTCCAGTTTAAATATATATGGAACTTCGTAACAGAAAACAAAATACTCACAATTTTAATATCACTGACTGAAAAATCATGACGTAGCTTCACAAGTTTCATGTTGTCGCCTTGGAGGACGGGTACATTGAAATTTTCAACATATTTTACACAGGTGATAATATTCAAATAATTGTCCAGAAAGCGACATTAATATTTTGAAACTGAGAAATGAGAAGATAATGTCAATTAAAATTTTCGAGTCGCTACTTCGACTACTTTTATAATTTTACTTTTTCGTGCGTTTACAAATGAATGAAGTTTTTACACACACTTAATTTGTTACAAGGTTACGGCTTTGTGAATGAGGAAAACTGTTTTCGACGTCAGTGAAAAAAAATCAACCAAGTTGAATTGAAATTGAAAGACCTATCGAACATTTTTCTCATTTCAAGTTTTCGAGATATCCTCCATTATCATATTCATTGGGAAAGGGAGCACCATAAAGTACAAACTACACACACCTTTAGATGTATTCCATGCATTCCCATGCGGTATTGTTGAAAGTTTGTGCATTTTAATAATATAATTTTACCTCTTACGATGTTAATCACTGAAAACTAAGAACATTTTGGTACCCATTCGAGGAGAGTAACGCATACCGAAAATTATTCCTTCTAAATTTGTTTCAAAGCAAGAGTCTTATCCATGTGGATTTTTCTCGACCCAATTTTCCATGTAAGGTTTTGAAGATACCGCGAAGCATTGACGTTGAAAGTTTGTGCAGTTCCGTCCAATGTAGGGAATCTATACACGTACATCCAGACGGTATATGAGTCTGAGTACAAAAACCTTTTACCTGAACACTATGAACTATTTTATGTGAAGCTTTTGTTCGTAATGGTACGTTACACTTTGTTTATTTGGCGTCCAAATGTTGCATTGATGTTATTGAAGGAGAGGTATTTTTGTCTCTAGTGAAAAGTTAAGTTACCCTTTCTAAACCAGCATCCTAATTATGCCATTTTCTTATTTTTAATTTCCTCTAGTGAAAAAAATCACTATTCCCTAAATCCTTTGAAGGAACCTGATGTGCAAGTTTATAATACTTCTAAGTTATAGTTTAACTATAGTAATTTCTTAAGAAATGAAGATCGTAAAGACGTGTGATGTGAATTATGTTTTACCAGGAAATGCTAGATTGTACCTTTCCTCAACATGAGAGTCTTTTTTTTTTTTTTTAATGTTACATCCCTCTGCCAATGAGGTATATAATATTCAAACACCCCTCATCCCTGCTGAGCGCGCTCTGTTCTTTTTCTTCTAGAGTGTCTTATGGGTAACTTCTGTACTCTAAACCCTTTGCGAAGGTTTTGGAATATTTTGTGAAATATTTTCTGCAAGAAGTGGGATTTTAACCTCAAGCGGAAATAGCTTTGGCAACATGTGTCTGTGGAATAAGTTTGTGTACGAAAATATAAAGTATTATAATTGTCTGATACATTTTAGTAACTAAAATCCTGATAAAGTCGTCCCTTACTTGTGGCTGCTTTGTCCGACGATAGTGGGGACTGATTTACGAATATAAAAACACCCAAGCACATTCTATGTTGCGAGGATTGTGACTTTGCAAGGTTGTCTCCGATATCAATCTTTATTTTTCAAAGTTTATGCTCCACACAAATGGCAGAAGGGCTTTAGAAAACCCATTTCTAATATCAAACCATCCCCTGCAACAGTGGTTGTAGATTGCACTATAGCTCTTTTCAGTTCTTACGGCGGGCGCTCTAGGAGCTGGCAAGGGAAGTGGGGAGCGGAGAATTCGCCGCAGACCAACCAGACAACAGCAGTAGCGGCGAGAGATACGACGTGGCGGAAATAATTACTACGTGAACCTCGTTCTACAGGCTGCTGCGATTCTTATCGCGCTGGATTGGTCGCTTCCCCGCTCCCCACTTCCCTTGCCAGTTTCTAGAGCGTCCGCCGTAAAAACTGAAAAGAGCTATAACAGAATCATCCTGTATCCAGTTTTTATACAGTGCGTTCGAAAAGTCTCTCCGCAGTGGATTATGGCAAGAGAAATACACTCACCTAGGTTACAGTAAATGTTGAAAATGTTTTCCTTGAGCTTGAAGACACAGGTCAATCCTGTTACGCATGTTTGCGAACACTCGAAGTAGCATTTGGTGATGGATTGATTGTATGTAATATGTGATAGCGTCCTTGAGTTCTTGAATAGTTTTAGTTTGATCCTTATACACCACGCCCTTGGCTGCTCCACATAAAAAGAAGCCTAGCGGTGACAAATCGGGCGATCTTGGTGGCCAGATTCCCTTCGAGATGATCCTGTCAGCGAGAACTTCATCCAATAACCGCATTGAATTCCTTGCAGTGTGTGGCGTTGCGCCGTCCTGCTGGAAGTAAGCATGGCGAAGTTCATATTTACTGAGTTGCTCTATGAAGGGAAACAGAATATCGGAACAGTACCTGTCAGAGTTAATGGTGTCCTGGAAGAATATGGGGCCAATAATGCGCTGCTGCGACATGGCTACCCAGACACCAAAAGTGTATATCTCAATACTTTTCTCACAATAACAAGAACCGACATCCACTGCGGAGAGACTTTTCGAACGCGCGTTATAAATAGGATGACTTATAGACGACCTTAGCCTCCCCAATGGCGCAGTGGTAGCGTCGTCGCCTTGTAATCAAGGGGTCCCGGGTTCGATACCTGGTGGAGGCAAAAGTGTTTCGGATCCCACTTTAAAGTGTAGGTCCAGTCTCGATTAGCCTTACTGTGCATAAAGTGGACTTAAAACAACATATCAATCAATCAATCAATTATAGACGACCTCACCGGTGGTAACAGTAACTATTTTTATTTTTTTTATTTTTTTTAACTCTTTCGATCCTCTTCGTTTCACTACAAACCAGAACCATTTAGCACCTGAATCATAAGTCGTTGATGTCTTTCTCGTCATAGCTGTAGAAATGATCAGCTTCAATATCTTCAAAAACCCTTTTCATCTTCATAAAAAGGTCGGTCATGTTCCACGGTTCCACTTTTTATATGTATATTTGATGCCAAACTTTAAACTCTAGGTCCATACTCGATTAGCTTATCTGTGAATAAAGTGGATTTAAAATTAAGCTCAAACTCGAGACAAGAAAAATACTACGCCGATACAAAAAGAATAATACGTACTAATAATACCCATATGCCAAGTACACGGAAAAATATTATACAAATAAATGCAGGGACGATGTAAAATCTCGGTCAGAAGCCAGCAAAAGAAAATACAATTTTGCGTACCTTCCTTCGAAACGAGCTCTTTGGTAAACACAAAGGAGCTCCAGGTCAGTCCTGAAGATGAGCGTTCGATAGGTGGCGTGCTCACCCAAGTAGCAGATTGGGTGGTAAAAGTTGTGTCAAAGTATGTATCCAAACAGGGCAGAAGCGGAGAATAACTGTCTAGGACCTGAGTTCATAGAAAAGTTTGTCACCAGGAACAATTTTAGCGCATAGAATGTGCTTGGGTGTTTTTATATTCGTAAATCAGTCCGAACTTTTCTAAAACTTTGTTCTAGTTCACATCTTGAACATCTATGCCCTCTCACTTTTCACGATAAATCTACAAGGGCTTCTAATTTACCTTATTCTTCTAATGTTGACTTATGAATTGCGTGATTCTGATATGTAAGATTGATATCCATAACATTTTTTTGTTGCAGTAAGGTTTCAATAGGTTCTAAATAATCACGAAAACTGTATCTACAAATAGCACGAAAATGTTCAAGGTTTTTATCCCAAAATTGCCTATCAGGTAATTGCTTTCACCCACAGAAATTATTCATCTTAAGCCTTCTGCCGTCCTTCCCCTTAGATATTATATTTTACATAATGTGTCGCTACATTAGGTCCAATTATGATTATTAGGTTTATTCTTTTCTAAAATTCCGAATAAATTGCATGTTCCATTGACAATAGGAATGAGCAACATGAACGTTTTGCTGTCTTTCATGACATCAACTTTAAGATTGCTGTGTCCCTTTGGCGCCTCTTCTATTTTTTTTAAAACGCTTTTGCTATTCAAGGGGTATTCGTAATTTCCCTATCCGCGTTCATTCTTTAACTCAGTACTTTTGCTCACAAAAATTAACATCTTTCGTCGAATGTAACACCAATGGATAAACACATTGTTTGAGAACGCAGACAGCATATATATCTACAATGTGGAGTTTATTTCCACAATTAGGCCTTGGTTGTTCTTGCTTATTACTAGTAAACCTACTTTGTAAAAAAAAAATATTTTGGAGATTGTATCGAGACAAGACTTCGCAGTGTTTCGGTCTCATCTCGAGTTTTAAACGCCTAACTTTGTCTCCTTTTCGTCTCGTCTCCAATTGCATGTCTTATTTAAAACAGCTAACTCATGCAACGTTCCAAACCACGTTCGTCGTGTGCGTTGTATGTTTTGTTTTTACTTATGCGCGATTCTTTTCAAGTGAATATGTGCTCTTAGATTTTGGAGTACGTAATTCACAGTACCTTCCTATTTGTCAACGAATATAATCGTACCACACAAACTAAGTTGCCCCAAAATGTAGTGGCAAATTTCCTAGCTGTAGGCTATAGGGAAATATTGTAATAGCCTTGTAGCAAAAAAAACATTCATAACACGGATGTTCGTTGTAGGTTATAATATTGATGGCTGCTGCTCAGGGACGGCGCCAGGGGGCGCGAGGGGGTGCTTCCGCACCCCTTAAGCACCCCCTACGTTCAACTGAAAACATTAACCCTTACAACGTCATATAATTCTAATTATGCGCTGCTAGGGGGTCTTCGAGCAGTTGCTCAAACTATTCAAACTAGTCATATTGAGCGCCGAATGTTAGGTACTGAAGTAAGACCGTTATTATTGTATGCAACAGGCAAGCACTGAAAGAGATGTCGATATACAAACTTTTCTGCACTGGCGGCAGCCTCTATAAAGATCAGCGGCCGTTTTTCTTTCGTCAGCATTGTTGTTATGCATTTTTTCTTCTTGTTTCTTCAAGTGGTCTCTTTGTGGTTTTCGATAATTGCCTATAGCTTAATGTGAGTTATGTCTTTTTTTTTTCTCTCTTGCATTGTTGATAAACGGTTTATTTTCCGTCTGCTTGTTTCTTCCTCGCACTGGAGCAAACATTTTAGCTGCTTTCAATATCACCAAGTCGTGCTCGGGAAATTATTTAAGGCTCCTTCATACCGCGACGAAAACGCGCAGTGCAGACGTTCTGTTTTAAACAGATTTTTCAGTTACGAGCAAAGATAGGACCTCGGGGTTTGTTTTCTATCCTTCAGAAAATATGGCTGCGTAATTCCTACAAAGCAGAAATTTAAAAAAAGACCCTGCTTAATAAGTAAATTGGGCATAAAAATGGGGAAGACCGTAATTTTCACATGCAATTATCTCGTTAACCACACAAGCTTATGGAAAACTGTTTTGTTGGGGTCATGCAATGTTCATTGTACTTGACATTAACATCATCACTGTAGAAGTCAGTTTTCCTATTTTGAGACTGTTTGAGGAAAACGAAACCCTTGCAATACGTAAAAGTGTCCCTGCACTGTGGCGACACCTCGTGCAGATAGTTAGAAGCGTTCTAAACTCCACCCACAGTAGAACGCGGAGGGATACAACAAAATAGCTCGAAGACAAAACACGATCGCAAGAGACAGGGGGAAGTGTGCGTGCGCCAACTGGACGAGTTCAATTGCAAAATATGGGTGACGGCAGCAAGTGTGTTTGGCGTAAGATGTGGGCTCCGAGAAAATCGTCTGCTGCAGAAACAACAATGAAGTTTCAAGCGCTACAAAATCGCCGGCAAAATAACTACACAGACGTTTACGTATTGTGGAAGGGTTCAGAATGAAATATAAATAATACCTATCCGTTTACTACATCATCAAATGGGGAAGTATTTATCGATTTCCATTAGACGTTTACATTGTACGTACGTAAACCAGTAACGTTATTTTGAGTAATTCAATTAAACCGGTCTCCTTGGCAAATATTACGCTATAATACGTAGAACGAGTTAGCTGGGGGTCCGGACCTCCCCCGAAAGGATTATGAAGTACTAAAATTAAATAATGTAAATATACTCCTTTAGCAATTTTTGCACATTCAATGGATAATTTCCTCTGAACGAGTATTGGAAGGAAAGGATTATAGCTATAAATATAATACGGCTTTGAAGTATAGCATCCGAAATACTTATCGGAAGGCAATGATTAGGATTGACATCATACGGCTTTGAAAGACATAAGGAATTTATTTGGGGCGTCTGGACCCCCTTCCCCAAACGAAAAGATTACCAAGTAATAAAATTATAACAATACTCGTTTAGCATTAGTGAATTTATTGGAAGGCAAGGATTATATTGGGATCGTACGGCTTTGAATGATATTACAAAAGAAGATTTATGCATACTACAACTCATAACAATATGTATACAATATTAATCAGAAACTTCACTGTATCTAACATTGATTTCGTTATGCAATAGTATTCAATTCTTCTTCTATTTGACATTAATTTCTAAACGAGGTAACCTTTGTATGTAACGTATGCACTGTTTGTGGCATAGTTGGAAGTGGATATTTCTGGGAGGCCTTCACATAACGTACAGTAACAGATTTCACTTTTGTAAGTGTTTAGAGGCTAATTTTTTCATGAATTTGATCGTATTTATGTATTGCAATGCACAGGGGGCGTTTTGTATAGCAACAGAGAATATGTTTACCTTTGAGACTGATTTTGTCATATAAATTGTTCGTAAAGTATTATTAGCTTATGTAACGTAATGTACTGAAACGAAAGTCGCTTTCCAATTATTGTGAGAGTTTCGTTGTCATGTATTTGTTCTTATTGTATTACATAGTGTATCTACGTGCACTGCTGTTCATGAATTTTTAAGAAGCTCATTGTTTGTGTCCGTATATGATTTTTTTGTAGTCCACTAATTTTTTTTACCTGTTTGTCAGATTTCTTCTTTTCTTGTTATTTGTACTTCAAATAAGCAACAATTGGAATAGTATACAGGGTGGCCAGACTCAATTGGGCACTTTTCGAATATTAGTAACCAATAAATCCAACAGCACACGGAAAAATTGGAAAGTACATTTTGTTGTCGATAGATGGCTGCATCATACGGTATGCTGTGAACGAGGTTGATCGCTGGATTGGCCGTCGAGATCCTGTGGAGTGGCCAGCCCGATCACCCGACATCAACCCACCAGACTTTTTCCTTTGGGGTTACCTCAAACACAAGGCGTACGCTAACCCCATTGACAGTGAGCAACATATGCGTGAGGTGATTGTTCAGGAGTAAGGCGTGTGAAAATGTTGCTCTGCGTCTACAAGCCTGTGTTGACTTAGATGGTGCCCAGTTCGAACACTATCTTGAAAATCAATGACTTATGTGTATGTGATTCCATTTTTGTAACAATTTTGTAGCCATTGGAATTGTTAACATTTGTCAATAAAAATAAAATAAAGAAAAAATAAAAATAACATCTAATCAAAAACTGCCTAATTGAGTCTGGCCCACCCGGTATATATACACATAAGAAACTGTTACTTAAGCAAGAAAAATAAATGTACCTCGAGAAAAACCAGTCTACTCCGTTCCCTGCGGTGTAGATGGCAATGTATGTTCTCATCATCCCATTCATTACTCTTCACCACGAAATAAACTTTATCTGCAGAAAATAATACAGAAAGACTACTAATTCAGTAACGCACAACTTTGCTCTTCCAGTGTAAGCGTTGTTCGTTGTAAAAGCAAAGTTGTAAAACTACAATTTTAGCATACGTGTAGTTAAGTGTACATGATCAGAATGATATGTGTATATCTTATGGAACACTGCCCATTCAATGAACCTGTTGTGATCACTGACTGGGCAAACTGAAGAAATGTTTAATTCGTGGTCTGTTTTAAACTAATTAGTCTCATCCAGCGAAAATATAAACAGTTCATATTATTAGATTACTATTGTTAGTAAACGTTATAATAAAAACAATGTATTGCCGGCCCGCGTGGCGGAGTGGTTAGCACATCGCGCTACGACGCCAGGGGTCCCGGGTAGTGTTGCCCACGAGACGAGACTTTGGCCTGTCTCGTCTCGTGGAAGTCTCGTGGAAATGCTGTCTCGTCTCGAAAATATTCGTTTGTCTCATGACACATGGTCAATCTCGTCTCGTCTCGAATTTTTAAAAGCCTGTCCCGTCTCGTCCCGTGGACAACACTAGACTAGAGAGCAACTGGGAAGGCGGTCGTCTGCTACCTTCGCGCAGAGCGTTGCCACATCCGCGGCCGAGTGGATATGCGATGTATTTCGCACGCACCGCAATGAAACGATGAACAAGATCTTTGAGCCAAAATTTAAAAAAAAAGAAATTTCGTTTGACATTAAGCGAACAAATCGAAGCATTTTTGTCTCCATAGATACTACAATTATAAACATACAAATGAAATCGCAAAACAGAAATGAATAGGATAAGAATGCGGCAACTGAACATACATACCTGCAATTTTACTCAGATTCAGAAGATTCATTTTCACCCTCAGTGTCTTCGGAGTCGGAGTCCTGCAGGTTGATAACGAAGGGCTCCATGATGCTGTCTCGAGAGATTTCACGGTGATAATCCTCTTCTTGCAGACGTTCTGCATGTTGCACACATTTATCCCAAGCAGAAACCGACACGTTCGCTACAGCCTCGTGCGTCAACTTTTCGACATCAGCCATTTTAAAAGTGCTGTTCTTTTCTGCAACGTAAGATTTCACTTGCGCCCAGATTAATTCGATGGGGTTGTATTGGCAATGGTACGGGGGCAGACGCACAACTTGGTGGCCGAATCCTCTTGCAAGTGTATCCACTTCGTATGATTTCGACGTCGGCTTGTGAGTCCTGACCAAAAGTAACAGCTCTGCTCTGGTTTGCGAAGATGCGTGGGGAATATTGTGTTTTTCCAGCCACGATATTATTTCTGCTTTCCTGGTATTTGTTGTTGGGGCCTTATTTAACTCTACAGAATGTACGCTGGCATTATCCATAACTATAGTGGAATTTGGAGGAAGGTTCGGAATTAATTTTTCTTCAAACCACTGCTTAAAAACAGCACCAGTCATTTCGTTGTGGTAATCGGTAGATGTGCTTTTCGATTTTGCTCTGAAAATCAATTTGCAATCGGGAAGGAAGCCGGTGTTTGCAGAGCCAACGTGGCAAACAATCAGACGCCCCCCCCTTTCCTACAGGAACTTTTAGGCCACCCGTACCATCGTTCATTTGCCAACATGTTTTTCGTGTGTGGTTCTGGTTAACCCATGTTTCATCGAGGTAGAAAACAGGTGATTTTCCTTCTTGTTTGATGCAATGAATCTTTCGCAAGAATGCAGCTCTCGCAGCTACGATGTCCGTCCTTTCCATTAACATCTTCCGTCCATCATTGCATTTTCTATATTTAAACCCCATGCTCTTTAGAATACGCAGCATAGACCATCGGCTGCCAACAAATTTACATTCCGCCTTCATTTTCTTTGCGAGTTTCAATGATGTAGGAAATTCACCATTTCTGTACATGTTCAAAACTTCCCTGCGTAATATGCTCTTATCGAAATCATCAATATCGGTAACAGGCTTTTCGCGGCGAGGATTTTTGCCTGGTGATCGAAATACAGCACTCCCACTTGCACTAACAGATTTTTTCCCCTCGCTCACAATTCTCTGCACTGAACGCAAACTTACCCCGCACGCCCCGGCAGTCCTTTCTTGAGGTCTGGCAACATGGCACTCAGCTTCGCCCTCCACAATCGTTTTCTGCTCGGCCTCGATTTTAAAGTAATTGTACACGTTGTACACGATCTCACGTGCTTGCTTGTGTAAAACACAACGCTTCCTATTCAAAGCTTCCATTGTGCACACGGATATACCAAATATTGCTACTCCAATAGCCACAACCAAAACAGTAAATCACAGCGTTCAAAACTCCGCGCGCGGAAAGACAGTTGCAGATTCGACCGTACTGGCTCCAAGTCAGCGTTGCCAGCCTCGCACGGGAAACAAACGCTGCTCACTGAATTTATTCTGTAGGCTACTGGAAAGGGTAGTAGAATTTCACGCTTATCAGACATTTTATTATTTGCGTTTGTAATAATAATAATAATAACAAAATAAGGAATAATAACACCAAACACTTATTTCGCTGTTATGGTTCTGTTTACCAGAAAATATTTAGCTCGAAATGAATTCTTGGACTGTTACACGTATATTATTTTGTAATAAGTGCTGTAACTTTCCAGTTATTCGTTGTACGGTTGTACTTTCCATTTTTAATTCAATACATTACAGAATTACTGGGAACGATTTCTTTGGTTAGCGTTCTTATTACGCGTATGGATGACTATGGCAATAGGTATGGCAATAACACTAATATAATACAGATACATTGTTATTGTTACCCGTATTGATATAGCAATTTTACATATATAATAATACGTACAACAATAACTCAAACATAACTGTATGACATGATGGTTGCCGTTATAAAACATTGCATAAGATCGTGGTGGCTTGAACCCAATCTATTCAGTATCAACTTTAAATATTTTGTTTTTTGATTTCATGTTTTCAGTCCACTTTATGCACAGTAAGGCTAATCGGGACTGGACCTACAGTTTAAAGTGGGTTCCGAACCACAGTGTCATGAACCTCAACCGGGTATCGAACCCGGGACCACTTGATTGCAAGGCAACGACGCTACCACTCCGCCATGGGGGAGGCCCTTTAGATATCGTGTTTGCCTCACGGACCAGATAAAAGGCAAAACGTTCTCTGCAATTATTTCTGCAGGTTTTCACGCGTTTTACTTTCCGTCCCAATTACCCACACCTTTTCCTATTTCGATACAAACAGCTGTCCCTTGCCTCACCGACAATGTAGACTTTGAATTTGCACTATTTATTTGTTTGGAATGAGTTGCAAGGGAATAGGTACATAATGCTTGGATTGCTGTCCCTAGTTGTGGTGGTTACATTTTACGGATGGTTTCAGTACTTATAGCTAGGGTTGGCAACGTTGCCTTTTCTTGCTACTGCGCACCCACTTTCCACCCGCCTTCCCAGATGCTCTCAAGTCTAGTCCCGGGTTGGAATCCTGGCCTGGGCATGGTTGTATGTGAGTGTTCATTCATCAATTTCATCATATCATCACTCATCACCATCTTCGCAAATTAGCCAAAAGTGGCACAAAAAGCAAAGTAAAATAAAGCAAATCAATCAAAAAACAATGTATTGTTATTATTACTATAAATAATAAAATCTAAACAATCTTCAAACACCTCGCGACAAAATTCAGCTTAAGCCAATTATAGTTACAAAAATTGTAATTTCTATTTAGGAACTGTAGGTACAAAATAGGAATAGTTTTTGGTTTTCCTTTCATTGCTCTTTATGAAAGAGAGAGAGAGAGAAAGTGCCTTTTCCCCTCCCTGCCTCTCCCACATAATGATATATCCAAGATTCAAGACAGATGAAAGCGCGGCTGTGTTTACTATCTTCCATTTCATAAATGTTTGAGAATCTCTTGTCATCAAATTACGGTTTTGCTATCCATGAAAAATTCGTTACGTGTTAAAAGAACGATAATTCATGTTTGCTTTCTTCGCTCGCCTGCGCGCCAGATGGTCAACTGCTTCACAACAAACAAATTTTCGTCCTTCCTCCCTTGCAAGCGATTGTTTTGTTTCCCCTCAGTTACCCACCCCACCCCAACTTCTCTCCCGTCAGCCGTGAACAGTAAACAGCGAATGCCTACCTTCAACTATCTCATATGAAGATCCGTTTCCATGTGTAGGTAATCGTTATACTTTTTTAAAATAATTTCGCTGTTTCTTTGACATAACTTGTGTAGGTTCGTCAGGGACTATTTACTGTGTCGGAGCTCTACGAGGCAGTACAAGCTGAGACCCAAGAGAACTGTGAAGACTGCCAATCTCGTGACGTAATCTGTTACGTCAGAGATACGTTATAGAGTAAGCCACACAAAAACCAACCCATATGGCCCTCCTTTTTTTCCCTTCTTCCTGAGATTCGACTTTCGTCAAATGTATGAAGGAGCCTTAATGCAAGTTGTAACGTGAAGGGTGATTTTCTTGTTGATGCGTTCTATGTATTTGTTCCACGTAACATGTCTAGTAAACGTACCATTTCAGGCTTTTTCAAAAATTGTTAGGAAGAGGCCCAATGTTCGCGAAGAAATTTTACATTTCGTTATTTGTAATAGTGCAGCAGAAGGGACTTTAACGAAGACGAAGTTGTTGTGCACTTCGAGTTTTGTCCTGTAGCAGACGGAAGATATAATGTACTACGTATTTTGTACCTCCATTGGTTACATTGAAAAGGTTCAAAAATTGTGTTTTAAAGGCAAGGTAATTTAATTTTGTATTTCACTACATAGTTCAATAAGACTGCAACGTGTATGTGAATGTTTACACTGTATGACCACTTTCTTGGAGTAGAAGACTTAATACATATCATCATGGACGTCCAGGGGGAGGGCAAAGGGGCACAGATTCCCTGCAAAATGAATGCCAATCTAAAGTTATATATTTCACACTATAATTTAATTTGTCAGTAATTTATGGCGATTAGGGGTGCAGTTACCCCCCTTTTTTTGCTATTATTTCCCCCGCACTATGCTAAACCTTATCTACCAAGGGAAAGTAAACTGTCCTTGACCCCCCCCCCTTCCAGTTTTGAAAGATTGCATGCGTGTTCCATGTTTTCCTTACTTTCAGCATCGTACCCCTTAAATTCCTTTCCGCACCCCCTCAGCACCCCTAGATGAATAATCCTGGCGCCGGCGCTGCTACTGCTGTTAATGAATGTTGTGAATGTTTGTCTTTTTACCCTTCTTGTTGTTTTGATTCTGGTGTGTCGAAGACTGAATCTATCTCCATCCTCATAATGTTGATTATTTTATGTAAAAATCAACTATATACTTCTGTATTTTCGTATTGTATTTATTTTTATTTTCTGTATGTCCCTATCCTGCCACATTTGACTATTCGCACAAAGAAACACTCATGTCCAAGACACAATATACACTAGTGAATTGTATTGTGCACAACCCATGTGAAGGCTGAAATTTATTTCGAACATGACTGTCGGCATTCATATCTGTGTTTATTTTATTTGACCTAAATTAGTATTTTCGGGATATAACGTTGAAATACTCGTAGCTATGGTGTTCGCAAAGAAACACTCAAGTCAAAAAATTAAATTTTGCAGAAGGCAGTTTTTTATATTAACATTACAGGCATGATACACATGTTGGATCATCATTGTTAAGAATATTTACACACGCCAAATATATATATAAAAAAATATTTTCTTCACTTGATTCAGTGTGACGTAAATGAAGGCAACAGGAAATCGCAGTTTTTGATTTAAGTGTTTTTTCCGAACACTCTAGATATTATATGGCATTACAACTTTTGCTACCTAGTTGCAATAGAACATTTCGAAAGCTTTTCTCGTTTCTAAACAAAAATATTTTAATCACAACGTCTCTCTTTCTGGTCGGCTTCTGCAGTCATTGCATTGCAAGGACAGGATTATATTCAGAAGTTAACAGTTTATTCATGCAATGCTCCCTTGTTATTTTCGTTTATTTGAAACTTTGCAAATTTTTCTGTTCGAGCAGAGTTCACAAGGAAAATAGGAACAATGGGACAGTGCGTGTTGCTTCTATGAGATTCTGGGCAGAAATAATAGAAAAGTTGTTAGTGATTGTAAGTAATGCTGATGTTTTGCTATAGGTATGATTAACACTCATAATAATATGACGCGTCGCGCAAAAGCCCGCGAGGGCCAGGGCCTACCTATCGACTGCCGGCATTACTCCCCCCTGCCAAGGTGGAAGATCATCTAACCAGTTACGGGGTGACGTGTGGTCAGCACGACGAACCCCCGGTCGTTGTTTTAGGTTTCCATGACCGGGTTACGCTACTCATACGTAGCTCCCCAATTTCCTCACGATGGTCCATACACAGGCCGAAATCTCAAGAGAAAAGTTGTTACGCTTCCCCCAGGAGACCCAAACCTGCGCATGTCCCGTAACCAGAGCCCAAAGCTTAGACCGCACGGCCACGGTGCGGGTCCCCATAATAATAAATATAACAAATAATGGCAGTAATACAGAGCATTCCCTGACATTCGCTACGAGACTCGGCGGCAAACGGCCCGACATCAGCGCTTGTCTTTCCCGGTGAACGGGTCCGCGACAGTCGCTTATATTAAACCTCGTAAACACGTTTAGAGTAACAGGCTCAGTTCTGAATAAAAGGGAAAGAAAAATGGGGAAATAAAGTATACAAAGACAATCCGCACACCATCCGTGAGTTAAAAGAGAGTATTGTACGAAAAATCGGGAGAATTACAGTAGACGAACTTGCACGTGTAAATGCTGATCGGAGATGCCAGGAATGTGTTGCAGCAGAGGGACATCATTTTCAACACCTTCTGTAGTCAAGGTTAGTACACAATATGAAAACTGTAATTTTAATAGCCGACTCTAGCGACTGTCGCTGACCCGTTCACCGGGAAAGACAAGCGCTGATGCCGGGCAGCTTGCCGCCGAGTCTCGTAGCGAATGTCAGGGAATGCTCTGTATAACAAATCCGTTACTATTTAAAATTAACTTACCTGTCTTTCCTAATAGAAAATATCTGGAATTAATTGGATCAGAAAATATTTAACAAAATACAAAACTACAACAATTAATATATCGAGGAAGATTATAATTGTGGTATAAATAGCGTATAAATCGTAACCCACTGGGTTAACACGTGATCAGAAAGTGTAATCTTGGTTGGACCTACCGTTTAAAGTGGGATCCGAACCACTGTGCAATGATCTTTCACCAGAGATCGAACTCTGCACCACTTGATTACAGCGTTACCACTATACCCCATCGGGGAGACCCCATATACTACTACATATCTTTTTTATTTATTGCACCATACACATAACCATTATGTAATGTATTCTCGTTGTAGAGATTTACCTACAGAGATAGAAAAGTTACCTAAAGTTTCCAAAATACAGATCCAAAAATTTATTTACGTGAGAGACGAAATTGTGAAGTGCGGAAGAATCATTTAAACTTGGCAAATATTTTCTCCTTCTGACGTATAATTTGCATGTTTCGTAGGTGTGAGTTTTGTTTTTAAATATTAACATTAAAATACGCGTATGTACCATTTTTTTATATTGTACCGTACATTTAGATGTATACTTTACATTTTCTTTTACTTTGCTATGTGTGATGACACATACTTTTCTAATCAGATAGAGGATTTAGAACAACGTTTGTGTGGAAGCCAATAGTAGCTCATCTTTCTACTCAACACACACACAAAAAAGGAATGCATACAATGCAATTGTATAAATCTAAGCGGACTTGTGGTTACGTTTTAGTAATATGAACAAAGCATCATGCGCTTCATTGGTACTTAGGATCTATTTAAAGCGTTTTCGACAAATGTGTTTCTTTTGAGCTACCCTACTTTAATATGCGACTGAAACCAACGTTGCGTTTAATCATAAGGAGCGTTTCTTCGATGTCCAGCCGTTTCCTCCACTTTCCCGAGGGTTACCTCTTTTATCGTTTTTCTTCTGTGGTGGATCAGGGGGTGGCCCCACTCGTTCAGCTGCGTAGCTGGTTGCCTATCTTGGCTTGCAAAAGGGCCTGCGGCTTTTCAACCTCCCTCTCCCCCTTCCATCCCCCGTGTGTGAGCAGTTACGGCTATCGTCCGGTTAGTATGCGATTTGTGATGAATGGAAATGGGTGTTTTTTAGCAAACCTGGAGGAAGGGAGAAAAGAAATGGATGGATGGAACTCCCCCCCCCCCGCATCTAACGCCGCATTCTTGTGGCAGTTGCAGGGTATTGCGTTCCACTCCCTTTCATTTCCATCTTCAGGTTCTGCACAAAGGAAATTAAATAGTTCCTGGAAAAATGTTAAATATGCTTAAGAATTGGGTGAAATGTACTTGGGATATGAGATAAAATCTTACCAACTGCCTCAAATTACGTGACTAGTTGCTCCTTGCTTTGGGGGGGGGGGATAATGCCTCTCTACTAATACATGGAAACCGGGAAATATGGTATCGCAATATTTTATTCAGAAGCATAAAGTCTGCTTTGTTTCTTATTGCAGTTATTCATTTACCTTCTTTTGCACCTACGACCGTGGGAAAACCTTAGATAACGCGAAATTTATCATCACTGGTCTTATTTTTTGTTCCTCAGAAAATATCACAACATACAAGATATTTTTTCATGTTTCTACCCTCCATTTCTCTGGGGAAAATATCAAGTTGATTATAATTTTTCTACCTGTAATTAGGCATTCTCATGAATAAACATAATATATAAATGTCATAATCATTCCTTTATTGCTTCTAATTCGTTGAATAATTCCATTCTGTTATGATTTACCATCCATCTACCAATGTTCATGACCTACGTTTATCTAAAACATTTCCAAACAATACTCTGAAATCGGAGGTTTGCTACTTTTATTCATCTTAATTTATAGTTCATCCTTTTATCTTCATGCCTCGTAACTAAATCATGAAAGAGAAGTGCAGAGCACAACTTAGGCGTCTGGACAAAAATAATTCATCAATATGTTTTCCACAGATTGATGTGTGTGGGTGTGTGTGTGTGTGTACAAGCGAGGAGGGAGAGAGAAAAAAAGTAGGGAGGAGAAATTGCGAAGTGCAGAAGAATCATTCAAACTTGGCAAATAAACTTTTGGTTCTGACATTTAATTTGCATATTTCTTAGATGTGTGCAACGAACCAATAGACCTATTTATTTTTAAAATTTAACTTTATATTTGCGTATATATATATATATATATATATTTTCAATACATCATGGGTGAAAAATTGTGCATATTGCGGTGCTTTTCAGTAAAATTGATTGATTTGGTTTATTTTACTTCGCTTTTCTTACACTTTTGGCAAATTGCGAAGATGAGGATGAGTAATAGTATGATGAAATTGATGAAGGGGCACTTACAAAAAAACACCAATGCCTAGGCCTGGATTCGAACCCGCCACGGAGGCCGGCTTTTTCAGCAAAAATCGGTATTATTTGGGAAAATGTGAAAATATTGCAACAGCATTTGCTGACCAGGAATTTTGTCAAGGGGAATGATATATTTCCTGGGAGAACACGTTTGTTAGTAAGTACTGGGTTTCATGAACTTGTTTATTAAATTATTCATTATTTTTCAAATCAGGTTTGATAATCGCTCTGTAGAAAAGTGTTGATTCAGGACAAGTTCTTTACTGTGCATAAAGTGGACTTAAAACACCAACTCAAAACCCAACTCAAGACAAGTTCTATGATTTCATATTTTTCTTTGTTCCATATCGCTGGATATAATTTTCTTGTTTCTCAAGTTAAGTGGAATTGAAAGTTATATTTTGTTCGAGACACAAGCCAGTTTTTGCGCACACTATCCATACACCGGAGAAAAAATTTCCACACCCCCAGCAAACAAGACCCTTTGAAAATACGTAGAGGGGAATTTGTTGAGATTTTATAAGATAGATTAAGCTAGTAACAAGTAAATATTCGAGTTTGATGCTGATGAAACCACTACCATCTGGAAAATTTCAAAACTATATTTTAAAAATACAATGTTTTGATGTAACGTTAAGTTCATTTATATACGTCTTTATTTTTCAGATCCTTTCAGAAGCCCTGATATCTGTGGAAGGCCAAAATGTGCTCGTAAGTACAATCAGTTTCCTCTTTAAATAGTTATTTCATATTCAAACTGTTCAAGTTTGTGTTTCGAAACATTTAATGAGTCGAACGAGACCAAAGCTCCTAAATTCGCGATGTATTCTTCCATTGCCTTTATTTCTTACTTTTCCATCCCTAACCACTGCCCATACGTTCCCGCTATGGTGTTCATAAAATGTGAATAAGTGCATTATATATTTTGCCATAATCACCAGCTTCTTGCCACTTTCGGTCATAAATCCTGAATTATATGGAGTTTTAATCCCACTTTTCTGCAGGGGCTTACGGGTGGAAGGCAAAAGTTTGAGAGTATGCAGAAATTAAGTAAAACGATGCGAGGGATGTTATGTTTCAATTCACTGGCAATTAATTTTGAGAGACTTTGTCTTTCTTTATCTTAAGACAAGGTGTGTAATATGAGAATCATGAGTGCATGCGGCAATGAAGAAATATATACCATGATCCTTTCTCATAAAAGTGCGTTATCCATTTACAATCAAGGAGTAGGTGTTGTTCTATTTAGTGGTCAAATTAATTGATAAACTATAACTGATAAAACGCAAGCAGTACCTTAACTGCATTAAATGAGCAAGCATATGGCCAACGAAACGTATTTATGAGAGAGTGCTCTTCTATACACGTGTGGACAGCAGAGCGTTATGAGAGGAGCTCAGAGGAGGGAGGGTGCTAGACAGGAGGCTTCGTCGGTTGCGTTCGTGCGAACTATCGTCGTATGATTCCTGAATACGAATGCAGTGCGGCACTACATTCATGGCAGAAGAAACGGGAGACGGTTCCGTGAAAAGGAGGCTGCCTTTCCAACCGATTTTTTTTACCTCTCAGCACAAGCTGCTCCCCACTCCTCTGCTGCTTACAGACTTTGAGGTATAGTGTGCCGGCGGGAAGCTCACATTCGCAAGGAGAGCTCGCTGGCAGTCACAAGTGCAAACCATGGTTGTTCAAGGTCCAGAAACCCATAAATTCAAATAGGTTTCAATTTAAATTCGGTACAAGTTGCATATTGTTTCATTGAAAAAAGGTTCCTGGACCGTGTTTAAATTGGTCCAGAGAAAAGGTTCTTGGACCGAATTGAAATACTTTAAACACAAAAAGATTTTTACGGTCTAGAACCCATTTACACTTGATGTTTTTCTCTCCCGGACGGGAATTGAATTTATTCACAATTCCTGGACCTTTATCCAATCCCTGGGATTGTTAAAGATCCAGGAATCCATACATTCTAATCAGGCACATATCTAGAAATATATTTCGAGGGGTGGGGTCTGAACCAAGTGTCTCAATATAATAATAATAATAATAATAAATAAAAATATTCAAATTAATTAATATTATATTTTTATTACATGAATAGGTAAGAAGACGGGTTAAGGATAGTGATGTAACAGCACCTACTCATTATTTAGCTTAATTATAGCCAAGGTCGAAAAAAAAACGTAAAAAAAATTACCTCCCTGACAAGGAAATTGATGTCACATAAATAAAGAATTGAATATTGAATATCCAAGAGGATGTTAGATCCAGTTGACGAAAAGTAAAGTTCCTGGTAATATTTTATGTATATTATTGTAAGTAGTGACAGATCTTGCATAAATCGTCTTTGGTACTGTCATTCAAAGTCGTATGATCCCAATATAATCCTCTCCTTCAAATTAGTTTGGCTGAAATAAATAACCCTCGATTAAACAAGTTTATTTTCATTATTTAATTTATTTTATTATTTTCATTATTTAATTTGTTATTTTATTATTTTCATTATTTAATTTTAATACTTAATTAGTCTTTCTGAGGCGTTCGGACCCCCTGGACGTCCCCTAAATACATCCTTGATTCTAATGGGTTCTATTGGGTTCCATTCCAAGAACCTTTTTTCTCGCACAATTTAAATTCGAACCAAGTTGCGTATTGTTTCATTTCAATACGGAACTTGGACCCCATTTAAACTGATCCGAAAACAAGTTCCTGGATCGGATTTAAATTAATCCGGAAAAAAGGTTCCTGGACTGTATTTAAATTCAGCCGGAAAAATAGTTCCTCGACCAAATTTAAATTCAGCCGAAAAAACCGTTCCTGGACCGAATTGAAATTGAACCGGAAGAAAGTTCCTGGACCGAATTTAAATTGATCCGGAAAAAGTTCCTGAACTGAATTGAAATACTTTACAGATAAAAAGGTTCTTTACCGTCCAGAACCCATTTACGTTTGCTGATTTTCTCTCCTGGACCGGAATTGAATTTATTTAAAATTCCTGGAGCTTTAACAGCCAAACCTCATCTAGAGCACCGAACAACATCGTCAGTGTCTTACAAACAACAACTAACTTTAGTTCCATTCGAAATCCTCTAAACTTAGCCTATAGTATAGTATTATATCGTGAAAGAGATATAGTCGAGAACTGGTGTTTTGTGTAAAATGAATGTTGTCGCCTTCTTTTTTCAGATGTACGCTTTCGGACATTTTTGTGAACTTAAGAAAAAAAATATTCTCTGCATTTAAAATTATTTAAAACTATTATGAGCAGTTTGTTGATTTGAATTATATCCACCTGCTAATCATAGATGTTTGTTAAAATTATTATGCGAATTAAACGTTTAGCTTTTGGGATGAGGGGGAGGGTTCATTGTCATTCATTGACAAGTTTAGGTGTAAACAGTGAGTGAGTGCTTAAGTGTATACAAGCGCTTTCTTTTTGGGCCAGGCCATTGATAGATTCAGGTGGCCGGATGAGAACGGATGAAACATGTATAAAATTTGCACAATGAAATATGCATTTCCTCACAATAATATATATGAAAGTGGTCCCGGGTTCGAATCCTGGCCTGGGCATGGATGTTTGTGAGTATCCATTCATCAATTTTAGCGCATCATCACTCATCCCCATCTTCGCAAATTAGCCAAAAGTGGCACAAAAGGCGAAGAAAAATAAACCAATTCAATCAATCAATCAATATATGAAAGTATTCACTGTTCCGCTGTTACCTCTACTGAAATCCATGCGTAACTGACTTGATTCTG
This sequence comes from Lepisma saccharinum, assembly GCF_977018435.1. Lineage (NCBI taxonomy): Eukaryota > Metazoa > Arthropoda > Insecta > Zygentoma > Lepismatidae > Lepisma > Lepisma saccharinum. The sequence goes on from NC_139230.1 coordinate 67,125,490, forward strand.
ATCTGAATATAAAGCAAAAGATTTCCTATCTACTATTATGTTCTGTAAGAAACGGATGTCTTGACGGTAGAACCACACAGAACTCAAAAATCCCATCCCCGCAAAATCAACTAAAATTTATTTTCATGAATATAATATAGATAGAAGATAGTAAGCTTTACCTAATATTAATACAAGATGATCGATGAAGTGTTGAAGACTTAGACACTAGAAATTGTCATATTGTTATAATGTATGAAAATTGTCTACTAGGTGTAGTTTTTGATTCCACTCCAAATTTATTTTTTACTTCCAAGTAAAGGATTTTCAATTGAGATTTGTAATTCAGGCATGTATATTGTTCCATGTATTACATTTCACAACATGCTTTCTTCAGACTTTGTAGGGCCTCCCCGATGGCGCAGTGGTAGCGTCGTCGCCTTGTAATCAAGGGGTCCCGGGTTCGATACCCGGTGGAGGCACAAGTGGTTCGGATCCCACTTTAAACTGTAGGTCCAGTCCCGATTAGCCTTACTGTGCATAAAGTGGACTTAAAACACCAAATCAATCCAATCCAATCAGACTTTTTAGTAGTTACGTAACTTACATGCACGCATAGACCTCGATCATTTCATGGAGATGGAACAAGAGGGCACGACCCTACCCCACCCCCACACCTCTCAGCGCCGTTCTTCTTCGTGATTAGCATAAAGTGGCAGAAAAGCTAAGTAAAATAAACTAAATCAATCAACTTATCTCCGTTCTGGTTTTCCTGAATTATCGAAATAGCATTTCTCGTACTTCCAATGTCAGTACTTTCTACTAATTTCGTGTTCACTTTTCCCTCCACCTGAGTAAGGGGAACAGGCTGTGACTGAGACTGCTAATTAAGTTTGACCCAAATGTCAACCTCAGGCTAACGAGGCTCTGGCGTCTGGGCTCAAAGCTAGTCTAATCCTCTTTGAAGCATGTGTTTTGTCTTGTCCATGTGTGCTTGTGATTATCCTTTCATCTTATCAGTTTTCATCACTACTTTCGCGATTAGCCCAAAGTGGCAGAAAAGCGGCGTAAAATAAAACAAATCAACTAATTAGGTTTGAATTATTTCGTCAAATATGTTAATTCTTGTTTTCATGCTTTACGATATAGCTGAAAATATGTACTTCAGCAAATATGCAAAATGCTAACAAATTGTAAATCGTCGTGTGGTCTATCCAACTTACTACGTGTAATCTTGTAATATTTGTAAGCACATTTTTATTGGCTGAGAACAACTGTCGGCAATGTCACTGCATTTTATTACATTTGTTATGTGTTGCTTTGTCTTTGATGAATCGTTTATTTATTCCATCTACTGAGCGATTCAGACTCATTTATCATCACTATCACCGCATTTTTCTCAAAACTGTCAAGTTCTCCTTCTGAGTAAACACACGGACTAATCGATTGTTGTCACGGGGCAAACGGACTTGCTGTTTTGCATGTGGAGCAAGGCAAACGAGTGTGGCATGTTCATACTTCTTTCCATTTTCTGGCGAATTTGCTTTGATGGGTTAAAACTGAATATATCCCGACAGAAGGAATTTTCACACTTTCTGCCACATTCCAGATTTGATTTGATTTGTGTCATTTAGCGTTGCTTTTCTGTCACATTTGGCAAATAGCGACGATGAGGATGAGTGATAATATGATGAAATTGATGAGGGACACACACAAAGAACACGCATGTCTAGGCCGGGATTGAAACCGGGTCCCTGGTATTCCATATTTGAAACTGGCAACCTCAAAATTTACGCTACCCAACAAATTCCGTGTACTTAAAGTTGAATTTTTCTATGTACTGGCCTCATTAAGACAGTGTTAGAGAAGAAAATTTTCAGTGGTTGCACACAAATATTAACTTTGTGAATAAAACGGGTTACCTGCGCTTCAACCCAATCCCTTCTAGAAATTGTATTGAAACATCTGAAAATAGAAAACGTTTTATCGCACGTGTTTTCCAGGCGATGGTTCCCTCCCACCCCGACTTAATAACGGTGATTTTTCGTCGTTTAAGATTTGATGGAGGTGAAGAGATACCCCTGGAAAAAGTACGATTTCATAGAATGTCAGCCATCACAATTTCACTATTTTTTCTTACTTTTCAAACCGGCTGTGAAGCTCACTCAGGCTCTAATGAAAGGGTATCTGGGGATAAAGAGCGGCCGTGGTTTGGAGTTGATCACATCACCTCCACAAATGGCCAAGATCGAGAATGTGTAGGACCATATCTCCACTCCCTCTATGTGCCTTCGTGGCATGTTGCAATGTGCATGAAATAGCTTTTACATATATGTCAAAAGATCAAAACTGGCAGAAAAGATTGTCATATAGAACGAACGAAAGAAACACTGACTTTTTCACTTTCCAATTTCAGTAATATCGGTTCAAGAGTTGCTAGTACCTGATTTCATCATATGTACTGACTCTGAAGTCCTTGATTTCCAGTAATTGTGTGGGAATTTTTAGCCACCGAAAATAAACGTACATTGTGCTAAATTAGCTGCAATTCGAAACAGATGCAACAAAAACATTCATTAACATAATCGTGTACGTTTATCTAGGCTATCTGCCAATCAGAGGAAAATACTGTTCTTTGAATCACACTTCGCATACAGCAATCAAAACAGATCTCTGTATTTTTCTTTTACTTTTCATCACAGTAATTTTAGGCAATAAATGACAAAACTTCAAAATAATAATGTAAAGCTGAAAACCAGGGGATAGTTTCATTAGACCTACTTGAACAACATACTAAAGTCTCCCAAATTCCCATGTTTGCTTCGACCCAAAATTGTCACATAGTAAACTACCCTGCCGTCTTATACTCGTGTGATGATGTAACTGCAATCGAAAGAGACGTCTTCATTGAACGTAACAATAACACGCAATTGCCCTTTTCTTAACCTTGGAAGCAGAAATGTTAACTTGTAAATTAGATTTTTTGAACTTCAGTAACGTACTTTGTCAAATATGACTATATACAGCATCAAAAACAAGGTTGTTACAGAAATAAAGCCCATATTCCCACGAGTAGTTTGGAAGATGTTTGAATAAATTATCTTTCATAATATTGAAATTATGTAATACAGTATACGCATATAATGAAAAATCATAATTCAATTACTTGTTTACCAAAATTATCACAATTGTTTTAAATGCTAGTGACGCACGTGTTATTTTAGCTTGCAAGGACGGGCGAGGGTCGCTGACAACGCTGGTGCATAAGGCTTGTTAATGTATTACGCTTATTAAATAAAATTCATTGGCAAGAAGTGTTACGCGATTGACACCAGCAATCAAACATTTTTAAAGCGATGTGCAAAATTAAGTAATTAAGAATTTAAGACAAATGCTTGATATTATCTTCAAATTTTGTGTAATCGCTCTCCATTAAAATTCCCTTATAGATTACCATCTATATGTAACGGCAACACTTAAATATTTAAAACTTTATATCAGGTTGCTGAATGAATAGTATCCTTAATATCCATGCTCAATCTCCGCTCCCCAAATTAAAACATCCTTTGAATTTTGATTTTTTTTAAATTTGATTTTAAAATTGTGGGAGAGTCAGCACTTAGGCTATTTTGCTCCCGTCACATTATACGGGGACCAGCCCCTTATCATTACAAAGAACAACTCTAACGTTGCATAATTAAAAATCTTAAAATGTTATGACTTCTGTTAAAAACTGAGGCTGTAAAGGGGCACTCAGCACACATAAGGACAAAAGAACAGGACAATACAAACAAAATTATACTGGCCAGTCGCCAGAGCCTCGTTAGTCTTCAGTCCAGGGTGTACTAACGTGGAAGTGAGGTTGACATTTGGGTGTACTACGTGGAAGGTCACCCCTTACACCCCTAAACATCCTTTACGATAGGACTAAATATCAATATGATTGATTGATTGATGTGGTTTATTTTTCTGCCACCTTTGGCTAATCGCGAAGATGTCGGTCGATGAGTGATGATATGATGAAATAGCACTCACAAAGAAAAGCCATGCCCAGGCCGGTATTCAAACCCGGGACCGCTGGCGTCGTAACGCGCTGTGCTAAGCACTCCGCCACGGAGGCTAGCTTGTACGTGTGTGTCTCGCTTTCTTGATGTGAGAAGGAAGATGGCGTATAAAGCCGGTCGGGATACCGTGTCACCCCTGAGTTTGTAAGTTGCAACATGCCTATACTCTGTTCCGGCTACCTCTGGAGCAAGTAAACGAAAACCAGTCTCTGCGCAAGTAGTGACGCAAGACGAATTCACCAGTCCCCACATGTGAGGGAAATGGAATTGCGTGGAGGGGGAAAGCGACTGCAGTTACCAGCCTTCGCTTTGCCCACTCGGTTTCCTCCCCTTCTCTGCCACTATGCGCAGCCTTGCTCCAGAGATTGCTGGGACAGAGTGTAGATGTTGTATAGAAAGTAGTCGAGACCCTTGAATAAACCTCCCGGTCCAGCTGGTCATTCAGCGACAAAGCCAGATGGTAACGCCAACAAGGAAAATTCACTTTAAATTGTTATTTAGACGTGTGTGTATAAAATATGACTGCCCACCAGAAAACATTGTCCTGGGGGCGCTTACTTGTGTTGAGTCGCTACTGTTAATCGAATGATCGCTCCCAAATTATAACAGGTATAGTTCGAATATGTTCACAACCGATCTTGCTGTTCCGTATTTACAGCGTGAAAGAGCTAATCTCCCGAAGCCTCGAATCATCTGGCAGGGTACTATTGAGCCTCTGACGTCACCTTATCTCAGCATCTATCGCTCGCCCTCTTGCTCACCTTGTAGCGTCAAGACTCGCGAAGTTAGCTGCGGACGTTCTAAAAGTAATTTAACTCTACAACACATCTCTGGATGTAATGCCATATTTCAGGTAACAATTGTTTTGGAAAGGAGCATTGCTACACTACAGAGAGTAACACTGTATGTCCTAGTGAACTGTTTTATCAGTTTAGTTTTCGTGTAAAAGAATCTGATCAACGTTAGCACCTGCAAAAATAAATCGTTTTTACGTCTATGCCTGTTAGCTTACTGTGAGGTAGAAAGAACTTCGTGACAATGCAAGAATATTATAACAAGGTATAGGTGGTGGACATACAAACTAAAACACCTGGAACGGAGACACTAACCTTCATTAGTAAGGTGTTGGGCCTCCTTTGGCGGCCAGTACACCAGCAACACGTCTGGGTAAGGACTGATAGAGGTGAGAGGGATTTACAGTCATTCCTCCTGAAGCACGCCGATGAGTTCACATGTTGTTGGTGGAGGGAAACGTCGCTGTACGTGATCCTCCCGAAGACCCCATAAAGGCTCAATAATGTTTAAGTCCGGGAACTGGACGGGCCATGGCAGATGTTCATCCTCACGTTCATGCTCATCGAACCACTCTGTGACCTGTTTAGCAGTGTGTATCGGTGCGTTATCATCCTGGAACTTTGCAACACCATTCGGGAACAATATTTGTACCATAGGGTGCAGATGGTCCACCAGAATGGCCCTATAGTCCTTGGCAGTGACATGTCCCTCTAGAACGATCGATGGTCCTAAAGACTGCCACGATATTGTACCCCACACCATCACGGATCCACCCCGATGTTTCCCTCTGGGTACTCATCAGTCTAGTTGGTATGCTTCGTGTAGACTTCTCCACAAGTAAACTCTTCCAGATGTCGGAAAAACAGTGAAGGTTGACTCATCCGAGAACACGATCCGTTTCAGGTCATCTAACGTCCACGATTTGCGCTACTGGCACCAGTCTACGCGCATTTGGCATTGGTGCTAGTGAGCAAGGGTTTCGGTATAGTAACCCTGCCATGGATGTTGGCCCTATGAAGTTCTTCACGGATGGTTTTGGTAGAAGCAGGTTCAGTCAAGTGTTTATTCAATTCTGCGGTGACTTTTGCAGCGGTGGTTTTACGCTTTCTGGACACAATCCTCGTCAATACCCTCCTGGATGTGGTCCGTACTTTATTCTGGTATGCTGCCATGACCCTTGATACTGTGGTTCTTGATACGCTACAGATATTCGCAGTCTCCGTTACTGATGTACCGGCGAGACGAGCACCAACAATTTGCCCTCTTTGGAACTCTGATATGGCCCCATTCTACTGTGGGAAACCGAATATTCGACATGCAGTCCAGCTACTACTGTGCCAATGTGACTGACAGGCACACGCCTACGCGCTTGAATTCCCCCGAGCGAGCCCTCCAGCGTCGTGTTCTATAATAACCGGTGTTTCAGTTTCAATGTCCACTTGCATACACTACGTAAATTTTAGAAAAATACCTAGTGATTCATGGTAATGGTAATTCAAATCGAATCCACTACGATGGTTGAACGTGTTGAATGGTTGACTCATGATTGTTATCCTGAAGGTTCCGTCCTCGAGATCGAACCTGGTCATGCAGTGCTTCTTTGTTAATATAACCCACATCCACTATATCGCGATTAGCCAATGTAAGCAGAAAAGCGACGCAAAATACAAATCAATGGGCGTGAAAATTATACTCGCTTCTTTTCTAAGGGCCTGTTTACGATATGTTCAAGCCTATTTGCCCTCCATATTTTATAGGTTCTAGCATGTACAAATCCGCTCCAAAGTGGTCATCAATTTAGATTCGAAATTATATTCACCAAAGTTGGCTGCATTTACACTGTATATCGCGCAAAGTAAGAGTGTATGGGAGAACAGAGTAGTATGTGCTGTTGAGATCGAGCACTTCGTTGCTCCTTTGAATGGGATTTTGAATAATTTATCTTAATAATTCGTGAATAGGGTTTTCCTCAAAAGTTGTAAAAAATACTCTAGTTTCCTCCTGCGTTAACAAGAAATTCAACGAGAGTTGTTTAATTCGTTACGTGACTTAGGAATTTCCCTCACTTTCTTACAATCTGGGAAAATCAGTTTCTCTGTGACTGGTGCCCGAGTTATTCTCTCCTGGTTGCTCTTTCGCTGTTCTTTAGAGACGTCTCATTGCATGTATCAAATTCAACACCGATTCTTGGGACACCTATTTCCTTCCCGCAAGAGCCATGGATAATGCCGATACCCATACCTGTAACCACCTAACCCAAGTTTGACTCCTCTTCCTTTACTCTCTGAACAAGAGCCACACGATCATCGCCGTGGCTGAATTTCCTGTTATTTCCTCACGAGAGATAACGTTCTTCTGCAAGTATTTCGCTAACGCAACTTATTTTGTCTTTCACAACAAATCCTCTGAAGTTGCTATGTTAAAGGTCATAAGTAGGGCTCGGAAGTTGAGGAAAAATCCTTTTTTTTTCCTAGTGTCCGAAGACGAGGCCCAACATAATATATGTTCATTTTGGGTCATTGTAGGGAAGAAAAAGGTGGGGTCTATTTGTTCTTTTTTTACCTTTTTCGGCAGTTTTTGGCTTATGGGTCCTTTTTTAGCCTTTTTTTAGGTCTTAACTGCTTTTTTTGCAACTTCACCTTCTTTCGACTACGTTTTTACTGCTCATTCTCAATTCGAATCATCATCAGTTCATCATCTCTTAAACATCCTTTCTGTAGTAAAGAAATATAAAAAAAGAAAGAAATAAATATATTTGAACCATCCCTGAAACGAGAGAAAAACATTTTTGGACGACTGAAGCAGGTAAGGTACAGTGTGTCTCAAAAGTTTTAGGGCAACGACATTTTAAACTAGGCAACCCAATTTACACAAGGCGTTGGTGGGTTGCGTGTAGAGTTAGGCTCAATTTCAGGGTTGCCACATGCACAATAGATATTTATAAAATACTCAAAAGGAATAAAACAAGTAATATTCTATAAAATTATTAAAAATATCACTATTATATCGCAAGTGACAAAATTCTTTCTGAAAGAAAAAAAATAGGTTTTCTAGTATTTCATCGCTGATGAGTCTACAGAAAGGAAAAGAGGTGAGAGAAAACGAAAGGTGACAAAGGAGAGGAGAAAGAGAAAGCGAAAGGAGAAGAGGAAAAGTAGAGGAGAGAAGAAAGAGAGGATAGACGAGGAGAGGAGATGTAGTGAGGAGAATGGAAAAAGATTCCAGGAGAGATAAGGAAAATGGAGCAAAGAAGAGAGAAGAGGGGAGTGGAGAGTAAAGTAAAGGAGAGAAAAAGAGAAGAACGAAAAGAAGAGGAGAAGAGTGCAGTGGAGTAGGAAATCTAAGACAGGAGAGGAGATACGAGGAGTGGAGATGAGTGGGATGGAAATAAGATGCGAGAAAAGTAAGGAAGGCGATATGAGATAAAAGGAGAGCGAGCAGAAGGAGGGGAGAGGATAAGGAGAAGAGAAGAACAGAAGGGACTGAAGAGAAGAGGTAGTTTCACAAAATATCGTGTCAGCGTCAAGAATTGATGCATTGGTCAAATTATCGACATGAAACATTCAATAACATTTTGAAATGTATTTGAGAATGTATTAGATCGGTTCGAAATACCTTTTGGCTTAGTTCAGAGCAAGGTAAAATATTCCATGTAAGATCTTTGATTTTACCTGCGATTATATCACTAAAAACATGAATGTAATTTGAATATTTATAAGAATTATCCAATTTTTGTCCACTTCTCGGTTCGTTGAAATTGAGATTTTGTAATTTAATATTTCCTCTCCCCGCATCGTTAATTCAAAACTGAATCATTCCGTTTCAAATGGCGTGGACAATGAACACAATGGGATAGGTCTAAAACTTACGAAAACTTTCTGCCACCGGAAGGGTTTGAACCTACGATTATCAGTTTGACAGTCCTGAACGGTAAACACTACCCTACAAGCTGTCGCTCCTGAAATTAAGTAGAAGGAGCTGACCAATGTGAAATGTAGATGCAACTCCTCTCCTACATATAATGTGCAAAGAATACTTGTTTGTAACAAAAAAAAAGAAGGTAGCACGACTCGGCGAAAACATTTAATGGAGAATTGCACATGATGAAAACTTTTCATTCGATATTTGCGGAGGTATCCTTGCATTGAACTCGAGTGGGAAAAGGGGTAAAATTAGTATGTCCTGAATTGCCACAAATATAAATAGTTATTTCATTAATATTTGTCAATGTCTTTGAAGCAGTACACAATTATCGTTAGAGTATCATAATTCACGATCTTATACATAAAAATATCCCTTTGAATGTATGTCAATTCATTTACGAGTATTTGTTTATTTTTTTTATAAATTCCATATGCACTATAGGCACTATACACTGCTATTACAACTAATATTACCATGCTCTTGTTTATAATAAAAGGACAATTAAAAAAAAGAACACCTAGTATGGAGGATCGAACCTGAGCCCATTGTTTCCCTTCGAGCAACAGTTCTTAATTATTCTGTCGCGTGAATATTGTAAACGTTATCCTGCAAAAAGAAGTTCAATACTCTGATATAGTTCTGTACTTCTAGAATTACTCTATACACATGCATTTGAAATTTTACTCTGAATTTATTTCTTCGTTGTTAGTATATCTAAGCTTGTGAATATACTTTATTTGTAATTTTATAACGGTTACATGAACATCTACGAAATAGTTCCCCGGGTTCGATACCCGGTGGAGGCACATAGTGGTTCGGATCCCACTTTAAACTGTAGGTCCAGTCCCGATTAACCTTACTGTGCATAAAGTGGACTTAAAACAGCAACTCAAACCAAACCAAACGAAATAGTTCCTTAAAATAAACTCCGGTTGACCAATTTGCCAATATAAACAAATGGAATACAGATTGTCTTCGAGCTTACATTGTTAAAAAGGAGCGGATACACGTATTACTATCCCAATACCTATTCAATAAGATATCTTGTTTGTCAGAAATTATGACTTAAGCTATTGCATGTTGAGCAAGTGCCCACCTAACCGCCTCTGGTGAAATCTATCATTCTTCAGATTCTCTTTCAAATTCGACTCTGGGCACTTGTAACTTGCTGGGTGCAGACACTGTGCATCGACGCACAGTGTTTTGCGATAAGAAGCGACCTTGAATAGCGTGAGTGAGTAACTTTGAACGCGAGCAAGCTACGCTACCAAGCTTGTTTGCCTTTGAAAACCAAGTCATTTTTCTTTCACCGTTTCCGAACGCGATTGCTATTGTAGAAGTATATATTCTCTCAAAAGAGCACGAAAGGAAATTTGACCAATATTCTCCCGTCGTTTAAAACCAAATATTATCTATTAAACAAAAAGTTCACGATTGTCAATAAACCTATCTGAGCATAAGGGGGATGTAAATAATAAATTTAATAGAAAGATTCTCCAAAATTTCTCCCCCACTGTCTACGACAGTACCCAGGGAGGGGGGCATGGTTGCCATGCCCCCCTCGAACCCTGAAATATATTTAAATGTGAACCTATCAATAACTACGAAAATAACATCGTCGATTTTAGAAATGTGTAAAAATTTCAATTTTGTTCTTACATAAATGAATCTGTTTCTTGCGCAAAAGCCTTCAGATTGCAATATTGGGTAGTTCTAGTTTTATAATCATTGATGCAAGGCTACCAGACGTCCGATTCAGCGATTTAGTCAGGACAGTGCGTTACTTTCAATCCCTGTCCTGACTTTTTCGAACTGCAATCGTGATGCGAGAATGTCTCTTTATTATTGCTTTTTCTTAACTCACAATTAGATATGTTCTTTATTGTAATAATAATTCCTAGTACGCAACATTTAATTTATAAATATATTATTTTCTAAACATAGAATTATCATGACTTTTCAACGGCGCTCGCCCTATTTGAACTATTTTGTAATATCTGTCTCTCTCTCTCTCTTTAATAATAATAGTAATCCTTTGCGCAACAGCCCCTCTCTCTCTTATATATATATATATATATATATATATATATATATATATATATATATATATATGTGTGTGTGTGTGTGTGTGTGTGTGTGGGTCTGATCAGCATTTACGCCCCTTACCGCCTTTACCCCCCAGGGTTTCCCCCAGGTACCCATGTTATTCGACGTTGGGTGCCCGGGGCGGTCCCACGTTCGAGTCTCCTTACGAAGTTTTATTTTTTTTTAAATTCTCCTGTTATTAAACAAGAGCATTGTGACATCATATGTAATAGCAGTGTAGAGTGGCTACATTGTTCTGTATCTGGAATTTACTAAAAAAAATTAAACAAATAAATGAATTGACACACTTTGAAAGGGATATTTTTACGTATAAGATCGTGAATTGTGATACTCTAACGATAATTGCGTACTTTCAAAGACGTTGACAAATATTAATGAAATAACTATTTATATTTGTGGTAATTCAGGACATTATTATACTAATTTTACCCCTTTACCCACTCCAGTTCAATGCAAGAATACCTCCGCAAATTTCGAATGAAAAGTTTTCATCATGTGCAATTCTCCATTAAATGTTTGCGCCGATTCGTACTACCTTCGTTTTCTTTGTTACAAACAAGTATTCTTTGCACATTACATGTAGGAGGAAAGTTGCATCTACAATTCACACCGGTCAGCTCCTCCTAGCTATTTTAAAGAACGAAAGTTTGTAGGGTAGTGGTTACCGTTCTAGATTGTAAACCCGATGATTGTAGGTTCAAACCCCTCCGGTGGCAGAAAATTTTCGTAAGTTTTAGACATATCCCATTGTGATCATTGTCTAGGCAGTGTGAAATGGAATGATTCTCTTTGGAATTAACGATGGGGGAGGATAAATGTTAAATAACAAAACCTCCATTTCAACGAACTGAGAAGTGGAGGAAAATTCTTATAAATATGAAAATTACATTCATGTTTTTGGTGGTATAATCGCATGTAAAATCAAAGATCTTACGTGGCAGATTTTATCTCGCTCTGAACTCGGCCAATAGGCATTTCCGACCGATCTAATATACATTCTCCAATTCATTTTAAAATGTTATTGAATGTTTCATGTCGATATTTTAATCAATGCATCAATTGTTGACGCTGAGACAATATTTTCCATAAATACCTCATCTCTCCTCTCGCCTCCTTTCATATATCTGCCATTTGAAAATTCCGATTTTGTGCTGTCACAACGATTCGAACAAATGGTGCTTCGTATGATAATTGTGCTGCCATTTCTGTTCACTGCCTTCTTCTTGGATATACAGTAAAACCTCGTTAATCCGGACCCCGATAAGCCGGACTTCACTTAATCCGGACAGGCAAAAGGCCAAAACAAAAAAAAGCAGAATGCAAGGTTTTGAATGTGGCTAGAAGTCGACAGGAGATCTTCTCAAAGAAAAGGCAGTCAACCACTGATGAAATTATGTTTCCCGCAGACTTTGTACTGTACTGTATAGTGTATTTAGGCCTATGCCCTTTAAATGCACCATAACAAACGTGTTTTGTTGCTGTAAACGGAGTGCAGTTTCTGCTATTCTTTTTGGTTATTTCAGTTAATCCGGACTTTCGTTAAACCGGTCAACTTATCCCCTCATTTGTCCGGATTAACGAGGTTTTACTGTATTGTAGACAGCTTCTTGTTCATTTTCGTCGGACCATGTAACTTCTTAATACATGGATTATTCGTAAGTCTCTAGTTTAAAGTACACTGCGCAAATAATTAGGGGATCAAGAGAGGAGCAGAAAAAGACGAGACGAAAATAATATTCAACCCATGTTTATGCAAGTGAAAGAATATTCGGAGAGCAGATATCGTATAGTAGGTATTAGTGCAGGCAAGAGAAAGGCCCTACAGTCACGTGAAGCAGTGTTCACATATTGTGTGTCGCTACAGAGCAATGCATGTAGCAATAGAACAGCTGAGAAACGGACATGGTCACAACAGTAACTGGCCCCTTGTATAGTGTGTGATCTTCTCGAACGGCCAACATCGCTGAACACCTGCCTGTGTGGCGTGATGGATGAGAGCTTGTGAGATTCGTCGTCACTCTTGACTTAGGGCAATCTTAAGCTCTGAAAGACTTGAGGAAGGTTCCGTCCCAGCTGCAATGCGTCTGCCAAGCGCATCCCAGAAATGCTCAATGGGATTTAAGTCCAGTAAGCACACTGGCCACTCCACACGCCTCGTCCGGTACTATGTTGTCCACCAACAGAACTCTGTGAGTACGAGCATTTTATCGTTCATGAAAAAGAAAGAATGGCAAATTGCACCTGCGCACGGCATGACAAGAGGTCTGAGGATCTCGCCCCTAACTCCAAGAGCTGTCAGACTGCCAATTTTGGATGATGTGGAGGTCCGTCATCCACACCATCAGTCCAACACCACCAAAATAGGATGTTTCTTGCACAAAAGTAGGATTATTGCGTGTTCCACGCATAGGTGTTGTTAGGTAGGGGCTAGGGGGGCTAAGCCCCCAGAACCAGACATTAGCCCCCCCCTCAAACGTATGCGACATGTGCACAAAATAATTAAGTAAAGAGAAACTGCACAAAGAAATATAAACATTCTCATTAAACTTTCACTTCTTACTCTGGTGGTGTGGCAGACACACGAGGAAGTAATTTCAAATTATGTTTTGATAGAATACAATAAAAGTTAAAGAGTGCCTGTCCATTTTACGGGACGATATGTTCCGGGCACGTTTTCAAAGAAAATATAGCACCGGTATTTCTTCTGATCTTCCACCTTAGAGCGCATGGTAAACATTGTTTCATTGTAACCATAACGGCGTTGCATCCAGTGTTTACATAAATGTAGCCTTTCATCAATCAGTTACTACAACAAATGTGTTGTTCTGAACATGAAAAAAAGAAGCCGTCATGGGAGAGAGACTTGAATAGATTAGCAGTTGTGATAGGGAAAGAAAGAAGTGATGTTAGTTCCTGTGGATCTGTATTACGTGCGTGTCGCGATCACGTAGAAGCCATTCAATCGCGTGAAATCGATTTATTAAGTGATGACCACTACAGTGTTGGTGAAATCACTCCTTTCCAAGCTTTCTGTGCACGTTGCACCGCGTCACGCGCGGGATTTATTTGGATTTTCCATTGTACGAGGCAGGTGCATTTGAAAGTTGTGTTTGACTTTCCTTGTGACGGGTGAATCTTGTGGACCACTTGTAAGGATGCTGCTCCAGTAATCTCAGGTATCTCTTGAAGTCTCCAGATAGATTACTTCTGGAAATTCGTTGTTTCAAGTAACCCACATGCAGATTATCGTAGAATAATACGTGCTTATGCTGGTTATAGGTATAACAAGAAGAAATCTTAATCATATTTTGGAGATTGGAAATTATCGGAAAACCATTACTTGATGTTGTGCTCACACTGTTTGAGAAACAGTGGCGGAACCACAAGGAGACACACAAGTGCAATTGCTCCCCCCCCCCACTCAACTTCAAATTTTATACAAATAAAAATACATTTCGTAAAATGTTCTTGCTCGCTTCGCTCGCATTATCTTTTTTCTTACAGTCTTGTCAAGCCCTAGCTAGGGGCGGCGGGAGTCTGCCCTTGGAAATGGAAGATCTAAATGGAAAATAATGTAAAAGATGGTCTTAAATGCATGAACATTTGTTTTGAGGAAAAGGCTGGGAAAAATCCTGCGGACGTCCATCCTATTAATCGCATTTATACCTTCTTTATTCTAAAGAATAAATGTGTTCTTTAATAAATTTGCAACCATCTGTAATAGTGTATTTATTCCTTTTAACAAAAGTGATGCTCGATGGCAACACAATGTGGATATGATGTGGGGGTTGGTGACCCCTTTCCCAAGGAGAATGCCAGTGATGATTTTTGAAATGATAATGACATGAATAATTTTAGCCCCAGTTAACCCCCCAAGTGGACGGGCGAAACTCCACCTATGATTCCACGTTCCCTTTAGATTAGGGCACGTCGATTGCACTGATGAACAAATTCAAACTATTTTTTGCTCCTTTGAACGAAAATAGGTGATTATTTATAATTCGACCCCACTGAATCCAAATCTGAAAGTAGAAATGCTGTATCACCTATCGTTTTCCCTGGATTTTCATATTTTGTTTTTAATAAAAATTTAATTCCCTTTGTAATAATACATCGAAGTTTGAAATTATTTTTGTTTGTTTGCTCATTAAATAAGATTTAAATATTGAAGTGAATAACTATGAAATATAAAAAAATTAAATATATATATATAGGACCGATTTTTACTGTTCAATTAAGAAATTTCATGCAAAAAAAGAAAAAAAACACATTTTTACTCACATTTTCAAAATTTCTTTCTTGAACTCTGCCGTTTGTAACTGCCACCAGAAACCTCTTCCTTGAAGTTCCAACAGTAATCTGCTAACATAACATGTTCTGTACCGATTTTCCTGCATTTCGTTTCTCCATGACAGAAATATCCTGGTGAAATCTCTCGCCGCATTCGTCACTAACCGCGTCCAAGTGAAGGGGAAAAAGTACAAATGCGAAAGTAAAAAGTGAATTTTCAAAGGACATATTGCACCCCATGCGCTGATAACACTTCAACAAGTTCTTAACAAGTTTCTTGTAGTTGTCAGCTTTCACATTTCCAAGAAAATTACAGCATACTTGTCTGAAAGCTAACCATGCACATTTCTCTTTTTCTGTTAGCAATTCCACAAAGTTGTCATCATGAATGATCTCACGGATTTGCGGCCCAATAAATATGCCTTCTTTTAACTTATTATCACTGAGTTTAGGAAACGTTTTTCTCAAGTACTCAAAACCCTCACCGTGTTTATCCAAAGCCTTAACAAAAACTTTCATCAGCCCTAACTTTATATGCAACGGTGGTAACAAAATCGTGTGTATCTCAAGTAGAGGATGATTCCTAACACTCTTCTCACCAGGAATTAAGTTTTTCCGTATGGGCCAATCCACAATGTTCTAACGTTTATCTTTTGCCCGGCTGCCCCATTGGCAAAGAAAACAACAAAATTTTGTAAACCCAGACTGCATGGCTAACAGTATACCAATCATTTTGAGGTCTCCGCATATCTGCCAACCATATTTTTCATAATTTATCACTTCTAATATTGTATCCATATTTTCATACGTTTCCTTCATGCTGGAAGAATAGGCAAGGGGTACTGATGGGTATATATTCCCATTAAGCAACAATACTACTTTTAAACTATTCTTAGATGAATCTAAAAATAGTCTCCACTCGTTTGGGTTGTGACTCCTTCCAAGTTCTTGCAGAAGGCCTTCTACATAATTGCAGTAAGTTAACTCATTACTAACAGAAAAAAATGTGTCAGTGATTGTTGGCGTTTCCGATATGACACCTTAACACCATCTTATAATAAATTCCACCCTCGGAGATGAGAACCTAATAATTCCGCTTGAACTTTAGAAAGGTTGAAATCTCTGACTAGATCATTTAGTTCGGATTGGGAAATAAAGTGAGGTATATTTGTATCAGGAAAATTTTGATCGGTGTTTGAATATGACTGACCAGGTTCGTCATTTGGAGAAGCACTGCTTGGTTCTGTTTCATCCACTGTCCATTCTTTAGGAGGCTTAGGAATTGGTATAAAATCATGACTCATAGGTTTCTTGGCTGAAGGAACATCAGGATAAAATATAGAATGTTTTGATTTAGAACTATATCCCACTATGTTTATTAAACAGAAGTAACAATCCGTAGTATGATCTTTCTGTTCTGTCGATATTACAGGGTTTCCGAAAGGCATTGATTTGTGAGTGCCATTAAGCCAACCACGTAAAGTTCGCGAACAATTACAACAAATTTTACCTGGTGCCCAGCTTTTTCCCTCGTCTACTTTACTTCCAAAATACAACTCACATGCTTTTTTCACTATAGGAGTGATAGTATTTCTCTGTGACTTCGGAGTAAATTCCCCGCAAACAGAACAAAACAAGTTCGGGTTATTCACACATTTGCGTGACATGGCGAACTCATTAATTGACTTATAATATATTTCTTTAATTATGAATTATTATTATTATTATTAACAATTATGAATGCTCTGATCGTTTTGTTAAAATACAGCTTACACTTCACTTCACTATACACAATATTACATTCACAATTTCACGAACATACACAAACATAAAATACGGCTACACGCGAAGGCTACTCGCGAAGTTATCGGAAAGGAACTTAAGACTCGACTAACCCACAAAAGAACAAATTTTAACAGACAAACAGGAAATTACTCTACTGCGAGATGTTTCCTCCACGAAATATTAAGTGCCAGTCATAAACACACAAGGTGGCTAAAAGGATCTTATCCATTTGCTAGGAACCAAACGTTAAGCCGTATGCGGAGCAGGGTGCGGAAAACTGAAACCATAAAACTATAAAATGTGGGTGTTCTGCAAAAACTTTAGGTGGTACAGGAAAACGGAGCAGCACCCGCCTCGATTCGGTGTCAACGTTGTCAAAATTTCACATTATAACCCATCTCCCCGACCGGTAACGATAACTTGCCTGGCTCAAGGCCTAAATAGGGTGAGTGGGGCATACACACAGGTCGAGATTAGGGGTTTGGGAGGCTTGACAGCCACGGCCTCCCATCTGCAAAGGAGCATCCACAAGGAAAAATTGATTTGAAAAGAGTCACATAAAAAAGAAGAGATTTAAGATGTGGTAAAAATATTTAAAATTTTGACTATGTAGCATAACTTGGCCTAACTTAAATGTATGTAAAAAGCTCCTCATTATGGTATTAGCCTTGTGACTTCACCCAGGCCTGGGTAAACAAAAGTGATCCATGGTTCACCGATGAAGTGAGACTTGGATTTTATTAAAGATTGCTTGTGCAAGTATTTGGTGATGTAGAGCTAGGTGTAGTTCTAATTTGGTTTTTCAAAACATCTGTGTCTGTATTAAATTGTATTAAGTACTGTTATACTTCCAAGCCAGTGAATTCGAACAATATTTAGCCTTTACTCTTACCTAACCATTTGACACCAGCAAAATGTTAACTGAACAATCCTTTGAGAGTTTCAGATTGCTGAACTTGCTAGATGCTCCTGGAGTATATGTATATGCATAAATCGTTCATGTGTTGCTTTACCTATGTAATGCACCTGGAGAGTATGCAACCAATCATCATTTACAGTTTTTCAGAGTTCCATTGCCTGCAGAATCCACCTGGAAGCTATGAATCCTTTGTTAAGGAGTCTTGGGTTGTTACACACAGTTTTCCGATGTTGATTTTTCATAATGTCTTTCTTATTATAATGTCTAGCTGACCTCCATGGCACACTATGATGCCAGGGGTCCCGGGATAACATTCCAGCCTGGTTGTGAGTGTTCCTTCAACAGTTTCATTATATCATCACTCATCTTCATCGTTGTGATTAGCCAAAAGTGACAAAAAGCAACACTAAATAACAAGACTTGAATCAAGTCAAACCTTCCTCCAATTGAAATAAATGTACTGTTATTATTTATTACTATGCTCTCCTTGATGGAATAGTGATAACACTGTCACCTTTTAATTTAGAGGTCCTGGGCAGTGATTTATAAACACATCCCAAACTCTCCTAGAATTTTTTTTCACAAGATCCCATTTTATAGTTAATTTGATGATAAATTTGCCCTTAAAAAGATGATGCCTGCCAGATAAAAATTCTGATCTCAGGTTCAATCCCCATGGTTCGAATCCCATTTTAAACTGAGTTTCAGTCCCAATTAACCTGTCTAAGCATCATGTAGACTTTATTATACTTACTTGTTTTACTTATTTATTTCACCTCAATCTGAAAATATAGTGAGAGTTACTAATAACATGTAGGGGAGAGGCAGGTAACCTAAGCAGCCAATTTTCTTCTTAATTCCTATTAGGTATTAGCACTTTTTTACCCCTGTCAGGTTTCTCTCCACTATGAACTGCAGCAAATATAATTTGACATGAAACTTTCACTAGTGTAATGCCTGTGCATTTTATCTTTGTGTTGGAAAAAGTTTCTGCCACACAGGTAATATACTCTGTGTGATCAGAAGTATCCGGACACCCACCTGAAAATAAAGAACAAGTTTGGGCAACCCTCCATCGGGAACACTGGCAGTCAATACAGTGTTGGCCCACCCTTGATGACAGCCTTCACTCTCACGGGCATACTTTCAATCAGGTGCCGGAAGGTTTCCTGAGGAATGGCAGCCCATTCCTCGCAGAGCGCCAAAATGAGAAGAGGTATTGATGTGGATCGGTGTGGTCTAGCACGAAGTCGGCATTCCAAAACATCCCAGAGATGTTCTATGGGATTTAAATCAGGACTTTGCGCAGGCCAGTCCATTAGTGGAACGTTGTTATCGTCAAACCACTCCCCCACAAGCCCTGCAGTATGGACGGGTGCTCGGTCGTGTTGAAATACACAATGGTCATCCACGAACTGGTCTTCGACAGTAGGCAGCATGAAAGCTGTTAAAATGTCAACGTACGCTTGTGCCGTGATATTGCCATGTAAAGCAACAAGGGGGCCAAGCCCCCTCCAGGAGAAACATGACCACACTCTAACTCCGCCACCTCCGAATTTCACTTTCAGCACTATACAGGCTGGTAGATGTCGTTCACCAGGCATTCGCCACACCCACACCCTACTATCGGATCGCCACATTGTGTACTGTGATTCATCACTCCACACAGGGGTTTTGCACTGTTCTATGGTCCAGTTTCGACGCTCCTTGCACCACACGAGGCGGCGTTTTGCATTTGTCTGTGTGATGTTTGACTTATGGACAGCTGTTCGGCCATATAAACCAAGTTGCCGCACCTTGCGCCAAACAGTAATGGTGCTTGGAGTAGACCCTGATGCAGCTCGGAATTCCTGTGTGATGGTGGCGATGGATGATTGACGATAATGCTATACGACCCTCTTCAACACTCGATGGTCTCTGGAGGTCAACATGGGAGGTTGGCCTGCAAGCTTTTGGGTTGTACACATCCCTTCACTATAACATCGGAAACATTGGACCGAGGGATGTTTAGGAGGGTGGAAGTCTCACACACAGACTTCTTACACAAGTGCCACCCAACCAACTGACCACGTTGAAAGTCTGTGAGTTTCTCAGACCATCCCATACTGCTGTCTCACACTGTCTGCAGACTACTGAGTTCGCTGACTATGTGTTCCACACGGTAGATGGCAGTACTGTGTCGCCCTCTATGATAAACACACGTTTCGCGGTGTGTCCGGATACTTTTGATCACATAGTTACAGCTTGCTTGGTTAGTGGAATTGCATTGGAAACCTTGTAAAAGCAAGGACATGATTGCATAACATGTTTTACTTTCTTGGATCTGAGGGTATTAAAGAAACATGCATGGCAGGTACCTGTGGACAGGAAGAAAGAGGGTAGCCATGGACACAAGTTACAAAATAAGATGATTGCAGTTTGACATGAAGAATTAATATATTCTGTAGAAATAGTTCTGTGCTCGTCCATTGAGTTAATCATGTCCTAAAAAAGAGAATGAGTACAAACAGGACCTTGTGGTTTTATGATCCCATGAAAGAAACTGTAAACTAAATGTTATATTTGAAAATGGGTGTCAGAAAAGCAGCAGTACCTTGTCCCTAAGAGCTCTCCTCAAGATCAACTCACAAGAATGATAAATGGAAACGGATGTTGTTTTCAACCAAGCCCCAGTTGATTTGAATCCAGCTAGGTCTCGTAAACCTTGCAATGTAGTTATTGCATAAGGTGGAATTTCATGCATGGAAATTAATCCATCCTAGATTATTCTGAGGTAAACTTCCTGCCACCCCTAGTAACAGACATCCCACAATATCCAGAAGAGGATGAAGCATCTCACATGCTACCGATTCAAAAACTCTTGCTCAGCCCACACCATCTGAAGTGAACAGAGACTGCATTTGCAGAAAAAGTACAAACATTGTAGCCTGTGTTAGATGCCAGAAACAAGAGGATGGCATACTTTAAAAAGGAAGCACAGCAGATTGACATTGCATAATTACAGAACATTTAACTTTCTTTCGTATTGTTGAAAAGATTCTCTTGGGAATCCTGTCCACAACTCACCTGGTCGAAAGCCCGAGAGAATCTTTTCATCATTCATTGCCAGGAAAGCTTCAAGACTTACTTTCTTTTGTATTATCTAAGTTGGTGCTACTGTAATGCAATTTTTCGAATTAACTCTTGTCTTACTACATATCCACCAATTGAATGTTACCAGACACCATCAGAACATACCTACTCAGTACTCCCTATACCAGCAACTCTTCAACTGTGATCTTCAACAACTCTTCAGGGAGTCCGCGAAACCCTCCCAGTGTTCCAAAAAGGTTTGGAAAAATACTAAGATAAGAGCATTTACTCTTTATGCTAAGAATGAATTATGAGAGAACAAAAATTATACAAATTTACAGTATCTATTTACTGAGTGATCTCTGAAGGGGGTCCGCGGTCTAGGAAATTTCAAGAACTACTGCCCTATTCTATTAACAACCTACATTGAATATAGTGCTGGTGGATATGCTCTATTTTTTTGTATCTGAATATGCTAGTATTTATAAGTGTTCTATTTAGAATTATTTATCGGTGTAGTTTGTAGTGTATATGTTCAGGTATTAATGACATACTTCAAAATTTTATTTTATTTGAAACATTAACATAAATTAGAATCCTACACTACAAAAATAATGATTGCTTTTTCCTTTTACTTCTAGCTTCTACGAAATTCAGCTACAAAGAAGGAAGCACTTACCAGTATCAGTATTCTATCGATGTGATAACGTTATTTAAAGGAACAAGCACAAATGAGTCTACATTACATATAGATGCTCTCTGTTCTGTGGAATTTTTGACTCGATGTGAGGGCATTCTTAAGGTAAGTGCTAATTGCTTGAATAATCAGTGATATTTTTCTTTCACCGTAGTAATTACCAAGTTTTCGTCTAATTGCCCGTCATAACAGCTCCATGTGACTCTCGCAGCCAGTTATGTTACATGCACTATAAACCCACATCTATGATCATTGTCTACTCATAATCTATGTATAGTGTGATGGACTTTTCCCAGCGTCCACCCCAAGGTTTTTTTTTTCTATTTCTTATTTTCGAAAGTTAGCGTGGGTCGTGGGAACTCTCATGGACGTCACCCCTATTTTTGACCACCTCATTCGCACAGCATGGTGCTGTCACAGTTACGTGAATTTACCACCATGCGACTTTCACGGCCGAGGGACAGAATGCAGCAGCCAGTCTAGAAAGCTGAAAAAAATGTAACAATAGAGCTAGCTCTCCCCAACGAAATGCGCGCCTGGACGTCAGTGTTGCCAGGCATGTCAAAATTTCACCGGCATAAGTATGTAAAGGTATCACTTTGTCTTTTCCTCTTTCAACTTTCTAAATCTAGTGATTTTCTTCCATGCTAGATGGCTCCACACCCTCCATTCTAGGGGGGTCTCTTCCGATTCGAGTCGCACCATATTTTCAGACATTCTCACGTCAAGCCTTTTCTCCGTCCATCTGTGTGACCATATATTTGTCTCTCGAATATTTACAAGCCTGTCACCATTTCGAAAGCATCCCTTGCGTGTAAATTTCAGAATTAAGCTCAAAGGAGAACTATTTACCTTCATAAATTTCGAATCTAGGCATGTTTCTGTCCACTTTAGTAAAAGGGTGAATTATATATAACGCTGTAAACTTGCGAGGTCACACACCCTCCATGTTCATTGTCAGTAGTGCATAATGGAGAAGAAAGTGCAAGCTCCTGATTGGTCAGGGGAGCACAATAGTGCAAAATAGTGTTTCCAGGAGTGTGGAGAGTCCTGGGACGGACAGTCTAAGTTTTAACGGTGAAGAAGTAAGGAGGTGAAGTGGTCGCTCTCGAAAAGTTCTTTGATTCTTTGCCTTGTACGCATATGAGAGCAGTGCGGATCTGTTGACGCTCGGGCGTGTGAACGTTCAAGTGTTAAAGCAGCGCCAAGTACGGACTATGTGTGCAGTGCTGATTTGTTGACGCTCGGACGCGTGAACGGGAAAGTATTGAAGCACCGTCAAGTACGGCGAGTCCAACGTTAAGATGCCTGCAGAACAGCTTATACAGTAACCAAGCACGTTGAAATGGACTGAATCGGAGACGACCAAGGAACCCACGAGTGGTCCTAGCTGCTATTCTGAAGGACCGATATCATTTCATCTATTACCCCCCCCCCCCTTCCATCCATATCTCTACAAACGTGACATTAGGACCACATCAGAAGACTGGGCCCCAACGATGAACTCAGTGCGCGCTTATATATATATATTTTTCTTCCCAATGTGCATCGGCAGACAAGGTAAAGTGCAAACTGTAGTGTAGTACGCGTACTGCATGCATTATGTAATTGGCCAAATAATTTCAACTCTTCATTGCTAATTTAGTTGTGACAGTGTGTATAAATTTTATAAATATGTTTATAGGTCTTTATTCTTGGATCAGTTTTGTTTCTTGCATAGTTAGCCAAACTAATAGAAATTAAAATTATGGAAATAATAAGATTGTGTTTGCATCTCGATTTACCTCCTCATATTGAGATTCACCTACAAATGTGTGTGTTACAAGGAGCCAGTTGAGGTTGTATGTATAGCTAGCCGTGGATTTAATTTTTGATTTGTCTTGCTTTGTTGCCCAACTGGTTCCCGGAGGCACTGTTGCCTTCATGATGTGGTGGCTCCCTATTTCTACCGGTAGGCAGTCATTACAATAGATTTCATTACTTTATAGTGTAAATAGTCTATGTAGACAATGTCAATCACACAAAACATTTACAACACTGTAATGAGAGAAAGTGCCAATTTTTCAATCACGTTGGTCATATTCAAATAAAAAAATCATTATTTAAAACAAAAAGAAAATCGCACTCTTTTCCAAGCAGCAACTTCTGGGAAAAGGTAAAAATAAACACATGCTAATTGTGAGAGAAAAGTATATAGTATTATATTTTAGTAATAGTACTAGTACTACTAGTAGGATGCTAGTATTCAGGATGCTCGTGCATAGCGTAAAACAACAACCGAGAGGTACGGGGATCGATGCCCCGCATCTCTGCCACGTAAAACAACAACCGAAGCATGCTGGTTGTGAACCTTAAAATGTTCTGGGATCGAACCAGGTGCCCTTAGACGAATTTAAATCTTACCATTGGGGTTTAGCGGTAGCTCATGATCTCTCACTTGGCTGCTTCTTCCATCTGCGGAGGTACCTAAATCAACTTAACCTACACAACCTTTTAAATGAATGGCAACTCACTTATTTTGGGTTAAAGTGACCCAAAGACTGCAAAGGCAAGGTTGGCGATAGAGAAAGCATATTTATTACCTGTCTCGTTCTTGAAGAGTTGATCAGTAAGAGTTTCCAAGTTAAACTCTCACTCACTCACTCACTGATGTTAGCCTCTTAAATTGTCTCTTAACTTCTCAGCACTTCACTTCTCAGCACTTCACTTCCAAACGATTCTAACTGACGTTCACTTTTCATAACAAAATTGACTCTCTTTCAAAATCAAACTCCCTGACATCTCCAGAGTCCAAACTTAACTCTTGTCTCTTCTCTCCCCAAAACTCAAACTCCCCGCTTTACTATTCCCGACTACCACTGTCTCAAGCTAATCTCCGACTGTCCTGTTCAAGATTCAACTTGCATGTTCTCCATCTAAGCTCCGCCTCCTTTTCTCTCTCTTTCTCCCCCACTTTTCCTCTGCAATAACTGCAAAATGCTTTTTCTTGAAGCTGTGCTGAAGTTAACACATTTCTTAGTTTCCTGTCTGTTACCCAGCTAAGCTTAACTCGAACATGACAATAAGGGGTACATTACGATAGCATGAGCATGGGATTCAATGTGTTAATTTCATTCAATTTTTATTTATTTTCCTGGAGTGGCCGCGGAGCCCCCGAGAAGTGCACGTGGAGCCCTTCCACGGAGCACAGGTTGGGAACCGCTAATGTAGATTATATATGAGGGAAGTCTTTAAATAGGTCACAAACTGATGTGGGATAGTTGAAAATAGTAGTGAGTAGTTTCCAAAGGTGTCATTAGGTAGCAGCACAAACCAGCTTTATGATATTCAGTTAGCAGTTGCTAGTAGCAGTTGCACGCATCGGCAGCTCAGTTTAGAAATGAAGACCATACTCGAGGACTGTACCTGGAGATGGTATGAGTGGAGATGATTCGAGCTGACAGGCGATTGACGATAGAAAGCATAGCAACTGAAATAGGGTGTTCTCATGGTTTTAAGCCTACAGCATAAGGCACGATCATTTGAAAAGTATGTGCATGGTGGCAGCGAATGTTTTGCAGATGATGAAGATGTTGAACATTAGGTGCGACTGTGGCTGGGACAGCAGCCCAAAGACTTTTATGCAACAGGTTTTTGAGGAATGATAAAGCGATGGGATAAGTGTATAAATGTTTGTGGACATTATGTTGAAAAATGAAAATTGTTTGCAAGTCAGTATCTTACTTAGTATTTTTTCATAAACATTTGTGACCTACTTGCTGACTTACCTATGTAGGTAGGTATATGGGGAAGGGAGGGGGGGGGGTGAAGTTGTGAATTTTCTATGCTGCTTGTATTTTTTGTTTCATTGCTAAGAAACTTCCTAATCCTGCTTCCCTACTAGATACTCTTAATCAGGTGATAGGAAGTTAGATCTGGAAAATAACTTTTATTTTCAAATTACTAATTACAAATTCAAAATACGTAGAGCAATAGTTTATATCAGAATAGAAGTTGAAAGATGATTCTAACAAAATTTTCTATTAAAAGAAAGTCATTGAAACACACTGAACTTTTATAACTGAGATTTTTATTGCATTTATAAACACAAATCTTATTTTTGTAATAGTTGAGGGAAATTAAAATGTGTCAGTTTTTCTGATTTTCTAACAGAATATACAAAGAAATTTGGATATTTTTATTTACATTATTTTTTCTTACAGCTACAGAATGTGACTTTGAAAGAGTGGGCCTCAATGCGGAATTTTGATGATAGTGAAGAGGAGGAGGGTACTGTCATTAATGATCCAAATAATATTCTTCCACAAGAACAAGAATTCAGAACAGCGTTGGAAAAGCATGAAATAAGGTAAATATATACACACACACTCATGAAGTTTATATTACTTTTCAATATCAAGCAACCATGGAAATCCAACACAGCAAGAAATACAGTAGGTTAGTTGAAAAGTTTCCCTTAATTGTAAGTTTCTCGCGAAGAAACCACAGAAAAAACACCTTTGTTTGTTTTCTTTTATGTTGAAAATGGGTATGGATGTGATGTACGAGTTGAAACTTTCCTTGCCCACAAAATTTTAATTAAAATTATCGAGGGTGGAATATTACAGCCAACTTTTCATTTCATTAACAGAAATGGAACTTTATCATTTCCTAAAATGTCTCCATACTATTCTCGAGTTATGATTTAAGTTTCCATCTAAGTTAATATTGAATTTTATATGTTTATTTGTTGAACCTCAGCGCAGATATTTCTGGAAGTTGGTTTTACATGGAGTAACAACATGTGCTAACAGTAAATTAACACTTTATTAGTGTCCAACGTGAACGAGCGCGATGCGATGTACACGACAACCTTCTTGGAGAGCATTCTCCACAGACTACTCACTACAGAGCAAATACACATTGATAAGTCAATTTGACCATGTTGGGAAAGTGTGTCTTTTGTACAACGTTCAACACTTCCCTTCAAAAACAACTTTTACAAGCTTCCTTTTTTTTTTTTACAAAAAACATTGTTGCACTTTAACATAACAATAAGTACACTACTTTTCATTTCCCACTCCCATTAAGCCACATAATTTAGCAAACCTAACTTTTGCTAATGGTTTCATGAGAATGTCTGCTACCTGACTTTCAGCATCAATGTGTTCCACATTTAACACTTTATTCTGAAATTTTTATATTACAAAATAATAACGCACTGCAATATGTTTTGAGCGTTTGTGAAATTCAGGAATTTTTACCAACTTAATAGCACTAGCAGTGTGGGCATTCCTGTCAGATGAGTAATCTCATTCAAGAGTCTTGTTAACCATATCGCTTCCTTCGCTCCCTTGCTGGCTGCCACAAATTCAGCCTCTGTTGTTGATAGAGCAACCGACTTCTGCTTCCGGCTCATCCAGGATATCGCTCCACCTGCATACTTGCATAGAACTTCAGTTGTTGAGCATCTTGTTGTTGGATCTCCACCATAATCTGCATCACTGAAGGCTTCCAGGATCCCAGGATTATGATTTGGACTGTAGCATATCCCATAAGCAGTGGTTCCTCATAGATATTTGAAAATTCGTTTCACTCCTTGCCAATAAGATACTCTTGGACTGTCCAATGCTTGCGACACTAATCCAACAGCATAGGAGATATCTAGCCTAGTGACTGTAGCCAGATACATCAAGCTGCCAAATGCTTCTCTGTAAGGAACACTAATGTCTACTGACTGCTGTGTGTTTACTTCCCCTGCATTTACACTTCCTTTTTCAGCAGGTGTTGACACAGCATTCACTTCACTCATGCGGAATTTCTCAAGAATCTTCTTTGTATAGTTCTCTTGACATACAAAAATAGAACCATTTTCTTTTTGTCTTATCTGTATGCCCAAGAAACAATCTAATTACCCAACTACTATTTCAAATTCTTCTTTTAGAGTTCCAAGAAAACTGTTGACATCTTCAATATCATTGCCTGCAACCAAGCCATCATCCACATAGATGGTTACGATCATTTTCTTTCCATTTTTCTTACGAATGAACATAATTGGGATCAGCTTTGCTGCATGTGAAACTATGCTTCGACATGAAATTCACAAATCGTCTATTCCAACAATGAGGTCATTGCTTCAGTCCATAAAGACTCCTTTTTAGCTTACACACACGATCAGTCCCATCATCAAACCCTTCAGGTTGATACATATAGATTTCCTCATCAAGATCACCATAAAGAAAGGCTGTTTTCACATCAAATTGAGCTAACTTCAACCCTTTACAAGCTGCAACACTCAGCACAGTTCGTGCAGTATCAAATCAAGCCACTAGATTAAAGGATTCATCGTAACCAATTCCACTCTTCTGAAGATAACCCTTTGCTACCAGTCTTGCTTTGAATCTGTAGATACTGCCATCTGCCTTTGTCTTTACTTTTAGAACCCATCGATTATCAATAACTTTCTTATTGCTTGGAGATTCAACAAGTATCCAAGTCTAGTTCTTAGCTAAAGACTGCATTTCATCTTCCATTGCTAATTTCCATTCTGCAGCATTTCTTGATGACATGGCATCTTTATACAAGCTCGGTTCTAAAGCAATCTACCTGTAACACACAACCATCTTGCCACACTGGTTTCTGCACCCTTTGACGATCTCACAATTCATAACATGGTTCACTTCCACCAGTTACATCTCCTGTGATGCATCTGTTCCCTGTAGCATCGTAGTATGCAGACTCACTCCCAGGGCTATCAGGTTCTTCCACAGTAGATTCAAACATTATTTTTTCTGGTGAAACAATTTCAAAAGACACTTTTACTGGCAAAATTGTTTCTGTGCAAAAAACAACATCACGACTGAGCAACACCTTGTCATTTTTCTCATTCCAGATGCGGTAACCATCTTTTTCATCACAGTAACCAATCAGAAAACCCTTAATGCTGTTTTTGTCCCATTTCTGTTGTTTTTGCTTTGGTACATGAACAAAACACACTGTTCCAAACACTTTCAAATGATCTATACCTGGTAAGTCTTTTCCATACCAAAGTTCATATTGTGTCTTTTTTTCTACAGTGGTTGGTCCAGTTCTGTTCAGAACATATGTTGCAGTATTCACTGCTTCAGCCCAAAGTTTCACTGGAAGATCTTTGGAATGGAACATCGAGCAACCAGATTCAACCCATGTTCTGTTCTCATGTTCTGCAGCTCCATTCTGTTCAGGTGTATAAGGCATGGTGTTTCTGAAATTGATTCCCTTTTCTTTCAATAAAGCCTTCACTTCTGAATTATCAAATTCTTTCACTAAATGACCTGTAACACTGACTTCAGATAAAAACTGTTTTAGTCATGCAGCGACTTCCAATTTTTGTTTCAGAAAAAACACACGTCGGAATTTCGAAAAGTCATCCTTGAAACAAACAAAATACAGTGCAACACCCAGTGATTTTGTTTGCATTGGTCCATACACGGCAGCATGGATTCTTTTACCTGTTTTTTCTGCACGAGAAGCCCGCTGTCCAAAACTTTTCTGATGTTGCTTGCCAACCACACAACCTTCACAAAACTGATCATCAGTTTTTACATTAATTCCATGCTGCACTAGAAACTTTCGAACATGCTGCTTACCTTGGTGTCCAACCTTTCATGCCACAGCTGCAATGTATCGGGAGCTGACACTAAGCACACTTACACAGGATTTTTGGGGGGTAATGCATGCATGTGCATTTGGTACAAACCACTTAAAGTAACACTTCCCCATGCATGTACCTTATCATTTCTTTTTAGTATACACTTCATGGAATCTGCACAGAATAGAAAACCTTTTTTCTAGTGGAGTTCACAGAAAACAAATTCTTACTGATATTTGGCACATACCACACATCACAAATGATTTTTCACCCACCTACCATTGACCAACATTTTCACATTCACTATACCACTGCCATGTGCTAATATGATGGCTTTATTTCCCACCTGTAATTCTTTTGGTGCTGGGAATTTTTGGTACTATGGAAAGTAGTCCTTCCAGTTAGTCATATGTGCTGTGCTTCTGCAATCCAAACTTCCAAAGCAGGACAGTTCAATTCAAAGCTCACAAAGGCTCCTCCTTCTGGAACATGCTCATTTCCACTGGTTGAAAGTCTATTTAACACCAACTTGCATTGCTTGGCAAAATGGCCTACTTTGTGACATTTAAAACACTTTTTTGCTTTTTCTGGACGTTTCTTGTGCTTCTTTGGATCATCACTTTTCACCACAAAAGCTGTTGTGTCACTACTCTTGTTGGGAAGTCTCATTTCAATTAGCCTAAGTCATTCAGTTAGCCTGTCTACAGTACACTCTTCCATTGGAACCGATTCCCATACACTTTTGAATTCAAAATATTCACTAGGTAAGGTAGACATGATTCAACTCATCAAAAGCAGTTCTGGAACCTTGGACTTCGTAAGACGTTCCATTTCATCATTCATTTCATGGAAATTTCTCTGAAGCCTGGACACGTATGTTGCAATATCTACCGCTGCATATTTGGATAGATTGAAGAATTGTTCTGACAATCAATCCAATCGCTGTGCCGAACTTTGCTCATACACTGACATCAATTTGTTCCAAATTTCCTTAGACGTATCACACGTGCTGGTTAGTTCAGATTTAGCATCATTCATGCTATTCACCAATATCATTTGTCCGCCTTCTGGTACCTTTTAAACTCTGCTTCATACTTACGTCAATCTTCTGTAGTACACTCAGCAAAAAGTTCCTGTGGAGAAGTACACGTGCCATCCACAACTTTTAGGACATCGTGGTGTCGTAACAGCAGTTCCACTTGTCATTTCCACCTCGGCCAGTTCTGCGCACCTTCCAGCTTGTCTACTGTTGTTTCGAACTCAGCCTTCAGCAGCAACCTAAACAGGCTTCTTTCAAAAGTGCAATATTCTCACCAGTCAGGTTAGGAAGACAAAGGACACTTCCTGTTGCACTCTGAAGAACAACGACACTTACTGTTGCACTCCGACAAACTACCAAACTTCACAGGCGCAGTGGAACGTATCTGGGCCCATAACCTGTTGAACCTCAGTGCAGATATTTTCGGAAGTTGGTTTTGCATGGAGTAACAACATGTGCTAACAGTAAATTAACACTTTATTAGTGTCCAACGTGACCGACCACGATGCGATGTACACAACAACCTTCTTGGAGAGCATTCTCCACAGACTACTCACTACAGAGCAAATACACATTGATAAGTCAATTTGATGATGTTGGGAAAGTGTGTCTTTTGTACAACGTTCAATGTTATTTTTATCACAGCTATATTTCTGAAACAATCAGAAATTGGCAAGGTGAAGGACAAACTGAACAAAATTTAGGTATAGAAATTCAAGAGTAAGCAGCCCCTTAAGGTTCTCTGCAGGTGGGCCATGAAGTAATCAATTACACTCCTGTACATAAGTGTGCAAAACTGAGAAAGAAAATTATGTGGTAAACCTGTTTATGTATCTCAAACTTCCTCATGGGAAATACCACAAAATATGTCATAAGAAACAACATTGTCAATGAGCACTGTCAGGTGCAAACTGAATCATGATTTGATTGGTCATGTGTTGTTAAAGATATAATCCATGTTCAATCCAAGTTTTGTAGAAACCTATTGTTTCATAAATTTTACTTTAATAATGGCGATTATGCAAATTTTTATGGCAAAAATTATTTTCTATTATCTTTTCCTTGAAAGGTTTTCGTTTCATGATGGTGTCATAAATGAGGTGTGCCCTGATCCAGGAGAAGAAAACTGGGTATTAAACTTCAAAAAAGGAATAATTTCTGCCCTCCAGAACAGTATGGATAGGTTTGATGTTGACTATCAAACTTCAGAGGTAGGCATGTTACCAATTCAGTAATGATTGTAGGCTGATCATGTTTAGGCAAGGGCATAGAAATCTATTATCACAGGGTGTGGCAGTTCTCATAGCATAATTTGAAGTCACAATTATACAGAAAGAAATGGCATTGACCAGGTATTGTTTGAATATGATCCCTGGCAAGTGATTACTGTGATGTACCACATATTCTTCCAAGCACCTGCCCATTGCTCGTTCTAGCATGTTTGCTGGGATACTGGCAGCAATATCTTTGATGTGATCCTCAGTTCCAAGATCGTGGAGGATGTGTTTGGAATACTTCTTGCTTAAGGCAACACCATAAGAAAAAGTCTGAAGAGGATAAATCTGAGGATTTAGCTTGCCACAGGATGTCACCATAATGAGGAAAGACTTTCTGTGGAATGGTCTGTTACAAGAAATCCATGCACACACTTGCATTCCATTGTTCAATGTTGGTGGCATCAACGCTACACAGAGTAGCAACAAACAACAACTGAAACACAGTTTACTGTTAATGGCAATTCATGTACAGTATAATGACACTGTTTTCAGCCATACACTGTTGCCAGCATTTTCATCATTTCCTACTTAAATTATGTTATGAATGCTGCTGCACCCTATAACTGGAGAAGAAGTAAAATAATTCAAATATAATTTAGCTTTGTGTGTTTTTAAATTAATTGTCAAAGTAACTTAAACAGGACAATTTAATAATATTTGCCACTATTATTTTAGAACATTATTTGCTTTGGTATAACAGGGTGGCTACTCACCAGGAATTCCTTGAATTCTGGGAATTATGTGTGAATTATTGGCTTTGGGAATCATGTGTAAATTCTAAGTGAATTTTTCTCCATAGACATTAAAAATTTGAACTTTTGTTAATCCAAATGACTTCATACATTTACAAATGCCTCAAGGCAAGCTTTTCACAGTTTAGCTTTTATTTTTATCTGGGAAAGAAAAGAAAGGAAGGCTGCATGAAAAGTAAAACAGTGTTCTCTCAATCCATTCACTTTCTTTGTGTACTTTGCAGAACAATCTACCTGACAGGCAGAAGTTGATTAGGTAAATTTGAGTTGGAAATGCTTATATAATTAACAATTTTTCGTAGATTAGTATTTTCTGTAAGATTTGTGACTTGTATTTGTAGATGTATTTCGAGTCTAGTATGTGAAATGGCAAATGTAAACTCCACACCATAAATTGAATATTTTAAATAGTATGTATATCGTTTAATTGAATTGAATTAGAATTTTTGAATTAATTGGAATCTCGCAGAGCTTTTATATTGTTAATATTTTCATTTGTGTGGGTGATGAGGGGTCGTAATACGTTAGGTTGAAATAGAGAAAACATCAGCATGGACCCTTGAATTTTTGGAAGGTTCGCCTTGAAAACTGGAAATTTTACTTGAATTTTATCACGGTTCTAGAATGGCCACCCTGTATAAGCATTGTACAGAAGTTATCTGGAGAGAGACCTATTAATTTAGTCACCTAGCAGCCTAAACATTAGGCACAAATGATGATATTTTGCTCATTGATTTTCTCTTTATTCCTGATTCTTGTATAGCATGCTTCAAAATTAACATCTTTTACAGGCTGACGTTGCTGGACAATGTGATACAGAGTACTCGCTGCATGTTATTGAAACTGACTTAGTGCTCAAGAAAGTGAAGGATATATCTACGTGCACCAGTCGTTACAACCATCACTCGGCTATCCAAACAACTCCATATATCTTTAAATCTGTATGTGTGCAAGTTTCTATTTTTTCTATTCAGTAATTTAAATGTTTGCCATTTGTTTTACAACAAATCATTCACAGCTAAATTGCATTGTTTAATTGGAAAGTTACTTTTTGTACTGCATTTTGGATATTTATTCTCATGAAAGGTTTATAGATATTAAATCCACAATTGGAAGAACATGCACACATGAAAAATGTTTCCTCTACAGACTTGTGACAGATTCAGAAACATATCTTTATTTGTAGATATGGATGTTTTTTTTAATGGTTTACTTTCTTGTTCTAGGTATCTATTAATCAGTAGCGTATACTGGGTTAAGAACCTGGGCTATCGCACCATATCATAGTGTTCGAATGGACAAAAAATTGCTGGTGGGGGTGTTTTCTTTTTTTTTTTTACTTCATTTGGGGTGGCGGGTTGAAATGATGTGACTCTGTGATTAAAAATATATACCTCATAAATAAAACATGGAAATATACATTGTCAGTAAGGAAAGGATTTCAAGAATTTCATTCTTATTTGCAATAAATTAGAGGCCCATATTGTGAAATATTATGTAGGCCTATATACGAGAATAAAAATAAAATTTCAACCTACCGATTTTCATGATTTGAAGTTTGGGTACTGCTTGTTGGCGCAGTAATAACATTGTTGCCTTAAAACTAAGGGGTCCTGGGTTCGATGCATGGTGGTTTAGATACCACTTTAACTGTAGATCCGATCCCCATTAGCTTATCTGTTCATAAAGTGGACAATCAAGAAAAATCCACAACGATTTGAAGCTTATCGTCATTCGTAAGCCGAAAAGACAGCTTTTTAATTATGTCCCTCATTTCAGTTCACTACACAACACACATCACATATCATTCACAAAAAAATCAATCCACTCACTACCGTATTCACACGCTGCCTCTAAATAAATTCCATGCACCAAGACCACTCGACGTGATCTAGACTAGAACTGGTCCTTGTCATTTCGGTAAACCATTCCCTCTCAACCAACAATTTTCTACTCCCCACTGTATCTCTAGTTGTTTGAAGGTCAACGACCTCTTTTTCAACTCCTCTGCAAGCGTTCAATGATGTTCTTGTCCCTGCCACATGACACTTTCCCCTTGTGCAATAATTTCGTTTCAAAATTCCCCATTCCTGGGAAAATTACATGCTGGGAAAAAATTGGTTTGCAACATTGACCCAGACTGTTGAGGAAGTTCAGAGGGTTTTTTCCCCACCATATGCAACCCTGTTCTCTCTCCTGTAACAGTTTGACTCCACAATTCCCCGATCCTGGGAAAATTACATGGTGGGGAAAATTGGTTTGCAACATTGATCGGAGCCCTGTCAAGCTTATCAGTCACCCCCGTGGAGTTGCCCACCAGCTGGGCCAGGCGTCGCGTGAATTCAAAGAAAGTGGGCAATGTTTCCAACTTCTAAGAAATCAGGTTCATCATCTTACTGAAATGAACAATTTTATGCACATTTTCTGATAGATATTTTTTTCTGTATTTTATTCCCTGAGTCTGGGCTTCACAGATAGCCTAGATAGCCCCGAATATATGCCTCTGCTATTAATACAACCCTTTGAACCTCATGCAACCCAGTATATTTTGAATCAAATTCCTTTCATCTCATCATATTTGACATTTCTAATAAGAATAGAAATTAAGTCAAAATATTAACTTACATTTATAATGTGATAAATTACATTTCTAAATGTATCAATTTCAATTCTTTAACCACAAATTACCTACTCTAAAATAAAAAAAATGTACAATGCACAATATTTACTCTCTCTCAATTTATATTTATTAATTTTATATTAATAAATACCAAGTGCTATCATCTTGAGCACATTAATATAAAGTTCTCATGTTATTGAGATTTTTTGTTATCATTTGTTATAATTGTATTTTGATCATATTACATGATTTTACATCACATTCTTACATTTAATGTGATGAAGATGAGTAGTTTATTAGAGAAATTGGAAGAAAATGTGCCTTGACTAAGACTCAAATTCAGAGCATTTGTTAGAGAGTTCATGAGTTTGGCACTTGAGCAGTTTATTTAATAATCAAGTATGAAAATATTATATAGTTAGTATATTGTTATGGAATGAGAATGACTGGATAATGGAACAATGAATGAATGAATGGGTTAAAATTAAAAGATATAATAAAATATTGTAATAATTTTAAAATAAAGTTTTGTGTGTAATACTTGTCTGGGATATCTACAGAACAAGCATTTAGTGTTTAACATGTTATTGTCTTTGACTACCGATGCTATTTACTTTCTGCATTAATTTTTTTTTGTGTTTTATTTTTAATAGAAATACCAGTCATTGCCAGTAATGAAATCTACAAGTTACTGTGAACAAGCAGTTGATAACAAAATATATAAGAACATATTCTGTGAAGAGAAACATCTGTTTCAACCATTTTCTAATAAGGATATGGGGGCTACAACAATAACTAAACAGAACCTTCAATATTTGATGGAAACAAATACAACTACATCATCACCAGGTAATTTTAATCACAAAGTGCTCAAAATTAACAATTTTAGTAAATGGCACTACTTTCTTTTTTGTTTACAGTTACCAGATAGCTTAACCAAGCATGTTTTGTCACCACCAAAATCCTTTTTTTCTGTGTTGCAGTGTCATCTACGTTATGAGAATACCATATCGCCATATGAACGTATAATATTAAGTATTGAAGAGAGACCACTATTATTGTATTCTACAGGCAAGCCATTGATACTAATCAAAAGGGAAGCCACATTTACTTCTTTGTACGTTTTGGGGTCAAAGCAAGAATGCAAAAATGAATCAAAGTCATTGGATATTTTCATAGAAGCCTACTAAAAGTTGATTGGTATTCGATGTAGTGGCTAAACCCGTTAAATTACACATGCATGTTTCATTTTTCCTTTATTTTCAACATTGCACCTCCTCAGCACCCTTAGATGGCTAATCCTGGCGTCGCCGCTGCTCTATAGCAATGAGTGGATTTTAGTAGGAAGTTCGACGATGGTCGTGGTGTTAGGCAGCATGAAATACATTACAGGAAAGCGGGTATTTCAGGATCAAGGTGTCTCATTTGTTTTGTTGATGACTGTACCTTGGAACACTTTAAATTTTTTCCCTTTCATATAATGTACATTTTCAAAAACTTGATTATGTGATTCATTAGATGAAAGGTATCTATGCAGTTTTCAATTGCACACTTCCTTTAGTTTTCTTTTTTGTTGGGTTGTGTTTGTCTCTATGTACATTTATCTGATTTATCATGTGACAAGAATGATGTAACTGGGGGTTAAATATTACTCGTGTGTTTATTATAATACACACAAGATTTAGGTCCTCACACTATAGTGTACACATAAAATTACAAATTTGATGTTTCTTTTATTCTGATGATGCAATGCGAATAATATATGAGCAGTTCGGGAGTAAAACTTGATAACCCACAAAAGTATGAAACAGAAAATCACATAGTTCATCCAGTGCATTGTAGCTTATGTATTACCCAGATGTTCCTGTGTGTTTTTGCCCAATATTGGCTACTGAACAGTACTTTTTCACTAATGTGTGCAACTATATATAACCCCAAGTAACCAAAAGTGGTTGGCCCAACCATACTGAAAATGGTTGGCCAAACATAAGAACCATACCATTAGGCAATGGTAATTTTGTCCATTGTTCCAACATTGGCCCAACATGTGGTTTTTACATTAGGCCAACATACTGAAAACTATAGTATACATATATTTGTGTTCCGATTTGTGTATATAATTTATTTTGAGGCCAAATATAAACTCTAGTACAAGTTATATATATAAAATATAAAAATACACAGCACTTTCTCATTCATATGTTATCATTGTTTTCAAGGTACCTTCAAGTGGTAGTACAGTTTACTTAGTTTTGCAACTTTCATGGAATTTAGTCTGCACATAACATTGTTTATTTTACATGTATGGATCTTGAATCACCTTCACAAGAATACCTGCAAGAATGTTCTTTTTCTGCTACAGCTAAACAGACAAACAATAAAAAAAAAAATTAAAAAATGGCAGGTGGGAAAATACGATTGTAGGTGCTATTGAGTTTCCTGTAGTGTTTCCAGAGACCAACCGGTGACTGTCGCAAGTGAATTGATCCTACTATGAAAAGCAGCTTGCCAAGAATCTCCGAAAAGTGCACCACCTGGAGATGCGGAGACAGTGAATTGTTTTGGTTCGTTCTGATTCACAAGAACGGGTCATTAGGTGAACAGTGACAATGATCGCAAGCCATATATGCATATGGATGAACGGGTTAGCAACAGAACAGTAAGAACAAATCTTGGGACACATGTACCATAAATAACAGTTGGAGAGCAGGATATGAAGCAAATCTAACAACTTAAATTCGACCAATTAATTAGCCAGTATAAGTAATTTACTTACTAAAGCAAGTCTGGGCAAATTCATAAACCATATGAGGTATTCACACCATTATCAGGCGTGCTTTCCAACTCGGGAGTGAGGAAGTGCAGTAAAAACGAAAGTGTAGGAAATGCGAGCCTTTTCTACACAATAGATAAGTCACACAAAATTACACGCAAACCATCCTGTACAGTTAGAATACACGCAGCCAAATGCCATCGTGTATAGAGTGTAGAGAAACAAAGTTGGCATTTAAGAAGGCACAGCTTGAACTCTCCTCCAAAAATGTAATCATCGAACTCCTAGAAAGCAACATCCAAGATCTTGCACAAGAATTAAGAAACCTCAAAAATGCAAAGACAACCCCAGAATCTGAATCAACATGGAGTGAAGTTGTTAAAAAAAAGTCATAAGGTACGTCCGCCAACTGATAGCTTCACCCTTCATGTCCCCCCAACGTCAACCAATAGCAGTGCAAAATCGCTATAATCTCCTAGAAAATGAAGAAATGAGATATGCAGCCCTAAACACTAGTGAAAAAAGAAATGTGAATGTATTAGGAAATTTGAAACTGAAGAGAACAACACTGACAACTGCAATCAGGAAATGAGATACTACCAACTCACATCAAAGAGAGTCAGTAATGCATAATTATGAGGAAATTAGCCCGCCGAAAACTGAACACAGCAAAATGCACCCAAAACCCAAGAAAAGAATACTTATCTTTGCAAACAGCCATGGCCAAAATCTTGCCACATACGTAAATAGCATTGTAACAGGTGTCACTTGTAGTGCTATAGTGATACCTGGAGGGGGAATAAAGCAGGTCACCAACAGCACTGTTGAAGACTGTAAGGACTTAGGACAAAATGACAAAGTCATATTGATATGTGGAACCAACGACGTGTCAAAGAATGAAGGAACTACAGTCACCAACACCCTGAAGCATGTCCTGAGCCATCTAACCCATACCCAAGTAACAGTAGCAAACATTCCCTTACGTCACGACCTTGAAAGAACTTCATGTGTAAATGATGCAATCAGAGCTGTAAATAAGGACATTGGAAAAATATGCAAAAGTTTAAGAAACTCATCATTACTAAAGCTGGACACACTGCAGAGAAACCTGCACACAAGACATGGATTGCACTTCAACAAGACCGGAAAACAACATATTGGTAAATGTATCATGAACATGAGCTATGCAAACAGTAACCAAGTGCAAAAAATAATACCCCTAAAATGGACAGGAAAAGTCTCAAATGTGAAGTGTGTAAATGGTGAACGTATTAAAAATAGTGAAAATCATAATGAATTGATACATGATGGAACAGGAAAAGAGGTGAACAAAGGAAGAGGTAGTGAAGTAGTGAAGTGGTGAGCAATGGAAAAAATAGGGATGTGGTGAAAGATGGAAAAGTTAGTGAAGTGGTGAATGATGAAAAAGGTAGTGAAGTGGTAAGCAAAGGGAAATGTAGTGAAATAGAAAATAATGAAAAGGATAGTGATGGGAGAATTGAAAAAGGTAAGGGAGTGAATGTTGGCCAAATTAAAGATAAACAAAAATAGATTTTTGTACGAACATCAGATAGAATTAGGAATGTTCCAGACAAAGTGAAAAATGATTTTTTATGCTAAACGATAAAGATGCAAGTAAAATTAAAGCTGTAAGGGATATTAATACACAATCTACAATAATGGTAAACAATCAATCTAAACCAGTAAAAAACAGGGAACAGAAAGATGTAAAAATAAACAATGTATGGGCAGGGAGAGACGGAATGGCAATATCTCTGAATATTTTCCACCAAAACATCCAAGGTATAAACAATGACAAAAAACTACAGATAGTCACTTTTAACAGATAAACTAGCAGACATAGTCTGCTTCACAGAACATTGGCTAAAATCAGGAGAAATTTCCTTCATAAACTTTCCAGACTTTTACCTAGCGTCAAACTACTCAAGATGCAACATGTGGAGAGGGAGATCATGTATATTTATAAAGAAGAACATAGTGGCAAATGAATGCAAAATAAATGATCATCTCAATATTGAAAAACATTTCGAATCTTGCATAATTGAACTACCTCTCTTTAAAATTACAATAATATGCTTTTACAGAACACCGGATAGTGATTTAAATATATTTATCAATAATGTAGAAAACATTCTGAACCACTTCCAACAAACCAATAAAAAGGTAGCATTAATAGGTGACTTTAATATTGATTTTCTGAAAAAGAATATACACCATAAACTCAGCATGCTTTTAAACACCTTCAACTTGGAGGCTATGGTAAAAGAACCGACCAGAGTGACAAAAAACTCCAAAACTGCTCTGGATCAAATACTTTTAAACACACTACATTTTGCAATGTTCAGTAGAGGTTTATGACACAGGTTTTCTGATTACTTTGCACAATCTTTTAAAATTTCGATTCCTTTCTCTCACAAAAGAAATGGAACTGAAGCCACAACTGAATACATAAAGAAAAGAATATTTAATGACAATAATTATGTACTTTAACCACTTACTTAGTAAAGAAAACTGGAAAGATATATGTGAGTAAACCAGGCATTTGATAAATTCCATAATACTTTTTCCTACTATTATGATATAGCTTTTCCAAAACAACGAGTTAAGAAACAAAAACAGAAAAACAAATCTTTGATCACAACGGGAATAAAAACAGCAAGTCAAAAAATGAGATTCCTTATGAAAGCCAGAAAAACTACAAACATAACTAAAAATTTTTAAGAATATTTCAGTAAATATAAATCAATATACAGAAAAGTGCTTCAAGCAGCAAAAAAAAAATTCACAATGACAAATTAATATCAAACAACTCTAACAAATCCAAAGCTATGTGGGATGTAGTAAACAAAACATTACGCAGAAACAACAGAGTGCAAGAGAACATCACACTGCAGAACAATGAGTTAACCATAAAAGACCCCCAGGCAGTGGCAAACATGTTCAACAAGTACCTCACTTAATTAGAGATAAACAAACTGAAACCACATCAAACCTATTCACAAATAAAGGTAAAATCCTGTAGCACATCAATGTACCTACAGCCAGTCACTGAAAAGGAAATGGAAAACATCATTTCAAATATGAAAAGTAAATGGTCCACCAGTCTGGATGATTCTCCCCGACAAATTAAAGGTGGCAAAAATTAAACCAATATACAAAAAGGGGGATAAGCACAACATAAGTAACTACAGACCCATAACATTACTCTCCCCCTTCTCTAAAATTATAGAAACTGCAATGAACAAATAATTGACAACCTTTTCAAGAAAGAACAACATAATCTCAAATTCACAACATGGCGTTTGGAAAGGCAAATCCATAAATACAGCAATATTTGAATACTTAGAACATGTCAGAACACTCTTAGACAATAGAGAACAATGCGTTGGACTATTTCTAGACTTAACAAAAGCTTTTGACACAGTATCACATGACCAACTCGCAAATAAACTAAACCACTATGGTATAAGGGGGCTGGTAAACTCATGGTTCAAGTCCTATTTACAAAACCACAGTCAAATTGTGGAAATCTTACATACAAAAAACACTTCTGTATCTGCCTGCCTTTCTAAACCTTGTAAAGTATCATGTGGAGTCCCCCAAGGCTCGATCCTGGGACCAATTCTATTTATCATATACATAAATGACTTGTCATCAAACTTAGAGCGAACCAAAACAACTTTATATGCTGATGACACAAGTATAGTGCTGACTGGCAAAAATGAGCAAACACTTAATTCTAACATCAAGCACACAACAGACAGACTTTCAGAGTGGTTCAGCAGCAACAAACTAACAATAAATAAAAACAAAGCAGTAGCAATAAAATTCCACCATCCAAGCAATAAAAGCAACAACATATCAACTGTAAACATAGAAAATGAAGACATTAAATTTGAAAATTCCACAAAATTTCTGGGC
This sequence comes from Lepisma saccharinum, assembly GCF_977018435.1. Classification (NCBI taxonomy): domain Eukaryota; kingdom Metazoa; phylum Arthropoda; class Insecta; order Zygentoma; family Lepismatidae; genus Lepisma; species Lepisma saccharinum. The sequence goes on from NC_139230.1 coordinate 67,167,133, forward strand.
ATATGGATACAAGAAAATCTCAATTGGAACACTCATATTAACTATCTAGCAGGAAAATTAAGCAAAATCATATATGGCATATATGCAGCAAACAGCACAAAAGTATTTAATCTTCATAAAAAAGTATTAAGAATTATGATGGGAAAAATGGAATGAACCATGTAGGGAAATCTTCAGGGAACTTGGCATTCTACCACTACCCTGCCTCTATATACTTAATTTATTATGGCATGTAAAAATGGATCTGTCAAAGTTCTCCAAATACAACAAGGAAGTACATCATTACAACACGAGGAATAACTCCAATCTTGGAGTTCCAATGCATAACTCATGACTATTTGAAAAAGATCCAAAATCCACAGGCATCCACCTATACAACAAGTTACCAGATCACATAAAAACTATTGAACCAGTAACCAAATTCAAAAATAAATTAAGAATCATCTGTTGTACCATTGCTTTTACTCAGCGAGTGAATTTTTGGACATCTAATGCATCAACTCAGTTGTGGGTTGATAGAGTGGAGGTTCATCGATTCATCCAAAAGAGTGCTGGATCCAATCTTACATGCTGTACCTGTTATACGTATCACACGAGTGCAAATTTAGTATCATATTATAATGTTATTAGTCTTACCTTTATATTATCTCTCAATATTTAATGTTTTAATCCATTACAGAATATTATTTTTATATTGTAACTTTAGCATGTCTTACTGGTGTTACTTTTATGTATAGACAGTAAAACTAATACAAGTACACACCTCCAAACATAAATCTGTAATAGGATAAGGTATATTTCATTGTATGTATATTACATATTACATTATTATATTTCATTGTATTAGTATATTGTAATGTTTGACTGACATGTCCAATATCACAGCATGAAAATGCAAATGTGATTCATGGACGAAATGAATCTAAATCTAAATTCCCAGCACAGAGATATCTTTCGTCCATGGCGGCTGACAAAGAACTAGTCAGTGACTAAAAGTTAAAAATAGCTTCTACTTTCATTAACAAAATATTATATATCCAGTGTGTGCTGTGATTGAAATATTTGAAAAGAAACACTGTTACGTGTCACTTATTTTACACTTTTAAATGTACAGCATACTCTTGAAAGTTGTCTTAACAGGAGAAAGTAGTTTATAAAACTGATTTTGACTCACTTTTCCATGGTTGGGCAAGCATTGGCAGCAACAGTTGGTGGCCCAATGTTTTACAAACTTCAATTTGCCAACCAACGTAAAACAACCTTTACCACATAAAAACTGTGCTTGGCCCAATGGTTCTAGTTACTTGGATATAATATTGTGATAAGTGTTCTCCCATTACAATAATTTGAAAAATAATAAAATATATTGAGCTATTGAACAAAGTCAGTAGATATTATACTTACAGCAAACTTCCAGACAGCATGATATTTGAGAGTCCTTTGAAAGGAGTCCTTAGTTTTACTTCTATCCTCACCAACTTTTCCATGCCAGCTAAATTCATCAAATTCAACAAGAACATGTAAGACCAACTTCAATTTGCCAAACAATGTAAACCCAACCTTGCTCATGTAAAATCTGCATTTGGCCCAACTTTGTTGGTTACTTGGAATGTTATCTTAAGTTTGAATTGAGTGCATGTTATCAAGTTTTACTCCCAAGCTGTTCATATATCATTTGCTGCTGCAGATTTCTTAAAATTAAATGTATCTGGGTATTTTCATTTAGTATGTGTTGATTTTGTATATCAACCAATAAGATATGCCTTTATAATTTGTTCTACTGAAAAACAATTAAAATATTAGATGGTGACCAATATTGATTATGTAGCTCAAAATATATTTGAATATTCAAAGATTATTCAAGAAATAAAAATAATGTAAGAGAGTAATGTAAGTTTCATTATTCCAAGTCATGGCCAATCAGAGAAACAGAGAAAGTGTACTTTTGAAGATACGTTGAAAAGAAACCAGATTTTAAACCTGGAGATGGCAACTTGAGAATGGTGCATTGCAACAGCAGATCATAGACATTTGAGTAATCAAAAAACATAAAATACTCCTAACCAATCACTCTAGATGGATCCCTTTTTCCTTCATTGTTTCATGGCATTTTGTATAAAACAGAATGAGAAGATAATTTTCACATTTTAGTGCCCACTGACACTACCCCCAGGTACATCATCCCAAGATACATCTTTGCTGCCATTTTCTTTCACATGGTAGTAATCTGTTTATGCAGTAAAAATGTCACCAAATGCAAAGAAATAGACATTTTAAACAATGCACCTTTCAGACCCTGAAACCAATTCAGCTTAGCAATTTCAGTGCTCTAAGCCTCTACATCTCCTCTCTACAACACCAGAGCCCAGTGTTATGTCATGAATGGTAATTATTTACTCCACATTGCTCAATAAGAAATTTCTTGTATCCCGACATAAAATAGTCCATTTTGTAGATTTACAAAGATTTGTAAATGGATACATTGCTACAAACCCATTCACATTGTTAATATTTATATTTGTATTGCTTGCTTAATTTTACATTTTAAATATAATGGTAATCATTTTAACATGTTAAAAATACTAGGAATGTAGCTGTAAGGTATTTATTACAAATATTTTTTCAAGTAAGAAATGTGCAATACATTCATAAATTTCTCAACATGCAGATTATTATATTCTCAAGAAATTCAGCATTGTTTCTTTCTTTCAAGAGCCCATTAGAAGACGAACAAGCCTTTTGTTTGAACATCTTCCTAAAAGACAACTAACAACAGGAGATCTGAGGTCTTCACGAGACCTGCTGAAGAAGCTATGTGAACTGTCTCTCGTAAGCATAACAGTAACTTACTCTTCTTTTTTTTTTCCTCACACTAAGGTATGGTTATGGTGGGGGAGTCATGTTTGAGTAGCATAGTGAAGAGAACATCAATCAAATAAGTTTCGTAATTTCCATCAGGATATTTTTAAGTTGCATCATTGTATCAGTGTTTCATGCCACACCTTACAACGTTATCAATTTCATAAGCAGATGAAATATATATCAAATTAAGCTGGTCCTCAATGATTCTTTTCCACAATCAGCTACATTTAAAGATCATTAATGAAGGGCTTGTACCTGTTATCTGTACCAAAGTTGGCATTTATGCCATTCAATTTTATTTTATTAGACACCAATGACACCCATGTAGGTCTTGTGCATTGGTGTTACCAAAGAGAACCAGAAGGTGCTTGATTCCTATTGTGCTATACTATTAAAATTAATGAATGAGTTTGTGTTTTAAGTCCACTTTTTATGCAGTAAGGCTAATCAGGACTGGACCTACAGTTTAAAGTTGGATCCGAACCACTATGTGCCTCCACTGGGTATCAAACCTGGGATCCCTTGATTACAAGACAACGATGCTACCACTGTGCCATCGGTGACTATTAAAATTAAAATTAAAAAAATGGGGTCTACACTAGGGATGGCCAGATCCGGATCCTGGCGGATCCGAAATTTGGATCCGGTTGGCTCCGGATCCAAAACAATTTTGGATCCGGATCCGTGGATCCGGAACTTTCTGATCCGGATCCTAAAATTTTTCGGATCTGGATCCGCGGATACGGATCCGAAATTGTTTGATCATCCCACATGAGTGCTTCTTTTGAAAGTGAGATTGTGTTTATAACATATTGTTACCTGCTAATATATATATATAGTGCGCGTGCGCGATTTCTAATGAATACACTTACAAGGGAGGTTATCTAAGTGTCCCCCTCCGATTTCCATGAAATTTGGCAGGTGTATAGAGGGACCCAAAGGAAGAAGTACATGTTTTTGTGTTTCAGCTAAAAAACGGATTTAGGGGACAACCCCCACCCCCACTCAAATGTCAAGATGAGGAGAAATTGAAGTAAGGATCTGACCCCAAAACCATGTAAATATGGCATAGGAAGAAACAGGGGGCATAGGGTCCCTCTATACACATGCCAAATTTCATGGAAATCGGAGGGTGACACAGGGGTCAGATCCTCACTTCAATTTGTCCTCATCTTGACATTTGAGGGGGTTTTTGCCCCTAAAACAGTTTTTTAGCTGAAACAAAAAACACGTATTTCTTCCTTTGGGCCCCTCTATACAATTGCCAAGTTCCATGGAAATCGGAGGGGGACACAGGGGTCAGATCCCACTTCAATTTGTCCTCATCTTAACGTTTGAGGGGGGGTTGCCCCCTAGAACAATATTTTAGCCGAAACAAAAAAACACGTATTTCTTCCTTTGGGCCCGTTTATACACCTGCCAAGTTTCATGGAAATCGGAGGGGGACACAGGGGTCAGATCCTCACTTGAATTTGTCCTCATCTTGACATTGAGGGGGGTTTTGCCCCCTAAAGCAGTTTTTTAGCCAAAAAAAAAAAAAACACGTATTTCTTCCTTTGGGCCCCTCTATACACCTGCCAAGTTTCATGGAAATCGGAGGGGGACACAGGGGTCAGATCCCCTCTTCAATTTGTCCTCATCTTAACATTTGAGGGGGGTTGCCCCCTAGAACAGTTTTCTATCCGAAACAAAAAAAAACACGTATTTCTTCCTTTGGGCCCCTCTATACACCTGCCAAGTTTCATGGAAATCGGAGGGGGACACTTAGATAACCTCCCTTGTTAGTCTTACACTTTATAATTATATAACACTCCATATATTATAATGTTTTTATTTTAATTTTTAAGACTGTAACTGTAGAACAATTGTATAACTTTTGTATAACATTTCTATCTTATTAAATGTGTTAAAGGTTTCATCCTGGAATGGAATGTCTCACATTTATGTGTGTTTCCATTTCCAATACATTCGAATGAATACATATTCATTTAAATGGCATTTACAAAATCACCTCTGACATTTTATGTTAAACAAGTAGGATTATTTTTATGCACGAGTGTGTTAGCCGATGAGTAGCAAATTATTTTAGGAACAATACTTGAAAAAAAATCTTGTAGGACTAAGAAATGAAAAATTTCTTTGTAATAGAAGATCATAATACCTTTTAAGGTGTGGTAATATTATAATGGGATTGAGATACGAAACTATAAGATCCGGATCCGTTTGGCCATCCCTAGTCTACACATACACACACATTAAATCCGAGAAATAGAAATAAAATTCAGAATTAAAAATAATAATAAATATCTATGTTATTACTTGCAGATAAATTGAAGTGTCCTTTAACTACTTGGAAATATAATATAAAGTTCTTGCTGTTTGTGTTTCAATTTTCTAAATATTTGTTTCTTTTCAGGATGAAGTCAAACCTGAATTTCCCAGGGCATTTGCAAACTTCATTCATACATCAAGAATTCTTTCTTATCCAGCATTATCTCAGTTGGTAGCTAGATCGTCTGTTATTTGTGATACTGGCAGGTAATATTTCATGGAGAGTTCCAGTCTAAGAATGGGTGTTCTTTGTTACTGTCCCTTTATCAATTTAATTTAATCCTCACTCATGCTTCTGATCATCATTAGCCAAATGCGACAGATGATCAACATACCAAAAAAACAAAAAAAAAAAAAAAAATGCAAAAAGTATTTCATGCACCTAAAGAATAATGTTAACAGCATTTCCTTCTGCTTGTGTTAATCCAAATTTGTGGGATATCCTGGCATGATTATCACACAATTTTCATTGTTGTTCTTGTAATAAAGTGTGTCTCATTGGTGAAAGAGCATGATGCTTGTCATTGATTGACATTGAACTAAGTATTTATCATTTTTAATTTGTTTGTCAATCTTGACTTATTTCTATTATGTTTTGTTTGATCTTAGTTATCACTAAAAGTATTTTTACATGTATTAATGTTTTTTCAGGAAACATATCATGGATGCATTGCCACTCATGGGAACAGCTGCATCAGTTTCAGTTATGAAAGATTTGATTACAAGAGAAGAGGTACAAACTGAATTGCTTGATGAATGGCTTCTAACTCTTGCCTTCATTCCTAGGTAAGTTCTTATAACATTGTATTTTCTTTTCTTGCATATGGTCATTAAACTGTATGTTACTATGCATCCTCTTTTCCCTGGACATAAACTCTGTTTAGGTTATAAAAAAGCCATCGGGGAGGATTTTCTTTTCAGAGTAAAATGACCCGGTTCTTTTTACAAATCTTTAACAAAAAACTTAAAACGTTTAAAAATAAGCTCACTATGTGTCATGCTAGTTTGAGTGTAAATACAATCAACACTAAAATCAATACTGAAACACCTAGCGACCAATAGTTCAGTATCAGAAATCCACACAAACCCTCATGCATTGCACAATCTCACTCATATCTACATCCATTTGGCTGTGGTATCATGTAGTGTTTATTTGATCTAGCCATGCTTTGTTGTTGTTTTTTAGAGTTACATTAGAAAATAGAAGTGCAGAAATATGATACAAAGTTATTTTACAAGAGCAAAGCTAGAAGTATGTAGAGAACTGAGAAGGAAGGAAAAGAAAATACATAAGAGAAAGAAAAAAGAGAGTGTGGAAAGTAAAATGAGACAAGTGGAATCATTTAATGGAAAACGAGAGAGTAGAAGATTCTATAGAACTGTCAATGGAATGCGAGGATTCCAAACTGGAGCATATATATGTAAGGATAAAGACGGACGACTGTTAAGTAATGACCAGGATATTTTAATTAGATGGCAGGAACATTTTAATGAACTTTTGAATGAACAAAACCAGAATGGAAGTGGAATGGAGCAAGAACAGAATCAGCATACGGAAGAAGATCAGAATGTAACAAATCCCCAGCTTAATGAACAGGAAAAGCAGGGACCTAGCCTTGAAGAAGTTAAGAGTGCCATTGAGAAGCTGAAAAACAATAGAGCGCCAGGATCTGACAAAATAACAGCAGAGATGATGAAACTTCACGGAAGGGATTTCTTGAGAAGCATTCAAAATCTACTAGATAAAATATGGAAGGATGAAGAAATCCCATCACAATGGGAAGAAGGTATAATATACCCACCCCATATATAAGAAGGGGGATCGCCTACAAACAGAAAACTATAGAGGCATCAGCAAACTTAACACCGGATACAAAATTCTCTCTAATATACTTTTCCGAAGGCTCTCCCCGTATGTAAACAAAATAATAGGTGACTACCAATGTGGCTTTAGAGAGGGAAAATCGACCTCAGACCACATACATACAATTAGACAGATATGCGCAAAGACAAAAGAATTTGGAATAAATACATATCACCTCTATATAGATTTTAAATCTGCGTATGATACCATACGAAGGAACGAGCTGATTGAAGCCATGAGGGAATTCAACATCCCACAGAAATTAGTAAATCTAGTAGAAGAGACTCTAAAAAACGTGCGATGTAGAGTACAAATAAGAAATCAGCTATCTCAAGAATTCGAAACAAAACAAGGATTGCGTCAAGGAGATGCCCTGTCATGTATGCTATTCAATATTGCACTAGAAAAGGCTGTCAGAGAATCAGGCATAGACACTAGAGGAACTATAATAAACAAGTCAGTGCAAATGATGGCATATGCAGATGATGTGGTTATAATAGCTAGAACAACAAGAGCATTGCGTGAAGCTGTAGCTAATCTCCTTACAGCAGCACTAAAAATGGGGCTTGCAGTAAATGCTGCTAAAACAAAATATATGGAAATAACCAAGGTGCATACTAGTACTACACATCTTGAAGTTAACGGGCTCTCCTTCGAGAGAGTACAGGAATTTAAATATCTTGGTGTGTATATAACAGAAAAAGTAGATTCTCTGACAGAGATTCAACACAGAATAAGTATGGCAAATAGAAGTTACTTTGGACTTGGAAAACATATGAAGTCCCGGTATATCAGAAGGAAAACAAAAGTTAAGCTATACAAAACGTTAATAAGACCTATTTTAATGTATGGATGTGAATCATGGATTATAACTAAGAATGCTGAGACAATGATCGGAAGTTTTGAAAGGAAGATCCTGCGCAGGATCTATGGTCCTATATGTGAAAACGGATTTTGGAGAAGAAGATACAATAATGAACTATATCAACTCTACCAAGATATAGATATTGTGAAGGAAATTAAACTAATACGGTTAAGGTGGCTAGGACATATATACCGAATGCCAGATAACTCGATGTGCAAAAAGATAACGTTTATGCATATGGAGGGCAGGAGAAAAGTAGGAAGACCACCTTTAAGGTGGGTTGATTCGGTAGAAGAGGACCTAAGTATGCTGGGAGTTAGGAGTTGGAGAAGGAAGGTGCTGGATAGAGATGGATGGCGGAAGATTCTGAAGGAGGCCAAGGCCTGTGATGGGCTGTAGTGCCAGAAAAGAAGAAGATCATGTAGTGTTTATTTGATCTAGCCATGCTTTGTTGTTGTTTTTTAGAGTTACATTAGAAAATAGAAGTGCAGAATTAAAAAAAAAAAATACTGATGCAGTAATGTAGACCTATTTCAATAAACCATAAACAATTATGTTAATGTAGAAATGTAATATACTATATGTGTTAACTAATTATTTTTTTTGTTAATAATTTTAAAAAGTAAGATGTTCTCTTTTCATTTCACAAGACAACTCTCTTTTTCAAAACAACTTGGAGCAGTCCTGTGCAAATAAATATATCATACATATGCAAGAACCATTTTAACCCATTACTGCCCAAATTATTTATTTTTCGAAATTTCTAGTATCCTTTGAAACCCTTTTGTAGTTTGTCTAAAATAATGCCAAAATAATGATTTTTATTTTTTTCGACCAATAGTCTTTTAGTTTTAGTTTGTCGACAAATGTCGACAGTGAGCACGGATGGCACCATCAATACCGAATAACAAAACCTTAATAAACATGATTATTTTACTAAATATATGGGCAGTTATTACAACGAAATGCCACATATTTTATATTTTTATTGTTTGACATTCAGATTATATTGATACATGAACATATTTACAAGATATTACAATGCTCATTCACATTTTTACATTTGCAGCGGTACATAATAAAATTCTATCAATTATTTTTGAATTGAGTTGCTACTTTCGAAACTAAGTAAATAAAGACATAATTAAATTTTGGAAATAGAAAACAATGCATACTTTGTGTAAGTGTTTCTGATCTATTTCTGAGTGTGAAATGCCTCTGAACACTATATATGGCATCCGACATTGCACTTCTTACATTTCTTACTTGTAGCCTTTCCACAATGTCCACAACGTACTTGCTTGGAAACAGTTTCCAAATGATGTGATGTGCCATCAAATCGCACTTCAGGCAATACTCTGGATGAGACTTTAACGCTTGGCCTTCCTGCTAGTGGACGGTTTTTCACGTACGACTGCATATAATTCCGTACTACATACCTCGTAAATGAGAGCAGATCAAGCCCATCTTCTTTTCCTTTAGCAGTCGGGCGGAAAAGTTGCCATGCGTTGTTCATGGAAACGTTAAGCAAATAACTTATCATTGGCCAATACCACTTCTTGTTCCTGATACTAATCCTGTAGCATGCAATGTTTTTGTCCATGCGGTCAACACCACCCATGTAAGTATTGTATAGAGCAACACACGAAGGTTGAGGAACTGAAATGTATTTTTTGTCAGCATTGCTCCATCGCCTTGCATGACCCAGAGGTGGCACACCCGAGACAGTTGATGCTACTGTAACGATGTTGTTATCATGGTAGCGTACAAGAGTAATGCCAGTACTTTTGTCTGTTAGTTGATGGTAACTTCCCCGCTCTTGTTTCCTGCACGAACTAACATCCGGAAGTGGAGCATTTTCTACACGATTTGGGCGAACCGTACCAGTTCCATCGTGACCGTTTGCTTGTAAATGATCCAGCAGACGAATGGAAGTAAAATAGTTGTCAAAAAACAGAGAGCCGTGAACTAGTCGAAAGTTCGGATATCAAATCCATGACTACAGAGCCACCTACTCCTAATTCTGGTATTGTATTTCCCGTCGCAGCACCTTGATACGGCTCTCCTTGAATAAGATATCCAAGACGCGTCGACAATGCCCATAGTTTGAAACCAAAGCGAATGGGTTTCTCGTGGATGTGCTGTTTGGCGCCATGTCTCCCATAAAATGGCACCATTGACTCGTCAATTGAGCGATATGTATCACCTGGATAAAATTGAAGCCAACGCTCATTTATCATAGACCAAACTGGCCTTATCTTCCCAAAACGATCAACAGCGTCTAGTTTTGAATTGTCACAAAAATGTATGTATCGCAGTATTTCTTCAAACCTATTCCTTGACATTGCTTTCGAAACACCTGCGTGATGTACATCTTCAGATAATTACCAATACATTCTGGTTCTAGCCATTACATTGTATCCAGAAAGGAATAATATTGCAAAGAAAAGTTTGAGTTCATCCTTGCACAATGAAAATGCAGGTTTTCCCTTCTGTACAGCATACTCAATTGTGGATTGAACTATAAATTCAATAACTTCATCGTCCAAAAACTTTTCGAACAATTGTACCGGTGTGAAATCATTTTGAAGAAAGTCGGGCCGTGTGAACTCGATCGAAGGTTTTTCTCCGATGTCACTCTTTTCCCACTTACGAACTTGAGACTTTATTCTCTGATGTGAAGGTATAACTTTTACTCCAGTCTTGATTTGTTTACTCTCGATTTGAACACAACTACCGGGATCTTTGCTTGTTGACGCTTCAGATTTTGGTCGCTTCTGCGGAGGACTTCCAAAATCAAACTGAGGCACATCGGACACTGAAACAGCTGCAACATTATCGCACGCATCATCATCTGGATCACCCTGTCTCAAATGCACTATTCCCTTATTGGTGATTTTGGAGCAAACCAGCACTGCACCTGTCCGAAGTTGATTACCAGAAAGTTTGTTCGTATCTCCAACCGGTTCATCTTCATCACTATCACCATCGCTTAGAAGAACATTCTCAGGAGGCTCGGTGTATACAATTGCATCTAAGAGGTCGTCTGTCTCTTCTAATATACAAGCGATCTGCTCTACAGTCAACCTGGAAAAATTATACAACTGATATCGTAACAGGGCCGGTGATGAAAACAGTGGACCCGTCCGTGCTCACTGTCGACAAATGTCGACACTAAATTATAACGACGTACGTAGAAGATGGTAACAACCATTCAACGAAAGTGAACATAGCGTAAATATAACCAACATGTGCTATTTATGCACACATAAAAATAACCTAATTAAGATTTAGGATAATACGAAAAAACATACCTATTGCTAGCAGCCATAGCGCACGATGCAAACACAATGCAAACACGTGTGTACAACAATGACTCCCCAAGCTCTGTGGAGGGAAACTGAAGGTCACTCTGCTGCAGTCGCTGAAGTAGTTGCCAACTCATCCACGAAAGTTATCGTTGTAAACAAATATCACAAAACCCATGAGAAAAAAATTATACTAAATTATTAAATTTTATGTCGACAAATGTCGACAGTGGGCAGTAATGGGTTAACAGCTTTCAAAAAATATGTTTAAAATCTACATCATATTATAAACCCTTATTATTAGTATGGCCATTGAAAACCTTTTAAGAGCATTTCAAAAATATGTTTATAAACTACATTACATTAGAAACCCTTGTTATTATTATGGTGCCATACATCACATCATTATAAAGTCACAGTATTGTTGAAATAGCCTAGCCTGGAATGGCTGCTAGATGGGGATCAGGATAGTCATCTCCTGACACCAAAGAGAGAAGTGAAACACAACCATTATTTTTATAAGGGTGATACAATTATTCCAAAGAAGCTGCAGGACTGCAATTCTACCTAGGTATGATCAGAAATGTAATCAATCAGTGTCACAGTGCTCATCAGTCAGTCAATTTTCACTCCCAATACATCTTCAGGTTAAAGTCATTGTGACCAAAGTCTCGTGAATAAGGTTAGTGAATACCTCCGGGCTCCAGGATGCTCCCATCAGGTTATACTTGTCATGCAAATCATTATCATTCGGGCCTTGTAGCAAAGGAAAGCTGCCTCGTTGGGTCAGTGGTGTTAGCGAGGATAACTCCAGAATATTACTTTTCGATTTTGCATTTTCTCGAGACACTTGGTGTTTCCACTTCATGCTTTCGACTCAGTGATGAGGTGGGAGGGGGAGGGGTGCTACTTGTATGGCATACAGAAGAATTCGTAACATCTGTTCCAGGATAGAGACAGATAGAAGGCTTATGTTACTGTGGAAATGAACTTTCAAGTGTGATAAGAAAGTAAGTAGCCGTGTGAGTGGCAATACATCTTGCCATGAATGTTCCAGCTTTGAGTCCTGCTCTGGCATGGTTGAGTGTCTCTTCACAAATTTCATTTAATCATCGTTCATCCTCATCATCGCAGTTAGCCTAAAGAAGCAAAAAAGCAACCCTGTTAAATAAGAAAATCAAAATATAGAAAGTAAGTAATTTATTTATTATAGAAATTATACACGTAGCCAAGCTAACATCATTCATTATACTTTCAGGCCAGACATAGCAACAGTTTCAGCTGCAGCTCCCCTTCTAAAAAGTGGAGTATCTGAAAAGCAAACTTTGCTTAGTGTTTCTGCTCTGGTTCATTCATACTGTAGATGGAACACAGACTGCAAGAATGAAAATGAAGTTTTGGAAATTGTAGCTTACTTGGAAAGTTTTGTTCAGATGGGATGTCAAGAGAAACCAAACAAGAGGCAACCAAGAGAAAAGGTATTCTTCTAAATTTATTATGCCCTATCTTAGAAAAAGAAATAGAACAAAGTACTTTAAAAATTTATAATAATAATAATAAATAATAATAAAAATAAATACAAATTTTACAAAAATTAATGTTTTGTGATATGATGCAATAACTTCGAAATTAAATTATTTAAAAAAAATGCTAAATCATAAACATGTTTAATTTTCTTAAGCTGAATGTAATTTAGGATTAAATTGTGAATAATTCTACTAATCACTTATGCCCACTTGAGTTATATGTGTTTTTATTAAGGAAATAATTTGCAATCAAGGGGTCCTGGGTTTGATAATGGGTGGAAGCAAAGAGTAGTTCGAATCCCACTTAAAACTGAGGGTCCAGTGCTGATTAGCTTATCTGTGCATAAGGTGGATTCAAAAAAAAATAAAGTCATACACTTTTATAGAAGTAATTGCCAATACTTATTTGAACATGTTTAAATGTAAAAAAAAACAATATTCATTCCACTTCCAATGTAAGCATGATATTAAATTAATTTTCAAGTTACATGGTGAATAAAGTTTGTCTCCCAGCAAATCTGCATTTTTATTTAATTTCTGCAATTGAATACTTCCCAGTGTTCACCAAATTTAATGTAACCCAAAAGTTAGAGGAATGCATGTTTATTTTTTGACGGAAACATGAAATGCGAAGCTTTCCTGGTGACGAATGATGAAAAGATTATCTCCGGCATGTCTCACAATGGTGCAAAATGGACTGAAAAATGTGAAATAAACCCTTGAACACAATATTTAGAGTTTATTTACTGATTAAACTCTTTCTGAAGTCTGAATTATCCTGAGTTATGCAAATCTCAGAAAATTGATTAATTCTGCTGTAAATATTTGAGATGCAAAAATAGACTCCTTTACACAGGAATGTAGTTAATACTCTGAGTGTGCTATTAGAAGGGAAAAGTTTATTTTGTGTAATAAGTACAGTTTTCAAATCAAATTTAGAAATATATTCACCACTTTAACATCAAAATTCCATTTTATATACTGCTTTTGATCCCGAAATGAGCCCAGTATGGTTTTGCTCACAATAAATATGTGGCTCTACCAACGGCTAACAATTTAACATGATAAACAGGGAGTGATATATGTAATTAAACTCATTAAGTCAATATTATGAACTTTGTTCAATTTCTAAGAAAAATTCCAAGTTTTGCCAAGTTTCTAACTCCATGCAGAAACAATTACGGAATAGAAATTTTCTATCTAAAGTTATGCATTGCTCTGATATAGAATCTATCCAACAAAAGTACTATTAGAGATATGATGGTGATATCTCTCTGCTGCCGGCCCCGTGGCAGAGTGGTTAGCACATCGTGCTATGATACCAGGGGTCTTGGGTTCGAATCCCAGCCTGGGAATGGATGTTTGTGAGTGTCCATTCATTAATTTCATCATATCATCTCACAATTAGCCAAAAGTGCCACAAAAAGCAAAGTAAAATAAAGCAAGTCAATCAATCAATCATATCTCTCTGTTCCTTTATGTAAACTGAAAATAATGTTATGTTAAAATTTTACATACAAACATGCTATTTGGAGTAATTAAATGCAAATATTTTTGAATAAGTTTACATTTTCACACATTCTAGATTTCTCAGTAACCTAGTTTATATTACATATACATTTGTAAGCAATTATATTTGTTAGATGTCATTGGGAACACACAATTGTATATATATATTTCTCTATTCATAATTAAAATTAGTTTGAACTCTGTTTTGTAAGCAGAAATTTAAAAATCTCCAACAGAAGTAATTATATGTAGAATTATGTAAACAGTACTACCAAAGTAATAAGAAAATTAATGAGTGTATCTTTTTTCAGGTCTTGATTGCCCTTAAAGCACTAGGAAATATAGGAATACCAACATCAACATTAACCCAGAGTTTACAACTTTGTGTTGAAGATACTAATATGCCAATAGAAATCAGAATAGCTGCAATAGAAGCCCACAGGTATTAGTGTTTTATTAAATATCCCCTATAATGTGCTAAGAACCACATTTGATATTAAGTTTAACTTATTGTAAATCCTTCTCCATATATTCCACTGTTTCAAAGTGACTTTTCACAGTCAAGTTGTCCATGGAGCGGCAGCTAGCATGCCAAGCAACGAGAGCTCATCTTCCGGCAAACTGGATGCAACATCCGCGTAACTTAAAACCCTAGCTATGTAATAAAATTGACAGTTGTAATTAAAATGAGCATGTACCTTGATACAAGAGCTGTTGGAAATGTCCTCCTGCTTCCACACATTTACGGCATTTTTTAAAGGAAATTTTACTAACATGTATCACTTCCTCTTCCAAAATTGCTTCATTTTCTTTCCTGATGTTTTCTTTCAATTCTTCTAATGTATGGCTTCAGGATTAAAAGCTTGGTAGCTCGCCATGCAGATGCCATGAAAATGTTTGGTTCTTGTGCAAGGCGCCTGAGGAATTTGTGAGGTGTATGTTCTAGTTGTGCTCAAACATCATCTAGTTTCTTCTTAGTAAGCACACGCTGTTTCACTCTTCGCTTCTTATCAAGAAGAGATCCTGTTTCCCTAAATTTGTTCACAAGTTTTTGAATACTGTCTGTGTGTGGAACAGGAACATCTTGAAATTCTGCTGCAAAATGCTTTCTAACTTCCCTACAAGAATTCATAATGACTTAAGAGTCCTACATAAAAAGTTGTTGTTTTATATTGCACTGTAGAAAGCACCAGTAATACGTAAACTAAAACAAAACAATCTAAAACACTTGTTAGCAACTTAACACTTCACAGACATGTGCAAACTGGATACCAGGTATCTGGATAATGAAGCACTGATGTGTCCAGTGCCAAGGTCAGCATAAAGCTCTCAGTGTAAAATGCCGGCAGATGCGCTCTCACTGCCCGGCACGTTAGTCACTGTTTCTTGGACGACTTGACAGTGAAAAGCACTGTAGTATCATCATTGAATTTGAATAGATCTCAATTGGAATTTAACCAACCAAATAAGAGACATCAGAGAGTGCATAAGATTACATAAGAAATGTATATGAATACAAATTGGTGATATTGATTGTTAAATTGTATGAAAATTAATTAAAAAGTTTGCTGATGTGTACATTAGTACCGTGCGTTCATTTCGATCTTCAGCCGAGAGATCGGGAGAAGCGTGGCAGGCGGCTCTGATGGAGATGCCGACATTTGCGACCTGTAATGCTCGCTTATTTTTATGGACATATGCAGACATTTATATAAATATTGCAAAACGAGCACTAACCTGTGTTATAACACGCAAAAGTTATTCTGTAATTCGTCCAAGTTCTGCCCTTATATACACAAATAAATACGCTTTAGAAACAATGTTAAGAGCCACAGATAATAAAACATTTTAATCATAGTTTTGACCAGTAACGTCCTGCTTAAGTTAATATCCTTGAAAGAGTTTTGTGTCGATGGGGATCATTTGGAGGTTTCGAATGTGCAACACTGTATCAAGATTACGCTGCAGACGAAACTGTTAAAAGTAAATGGTTTTCGTGACCTTCCTTGCAATCCGAAATCTCAGAGCTCGAGTTTTTTGTTCCTTCTCGACTAGATGAAGACAGAGCTGTGAATATAGTGGCGAGCAGATGTAAATCAAGAGCGTGTTAATTTCGTACTCTGCGCAAGAGTGTTATTCTTGGTTACTTGCCGTTACTTGTTTGTGTTATTGCAGTGTGTATGTGTGTTGGGTCAGTGAGACGATTGGATTGCCAGCCGCAAGGTTCACGTTAGAACAAAGAATTTTCATTTATGACACTTACGTGAAAACAGACTCGTGTCAAGACGTGTGTAGGCAATTTGTACAGAAATTCCCAGGCGTTTCACCTCCACATAGAGATACGGTTAGACATCTTGTCCTTAAATTACAAGAAACTGGATCGTTAAATTTCAAAACACCTAAGCAAAAATGACTGATTCTAACTGAAGCAAAACTCGATGAAATTGGTGCAGCGTTAGAACGTTCTCCACACAAATCTCTACACCGTGTTTCACAGGAGATGGTCGTGTCAAAATCATAAGCACATACAGCCACTAAGCTACTAAAATTATAACCGTGCTCTTATAACACAGGTTAGTGCTCATTTTGCAATATTTATATAAATGTCTGCATATGTCCATAAAAATAAGCGGGCATTACAGGTTGCGAATGTCGGCATCTCCGTCAGCCCCGCCCGCCATGCTTCTCCCGATCTCTTGGCTGAAGATCGAAATGAAAACTAAATTATTTGGAGCAAAAAGCAATGGAATTCCACATATGTGACCGAGAACAAGGAGCAGTATAGGGGCTCTCAAAATATGTGTCTAAATTGTTCTCAAGTTCTGAAAGAAGTTATTTCTTTTATGTCCAAGCCCTAAAATCTTTGTGAAAGGAGAGATGATTTGGAGCTTTGAAGAGCACTTCAGTTTCAGTTGTGTTCTCAGATGCTCATTTTATCTTGGGACCCTGTGAGAGAGCCAAATGTAATTTCTTTCATAAAGTAATTTACCTATTTATAAATATTAAAATGTTTGCATAATTTGAAATAAATTGGAAGTAATAAGAGAAGTAGGTTAATAAAATAAAAATTTTCAGTATCTCTTCTAAGATCATAAACAATTTTTTTTTATTTTCCAATTATTTTATAAAATGTGTCTTATCTTCTCAAATTTATTTGAATGACAAATTGTGAGAGTAAATCTTTTATCATTTAATACTTGTTTTATCTCACCCAGATAGCATGTAAGCTAACTGCAAGTTAAATCGACATTCGATTTAACTTGCAGTTAACTTACGCGCTATCTGGGCATGATCCTGGAGAAATATTATTCTGCCAGCCTCCATGGCAGGGTGGTTAGTACAACATGCTTCAATGCCAGAGGTCTTGGGTTTGAATCCCTGCCTGGGCATGGGTGTTCTTTGTGATTGTCCCTTCATCAATTTCATCATATCATCACTCATCCTCATCTTTGCGATTAGCCAAAAGTGGCAGAAAAGCGAAGGAGAGAAAATCAAATCAATCAATCAATCAAATCAAATTTTATTCTAGGCAAATTTCTTTCAATGTATTTATTTCATTGTAACAATCATGCAAGGTGCAAGTTTAATTTATCCATTTTTATACTGACTTGATATTTCTATAAATATTAGGGATAGGCTGATATGAAATTTTGACCAATACCGATAAAGTACCGATATAAAATTTACCGATAACTGATATTCTACCGATCCGATATAAAATTAGAAATGGTCCTTGAAGAACCTGAAAGGTTGATTGACCTTAATAAATTGTTTCAAGGTGACTGCAGTGCAAAAGAAGTTGCATCTTTAGACATTTACTTTTTTTAGAAAGTAGAGCATGGAGATTATCCATAAAAATTACAACAAAATGGCAGAATTTATTGATATATCGGATTGGTAAAATAATCGGTAATTGTACCGATAAACCGATACACAGATATGCCTATTTCGGCCGATACCGATAACTTTTAATATTCTTATCAGTATGAAGATGTAAGTCATATACACTTTGAGAAGTGAGTTTCGAAATGTTCAATTCCAGTTTCGAAATGTTCAATTCCTGTTTCTAAGGCATAAACAATAACTGTCATGGTCACATACATTAATGAGGAAGGTGAATTAATCATGCAAACTCTTTATAAATGTTTCCCATTTTACACTGTATTGATGCATAATTATTGGTATTGGTTACATTTATATAGATTTAAATTTCTACAAATAAAGTACAAATAACCAATATTTAATTGATCTGATGTTGATGGTCCATCTGATCTGATCACGGTTCATTCCTAGTAGTGAGTTTTGCCTTAGAAAAAGAATGAAAGTGTTTATAGATTCACTTTACAAAACTATATTAATGATATTTCTATAATCATAAAAAACAAGCAAGTACAATTTTGCAATAAACTCATGGCAATATTAGAAAAATTAGATCATGAAATTATTGGCAATTTTAATTATAAAGCATTACACCAATATGCTTGCATCAACCAATCCTAATAGAGTACCAATTTATCTGTGCCATCAATAATTTATACAGGTGCTCTATTAATATTTTTTAGATCTTTGTTGTTTGATTGTTTCTTGATTTTATTTTCAGACGGTTACCATGCGAAGTGGAGAGAGACTACTTTTTGAATATTTTCAGTAACATGTCAGTAGACTCAGAACTACGCATTGCAGCTTATTTGGAAGTTATGAAATGTCCAACTTACTTAACAGTTAAAGCCCTTAAACATTCTTTAGAGCAAGAAGATGTGAATCAAGGTACATTAATAATTTTAGGTTTATCATAAGGTAAGAGATGTTTGTTTATTTCATTGTTGTGCAATGCTCTGTAGCAGAGTGAGTACATGTGTTGCTGAAGTTGTTTGCTTTGGTTTCCTACAGCCTAGCAGCTAACAAAAACATTTTTCTGTTTATGCCTCTAAATTTAATTTCAATCTATTTTATTGGTTTGACATGGATATAAATACTACAGAGATTTCTTTGTAAATGTTTACTTTACATTAGTAGGTTAGAAATTCTTTAGATGATAGTCTCCCAATAGATCAATATTTATTATGTTTTTAGCAGCAGGCATGGGCGTCCGGAAGGGGGGGGGCAAGGGGGGCTGTGGCCCCCCCTGGAAAACGAAAGTCAACAAAAAATTACATACTTCACACATATCATTTAATTTCAGCCACAATAATGTGTGTTAATTATTGCACGAACATGATAAATTCAAATTTAAGCAATGTTTTTTGAGGGATGAACACTATTATTGGGGCAAATATGCCATGTTGGCACCCCTGTAAAAAAAATACCTTTCTTGCCCCTCCCTGGAAAAAATCCTGCGGACGTCCATGGCAGGAGGGTATGCAGAAAATTAGGTGTGTGACATCACACAAATATTTACTTTGCATGCAGAACAAATGTACACAACAAGCCAAAATAATAAAAAATACACAGTACTCATTGTCAAAAAAGGAAGTGTGTAATAATGCTTTTCTAGGGCAAAATTACCAGCCCCATGGTGGGGTTGTTAGAGTAGATATGACACTAGGGGTCCAAGGTTCAGGTTGAGTAAGGCATAGTTGAGTGGCGAAGCGTGCTGTCTCTGGAAGGGTAGGCACAGGACAGAGCAGGGGAGGGGGGAGCTGTGAATTTTTAAAAAAGTAGTATGTGAAAATATAGCCCCTAGAAAATAAAATATAATATATTGCCTGAATCTCATCTACTGCTGTTCGAAAAAGTCGGGACAAGGATTGAAAGGGATAATGTAGTGATTAACGCTCTCGCCTTATAAGAGAATCAGAAAGTTCGTTTTCTCCTGGAGGCATTGGTTTAGATTCTAATTTAATCTAGTCTCGATTATATATCTGAGAATAAAGGCAGTTCTGTCTCGAAGGTCAGAAAACAGTGACGATGGGACTCCCTGTTCTGACCACGCGTCACAAAATGAAAGAGCCGTTCTGTCAGGCCCTAGCCCTCTTACATTTGTTATAATAAAGCTCCTTGTAAAAATTATTTGCTACTTCAATAACAGTATTGTAAATGTGTCTTGCATTAAAGAAATGGATCACTCCGCGGCAGATTGATTATAACAGCGCGCTACGACAAGGGCCTCAGGTTCGAATCCCCACCTGGGCATACTTGTTCTTTGTAAGTGTCCCTTCGTCAATGTCACCATATCATCGCTCATCCTCATCTTCCAAATTAGCCAAAAATGGCAGAAAACCAAATAAAATAAACTAAATCTATCAATCAATTTTAACTCTTATTATGCATATAATTCTTCTTTAGCATGCGACTTTTCTTAAAATTATAATATGATTTAGAAAATGATGAAATGCTAAATGAGAACATGGACACCTTTCTGTGGAACATACCGACCAGAAAATTTCAGAAACATGGATTCTCTCAATACGTTTGCACTGTACTTTGCCCCCTTTTTCGGATGAAGTCTGAGGCCAGCCTCTCCGTGTACGTTACAGGCGAATGTGCCCCTGAAATTATGTTTTCCCACACGAATTACATAGGTTGTTATGGGACCAGCTGAGGCACTCCCAGGCGGGCCTCGCTGAATGCGCAGATCACGTTTCAGTCAGGGTTGGAAACTTGCAGTAATTATCGGAAGACATAGAATTTAAGTTTTCTTTTATTAAACGTCGTTTAATGAAATTATAAGTAATAAAATAATCCGTAATAGACAAATATATTTGGGTAGGCCCGGCCTCCGGGCCTCATAGAACGCTTCGCCACTGATTTTGTTGCATTTGTTTTTAAATAAATGTTAACTTCCTAACTAGTTTTCCTTTGGTTATTCTGCTGGAAAAATAATTAAATTAACTTTATATCTATGATTGACTATCAAAATAATTTGCTTTTTTAAAATAAATCTGAAATGAAGGATATCAATTTTCACAGAAGGTTGACTAGCTAGTTCAACCCCCCATTCCCTGGTGATGTTCATGTATATTTCCATAAATGTAAGGGTAAAGATGTAAAAGAGAATGCAGAAATAGAAAGAATGTTGAAATTTATATACCGTATTTGCTGGCATATAAAATGCACTTTTTTCCCCCTTTAAAAATAGGTCTGGAAAACAGAGTGCATCTAATATGATGAAACTCAGTTTTTTATTATCTTCATTTCTGGAAATTTTCTCTGTTTTGAGTTAGATGATTTCTTCCTTGCAGTGTGTGATGATGAATATTAAATTGTATTCTTTCCTAGTTAAATTAGGTTAATTATTTGTTGAAAGTAGACCTATATATTACTTCATATTTGAAATACTAGAAATTAATTATATATTCAGTGATAAAGCTTTTTCCTCAAAATTGTGTACAAAACAGAGTATGCAGCAAAAACAATACTTTATTTCTAATTTCAGTTGGAGCATTTGTGTGGAGTCACATGCAAAATTTGCAGAAGTCTTCAATTCCCAGCAAAATTGAGATTCAAGGGCTACTGACAGATCAAAATTTGAAGCGAAAGTTTAGTCAAGACATTCGTAAATTTTCTCATAATTATGAAAATTCAATTTTTTATGATGAGTATAATGTTGGTAAGTATTACTTCTTGTGACTGCTTTACTATGTAAAGTAGATTGTGAAATAGTTAAAGCAATAAGTTGATCAATTGAATTTTTTGCATGTGTACAGTATATTCAAATAATATTTATTGGCTGAAAACCTATTGCATTTTTTAAAATCAAAATGATATAACAATGGGTTTTTGAACTTCAACTGCAGTAACTTATTTTAAATTTTGCTTTGGTTGAAATTTAAGTATTTATGTAGGGATTTTGCCCCATTCCTTCAGTGGAAACATCACTCTCCCCAGAAATATTCAGACCATCCCACCTAAAATAAAAATTTAGTAAATGTCAAAGTTTATGTTGAATGTTTCTAAATCCCAAGTTGCAGAGGTCTTTTCATTTTCAATATTTTAAATAGAAAGAAATCTTCAAATGATTTCATGGGCCTTTCCGATGGTTCAGATGCCACTTTAAACTGTAGGTCCAATCCCGATTAGCCTTACTGTGCATAAGGTGGACTTAACACACCAAATAAATCAAAAAATCAAATGACTTTATGGGAGTGCAAAGTTCTAATATGAAGAAAAACCTTTGTGACAAGAATAGCAATATAGTTACTTACTTACTTATTCCGATCCTCTTCTACTGATTGGTGTCGAGGTTTTGTAGAGAGCTCGCCATCTGTCACGATCTTCTGCCAACTTCCTTCCTTCACTCCACGAGATGTTCCTCCTGCTCAGGATATCCTTCATTCCCTCATTCCATGTCCTACGTGGTCTTCCTTCCGGTCTCTTGCTTCCCATACCTGTTTAGGTTTTCGATGTTCAGGCATTCTACTGAGGTGTCCAAACCATCTGAGTTGCGCTTGAGCTCCACATCCTGATATATTGGTTTTTTGTTTAATATTATTCTGATTGTTTGATTTCTGATTTTGTCCCTTCTGGTCTTTCCCACTGTTCTCCTCAAATATTTCATTTCTACTGTTTGTAAGTTTTGTTTTTGTTTTTCATTAATTATCCAGGATTCACTTCCATATATCAATGTTGGTACATAAGTTGATTTGTACACAATCGTTTTAGTTTTTTGGCTTATTTCCTTTTTCCCTAAAAATCCTTTGTTTATAGCATAATATAATCTGTTTGTATTCTTTATTCGAGTGTTTAATTCTTCATCTATTTTTCCATTACTATTGATTGTAACACCTAGATACTTAAAACTTTGTACTTGTTTTAGCTCTGAATCTTCAAGGCTTATTATGCAGGGTTTTTCTATTCTCCCTATCCTTAACACAGTTGTTTTATCTTTGTTTATTTTCATATATTTCTTTGACATATTACCATTTATTATTTCTAAATTTATTTGTAGGTTTGCTTGTGAATTTGCAAACAATACAATATCATCTGCATATAAAAGTTCAGATACAGTTACAGTTTTCAGTTTCCAATTTCCTACTTTGAATTGTCTCATCTTTGGTTTTATTTCTTTCAGAACATCATCCATCAGAATGATAAACAAGTATGGGGATAAAATATCACCTTGTCTTACTCCTGTTGATGTTTTGAATTCCTCGGATCTGTTATTGCCAGTTCTGACATAGCATCTATTTGTTCTGTAGAAACTTTGTATTGCTTCTACTAATTGTTTGTTTACATTGTTTTTCTTTAGCGTTTTCCATAGCTCTTGCTATGACACCCTATCGAAAGCCTTTTCCAACTCTATAAAGCATAGGTATAATTCTCTATTGTATTCTATAACTTTCTCTATTATTTGCCTTATTGTAAATATGTGATCTTGGACACCTGGTCTGAATCCACTTTGTGTCTCCTCTAATTTATCCTCTATTTCTTGTCTTAGTCTAGTTTCCAAAATTCTTCAATAGACTTTGCCAGGCTCACTGAGTAGTGAAATACCTCTGTGATTTCCGCATTCCCTGTTATCTCCTTTCTTATATATTGGTATTAGTATTGATATTTCCCAATCCTTCACTATCTTCTTTTCCTTCCATGCCACATTTATTATTCTGAGCAACAGATCTTCTCCTTCCTTTCCCATATACTTGATCATTTCTGGTGCAATGCCATCATGACCAGCTGCCTTTCCTAGTTTCATTCTACTAATAGCTTTATTTAACTCTTCCCATGTAATTACTTCTTGTTCTACATCTAGCATATCTGGTTCTTCAGGCCTTCTCTCCTCCTCCTCCTCTTCATTTGGTACGTTTCTTTCGTTTTCACTTAATAATTTTTGGAAGTAGTTTTTCCATCTTTTCATTATTTCTTCAGAATTTGTTAATAATTTCTTATTTTCATCATATATAAATTTTAAAGGGCAATCTTTTTGTTTCCTCATGTTCTTCAAAACTTTGTAAAAAGGTTTTTGATTTTCTTTACGATTTTACTCCATATTTCTTCCAAATTGATCCCACATTTCTTTCTTTTCCTCTTGAACCACTTTCTTCACTTTATCTCTCTGCTTTCTATATTCTTCAAATGCCTCCAGAGTACCCACCGACAGGTATTTCTTCCATCTTTTACCTCTGCTTCTATTTCTGGATTCCACCAATTTGTTATCTTCTTCTTGCCTCCTACTCTAGATGTTCCACACATTTGTTCAGCTGCAGATATTATTGCCCCTTTCCATTTACTCCAGAGTTTTTCTAAGTCCTCTTCTCTTTCTTCTACTTGCTCATTCGCTAGTTCTTCTTTCACTTTCTTTCTAAATTCTTCTTGAACATTTTTCTCTTTCAACTTGTATACCTTTATCTTCTTTCTTATGTTGTAATTTATCGTTTTCTTCCTTCTATTCATCCTTGATATCTTACTTTTAACCCATATGGTCATATCTAATATGAGAAGTTTATGATCAGTGTTTACTTCTGGCCCTCTTTTAACTCTTGCATCTCTTATGAACTTTTTCATCTCTCTCCGCACAATGATTTAATCTATTATAGATTTTTCATTTCTACTTGGTTCTTCTCTAGTATATTTGTGTATGTCTTTATGTATATACATAGTGTTGGTGATAATCAGATCATTTATTATGCAGAGTTCCAATAGTCTCTCTCCATTGCTATTTATAACTTCTTCTCCATCCTTTCCTATTACTTTTCCCCATCGATCAGTTTTATTTCCCACTCTGGCATTCATATCTCCTAGGATAATAACTTCTTTATCTATGTCTTCAATAGTTCTTTGTAGTATTTCATAAAACTGATCTTTGTTGTTTGAAGTTTCATTCTCGTTAGGGGCACATACAATCACTAGAGTTAATTCTTTCTGCTCTAAAATGTCTACTGTCATTATTCTCTCATTTATAAATTTCCATCCCTTGACATTTTCCTTTCTATCTTTATGTATCATACATGCCACTCCTGATCTTGCTCTTTCTTGTTTTGGTACTCCACTGTAGAATAGAAGAAAGTTTTCATCAAGTTCTTCAATTCCATTACCTTTCTTCTTTGTTTCTGTAACTGCAAGGTATTTCACTTTTGTTTCCTTTATCTCTCTTACTAACTCACATTCTTTCCCATTTAGACCCCTTACATTCCATGTTCCAACATTCACTGAGCCATATCCTCGCCAATTCGTCGTCATCGTGATCTGTCCGGCTTGCTCTCTTGTTCTTCTTTTAATCATTGTAGGTTCAAATGTACAGGGGATTGGCTTACGGCATTTTAGCCCAGTGGAGTGACTGCCTCCTTTCTGCCTCTGGGCTTGCAGTGAGCATAGCTTAGCTCTTCTTAGCTGTTCTGCTCTACGTTTTACGGGTAGAGTTAAAGTCTCTCACTCCAACCCCCAACCTGGGGGACCAGGATTTTCTTTCGGGGTTTACTTCCTTAGCCTTTGAAGTTCCCCTTCTCCACAAGGCAGTGGTTTCCCTCTTCTCCCAAGAGGATGGGTTGCCTCTTCCGCCATCTCTGCCGTTCCGAAGGTCTCCTTCTCTGCCACAGATGTCGTTGAGGTCTTCACCGTAACCCTGGCAAGGGGCCCTTACAAGGTGCTACCATCCGGAGCCAGATGGACCAAGGTTTTTTATAGAGGTATTACTCCTCTAGGTTCCTCCGCCTCCTCAGCCGTTGAGATGACCATCCATCTTCTTCCGCCTTTGGAGCCGTTGACCGTTAGGTTGCTTCTTAGTCTGGCTCTTTACCCGCTAGCCTGCCCGGCATGGGAGACCCTGCCAGTAGCTATGCTACCGCCGGTATAGCCTAGAGGATCATCAGAGCACGCAAGCCCCACCACCAACTACAAGGTCCTGCAACCACTAGGTGGGGGTAATATAGTTTTAGAACCTTTTTAATGCCAAGACCTTTGATGAAATTGTTGGTCAGTGTCAATGGAAAGGAAGCTTGTCACCTTGTAAATAAGGGTAGTACAGCAGAGGCTGATTTCTCCTTGTCCTGGAATGATTGGATACCACATAGGTGCTTTCTTCAACCACTTTAAAATCATCGTATATGTGTGTTTTTTTGGAATGAGACAAATTATCACTCTGTTACTAGCATCAGCTGATATAGTTATGTTGGTGTATCACTTTATAACTAAAATTGTAGACATTTTGACCAATCTGATATTTCTGTAAATAGTCTGTAGTTTAGTGTAAAATTCTGCTATTTTGTTATTTTTTATGAACATAAGAGGGAGGGGGAAGATCCTGTTTTTTTTTAAGAAAATGTTGAAGTGCACAGTTTCTGTTTCCAGGACAAAGCCATTACTCAATAACATACATCATTTAGGGATATGATTGAACCATTCAGGTTTGTCATGGAATATTTGCAACTTTATGTTGGATCTGTAATTAGTGTCAGTAAGTTTTATATCAACACTTCATTGGTGTTGACAAGAATTTCATATCACCTATCTTATCACAGTAAGTACACAGCCCTAGTTGTGGACATAATGACAGACATACCAGGTGCAAAGGTAGAAATAATGGAGACACTTTGAAACTTCTTGACGTATTTACTGAAATACAATATGTTGCAAACTAAAAAGGCTCAACTAAAGTGCCCACTGCCCTCATTGATGGGTCTAAATACAATAAACAAATGCATTACAAAAGTTTAAGCAAAGAAAAGCTAAACATTTATTTACTTTTTCTATCTTTCAAGAGGTATACTTAAAAATGTATTTTAATATAAATATTGTTTTTACTTTCAGGGGGAAGTGTGGAAAACAATGTTATATTTTCACCAAAGTCATATATACCTCGTTCAGCAAATTTTAATGTTACTGTAGATCTTTTTGGAGAGTCAGTGAATGTATTTGAGGTAAGTATTATTTTATATTTTAAATTAAATTTATATTTTCAAACTATAGTAGCTTAACAGCATTTTAAAAAAATTTGTATGATAATGGACATTTCCACTTTAACATGAAAAACGTTTTAAATCCATTCATTTTACAGAGAATGACACAAACATGAGATGTGCAAAATATCTCGACGATATTTGTTTCGGTTCTCGAGAAACACGCCTTCAAACACCGCTGAAATTCACCTACTATGTCACGGATTTGAAAACGTCCTCTCCACAGACAGGAGGTCCTCTGACGTCATCACTTAGAAATGCGTGCAGGCGGGGCTTCTGCTCGTCCCATCAACTTAGCATGAGCCGCGGAAACGACAGAAAATTCACTTGTTACTGTGTAAAACAAGTATCTTACAATTCCCAGTGCAAAAATCTGTGCTCCATTTCTTGGAGATGAATTATACCCTAGCAGTATAGTAGTATTTACTATAATTCAGCCATTCGGTAGAGGGTTTTCCCATTAGGGTGACAAAGCAAACCTTGTAACAGTCAATGGCTGAACACGTGAACAGCCTTGTTCATTGCGAATACATAGGTTGGTTCTGACTTTCAAGAACTTAATGTTATAGGAATGTCTTTTCTGGAATTACAGTTATTTTTGTCATAATATTTTCTTCACAAATTTTAAGATAATACTTTTAGAACACACTGGTTTACACGCCAATTTCTGCAATTTCTGGTGATACGGTATAAAAAGGTATGGTGAGTTTTTAAATTTCCTTCAGTAATTGACAGTTTTCTTCAGTTAATATATATATTGCAAATTTTTGTATTTAGCCTACTTTTACGTCGCTTTCCCGTTCACTTTGTTTAACCGCAACGATGAGAACGCATGGTTAATTTATTATGTATCATCTCTAACATCACATTTCTTCCCACTTTTGGCTAATCGCTACAATGAAGATGAATAACTACAAGCTGTATTCGAAGTCGGGGTGCAGGAGTACACCCCCCCAACACACACACACTACTACCAACTGCACAATCTAAGTATCACCCAACCTGCCATGATAAGAGACGAAATTTTTCTACTGTCCCATCTCATTTCGAAAACTATCTCCTTTTATGAGACGAGACTGAATATGCCTCGTCTCGTGAGCAACACTAACATTAACAATAGAAGCATCCCCTAGCTCGAGCAAACATCCTCCCATGTAACAATTTCCAGTTCAATGAAATGTCACTCACAAGGAAACAGTCATGCTCAGGTCGAGTGTCAAACCTGGAACATGCGACTTCCTCAGATAAATCATGAATTTTGTGTATAATAATTACAAAGCCAGTCATTCCTGGTAATTCTGAATCTGCAGTTTGGTTTGCATATATAAGCAGGATAATATTTAGTTTTCGAGGGCTGTACCGTCGAAGCGAGGAGTCAAAAAAAAAAAAAAATAATAATAATAAAAATGTTAAGAAAGGATTTTTTTTGTATTTATAATGATAAGCCTCTGCATACGTTGTTAATTCTATATTTTTCTAGACTTGAGATGAGAACGAGAATTGCCCTCCCAAACCAAGACGGATGTTTATAAATTGAGACGAGACTGTCAATGAGACATTTAGAAATAAACAAGAGACAGACATTTACAACTCTCAACGAGAACGAGACCAAGGCTGCCATGTTTCGTCTCGATAGGATCCTTAGTGGTGAAGTTGTGAACCAACCAATTAATACGTTCGGGGTAACGAGATGAGGCTCCTTTTTTCGCAGTACAAAATTCAAAATAATTATATCGTCCCATTTCAGTATGGGATATTGTTATACACATGAGCGTATATATAGTTCACGGGGGGGGGGTAGGGATGGATCAACTTTTGGTATGATTAGAATTTGAATTTGAATTTGAATTTAAAATTTTGGGAGCGTCAGCACTTAGGCTATTTTTCTCCCTTCACATTATACGGGGGCCAGCCCCTTACCATTACATATAACAACTCTAACGTTGCATTAAAAATCTTAAAATGTTCTGACTTGTTAAAAGCTTAGGCTGTAAAAGGGCTCTCAGCACACATAAGGACAAAAGAACAGGACAATACAAACAAAATTATACTGGCCAAGGGGCCAGTCGCCAGAGCCTCGTTAGTCTTTAGTCCAGGGTGTACTAACGTGGAAGGTCACCCCTTACACCCCTTTTGGTATGATTAGGGTTGCTTTATTTCGTAAGTGAAAATCCAGGACACTGCTGGCCGGAAGCTTGTTGGGGAGCATGGGGGGAGGGGATGTTGGAACCGACAAAGTTGTGTGTTTGTAGTCACGAAGTATTGATACTTTTCTGTTCATCTTGTGTCACTACGTTTTTAAGAACCAAATTTCTTTAATATGATTCGAGGGGGAAAAATAACTGATTTGGTAGTCTCAATGCAGTTTCTTATCGCAGAAATTCCGAAACTATCAGGAAATTGCAGATATTGGTCTGCAGTCCCATCTGGTGTGTGGAATTACGAAATTTCCTTCCCATCCGTATCCCGTCCTATACGTCTCTAATTTAAGAGAATGAAATAAGTCCGAAGGAATTTTTTATGAACAAGCGGATAGAACAAGGAAACTGGTAATTTTAATGAACCAAAAGAAGAGGGGGGTTGGACCCGTTGAATCCCCCTTAAATACGCCCATGGTTATACACATTATTTCCTTGTAGTAATTATACATAAACTAAGTATAGATATGTACTGTGCAACTAATGTAATCTTCTCAGTGTATTTTCTCTTATCTTCTCAAAAATATTTGATCATAATTTGCGCAACAGAAATGGAACACAAACTGAAATTACTTTATGGAAAAGAAAGTTAAATAAAGTGAAGAATGTGAAAATTCCTATTTTGCACTACATAGATTACGGTAAATATCGATAAGTATAAGTTTAAAAAATATTTTTGAGTGTCTGGTCAGCAACCAATTTTACAAGAAATATTTTTCGCATGACCTGAGAGCACGCACGCATCACAACCCTTTCATTTATCTTGCACGTGAGCAGCACGGATATTTCATAGAAGAATGATCATTACATAGCATAGCTTTCCTTTCTCCTATCGCTCCTTCTTCCATTATTTAAATCGGTACAGATTTGTAAAATTGCTGCACGTGTTCGCTCACCGTGAGCTACCCATCCGGAACTGGATGCTCGAAGCAGACGACAAACGAGCTCTCCCTAAGGAGTGACATAGTAACATGGCGGCGGCGTGTTTTCAGCGCAACGCTAGCCTCTCAACTTTGGAAGTCTCGTTTCTGCCTTAAACTGGATGCAGAGAAACGCGAGAACTTGCAGGGGTCATTTTTCCAGAGTGTAGTTTTTAAAATTGTTGTAAAAAAAATTGAGTGGAAATGTCCATTATAATATTATGAAAGTGCACAGTGCATGTTTGTTAGTTAGCAATGATAAGTCATTGGATCACATCAAAATTGTTATGTAACTGTATGTAACTATGTAATTATACTTAAAATCTAGTAACATTCCTGCAGAATAAGCTGTTGGTGTCAATTTCATAGTAGCTTTGTAACACATCTTACACTCCTGATGACCTACCATGCATTTACGACTTATCAGAACAAGTCAATAACTGTACCATGGACCAGGCGCGGCTCGTGCATTATTTACCCGGGGGTTCACTGAAGTGATGTGACATATATTCACTTTCCGCAAAATATACTTCCTTCGCCCAACAAAAGGATGGGGGAGGGTTTAAAAGCTTTGTCAAGAATTCTTTTTATCTGGGAGTATAAGGTTTTGTTGTAGGGGTGTGCGAATAAATTTAGGGCTGAAACTACAATAAATTGTGCCTTTATGAAAAAAGTTGAGTTTTGTTGGAATATCATGGACATCCTCAAGTAGGGGCAAGTAATATATTTTTTCCCCACGAGGAGCAAAAAACACTCCTTCAGTCTAAAGTTACTGCAACGCTTTTATAATAATTACCAAAAATTACTGTGACTGAAATTAAATTATATGCGTGTAATATATAATTTTTGGTTTACATTCAATTTCCATGGGGGGCGCGGCCCCCTTTTCCCCTTCCGGACGTCCATGCTGACTAATCAGAACTGGTCCTACATTTGTTAAAGGGAAATGGCAACTAATGGCATGCGCATACTAGAAATCGAACCTGAGACCCTATCATTTATACGCGACAGGTTTGTTCAAATTTGGGGCTGGTCGACCAGCACACGCTTTTTTTCAGTGGACAAGGAAGTTTGTTTACGTTAATTATGTGCATTTCTATCGGTCATTTCTTACCTGCGCGGACAGCAACGCCTACACTGCATCAAATGACATAACCTAGGTAAAGTCCATCCCTCGTTTCACTCGCAGCATCACTTAATACTTTCCAACAAGTATCCAAGCACTTCAAAAACTAAAAAACTTGAGACTTTGACACCGAGCGACAGCGAGTCACGTCTTCGCGCCATTCTTTCTCTTTCGCGAACCCGAAGTGTTTCCACCTTTAAGGAAAAACCTCTGAATGCATGCACAAGGTATTTTGGTAATGTATCTCCTTTATTTTAATTCATCGCATCTAATTCCAGCTTCTATTTGTTTCCACTCATCCATCTCTGACACAATCTTGCATTTATTCCAAGAAGTTCGGTGCAAAAATGATACAAGAGAAGATTGAATATGTAATGTGTGCGCTTCAAACTTGAACCGCACGCAGCAACACTGGAAGGGAGGAAGCAGCGAGAAAGGAGCCTTGTCCCGCGCCTTCTGCGAGAGAACGAACTGCGCATGACCGTTGGGTTGAACATAGGTTCTGCAAATCTCATCGCCCATGTATTTTGTCCTATACCCTCCTCGCGCTTCTGCTCCCGCACGAAGCTTTCACAATGGCACGAGCTGTCCTGTGGGGGTTCAACTGAGGGTCTGTATCAGGGCGGCCGATTCGCGGTTTCTTCTTCTCAGCAAGAGAGTTCGCCGTGTTACGGGCACAAATACATGACTTATTGTGTAGAATTTTTAGCGAAATAATGTGAAAATTTAAAGACATTGTTCATTGTTCATTCTCGAGGTGATTATCGTATATTACTGGGGGTTCACTGATCCTGTGCGCTATAGGGCCAACCGCGCCTGCCATGGACCAATCTTACTTGTAGTTTATTTACAAAACACTCTCCCCTTCTTATTTACAAGTTCCTAGATGTGGTAAATCCATACCCTACTAAAGAAAATACCATTAACTTCCGTCATGCTACAAGCACACTATTTTCTATAGTGTTAACTAACTCCCACAGTTTAACATGCAGGAGTTCCTTCAAAAACCGTCTGTGAAAATAAGCAGCTACTGTAGCCTCCATACTCAAGCCCTAAACATACCCTTCCCCAGGGGCAAAACTGATCCCCTGCAGATTATTTTGCACACCTATCCCATAAGATTAATTTTGCTGATCCATAAGGGCAAAAAGAGGTCTAGTTTCCCTCCCAGAAATAATAAAAAAAGGAACAGTAGAAGGTGGTCAGTAATCATAGCTAAGCTGAGCAAGAGACTCCCATATATAAGTCAAGGTGGTCTAGTGGGTAGGGCATCTGACGTCCATGCAGGAGACCCAGGTTTGATTCCTGGGGTGGATGATCTAAGGTCAGAATTTTTCCTGCCTTGTCCCTGCATAAAGTGGATCTGGGCTCACCCAGCCTCAAATCGATGGGTACCAAGGGTAACCCTTGGGGGTAAAGGCAGCCGGAGCATAGTGCTGATCACATCACCTCCAAATTGGCCAAGATCGAGTGTGTGTGAGGCCTTACCCCCACAGCTCCTAAATATGCCTTCATGGCACAGTGCTAAAGGGTGTCCCAATAAAAGTGACGAATTTAATATGGTTAAGAAAATACTGTATGTTTACAAAATGGCAAATATTTTTACATCATTACAACGGGCAAATGTTCCGATTTAAGAATGAAAGATTTTTTTGGACTCGCAATAACACTGTCATGCACAATAACGATGTTCTCAACAGACAGGCTAGATTGAGAGCATGGTGTTTTAATGTCTGCTGTCGAAACTGTTTCCTCAAGTTTCTTGATCAACTTGCGAACTTACTCTCACTAGGTGCACATTCACGTCCAAGGATTGCACAAAGCTTCCTCACAGTCTCTGCATAACACTTGCCATTCTTGTAATGAGTTTTCACTATCAAAACTCGATGTTCCTTTGTGTAACCCTTCATGTCAACTAAGCTGCAACAATCACTGATAAAGGTATTGTTAGAACATGCGTAAATCAAACTTGGCATCCTTAATTCGGAGCATTTACCCATTGTAATGATGTAAAAATATTTGTCATTCTTCTTTAAAAAAGTGTTCTATTCAGCATATTAAATCTGTCACTTTTATTGGGACACCCTTTATATGCACGGGAAACTTTACCTTCCCATATAATGTTTCTGGTAACTACACTGGGGCCAAGAACCTGTCCAAAGGGATTATTAAGAAACATATGTTTGGACTGATCATCAGACCATATAAGCAAGTAAAGTGTACCCTGCTCTGTAACCAAACTACCCTAAGAAAGGGTGCAATCTACTTCCCCTTCTCCTTAAATGGAGCTCTGTCAAATTTCCACTCCACATTCCGTGAGTGAACTGAACACTTTTGATGCCAGGGCTGGGTATTTATGTAGCAGAAATCTGCCTGGACCCCTCCCTTGTGGAAAAAAAGCTCCTTCGTTATTTATAGCCATTGGCAGGGAGACTAACATTAAAAACCACAGATAAATAGCAAGAAGTGAGCAATACATATGAATTTATATGACAAATCTCGAAGCATAGTCACAGGATACACACTTAAAACACAACTTATTCTATTCCCTGAAGACAACAGCTGTGTGTGTTAAAAAGCACACAGCCACACTTCACTTAAATCACAGAATTTCTTTTTAAATACCTACATAAATGCAGAATTACCTGTAACCTTAAAAAAAATGCTAGTATTTGGAAATAGAGGGAATGAAAGACAAGCATAGGAAACTCATAGAAGAGATGTTTTAAAATTTAGCAAAAAGAAACTCGACATAACTAAACTAAAAGGCACAGTGCATAATAGATACAAGATTTTTACATTCCTAGAAACTGGATCAGAATATTTATATCTGTCATGATTGAGAAGTAACTGAAAGCTTCCTTTTCTTGACACATTTCCCTATACATGTGGGCCTCCTGGCTGGCATAGTGGTTTTGCTGTCAGCTTGTAATCAAGAGATCGATTGGGTTGATTCCCAGTAGAGCCATTTTGCATGGTGTTTTGGATCACACTTTGAACTGTAGGTCCATTCCCGGTTAGCTTATTTAAATATAAAGTGGACTTTGGCAAGCATTTTTGGATATAAGCATTTTTTCTTTTGCCAGCAACCAATTTACATGATGTGTTTTGATTGAATTACAAGCACAAAATAAGCAATAGTTGTAGGAATTTAAGTAAAGTAAAATATATAAATATGGTCTATATTCAAAAATACTGTAAAATTGTGAAAAGTAACACAACAGAAATTATTTTAATGAAAATGTTGATACATATGCACACTCTTTCTTCCTCTCTATAGTACTGTCTTTTAATTTTTCTGTGCATGAATATATTTTTTAGTAGTTCTGTGTGAGAAGAAAATAGCAAGAGAGAAAAATTTAATGTGTTATATTTACAGATATCTAACATATATTTTCTGTATTTAAGGTTGGTGGACGAGTGGAAGGTTTTGAACATTACATTGAATCTATTTTTGGATTAAATGGACCAATTAGTAACAAAGTTGTAAAGGAAAAGTTAGAGCATCTAAGATATACTAGAAGTACTGATACAATCCAGGAAATAAAAAATGAGATAAACCAGTTTCCAAATGTTGTGGAACATAATTATAATGTTCCAAAGGTATGTATTTTTGTTTAGATTTAAATAAATTGAAGTCAAAATTTGGGGGTGTATCAGAAAAGATAAAAACGAGGCTGATTGTATTGTGTTTAAATATGCACACGCTAGTTGTTGTCATAGAGAGATGTGACCTTGAATCACATTGTGTTGTGAGGAACTGTTCCGTCGGTGAGAGATAGCAATTCATTTATAATGTTCTTCTAGTATGCAGCATGGATTTGGAGCACACAATAGTGATCAGCATGACCAATGATGAGTATATTTTCCACGCAACCACTGCAGTGTTAACAAGGACCAAATGTTTCACTGGGTCATGATTTGCCAACAGGTTTCAGTGAAAACCAGATTCTCTATACAGAGTCCTGGTATCATCATGATGACCAAGAAACTAAAGCCCAGGGTGCACAATGCCCAGCGTAAGGCCCAAAGAAGCTTCATGGAGGCCATTTTTAATCAGTTAATTGAACATTGCTGTTTCAGGTGTATTTAACAGTGTGTCAAAGAAAGGTTGCAATGATTGCTTTTGAAAACGGATTGAAGGTTGGAATCAGTACCACTATCCACTACCACATCACCTATCTGTGAAGGCACCAAGCTAACATAATAGATGATGAAGAGTGTGGTGAGAATTGAGTGAACCTACTTACATTCAATATGGAGGCTAAGCAAGAGATTATAATATTAACTAAAACTCAATATTGGAAGAGAAATAGTAAGTTATCTAAAGAAACTTGAATGAGTAGTCAATGAAGGGGGAAAAAAACATATAATATGAACAAATTCATGCCCAAATCAACCAAGTGGCATGAGACTCTGTATGGTGCTACATCTCCATTGTAAGCTCTATGCAATGTAATCTAAAGATTTACACACTTTATACGTACCTTTTTGTTGTATTTTTATTGTATACACATTAGCATGGACGTCCACAGGATTTTTTCCAGGGAGAGTCAAGCAAGGTATTTTTTCCAGGGGGTGCAACTAGGCATATTTCCCCCATAATAGTATTGTTCGCTAAAAAAAAACATTACTTCAGTTTGAAGTTATCAAGTTCCTGTCACGCCCTTGCAATAATTAGCATATATTACTGTGATTGAAATGAAATTATGTGTGAAGTATGTTGACTTTCATTTTCAAGGGGGGTGGGGGTCATGCCACCTTACCCTTCCAGATGTCCATGTACATTAGGTGAAAACCTATTTGGTCACACACTTTATCAAGTAATCAGCTCCATTACAGCAGAATATTCGGGTAAAATTGATTACATCTTAAAGATATTCAAGGCCAATGTGCTTTGGCTAAAATTTATTTTAAGAAAATTATGTGTAGCAGGTGGTTATAGCATCATATATATGGACACTAAAAGACAAATGATGGTAAAACCACTGGTTATATAAAATAATATAATAAATATATAAGAATAAAAGTTCTATAATTTTTTATTCCTATAGTATTCTTATTATTAATTTCTTTCTAGGCATCATTATCATTAAAAATCTTTGGGAATGAATTGAAATACAGCAGCTTTGTGGGAGATGAAATAAAAACTGCTTTAGAAAGCATTGACCCAGTAAGACAATTGAAGCAATTGTCTGGCAAGGTAAGTTGCATATATATATATACTACTGATACTTATTACATTTTGAAAACGTTAACAGTAAAATTGACCTGATAGTGTGAATTAAGTGCTTTAGCTTGAATATCTGCAATAGAGCTCAAGAAGTCATTATCTCAACCAGTGACATAGTGCAGTTCTCTGGGCCCCTCCTGCAAGTGAAACACTGCCCCCACCCCTCCTTAGTGACAAAAAAAATTATGATGCCAGAATGAGACAGATGTACAGTAGTTTGCTAGTCCCTCTCCCCCCCCCCCCCCCCAAGTGTAGAAGAAAATAACTTTTACCCCAAATATTAGGCTTTCTCAGTTTTTGTTGTCGACTTATATATTAGTGTAGTGCCTTCTTGGAACTAAATAAGGGTGGTCTGAATCTCTGATAAATAACTGGAAGAAAATCTGGAAATATTTTCTCTTGCACTTCAACGCAGTGGCACAGCCAGGAATCTATTTTGGAGCAGGGGAAAGCTTCCAGCTATTTTCTTGAATCATGTTCCTTTGTATTTTTTGATTGAAACGCTTTTTAATAACATTACATATAATACACAGATATTAAAAAAAATATTGTTTTGGGGGAATTGTTTAAAGTATAGTAAATACTCCTCTTTTGGACTTTGAGGTGAATGCACCTTCAGCCTCTATGCCATCCCCTGGCTGCACCAGGCCATGATTAATTAGGCTTCTAATACTAATACTGAGTAATATACTAAAGCAAACTTATCACTTCAGTTATGGGGGTTGAACCGGACCTCTAGGTGACCTAACATCACAAAGTCAATTACAATCTGCTATGAAGAAATAGCAGCAGACTCCAGTCTTCAGAGATAGATAAGAAAGCTGTGATGGAACTCTATTCACTGACAATTTGTCACTCATTGAAATACCACTTGCGATGACTGAACACATCCCCCCCTCCTCTAAAAAAAAATGTTGTTGCCGCAGACACAGTGTTTAATTTTGGTGATAGAGGACCTCTTTATTATTATTCATAATTTTAACGATGCCATTACTTTTCGATAAACCACTGATCATATATATATATCTTGAAGACTTTTTTCGTGGAACAAGAACAGTTTTATTAATAGATCATCACTGCTCGAATTTGCATAAGCATCTTCCTCCACTTGCTGCATTGTCTTGAAGTTGATCCATTCCTCCTATCCCCAAACTTCAACAAAGAAATTCACATTTAGGAATTTACACTTCGAACACTGCAGATCACAAAATTGTAATATATTGGAAAATAAGAACTGGTTCGACAGAAATGTCCAGAAAAATGAATTTTACAAAATTACACAAAATAATGGTGACATTTAACTCATACTCTGTATATCCTGTGTGGCAGAGGAGGGAATAATGGCCCTTAGGGCAAAGGGGTAATTGCCCCTGGGATCCACCCCCACTGAGTTTTGGGCCCCTTTGAAGTAAAACGTAACAGGTGTGGACAATGTGGGAAATCCATTTCAGCTCTTATTTCAATGTGAAAAGACTAGGGGCCTCCTTGAAAATATTTGGTGAGAAGTTATATTTTATATATCACGAGTAGCAATAAGGCATCGACTGGTTGAGCAACTAAATCTTTCTACTGGATTTATAACTGCAGTAGATAATTGACACACTACGCTACGTTTACGACAAACTGCGTAGCTAAAAAAGTGTGAGATGAGGGATATTTTCCTATCCATGGCCATCTGCGAGCAAGTAAGTTAATTCTGCAATTCGGAGGGGGCCCATATGACAAGTCACCCGGGCCCCTCTCCCTGAGACTGCTTATTATTGCAAACATCATCATATGATGTTACTGGGAACCAGATTTCAGTTTTGTAAATCGATTTTTTAAATTAATGACACTCTCTGTTGAATTTTTCGACTATATAAACTTTCAGGAGCACATTGTCCCCCCTCCCCCCTGCATTGTGGGGGTTGTGGGGGCAGCTGTTACGCCACTGATCTCAACCTTGTCCTAGATTAAGAACTTAAATGTCTTATTTCTCTTCCCTCTTCATGCTCATTTGGTAATTCCTAACAAATATTTTTGTCTCCATTCTGACAAAATAAATCCTGTCTTCTTATCTAAGGAAACTATTCTTATAAAACTGAAGAACTTGTACATACCATGTATATTATTATTATTATTATTATTATTATTAATGTGGCTTGAGGAATCACCAATAAGCAATTTCATGTATTCTCCTGGAGGCAGCTGCAGTTTGTGTGCCTGTAGATTATAATATTCTGGCAGACAGAATTGCATGTATTAAAAATGTACCACACATCCATGTCATACAGTATTCTTGCCTCTTACTTTCTAATCGTCGTAGATAGTCTTGTGACAAAAGTGCATAACATGAAGCAAACTAGCACAAAGAAATAGAAGTGTCAATGTTTATTGTGTTCAAGAAACATGGTAAAGTCATATACCAGCCTGAACACCCATCTGGGTTGTCTTGAACAAGGCAGTGTTGATAAATACTATGAATGGGAAAGATTAATCAGAGCTTGATCGGTTTGAGCAGATTTAGGTATATCCATGTATCATTAAAAGCAACAATAATTTTACCAACCTATACATAGGCGTAGCTACGGGGTGTGCTGGGTGTGCCTGCACACCCTAATGGGCTGCTTTATCAAAGAGAATTAAAGACAGATATTTCAATAAGAGAGAAAAATGCGGCATCTTTCTTTTTCCAGAACAAAATTATTAAAAGTAGAGATTATTCGAAATATTGAACTCTCAGAGTTTATCCCCGCATCCCACCCCCTTCCTCAATATTGGTTTAAAACTTACCTATATTTGTGGAAATGTGGAAACAGGTTATTTTCTTTACTGAACGCTCGAAATTAAAAACTGATATAATACAGGGGAAACAATATGTATAACAATAACAACAATGTCACAGTAACATATTTGCTGCCAACAATTGCCTTCTCCTCAATTCTCACAATCAACTGCACTGTGGGGCAGAAAGCTTATCAGTAAACATTT
Source organism: Lepisma saccharinum (assembly GCF_977018435.1). Classification (NCBI taxonomy): domain Eukaryota; kingdom Metazoa; phylum Arthropoda; class Insecta; order Zygentoma; family Lepismatidae; genus Lepisma; species Lepisma saccharinum. The sequence continues at coordinate 67,206,675 of NC_139230.1, forward strand.
TGACAATGCAACTATATTGTTAGAAGTTTATTTATCAATGTCACTGGTGGCTGGTATTTAAATCTCTTTCCCAAACAGACTAGTTTACTTGATTGTAACTATCGTTGTACTTGCTTTTTCTGATTCTGTTGCAAATTCGTCTCTCAGAATGATCAAAGGAGCCATTATTTGATGATATTTGCCGCTTGTGGACGTGATATTTCGTTCGTGTAAACTTACTGTACTTTTTTTTTAAATAGTGAGTTTATGCTTTAAAAGAGATGGATTGTTTTGTCGTAAGACTGAAAAGAAATGAAGGTGGTCCCGATTGAAAGCAGACAGTTGAAAGTTCAAACATCTGTGATGATGCCAGTTGTAGTGGTATCGGTGAACTTGTAAATAACAAACCATTTTGTTTCGATGCCCCTGACGCTGAACAAACACCAGGTGGTCCTGATCGAAACCAGACAGTTGAAAGTTCAAGTGGTAATGCCTGTGATAGTGCAAGTTGTAGTGGTATCGGTGAACTTGTAAATAACAAACCATCCTGTTTCGATGCTCCTGATGCTGAACAAACACCAAGTAAGCCTATTGACATATCAGTAGATCCTTGTGACCCTGTGAATGCAATACCACATAACAGAACAGAATGTGATGTAAGAGTGAAATTAGGACTGTACCAACCAAACCTGGTGGTTTTTCCTAGAAGTAGAATAGGTGGGAAAGAAAGGGCTTGTCAATTTAGCTGGTTTCACAGTTACAAATGGTTGGAATATAGTATAGCTGTTGACTCTGAATTTTGTTTTTACTGCAGAGATTTTGCTTCAAACAATGCATCAGTGAGAGGGCACCTTGATCAAGCATTCATTACACGAGGTTTTAAAAACTGGCATAGAGCAAACAAATGTTTTCAAAGTCGTGAAAAATCTAAAGGACACCAGCAAAGCTTAAGTTCCTGGTCAAACTGCAATAAAAATAAACCAATTGACGTCCATTTAGATGAGTGTAAGAAGGCTTTTCTTTCGAAGCAAGAACAAACAAGACTGCAAAATCGACAAATCATGGAGAGGCTAATAAACATAATTCTTTGTCTTACAAAAGGAGGCCGCCCATTGAGAGGTCATACTGAGAATAAAGAAGCATACAACAGGGGGTTATTTCTAGATGTAGTTGATTTAATTTTCAAATATGACCCCATTTTGAAAGAACACTTAGTGAACGGGCCAAAAAATTGCACTTAAGTCCACAAATTCAGAATGATCTAATCCGCAGTTTGAAAAATGTTCTTGTAAGGAAGTTGAAAATGTCATTACTTGGTACAAATGTGTGCATTATCGCTGATGAAACGAGTGATTGTGGTCATCATGAACAGATGTCTATAGTTTTTCAATTTTTTGATGTCATTAAACAATTAACTGTTGAGCATTTAGTGGCTCTTCGTAAGTTATCTTCTGTAGATGCACAGACAATTCTTAATATGTTAGCACTAGTAGTGTGTGAGTTTGGTGTTGATTGGCAAAATGTTCTTTCAGTTTGCTTCGATGGAGCCTCAACAATGTCTGGGACACTATCTGGGGTGCAAATGAAGTGCAAAGAAAATAACAGTTCAATAATGTATGTTCACTGCTATGCTCATTGTTTGAATCTTGTACTTGTGGACTTGTGTAACTTGCGACTCGAAAATAGACTAGTTTCAGATTTTTTCAGAACAATTCAATTCCTTTACTCTTTCATTGAAGGTAATTCATCAAGGCATGCAGTTTTTGAAAGTGTATGCCAGGAAATTGGTCTAAGTTTAAGAACACTGAAGTCTTTGTCAACAACAAGATGGGCATACCGTCTTGAAGCTGTTTCCGCAGTGAAAAGGAACTACTCTGCAATTATTTTTGCTTTGGAAGAAATGACTCAAAACAGTCATCAGGGTGATGGAAGAGCTAAAGGGAATGGACTAAAACAACAAGTCAGATCGTTTGAGTTCGTCTTTTGTCTCACAATGCTGCATCCAGTCCTACAAATGATCGTGAAGGTTAGCAAGTTACTCCAAAGTCCAGATGTAAATCTACTTTTGGCTGTATCTAGTGTCATATCGCTTTGCAATGCTGTGCAATCCATGAGAGATTCATCTCAATTCATGGAACTCTTCAACGAAGCTATTAAGGTCTGTGATAGTCTGGAGATTTCAATTCCTCCAGTGAAGAGGTGCAAAATTGCAAAGACTCTTGACGAATCAGTCAGCTCGCAGTATTTGTACAAAACAAAGGAAGAGGAGATGAGAATTTCTTGTTATTATCCTCTTTTAGACTCAGTTGTTTGTGGTATTGATGAGAAACTGAAAAACTGAAACAAGAAACTGTTGGGGTCATCAGTGCCATGGGAAATCTGGTTGACTTGAATGTAAAGGATGAAGAAATAGCCGTCTTACCTAGAACATTCAAATTGTCAGGCGACGAGTTGGCAGCAGAAGTAAGACTTCTGAAAGGAAAATCCTCTGTACCTAAGGGAAGTTCTTCTGTTACGCTACAGAAGTGGTTTGAGTGGTTGGAGAAAGAAGAGAGAAAGAAGATATTTACTGCATTCTACTCTGTACTACAGCTCTTTTCTTCTATACCTTTCACAAGCTGCACATGTGAGAGAGCTTTCTCCAAGCTTACCCAAGGTAAAACTAAATTAAGAGCAACTCAGAAGCAGGATAGATTGGAAGCCCTGCTCTTGCTATTTGTGGAACAGGAAAAAGCTTCGTCTATTGATATAAATGAAGTTATTGATGAGTTTAAGGACATTGTACCTTTTGACAGACGTCTCTTGTTATAGATGATGTGTATTTTGATGTATTTTTTTGCAACATTTATGAACATTTTGTGTGTGTGTAATTTCTATGCAATTTGATTTTTTTTCTACTACATATATTCAGAAATTTTCAACACTGTCATTTAGTGAATTTATATTCCTTTACAAACATCAGTGCAGTTAAAGAGCCAAGTGATTGTATTGCAAAATATGCTATTAAAAAGGTACAAGACCTCACTTTGTTTTCTTTGTGCACACCCAAATATAAAGTTCTAGCTACGCCTAAGCCTATAGTGCAAAGTTTTGTCATTTTGTCATCCTTTTTATGATGATAAAGCTATACTAAAGTCATCATCATTCTTTGCCGTTTCCTGTCTCTGGCTGGGTTGGCATAGAAGTTAAGCCTCTCCATTTTTTTTCTGGTTTTCCACCACTCCTCTCTTTCCATGGTGTTCCAATCTTGTCCTCTTTTCCTAACATTCTCCACTATCTGCTCTTTCCACCAACATCTTGGTCTCCCCTTTGGCCTAATCCCACTCCTTGTGCATTATAAGCTCTTACTGGCAGTCTTTCTGCATCCATCCTATTCATGTGTCCGAACCATCTGTGTCTGATCTATTCTGTCCTGAAGCTTCACCACCTCCACTGTCTGTCGGATCTCCTCATTCTTTATTCTATCCCTTCTAGTCTTCCCCAAATTACTCCTTAAAAATTTCATCTCCACTGCCTGCATCTGCATCTGCATCTTTTGTCTCTCTCTGTCATTGTCCAAGTCTCTGCTCCATACGGAATTAATGGCACATGGTATGTGTTGTATATTACCTTCTTGCATTTCATAGGTACATCCTTGTTCCATATTAATCTCCACATGTTTCGATAAGAGTCCATCACCCATTTGTCATTTTTTGTTTACCTCCTCATCTATTCTTCCACTTCTCTCAATTATGCTTCCTACTAATACATGCAATGCAAAAAGTTAGTTTAAACTTTTTGAGGTCTGGTTACGTACATTAACTGAGGAGGTGACTGAATTAGTCAGGTTCTTCATGGAGCATTCGCATTTTCATGAGACCAGTAGAACATTGTTTATTGGTATTTGTAATTTTAATATGGGCCGATTTTGGTATTGACATAAATTTCATACTTGTCAATTTTTAAAAACAAAATCTTAAGATATCTGGAACTAAAAAAAGAGATATTACAACAGGGCAGTGGTGAAGGTTACTTAATACTGAATTGCATAATCTATATTCATCATCTAATATTATTAGAATAATTAATTCAAGAAGACTTTGGTGGGCAAGCCATGTAGCATGCATGGGAGAAGATACAAAAGTTTCTAGGGTAACCTGATGGTACGTGTAGGATGGCCAAGACAAAGATAAAATGACAATGTAAGATGGTCCTGAAGGAAATTGGTAAGGATGGTCAAAAGTGGATTTATCTTGCCCAAGGTAGGGACAGCAGCAATAAACACATCTGACTTTAGAAATGCAAGAGAGTTAGTTATGCTTCACACATGTTTTGCAGTCTAACAAAATTTACATTGTTTCAGGAAGTGAATTATGAAAAATCAACCATGTTCCTGGATGCCATTTACATTGTACCAACGGGCACAGGCCTTCCTCTTAATCTAAATGCAGTTGGTACTGCAGGAGTTAATCTTAAAATGTCTGGTACATTAAAAGCAGATAACTTCCTCCGAACTGGGGAGATGGATATTGAAAGTAAAATGAGACCCAGGTAAAGAAAGTGTATATTTAATTTAGATAACTGTAACTTTAGCAGACCAGATTTTTTTTAGGTCTGTTTTTCAAATGTGCAGTGATGTGAAAACAAGATGTAAGAGCTTAGCTTTTTGAGTCGGGCTCTTACGCAAAAATATTAAATTTTTACACAAAAATTCCCATTTGGCAAGCCCCTTTTACCCCTCACAATAAACTATAGTGAATAGAAAATATTAAGTTAGTGTACTGAGATCCTTTCTATTTTCTCTTGTTGATTGGGGTGTCCACAAGAGCCCCTTGAGTAGGCTCTTTTGTGTCAAATTTCATGTGCTTCTTGGATGAGATGTCAAAATTTTAGCTTCTGTAGATCCTATGTAAACTCTCTGATAAAGAGTTTCCCTCATTCAATTTTTGTACATATCTGAACATTGGAAAAACATGTGCTTTACATTTAAAATTCAAATTGATTTTTTAATACTTTCTTTTACAAACATAAAATAATCGTATTGCATTGCCATATGTTTATATGTACATAGATGAAAAAGAAAAGAAAATGAAATATCATCAGCAGATTTTTAGAAATTACTTGAATAGTACAGTCAAATTATCCTGGGATATGTAATTAAATAGAATTTAAGTCTGGAAGTTATATATTTGAAAGTATTTATAACATTTGTACTTAGGGTGACCAGACACATACATTCAAAAAAGAGGACAGAGTATAGTGAAAAAGGAGGACAAAGTCATAGAAAAGAGGACACCGCAAAAAATGGCAACTCATTTTGCCATTACTTACAATTTAATCAATATTAAAAAAGATACCAACACTTTGCTCACAGATAATTTTGATCATTTTCTCAATAATTTCCTCTTACTTTTAAGTAACGAAAGTAAACTCCTAATCTACTATTTAACACATGACAATCTTAAATATGAATATCTATAATTTGTAGCACAGAATGTTACTCTTTTTCCAATTCTTGGATATTAGAATGCAATACCCTCATAAGTGAATGCAAATGTAACAAGTAAGCTTCGCTTTAACTTATTTCCAAAAACCGAATTTAAATTTTAGGTAGTTTAGATTCGGTCAAGAAATATGATTTTAATGCCAGGAACATTTCTAGCAGTCTTTCAACAGCAGGGGAAAGTGACAGCCACCTTACACTTTACCTCATATTAGTTTCTTCCATCTTTTAAATCTGGATATATTCTTGCGAGAGCATTGTTGAATTTACGCTTTCGTTTTGTTATTTCATAAAAGTAAATATTACTTAATAATCAAAATTCTCACTACGCGTTTCTGTATCACGTGTGTATGACTCAAAAATGAACTGGCCATCCTCTGTGGTGGAGTGGTTAGCACACCATGCCACAATGTCAGAGGTCCCTTGTTCGAATCCCAGTCTGGGCATTTTTTGTGAGTGCCCCTTCATGAAAATCATCATATCATAGCTCATCCTCATCTTCGCGTTTAATCAAAAGTGGCAAAAAAGTGAATTAAAATAAGCCATATCAATCAATCAAAAAGGAACTGCTCAGATTATACGAGTATGCATTTTAAAAGTCTCAGATTGCGAAGCAACGAGTTAGAATAATATGAAATAATGATTAAAGTGCGCGTCAAATCACCTGCATATGGTCTTGAACGGCTTCACAGCACCAGCGAATCACAGACGTGCAGCGTTGCCTAGTTCCGAACCTGTTTCACCTCGCTACTAAATCGTGTACCTCGCGATTTCAACATGGCACCGCTTCAGTGTGCTGCTATTGACTATCACCATATGCAGGAGATTTGACGCGCACTTTAGGGGTGTGCGGGACAGAACTTCTTTTCGTCGGGACGGGATTTTTTTTTCAATCCAGATGTTCAGGACGGGAAAAATTTGCATTTTCCAGACAAAGCCGAGAAATTTTCAGCTGTGGAAATCGCAAATTTTACATGTCATTTTTCCTTAAGTTTTTGCCCCCTGAAATTTCTGAAATAAAAGCTAACAATTTCCGAAGAGTGTCAAGACACTTTCAATGCAGAAAACATCAAGAATTAACCACTTTTAAAAATGACCATTTGGAGGTTCCCGTCTGCTCGAGATCCCGAAAAGTCTGGAAATCATTTCAGGATGGGAATTTTTTTTTAGCGATCCCGGTACTGACTTTTCTGTATCCCGCACACCCCTAATAATGACTCAGTCAGGAAAGTAATAGTGTTCAGCTCCCAAATGCTAGGTGAGCATTGCTCGAATACTTAATGCGCCCCAAGTGATATGATGATCGTTATGTGTGGAAGCATTCTCTATGCAGTACATTTGCTATGATTGATGCTATGCTGTTTCCAGAAAAGGAGGACATTTACAGAATTCTAAAAAATCCGACCGGACGCCGGACAAACACCTAAAAAGGAGGACATGTCCGGATAAAAGAGGACATCTGGTCACCCTACTTGTACTTATCTTTTCACATAAATATGGAAAAAATGAAATTTTATGTGTTGGTAAAACTATTAATGAAAATCAAAAGTGTAATGTAAGTTAAGGCAATCATGTAGTCAGACTCTAAAGAGACAAAAGAAAATAATTTAATATGATTTGTTGCAAACTCAAAATGAATTACAAACCAAAATCCATGTTAATGTGATAACATATTGAAATTCTAGAAATTTTAATGAAAAAAAATACCTATACATTATTATTATATATGTGTGTGTGTGGTGTGTATGTTAAGTGTTTATGTAGAAAATAATGTGAAACCTCAGTTTTGTTCACTTGGTTTTTCATTTACTGTATTTAAAAAGATTTAGCCAGAAGACACTGAAAAGTATGCAAGGGTTCTGCATAATGTTTTAATTTTAAATTAACTGCACCTTTAATACAACTGTTTCTCCTGGCTTTGAAATCATTTTCATAATAGTGCTAATGTATTGCAATGAAATAGTATTTTAATTCTTTCAGCATTGCAGTTGACGTAGTTGGAACAATGGGAGTTGATGCTTTTTATGCAAAAACTGGAATAAAACTGAAAGCAAATCTATATTCCTCTAATGCAGTTGAAGGGCAAATAAAAATTCAGGGATCAAAACTAGTAAGAATTTCTTTTGACCTACCCAAGGAGAAGACTGAGATCTTCAGTGCAGAGTAAGTTCAGTTTTGTTGTGTTTTAGTTGTTCAAAATTCACTAGAGAATTCGATTATTATCAGCATGAATTTAACCCTATTGCCGATACTTTCTATATTTAGTAAGTTATAAAATTATGTACAAATTGTGTTCTTAAGATTTTTCTTTTTTATTTAAAAAGTTACTTAGATTTCATGTATTTAATTGCCACAAGCTACAGTAAACTTCTCGGAATGTTGTACTTATTATTTTATCATACATGAAGTACTTGACTGAGCAAGATTTTTTGAATAAAGTAGTTCGTGAATTAAAGATAGAACTAATTAGTTTGCTAGGCATTGATTTATTAGTATGTATAAAAATTTGCTGATATAATTACAGATAATTTTATCAATCCAATATTGCTCTAAATAATATGTTCTTATTTCCACAATTCTGTTACTATCTTATAAATTTAACAGAAAATTTGTGCCCATTGTTTGTTAAATGAATTTCTTTGCACAGATCCTCTTTACAACAATAATATGCATTCATATCTTGCGCGTGTGCGAATTACTCACTTAGTAGAATATTAAGTATTTAAAAATATATATATATTAAAAATACCAAAATATAGTTTACTTACGGTTTGTGAGTATGTACAGTATGCCAAACTATGTTTCGGGAGTCAACTGCTTCCTTCCTCAGGTTATCTCCTTGGCTAGCGAAATTGCTTCATAGCTGCGTCAAATAGAAGTAAAAACAAGGAGTGTGGTGGTAGGTGTTACTATGGTAAAAAAGGTTTCCTAACAACTTGCCCATTCCTGATAAAACTCACATACCCACATTCCTTTCTTTGTAGAGCTACCAAAAAGCGTAAAAAGTCAAGGATAAAAACTTAACTGGAAATATTAAAAAACACACACGTGACTTCATGCTCACCCGCGAGGTATCAGACTTGCCTTCTTGCAGAATGCAGGAACTTTCCTGGTCCCAAACTCTGCCCACCATTCTTCCCTCCCCCTGCATTACATCATTTCATACTTGAAATCACAAGTCTCCTGAACTGTGCGGATTACGCCCTGTGTGACATGAAAATTTATTTTTTTATATTCACTTACTTCCCACCTTTTGAACATCCTAATCCACGTTTCATCCACGTTTCCATCATCTCTATTTAATTTATTGTTCCTATCTTAGCATATATTCGCAACCTCATATACGTTTCTGTTTATTTGTTTGCTTTCATTCCTAACTACCTCCCTTTTCTTAATTTTATGTTCCTCTTCAATAATGTATTCTGACAACCCCGTTCTTGGAATTCCCTCCCTAATGCCCTTGTCATGTTCCCCCCATCTTATCTCCATACTTCTTCCTGTTTGTCCGATATATTCCTTATTGCATTCACAACTAATTCTATACACCCCTTTTTCTCCCCCTCCATTCTCCCCTGCCTTTCTATCCTTTTTGTACTCTGTAAAATGGTTTTTAATGTCCACGGGGCCCTCATCCCATATTTAATACCATAATCCTTTGCCACTTTTTCAATCCTTTTGGAAACCCCTTTGAAATATGGGATCCCCATATATCTATACTTCATTTTCTCTTCCCCTATATCAACCCCATCCTCCACTATTTCCCTTTCCTTATTATTTTCCCTTTCCTCTCTCTCGCAAATTTTGTGGGCTCATCTTTGCATCCTACTCATTTTGTTCTTCTTATATCCGTTCCTTTTGCCTACTCCCATGATCCATTTTCCTCTTTTTTTCAATTCATCTAAATGATTACACAACCTTTTTGCTCTTATGATGAAGTTTAGAAAAACATTGCTTTTGGTTCTCCGAGCGTGGTCGGATTCATTATTGATGTATAAATCCCCTGCCAAAGCTTTATGAAAAGCACCTGTTCTTATTCCCCTTCCAGTGTTGATAATCCTAAGGTCTAAAAAGATAATCTTGTCATTTATCATTTCTTCCTTAGTAAACTTAATACGATCTTCTTGTTCACTCAAAATCTTAAACATCCTGTTTAAACTCTTTTCCTCCCCTATAATCAAGGTGTCGTCAACATACCTCCCAAAATATTTAACCTCCCCTTTCATTTGTTTCATAGCTGCCTTCTCAATGTAATGTAGGAAAACACTGGATAGATTTCCAGAGATCAGGTTCCCCATAGCTAACCCTTCCTTTTGAATGTAAGTCTTGCCATATTTTGGTAGGTATGTTGACGGCACCTTGATTATAGGGGAGGAAAAGAGTTTAAACAGGATGTTTAAGATTTTGAGTGAACAAGAAGATCGTATTAAGTTTACTAAGGAAGAAATGAAAAATGACTAGATTAGCTTTATAGACCTTAGGATTATCAACACTGGAAGGGGAATAAGAACAGGCACTTTTCATAAAGCTTTGGCAGGGGATTTATACATCAATAATGAATCCGACCACGCTCTGAGAACCAAAAGCAATGTTTTTCTAAACTTCTTCATAAGAACAAAAAGGTTGTGTAATCATTTAGATGAATTGAAAGAGAGGAAGAATGGATCATGGGAGTAGGCAAAAGGAACGGATATAAGAAGAACAAAATGAGTAGGATGCAAAGATGAGCTCACAAAATTTGTGAGAGAGAGGAAAGGGAAAATAATGAGGAAAGGGAAATAGTGGAGGATGGGGTTGATATAGAAGAAGAGAAAATGAAGTATAGATATATGGGGATCCCGTATTTCAAAGGGGTTTCCAAAGGATTCAAAAAGTGGCAAAGGATTATGGTATTAAATGTGGGATGAGGGCCCCGCGGACAATTGAAAAACATTTTACAGAGTACAAAAAGGTTAGAAAGGCAGCGGAAAAGGAGGGGGAGAAAAGGGGTTAGGGGCATTAGGGAGGGAGTTCCAAGAACAGGGTTGTCAGAACACATTATTGAAGAGCAACATAAAATTAAGAAAAGGGAGGTAGTTAGGAATGAAAGCAAACAAATAAACAAACGTATATGAGGCTGCGAATATATGCAAAGATAGGAAGAATAAATTAAATAGAGATGATGTAAACATGGATGAAATGTGGATTAGGATGTTCAAAAGGTGGGAAGTAAGTGAATATAAAAAAATAGGTTTTCATGTCACACAGGACGTAATTCGTGCGGTTCAGAAGACTCATGATTTAGAGTATGAAATGATGTAATGTGGGGGGAGGAGGGGATTGGAGAATGGTGGGCGGAGTTTGGGACCGGGAAACTTCCTGCATTCTGCAAGAAGGCAAGCCTGATACCTTGCGGGCGAGCATGGAGTCACGTGTGTGTTTTTTAATATTTCAAGTTTTAAGTTTCTATCTTTGACTTTTTACGCTTTTGGTAGCTTTACAAAGAAAGGAATGTGGGTATGGGAGTTTTATCAGGAATGGGCAAGTTGTTAGGAAACCTTTTTTACCATAGTAACACCTACCACCACACTCCTTGTTTTTACTTCTATTTGACGCAGCTATGAAGCAATTTCGCTAGCCAAGGAGATAACCTGAGGAAGGAAGCAGTTGACTCCCGAAACATAGTTTGGCATACTGTACATACTCACAAACCGTAAGTAAACTATATTTTGGTATTTTTAATTATTTTTTTAAATACGTAGGTAAGATTATAATAATATACATCATTCAAATTCTATACATTGTGTTAGTCATTTCATATCTGTTATCTGCATTAATAAAATTTGCATACATGTAGCCACTGTATAAGTATCAGTAAAAATCTTATCTTTGTACAGCCATGTGCTCATCCACATTGTAACATCCTATGTGAATATGTAATTAATTGAAATAACATATTGTTAGGAAGATGTATTAAAATGTGTCATCTATTTTGCATCACTCCTTTCGGCCTCTGCTAGAAGGAAAGAATGGTGTGAGAAATAGCATGAACAGACAAATTAAAACTTCACCATGCTTTAGACATTATCTCAAATTCATCATTAGGGAGGAGGAGTTAAAAAGGATATGCAAGGATGGAATAGCATGTTTGTGCTGTCATGTCCACATCCTGTGATATTCCTCTTAGTCCCCCATAACCTCACATGACTGTGCCAGCACGTAATTTTCTTTTGTGTGTGTATGTTAGATGTAATGTGGCCGCGGTGGCTCAGTCGGTAAATGCGTCTGACTACCATGCTAAAGGTCCCGGGTTCGATCCCCGGCCGGTTCAAATCCGGGAACTTTTCTAACGGTGGAAGCGGCCCCGGCGCACACCCAACATCGAATAACATGGGTACCTGGGGGAAACCCTGGGGGGTAAAGGCGGTTAGGGGCGTGATGCTGATCACATCACCCCCACTCACGACCGGATCAAGAAAGTGTGGGGCGTTACCCCCACACCCCCTATACGCCTTCATGGCGTGGTGCTATGCACAGGGGAACACTTTACTTTACTTTACTTTAATGTTAGATGTATTTCAAAATTCAGAGTATCAACTGAAATAAGTCTGGCCATCCTCTTTGTGAATGGAATTGGCTTTGAAGAACCTCCAAGTCCAAAATATTAGTGAATGTCCACCATATTGTCATTGTTAAGCATGCAAACATCCTCTATACCTACAAATGTTTGTAGTTGCAAAGAATTTTTCAATTGACAAATAATTTTATTTCTAGATCAGAGCTTGTTGTGTTGCAGAGGGATGAAGAGAAGATTCAAGAAGGTATAAAAGATGGTAGAGTTGAAGCGAAGATGTGCACATGGCCAGCACTTGTACATGCAGTAGGATTGAAGCTGTGTGGAGATTTCCAGTTTCCGAATGCTACCCACACAGAAAATGCACCTCCATTACTACTTAGTGGACCATCAAAATTTCAAGTAGTGCTGCTGAAAACTGATCCAAGTGCTGACAAGTATTTATTGGAATACAACTGGAATACAACAGAGGTAAAGTATTAAATAAATATTCATTCTGCATGAATCTATACAGATCTTGTATGTGATTTGTACATTGACCCATCACCAATGTTGCCTCGCTCTTTAGACCAGAAGCTGCTACTTCTAATTTTCAAGTGGCTTCCCAATTGTCCCGACCATACTAGATCAACACCAAAATTTTTGAGTGTTCCACCATATATCATTCCCAGAACCAATCATACCAAAGATACAAGTGCATTCAAGACACATTCAACTATGTGTAAGCTATTTTTTTCAAGTAATCATATGTATTGAATTGTATTCTAATATACAACTTGGTTTCCTGAGTACTACTTTCATTAAGTTTCAATTATTATAGTTTGTCTCCAAATTCTGCACTACTGTTGCAGTGAATATACATGGGATAGAACTTTAATAGTGGCAACTATATATTTACAAGTGATACAAAATAGATACATTTGAAAGTTTTACTGTCCTTCGATGTAGTCACTAGTGTTGTGTACAATCCATTGCCAATGATGTGGAAGGTGTAGGACACCTGTAACAACACCTGTAAAGTTGGTAGTGTGAATGGAGTGGTCTACTGGGTCATGAAGCTGTTTCTTCATCTTAGAAATCAAGTCAGTCACAGGGGCTCAAGTCTAAGAAGTGTGGCAGATGGTAGAGCACATCTCGGCCCAAGTTCTGGAACAAATTGGCCACAACTTGTGCTGCATGCACCTGAGCATTATTCTATAAAATGATAGGTGGCTTCTGCAGCAAGTGTTGTCACTTCTTTCTCAATGCAAGCCACAGGATGTTCCAAAAATTAACAGCAATACTACACATTCATGGTTTGCCCTCAGGGTATGCTATGCATTAGGAAAATGCCATCTCAGTCATACATGAAAATCACTTTTACATTGCTGAAGGTTAGACAAAATGTTGATTTTTGTGGAGACCCATAATGATGTTACTTGTTTGATTGGCATTTTAATTGTGGCTCATCGATTTAGCCCATGTCTCATCCATAGTAATGATACAACATAAGAAAGCTTCTCCTTGGAGCTCGTAGTGCTCCAAGTGGGTACGAACACCGTTGTATCGCAGCCATTTCTGCATTTCCGTCAACTCATGCAGAACCCATCATGATGCAATTTTTGCATGCCCAGACATTCCTTCAGAATGTACAGCACAGTCGTATGTGCTAATCCTGACACTTGAGCTAACTCATGAATTGTATGGCATCTATCCATATCCAGTAACTCGGCAACAGCTTGCACTTCTTTGTCACTGACACTAGGACCACCTGGTCGAGGCATGTCAGCCACATTTTGGTGTCCTTATGAAGGTTTGTACCCACCTCATCACTGTCTCTAAGGCAATGCTGATTCCCTGCAAGCCTGTTGCAGACCTTGATAACACTGTCACGCTGTACGACCTCTGGCACATTCAATCTTTATCCAACTTTGCTTTTATTGTTTCGTAAACATGGTGATGATACAACAACACTACAGAGGGGTCACAAAGTGCACGTTACCCCCTTTATTTTAGGCACTACAATGGTATTTATTTGAGTGCTTGATATGCACACATACCTGATGGTTTAAGAGTACAGGACATTGGTTTGGAGACTGTCATTTTCATTGCACAGCTGAGTGCTGCACCATGTTCTGGCAGAAGTTTTGCAGAGATAATCTAAGGCCACATACATGAAGCATCACAACTCTCGAGTTCTGCAATATTGAATATTTCTGACTCTGTCATTGATGAACCCCCACAGGTGAGGTCAGGACTTCTTAGAGGCCAGGCTACAGCTGGGTAATCTTCAGAACCTCTTCCAATCCACCACCTGGAAAGGTCCTATTCAGGTAATGACACACTTTCAATGCAAAGTGTGCCAGAACATGACACAGAATTTGGCTGTGCTATGAAAATGTTGGTTTCCATATGAATGTTCCAGACTCTTAAACCATCAGGCATGTGTCCATATCAAACATAAAATCATAACCATCGTAGTGTTAAAAATAAAGAGGGGTATGCCCACCTTGTGACCACTCTGTACATTAGACTGCCAGGTAATGTTCTTCTCATCACTGCACATGCACATGATGTGGGAAAGGAGAGTCCATCTGCTCGTAGGTAGGTAGGTACCTAGTGTGTGGTATAAGCACTTTTCTATGTTCCATTACATGACATCTCTACAGCAGTGTTGCCACTTTTAAAGTTTCATCCCGTGGATATTTAGTTTTGTGGGCATAATTATGCAGTTGAAGTTACTGCAAAAGTTGCATGATATAGGTTGTTGATGAAAATGAATTGGTAGAAAGTGTGACTAGGATGTCAGAATTTGTCATAGTGTGGTTTGATTCTTCACAAAACTTCAATTGGCATGAGAGTAGAATTTGATCAAACCTCTCAAGTACCAAAGGAACAACTAACAAATGAACTTCAAATAAAATGACCAGGAAAAAATCATATGGAGCTTCAACTTCCAAAGTTGTTGGACAGGCTAAATTATTAACTATACTGAATCATGATTAGAACTATTTTTTTTTTTTTAAATTAAAATTTCCCTTAATCAAAATCTGACAATAGCAGGAATAAAATGTTCACTAAATGTTATATTATAATTTATTTACTTTTAATACATTGCATGATAAAAATCTCCTTCAAGTAGTATTTTTTACTTAAAGTATTTCGTACTGTTGCTAATTGTAATGTCATGTATCCGTCTACCTTAAAGTTTGGTTTCATGCATCATCGATCTTTTGGCATGAAAAAATGTATTTTTTAATATTTTGTTATTCAGAAGTTTATGCAGCCAACCTCCATTGTGGAGTGGTTAGCCCAGCATGCTATGACTCCAGGGTTCCCAGGTTCGAATCCCATCCTGGGCATGGGTGTTCTCTGTGAGTGTCCAGTGTCAGTTTCATCATATCATCACTCATCCTCATCTTCTCAATTAGCAAAAAGTGGTAGAGAAGCAAAGTAAAATAAACCAAATCAATCATTCAATCACTAGTTTATACAACCATAATTTGAAAGGAATTAGTAATACCACTAAAACATACTTACAGTATTTTTTATTAAAATTGTGAGAGAAAGGAATCTTTGAAATATTGACTGGGGTTGTGCTAACCTAGTCATTTGTCATCTACCCCCATGCACATTTTTATAATAATTTACCCCTAGTTCCTATCACAACATTTGTTTCTTGCTGACTGTACTTTATCATGCCCACATCCCTGTAAACTTATGTTATTAAGACAAATATGTATTAACATTTGTTTCATCTTAATTATGTGAACTATCAGTGTTGAAAGTAGCTTCATCCATTTTACTTACACTTTGGGTATGGAAGCATTATATGGTTTGGAGGAGAAAATTGATACACCTTGAAAGACAATTTCAAGTGATTAGCTTAAAAATATTATATTTAATGTATATTTTCAAGCTAATTTATTGTTGTGCAAAGTTCTCTAATTAATGTTGATATGCTATAGAAGTTTCTCTCCAACTTTTATTTTGTCAGTTATCATTTTTATATAATTAGTACTACACATCATGAAAAATATAGAAGTATAAACTTTTGTTCAGGCTATTGTCATAATACCAAATCTGTGACTGATGTGCCATTAAACTGTTGATCACTATTAGGAAAAGTTCTAAATATTCACAGCACATTGTATTTTAACAGGATAGATCCCTTATAAGCCTTACATTTGATACTCCAGGATCAGATGTAAAACGTGAACTCAGTGCCAAATTAGATGTGCATAAACAAAGCCAGGATTTGACAATATCACTTCAATCTCCACAAAGCAGATTTGAGGCAAAAGGTAAGTTAATGACCTGTAATTATGCATGGAAACTTCTTTCTCACACTTTTGCTAGTGTTCTGTCCATTCTGTGCAAGTATATAATTTCACTGACCTACATGATTTATTGTTTCAAAATTAGAGCTTTCATATAAAAATAAATAGAATGAGATATTTACTGTTGTGTTACTGATATTGCAGAGAATCTATCAGAATCATCAGAAAACTACATATTCTTAAATTAATCCAACCAGTATATTATTTCTAAAAAATTACAAAGTGTACTATTACTTTTTTTTTTAATGAATATCATTGAATTATATGAATATCTTATTTTCTATAATAGGAAAATTTAAAAACACAGAGAGTGAGAAGAATTTGGAACTTGGACTTGATATCAATGGCCAAAAGCGACTAGATGCTCAAGTGCGATTGAAAAGAACAGAGACTAAACATGGTTTCACATATCAACCAAGATTATATTTGGCTATCAATAATGATAAACTTGCAGAACTTTCAGGTAATAACTACTAATTATTTAGTACACATAATTTAAGAAATTTTGTTTGTGGTAGAATCTTTAGAGAGAAAGTATATTTGAGACATTTCTGAATAAAACATGCCATACTAAATAACTTTTCTAAGAAAAGTGGGGGGGGGGGGTATAAAAAGTCTGCTAACAGAGTTGATGGCACAGAAGTGCTTAAATGTTAACAAAGAAAGTATGGAGTTTCAAGAGGCCCAGTAAGGAAAATGTACACAATTGCACAAGTTTGAGTACTAGGCACTTTAGGATGAACGAATTCTGTGTAAAATATAAAATATATTTTATGTCAACATTTACCTCATTTCCTTATTAAGTTATCTTTCATAGTGAAATATAATTGTCTTTTGCAATTTGTACAAATTTGATTATTTACATGGCCGAGAAGTGTTCAAAACTATTAAAAATTGCCTGCTAAATGCTGTTGAGTTACTAAAAGGCAAAGTGAGGTGTAAATTGGAGTGGAAAAGGATGTATTTGCAATATTTTCAAATAATAAAGTTAGTATAGAAAACAAAAATTAACAAATTGTGATTACATGTCAATAAGTTAATAATATTATCACAACTAATAATAATATTAATAATAATATGTTTGTAAGTTATGAACAGGACTGGCATTTCAGAAATTCTGCTATACATAAACCATCTACAATAGCTTGATAGTGTTCATACATCAGTGTTTCTTTTTTGCAGTTCCACTGCATTTATGTTTATGATTTTGTTCTTGAATTTAGGAACTCTCAAGTGGGCAGATAAGAAAGGAGTGTCTCAGTATGATGTTAACTTGGATTTTAGTTCAAAGAAAATATCAACTAAAATTGATGGCTACGTGAGGAAGACTGATGCCTCCATAGCGACTAATATAAGGATGGAATACACAGTTGGAAAATCCCAGCAGGTAGAAACTGTAAAACTGGAAACCAAACTAAGCAACCAAAATTCAAAATCACTGGCTCAATCTCATGGCAATCTTCAGTTGGAATCATCAGCTTATCCACAGCTGAACTTCATTGGATCTTTGAAGTACCAAGTATGTTAGTATTTTATGTTGTTTTGTAATCAATACAATATACTAACTGAAATGTTTAGACATTGTTGACATGCTTATTTAAGTTAAACTAGTTTGAGAATCACAAGTCAATTATATATTTAATTTTGTATCAAAATTTTTAATTTGTTCTGATTTGTATTGAGCAAACTAACTAAAGTTAATGTCAAGGAAAAATAACATAACCCCTAATTTTTTATATAAAGTAGCACTTGAGGAAAAGCTCATTAACAATTGCTATATGATTTTACACTTCATAATTTCAAATAATGTACAATACAATTCTTATGCTTGAGTGAGTTAAATAATATAAGACATAAGAAAATGAAACTTTGAGAGTATATCAAGTAATAAATAATAAATAAAAGATTTATTTTCATGTCCATGTGCACACATGCACATCATATGCCTGTATTTGACAGTTATAACATGAGGTGTTCACACAAGGCATTTTCTGGTCTAGGGAGAAGATCGATCATATTTGATTATCTTAAATATGGAGAGATACAAACCAAAACCACCCTGTACACTTTGGTGTCCAACTCAGTATCTCACTACCAAAGATTCTGGGTTTGAGTCCTGTAAGGAAAGCAATGCAAAATGAGTCCATATGCAACCACCCAGACAATGAGCAGATCTGACTAGGAGCTCTGGTTCTGAACATTGCATGTAATTTTCATCAAAATTTGATTTTAATTAATATGTGTCGCTAATAAAAATGTTCCTGTTAAATTTATTCTTATCTTCATATTTTTTTTTTACTCTGTGTAACCGATTGTAGTTGCTCCACCACATATTCTTTAGCTTTCCCTCTTTTTCATGAACGATATTATTTACATAAAATATTTCAATTTTTCTCTCAATGTTTTATTCTGACATGAAAAGTTAAAACACTAGCTAGCTTAACTGGGAGATAGAAACATAATGAAAACTAACATGTGATGTATTTTCCAGCTGAATTTTTAATGTAGTAATCTTTCCTGTGTTAAACTCAAGAAGCAAATGAGAAAGAACACACAGCTTGAAAAAAGGCTACAAAGGGCTGTCAGTGTTTGGGGATATCTTATCCCCATCATCAGTATAAGAAAAAAACTAAGTACTAAAACTTGTCAGGAACTAAAAATGATTTCAGATTATGTGGAAACTGAAAACATATATTTCAAACCAAAATATTCAGGAAGCTTATCACAGGAAATAAGTTTATTCACCAAAAATCAAACCAGGCCTCCCTAATAGCATAGTGATATATACACCTAGGTACAATGTATACAAGGGTCCTGACTTCAATCCCTGGTAGTGGTACATTGCACAGTGGTTCAGATCCAACTTCAAACTGTAGGCCCAATCCTAATTAGCCGAACTGAGCATAAAGCAGACTTAAAACATTTTTTTTAAAACTAAAAATCTAGCTGTCCTTCTTCCTATCTGCTCTTCCCCCAAAGAAATAAACTTTAAACTTTGTTTAGTATGCACACAAAATATGCAATATCTAGGACGTTTTCAACAATGAAACCAGGCATGTAAAAATTTAGCTACATTGAATGGATATGAACTGGATATTATAGGATGAAGACTTAGGAAATGTAAAGCAGGTGAGAGTGGTGAAAGCACTGAACTAAAAGAGAGATTGTTAGCTGCATGTAAAAGAAATCCCCCAAAAGTATCCAGACTCCTTGAACACAAGTTTACAATGTCACATAACAACTCTGAAGGAAGAAAATGAAGTTAAGTAGAAAGAATCCATTGTCTATAAAATACAGTGTGTTTCAAAAGTTGCGCAAACCCAAACTTTGAAAATTTATATCTGTTGACAAAATTTCGACCTGCTAGTGTTGCCAGCTACGAAGATATGTCCCAAATATAGCACTTTTTCACTCAACCCATAAAATCGCCAGTCATAAATCAATCAAATGCTGCACATGATCATTACACTGGGCAACAAAAAAAAATATTTGGAAAATCGTCTAGGGTTTTTCAGCTGAATTAGACTAATTTTGATGCCCTGAGTCCGAAAATGACCTTGGTTTTGCTCAATCAGGTCAGGATTTTTTTCTACAGAAATTTCAAAAAAATCTGTTTTTCGTAAGAAAATCTAATTTCTGCTGATAAACCCCTGACAATTTTTTCCGATTCCCTCAAGAAATAAAAGTCAACGTATCCAAATTAATTCATTATTTATTTACTACATTAAATTTGATAAGCATAATCATAATATAATAAGAATGAGCGTTACATGACACAAAAGTTCAGAGTTCAAGGCAGATATCGGCGTTTCTTCGATTTCCGTGTGTGAGCAGCTGCTGGGTTGTCTCTCTTCAGCGACCAGCAGTAGTCCACCAGCATGACTGCGTCCCACCTCCCCTGGTACCTCTCCTCCATTTGGCGCATGTCCTGATGGAACCTTTCTCCCTGCTCGTCGCTCATCGCCCCAAGGTTTTCAGGAAACCAGTCCATGTGTGAGAACAGGAAGTGCATCTTTATACTCATCAAACACCCGAGTTTTTGGAAGGCCTCTATCATGCTGCTGATGAGTGTGGCGTGGTTTGGTGCCTTCGTGTTCCCCAGGAAGTTGTTCACCACCTGCACAAACGATTTCCAGGCGGCGCACTCAAGCGTGTTCATGGAGTTTTGGAACTCAGTGTCCTGTATGAGCTGCCGTATCTGTGGGCCATCAAAAATGCCGGCCTTGAGCTTCTCAATGGTCAGTCGAGGAAATGCTCGGCACATGTAGTTGAAGCACCTCCCATCCTTGTCCAGAGCGCGTGTGAACTGTTTCATTAACCCAAGCTTCATGTGTAGCGGTGGGATCAATATCTTCTCCCGGTCAACAAGAGGTTCGTTTATGATGTTTCTCGCCCCAGGTACTAACTGCTCTCGCGCCGGCCACTCTTTCTTTACATAGTGCTGGACTCTGTCTCGACTGTCCCACATACATATAAAGCATGGGTACTTCGTGAACCCGGACTGCTGACCTAGTAGAAAGTTCACCATCTTGAAGTCGACGCAGATCATCCATTGGTGCTGCTTATATTGGATTTTGT
The DNA here is from genome assembly GCF_977018435.1 of Lepisma saccharinum. Lineage (NCBI taxonomy): Eukaryota > Metazoa > Arthropoda > Insecta > Zygentoma > Lepismatidae > Lepisma > Lepisma saccharinum. Next base: position 67,227,583 of record NC_139230.1, read on the forward strand.
CAAGCACATACTTCACTGCTTCATATTTCTCTTTGAGAGTTGTGGAGTGCGCAAGAGGGATTGAGGCGAACTGGTTCCCGTTGTGGAGGAGCACACACTTCAAAGAGCGCTTGCAGCTGTCAATGAAGAGTCGCCAATCTGTCGGATCGTATGTAGGAGTGCCGAGTTTATGAAGAAGTCCGGCGACATCTCGGCAGTACACGAGGTCTTCCTCCTGGCAGAAGTAGCCCATGTACTCCTCATGCCTTCTACGGAAGAAAGTGATACGCGCGTCCTCGCCAAGTAAATTTTTCTCTTTGAGTCTGGAGGCCAACAGCTCGGAGGAAGTCTTCGACAAGCTGAGATCCCGAACCAGATCATTCAGCTCACATTGTGAAAAGGGCTGCGGACCATCTTGTGTTTCATACTCCTGTTCTGTATCTCCTACGTCGTCTGAAGTGGTGGCCTCATCGTCGGTGTGAGGAAGCTGTGGGAACGCTGGTACAGGTATTTCTTCGCAGTGAGCAACTGGACGGCAGGCAGATGGAAGGTCGGGGTACTGGAGGATGTGCCGATTCTTCCGGTTGATGCCAGTAGTATTGATGGCGCAGAAGTAACAATCCGATGCATGGTCAAGCGGCTCCCTCCAAACCATCGGAATCCCAAACTTCAGTGAAGTTTTGGCGCCCTTAGTCCACCGCCTGAGGTATTCCACGCACGTCTTGCACACCGTGTGCGGTGCCCAGGACTTATCTTGGTCACCTAGCTTGACTTTAAAGTACGCCTGGTATGCGTGCTTCACGAATCTTGTGATGTTCTTCCTGTCCGCTGATAGCGTGTATTCTCCGCAGATGTAGCAGAAAACGTCAGGATTATTCCTGCATGAACGTCGCGCCGAAGCCATCTGAAAGTAATAAATAATATTATATTATTATAATATATATATATAAATTAAGTGGTGTGAAAGTAATTAAAAAATATTATATTATAATATTATAAAATATATATATAAATTAAGTGGTGTGAAAGTAATTAAAAAATATAGGACACTTCGACCCCTGCTGTAGCTCAAAAGGTTGACCTGATTGAGCAAAACCAAGGTCATTTTCGGACTCAGGGCATCAAAATTAGTCTAATTTAGCTGAGAAACCCTGGACGATTTTTTGCCTGTTACCCAGTGTTATTGGTCACAAATGACAGACTGACATGACATCAGTCATCAGACGTCTAATTGTGAGACTCTGATAATTTCTTATATAGTTTTCTCATTCAAAAGTGCATTTCTGGAAAAAATTGAACGCTGCCTTCTGCCAGTTATTAATTTATTTAATTTTCTGTATGAAATAAATTGATAATGTTAAGCATTAAAAAATATCTCGAAGGATGAGGCTTTATAATGCAGCAAACCCGATGTAAATATCTCTTACGGTTTTTGTGATATAAATTTTCAAAATTTGGGTTGTGTGACTTTTGAAACACACTGTGTATATATAGAGAGATAATGTTTAATGAGCTGTGTAATTTATAGTTTAATCTGCAGCTGCCAAAGAAAGTACATTGGCTAGACAAAGAACCCAATCAAAATCCAAGCCTGAGAAAAATAGGCTGTGGTGTTTTTTTCTTTTTTAAACATCTCTTACCTGACTATACCTTGGTAGTTTGCAACTAATTGCACATGTTAGGACCAAGCTAGAAAAAAAATGTAAAGGAATATATAATAGTCCTCAAACCAGCAAATAACTTCAATGACAATGGTCTTCATAATCTTCTTTTTGCTTTTCTTACACTAAAAAAATACAAAACAGTATGGGATAATTTTATGGTCTCAAAATATTTTATCAGCTACAACACTGGGATGTAGCAGCTTCCACATCTGAGAAATCATATATGTACAGAGTTTGTGCATTTTTATCTTTCATCATTCCTCTCTCATCCTGATGATGGGGAAGAGATCCCCTTTGTAGCTTCTTTGTTTTCTCCTGTGTAGTGTCTTGTGTTTCTCAATGTATTTGCAGGCAAGACTATGTACTTTTCTGCACAATGTATCTTTTCATATTTGAATTAATTATATGCTAATTGTAGAATATAATTCTGTATTAATATTTAGAAAGGTGCATAAGTGTATTATTATTATTTTAAATTTCAGCGTGCTCAAGGACATATTGAAAGCAAGATAGAAATTAACTCAAACCCTGACTTGGATGATGATGCGCATAAACTGACTATATTGCAAGTATTTACATACTGGAAAACATATGAAGGCAGCAAAATGAACACTACTGTTCACATAACAAAACCAATAAGTAATATAGACTTAAAGTTTGGATTCAATCATCATGTAATGGGGTCGTCAAGAAATTCAGAATTACTACTAAGGTATTCACCAGGTATGATTAAAACTTTGGCATGCATATGTGGCATTCTTTATGATGCATTGTTGTACTGATACTTGCTAAAATTAGCACATATTTTGTATGTTTCATGTCACTTGATTTGTTATCAAAGAGAGATAAAAAGTGGTGAATCATATCATTTTTTTTTTGCTGCCTAAAATCTTGCAAGATACTTGGTTATTAATGTGGAACAAATAGATATTATATGTAGTGGAACCTCGATTTTACTTTTTTCAGGAGACCAAGCTAAAAAAACGTGAAATGTGGGAAAATGTAAAATCGAGGAAACTTTTATGACATTTTACTATTTTGGAACCATCAAGACTGAATGTATAATGCGGGAAAATGTAAATTCTGGGCACATAAAATCAGGGTTTCACAATATGTTTAATTTCTTTGTTCATTTTGAAATTTAAAGCTTGTTATTTAGGACAATATATGGTGTTAAACTGTAGTAATTTTACTCTTCATTTTGCATTAATTATAACCAAAACATGATCACATTCTCCTGATAAGAATGATGATGATAAATGTGGTGTCTATTATTGTTACTCAATAAGACATTGAAAATCAAACATTACTCAATGAAGGTTGTAGTTGTCATATCAAGATAACAAAGTATATTAGCAATGAAACAAATCTATCATTAGGAAGAACGCGTGATAGTCTGTTTGACATAATCAGGAGCAATTATGAAATATTTTGAAACATCAAAATTCTGTAAAAATGAAACAATGAAGTCCTTTGGTTTCTCATTTTGTGTAGCTATATATTGCAGTTTAAGTTTGAGATGCGTTTTTTTTTAAAAAATTATGGTTGTTTTACTTACAGGAAAAGATATCAGAGCTACAGTTTCTTTGGAAATTCCAAGAGGAAGTTTGTTATACCTTGAGGGAAAATTGAATATCAGTTTACCATCCATGAACCCATTTTTCTTGGCAGGAAGATTACATGAAAAGGCACCAAAGGAGTATGATGTTAGTATAAGATATATTTTCTTGAAATACTATATTTTACTTCCTCATTGTCAAGTATAATTCTGAAACCAAAACTAATGCTAAATTTCCATGAAAACCACATGTAGAGTAATGTAAATATTGCAAAATGCAATAACGATGAGCAAAAATCTGAACTCTGTGTACCCAGCTGTGGAAGAGCAAGTTCTTGTAAGTAAAATGTGTAAGGAACTGAATCATTCATTATGTTTCTTTACATTGTAATAATGTATACATTATTACTATTAAGCTATCACCCTAAAAAGATGGACTATTTACAAAAGGCATTTTATGTTCTGTACTACTGAAGCTCCTTGGGGCTATGGAACTGTTCAAACTGCTTATATCTCTACCAATTTTAATGCATTTTCCATGACTAATTTAGTTATCTCTCATATTAGTTGTAATAATCCTGTATCAATCATCTTCTTTTAAACTTAAAATACATTTTGGTGCAAGAGATGTCTCCTGTCCTGTGGATATCACAATAACTTCGTGTGTTTGCATGTGTGGCAAAGATTCAGGTTAGATTCTTCGTAGAGTCTGCACATTTTGTTGATATTTCTGCATAGTACATCAACTGAGTGTGCCAAACGAAGGTACACAGTAACTTTGTGTAACACTCTTTTCACTCTTCATGTCCAGATATTAGTATTCATTCAAATAATACACTGAAACATTTTGTAACTTTTCTTTAAAGTTACCATTTAAATATTACGTAGTTAGTACTTTTCCTTTCACATTTGAAATTCACATGCATGCACAAATTTTAACATCCACAAGAAAGCTAATAAAATTATCATAAAACTGCGACTTTGTTTTAAATTTTGAGTGGAGAGTAAAATAAAATTTCTCAATGAAAGGCAAACACCTGTTGGATTTAAATTCATGTAGAAAAGTACAATTTAATGCTATATTGTAAATAGAATCCCAATTTTGGTTTGGAAACTTTGCATTTATTTTATCCTTTCTATCCTAATAGGCACATTCATTATCTACACCTTCTATCATGTATGTGCAATTCATAGAAGTAAATACTTTTGATAGTCTCCTTAACTCAGATAATATAGGATTTTAATTAAGATTATATAGAGACATTAAGTCTCCTATGAAATAATCCAATTACAAGATGTTCCTTCAGTGTTGATCATTCATATTTAATTCAGTTCATCTTTCATAAAGTGTAGTTCATATTATATATAAAGTAAGTTTCATATCTTTCTTGGTTGTTGTGGTGTAAACTTTCTTCACATTATTTATTAATATATTGAGACATTTAATTGTAATGTTTGAAATTATGTCATTTTAGTAGTGGCATTGACACAATAATTTCCAATGCACAAATTATTACTATATTTTTCTTTATAATAGTTGAATTGTATCACTAACAGAATATTTTGTTATGCAGATAGAATTGTCTGGAACATGGTTTAGTGGAGACACATTCTCAGTGCAAGGATCATATCACAATAGGTCATCAGGAAAACTTTTTAATCGTAGCTTAAAACTATTGCTGAGATCGAACATGTTTGAGGACATTGCTGTTTCTGCAAAAATATTCAGGAATGATAAGGAAATAAAACTTGAATTTCAGGTATATCACTTTTTCTTGTTAAATTTCACTTGTTTAGGTGTATGATTTGGTATCAAATTCACCAGAATTATCTCCTGGTGTTCATTACAGCAAATATACTGACAATTGTAACCATCTATTTATTGGTAGTTGAAATATGTACCCCCACTCAACCACACATTTACGTAGGGGAAGGTAACCAAATTTTGGATACTTAATTTTAAATGATAGTATTTGTGAAATTTTTTGAAATAATTATTTGTATGCAAATTTTGGGTGTGAAAGATAGGTTGCCTAATTTCAGATAGGGTATTTCCTAATATCAGACAGGGTTTCTCATTTAAAATTTCAATTTTCAATACAAACAAAAATAGACTTACAAACTGATCTCAAATGAATATATATAAAGTTATTATGTGCATATGCATATTGGAAAATAGGAGATCTATTTTACTTCCTTCACCGACAGTATTCACATTTGAAAGTCTTCCACCCATTTTCCTCTGCTCCTGCACATATCTTGTGAACCCATCTTAAGCACTTCACACATCTTACCCAGTCTCTTCTCCAGATGTATCCTCTCAGTAGGGAACGGAACAATAGATGCACTTCTCATCTGCCACATCCATCTTCATAGTCTATGAATAGATTCTCCACCACCACTTCCCTCATTTGAAGTTGCATCCATAATGATGGATTTTGTCTTGATTTTTCATGATTTTTTGGGGGACTTCTAGTTTCTTTTTGCTTCGGCGATCTTCTCTTCTGTAAAATTATCTCTCCTGCATTGAATGCTTTGTTGCTACTTTCTACTAGTTCCTTGTGGAAAGGAGTATTTAGAAAGAGTGCACAATTTGGATGGTCAAATTTTGTATCCGAAATTAGGCAACCCAGTTGTGTATTTAATATGGCATTCTGTCTGTTCGATCCCTGCAATAAAGTGATTAAAACTAGGTAGTTAAGAGTTCATAAATTTCTTAAGATTATATCAAGTTTGTAAAGAAGCAGGTAAATACTAACCTTTTTGTTGTAAGCCTTAAGTTTGAAGTGTGAAATATTATAACAAAACTCATGAAAAGTCCAAAACTACAGCCACAATGTAAAAATGCAACTTTCAAGGTCAGGCACAAGGATGCAACTGTTAAACAAAGAAACGTGTCAGTTTGCATAATCTACACTTTGGTGCTACTGTTCTGGGGTGAAATATTGAGGTATCCAAAATTAGGCAACTATCCGAAATTTGGGCACTTCACCCTACATATATATTTTAAAGAGACTACATTTTTTTCAACTAATTTTTCTCATTAACCAAAGTTATCATTTTCTTTGTTATCTGTTGAAAAGGAATAATAATCAAATGTTAGTAGAAAATCAAATACTGAATATAAAAATGAATAAATGTGAAACAATTTCATGAAACACATTGTCTAATTTTTACATTATTGATCTCATGAATGGTATCAAAATCATACTCTGAATGTGTTATGTCTCAAAAAAACAATTTTGGTGCCATTCAGAAACATGAAATAAAGTTGAAATTAAATTTTATGTATTTCAATTGGTTAGTTATGAATTTATTTAATGGAATGTGAACAATTGTAGTAAAAGATAAATGATTTCTTTCAATTCATGCTTTACATGTACATAATAAAAATTATATGTATCTGCTATGGTTTCAGCTCTCTAAATTTGTTTCTTTTTATTTCTGTTCATGAGACCGTAATATTGTACAAATGTCCTGCATCTTCCTCAGGGCTTCTGTTTTAAGAAAACATTCGTGGTAGTGAGGTGTTTAAAAACCTGATCATATAACTACATATTAAGAACACAAGGGCACTAAAGTCCTCTTCTATATTTATATCAGGTGTTCTTTGCTTTCCACTGATATTCCTGATCCTGCATTATTTTCAATTTATTACTCGCTGCACATGATAAATCTTACATATGTGCACAGGCAGAAATGTGGTAGTTGTTAATTTTAATGGGATCAGTATTTCAATACATGTTTCTTGCTTCATTACTTCAGTCTGTTCCAAGTCTGCTCATGAGAGGTTCTTAAGCTTGTCACAATAGGTTATAAATACAAAATCAGTTTATCCCTACAAATTATTATTTTGTTCAAAATTGTCTACTATGTCTTGTATTATAATATATGTAAATAGTTTCTTAATAAAGATATTTTTTCTTCCCATAGACAGAATACATAGATAGTAAATACTCCATAATGTTGAAGCATGAAACTTTGACTGAGAGAGAGATGGTGACGCATGTGGAATTTCGAAATAAAAACAGTGTATATTCACTAACATCATCAATTCACTTAAATGAATTGAAGCAGATAATATTGGAGCTACATATAGATAAGTAAGCACAGTTACTTCTTTTTCAAAAAAAGCTGTTGTCACAGTTGTTTTATTTTTAATTTTGGTTTTAAAATTATGTCCACTGATGTCAGTGTCTTTCAGCATAATTTTATGTGATACTTGTGACTTCATTTCATTCTAATTGCCAGTGACGTGCGGTGACGTCGACACTTGGGGTAGCAGTCAGTGGCATGCTCAAGGGGGGGGGGTTGGCCCTTTACGGCCAGTATTCCTACAAAAAAGAAGAATGTCAATAACAGAAAAAGGTTGCAAAATTATGAATGAGTACTAGAAAAAAGTACACGTAACCCCCACCCACATTCGAAAATAAAAAAACTATTTGATTTGACTCTAAGCCAGAGATCCTGGGTTCGAATCTCGGATTGGCCATTTGTGTTCTTTGTGTGTGTCCCTTCATCAATTTTGTCGTACCAAAGGTGGCGGAAAAGCGAAGTAAAATAAACCAAATTGAGCAATCAATCAATGATTTGATTTCATTTTTGTTACTTAGCGTCGCTTTTTTTGTCACATTTGGTTAATTGCGAAGATACCATGAAATTGATGAAGGGACGAGCACAGGGAACGCAATGCCTGGGTCGGGGTTTGAACCCGGAAATCCTGGTGTCGTAGCATGCTGTGATAACAACTTCCCCACGCTTGGTTGATTTGGTGACAGGTAACAAAACACAACACACTTTTTTGTAGTTTCTTCAATGATATTCATTTGACTTTTTGAGTTCTGAGATACATTTTTTATTCCAAATTATTTCATTATTCACTGCAACACATAGGACAAGAATGCGCACTCATCACGGGTTCGAATCCTGGCCTGGATTGTTCATATGAGGTCCCTTAACCAATTTCATCATATTATCACTCAATCCTCATTTTTGCGATAACCAAATGTGGCAGAAAAGCGAAGTAAAATAAACCAAACCAACAACAATATGAACACGCGTTCTCTTGCCCAAATAAATACATCCGTACTTATGACTGTTAGAGACCAAGAGTAGTATATTTAAATAAAACACTACTAAAACGAGAGTCAGAGAGAGCCTGAGCACATATTTGTAATTTAATCATTATATATTCCATATTTGAAAAAGAAAAAAAGAAAGAAGCATAACATTATTGTCTGCACATAACACGTTCCTATTTCATAAATAATAAAACTACATCCCATATTATACGTACATACACACATATTGTACAACGTATAAAAGGTTGTGTAAATACAGAGAACATACGTACTGTAGAAAATTTTACCCTGAGTTCTTTAGAGGATTTACAAAAAATCTATGAGGAACCAATCCCCTATATGTCCTATAGGAGATAGACTGGGGGACCTGAAAGCCTGGGCTTTCAACCATTGCAGCGGGGCGCGAGGGGGCAAGGGAGGTAGAGGTAGAAATCTTCCTTTTCCTTGGGCCGGCCGTTCCTACCTGGAAACTGGTCTGGCGGAAGAAGAGCGAGCTAGGGTATCCAGCCAGCTTTGCCCGCGGAGAACACCGATGGACGAGAAGAGCGTGGAAGAGAAGGTGTTGCGTATGATCTGTGGTGGCTTTAACAAGACAATAAATATTGTGATTTGAATATAATTCGAGATGTGAGATTGATTGATCCATCTCTGCTAGACTAGCTACTCCTCAGTGCACGTCACTGCTAATTGCATAAATTACACATTTGTGGAACAAAGATATATGATACTTTCATTGATCATGGTAGGTAATGCTGTGTCTGAAAAATATAGCTAAATCTTTATTTTCGCCTGCTCAGTGGTTAAGATTGACAAGTGGTCTACTTTCGCTCTAACCATAAAGGTTCCCAGGTTCAAGTCAGGTGTTCTTTGTGAGTGTTATTTCATCAATTTCATCTAATCACTCATTGAAATCATCACATTTAGCTAAAAGTTGGAGAAAAGTGACATAAAATAACAATATATACAAACATTCTAAATCTTTCTTTTCTAGGTACAGAGATATTTATATTGCTTTAAAAGGAGCTAATGAAGTTGAAAGAAAAGAGGCAGGGTTTGAAATAAAATGGGATGCTAATAGAGATCCTGGTCAAAAGTTTGGAGCCATGGTTTCCCTATACCATCCTGCTCCTTTGAATTACAGTGGAAATTTGCTGCTTTCTTATCCAGGACGTACGATTAAAGGAGGCTTTCATGGAGGATTGCAAGGTACATCGATTTTAGTTACTTATAATATATTCTTATATTCATAATGTTCACTGAGTAAATGTTATTACAATAAATTTTCAGAAGTTAGGAGAAGTTCACACTTAAATTGTTACAGCTTAGCTTATTTACATGCATTCCACCATGCAATGAAGACACAAAGTGGGGAAAGCCTGCCTAGAATATACACTGTCAACATTTACTTAAATAACACACTCCGTACATTTAAAAAAAATATGCTTTGTGCCACAAAATGCTATTATTTTATCTTGATCACTGTTGAAATATTTCCACTTTAACAAGGAATATTATTGTAATTTATTCATGAATTTAGTTTATACATATAATTGTTTTTCAAACCTATTATATTGTTGTTGCCTAGTTGACTGAGCATGTTCAGTGCTAGACTCAAGATCTTGCCACTGATTATACCTGGTATGAGTCCTTGCGTGGACACACTGCAAGTGTCACTTCATGAGTTTAATCAAATCATCATTCATCAACAATATTGCAATTAGCCTGAATCAGTAGCGGCTGATGCCTATTCGAGCACATGCATGTGCACACCCAAATAAATGTGTAATGTAATTAATGTTTATTATATTTATTCATTGAATGCCATCCCTTCAAAACATCAAATGTTCCCGGGCCACATCACCTTCCATTTACTTCCTTACATCAGCTTTTCTACCTGAGTAACTCACGTCGAATGGGCATGAACACAATTAGCAAGTAAGTGCACACAGGTGTATACCAAAGTGGCGCTGTGTTCGACGGCGGATAGAAGAAGCAGAAAGGCTCTTTTTATAGCTTGGATCAGTGGGTTCTCAGACTCGCCTCGCACCAAGAATTGAGACATAGTAGCTATGGGCATGCACTCTTCCCTGTTCATCATGTAGTGTTGCAATCTTTCCATTCCTTGCCATGTGATGGGAGTCGAGAACAACTCATGCATCATTGCAAATTGAGAGACTTTTTTTTTTTTTTTCAGAAATGAAATTTCGATCTCTCTCACCTCTCGTGGTTCTGAGCATAGCATCGAAATCCGAATGGGGGAAGGGTGGGAACAGTAGGGGAGAGGGGGTGGCATGTAGAGATGAGTGTATTCAAGGATGCAAGGCCAGATGCAATAAGTGGAATACGTTGATACAGGTGCTGAAAAAATAATTTTAAAAAAATGTCAGTGGTTTGAATTTAAAACATTCATAATGTCGTAGAGGAATTGGTGTCATTTAGCCACTATGACTTGTACAAGTATTTGGAAGTTCAACGAAAGTTTTAAATAATTAGAGTTTAATCTTGTACTTTTGTCACAGAACCATCAATCCAGATAATGTAACTTGTACTATTATGTCACACACTTGACATAATTTTTGTAAAGGTGCTGGCAAGAACTAGTTGCATTTGATTAGGGTTTTGAGGATCCTCATTACAATGACTAAAGTGAATAAGTACATTAAAAATGGTAATTAACTTAGGCGTACGATGAAATGTTTATGTGGCATTAAACTTGGGTTTCTGATGGGACATATTTACATTGAAGAAAGATAATATACATTATTAATACACAGTAATTACAGAAAATATTGGCGATATTATTATCCCTTACAAACCATAGTAATTTATCGGTATAGCGTTGAGTGATTTTGTCAGGTCATCGGATGCTGAATTTTCTACAGGTCACTAAAGAGGCCAAACAACACATCTTCTCTCGTAATCTATTAAAGAAATCACTGGGGTATTTTGAATAATAAACCTTATTTTTATAAATTTTAATAAAATATAACTCTGATATCGTCTCATTATCAGTGAAAGGTATGCCATAACTTGGATTGCTAATACGATTAGCAGAAAGGGCTTGGAATAATTGGGTAACAACACTCCTTCTAGATGCGAGGCCAAGGTGCACACCCATAGACCCAGACCACCAGCCACCACTGGCTTGAAGTAGCACAAAATAAGAAAAATTCAATACGAATAACGTTAAATTGTTTTCCTTTTTATTTTTATTGCATATAGCATTTTTTTAGTGGTAGGTGGACTTCGCTTTTCCATAATACACATTTATCATCAGAATATACAACAAAAATCTTTCTTTGTAGGTATTAACTACAAATCTTCTGCTAGTATTGAGTGGAGTCCAGAAGATGTTGTTGGAATACAATGCAACTTTATTTATGATGAAGGAGATCATGACATATCATGGAGAACAAATATTGAATTAATAACGCCTTTCCAGAATTGGAAAAAGACGTCATTTTCTGCAGGGTAAGCTAAGATTTCCAACAAAAGTAAGAAATGCATGTATTTGTTTTGAAGTAAGCAGTACAATGGTTTATTGAGGTTGTAATTAGTTCAAAATCTGAAGTATCTACTTACGAAGGTTATATAATTGTTTTAAGATACTAGTCGAACCCTTAAACTACAAGTGCAAATATTTGTCAATCCTGCTGCCAATATCAGCTATTAGTATCTCAGAAATTAGGGCTATGAAGAGGAACTCTGCTGACCATAGAAACTTGTCAACAAATAATTTGTCTGTCCATGAGCGAGAACAATTGAAATCCCCCACCTTTTGGTTACTCGTATACTATTGACATATGTAGACTACCTAACAAATACTCACTTGGCACGCAAATGACCCTGGTTGGTTTGATCCTCAGTGGAATTGCATTACACAGAGGTTTGAATCCCGCTTTAAATTGCATGTCCATTCCCACTTAGCCTGTCAGGGTGGACTGAAAAACAAATTTTGACCTTCAACAAAATCTGGGGTTGGTCTCTGTCTCTCCATGTCGGTGTGTCTACCAGTCTGTGAAATCTAGAAATCCTGGACAAGTCAGGGAATTTATTTTTTTCTGGAAAGTTATGGAAATGTCAGGGAAATTTCTTGTTTTTCTGGAAAAATCAAAATTTTTGTAGTAGTGCACTAAAAATAGGTTTTTGGATAAAGAAAGAAAGGAGAAGAAAGAAATTTTAAATTTGTTGTAGACAAATTACCTATAATGTAGGAAATGTTGATCTATGTTCATCTAGAACTCTACAACAATAAATGGCTATTGGAATTTACCACTTCCTTGCTTGGGGATGATTTGTAGATAGTTATTAGGGTTAATATATACAGGGTGTCCAGGTTAGAGGTATACAAAAATACACACAAATTTTTAAGCATCTGTAAAGGTTATTAACTTTCTTGTCCCAGTTTTGTACAAAGTAATTCAGAAAGTTTTTATGTACGCTGGTACACTTCAATGTGGGCACAATTTGTAGCTCGACAGATATCCAAATGGTACTCAAGCTTGTGCCAAGTGTTGACCATCATTTGAGGAGTTATTAGCGCAACGATACTCTGACTCAAATCACGCAAATCGTGAACTTTTCTCTTGTACACAACATCTTTAATGAAGCCGCATGCAAAAAAAAGTCTAATGGTGTCAGATCTGGGGATCTTGATAGCCAGCCAGTTTCTGCACATGTGTGACTCAACAGCATGAATGATCGTACAAGTGGACTACTGAAATCTGGAATTGATGGTCTATCGACTTAGCTTCACCACGAGACAATACAAGGAGCAGTTTTGGTGTTATGAGCAGTTATTTTTGTATACCTCTAGCCCGGACACCCTGTATATTACTCAATTGTACCATGGTATGTACAATTTATGCTATAATTGTTATGATTTTTTATTAAGAAAAAAATCTTGGTACATCATTAGTCAATACTTGCTTCACTTTCCCTACCCAACAGCCAATTACTGTTGAGTTTCTCTTCTCATTGTTATCTTTACATGTGAAGTGAATATTCTAAATCATGGTTAGGTGTGACTGTTTAACTAAAATATTGTGATCATCTTCCAGACATGTTCATATGTACTAATTGTCCTAATGATTTTGTTCTGCAGGGTGGCTACTCAGCGGGAATTCCTTGAATTCTGGGAATTCTGCGTGAATTCTACGTGAATTTTTCTCTGTAGACGTGAAAATTTACAACTTTTATTACTCGAAGTCGCATTGAATTAATATATATTTATAAATGTTCTGAGGAAGGAAACTAAAGCTGCAGGGAGAATAAAACAGAATTCTCTCAATCCATTTACTTTTTTAGTGTCTTTTGCAGAAAGACCTGACAGACTAAAGATTATTGCAAGATAAGATATCCTAAAGTTGAATAGACAAATTTGAGTTTGAAGTTCTTGTACAATTAACAAATTTTTGTAGATTAGTATATCACTTAACATCCGTCACTTGTGTTTGAATATGTATTGCGAGTCTGAATATGTGGAATTGCAAATGTAAACTCTGTACCTTAAATTCAATATTTTTAATATATATACCGTTTAATTAAATTGATTTAGAATTTTTGACTACATTTGAATCACACAGACCCTTTATATTGTTAATATATTTGTGTGTGCATATGTGTTAATGGTGAGATTCGTAATACGTTGATGTAGCGAAAAAATCTGCTTGTATACCCTTGAATTTTTCACTCAGTCTGTCCATGTGAGGAAATTATTGATACCTACTGATTACTTGTAACTACCAATACTGCCGAGTTCAAAGCTTGTAAACTTATCAAATGCCTCTATAGGTTAATCATGACCATGATAATGATGAATGATTTGTTGAAAGAGATGAAGAAATAAACACAAAGGAACATTAATATCTTACCCAGGATTTGAACCTATGATCACTGTCATCATGCTTTCTCCTTGTAATAAAGGGTTTTCAGGTTCAATTCACAGTTTGAATCCCAATTTAAACTTTGTGTTAGTTATTGGTTATCCAGTCCATGGATATAGTGGAATTGAAACCAACTTTGCCAAATGTTCAAGAAAAAAATTGTTTGAAGAGTGAGAAGTTCTCAGAAATATTTCTAAAATTATGTTTCTGAAATTCATAACAATAATTAAAAATGTTACAAGATATAATAAATAATAATATATTTTTAAATCATTGGACAGTGCAAGAGGCAATGGCCACATCGGAATTGGCAGCAGATGTTGCCTAGAGCACCATTTCACACATTGGAATCAGACTACCGCTGTTGTCCGAATTAGTGGCATATGTGGAGTTGGAGGGGAGAGGTGGAAGGCGCGACAGGTTCACGCTTCAACTCGCTGTGGTCCTGCGCTTGGCAGCCATGTTGCAACTTTCACTTTGCAGAGGCAATGTGTTACTGAACAGACAATGATACTTAAACATTTCATCGATAACACTGTCTGTAGAAAAATTGTAAAATGAGAAATTACATACCACATTCTTAATATGAGTAGTAAATAGGTGAAAATAATTGTAATGTGTAGTTGGTGTCTGCCTTCTGCTTCCGTACTGTGCTCCTGCACCTCAGAGCTAGGTTAGTGATGTTCGAGCTGACACCTGGTGGGAAAAGTGGCAACCGTACTGCAAGGGGACATGTAGATTTGGAAAACTTTGACTGCACACGAATGCAAATGGGAGAGAACGGGATGGACCACTTGCCAATTCGGACATGGCCGATGTTGGTGGGCTCATTTGAATTGAGATGGGTGCATAGGTGCACGATCAAAGAGGAGTTATGATGTTGACCATATAATACTTGAATCAAATAACAACATAACATACTCAATATAATAACAACCTGTCATTGCCTTGTAATCAAGTGGTTGTTGATGATTTAATGTTTTAAGTCCACTTTATGCACAGTAAGGCTAATTTGGACTGGACCTACAGTTAAAAGTGGGATCCGAACCACTATGTGCCTCCACCGGGTATCGAACCCAGGACCCCTTGATTACAAGGTGACGACGCTACCAAGTAATCAAATGGTATCAGGTTTGATACCTAGTAGAGGTACATTGTACTATGGTTCGGATCCCACTTTAAACTATAGGTCCAGTCCTGATGAGCCTATCTGTTCATAAAGTGGACTTAAAACAACAATTCAAACATACCAACAATGATAATAACTAATACCCTTATCTGAATGGAATATATGTTTTCTTTCAGATTTACCATAAATGAAAACTCACTTCAAGCAAATAACAGTGTACATTGGAGAGAAAACGATTATGTGAAAATTGACTTGTCTGGCATATACACCATTACAAATAATATTGTGGAAATTGGATTAAATGGATCCTTTTTAAGCTCCATTCCTGGAATTGAAACTATGGCAGGAACATTCCATCATAAGCAAGATGGTAGAAAGTTTGAAACGGATCTTAAGGTCGAGGTAAATATACAAGCTGTCAAATAATTTGTGTGTGTCAGTGTAGGTGTTGAAAAAAATTGCTTGAATTATTATTGTTGCTTCTTTGATTCAGTTCCCCTTATCTTCATGTGGAATTTGTGTTAACTTCGAAACAAATTCACCATTAAATTATAAAGTGATATGGTAACAGGTTTCTTTCTTGACTTGCACATTCCTTTTGAAACAAAACCCACACTTTTGAATAGCCCCCACAACTTCCATGACATTTTTATTTGAGACCAGTTGTGTTTGAATAAGATCTTCAATTCTGGGGATGTAATAATCTGAGGGAGCCAAGTGAAATAAATAAGAAGGATGTAGAATTAGTTTGAAGCTAGTAAATTCACTTTTACCACAGTAACAGCAGAATTAAGAGTGTGGTGAAAAACGTTGATGCAAAGAATGAAGGTGAGCACTTACAACTTATTTACTGCAAATAAGAGAACAAGGGTATAACTTTACAGCACATTGTGATTAACAAAAGGCAAGAACAGCTAACGTCAATGTCTGAGAGAATACAAAAATTAGATGGAAGAAAATTTTCACAGAATACAAACATTCATGTCTCATCACTTAAAGAATGAAACCCCTTTATTTATTTACTGAATGTTTCAGATACCATGTCATTTTATACTGAAAATGTAACGGCCAGAAAACAATAACAACATCAAATCAAAAACAATACAAGATTGGAAAATAAATTAGAAAGTTATACATAATAATGATTTTCAGAAACTTGTGTTCTGTCAAGAAAATGCCAACATTTGGAGGCAGGTTATTACAGAAGTGAAGAAGCCTGTAGACATGAGGCAGTTGTAGAAGGAAGAACCTTGTAGTGGAATTGTGAAAGAGCTTTATGTTGCAGGTTGCTCATGTGGGTACTCGCATATTAAAATGATTGATTAGAAATTTGGTTTCAATCTTATCATTGATAATTTTATGCAAAAATTATTTAGTCTGCTAATTGAGCCTTTGTGAAATATTTTAGGGGGTGTTCAGGATATTTTGGAAGGGTGTGTGGATAAATCACTGTGTGGCACAATCCAGCATTATGGCAGAGAATCAAACCATTCAGGTTTACCATACAATAACACACACAACGATTCTAAAATGCTTTTGAATAAATTTTTATATGCTTACAAAGTTAGAGTCCATTTAAAGCACATTGTATGTATGTGTGAGTTGGTGTCTACTTGCTACTTTCACTTTCATTTTGCTTACGCCATGAGGTCTAATTCAAAATGGTTTAGGTTATACATGCTGGAATGATTACATTTACTGATCTAACTTGCAATTTACATGTAAGAGATAACAATTTTAGGAGCAGCGGGGAGCAGCTAATGGAATGATCTCTATAATCTACAACACCACTAATTCGTTGCCAATTGATTGAGACAAAATTTCGATGGCTGATTCTGAGAGATTCATTTCAATTTAAAAGATAAGCAACTTGCATATATATCCATGCATTAAGGGTGGACTTGGAGCATCCTTCCTGGAACTGTGATGAACTACTGATCTTATAAGTCTGTTGGCGCACTTATTGCATTTGCTGCAGAATATCTTCCAACCATCATCACCTGGGACTGAGAGCAATGTTTTTCTGGTGCTGACTAATACATTCCACATAGCAGGAAGGTTACTATGAGTCAATCGGGAATAACAGAATAAGTTTCAAAATCTTGACAAAGTTTCACCCAAGTCTCTCATCAATATTTATATGTAATGAATTTATGCCACATTTATATGTCGCATACTCTGCATTTTACCAATATGTTATTTTGCATGTATTTAATTAACATGTAATTAATATGACCTGACTTCTGTTTGTTTCAGTATGATCCACAAAAATTTATATCAGTCCAAAGTGAATTGATTCTATCTAGGAATGATGATGATGTAAAAATAACAGGAAATTTAAAAATGGCATCACCTTATAAGGGTTATGAAGTTGGTGATATGTCTGTTAGTGTTTACATGAATAAGGAGAGTGAAATTGGAGGAAATGGGCAATTGGACTTTGATGGCAAAAAATACAAAATGGATTTAACAGGTTTGGCATACTTTTCCAATACATATTAATATATTAATTTAAAAACTTTGTGATTCCTTAACTAACTAACTAACTCTCTAGCTTCTTAAACCCGAAGGTTCATGGTTGCAGCAACACAGGCCTTCCATCTGTCCCTATCCTGAGCAAGATATATATA
Source organism: Lepisma saccharinum (assembly GCF_977018435.1). Taxonomy (NCBI): domain Eukaryota; kingdom Metazoa; phylum Arthropoda; class Insecta; order Zygentoma; family Lepismatidae; genus Lepisma; species Lepisma saccharinum. The sequence continues at coordinate 67,245,509 of NC_139230.1, forward strand.
CTCTTTTCCATCTCTACCGATTTCCTTTAGGTCCATCTCAACATTATCCTTCCATCTTCGTCTTGGCCTTCCTACAGGTCTCTTACCATCAGGTTTCCCAACAAGAATCCTGGAAACTCTTCTTTCCTCTACCATTCATGCCACATGGCCTGCCCACCTAAGGCTTCTTGATTTAATCATTCTAATAATATTTGGACATGAATACAAATTATGTAGTTCTAAATTATGTAACCTTCTCCACTCACCTGTCTCCTCATCCCTTCTAGGTCCAAATATTTTCCTAAGGATCTTATTTTCAAATACTCTCAATTTATGTTCCTCTTTCAGTGTAAAGGACCACGTTTCACATCCATATAATAATACAGGCAAAATTACTGTTTTGTATATTTTAACTTTTAGTTTCTTAGATATTAAACGGGAAGACAAAATTTTACTGTTTTAAGAGCAGAGATAATTCTATTATTATTTATGATGAAGCCTGTTCCAAAATTATGATTTTCAGTACCACCATAGAAAAAAGTATAATTTTTAGTTGTACAATTCCCTTCTCCTGGCCACCTAACTTCCTGGACAGCTACTACATCTAATTTATACTTAACTATCTCATTAACTGTACACTGAAATGCCCCAGGCTGGTAAAGGCTCAGAACATTCCAGGTGCCTAATTTAATATCCTTATTCCTAATGTAGATCTTATCCTTAGTCCAGGGACCTCCCAAAGTAGTCCCCACCCGGAGATCCGAATGGGGGACTATTTTACCTCTGGAATATTTTACCTTGGGAACATCCATGGCCTCATGTTGCTGTTTCTTGACATGTCTTTTTACAGTGTAGAGTTGTCAGCTCTACGCCTAATCAACTTCTTCAGTTGATTTTTCCAGGTCTTCCTAGGTCGGCCACGTCTTCGGTTTCCCTGAGGATTCCAGTCTAATGCAGATTTCTCTATGGATCCAGCAGGTTTCCAAAGAGTATGTCCAATCCATTTCCACTTCCCTTTTCTTTATCTGGATATCAAGTGGTTGTTGATTGGTGGCTTCCCATAGGTCTTCATTCGTTATTATGTCAGGCTAATTTATATTTATTATCTGCCGTAAGCATCTATTAACAAAAGTTTGCATCCTATGTATAATCTGCTGGGTCACTCTCCATGTCTTGCAAGAATAAAGCAGGACCGACTTAACATCCATATTGAAAATGTGGATTTTTGTATTTCTGGATATATTCTTATTTTTCCATATTGGGTATAGTTGTAAAACGGCTCCATATGCTTTTTTAATTCGACTTTGGGCATCATTATCTGGTCCACCATTTTTTGTGACTACACTTCCCAGGTATAGAAATGAGTCGACCTTGTTCTATCTCCTTTGTTATATTTACATTGAAGTGTAATCCAGCTCTTGTTGTTTCCTCTTCAAGTTGTTGTAGTTTTGTATCCATGTCTTTGAATTTTTGGGCTAGGAGGCAAATATCGTCAGCAAATTCCAAGTCCTCTAACCTATCAGCTATACCCCATTGGATACCTCTTTTTCTTCATTCTGTCACTCTTCTCATCACTCTATCCAAAACCAATAAAAATATGGTTGGCAAGAGAATGCAACCTTGTCATACTCGAGAGTTCACTTCTATATGCTCTATAAGTTTGCTCTCATGTATAACCCGACATTTGAAGCCATTATACATGTCTTTGATAAGTGTCAGAATCTTCCTCGGACTTGAGTCTCCACAACATTCTTGATTCTATTTAAAATTATCCTGGAAAGCACCTTGCTTGGTACACTTAAGAGTGTTATTCCTCTCCAATTATTACAGTTTGTGATGTCTCCTTTCTTTGGCATTTTAACAATTAATCCTTCTTTCTATTCTGTTGGGACTTTTCCTTCTTCCCATATTTTCTCTGTCAATGGATGTAGCATGTCAATGGGGGTTTCAATATCTGCTTTGAGGATTTCAGGAGTAATACTATTTATTTCCGGTGCTTTGCCATTTTTTAGTTGTTTGAGTGCTGTTCTCATTTCTACACATGATGGTGGGTGCAGGCTTATCATTGAGTCAGAAATATCTTCCCTTGCAATTTCTTCTTCTTGCTCTTCTAATGCATCCTGCTTATTTAGGATTTCTGAAAAATGTTCCTTCCACCTTTCTAATTGCTGTTCTTGTGTGGATAAATTTTTTTCCTGTTTATTTGTTACAGGTTTACTCCTTCTAAATCCTTTCCCTGAAAATTTCTTGGTAATATTATACAGTTCTTCTAGATCGCCTCCTTTTTCTGCTTCTTCAACTCTGTGCTTGATTATCTACCCAGTTTCTTTTGTCTCTTCTAACACTTTTTTTACTCTTTTATCTATTTCTGTATATTCTGCATGTGCTATTGCCTTCTGCTGATGTGTTCTGGTTTGATTTATTATTCTTGGCTTGTTTTCTAGCTTCTATTTCCTCCCATGTATTTTCTGACATCCATTCATTCTGTTGATAATTCCTAAATCCAAGCACCTTTTCACTAGTTCAGAGATATCCATCTCTAATATCATTCCAAGTTCCTTCAATATCTCTAGCTGCTGCTGTTTCATCTTCTGTGAATGTGGAGAGTGCTTCAAAGCAGTTTCTTAATTCCAGCTTAAATTCTTGTAGCTTACTTTTATCATGTAGTTTCTGTATGTTAAACTTTTTCTTCCTTGTTTCAAACTTTTTGACAGCTGATGTTAAATTGAAAGTATGCAACTACAAGGTGGTGGTTACTGCCAATATCTGCTCCCCCCTCCCGTTTATTCCTTACATTTAATAAGGATCTTCTGAATTTTTTACTAACAGTAATATGATCAATTTGATTTTCTGTGGTATGATCTGGGGACACCCATGTAACCTTGTGGCATCTTTTATGTATAAAGCATATAAAGTCTAAGAGCGGGGATCGTAGATAGGCTATGACAGCCTTTAGCCACTCGCTTGTTAGGCGAGAGGAACGTTGTAAAAGGAAGGGGGTAGCTCTGGAGAGCACGTCGACACTAAACTACAAGGGGACTAGCCCCGTAAAGAAGAACACACGGACATATATTTAAACACTACCTTTGACTGAACAGGCAGGGGAAGGAAAGACAAGGAATGTTCGTTACCTGGAGTTCTACGGCGATCTCTTCTCCGCTGGTCCTTGGATCGACGTGGTCCTACTCTGAAACAAAACGGACGAGGGAGCAACTCTGGGCTCCAAACTCTGTACTTTCGCCGACCGATATTCTAAAGATAACTTTAACTTCCCGATTGTTCGTTTGCTCCTTTTTCTGAACTTACGATGCCTTTGGAGCTCTCTCGCGTAAACTGCAAACAACTAGACACGGATTTCTTTTGTAATAACTACTTCATCTGACTGACGGAAGACAACTAAGAATGAGATTTTCTCACGCGACCTATTTATGTGAAATTTGAACTATCGGCCGTTACGACGCTTGCTTCGATCGCGTCCTCTCGCAACGGCAATCCTGAGGAAGAACGCTGATTCCTTATTTCATTTTCTAATGCAATGTCAGCGGAGTTTTTCCAACTCCGCTGAAGGACGCTGTCGCGATGAGCTTTTAAGAAGCTCTTTTTTCAATGCTTCAGCGGGACCCTTTTTATAACGTGATTAGCTTATTTATTTATGATACCCGGGTCCTAGGTTCGATTCACGTCTGCGGCGTGATACAAAAGAGAGTTCCTCCAATTACTAAATCATGGTTTGCACAAAAATTTATAAACATCTCTCCATTTTTATCCATATCTCCTAATCCAAACCTTCGCATTACTTGTTCCAATCCTTCATTATTTGATCCTACTTTTGCATTCATATCTCCCATCACTATAACAACATCTCTTTCATTCTCGTTCTGTATAACTGTATTAAGTACTTGCTCGAATTCTTCTTTCTTATCCATCTCTGATGTTTCTGTTGGTGCTTAACATTGGATTATTGTCACATTTCTAATTCTCATTCTAAAACGTGCAACTATAGTAATAGTATAGATAGGCTTCCATTCCATAAGGCTTTTCTTCGCATTTCTACTAAGAAGTAATCCTACACCATTCCAAGGCTCAGCATTTTCTCCAGTTGTCCCAGAGTAAAGAAATGTGATTCCATCATGTGTCACCATCTCTCCAAAGTCTGTCCACCTTATTTCACTCAAGTCAAGAATATCTAACTTATACTTCTCCATTTCTTTTGTTACTTGTCTTAGTTTACTGCTTTCCCTCAGGGTTCTGACATTCCAGAAGATTATTTTGTTTTTCGTCTTCAAGCAAAAGGTTGTCAACTTAAGATCCGTCCGGTTTTGTTTCACTTCCGATTCTGTAATACATCAATTTAAGGTGTGTGGGTTATTAGCCCACAGCACCCGATCTTGGTGATAGGGCTGCTTTCTAAGCTTCCAAGCATGCTTATTTTCTGTTGGGGTTATCTCCCTTAGCCGTTGAAGATCCCTCTTCACCACAAGGCAGTAGTTCCCCTCTTCATTACTCCCAAGAGAGCGAGTTGCCTCTTCCTTACATGGTACTGTCAGCCGGAGCCAGCTGAACCACGTGTTTTTAAAAAGGTTCCTCCAAGTTCCTCTGCCTCCTCAGCCATTGAGATGACCATCCATCTTCTTCCGCCTTTGGAGCCATTGACCAGTAGGTTGCTTCTTAGTCTGGCTCCTTCCTCACATGGAAGACCCTACTGGTAGCTATGCTATCGCTAGTATAGCATAGCGAATCATCAGAGCATGCAATATCACAATAGAAAGAAGATAATTTCAAATGAGATCCTAAACTGCATGAGATCTTAAGGATTTTTTGTTAGAGTAGAAAATATGAAATAAAATATTTGATAACATCTCTGGTGCATTGTTGTAGCATTGTAAATTTTTACAAAAGAATTCACTTTTCTTATCTGAGAGTTGATATTCCATCAGCAATTTACATGTGTTCAATTACTTTACCAGAGAAACTAGGGATGAGCTGGTATGAAATTTTCAGGCGTGTCCCCTGATAATGTTCGCATGAGCACATGAACACTCATGTATATGTTTTAAATTACGTACATATTAAATGCACACACACATATATTTATTCAAAAAAATACTTGGTTTGATGTACAAGTATATCCACACAATTTCCTCTGACACGACTTATTTCATGTCTGATAACTTTTGTAGGTAGTTGGTAACACTGACTACCATGGTGTTCAACGGAGGACTTTGAACACAATTGCTGTGCATGTTGCATAAAACTGACCACTATACCCCGAAGATGTTCATTTCGCTGTGCGAACAGTTATGCAAGCGGCAATACTTCTTTCATTCAGCATCAGAGTGCAGCATATACAAAACATGTCTAGGGGGACTCGGAAAGGTCTGCACTACATAGTTGAAAACTCTAGCAAGACCTGGTGGATTTTGAGCAAATGAAAGTGCATGTCTTGTGTGTGTTCTTTGGCCACTTATTCGCGTAAATCAGCAAGTAGTCTTGTTTGCAATAGATACATTAAAAAATATATAAATATATATAAAAGAGAATTGTTAGTTTTTTTTCATTGCACAGTACTTGTAATTAATCAATTCACCTGAATGCAAGAATGGGCAAAGGACACATCCTAGACGTTTGTTACCATTTCCACATATACAAGCGACTCGCTTCCAAAAGACTGCCTCTGGAACAATTCATTTCATGCAATGCATAAGATCAAGGATAGTAAATATGTTAATGACAACGATGAATAGATGTTACTGTATGCTTTAAATCAGTGGTTTCTGAAGTGTGTACTGCTGGATGAAGGAATTTGAGCAATGTCACATTGACTGATACTTCAATCATAAGCATCACAACTGAGTTATTGTGTGTGGGGAGCATTCTGTATAATACCCAAATATCTTACATACACATAATACATTTTTTTCTGGACTCTTGGGAGGACTCGTCCTGCTAATGATGCACATGCTTTCAATGCTGAATGAATGCCATTGGTCCATGTAATAAAAAGTAGATTGCAAAGTATGGTAGTCTTGCATTGTACATACCTGAGATTGCATGTTTTACTAATAAATTTGGACTAGCCATTACTAATTATAAATAACCTATTTAAAAGGGTGTTAGTTGTGTAAAAAAAGACAACTTGTATTACTTCAAATAGAGCGTGATTTTTGTTGAAATTGTTAAAAATAAGTTGAACTGTTATTCTCACTTTTTCAATGAAGATGAAGTTACAAGGGAGCAGAGTAAATCTGCATTCAGTATAAAATTTTTATTGTGAACACCCGTATGTGAACCTTACGTGACGCCGCTGGAAATTTTTACTAATACTGATAAAGTACCAATATAAATTTACGAATAACTGATCTGATATAAATTTCATGCCATTGAGAACCCAAATTGTTCATTTGCCTACTTCACCCTGAATTGGTCGCGCACAGTCTGTAGTTCTGGGTGTGTGGTTTTAATGTCGCCATTTATAAATGAATGTCTTGCTGAGTCTCTAACCTTCCTCTTGTACACCACAATTTTGTTTTCAGTGTTAGTCAGATTTTCGAGCCACTAGGAGAGAGTTTGTTGAAGCCCCTTGGTGCCAGAGTCCATGTGAAACTATAAGCATACCTAGTTTTTACTGAAAATCCAGTCTGCCATTCCATGCCCGACTAACAAAGAGTGCATTTTTATAGTTTTATAGAAATTCAATTTTTATAGTTTTATAGAAATTCAATTTTTATAGTTTTATAGAATCTAATTTGTTTGCAAGTAAAGATATTATCATAATAATTGAGGGTTTGGTGCATTAGACCTTTAATTTAACATATTTTAAGAACCCGGTCTCTGGCACCATGCGTGACCATCGACGTAATTTTTCTCATGTGATCCACGAAGGGTTAATTAATGTCTGCAATAATGTGACTGTGATGGATTTTGCCTTAGTAAACGCAGCTGTATTTTTTTAGGTTTACTTCTCAAAACCAAGACATATGACTTAAACATTAACATGCCTATATCAGCTGATATTCATAGAGTACTGATTAATTTGTCCCGTCCCTAATAAAAATGCAATTTATTTTTACAAAGACATCTATCTACTGAATGTAGCTGTCACTTTGTCTTTGGGATCTATATATATACATCTACATTCATCCTTGTTTTTCTACAACACAGCATTGCATGTTTTTTTCTCCCTATTCTCCCTTTCTTTCATCCTGATGATGGGGATGTGTTTTCTCTGAAATATTGATAGCATCTTATGACTTGTTATATTGATACTTTGTCATGCTTTTATCCTGATTTTAATAGTACACCTATGTACTTTTCTGCACAAAATGCTTGTTCATATTTGAAACAATAATTGTAGGTTTATTATTATTATTATTATTATTATTATTAATGATAAACTGATTTGTTTGCTTCCTTCTTTTCAGGTCATCTTAGATCCCTTACAAACTACAAAATATTAGTGAATATTGAGACACCTATTCCAAAATATCATAAAATCACAGGCCACTTTGGATTTTCCAAGAGTGAGCGGCATTTCATTGCTACAATTAAATGGCCATCAGATTCCTTGGGACTTGAAGTGCATTTGAACTTGATTTCATTCACTTTGTTTGATGTTAAATTTCAATTAGGTTCTCCTTTTGAATTTCTGAGTCAACTATTGCTTGTCGGCATTGTAAATAAGGACAAGGTAAGCATTAGTAACCAGGCATAGATAGAAATGTTATTTTTGTACACGAAAGCAGACATATTTTGAGCTTTGTTTTTAACCTGTAAAAATATTTTGGTCATTTATAATTTATGTTACTTCAAAATTTATGATCATTTATGTATGAATGCACCGGCAATACAATGCCATATGCTGTCATTATTTGCAGATAAATTTATGGACTGCCTGTATTCTTGAGTAGATTGTATCCTGTAATTCTTTTTCCTTCTTTACTCTCAACTTTATTTCCATAACTAGCAAGAGTTTCACCATGAAACTAGTTACTAAAATATCAATTAGATATTTTATATCATTCTCAATATGTGTATTTAAAAATTGAACACATTCAGACTTTCATCAATAATTAATTTCTAGATACACCCTAGCATAACAAAATTTTGACTAAGTGAAAAAGGAAAAAAAAAAATATTTTTATGTCATTTATGAGTGGTTAGTTACTGGACAATTTTCCTCTGAAAGTATATAAAAGATGAAAAATGTGATGTCAGTTTGAAAGTTTATATGTTTGAGCTCACCAAAATATTTCCACTACCAAAGGTTTTGGATGTGAGTGTTCCTTTGTACTTGTCCATCCAATAATTTCATCTAATAACATTCATGCTTATCTATTACTAAAGAGATAGGAAAGTGGTATCAAATATCCAAAAGTACAAAAAATTCGAAGTAAATAATTCTAGGGTTGCAGGTTCAATCCGTGGTAAAATCACAATTCCCACTAATGTTTTTTCTTTCATATCTATATACTTTTCTCCATGATCAGATAAGTGTTGGTTTATACTGGGAATGGAGATGTTAGATACACATAAATACTTTTCATTGCAAGTGTCTCTGTTTGTAACAATATTTCTTTTTCCAGATTGAAATGAGAGCAGGCTGGAATAATGTGAACATTGGTTTTAGTGGAGTTTGGCGATATGAGAGTGATACTGATTTTGAATTCTCTTTCAAAATATTTACTCCTGTTAAAGGGTTTGAAGAAAATGGAGCAGTAGCAAAGTTAGTTATTAAAGATGTTGTAAATGTTGACTTCTCAGTTATAGTAGCTGATGTTAAGGTAAGAAATCACTAATTATGGCTCTTTTTTTTATTATTTTCAATGTATGCAATCAGATATTACATTACATTTAAGAGGAGGACAAAATTATACAAATTACTTGAAAGTATCTTTTTCATGCTTTGTCTGTAGTCATTCTGAAACCTATTAATCTTATTGAATAAAGTTTTAAATAATCAATTCTATGGTGGTTGCATCAATGTATTTAAACTTTTATAAAAGCAGATATACTAAATCAAGTGGATATATAGTTCTTTTCATTTTTGCAATTGTAACACAACTGAAATAGCTGGAAGGTACAAGTTTCATTAAATAGATATCAATTTCTTTTTAAAGGAAATGTTTCACCAATGATTAATTTTAAATAACATAGTAAAAATATTGTAATGCTTTATTGCTTTAATACACACTGATTAAGATGATATTTAATACAGTGTTATATCAATGATTAGCAGTAAAAATGTTTCAGTGCTTTATTTTTTTAATGCACACTGATTAGGATAATTTAATACAGTACAATTTTACTTTCAATTACTCGCCCACAATCAAAAACTTGGAATAGTAATAGAGAAGTGCAGAGGTTAGTAAAAACTTCACCTGTTTTAGTATTAGATAACTTAACAACTAGTAATAGAAGAGTGCAGAGGTTAGTAAAAACTTCACTTGTTTTAGTGTTAGATACCTTAACAAATTTCAAAAATTAAATTTGTGTTAATTGTTGTATGCTGTGAAATTTAATTATTTTCTGCAGTTAGGAATAAAGGCAGAAGGAGGTCCGAAGTACCCAAACATTGCTAGTTCTAACCAAGAAGATCAAGATGTTAGTTCACCAGCAGACTATGATGATACTTCAGAGGAAGCGTTATTTAACTGGAAAGGCCTTCTTGAGATTGACACTATTCTGTATCCCACTATGAGGGGGAAAATAGATATTGATGAAAGAGGAACAGTATATTATACTGAAGCATCCCTGACCCTACCAGATGGAACAGCTACACTCTATGACGAATTGGATGTTGAGGTAATTTCTGAATTATCATTAGTTATTGTGTGAAATTCAATGTGAGAGCAGAACTGTAATTACAGCTAAGCCCCATGACAGGTTAAGTTTGCAGCAGGTTTTTTGTATTAATCCATGCGAGACTGGCGCTCATCATCTCCTGTGCTAGTCTTGCCTCAACTGCCAAGCTGTTCATACCACAGACTGAGAAAATCTGCAGTATTGCATCGGAACTATATTCTGTGTGCACGTTTGGGGTCTACATATGTGAAAAGTTGCTGCAAACTTAACCTGTCACGAGGTTAGTTATAAAGGAAACTTCTTGTTATGTTCAATTTAGTTTTATGTATTTACATTAAGAATCATTACTTGCAGACTTACGTAAATAGCATTAACAGTAATCAAGGGATGGTACATAACTAAATCATGAGCAGTTTTAGGTGCAATCCCCAGTGGAAATTCCAAACATTACATGTTGATTAGCTATTTGAAAGAAATAGCAATGAATTCTAGTATAGTAAGCCAGATACCAGTGGTAATGGGATCCAATGTACTGATCATGTGTTGCACAATAGAAATGTTTTTCGCAGACCTTGGTGCTCATGTCCATTGCAGCATGCAGAGTTCAAGATATATAAAACTTACTTTTTGAGGTCATCTAAATATGTTTATATTATATTATAAATATTTAAAGAATACATGTAGGTATGATAATAGCCATTTTAACTGTCTCAGCACATTGAGTGGTTTCCTCACACTACAATTTTCTCCTAATTTTTAAAGAGTTTATTTCACTGTGATGGACCAGTGTGTTAATAGTCGATAAGATGAAGAAAGAGACAGTTGTACAAATGGTTTTGGTCATCTGGTGTGTTGGGTATATCTCAGCAAGCAAATAATAATAATAATAATAAAAATATATAATCAATCCCTTGGGTATGTTCATAAGCATGTTCACTACATTTATTACAATCATCAACTGTCTCCATAATACTAGGTAAATACCAGTGATCAGAACGCTACATTTTAAAAGTAGCTTTGCTACAGCTACAGCTACATTTTCCAAAACGTAGCTCGCTGCGCTACTCATGTTCACTACTTCGCTACTCGCTACTTTTGCATAAGAAAATTAAGCAACCACATGGATATTCCAAAGAAGGCCCTAGTATGATAGTTGTACTTACTGGAAAATAAATTATGTTATTTATTATCATGAGTCCCGTCATTCAGTAATTTTGATAGCAGTGTTACTTCAGTTACTTATTTTTTCTCTAGTGTTTGAGAATAATGTGCCTATGTAAGCAGCATATCAATTCAAATTTGATGTATGAGTATTGCAATTAGTGTTACCCAAATTAATGATTACAACCATACACAAATAAAATTTGGTAGAATTATTTACATTTATATATCAACATATTTTCCTTGAGGATAAATATTGAGTTCAGTCATATAATGGTTCGGAACCAGTCTTGATTAGCATATCTGTGCATAAAGTGGACTCAAAATAAAAACTGGGAAAGATGCCTGGAGGATGGGAACCTCCTGCTCCTCCATTTCCCATGCTGCTCATCGTGTTATCCATATTTCCATATACATAATAGACTTTGTCTTTATGAACCTCCTACAAAAGTAAGCGTTATTGTCAAATTCTTTTTTACGCTGTTGTCACATTGAAAATTGACCTCAAAATTCTGAGAAGAATGTAGCTCTAGCGAACTTTCGCTACAACTACAGGAATTTTGTAGCTTCGCTACAACTACAGGAATTTTGTAGCTTCGCTACCGCTCCAGCTACAATTTTCAAAATGTAGCACCACTACATCTATAGCTACAAATTTTGTAGCTAGCTACAGTAGCACTGCTACAAGTAGCGTGCTACTTCCGACCACTGGTAAATACACAACCTCAAACTCCATAACCAAATTAACAGAAGATATAAGAAAAATATATACAAAGTGTCCAAAAGGCCAAATCACAGTATTTGTTCAATATGTCCTCTGTCAAGTTCCACACAGATCTGTAGATGGAATTGCAGGCTGTTGAGCACACAGGGAATATAATGTGTAGTGGGGCTGAGCCAATATCACCATTTGCTGATACCGGTACCCGGACCAATTTCCACCGATACCGATACGTGTATATTTCATCATCATCATCCTTCGCAGTTTCCTGCCTGTGACTGGGTCGGCATAGAAGTCAAGCCTCTCCATTTTCTTCTGGTCTTCCACCATTCCTCTCTTTCCACGGTGTTCCAATCTTGTCCTTTTCTCCAAACACACTCTACTATCTGCTCTTTCCACTTACATCTTGGTCTCCCTTTTGGCCTTACTCCCATTCCTTGTGCATTGTAAGCTCTTTCCGGCAGTCTTTCTTCATGTGTCCAAACCATCTCACCTGTCCTGATCTATCCTGTCCTGAAGCTTCACCACACCCACTGTCTGTCGGATCTCCTCATTTCTTATTCTATCCCTTCTAGTCTTCTCCAATATGCTCCTTAAAAATTTCATCTCCACTGATTGCATCTTTCTTTTGTCTCTCTCTGTCATTGTCCAAGACATAATTATTGGCACATAGTATGTGTTGTATATTACCTTCTTGCATTTCATAGGTACATCCCTGCTCCATAATCTTCAAACGCTTTCATAGAGTCCAACTCTCATTTGTCCTCTTCTGTTTACCTCCACATCTATTCTTCCAGTTCTCTCAATTATGCTTCCTGGATATTTGAAACTCTCCACTACCCTCAACTCTTCCGTGTCCACCTTTATTCTTGGTACATTTCTGGCTCTGTTTCTTGTTGTTAGTAGCACCTCACTCTTTTCTGTGTTGAATTTCATTCCTGCTATTCCAATTTCTTCATTCCAACTATCAAGCTCTGTCTATACTACTTCTTCACTGTTTACTAGGTCATCAGCAAACAACAGGGCCTTCATCTCTTCCTCTCCTATCTTCTTCCCCACCTCTTTGTTAATTACATCCATTGTAATTATGAAGAGCAGTGGGGAAAGAGCACTTCCCTGTTTTAGTCCATTACTTATACTGAACCACTCCGTTCTTCCCACTGGCATCTTCACACAGCTCTGTGTGATGTACACTCTACACACTATCTCTTCCTCTACCCCTTTCTCTCTTAGAGCCTTCGAAATCTCTGTTCTGTTCATGCTATCATATGCCTTTTCTATATCTAGGAATGCCAGAATCAAATCATTTCCATACTCGTAGTGCCTTTCCTGTAATTGCCTTATGGTGAATATCAGATCTTCTGTTGATCTGCCTCTTCTAAATCCATAATGTTCCTCTCTCATGTTCAGCTCTGTTACTTCCCTTATTCTTTTCTCCAATATTTTCTTATATACCTTTGTTGAGTGGCACATTAGTGTTATTCCTCTGTAGTTTTTACATTCCTATCTGTCCCCCTTCTTGAATATGGGAACTATTAGTCCCTTCGTCCAATCTCTTGGCACTTCTCTATTTTGCCACACTGTTTTCAACACTCTGTGCAACCACTGTACACCAATCGCTCCTGCTCCTAGTATCATTTCCACTGACACTTTATCTTCACTTGTATAATTCCAGTATAAAATAACAAAGGCTAGTTACTTAATCATACTAACTCATCATATCACCAGGCACATATCTAGAAATATATTTATGGGAGGTGGTCTGAAATAATAATAATAATAATATAAATGTTTATAATTAATACATTAACATAATATATAGATCTATTCATAATCATATGTAAATTAATTAATATTGTAATCATTATTATTACATGTAATAGTAAAAAGATGCTATAAAATTATGGATAAAACAGCAAATATTCATCATCTATCTTATGTGTAATTAAGATCGCTAAAATTTGTATAAAAGCAATTGTTCTTGCAAGAAAATTAATGTAAAAAAGGAAAAAATTGAAAATTTATTGATTAACAAAAATGATGTAAGGTCCAGTTGATGGAAAGTAAAGTTCCTGATTAATATTTCACACTATTTTGTAGTGTGCATAAATCTTCTTTCATACTGCCCTTCAAAGTTGTATGTCCCAGTCTAATCTAGGCAGAAATAAATAACCCTCGATTGACTGATACCAGCAGTCTCGCAAAGACCTACATAGAAGGGAAGAGTACAAGACGAAATTGAAAAATCCACTTTCCACTTGAACATAGATTAAACAAAGTTAATCCCTGCATTAGCATGGCGTGATAGTAATGCTTGTTTTAAAACGTCCACCTATCTTGCCCCCATGAGTTTTCAAGTAATAATTGACACTGAATGGTTTATTTTATTCCACATAGTGTTTACAAGGCAGTCAACATGCCTTCATGGTCACGTTTTGTTCAGCTTTCACTTTTAGCCCTGCCTTTGATCTTTTCATCTGGTTCCTAGGAACATGGGGGATTTATCCAGCGTTTCTAGGAAAATCTCATGGTTGATCTTGTACTGGCCTCCCAACCTGTTACAAGGAAGAGCCACAACCTTTAAAAAGAACAAATAGTGAAATGAGTTGTTGATATTAGCCGCTCTTCTAGCCACGGAAAATTAGTGGCATCAGTGGAAAAAATTAACCGATACTTACTGATACTGATACCCATGGTATCGGTATCAGCACAGCCCTATTCTGGAGTTATGGCATGGCATTCATTGCTGATCCTGGTGCTGAATTAGCCACCTGGGTACAACTATGCTGTACCCCCTGGATTTCAGATACTCCCAGAATGCAAAATCCAACCGATTGATACCCAGTCAGTGTGGAGTCTATTCAATGGGTCGTCTGTGACCAAACATATTCTGGAAATGCAGTATCCAGCCAGTGTGCAACAATAGAACAAATCAGTCAATTTTACCATTGGCCTATAGCATGAGACTTTTCAGACTCCCTATATATCTAGAATTGATCAGAGAAAATTTGAACTGGAAATTCATTATATTTTACACCATACATACTGGAACAAAAGTTAAGCAAGCAAGTATCCCCCCCCCCTACCTCTGTCAAGGTCATATATATATATGACCTTGCATCTTACAACCATGGTGGGGATATGCTACCATAAGTGAACAGAAACTTGGTGCAAGAGAGTGACTGCATTGGCAATTTAAGCCAGTTTATTATTATTAAAGGCATTGATTCCACAAAATACAAGATCTGATTAATGTAGAGTCATTATGGTAGTTGCAAAACTAAACATTTTTATCTAAACAGAAATGTGTGAAATGCAGTGATTCATACACATGGTAATTTCTTGAAGATTAGGCACACATAGGAGATGTACTATATAGAAATTTTCAGCAAAAAATGCAGGCTCGACCAGGACTTGAACCCAGGTCTCTGGCATACTGAGCTACCGAGCCGGCCTGGCCTCACCTGAATTTTTGCTGTTGCTGTTTTACCTGTGTGGAATTGTCTCTGCCAGTGCTACTGCAATGGGATCTGTTTGTTGCCTTTGAAACAATGTAGACTTCAAACCAGGCAACATTGAATTTGTAATTTTGTAATTTTCATTCTACTATTCACAATATTCCAATGCTAGTTTCTAATAGTTAATTTTCTCGTTTTTAGGACTATTTTACTATCACAAACAAATTACATTTAGTTACACCATGTGAGTGTTTCAAAGAAGTGCATTCAAATTTTCGATTTGGATTAGTACCAGATGAAGTATATGGTATAGCACTTGATGCTAAAGTCAACAATGGAGGCAAGTGGTCAGAAGTAAGTATGTTTATGTAGATCAAATATATTTTAATTGATTTACAAATGTAGGCTTAACAATTCAAATAGCTATAAATGGTGTAATCAGTTTATTTATCCCATTCAATAGGATGCTTGTTTAATAAATTGTATTGCTTATCAGGTACGTATGTCTTATCTGATATAATGTGGCATAAGTAACAATACACACAGTTGTCTGGAAAATGAATTAAAATATAAGTGAAATGTTTTCCTCAAATATGCTTAATTGCAATTAAAGTATACCCCGATTTTACATTCTTAGATATTACATTTCCTGCATTATGCATTTATTGTTGCAATACAGCAAAATGCTATAAAAATTAAATTTCCGGCATTTAAAGATTTGTCACATTGACCCCCTGAAAAACATGAAATAAATTTTCCACTGTTCTATGATTCTTTGATTCTTACCAAGGTCTATCCGCCAACAGATTATATATATGGGTTGGAAATTTAATAGTGGCAACTATTTAGTCTCAAATGATAGAAAAGAGATACCTCTGTGAAACTTTTACAGCCCTTTGATGTAGTCACCAGCATTGTGTACAACAGTTGCCAGCAATGTGGAAGTCATAGTATTTCTGTAGGAGCGCCTGTTCTGTTGATGGTTTGAATGGAGAATCTCTGGAACAGTTCAGAAGTGAATGTCCTCCATCTTAGGGATCAAATCAAAGTCACATGTGCTGCCTGCCCCATCGAGCTAACAAATCAGCCACAGGTTGCAGGTTATGTTCCAAAAATGAACATAATACTACACATTGATGGTCTGTCCTGGAGGTACAGTGAGAATTACAAGAACTTTAACATTAGTGGGGTTCTGACTACACTACTTTAGACTGACAACTCCAACGATACTCTATTCCTCTCATCACTGCACATGCACCTAGTGTTGGAAGGAACAGTCCATTTACTTGGAGGTAGCTTAGATATCAAACTAACATGGCGTATAGGTGAGACGCACCAGTTCAGTTTCATGGCGTATATACAGCAGTGTTGCCACTATTAAATTTGAACCCACGTATAAAATACACAGTAACTCACTACCCTACTCACTGTCAAAGTTAATTTACAACATTTTTAGAAGCTCTGACTACTTTAGAATGCCAATTTTATGAGTGATCTTGACTTTTAAGCTTACAGATGGATGAAAAACTAAGTATGTTGACCAAGGCAGTAATTTATTTTATTAAAAACATAAACTAAACGTTAAGTTTCAACCTTCTAGCAAGGTCTTCATCAGACTCTGTATCAAGTACAAAAGTAACAAGATACACAAAAAGGGTCTGGAGGGAGTAATGTTTGTGTATATATAATGCCCTTTTTGTGTATCTTGTTACTTTTGTACTTGATACAGAGTCTGATGAAGACCTTGCTAGAAGGTTGAAACGTTACATTTAGTTTATGTTTTTAATAAAATAAATTACTGCCTTGGTCAGCATACTTAGTTTTTCATAATCATGGAAACAAGGCTTAAAGGTGTTATTACAGATGCAGTATTAGTACCTTACTGAACAGCAAAACATACAGAAGGTGATCAAATCAAGATGACATCTGAAGCACCATGCAAACAATTGATACTCTAGCATTCCTTTTGCTGATGAAGTAATTTCCATTGAAGACTTTCAACTACAGAATATCAGGGTGCCCTTACTGCTTTAGTAGCTCATCGGAAATCCTTGTTAAATCTTTTTGACATCATCCTGTGTCAATCATGATAGGTTAGGGTGTTAACTCTAACAGTACTTTCATTTCTGTAAAATCAATTTGAAAACATCAATCAGATTTAGTTGGAACCTGCCATTAAAAGATTGGGTAACTTCCTCCTTATTGATTAGTACTAGGGTTTCTAGCAAGATTTGATATGAGTTCACTTGACAAAGTTAAAAAGCACTGTAAAAAATGATATTTTCTGCTGTTTGGCCATGTGCAAGCCCTGATCTCACAATCCCATGAACTACAAGTTATGGTTTTGTACTTGAGGAAATGATCTGCAATTAAAGGTGCCCAGCATTATATCCACTACCTAAAATGCTCCCTAGTGAAGATGGTGGCAGGTATTCATGAGGAGACCATGTGTGCTGCAATTGATAGTGTCCACAGATCCATAATTTCAAAATGGTCACAATTCATTTGCATGAAACATGTTACTTGGACAAAAACAAACATAACTGCCATTTTCACTACAAACTTTATAAAAGGATTTGTCATAAATTTAGGAAATGGGTTGTGTGTGTGTATGTGTGTGTGTGTGTGTAGAAGAAAGATAAATTAAGATAATGAAAGAGTTTGGTAGATTTTAATTGGTTTACACAGACATTTTTCCAAAAAGGATGAATAGTTTACATGTTAACAGAATCATTCCGAATTCTTTCTTAAAGTTTATAATCTAACTTATCTTCTTGATTTATTATTTCTTTAAATCTTTAACTAGTTAAATATAAATAATTTGTAAGGTGCCATTTAGCTTAATTACCAAACTGCAGGTACCAATACAGTGGAACCTTGACTTCATATTTTTCAAGGGACCAAGATGAAAAAACTTAAAATGCTGGAAAAAATTATTACATTTTACTCTATTGAGGCTATAAAGTTTAAATTATAATTGGAGAATGTAGAATACAGGAACATAAAATTAGGGTTCCACTGTATTATCCTTGCAACTCAACTATTGAGTTTTTGATACAAACTTTGCTCTTGTCATTATTTAATAATCATTAGCATATTAAATCTATTTTTACTTTTGAACTGTTCATTTAATACAAATTAACTTGATTTGATTTTTTTTTTTAGTCTTTTCTTTTAGTTAACTATACAATTGAACAAGGTAGTGAAGGTAGATTGATTAGATCAGGGAGGTTCAATATTGAATCACCTTTTGAGTTTCTAAATTTATTGGATTTGGAAGTTTCTGTGGAGACAGGAGAAAACTACAATGGAGCAAACATCACACTGAAAACAATGGAATCTGATTTTGCAACTGGTGGACATTTCATGGTAATGATGTAGGCTAATTTCAAATTATATTTATTTTATTAGTTGTAATAAATAACAAATCAGGTGTGTGTAAGTGCTATTACTTACTATTGTTATTTTATATTCATTAATTTCAGTTATATGGGGAAAATAAATTCATTTTTGTTTTAATGTAATGAAATTAGTAGCTTTTTAAGGGGCCACATTAGCAAGATTACTATAATTGATCCAAATTCGTGGCATGCATACTTTTATTTCCAACAATATTTTCAACTAACAACTAGTTAGATGTTCGTTCCTCTGTATCTGAAACTTTTCACACAACCAATTAATTGGTTATTTAAAAGATGTTTTCTTTTGCTACTTATTCCATTGTAACCACAGCAGCTAACTATGTTCTCATTTCCTTCGAATCAGAATGAAGAGAATGTCAAAGATGCATCATTTCATTTAAATATTGCATCTCCATACTACACACTACAACCCTTTTCAGTATATGGAAAAATGGATTTTTCAGACCCAGAGAAACAAGTGAAACTTGTTCTGAATCTACCAAGAAAAGATGGAGATAAAACGGTAAGTTGTTAGTTTAACTGATCTATTAGGGGAAATTTTCTTTTGTGTGATTATACTTAACACTTTGTGTGCTAATCACATATATATACAAAGTTCCCGAACTTATCTAGTGTGTGGATCACGTATATATACGGAGTTGAATTCAAAATGTATTTCAACGATCATTTGCCATACATTTACGGAGTTAGCAATCCTGAGTAATGTTTGAACATTGCACTTCCTCATACTGCCACTAGATGGTGGGCAAATGCTCATAACGGTTCTGTTCATGTTGTTGTCTGATAGCGATATGCTTTCCTCCCTTTTCTACAGTGCTGGCGATTAAGGGGGGGCAAGGGAGGCAGTTGCCCCCCCCCCCCCAATTTTCACCACCCTTGCCCCCGCACTATCTACAAAGGGAAATATACTGTCTTTGCCCCTTTAGTTTTGGCACCTTGCCCCACCAGTTTTGGGACCCAATCGCCGCCACTGCATGTCATATATCTTGTCAACTTTTTATTTTTAGTACATTTCATATCATTTATGATGAGACGTCCAAGGTAGCCATGTGGCTATAATGTAACATATCTTATATCAAAATAAAGAGGAAGAATCAAACTTTTCAACAGTGTATCATACATAAATTTTACGTTTTTAGTTTTTGAGAATGATTTTTTAAAAAGTAGTGAAAATGGTCAGCATTCTTGGGACGGAAAGTGACTTAGAGGTCAGCACTCCTAAGTGTTAATATACAGGGTGTCAATTTAATGGTGCTGACGGACCACAGAAACATATAGCAGACATCAAAACAAACCACTTTTATTAGTAACATTTTTCTTGTTGGTGCATCGTTTCATTGCTATAGTCATTCACAAAAGCCTTTTTTGCCATCTGAATGCTGGACACAACCCAACATTTGATTGCATCTGTGATGTCATTTCCTTTGGCAGAACAGTGCACGCCACTCTTGCAAGGAACACACAAATTTTGTGAAATATGACAAGACTACCAACTACATTATGAGCTGTAAAACTAAGATAGGAATGCATCTAGTAGACCGAACATCTAGGATAGCATGGCCTACCAACAGTAATCCCAGCGGAATGGGGAAATGATCCAATGATATGAAAAATGGTAGAAAAACAACGTATTCAAAATGAAGTGCCAATATTGGATGTTGTTCCTTACTCTACATGTCCAATATAATCGTCATCAACAACAAATTTTATTGGACTTCAGAGTTTACATCTGGCTGTTTACGCCAAGCTAAAAGTCCAATATTTGCAAATTTCGTTGCAAGGTTGATATCTACAGGTTTGTGTATTCATTTGTCCTGATACATGCATTGTTGTATTGTGGTACTGATAATGGAGGTATCAGACGTTCACATTGTTACATTATGGCTAAAACACATACAACCACAGGAACAACCTAATCATGAATCAGCAGCGAATATATTGCCATATTCACAGTTGGAAACTATTACATGTGTACCCAGTGCGTAGATAAACACAGTAATTGGAGAGCTTGTTTTACTACTACTTATATCCCTTTCAGTGGTGTATGCTGGGTTCAAAACCTGGGCTATCTCTTCATATCATAATGTTCAAAAGGGAGGCTCTTTTTTCCTTGGATTTTGAAGTGATGTGACATTGTGATTAAAAACACGTACCTTACAATTTGCAAATAATTATAAAAATGTCACTGTTTCTTTAATATAGAAACAGTAAGGAAAGTATTTCAAGTATTTCATGGTTATTTATAAAATATAGAGGTCCTTGTTGTGAAATATTTATGTAGGCCTACGTGCGAGAATGAGATACATAATAAACTTCTTACCTTGAATATTTCATTTGAACAGCAACTCCATTCTTCTCTTACTGACCTCTGTGGTAAAATGGTTATTAGTACAGTGTACTACGATGCCAGGGCTCCCAGGTTTAAATTCAGGCCTAGACATGGTTATTCTTTGTGAATGTATCTTCATCAATTTCATTGTATCTTCGTTGTTTGAGAGTGAAACATCAGTCACATTTGCTAGTCAATTATTTTCTGTATTTAGTCTGGGCTTCAGAGATAGCCTAGGTAGCCTAGAATATATGAGCCTGATCCCTTTGTTTTCAACCATTTTTTGTCCCTTGCCGCACAATATACATTACATTACTTGTTACTTACCTTTGGAATTTTATTTTTATTTTGTCAACTGTTCAGTGTGTCACAGACAACCAGTATCAGAAGGATGAAGTGGATAGACTAAACTGTAGATGCAACTTGGCAATGAGATTTACAAATATTTGACATGTAGGCTGAGACAAAATTCAATTTTACCACTTCCTTTTGAATATGTTGTTTTTCTACTGTTTTTTGTATCATTGGTTCACTTCCTGTTGGATTACAGAATGAGTTTTCTCACTTTGTTTATGGCACATAATGTGGCTGGCACATGACAGGAAATAATGTTTCAAATGCAATCAAATGTTGTGTTCGGTTGCAAGCATTCAGCATTGACTGGGCTTTCTTGAAGGACTGTAGTCTGAAACGATGCACCAATGAGAAATGTTACTGAGAAAAGTTGTTTGCTTTGATGTCTTCCATACGTTTCTGTGGTCTGTGGGCATCATTAAAATGACACCCTGTATAATAGTTTTTGATGGTTTAATAAATTTGATCTTTGTGTATAGTTGTCATTACTTTGAAACATATAAGCGAATGCATTATGAGGAACACAAATTTAGGAATATTTAATTCCTTAAAAGCATTCAAAATTAGGGTATATTTTTATGTGGTGTAAGTTCTTGGGGATATATTATTCACCTTTTCATATACGCCAAATCATTATATTTGTTCAATCAAGCAGCAGTTGAACCTCAGTTTCACTAATTTGATTAATATTTCACACCTGGCTATTTTTTTAATGAACTTTTAAAATTATATATAAGGATTGTTTGAAAACTGATATTTCAAAAACTATCTGTTTTCAATTATTTTTGTTAGGAGACTGATTAAAGATAGTGATGAGTTCCAAATAGTGATGAGTTGGCAAAGCAGAACTCATATTACAAGCTTATCCACCTAAGAAGTTCCCATTTGAACAATTTGTTAAAATATTTTATGTTCAATTTTGAACAGTTCCAAAAAACTCGCCTATAATCTGAGAAGTCTTGATTTTTCCAAATAAGCTATAAAATTCATTACTTACGTAATGATCACTTTTGGCACATGCCTCTATTTCCCTCTACGTTTCATCAAGAGATTGGACAGGATTTTAACTTAAAACATACTATTCATAATTGGGAGAAGAGAGATGTGGTAGTGGATAAATATGGATAAACTAGTACTCACTTTATCTGCGAAACTGTTTTTCTCTTCTTTGTTCTATTAATTTTAGTGGCCACTGCCATCATCCTCGTTGAAACTTGTTGGAACTTGGTAGCAGTGGCCACTGAAATTAATAGAACAAAGAAGAAAAAACAGTTTCGCAGATAAAGTGAGTACTAGTTCCTCCGTATTTAGAACATACTAAATGGTAAAGGGTTAAAGAAAAAGCAATTCGCTGACTTGACTTTTTAAAATTTCTAAAGTTAACATTCAAATATTGCCGAGCATCTTGGTGAAATTTAGAGGGCAGTAGAGGTATGTGCCTAAAGTGATCATTACTAAGTGAAAAAATTGGCATATGGTGTGCAGTGTTAAACACTCCATCATGGTTTCTGTGTGAACTTAAAGCTATTGTTATTTCCAAGAGTACAAATATATACAGGGTGATTGGTAATTCGACCTATTCCTGGAAAGGGGTAATACTAGAGCACATTTGCAACAAATTTGACCCTATGCACCGGGGATCGGAAATCAATGGGTTTCGAGTTATTGCAGTTTGTAGATTTTTGGGACATATTCCGACTTGCGACCAAAAAAATAGTAATTGTGAAAAAACTACTACACCCTGGACATTTAATCGACACGTTGCTAACAGCTGATGAATGAGTGACTACTGGGAAAAAAATTCATGCCCAAAATTCTCATGCCCACAGAAAGAAACAGTCATTGGTGCACACGTCATGAAGAAATTTGGAAATTATCATTTAAATCAAAGAGGATTACTCAAAAAAATGGTAACACACTTAGCATAAGAATTACGGAAAAAACTTCCTCGTTTCATAAGCTCTCCAAATAGATACAAATGTTGTCAACTGGCACAGGGGTTGGGGGAAAAATCTGAATAAAAAGCGGAGAAGGCACGTTGTAGACCTCTTTGTAAAGTGAAAAGAAGTTGTCGGTTGTGAGAAATAAAGTGAATGAAGTAATAATGTTATTAACCATTCTCATGATTCCAGGTTGTCAGAATTAACTGTTACAAAAACTACAAATCCTGTTCAAATTGCCTCCCCCGGTTACGTATGCAAGCTCGCAGCCTGCGGCGTACTTCAGACACTGTCACTTGCGTTGACACTCTGTCTCTTATGTATGGGGCGGCTGCCACAATTCTCTCTCTAAACTCTTCTTGGGAATCCACTGGTGTACTGTAGACTAACTCTTTCATGTGACCCCAAATGCAAAAGTCGCATGGCGTCAAATCCGGACTCCTCGCCGGCCAGGTGGTTGGGCCACCTCGACCAATCCATTGCATGGGATAATTGTTGTCCAGCCACTGTCGCACACCCTGGAAATAGTGGGCTGGGCAGCCATCATGTTGGTAAATCATACCCCATCTTATGGCAAGCAGCTCATCCTCCAGCAGCATCATCAATTCTTCCCTTAGGAAGTTTTCGTAGGTAATGCCGTTTAGGTTTTGTGGCAGAAAGAATTGCCCGATCACATGATTGTGGATGATTTCCATCCACTCATTTAGTGAGAATTTTCTCTGGTCAGTCTTTTCTTTAGATTTTCTTGGGTTATGACCCTTAGGGGCTCAAAAATGCACATTATGAAAATTCGTAACACCATCGCGGTCAAATTTGGATTCGTCCATCCACAGAATTCTTGTCAGGTGATGGGGGTCTTCAGTGTCGGTATGTAGTAAAAAGTCGACAAAAATCCATCCTTCTGACAGGATCTCCTTCCTCAATAGCATGCGACTTTTACATTTGGGGCCACATGAAAGAGTTAGTCTACTGTACACCAGTGGATTCCTAAGAAGAGTTGAGAGCAGGCCCGTAGCCGGAAATTCTTAGTAGGGGGGGCGAAGTCAATCCTAGAGGGGGCAAATTTTTAATATATTGTGTCGCATTGGCAGATATAACAGGGTACACAGAGGTACTTGCCCCCTCCCCCCAAAAGAGATAAGTAACAGAAAAGGGATGATATCTTGAAACTGCAACGAACAAAATAACTTCGAGCAACATCAAATAGCAATATTTCGATAATGGCCTCTCCAGATTGCCAAAGAATATGAAGTTTAACATAAATACCTAGGTAGGCTAATAGGGACTGTATCTACTTGATATTTACAGGTCGATAATGTTAATAGATTATTAATATGCACTAACAACTTTGGGCCTTTCTGCAGAACTGATTAAGGGTGTCCTTTATAAATCATGCTTCATAATGATATGATTCCTCTTAGTTTCCAGTATGCAAGATTTTTACGCACAAAGGAATCTAATGAGAATCCAACAACACCATTGTGTTGTGTTATGCAAGAAAAATAGAATTAATTAAATAAAAATGGTTACATATTACCTACACTTTGATGAATTGTGTAGAACTTTGTAGCTAATACTTTTTTTTTTGTACTTGCTAACACGTTAAAACATGGGTCCCTTAGTCCACCACGGACTCTATTTCTTTCAAAGGGGAGACTCTTGCATCACTACAGACAATGTTTGTCTACTGGTTACATTAACCATTTTGCAAAATATTGTGTGAATTGTATTATATTATAGTTGAAATACATGTTTTGACACCTGACAAACAAATATGAATCCCTTGATTGATCAATGACTTCTTGGATTACAGTGTCATCATTAATATTTCATATTAAGTCTCATAGAAAGAAATTGTTTTAATATGGTGCAATAATTTTACGGGACACCACGGCATTCTCTTTAACATTTTTTTTTCATATAGATCGTTTGGCTCCCAAGGCTGACTCCTGCCGCCCCATAGCTATGGCTCTGAACTTCAACTATAAAAGAGCAGACATTGCGAGCGAAGCGAGCAAGAAAATTTTACGATTTTTTTTTATTTGTATAAAATTTGAAGTCGAAGAAGGGCAATTGCCCCTCTCTGACCCTTGCAAGTGCCCTTGGCCGTCTGGTCGAAAAATGCAAGGAACACGTAAAAACTAATTCCATCATGAGTATCCAATTGTCCTGCTATTCTTAGATTCTCCTAGTCTTGTTTTTATATTTAAATGTTTGCTTCCCCTAGAATAAACTTCTGTCCAAGGTCAGGGGGAGGGGACAATGCCCCCTGCCCCCCCGTAGTTGCTGCACTGTTTATGAGTGTGTTTTCATCAATTTCACGTCATCCTTCATTGTTGCGATTAGCTATAAGTGGCAGAAAAGCAACGCAAAGTAAAAAAAATCAAATATCCACTCCCTCTCTCTACCACACTATTACCAAAAGATAGACTTGGGAAACAAAAATTTAAGCAATTCAAAGTTCATAGCAACACATCCAAGAAAAAACATCCAAACACATTAGGCACCTTTAATACAAGACTACTCAAAATGTCACAAATGTCATACTGAAAATTGCGAAATCATTTCCCGAAGTCTAATCTGGAAGAGAATTTTTTCCCCCAATCCTGATACGACATTATACGGAATCCCATACACCCTAATAAATCACAAAATCAATAAGTGTCTTTGTAATGTTGCTAGAGTAACACATGATATAATTGTAAAGATTAGTGAGAATCCAGAATTCCAGGTAGGAATGTGTTCTGTATTTTTCACAGGGGGGGCAGAGCAGGCTCTCAGGGGGGGGGGCAGTTGCCCCACCTGCCCCCCCTCTAGCTACGGGCCTGGTTGAGAGAGAGAATTGAGACACAAGAGAGAGAGTGTCAACGTGAGTGACTGTGTCTGAAGTACGCCGCAGGCTGCGTGCTTGCATACGTAACTGGGGGAGGCAATTTGAACAGGATTTGTAGTTTTTGTAACTGTTAATTCTGACAACCTGGGATCATGAGAATGGTAAATAACATTATTACTTCACTCATTTTCGTTCCTTTATTTCTCACAACCGACAACTTCTTTTCACTTTACAAAGAGGTCTACAACGTGCCTTCTCCACTTTTTATTCAGATTTTTCCCCCAACCCCTGTGGCAGTTGTCAACATTTGTATCTTTTTTGAGACCTTATGAAACGAGGAAGTTTTTTCCGTAATTTTTATGCTAAGTGTGTTACCATTTTTTTGAGTAATCCTCTTTGATTTAAATGATAATTTCCAAATTTCTTCATGACGTGTGCACCAATGACTGTTTCTTTCTGTAGGTATGAGAATTTTGGGCATGAATTTTTTTCCCAGTAGTCACTCATTCATCAGCTGTTAGCAACGTGTCGATTAAGTGTCCAGGGTGTAGTAGTTTTTTCACAATTATTATTTTTTTGGTCGCAAGTCGGAATATGTCCCAAAAATCTACAAACTGCAATAACTCGAAACCCATTGATTTCCGACCCTCGGTGCATAGGGTCAAATTTGTTGCAAATGTGCTCTAGTATTACCCCTTTCCAGGAATAGGTCGAATTACCAATCACTCTGTATATATTTGTACTCTTGGAAATAACAATAGCTTTAAGTTCACACAGCAACCATGATGGAGTGGTTAACACTGCACACCATATGCCATTTTTTTCACTTAGTAATGATCACTTTAGGCACATACCTCTACTGCCCTCAATGTTTTTTTTTTTTTCAATTTTAAAGTAAAAGACCTTATTTCTTCTGTGTTAAATAATTTAAATATTTCAGCTCACACTGACAATCCATAGATATGGAGGATTTTTTGCTGATTCATTTTTTAAAATGTTAATTTTGGTAATCTCTTTCATATTTAATCTTGTTCAGGAATTCTGCATTGTTAATTTTTCAGTTCAGGTTTGAGTCAGCTTGGCAGTACACACATGGAAGCTACTTGAAAGCTAGAGCGAACATTGAGTCACCATATGAGCAGATCAAGTCCATTAGTGGAAGTGTTTTGTTTGAGCACAACAGAAATGATGAAATTGTTAATTTTGAGTTGGATGTTATGTACCAACTGGACAGGGAAGTGAAAATTAGTGGACAGTTGAAACCAGAGACAATAACAGTGGAGTTGAAAAGTCCACTAGAACATTTCAGGTTGGCATTGATTTAAATTATGCTAGTAGTAGACATAGTGCTACTGGTTCATTACATGTTGAGAATTATAAAATATTTAAAATGTTTATTGAAAAAATATATTTCTTGTGTGTGCTTGATGTTTAATGTGACATTTCAATCTCGAGTTCTAAGTTGTCTTAAGTTTATTTAACATTTTTCATTTCCAACACACACACATGCACTGACACAGGAATAATTTTGATTTTGGGTCCATCCTATTTTAGAACAGGCCACAAAGCATTCATTCAGTTTTTAAAATAAAAGTTGCATAACCTTGTGCTGTCAATAACAAAAACAATGTTTTAAGAATAATATGATTTGAAAAAGAAATGGTTATTTTCAAGATAATTGTTAACATGTTTTTAAAACATGTATAATTCAGGAACAAATAAAATCTAGGCTTCATTCCATCATTTTGCACTAATATTAAACAGTTTTTACTTCCTTATAAATTTTCTGAGAGCACAGATCAAGTAACGTAACTAGCACCATTATGCTGTATTATAGGTAGTGTTATTATTTGAGGGGTATGAGGGGTAGCTACAATATGAATCAAAGCATTTTGGGGTACTGTATTTCCTCCCTAATATTTGAGGGAGTACAATTTACCCTGTAACTCCCTCCCCATTCCTGTGCCACTTCACACACATGCCAAGGGATTACTTGCTGATGCATTATTAAACATAATTTTTAAGTAATGTATTATGCAAAGAAAATACAATTGAGTAGAAATAGAAACCATTCCAAGGTTCCCACATACCTGGAAAACGTGGAGAACCTGGACATCTCAGGGAATTTGAGAAAATAAAAATCTCGTGAAAATCTCTGGAAATATCACCTAATTGATCAATGAGCCACATTGAAGTACATCTGAAGGACTAGAATATGCTCCTGCCTGTTGATAAAAATAATTTCAATTTCAGTAACTTGATGCACACAAGCAATTCTCTTTGAAGATATAAGTATAGGATTGTGATATGTGTTAATTTTGCATTGCAAATAAATTGAATGAATGAGTTAAAATTTTTGGATGCATCAGCGCATGTGGCCATTTTGCACGCTTCAATGTGCATGGGGTTTCCTTATGTAAAATTCTTACCAGAGAGTTAAAAAGAAGTGTAGGTAGCCCTTTGAGAAAGGTTAAAAGTCCAAGGTAGTAAAGGGATCTGCCCAGGACATACACAGCATATTGAATGTATAATGTGGGAAAATGTAAATACGTGTTCATACATCTGTCATATACAAGGTGCAATAAGGTAAAATTTGAAAAGTGACAAGTGGGTTATATTGGGAACAGGGTGTTCTCAACATATTGTCCAAGTTGCAAATTATGGAAAAATATTGTGCAAAAAATCTCCTAGAAGAGACAAAAAGCATTTTCATGGAAATTCTAATATAAAGAGAAAGTAAATGTGACATGATTTGCAAATTTTAAATTAGAATACAAGACACTTAATACATATAACAAAGAAATTATCATAAGATGCATGGTGCAGATAAAAAATGGAATCATCTGTATCATAAGATAATAATTAATTGTGTAATTACCTGTAATACTTTTCACTAACAGAAGAAATGGAAGAACAACTTAATATATATACTCATATTTCACATTTGGGACAAATATACCTCACCTATTCCCCAATATGTCCCACGATTTTGGGCACTCCTGTTATTTTTTTTGTTTCTATCCACACAGACCATAAATATGATGAAGTATGATAACAACATGAAAGTAGACTAACAGTGCTATGATATTCACCTATTACATCAGTTTTAATATTAGTGAAAGATAATGATATGAAAAGTCACTTGTCTTTGAAAAATAATACGACACATTTTTATTCGTGACTTTCCAACTTCCACTGGCCCTGTAACTCGGGCCCAACTGATCTGTGAACTCTCACTCACACTTCACATGAGGGTCCAGTCTATATTACCTGACAATTTTCATGATAAACACCTTAGATACGATGACTGGGTCATATTGAGGAACCAAGTCATATTCGGGTCATCTACCTCATATCAAGCATAATTAACTATTATAATACCTAATTATATTTATGTTCAATAATAAATAAAAACATACTGCTAATGTACAAATACAGTATACCAGAAAAGAAAAACAGTAGGATTTTCAACTTCAATTTTGAACTACAGACTTTATTTTATCACTATCACAGACTGTGTTGCCATATTACAAGTGGAAAGCTTTGTCAGTCACAAAGGAAATTGAATTGTTCAAAATATGTAGATGACAAACATTAAACTGAGAAGAAAAATATTACTTGTTTCTCATTTTTACATTTTTTGCTTAAATTTCTGCATACTATGTCTCCCATCCCAAATCATAAGGTAATATACGTACAGCTCCATGGTGGAAAATTCTAGACACTACTGACATCATTAGTGTTTCAAAGGAGACCGTTCTATTGTGGTAGCACTGACAGACAATTCCACACAGCTTAAAGTGAGCAATCAGGTGAAACCAGTAGCTCACCTGGTAGAGCAATGGCATAGTATGCCAGACACCAAGTTTGAATCATGGTCAAATCTGCATTTTACACTTGAATTTCTACACCTATATCTCCTCTTGTTTTGTTCCCAGGGACAATCACAAAATGAAAAGGCCCTATGAAATAAAACCCCACTTCTAAAAATGTTCATAAAAGTGTTTCTGTGTTTGTATTTTGAGATTCAGATTAGAATATTAAAATCAATAATTCCATATTTTTTCAATTGTAAAGAATATTATTTAGTGCTCCCACATAATTAAATACACTTAGTTGATTTTGCATTGTTCCCAACAGAGATGTGAAATTTTCATCAGCATTAGAGGAAGTTTCTCCTGGAGTGCATAGCTTCTCGGGCAATGTTAAGTCAGGTGATGTGACTCTAAGTATCAGAGGACATGTTAAGAGGGCACCAGATGTTCCATTGGAAGTAAGTTAGATATGACAATTACTCTTTTCACACCTTACAAATTTTAATGAAATTTGTTTTTTGTATAAAGTGTACTCAACTTCAGACCTCAAGTCGGTGGTCTGTCGAGGAATTTTATGAGAACAAGTTAAGTGGTTTTTTATTTTACACCATGCTCTATTTTGCAATCATGTTTGTATATCGTACTTTTTTAGAGGAGAGTTTAGCCAAAAGATAAGGGATTTAAAACCTGCACCAGCCTGCACATGCCTCAGTCTCAAATTTTGTATTGAAGTGTGTGTAGTACATATTGTCAAATGCCAACATTTTCCCATAACTACTTTTTGGAGAATTACAAAATAAAGTCTCAATTGGTACAAACACCCCAGGGTGATCATATTGAAAGTAGTGAATTGTGCAATCGGTACTTTAATAGTTTTAAAGACCAGATTCTCGAGAAGTAACAGAGCTCAGTTCAAGCTGAATGGAAGTGTCAACAAAGACAAGTGTGTTCACTACAGTACAGAGAATTCTCATAAAAAGATTCTCAAGATTTGTGAAAAATTATATGTTATTCTGTGTTTGAGGTGCACAAACATTTGTGAGACTGTAAGGTTCATGAAAACAAGGAACTTTTGTGAAGCTGTACATTTTTTCTATACTGCAAAATTGCATAATTATAAACATGTGAAATTTAACCTGCAACTCAACTAAACAAGTAATAGTGCTTGTCTCGCTTACGCAGAGTGCATAGCTGAGTTGCTACTAACTACTACTACTAACATTTACTATCGATAAAAGCAAACTGCTACCTGACATACCTGACCTAGATATTGTTCATGTTGTGATGACCTCATTTTTGCATTGTCCTTTTTATGTGATCCTCTAGTGGTTGATGAACTAGTTGTAATAAAATGTTATAAATTTATATTTATATATATATATATATATATATATATATATATATAAATAAATTTTATATTTGTCAATTATATTATATTTTATAATTTTTATAAAATTATTAATTTTATATTAAATTTCTATTTTATACATATGGCACTTTGTACAAGGATATAATTTATGATCATTTTCACCTATGAACCACCATGACAATGTTATTGTGTAATAACAAGGAAACGTAAATGGATATTTGTTTCTTTCATTCATCTATTTCATCACCATCTATCATCATTAATGAGGCAGTTGGATATGTTTCTATACTGGAGACCAAACTAACCTGCAGAAGAATGCTTCTCAGAATAAACAGTCCAAGATCTGCAAGCAAAATTTCCTGAAAATTTATGTTTTGGAGAATTCTGACCATGCAGAATGATGTCTTTAATCAACGTTGTCTTTGTCATTAATAAATGCTAGTGGTAATCTTATCACACACGCTGGTAAATTATGCAAGCTTATTTATTGTTTGGTTCATAAGTGTTCATAGCGGAAAAATGAAGCTATATTTAAAGTGTTTAAGACCTCTTGATGGTCAATACAAGGCTCATTCAATATATAACCGGAAATATGTTGTAATAAATATTTATTACAAGCACCAAAAAAAAACTACAGTACTGTGTTTCAACATAGTCTCTCCCCCCCTAGTTCAATGCACCTATGCCAGTGCTTGATAAGGGCACTGATTCCACAGGAAAGAAATTCTTTTGGATGTGTGCGTAACCACTCATGCACTGCTGACTGGACTTCATCGTCATTCTGGAACCTCGATCCACTTAGTGCATCTTTCAGTGGGCCAAAGGTGTGGAAATCTGAAGGTGCGCAATTGGGCAAATATGGAGGTTGGGGTCAGCACTCAAACTTTAGGTCCTCGATGGTAGACAATGTGACATTGGCAGTGTGTGGTCTCGCATTGTCATGGAGCAAAAGTACACCTGTGGACACCACACCACTTCATCTCTGCAGAATGGTTGGTTTCAGTTTATTGCGCAAAAGGTTTGAGTAGGAGGTACTGTTTACGTTATGACCTTTGGGCATGTAATGTTCAAGAAATAGCCCTTTGTGGCCATGACATGACCTTTCCGGCACTCCATTGAGCATGCACCTTCTTCGGTCTGGGAGACGTAGGATTTTGCCATTCCATTGTTGTTCTCTTACCTTCTGGTTCATAGAAATAAACCAAACTTTCATCTTCAGTGACAATACGATGAAGAAATGCCTCACCGTCAGCTTCATAATGGCGCAAAAGCTCCCTGCACACATCAACACATCTCTCCTTCATTTTCGGTGTCAAACGTTTCAGAACCCACCTTGCACACACTTTCCTGAACCTCAGTATGTCATGACTGATATGGTTGGCTGATCCTACACTTATTTCCATCTGGGAATCAATTTCACTGACAGTAATACGCCGGTTCTCCCGTATCAAGTCCTCCACTTGAGCAATGCTGCTTTCCGTGACTGCAGTGACAGAGCGACCTGGATGCGGAGAATCTTCAACACTGGTTACGTATGCCCAGTTTGAACTTCTCAGCCCACTCGTACCCTTGTGATCGACTCATACAGTTGTCATCATACTGAACTGTCATGCGGTGATGAATTTCTATCGGTTTCATGCCTTCACTCAACAAAAATCTCACGACACTTCACTGCTCCAGCTTGGAGCACTCCTGTAAGGGTACTGCCATCTTGTGTAACTGTTTCCCAGCATCCTATGTGTGAGGCAGGCGTTTTTAGCCCCAGCTATGAATAGCTTACAGATGCCTTCACAAAATAACAAACACATAACAATCATGCTCGTATTTTAGATTTTTTATACTATTTATCCAATTATTTATTGAATGCACCTTGTATCTCACAGATTTTGCAAGTGAGATTTTTTTGACACACTATGATAACTGACATTACCTTCACTGAATGTGCCTTCACTGAACGTGCAGTCAAGCTAAGAAATACCACAAAATATTTCATGCTTATTTTGTCTAATGAATGTTTCCTCATTTCTTCTTATTGTTTGTACATCTAGCCTTTCTAGCTCTCTCTTACTGATTTCACTACTTTACTGTACTTTCAGTTGAATGGAACAGTGACTACACCTTTCGATGGAATGCAAGAAATCATAATTTTCACCCTTATATCTGCTCAACCTGAGAGCTTTCTTCTAGAGTCAAAAGTGGAATATGGTGGAGAAAAAATAAATGCTAAGGGTGAAATTAAAAGTAATGGCCCAAAGAATTGGGAAATGGATGTTGACGTAAGTGTGTCTAGCTTTTCTTTACTGAAAATAGTGTTGTTTTCATGTCAACGTTTTTATGAATGTACAAAATACTAATTTTAAATGTTTGTACTCATTTGGCTCAACATTACACATTCAAAGTCTCTCCAGTAGTCAAGATGATAGCCTCTAATATAAGCAGGTCTTCATTTTGGTGATCATTCATATTGTTTACTATTAAATATTCTATTTCTTTTTTTTAATCCATTGTTTGACATCAAAGAGGCTTATCAAACAAGGTGTAACTCAATCTGCTTTACCATTTGAAATTTTTGAGGGCTATTCCCTAACCAAACACTACCCATGTTGAAAGTACCACCTTTTGACTCGCACAATTTTCATTTTTATTTTTAATGTATTTTTATTCAATGTAAAGAAATGTTTTCTCTTGAATTGGCAAAATATTTTGTGTATCTTGCAGGTTGACACAACAAATCCTGCATTTGACGAATTTAGCTGGCATGGAAAAGTTGGTGAGGATAGAAGGGGAAATGTTTCAGCTGAACTAAAACTAAGGACTCCTTTCAAAGGACTCTCAAATATCATGCTGTCTGGAAGTTTGCTGTAAGTATAATATCTACTGACTTTGTTCAATAGCTAAAGATATTTTATTAATTTTCATATTACTGCAATGGAAGAACACTTATCACAATATTAGACCCAAGTAACCAGAACCGTTGGGCCAACCACAGTTTTTACGTGGTAAAGGTTAGTTTTATGTTGGTTGGCAAATTGAAGTTTGTCTTACATTGAGTCAATGGCTGTTGCCAATGCTTGCCCAACCATGAAAAAGTGAGTTAAAATCAGTTTTAAAAATTCCTTTCTCTTGTTAAGACAACTTTCAAGAGTATACTGTAAATGCTAGTGTGTAAAATAAATTATGTGTGATAATGTTTCTTTTCAAACATTTCAGTCGCAGCACATACTGAAAATATAATATGTTGTTAATGAAAGTAGGAGCTATTCTTAACTTGTAATCACTCACTAGTCTTTTGTCAGCTGCCATGGATGAAAGATGTTTTGGGAATTGGTTATGGTGTATCTGTTTAGCTGTTGCAGAACAAGAACAGGTATTCTTGTGAAAGTGGTTCATGATCTATATATTTCAAATAAACAATGTTATGTGCAGACTAAATTCGATGAAAGATTGCAAACTAAGTAAAATGTAGAAAGTGTTTTGTGCTTCCACTTGAAGGTATCTTGAAAACAATGATAGCATATGAAAGAGAAAGTGCTGTGTATGTCTTTTTTTTATTTTACACAAATAAATTGCACTAAAGTTTATATTTGGTCTCACAATGAATTATACATATCAAAACACAAACCTATCTATACTTTAGTTTTCAGTACATTGACCCAATATAAAAATCACACATTGGGCCAATGTTGGAACCACGGCCAAAATTACCATTGCCAGTGCCGGATCTACAAGCTACAAAACCCCGCAGTGCGGGGGGGCCCGGAGACAAGTTAGCCTTTAGCGGGCCCTCAGCCATTGACATAGCAGAGGGTTCATGTATGTGTTTGTAAAAAATAAACGTAGTTACTCAGGGGTACAGAAACAAATGCAATACAAGGTGCATTCAAGTTCTAAGGTCTAATTTATTTTGAGAAATATACTCACCTCAGAAAGCTGAAAGTGCCGTCATTTCTCAACATAATCACCTTCTAGACATACACATTTTCCACAACGCAGACATCACGATAGCATGGCCTCTGCAAACGCTTTTTTAAAAGTCTGTTTTGTATACTGAATAATCGCTGATGCAAGAGGGGAACGACTGGAAAATGTGCAACCACGGAGACTGTTATTGAGCATTGAAAAGAGCCAAAAATTGCTATGTGTGAGGTCAGGTGAGTATGGACGGAGCATGTGGTTTACTTCAAATTTGTTTTCCATGAAGAGTGTCTGAGCAATGGCCGCCCAATGAGGAGGTGCGTTGTCCTGATGAAAGAACACATCTGCAGCCATTTCCGGCAGTTTCTTTCGCAATGCTGGAAGCAACTTGGTCCTCAAATCAGTTCCATAGCTTGTACCCATCATTGTGGTACCCTTAGGATAGCAAAGCATGAGTATAACGCCTTCGCTGTCCCTAAACATCCCTTTTCTCAGCTGGTTCCTTTGGTTTGTTTTCATACGACGTTTGACATTCCTTGAACTATCGGACCCACGAATGCATATTGCTCACATCCATGACACCACCACAGCATGTCATAGTCAATTTAAGATGAATATTGATGGGTGTTACTCCATGCAGGTGAAGAAAATGGATAACAACACGCTGTTCTTTCGATGTAAATGATGTCATTCCCAGTATCAAAAACATGTCCTTCATTAGATAGTGCCACTAGCTTCCTATGGGCCATATCGTTCTGTCATGTGGCCTCATCAACCTTCAAGAGTGGATGCTTCTTCTCAAACAACTCTCATGTTTATAACTGCTTCTATTAATGAAGAAAAAAAAGGAGACCTTAGAACTTGAATGTACCTCGTATATACAGGTAAAGGCAAAGTTAAGGTATCCTGTGCAGGGTACCTTACCATGGAGACACATTCAGGGTAGGGCCTCACATATTTTCTATGTCGACCATCTTGGAGGTGATGTGATCAGCACCATGCTGTGGCCTTTTTTGCCCCCCAGCTTGCATGCAAGGACAAAGCCAGAAAAATTCCACACATGGTTTCCCGCATGGCAGTCAGACTAGAATCAAGTCAAGAAGAAGAATTACAAGTCAAGAATTACACACCCGTACACATACATTATGTGTGTGTGTGTTCTGTGTGTGTGTATAGAGGTAGGTAGGTAATATTTTGCAGGATGGTTGGGGGGGGGAATATTTGTAGATCCGGCACTGACCATTGCCCAACAGTATGTTTTTACATTTGGCCAACCATTTTTAGTATGGTTGGCCCAACATTAGGCCAACCACTTTTGATTACTCGGGTAACATTTGTGAGTAGCAATTAAAAGCAAGATGAAATTTAATTTTAGCAATCTGAATCTTTTAATCCTAAAAACCTTGATTTTATATTTACAGAAAGCCAAATGATGTTGGAGCTTTGAGAGCAGCATTTGACCTGGAGCATACCTCTGGAACACTACTATGTGATTGGACGTGGAAGTATATGGAGGATATGAGTGGTAAAGTTATAATGAGTTACAATTCAGAGGATGTAAAGAAACATCTGGCTTCGGAAATGTATTTTAGGAATCCAGAAATGAAATTTAGACATGTGTCAGCTGGGTTTGATGTGAATTTGAACAGGAAAGAATGGGAGTAAGTATTAATATAAATTTAGAACATAAAATAAGATTGCATATTTTTTCAATAGCAATAAATTTCTCATCATCCTAATATGTTGACTGGCTAACATGGTTCCCATTAATCTGTGAGTATAGTCTCATGTGTTTCAGTTACAGTTAATCAACAGTCTATTATATTAAATAGCAATGGAAACCAACTAAAGAATGGAGAATATTAAGTAATTGTACTTTAAAGCAAGTCTGGCATTGCTGTGGGCCATGTGATGTCATACAGTATAATACAATTAGCCTGTATCAAGTTAATTAACTTATAATTTGCTAAAAACTTCCAACTATTAATGTTAGCTAAATCTGATTATGGATTTTGAAAGATTGTCAGTTTAGATATTTTATCTGCAATATGTCTAGCTCTATCTTTTATAGTCTGGGAATGGAATTGTAGCAGAGCATGGATATATGAAACTCGTAACAAAATATATAATAAAAAACATACAACTCACATAGACTGAAAGATCTGTATTTTTTAATGCCTTTGTGTTCTGATAGCCTCAATAATGTATAAATACATACTACTATTTGTATTGGCAGATTGAGTAGGAGGTGCAGGGGTATGACTGCATCCCCCCTTCTTCTAAATTATGACTATACTCTGTCCCAGGAGCCTGTGGAGCAAGTGATTTGAGAGAGCTCGACCAATGAACATGCAAGATTAAAGGAGATTGCATGGAGGGTGAAATGTGACTGCAAGCATGCATTGCTTCACTCTACCCATTTGCTTTCTCCCTTTTTCTACAATTGTGCATGATGTTCTTCCACAGATGCCTGGGACAGAGTAGAAAGTGATTATATCTATGCATCTCATCAAAGAAAAAATTAATGCAAAGTAAAGTATAATCCTTCAATAATATCCTTTTCCAGGCTGCCAAAGATATACAAAGAATAAGTTTAACTACTGCATCTCTTTGAAATTCAAATGTGCTGGATTTGAAATTGAATCTAGGATTATCTTTAGTAGCTTTGTTACTGGTCAATGAAGTTAATACTATGATAATTATATTAATATGTACCAGCTGAAGCAGTGGGAATGATACTGGCTTAAGGGCCCCGTGAATAAGGAGGGGGCCCATATTATATAGTTTCATAACTTCTAATTGTAGTTTCTGGTATGCCAAATTTGTACACAAAAGAATGCAATGAGAATTCAACACCACCATTAATATAAAACAAAAACACGAATAAATTAAATAATAGCTAATAATAATATGGTTACATTTTAACACATGGAGATTATCCACAATCAAATAAAAGCATCCAGATGACATCCCATTCACATAAGTCACACAGCATTGATGATCCAAAAATGATCCATGAAACATCCTTTCTGGAGATCTGTTGAACATCCAGAACTTCATCACGAATATCCAAAAGACATTCATTAGATGTCCCCTGGACATTTGTGTGTTGAATGGATAAAATAAACCAATTAACACACATTTGAAATTTAAAATTTTATAAATACGTAATTGTTAAGCACTTTTTGTTTATTCTAGATTTGGTGCCAATAGTACTGTGCAACTAATACAATCTCCTGAAGCAACTATTGAATTTACACTAAATCTGAAGGTGCCTTCACCACAACCTGAAATATATTCAATTGCAAATACCTTTCAGTATAGTCCAAATTTCAGACATGTTGCAGAAAGATTCGGCTATACAACAGCAAATTCTGAAAAGAAGTACTTAGTATTCTCAGAGGTAAGATATAATGTAGAATATCATTTACATAACTATTTTATTTCTTTTTTGGTCATCTCTAGAAAATACAATCTTATTTCTCTTGAATAATTCGGACCACTTGAACATCCCCCTCTCATCTGAGTATAAATCCCTTCATGGGAACCAAGGAATTTGAAATCCCAAGTTTTATTCATAAATGTAGCTATATTTCCTTTGTAAATGAAGAATGGTTAGAACTCTTAAGGAGCTCATGAGCTGTTAGTGAACCAGTTGTTCTTTTTAAGATATATTCTTCATATGTTTCTAATACCTCTATTTTATTCTTTGTTATAACACTTTCACTTATTATATTTCTTCATTCATGTAGAGCAACAACCCCATTTAAGGGTCAGTGTGGATGCCACTGATGTGGTTGACTTTGATCACAAAGTTATGCACATAATATTTGTTAGTCATATTTAG
This sequence comes from Lepisma saccharinum, assembly GCF_977018435.1. Classification (NCBI taxonomy): domain Eukaryota; kingdom Metazoa; phylum Arthropoda; class Insecta; order Zygentoma; family Lepismatidae; genus Lepisma; species Lepisma saccharinum. The sequence goes on from NC_139230.1 coordinate 67,284,453, forward strand.
GCAATTGTGGGTTCAAAATTGATGTGGAATGGGATTTTGTGTCATCACATAAGATCCTCTTTTTGTCACTCATGAAGAGTGAGTAAAGCAGCCAGGTGGTATAGAGAAAGGTTTTGTGTGATACTGATGTTGCAAGTAGGAAAGGTACCTTGTGGGCTTGAGCTGTAACTTGTACTTATCCCTGCTCTGAAATCCTAAAAGGAGAAAAGTTCTGAGGAGAAGGAACTGAAAATGTGATTTATCTTATTTCCAAATTGATATATTTTTTCAAGAATGGAAAAGTATCATGTCATTGGATGCATGTTAGAAAAGAGGGTTGTCTTTTTTTTTAATTTGTGCAGTGATTAAGATTAAAATGTTAATAATTTATAGACAAATATACACAATTTCTTTGAGTTTTTTTAATTACCACATCATTGCATATTTAGATTTACTTTTAAGAAAAGAAGAACATGTTTATATCCATAAAAATTCTATGAAATGGCAGAATATTGCACTAAATTATAAGATATTTGTAGATATATCGGATCGGTAAAATTATCAGTAATTTTACCAATAAACCATATCAACAGATACTGATAGAGTATCAATTGATCTGTCCCATCCCTAAATTATAGTGTGAGGTAGAATATCCAAAATCTTATAGATTTTCTAATAAGGTCAGAATTATTGAAATTTATTTTTCTTTCAGATAAGTAGACCAGGCAATGAAAATAATGTTGTTCTAAGATTTGAATGGGATAAAGACACAAAAGTTATAGAGAACAAGTTAAACCTAACACTGGAAGGACAGAAGGTAGATGCATTATATATTCTAACCACTCCTCGCTACAAGGAAGATACAGTTGTTCTGAATGCTCTATATGACAAAGTTGCTGGTTATCATAGAATTAAGTAAGTAAATATATACAAGGTTACTGGCTTTCATAAAAATAAGTCTTTTATCTGTAAATGGTGATATTGAAAATATTGAAATTTACTAAGAATAAATGTACATTTTACAAATACAGTGAAGGGTGGACAGTAAGGACTTTTACATAAAGTAAATAGTTGACATCCTACCTTCGTACAATGCAGTTAGATTAGGTTTGTCATACTGAACACTAAATTTCATTTTCTCCCCTTCATCTTCTAACTATGCTTCTTGGGAGCAGGATGACTACTCACCAGGAATTGCTTGAATTCTGGAAATTGTGCGTGAATTATTGGCTCTGGGAATTCTGCATGAAATTTTCTCCGTAGACGTGAAAAATTGCAACTTTTATTTATCCAAATCCCATTGAATTTATACATATTTATAAATGACCTGAGACAAGTTTCTCACAGTTTAGCTTTTATTTTTGTCGAGGAAGGAAAAATAAAACAGAATTCCTTCAATCCGTTTACTTTGTTAGTGTCCTTTGCAGAACAATCTATCTGACAGACAGAAGATTATTGCAAGATAATCTTGAAATTCTTATACGATTAACAGGTTTTTTTTTGCAGATTAGCATATCCCGTAACATTTGTGACTTGTAGATATGTTCAGAGTCTGAGTATCTGAAATGGCAGATCTAAACTCCTCGCCTTAAATGAAATATTTTGAATACATATACAGTTTAATTTAATTTAATTAGAATTTTTGGGTACATTGGAATCACACAGACACTTTATATTGTTAATATAATTGAGTGTGTATGTGTGAGAAGTGGTAATATGCGGTGGCAAAGCTAAGGCATAAATACTGGGTAGGCTGAAAAATCTGCTTATATATTTTTATACAGCAGGTCCATGCATCAATTCTTGTTGGTCGCAAAAGTATCAATTACTCTTGAAGCCTTGATCAACAGAAAGTTCTTTAACCAGTTTTTTTTCAATGGCTATTGTACTGAGAGAACTTAATCTTTCATTTTTCATTGAATTACAGAGATAATTTTTTACTGTCTTGAGGGTGCTCATACTTCTTTCGGAGGAAGCTGTTGTAACAGGGAATGTCAAGATCAACTTGATAAGTTGTGTTACTTCTTTGTAGATTGTTTGAAGATCATTGCTAACTATGAATTTTAGAAGGTCTGCAGGAGGTAAATGCTTTTCTTCATCAGCATAGATATTCTTTAAATCATTTTCTAATCGTTCTTTGTTAAAAAATGGATATGTGGACAGAAGGTTATTTAATTTCATCACAGGAAAATGTAGTTTATATCCCCCAAAGCTATTTTGGTCTAGCAATTCAACAAATTTTATCTTTTCAAGATCTCCAAAACATATTTCCATTTGTACAGTCAGTGTGTCCAAGATTTCGTAGGTTAAGCATCTGAGAGCCACGAAGTTTTATTCACTTACATTTATTTCACTACAAATCCTCACTGCAAATGAGTTTTCAACACATAATTTCACAGTAGTATATTTTTATAACATAAATACACTATGTGACACACACACAAACACACGTGCACATGCACTTGAAATAAATTAACATTCAACAATGCAGCGCGTGAACGACGCACTTTGCACAAGAAGACTAGAAGCACAACAGGTTGGTTCTGAGGCTAGCCGCTTTCACCCAGCGAATCGGCAGTCCCCTCCCCTCACACTCCCCTTCCACCTACACAGAGCTCACGCTGTAGCTGCCTTTTAACGTGAGGCTTTTCGTCAAAAGCCTCACAGTTCGGACCAAACGCGCTCTCCTCTTTCTGGTCTGACTGACGAGATATCTGGAAAGATCAGCGGAACCAAACATTCAGATTACATAGTTTAATTCGTTTTAATGAACTTTGATTGTTACAGGGTACAAGAACATTTTAATTTCAACATTTTTTGGGTAGGCTAAGCCTCAAAAGCCTCATAGGAGCTTCACCACTGGTAATACATAAGGTTGAAATAGAGAGAACATTTGCTTGTACCCTTGAATTTTTGGAAAGTTCGCCTTGAAAACCGGGAATTGTATTTGCATTTATCATGATTCTATAGTGGCCACCCTGTGGGAGGGAAGATGAACATATTTTACTTCCCACAAGAGTGCGCACTTTCCCTGAAAAAGTAAAACCAACTTCCACTTTCTACGTTAAGTAGTTTCTCTGCTACTTTTTTTAATACATTCGCTGCACATTTGGAAAACATCCACCTTAGAACCCCCCATCTGCTAAAGGTTAAATATCTACATCAAATTCATTTCAAAAATTATTGTTGAGTACATTAGAACTGGTAAGTTTTCTACTCAATTACATCACTACACAGAGGCAGAGGCACCATATGCCCAAGGGTAGTGTGTGCTACCCCTCTTAGGGTATGGGTGGTCAGTAGGTGAGTCAAGTACCAAATGCCTTCACCACTGATGTGTCTATTCCGGCATATAGTAGCAAAGATTATGTAAAATTTGTTCTTTATATAAAAAATTACAGGGTGGGTGGGTGTCTACTAGCGTCTTCTATGCCTATCTGAAACAGATTACTGTCAATAGATATTCCTATATCAGCCAATACCAGGAGAGTGCCAATATATTTTTTTAAAAGTAGTAACATAATTCTCTTTTTGGGCAAGAAAGGTGAAGGACAGTGGGTGAGCACACTATAGACCTCTATAATCATAGGTATATTCAAAGATATATCATGCCAAACAGATTAAACAATGAAACGTTATTTTTTATCTTACATCATTTTTCTTACTGTTTGATTTATGGAGTTGTTAATATTACTTTTAATTACTGTATTTGCCAGCATATAAGACACATTTGTTTCCTTTAAGAAATAAGTCTGAAAAACAGGGTGTGTCTGATACTCTGATACTCAGTTTCTGATTGCCTTCATTTCTGGAAATTTTCTCTGCTCTGAGTTAGACAATTTCTGTCTTGCCTCCTTGTGCTGTGTGACAAACAAGATTAAAATGTATTATTTTAGAGTTAAATTAGGTAAGTTATTTGTTGAAAGTAGACCTACATATTACTTCATATTTGAAATACTATAAATTTATTATAAATTCAGTGATAAAGCTTTTACCTCAAAAATCTGTACAGAAAAGCAGTGTGTCTTATACACCAACAAATACGGTACCTATGCCTATACCTTTTTTTACTAATTTTATCTGTGAAAATTTTTTCATGGCTCTTAAATTATGAATGTATTTTCCAAATAATGACATATAATAACAAGTATCATGAGTAAGTAAAAAAATCAAACCATAACAAACTAATGTTGTTTCTGTTTATTAAAACCTAATAAGTTAGATATTCTTACTTCATATATAATATAATATAATCATATTAGCTCAGAAACAATATGGTGTTGAAAAAAACTCAAACTCAGAAATAATATACCATAGTAATTTATCATGACCTTGGAAAGGAGAGAGTACATAAACCCAACATTCCAAATGTATTCTATGCATTCTTCTTGTTAACATCTTTCTTACATTTCTAGTCCTTCCACTTAAAGAATATTTTATTTATTTTATTTCTGAAGGATTTCTTCAGCGATAACTTTGTCAATGTGTGTTTCTGATGTCATGTTCATTGGAACCTATTTCATTTCACAGTAGCACCAGCACAAAATACTTTTTGTGTCAAATGTGTGTCCTTAGTGTATGCATCTTCAATTACTTGCATATTGTAGTGTTCTGGTTTTATGTGGTTTTTTTTACAAAATCAGTCTATTAGTTGTATTATTATTTTTCAGAGGTGATTGTTTTATACCAGCAAGTAATCATATTACTACTATTGATGCAAACTACAAAAACTTCTGGAATATGCATGGCATGCTTAATGTGACGAGCCCATTTAAAACGTTGCCATATACTGGAGTGAATTTCAGAAGCATAACACACAGGTAAGTACATGTAAGTGCCTAGCAAAATTTATTACTTTTTTAAGCAATGTACCATCAAATTTAGTAAGCAATTGAAGACTAAAATTGGTAAACGCTGAAGTGCCACAATAATTCAAACACCGTTTTCCACGTTATTTCCTAACACTTTCGCTTTTGGCACTTACAATGTTTACCACTTTTAGACCTCAACTGTGTCTCAACCAGAATTTAAACTTGGATTCAGACTGTTTTTTAGTCTCAAATGAAAGATAGATTTTGCTTATCATTTTGCACAACATGCTCATGTTCAGAGCTATGTCAAATGATATAAGACATATGAAAGAAAAATAAAGTTTAACAACTATTGAAGTTTATCTACAGAAATTTTGTATGCGAAATGTCCCCAAAAAAGAAGCTAATATGCTTGTAAGAACCATAACCCACATAAACAAAATTAGCAAAGAAAAATAAGAACGGAAATCAAAATAGGCAGAAATTTCACATTGAAAAATACCGTGCATTTGTTCTGACTACTGTCCAAGATAGCATGTGACTGCATTGCATGGATGCTGGCATTTTTGACCCATGATGTCGCACTTATTTTTACGCACATATCTTTAGCATGCAGAAAAATGTATTTATATTACATAGTGTATTTTTATATATTTTTAGTATTATTGATTAGTTATTTGCAAGGAATGTCTTAAAAAATACGGTCCTTTTTATTTCAGAGCATTTCAGGAAAGATATTTTGAATTATTTTGGCCCAACAATTCAGCATTTTTCCACTCAAAATACACCATGAAACAAGTTCAGTTAACATCACAAGTAAATGGATCAGTGAACATTGAAATACCACTGGAGAAGCGACATGTTGGAAAAATTTTATATGAATATGTTGTAAGTATTTCAGTTGTATTTTCTCTTTAACCATTACATAATATTTTGCATTCTTGCGATTAGCCACTTCGGTTCCATGCATTTCACTGTAGTGGGCATTACACCTTTTTGATTTCAATAGAAGCAGGCAACAGAAGTTCTGTTGCCACATTTCCCCATGTCTCATTTTTCAGGACACCTGAAAGTACCTATTTGTACAAGTTCAGTTTCAACTTGGATGTGGAATCACATGTAGTAACATGTAGTAAGACATCCTATGCAGCCCCTGCTTATGTTTGAATATCCACCTATAATATCTGTAAAAATTTCCCAGATAATTTAATGATGTGGTTGAAAGGTGACCATACATTCTTTGTCCTTAAAATTTCATGTCAATATTATGAAGCAGTTATAAAATTTTTGTCTTTTATGTTTTTGAATGTAATTTTTTGTTCAGAATGATTTTGTCACCTTCAATTGGAATAACATTTTCTACGAATTGTAATCTAAATAATGTAAAGTACCAGTGTGTGAATGCATGTGTGGAAAATTAGATTCCTTATTAGTATTTCAAATTTTATTTTCTAGAATGACCCTCAAAATACTACCGGAACTTCATCTGTAGAGTACAACAATAGTACTTTCTTGAAAGGGAAATATGAACGTATCTCTCACTCATCTGCAGGTTTGGATAGAGATGTGTCAAGGATTGAAGTAGAAAATAAATTTGCACCTATGGGAGTTGTTTACCTCCATCAACATGAATATAGTGGAGGTACTGGAGGACTGAATCTACCAACTACAGTAAGCATGCATCTTTTATTTTATACTACTATGAAGATCCTACTAATTTAATTGTAGATTGCTACTGCCATTTTTTCCCCACTATTTGTACATTTTGCAGCACTTGTATTAATATTTTCCTGTTCTATAATAATGTTATATGTGTGTAGTGCCAACATATAAATTCAGTGCATATTTTTTAGTTTTACTAACATATTCCAGAAACTCTTAATGAATGCCATTTTTTCCAAGCAAGAATTTAACATTTGAATTATGAGAATAGGTAATTGAGCAATGCACTATTTTTACTTGTCAAATATCTGTGAAACTACACACTGAATACAAAAATGGTTTCTACAAATTTGTTTATTTTTGTAAGAGGAATAAAAATATTAAAATATATATATATGTTTCCCATTTTAAAAAATTGAGTAATTTTCAAATGACCTTGAAAATGCCCCCCTTTCCCTACGAAAACATTCCGGTACCTGGGATTTCTTATGATTTAACTTATGTATCATATAACATCTGTGTTCCAAAATTTAAGCCTAAAGAAGTCTTACAGGGACATAAAGAACGCTCACAAAACCCGCTTGAACGAAGATGCTGCACTCGTTCCATGGCATGTAATTAGCACGTTACCAATAGTGGACAAGCAAGTTCACCTGTTAAATACATTTATTCTTGAACTGTTCGATAAACATGCTCCCATCAGAAACAAACAAGTCTCAGATGCTGTCTAACGCCCTAGAAGATCTTATTAGTGGACAAACCCATGACTTCCTAGAATGAAATAACCTAATAGACCACTTTCAATCTGGGTTCCGTAGCAACCACAGCACATGCACGGCTCTTGCCAATGTAACTGATGACATGAGGTTAGCCATGGACAATCGAGAACTTACAATCCTCGTTCTTCTCGATTTTACCAAAGCTTTCCAAACCATTGACCACAAAATTTTACTCATAAAACGATCATCCCTATTCAGCTTCTCAAACACTACGGTTAACTGGTTCCATTCCTATCTGGAAGGACATCAACAATGTGTCGTTGTCCCATATCAAAAGTCATCATGGAAAAACATCCCCTGCGGCGTTCCTCAAGGCACCATACTGGGCCCCCTCCTGTTTACACTGTATATAAATGACCTCCCGTCTGTGCTTAATCACTGTAGGTATCACATCTATGCCAACGACTTTCAATTATACTTTTCTTTCGCCCCTCAAGAAATATTGAATGCAATCGAATGTGTAAACAACGACCTGAAGAAAATCAACAAGTGGTCGGTAGACCACGGCTTGCACGTCAACCCGACCAAAATCCAGTGTATGCTCATAGGCTCCCCGAAGATTCTGAACAAAATTGACAAATTCAATCTCCCTAAGCTCAGGGTCAATGATAAAGACTTGCCTCTCTCCACTATGGTTAAAAATCTGGGAATTGTGCTCAACAATAATCTTACCTGGAGAGAACACGTAAACTCTGTGTGTAAAAGAGCTTTCGGTGCACTACACTCTCTTTACTGGCTTAAAAACTTCCTCCCCGAATGTATAAAAACCAAACTTATCCAATCTCTTGTTTTCCCTATAATTGATTACTGTGACACTGTTTATTCGGATATTAATCACGAGCAAGCCAAACGCCTTCAGCGAATCCAGAACGCCTGTGTCCGTTTCGTTTTCGACATAAAATATTCCGAACATTTGACACCATATTATGCGAAGGTCGAGTGGCTGAAATTAAGTGATAAACGGATTTACCACAACCTTGCCCTACTGTACAAAGCCCTAGAAATAAAAGATCCAAAATACCTTTCCAGGCAGTTTCAATATCTTTCCGACTTTCACTCCCGCAACACCAGATCACGTGTAAAATCTCTGTTATCCATCCCTACCCACAGATCTAACTTCTACGCCAATTTGTTTACCGTTACCTCTGCAGGACACTGGAACAGACTGTCCCCCGAAATCCAAGCCTCCTCCTCAATTGTAACATTCAAAAGACAATTAAAACTATACATGCTAAACAATCAAATTCCCAGAAAGCAATGCGTTATACATTTAGCTCCCGAAATCTGCTTTCTATGTAGGTATTTGCGTGTGAATATGTTTGTGTGTGTGTGTGTGTGTGTGTGTGTGTGTCCATATAGAAAGTGTAGTGCTTTTATTTTTAATTTTGCTTTTCAGTTATATTTGTCTTTGTGTTAGTAAAAATAATGAGCAATGTAATTAATGGTTAATCCATGACTTGACTGCTCGTATTCAAACTGTATTGCTTTCATTTTATTTTCATTCTACTTTCATTACTTTATTTTTTTTATTACTTTATTTCTCATTTATCTTTTTTTTATTTTTTAATTGTATACAATTAACTGTAAAGAAAAAGAATGGAACACTGTAATTAATGGTTAAGTGGAAGAGAAGGCATTAATGCCTTAACCTCACCATGTAAACAAAGTCGTTAATAAATAAATAAATAAATAAATAATTTGCTTTTCCACTTGAAGTCGTGTGGCCGCGGTGGCTCAGTCAGTAACGTGTCTGACTACCATGCTCAAGGTCCCGGGTTCGATCCCCGGCCGGTTCAAATCCGGGAACTTTTCTAACGTTTGGAAGCGGCCCCAGTGCCCACCCAGCATCGAATAACATGGGTACCTGGGGGAAACCCTGGGGGGTAAAGGCGGTCAGGGGCATGATGCTGATCACATCACCCCCACTCACGACCGGATCAAGAAAGTGTGGAGCGTTACCCCCACACCCCCTATACGCCTTCATGGCGTGGTGCTAAGCACAGGGGAGCACTTTACCTTTTTTTGTCCACTTGAAATCAAATAACTTTTATTTGTAACATTTCTTTTGAAAATGCTTTGTTTGTGAGATATTTCGAATTATCAACTTAAATAGTACACCCTGTACATAAGAGAAACTTGAATCACAAAATAATTGTGTGAGATTAATTAACAATGAGCTTAGTAAATTTTGTCTGTATTTCAATAGCTATTAACTAGATTAGTTGTCAATATTTGTACTTGTGTATTTAAATTTATTTAAATTTAAAGTAAGTCACTTACATTATGAATTGAAATAAAATGAAACTACAAATTTGTATAAGAATGTTTGTTTTTGAAATGTGAGTATCAGGTTGCTTAATGTTGGAATGGACAAAATCATTTCTAGTTAGAAGGGAGAATTAAACTTTTTTTGTTTCATTGGAGGAAGCAAGGGAATTCTGGGCATCTTTGCCCATTTGTACCAAGTTGTTTATGAAAATACCATTTTTAATGTGTGAATTTAAGAATATGATGTGTTTCCAAGCATTGAGAAGAGTGAAATTTCACATATTTTGTATTTGATCATAGGAAACAGATCGTGTAGAAGTGTTCAGCTTGCGTAAAGAGAAACCAATTAACATAACCGGAGAAATGGTAGTAAAAACCACCTTTACTGGAAAAGAAATAAAACTTAAAGGTAAGCAAGTTTTTGTATTATGTTGTCCATGTCAATTATAGAAAATTATACTCACTCCTGTGGATAAATAATATTATGAACACAATCTTCTACCCTGAAGATGAGAGTGATGTTAGCTCTCGAAAAGCTTGGAATCTTTTCCACAACTCACCTGGTCGATAGCCCAAGAGAATCTTTTCATTATGAACACAATTTTATCCATAGCAAGTCACGAAACACAGATTTAGTCTTTTATGCCATTGCATATTGAAAAATCATTGCTTTCTGCAAATTGTGCCACTGTTCAGTATGCAGTGAAAAATACTATGAAAATTAAAACATTGCAGCAATGGGAGTATTAGTAATTAGTATTCAATAATATTCTCGTAAGGGAACTTAATTCTTGTGTGTTTTTAGTTTTTTTGGGCTGATTTGTCATTTTTAATATCTGTTTGATAACAAGGTTTCCTGTGTGTAGAGTGCTTTTCAAAAGTTCTTTTGGGGAGTTGTCAACTGAATTGTTAGGACCTTTTATATCTAGTGTATTTTTTCCCCCTGTAATTAGTAGTTTTGTGATGTTTACATCAAGGAACCTCCTTAACCATCCGTCATCTGTGCCCTCATAGTAGCACAAATGTCCCGCATGCAGCACTCAATGCCACCCTATTGAAACCAATGTTATTTACATGAATTGTTGATGCAAATCGATGTTGAATTACACTAGCACTTACTGGATATTGGGTGAAATATATATATGAACACAAACACGTTCATTTTTGACATTTTTATTAGCTATTAAATGAGATAAACTAAAAAATGAGAGAAAGTGTCCCATAGAATTACAAGCTTACACTCTTGAAGCTAATGCACCAAAATATTATTCTAAAAATAATTAGAACTTTGCCGTTTAATGAAGGAACTAAAAAATGAACTTACCATCCACAAACTTTTCGACATATTTTTAAAAAATTTTCAATTTATTTTTAAAAAAATTTCAACATATTTTTCAAAATGAATTGAAATCGTAAAACTTATATAGGCTATTTGTTCCAAATTTCTCTGTCAAGATCTTACTGATTCTCAGAAAAAGCTATTAAATTTATGAAACACAACTCGAAGAAACTGACAAAATATTTTTTAAATATTCACATCTCAATATGTTTCTCCTACTTTTATGAGATATAAGTAAAGAAAAGCCATACTGACTCAAATAAAAGGAACCAAATGGTGTCACTTTTTCCATATCGTTATTTTGACAACTCTGACATTTTGTATGGCTACTGCAATGGTTTCTGCATACAAAGAATTTGCATTCTGAACAACGTACTGTAATTTTATTCTTCTTATTTCCGCCAAATGCATGGCTGGTGTGCTATGATTTAAAGTAGGAAACGTTCCCACGCATGGTACTGAGTGCTGCCAAAAAAGAACCGGTCACTTCAGAGGCGTGTAAGCAACTGAAAGAACACCAGAGAAAAGGCGCGAATGCCCCTATGTTTTCGTGGGAATAGTGTAGATAGGTTACCTAGTGCTTTTTTGACCATTATTGCACGGGTAAGGAAAATAGTTCAAACTCTTAAAGAAGGCTGCACACTGTGTGGGTTACAGAGGCTTAAAGTCATGTTTCATTTTTGAGTAGGGTTATGTTTGTTATATTTTTGTATGGTACCTGAACTCAATATGGTCTATTTCCTGTTTCCAAGTAATTACATGGGCGTCCGGAAGGGGGGGCAAGGGGGGGCCGTGGCCCCCCCCTGGAAAACGAAAGTCAACCAAAAATTACATATTTCACACATATAATTTAATTTCAACCACAATAATGTGGGTTAATTATTGCATGAACATGATAAATTCAAATTTAAGCAATGTTTTTTGAGGGATGAACACTATTATTGAGGAAAATATGCCATGTTGGCCCCCCCCCTGGAAAAAAAATACCTTCCTTGCCCCTCCCTGGAAAAAATCCTGCGGATGTCCATGAGTAATTACATGGTTAATTTAGCAGATGACGCTAGTATGTCATTTAGACTGTCCGAATAACGTGATTGAACCTGTTGGCTGTACCTATAGTACAGTAACTTGAGGACAAAGAAGCAAAATAGCTGGTTCCCATGATTGTGTTCTATGTGATCTAATATTGCATATGGAAGTTATTACTTACTGCATCTTCCAAGTAATAGGCATTTATATATCTAGTACATATTATGATAGCTCATGATTTGTACTTTACAACAATGTACTTAGTTTAGACTTTAATCTAAAGTACTGTTTATAACAAAGGAAAAAATAACACTATTTAAGGTGTACTCAATATGGCCTACTTAGGAATATATCATGAAGGACATGCGCAAATGTGACATTTGTTACTTTTATGTGTGTGGGAGTCACTAAGGATGATGAAGGACCTTTCATTAGCCCAGACACTGATGTGTAATCCATGGTCTTCTGGTAACAAATTGTAACATGTCACTCCCTTGTTTACTGATTTGTAAACAATGTTATTTCTTTGTGCAAAACTCATATGCCATTATGTAAATGAAATGTAAGTGTAGCAATGTAATGTGCGTACAAATTAAAAGCGGTATGGAGCACAAATATACAATATACAAAATATACAAGTAAGATTCTTAAAGCAAATGTTGAAAATGATGACCTTGTTCTTGAATACACATGTTAACATATTTTTCCATATTTCTTGCAACATTATGGAGGACATCTACTACAGTTATACTCCTAATTTTCTCAGTGATGTGGTGCCTCAGCTCTTCTAAGGTGTGTGGCTTCTGCCTGTATACTTTTTTCTTCAAACCCCCCCACAATAAGTAGTCCGGACTTGAAAGATCTGGGGATCTGGCAGGCCACAGTCCCTTTGAAATAATCCTGTGTCCAAAGAAATCTCTTAACATAGCCATAGTCTCACTGGAAGTATGCGGAGTTGTGCCGTCCTGCTGAAACCAGCACCGGCGTTTCTCTGGTTCCAACATTGCAACAAACTGCATTATAATGTTTTGGCAAGTTTCACTATCTATTGTGTTTTTTTAAAAAAATGGGCCCTAACACTCGCCACCTGGATATGGCACACCAGACACCAACTTTCTGAGGGTGGAGGGGGGACTCCACGAAAAGATGGGGATTTTCAGAGCTCCATGTTCAATAATTTTGCGAAGACACGTAACCATTCAGGTGAAACCATGCTTCATCGGAAAAGAACACGTAGTCCAACACAGTGATGTCATTCCCAATTAAGTCCTTCAACCATTGACAGTAGTGCACACGATTAGGGTACTCAATTCGTTTTAATTCTTGAAAAATCTTGAATTCGATATGGATATAATTTCAACATTTTCCTCACTGCGGTATGGGCTGATCCTACGGACATTTGCATCTCCTGGCTTAGGTGTCGTAAAGGTTTGTGGGGAGATCATGTCATTATTTCATTAACATTAGTCACTGCCTCTTGTGTTAGTACAGTCCTCCTACGTTGGTGTTTCACGTTACATACAGATCCTGTCTCACAGAATTTATTGACCATTTTCTGAATTGAACTTACAGTCAGAGCACTCTTACCGAACATTTCCGTGAATTTACTGCAGCTTTTTTTTGAATGAATTTGTTCTGAAATATTGTTCAACAATAAAGGCACGTTCCTGAACACTAAATGGCATGGTAGAGGGCACCTCGTCATCTCGTCACCTCCCCTTCCCTCTCTTCTGATACAATAAACTTTTCCTGTAACAATGGGCATAACGGAACGGACTGAACATAACGGATGACAACAACAAAAACAAGACTCAAATATACCTTACGTACCACTTTTAAATTGAACGCACTGTACTTATCTACATATAAAAACAACATTGTGGTACTTTCTTTACAATTTCTGTTGCTTATTTTCATGCAAATGAGCCCGACCCTATGGCCGAGTGGTTAGCACATCGTGCTGCGATGCCAAGGGTCCCGGGTTTGAATCCTGGTCGGGCTTGGTTGTTTGTGAATGTCCATTCATCAATTTCATCATTTCATCACTCATCACCATCTTCGCAAATTAGCCAAGAGGCACAAAACGCGAAGTAAAATAAACTAAATCAATCAATCAATCAATCATGCAAATGAACAAAATATATGACTAGGCCATATTGGATACGTATGTACCCAGTATAGCCTAAACATAACTTTTTAATAAAATCTTCCTTAGATCCATGTTATTATTTGGAATTAGCTCTAATATTTAGTAAACGTCCAGAAATGTTACCTCTTTTCAATCTTGCAATTAGTTTTACCTTTCTGACTTTGTACACCATTAGAAGCAATCACAAACCTTAGGTAGGCCATATTGGGTTCAGGTACCTTACATTAATATTTTTTACTGTGTTATTTTTAATTTCTTGGTAGTCTAAGTACAAGGAGTTGTTCAAAGTACTTAAAAATATCTTCAATGTTTGATTGATCCATTGACATAAATACATTTTTTGTGTGTAGGTTTAAGACAATGCCATTTCAGTACATGGATTTAAATGATAATTTTAGTGGTCTATTAATTCTATAACCTTGTGCACAATTTTGGCATTTTGTTATTGTTCTTACGAATGTAAAGGTGTAGTTTGTACACTGCTTTTGTAAAGAAGTATCTAAAAAAATTGCAATATTTTTCTAAGGTAAACTTGCACATAATGAATGAAGTGACATGATCATTCAGATTCATAATTATACATAATTTGTTATTTTATTTACATAAGTACCCCATTCATTTTAGTAATATATTAATTAACATAATAAAATTTATATATGTGATCTATGTGGGTTTTTATGACTGTCATGAATTAATTCTTACTGTGTAATTTTAAACCATTGTTTAAAAAGTGTGGAACAACATGAGAACATTACTTTACTTTATTGTTATATTCTATTTCCTCCTAAAATTCTGAAAATTTTATGATTGTTGTCAGTAGCACCCATTTCAACCCTTAGGTGGGATGATTGCCTTCAATGCTCAAAGTGGAAATGTGTGCTTGTAAGTTCAATGTGGAGACAATGATGCACGAGGGGGGGGGGGGAATGGTTGCACACATTATCCTAGGTGGGGTGGATGCTTTACACAAATTTACACATTATCCTAACTGAGGGAAGCTTTACACAAATTTTCTTTAACTATCATCCTCCTATGCTCACCCCCCACCACCCCCAAAACACAGAGTACTGGTTGCCTTGCATCATTGGGGTGGGTGGTGAACAGGTGAGATCAGCAGTAAAGAAGTAGTGAAGTAAGGATAAAGTAATTTTAAGAGAGGAAGTTTTTTATATTATGTCTAGTTAGCCAAAGGGTGTATTGAATGAAAAGATATTGTGAGAACATCATTTACCACACTATCCGGAAACAAGCCCAAAATTCTGTGATTATTTAACGAACACAATAACCTTTTCTTCCAGAAAAGGATTCTCTACATAACTGATCTTACATGCAAAAAAATCCTCTATCTGGTAATGAAATAGCTTCCATAATGGCAGTAAGTGGGTACATATCCACAAAAAAATGGAAAATTTCCAAAAAATAAGTACCTTCAGAATCATGTTGCACTGAATAATTTTGGCTCACGGCGTGGTGCATAGCACAGGGAAGCACTTTACCTTTACCTTAACAGGGAGAAATGAACAGCTAATTGATAAAGGATTTTGGGCAATTGATTTCACATTGTGCATTAAATATTGATTTCCCACCATCCATGTCTTATTTTTTTTCTACTAGTTCTGAAGTATTCATTCATATGGAACAAGGATGAAACCCCTCCAATTTTAACAAATAAAAAAATAGAACAGTCTGTTGTTTTTGCCAAAGTATGATGACAATTTCCAATTATCACAGTACTTAAGCCATGCTGAATTGTCAGATAATTCATTGGAATATAATGCAATCATAAAATTTTTGATTGTAGATGATTTGTTCATAATTACCGGTGAACTGATCATAGAGGAGATAATAGGTACCAGTTTTTTCACCTTAAGCATTTCACTGAAGGGGAGGAGTTACAGTTTCGCATTAGTTGTGCATTTATTTCAATATCGTCCGAATGCGCACTGCTACTAAAAGAAAAGTGGACGTATGCAAGAGTATGAACTTCTCCCCATGTTGCAAGTGGAAGCATTTTTTTAATGTTGATTATTAAGCTAGACACGATGTTTGAAAAATATGATGAATAAGAATTTTCGGAATCCCATGTATTCCTTAAGGAGAATCAACTTCAACATGAAGTTACTGCTAATTAAATGGAAGTTTCGACTCTTTCGCTGGTCAAACACATCTTCAAATGGCCCTCTCCCCATTGATATCTTTTTCTATGCCTTCAGAAGTTTAATATTCCCAAGAGCTTACTCCCATAAGCGCAATGCATTTCTCCTTGCCTTCTATGGCCATCCTGGCAGTGTTGCCAAACCTGATTTGCATAAAAGAGCTAAATTTCACCTTAAATCGAGTTGAAACTGACTTTCAAGGAGCTAGATTTACGAAGGCTGGATAAAGTGCCTCCTAAGATAATTTTAGTTGTCAAAGGGGCGAGGGCACTGCTTTTACTGTTAACTTTAAAGTGATGACAATTTATTCTTAGTTTTCACCATCTAGATCCGGCGGCGTCAACAATCTCAAAAATCGAGCCTCCCCAATGGTGCAGTGGTAGTTGCCTTGTAATCAAAGGGTCGATACCTGGTGGAGGTACATTGTGGTTCGGATCCCACTTTAAACTGTAGGTCTAGTCCCGATTAACCTTACTGTGCATAAAGTGGTCTTAAAACACCAAATCAATCAATCAATAAACATCTCAATAATCCAGCGATGGCATATGAAAACAAAAATAAAGGATTCCCTGATAACAATATTATGTCATTCACATCAAACATATTCTATAGAAAGTAGCTGTGGAGGTAAGAGGGGGTGTGGTGATGCAGCCAATATAACAATATCACGTCACATGCAAAATGTATATTCACGGCAAAAGTTGGTCTATGTGGGCCGGAGCCAGTGATGGCATCATAGTAGGGCATGGGAGCAAGCACCCCAGTTCACAGCCAAATGAGTACATGGAAGAGCCAGATCTGGCTACAAGAGAGCTAAGTTGGCAACATTGCCATCGAGGAAAGAGCCTCATGGAGACTATTCTGCATGCTCTTAAGTAAAAAATTTTCTATAAAACTTTGTTCAGTTGTGGTTATAAAGTGTACTGTTAAAAAATATATTTTCATCTAAGATATCTAGGTTCTTTTAATATTGACTGACATTTTTCCAAGGCATCTCTGTTTGTCTTCATATATCAGCTACTTTTTTTAATTGTTAGATAAATATGGTTTTACTTGTATTCATATTTCTTATATTCCATATGTTATATTTTTTCAGCAATCCATCCAAATAGGACAGTAGAACTAGATACAGAATATAACTTCCTTGATCATGAATTTACACAAAACTCAACATTATACCTAGACCCACACACTAGCATTGGTTATGATCTTACCATAATTAACCAAACCACTGTAAGTACATATTTTTTTAATTGTGTATGTGTATACGTATATATCTATAATATATATATGTAGGAAAAATTGAATTTGTGAACTTAATGATTCAGGTAATAAATATTCAAAATAAAATTATTTACTTTAGAAATCAGTTTTACAATTTTTTTTATAAATGTAGCAGCAGTTTAAAACCAATGTTGGTTGTCTTAAATACGGAGAAACTAGTACTCACTTTTATCAGCGAAGCTGTTTTTTCTT
The DNA here is from genome assembly GCF_977018435.1 of Lepisma saccharinum. Classification (NCBI taxonomy): domain Eukaryota; kingdom Metazoa; phylum Arthropoda; class Insecta; order Zygentoma; family Lepismatidae; genus Lepisma; species Lepisma saccharinum. The sequence continues at coordinate 67,302,101 of NC_139230.1, forward strand.
TCGATTAATTTCAGTGGCCACTTTCACCATCCTCATTGGAAATTGCTGTACTGTTGCTTGGTGTGCGTCTTTTGTTGGTTTGCCTTCCCCTACCATCCCACCACTTCCAACCGCATATCCAAAGCCCTTCTCCCATATAGCATCAAAGTAGCGTACAAACCCAATTCCAAAATAGCTGATAAACTGAACAAACACAAATGGTACTTCCTCTCCCCCCTTGATAACCCAGTTGTATACAATGCAGAGTATGAATGTAAGGCACATTACATCGGCAGGTCCATCAGATCTGTCAATGAAAGAATCCAACAGCACCTAGCAGATGCGAAAAAAGCCCAACCCACTACTGGTCTTGCTAAACATATCAAATACAATAGCCATAAAAGACCAGGAGGGTGAGGGAGGTTGAATGAAAATGACCTCCTCTGGATGGTAGTACTGTGTCACCCTCTATGATAAGCACATTTTTTGCAGTCTGTCTGGATACTTTTGATCACTTAGAATATCTCCACTTCTAATCCTTAGAGGAAAGTGGAGTTAACTATCTCCAATTTCCTGGCTATTTTTTTGAGCCAGACCTATTCCAGACCTAAGAATACATTATGTTCTATCTCCTCTAAATTTGATAAATTGGAGTTAGGTCCAAAGTAACGAAAAGTGGTTGGCCCATCGTTGGGTCAATGTACTGAAAATAGTTAGCCAAATGTAAGAACGAACATACCATTGGCTAACGGCTAATTTTGCCCATGGTTTACGTTGGCCTAATGCATGGTTTTTTCTTCGGGCCAACGTACTGAAAACTAAAGTATAGATAAGTTTGTGTTCTGATATATAATCAGAACAGCACATATAGTGTATAAACAGCATATATATATTTATTTATTTATTGTGAGGCCAAATGTAAACAATAGTACAAATTATTTGTGGAAAAAAACACACAGCACTTTCTCATTCATATGGTATCATTGTTTTCAAAGTTGCTTCAAGTGATAGCACAAAAAACTTTCCAGAGTTTACATAATTTTCCACCTTTCAAGGAATTTAGTCTTCACATAACATTATTTAACCACCTTCACAAGAATACCTGTAGGAATGTTCTTGTTCTGCTACAGCTAAAGAGACAAACAATGAACAATTCCCAACACATCTTTCATCCATGGTGGCTGACATAGGACTGGTTGGTGAGTGACTGCATGTTAAAAATAGCTTCTACTTTCATTGAAAAAATATTGTCATTTTTATACCAAGTTGTATCACATTTACTCTTTTTCTGTAGGATATGATGGAAAAACAACTTTTTGAATTAAATATAGCCTACCCATTGAGAAACTTTGCTATTCATGGAAACTATGAACTCATGGAAGGAGCTCTACAGTCAGAATTGTCATTTAACTGGGACAGAACCCAGAGAAACAAAACTATTGGCTCTGTCGTAGGATGGAAGAGAATAAGTTCAGAGCCAAATGAACAGGAAGCGAGTGTATCAGTCAAACATCCATCACTTGCAAGGGTGGGTATAGTGGTGTAATTATATTCATAATGCTTTATTTAATGTGTAAACAGATACATACATTATTGAGTAATGGCTACAAGTTGAAATAATTATTTTAAGTAATTGATAATACTATTAAGCTTTGTTTCCATGTTTAATAAAACACTAAAATACTGACCAAGGCAAAACTTATTGTAAAATAAGACACTATAAATGTTACGATATCATCCTCTAAGAGGGTCTTCTTCAGACAAAGGTTCACAATAAATTAGAAAAGAAAGAATTTATTCTGAATCTTTGTCTGAAGAAGACTCTGTCAGAGGGTGGAAACATTTTTCTTATAGCATCTTATTTTACAATAAATTTTGTCTTGGTCGGCATTTTAGTGTTTAATTAATTGGCACAAGATTTCATCAACTCCAATAGTACTTGATTACTGCAAGACCAAAATATGTTAATGTACACAGTGTTTCACTCATAGGAGGCACCAAATTATCATATAATATAGACATAAGCTACAAGGTAAGCATACATAATTGTGGCAGAACATACCTTGAGCCCAGCATATCACATCACAACATATGGTGGAAGTGGCCAACCTCTTCCTGAAGGCACAAAGCAAATCTGCGCTAAAAGTTTGTGAATGGCATAATTAACTGCATGTGGTGATGGTTTCAATCACAGCAGTGATGTTTTCTTTAAGTTCTATGATTGTGCTTAATTTATTGGCATTAACTTGTCCCTTCTGCATGCCCCATAAGATGAAGCATGCGAGGAGGGACACTTAGGTCTTGGAGACTTTGTTGTCAACATCCTTTCAAGATGATGCGATATTCAACATCATGCTGGCAGTAAACACTTTGTAACTTAAATGTTATTCAACTGATTACAGAATGCACATGTTGTATCCAATGATGCTTCAAAAAAGATGGACGATATGACTTGATGCCTCTTACTAGAGAAACATCCTATATTAGTACTGACGTACATGTACAGGGTGTATCATAATACAGTAAAGAACTTTCAGAATTTCGACTAAACTATATGGAATACAACAATTATATTTGTTATGTATCAATCAGTAACATTTCAAGTTTCTATGATTGTCTATAAATGGCTACCAATGTCTACAAATGTTCAATGTGTTTTCCACCAGTTCTGCAACACACATCCCATCGAAATTCGAGTTCTTGACACACTTTTCCCAAGAACTACTCATCCACCAATGCAAGGGCATTTCTTATTCTCTCCCTTAGCTGTTGCACATTCTGTGATATAGGTAGGACATAGACTTTGTCTTTCACAAAGCCCCAAGGGGTTTGTAAGGTCTGGGGACCTGTGATAGGCGTCATTTTCTTTAACACTATACCAACGCCATAATGACTGTGTTTACAAATGTCTTGCGCATGTAAACAAAACTTAGATTTTCTCATTGTTATAAAGCAAACCTCATTGTTGTGTTTCAGATAATATTTTCGGGCCTCCCCCATGGCGCAGTCTTTGCCTTGTAATCAAGGGGTCCCGGGTTCGATACCCGGTGGAGGCACAAGTGGTTCGGATCCCACTTTAAACTGTAGGTCCAGTCCCGATTAGCCTTACTGTGCATAAAGTGGACTTAAAACAGCAACTCAGATAATATTCTAACAAGAATCCTGATAAGTTGTTTACACTATTAAGATACACACTGTACATAACCACAGAGCTGCACATCGGCCAGATTCGCTTACTAAGCCCGCCTGGCTGGTGAGCGGGCGAATAAAACTATACACCTGGGTTTTGACCCATCAATCATCGAAAGCCCATGGGTAACTGGAAGGCCTTGCAAGACTAAGCTTGCTTATCTTCAGTGAATGCTCACTCCGGTTAAGCACAGTCTCCAGATACATAAGTGACGCAGTCACCATTGCCAACTTTTAGATTCTAAACTGGTCAAGGAGCACTGAAAATGTTCATCATGTTTATCAATTTCAAATTGCAGACATTTATTCCTTAGTAGAAAACATTTGTATGACTTGCACCCAGTGGCGGTAATTGGGTTCCAAAACTAGGGGGACAAGGTGCAAAAAGTGGGGGGGACAGTTTAATTTCCCTTGGTACATAAGGTTAGTGTGGTGCAAAAATGGCAAAAAGTGGGGGCAACTACCCCCTCTTGGCCTTGCCCCTGATCGCCGCCACTGCTGACACCTGTAAAGGAGTACGAACCTAGTTTCGCAAAAAGTGCCATTGTAAATATTTTGGAACTTTGTGTGACTGGTGGTTGTTCTACATTAAACATTTTTTTGGGGGTGCTCCCCTATGGCACAGTGGTAGGGTCATCACCTTGTAATCAAGGGGTCCCAGGTTCGATACCCGGTGGAGGCACATGGTGGTTCAGATCCCACTTTAAACTATAGGCCCAGTCCCGATTAGCCTTATTGTAAATAAATTGACCAAATAAATGAATCAATCAATCAAACAGATTTTCTCTCTAGTGTAATTTTGCCAATTCAATATCCAAATTAGTTGCTCAAGATATCCCCCCCCCCCCTGAACACTAAGGCACTATGTTCCATAAAATGGAACATGAAATCTGAATTTGCATTATAAAAGGTTTTTGAATATTGTCATATCTTTCAACATATCGTCGTTCGCTCATGTTGTTGCTAGTTATCTAGGGGTCCATGTCGAAATCTTACACCCCTTATTTCGCAGGTGATTTTTTAAATTTTTTTTTATAAAGATTATGTGCTGCTAATTGTGAATAATAAAATTCTGGAGCTCTGAAATAAGTATTTAAGACTGTACAGCTGTTTGAAGTTGAGATGTAGCCGTTTAAAGTTGCGAGGTGGTTGCTGTGTTGAAATTTCCCACCGATTCCGGGCTCCGACCCTTGGGTAATTAACTTATCACCTCCTACCGCTACCACGGCACTGCCTCCGCTCCGCTCTGGCTATCTGCCTTTCTATATAGAGTCCCTTTTGAAGGTATGTTAGAAACTGGCCAGAGCCAACTGTCCCCAATACTATTTTTCGCACCGACACATTTAGGTACCAAAGAAATAAGGCTGAAATTAAACCTCAAAAGGGTAACTTACCTCTTTATCTCAAGTGCAGGCTGAATTGCAGGTCGAAGTAATTTGAAAGTCCAAATGAAAAGTAAGTCGTATGTCAAAAGCCTTGGTTGTCCTTTTCCACAGAATACCCTCCCCTGTCCATACCATCATAGAAATAAGAAGTTGCAAATTATCCCATCCCACAAGTCATTCAAAAAATACAACCCTCCCTTTTCTGGCCCACAGTTGCAAAGAGAAATGTGCACGATGTTCCACAAGATAACATATTTACACACGCTGAGGATACCGTTCAACAATATGTTGAATGATATTCCTCATCGCGTCTCGTCGCTGTTTTCCATGCCTGTCAAACCACATAAACTCATCCAGATACTCCTCCAAAAAATGTGACCACATAACATTCCTTTTCCTCAAATGCCTCTTCGCAACAGACCAATATCCTTCAATCCTGTAAGTGCAAACTCCTGTTACCGGGTCAACGAAGTGCGCCTTATGTTTCACAGTCCTGTGAGTGTAAGGGGAAACACCACCAAGATGTGGAAGACATTTGTAAGATGCCCATTCATCCGACCAGATTTCCATTCCTGGAAGAACATGCTTCTCGATCAATGGAATGAGGGTTTCGGATGTACAATCATCAACAAGCAGAAGCAAGCCCCTTTCTGCATTGCAATCATACAATCCGAAAACCCACAGTTCTGCAACTACCCTTCCTGTGTTGTACTTTTTCTTGCAAAACACACTTTCATCTATCTGCACAACAGAGCCCATGCCACCTAAGCTGTTGTCTGACTGAAGTATCTTTCAGGAACAAATATCTCACAGATACCAGTAAAACCGAACAACTCTCGCCTTCCGCAAACCACAAATATCACATGCCAAACCAACAGAAGTCCCAAAACACCAAAGAAACATAAACGAGAATATGTCGCGCCAAGGCAACTTCATATTCTTGAAGAATGTTCCCAGTGTCACAGAACGATCAAACCTACACTTTCCACAATGCCAGAAAACCAACTCAGATTCACCTATGCCATACTGTAATCTCATGAACACATTCCTACGATACCTTCTGGAACACCCCCTTCTTCAGGCACTTCTAGGCATGAATCACCACCATGCCGCGTCAAGTTTATCAATCAAGGAAAAGGTTTCGGGTATGAAATGGTGAAAGATATAAAACTTGTCTCCGTTTGAAAGTAAAATCCATACCCATTATCATTGTTCACTAAAATCCACATATACAAATTAAAAATGGTTAAAACTATAAATTCCCAATTCCCCTAACCCCCGTGTAGTTACCACCTCTTGCTTCCTTATTAAATGCAGGAAACTGGCACAGGCTATTTCCTTCCCACCTAACTACTTCCCCTCTCCACCTACGTCACTTCCGGGTCGAACTCTCATATTTCCTGAGCCACGTGAACTACCTCCGGTGTAACCTGGAAACCTATTTTGTTTCTCTTTTTGCCGTTTTCCCACCTTTTGAACATATTAATCCAAATTTCATCAAGGTTTCCATACTCCCTATTTAGTTTTCTATTTCTATCTTTGCAAATGTTGGCTGCCTCATATACGTTCCTATTAATGGCTTTACTTACCCTTTTGATAATCTGTCTTTTCTTGATTTTGTGTGAATTTTCTATGATATGCTCAAATAAGCCCGTTCTAGGTATTGCTTTGCTAATGTCTTTATCATGCTCCTTCCATCTCACTTTCATACTACTTTCTGTTTGCCCAATGTATTCTTTATCCCAACTACACCTAATGCTATACACTCCTTTCTCTTCTTCCTCCTTAACTCCTCCTGCCCTTTTATACTCCATAAAGTGTTTCTCAATGTTACGAGCAGCTTTCTTCCCTCATTTAATATTATTATTTTAATGTTTTTTCAATTTTTTTCAAGACACACTTAAAGTATGGGATTCCCGTGAACTTGTATTTCCTTTTTTCTTCTTCACCTTCATTATTAGTTCTCATTACACTCTCCTTTTTCCTAGGGTTTTCTGTTGTTTCCTTTTCACAAACTTATAAGCACTTCTTCTTATCCTTCTCATTTCATCCTCCCTATACCCATTCCTACTTCCTATTCTCATAATTCATTTCTCCTCTTTTAACAGTTCCTCCTTTTCATTACACAGTCTATTCACCCTAATATAAAAATTCAAAAATACATTGTTTTTCGTTCTTCTCGCGTGTTCCGATTCTTTCTTAATGTATATGTGTCCTGCTAGTTCTTTATGAAATACTTCCGTCCTAACTTTCCCTTTATTGCTAACAATTCTGAGGTCCAAAATGTTAATTTCACCATTTTCAATTTCCTCCCTGGTATACCTGATGCGATCCTCTTGCTCTCCCAGAATGTTAAATATTCTATTTAGGCCATTTTCCTCCCCGATTATCAGTATGTCATCGACATATCTTCCAAAAAATTTGACCTCATCTTTCACTTGCTCTAAGGCTACTTTTTCAATGTAGTGCAAGAAAATGTTGGAGATAATCCCAGAAACTGGGTTTCCCATAGCTAAACCTTCCTTCTGTAGATAAATTTTGTTATTAAAGTGGAAATAGTTATATCCTGTAACCAGTTGGAACCATCTTGCATATTCCCACGCTTCTACTACGTCCACCCCTTTTTCCATAAGCCACCTTTGTAAACAATCGGCTGCCTTATCTCTAGTAACACTGGGATATAGGTTTACAATGTCAAAACTCATAATTCTATCATGGGATGTTATTTCCAATGTTTCTATTTCTTTTTTCACTTTCCATGAATTTCTAACGCTGGGTGTGGTTTTTTCCCCCACTTCCCTCATTCGTTAAACTAAAGTTTTAGCTAAGAAAAATCCCGGGTGCATATACATTGGTATGATGGGCCTTAAGCGGGTTCCTGCCTTGTGAGTTTTTGGAATCCCAAAAGCAATTGGGATGCTATCTTTCTTGCTACTTTCAATTAATTTCTTTTTTTCAGATCTGGCCAAGGTTATGCTTGTTTCGACCCCTTTCTTAATTTCCCTTTTGATTTTATTAGTTGGGTTACCATTTCAAAGTCTTTACAACAGAAACATTCTTCCATTTTGTTTTCCTTTGTTTTCCTTTCCTTGTCTTCCTTTCCTTTTCGTATCAAGTATACATTCCTTTCTTTAACCCATTCTTTAATGCTCTTTATCTTCTTTTTGATTTTCTTATGCTCATTTTCTCCCCTACTCCCTTTCCTTTCTTTGTTTCCTTTTTCCCTTAAATTTTCTTCTCTAACCTGTTTTTCTATTATATCATAGATTTTCTTTTTGGCTTCATCCCTATCGTCCATGGGAGCGATGATTGATGACAGCTACAGTAACACGCTGCTGGAATTTTCATTAACCAAAGTAGTAGTAACAATATGTTTTTTAAGATGTTCTTTAGGCAGTAAGACAACTGAAATATCCTTAAATATGTCAAACTTTTTTTTAAAAATCAGAAATACAAACTAAGAATCTTTAAATATAACCTATATATTATTTAATGAGTCATTCTTTGTTTCCTCATTTCAAAGTTTGTAGGATGTAAATGTCGCAAACCATGGCTTAAGTAGAAAATATCGAAGGATGCACATAGAATGTTGGTGCTTGATAGAGTGGGGGGAAGGGAGTGCGCTAAACCACAATCCTGTCTAGGGGCTCAAAATATCTACCTAAAAGCTCTTTGACACAATCTGTTTCAACATCATCAAATCTTAAAACGATAGTCATTTGCCCCATAATTGTGAACTCTTTGGTGTAATCAATTGATACAGCTAAGAATATAGAAAAGGAAAGTTAAAAATTGTACTTACGTATGTGAGTATAGTGCTCTTATTGTAGAACGACGTTTCAGAGATTGACTATCTCTTTCCTCAGGTTCGTATAAAAACTAAGTACTTGGCATAGTACTGCGTCAAAAATGTAATATGAGGATTGTGGTTAAGGGTTGGTTAGGGTACATTTAAAATATTAAGTTTTTGCTATTAGAAGTACGTAAAAACCAAGCCGTTCCCTAATAAAACTTGTACAGTAGACCTATTCACAGGTAAAAAAGTTAAAAAAGTTAAAATTCTAAAAAACCTGCATAAATCACAATGCAACCTGCAGGTTTGGCCTTTCCTACCCAACTTTGGAGAAGGAGAAGGAATACGAGCTTCCACTTCGGACCACTGCTGCCTCGCTACTGGCCACAGGCGGGATCTGTCCGCCTGGCATATGATTGATACGTCTTAGCTCTGCTGCGCATGCACAATTTACACAGCTCATTATGTTTACTTTCATGGGAAAAAAATAGGGAAACTTACTTTCTGGATGCACCTCGTATTTTTCGTGGTTTGTTACTTGAAGAGTAGAAAACAAACAAGATTTAAGCACATTCCTGAAACATAGAACTTGATCAGGAAGTTCGGAAGATAGATCAACTTCGTGCCCATTACAGAGGGCAATAGATGCATCTGAAGTTGTTGTAGGAAGGAAAGAAGAACTGCTAATATTAACCATGCCCTTCTTCAGTTTAAAACAACTGAAGCATTTAAATACCCCATACTTTGCTCCATGGTAGTTGGAGGTGTTTTATCATTAACATATAAAATCGGGTAGGCTATGCAAGATCACGAGACAGAAGAAAAGCCAAGACAAAGTGTTTTTTATTCAAGAAAAGAATAAATGAATAAAAATATCCAAGCAATTTTTGCGTTAATGTTTCACTTGAGAAATGAGAATTATTTTGACTTTTTCGAGACCCTTAGGCTTAGAGCTCCTGCCAGCCTCTGATTTGACATATTCATTCAAATTATAACGTTAAACTAGAATATAAAGCCAGATAAAAACAAAAGGTTTTAATTTTATTGCCCACAAAAATTAGCCTTTTCTATTTTTCTCACTTCCATTTATTATGTTTTTCATATCAACCTCATGGGACGTGAGGCCCCTACATGTGCAAGGCCCAGGGTGGTCGCCCACTTCGCCCACCCCTTGCTACGCCAATGGTTATACAACTTCAAGGCACCTGCTCCTAGCAGATATTCAATTATTTCCATGCATAGTGAAATATAATGGCCTATGGCCATAGGCGCCGACTCCATGGGGCTTGGGGGGGCTTGAGGCCCCCCAATGTTAATGATGTGGGGGCAGAGCCCCCAAATAATTTTGCTTTAGAGGATCTAATGTATTATTTTGCTTCTCTTGTAAAGTTTACTCAGAATTGTGCCACATGAACTTAACTTTAAATACACATTTGAAATGTTCTAGACCATCAATTTGGGGGGCTGAGACCACTAAACCATCAACTTTGTGGGGGGCTATGACCAGAGACAGCAAAACACATGACTTATTACTATATACTAAGTATGTAATTATGAGTATTGTTAAAAGTTTTACTAAAAAGAGTTTCAAAAGATGATGTGCATAAACTAGGGTAGTGGATGAGACTTTTGGGCTACAAATGGCTCTAACATAACATTCAGAACGAGATCATTGATACATTAGGGAGATCTGTTTTGCGCTCCATGGTAGCGATATTAAAAGTCGGGAATATTTTGCTATTATGGTTGACGTAACTTGTGAAATATCCATTCGTGGACAATATTAATATTCTGCATTAGAACTATGAATAAAAATTTTGATATTTTTGAGGAATTCATGGGCTTTTACGTGATTCCAAACACTGAGATCAAAACTTAAAAAAGGGAGGGAGTGAGTCATTCATTAATTTATTTCAGTGATCAGAGCCCCCCCCCCAATAATTTTGACAAGTCTGCACCCCTGCCTATGTCAACACTGACAGTAGTACTCGTGTCTACCTGCAAGAACTACATCGAGTCTCACATGTCTTCTTAGGACCTGGGTAAAGAGAAAAACCTAACAAGCATTGAAGCCTGTGCACAGCTGTGACGTGAAGCTTGCTTGCACGATGTCGAACACCTGGGCTTGACGTGCGTGTGCGTGTTGCGTATTATCCTCACAGACGAGTTTTTTTGCGGGTCTTGTGTGGGTCTCTGTATAGATATAACAAGGTTCTAGCAATTATCATTGTGTGTTCTATACCTGTCAAATAATTGAACACCTATCAGCAACTTTTTCATAAATGTGTTTCATTTTAAAGCATCATATTGAATTGTAAATTCTATAAAAATCACAAAGACATTATTGGTGATCTGTGCTACCATTTTAATGTAAAATCATTATTGAGACAGGCCAAATATCCAACAAAACCCTAGGAACAAAAACTTAATAAATAAAACTTTGCCTTTCATTTAACTAAATCTAAAATGTAATAAGTTTTGTAAACATGCATAATATTTATTTTATTAGGACGTAGTTCTGACTGGACGATACTTCAGCAATAAAACAACTCTTTTACAAGCCAATGTTGAACTTGAATATTGCAATGATATAAACAAAAGGCTTACTGTGTCAGGAAACATAAAAGATGAGTCAAATTCAACTACATGGAAATACAGTGGAGAGCTTCTAGCAAATCACCGTGCTACTAGGCAAGTTCATAACATTCCTCTACTCTTAAATTTTAACACTAATAGTATAAGTGCTCTTGCTAAATGTATGCATGCATACACTTTAACAGAGATGATGATGATGAGGAGGAGGAGGAGGAGGAGGAAGAGGAAATTTATGAAATATCAATTTTAGGTTTTGAATTCTTTATAGTTATGCATTACCTAGATTAGTATTTATTTATATATTTATAATGTTATAATGTTATAGTTGTTTTTTAATATTTATAATTAGATAATGTGCATGTACCCTTAATTTTATTAAAGAAAATATTTTTAACTTGCAGTGTATTATATAATTCTGTAAGTAAATCAAATCAGTTGCCCATGAAAATAAACATAAATTGGATATTTATTTGTGGATGAAAAATTGTGAAGAAATTGGGGTCTGATCTTGTAATTTTGAAATGAAGTATAGTGAATGAAGTCTTACCCTTAGGTAATTTGACTTTCTCTTATTTATAAAATAGACTAATCTCTTTTTTAAAATGTACTGGAACAGAGACTGTTCCAAATTTTCAAAATCACCTAGATTCTTCATGAAGGAAGTGAAGAAGATTACATGCACATGGGTTTAAAGAAGATAAAAGTTAAAAGTCAAGGATAAAAGTAAATAATACTTGTATGACAGAAGTTATTGGGCAGTCATGTTATCATTCACATCAAGTTAACAACACATGACATAAGAGTTTACCTTATTTTGTAATTTTTCTTTTGTAGCAATAGTTACTTACATGTGCATACAAATGTCATTGGAGTCATATCACATAGTTTTCAATTTATGTGTTGGTTTAAATTAAATGAATATATTAAATTGTAAAATTTATTTTTAATTTTTTTTTGGATAAATGCACTGTGTATAATCAGATAATAATATTGAGAAGTAAATATTCATGTTGTTTTAAATTTAGTTCTTCTTGAAATATGTTGCAGATTGGATTTAAATGCTGCTGGTTGGATAATGAGTGATGGTTCCATTCATGAAACGCAAAATTTTGCCAACTACAAAAGGTCATATTTACCTTTGATGAAGGGTATAGCAAATGCTAAATTGAATTCTATACTTAAGGAAATTAAAATGGAGGTAAGTTTTTATTGAAGTTAAATAAATATATTTAAATGCTAAATCTTGTAGTCAATCATGTAAAATATAATATTCATATTACAATGATGAGAAGTATGTCAGTTTCAAGGAATGAACTAATTTTTTTGTGTACATGTTCAGAAAGACTAAAATATCAGAGAAGCAATGGTTGTTTGCATTCAATTTCAAAATTGAATTGTGTAAATATATTTCCACTTTCATAGCTGAATATGTGGAAATGTAGGCTTCCAATCTCACCCCTAAATGCTTCTATGTTCATATCCCAGATGGGACATTAGTTTTTTCATCTCTTCAATCTAATTATCATTCATTCTTATATCACAATTAACCTGAACATGTATAAAAGTGATAACTAAAATACAATTACAGAAATGTTGTGAATATTTATAAGGATAATGTATTTTTGTGACCCATGAAATAGTTAACTGTAAGATCTGTCCCTTACATATATAACTAGAAAATTAAAAACACATGCAAACCAAAAGGGAAAAAAGCAGCAGCATGGAAACTAGCCAGTAGAAATAAACAACTCCTTGAAGCTAATCAGTTTCTTGCTATATTAATATTTTTAATGTTGTAGAAAAGGTTTAATATATTGTACCAATGTACTGATATTAAGTTTTCTCTGATACAAGTTGAATACATCGTACATGTGTTGATCATGCAGTCGGAAAGTTTATGTAAAATCAGTAACTGATACTTATTTATCTTGGTAAATTAGGTCACTGATTATATGTCTCTCCCAGACAGTGGGCATTTTAATTCTCTTTCACGCTAATTTGCCTATTGTCTCACATCCAATGTACTACTTTCTTTCCTCCCAGCTTTATTGATTCTGTATATTTCATCTGCTCCTGCTGCTTTTCCTAGTTTCACTCTTTTTAAAAATTATATACAAGAATCCTAGAAAGAAGGTTAAGAGAGGAAGTAGAGGAGGAGATAGGAGAAGAAAAACGAGCAGCTTCCATGAGAGGAAGACAAACTCAAGGTCACATACGTATTTGCGCTACCATAAGTTGGTGTTTTAAGTCCACTTTATGCACAGTAAGGGTAATCGGGACTTGACCTACAGTTTAAAGTGGGATCTGAACCACTATGTGCCTCCACCAGTTATCAAACCTGGGACCCCTTGATTACAAGGCAACGATGCAACCACTGCACCATCAGGAGGCTAGCACTACCATAAGTAATGGATAATTTTTTGAGCAGAGGACCTTCTTGGACCTAAAGACATCTTCATCTTTTGATAATGTACCATGACAACAACTTCGGTCAACATGGAGAATGAGAGAATCTGCAAAGGAGGATACATAAGAATGTTAAAGAAATAATGAGAATAGTAGGAGAGAAATCAAAAGAATTTAACATGGATGAAAAGTTAAGCATGGAGATAGTCTCAGCTCTTTGTTATTTATAATACTATTGGATCAAATACATGAAAAATGCAAAAGAAGAATGCAAAAATGTAATGTTGGGAATGGGAAATGAAACCTGTTTATGTACAGTCACTCCTGTATGCAAATGATATAGCTTTAATAACATCAACTAAACAATAACTTTAATGGGCGGCAGTAGAATGAGCCAGCTCAATACAAGACAGAAGAATGATAGTGAACGCAATGAAAAGTTAAGTAATGCGTATCTCAAAACAAGGATATGAAGGAAATGTTGAAGTAAAATGGCAAATTGTACAGGGCCTCCCCGATGGCATAGTGATAACATCATCACCTTGGAATCAAGGGGTCCCAGGTTCGATACCTGGTGGAGGCACATTGCACAGTGATTCGGATCCCACTTTAAATTGTAGGTCCAGTCCTAATTAGCTTATCTGTGCATGAAGTGGACTTAATACAACAATTCAAACAAAGCAAGATGAACAGTTTGAACTAGTGGAGAAATTTGAATATCTGGGACCAATAATTACAAATAACAGAAAATTAGAAGAAATGAATATCAAAGTTGTAAAAGCAACAACTTTAGGAAAAAAAGGAGTTGCAGGAGAAGACCAAATTAAGGATTTATAAAACTATAACTACCAACATTGCTTCAGGGGATATAAATTTTAACACTCCAATATAAACATAAAAGTAGAGTAACAGCAACAATGAGTCATAGCAAAACTAGAGAAGATAGAGTTAGAAATAATAAAATCATGGAACAGCTCCAATTGAAGACGTAATAGAGAGATGAATATTAGGTTGGTATGGTCATGTTATTGGAATGGGAGAAGAGAGAAACCAAAGCAAATAATGGAAGCAAGGCCAGAAGGCAGAAGATCAATAGAATGGGAACAATATCTGTCAGAGATGATTACTAAAATAGGGAAGATAGTATTGGAAGTTAAGATAGGAAAATGTTTGGAAGATGGCTGAATGACCCCAATACCTAACAGCACAGAGGTAAGTAAATTAGATCACAGTATATTTCTTCATACATGAGAAACCAGAAACATTTTTTTTTTTCTGGTGTAAGCGAAACATTTCAGGGAGGGCTTGAGCCCATTAACCTCTTGAATCCCAGCCTGTAGATAGAGAGCAGAATCCCACAAGCATGCTATGCAGAGAGCATTAGGCAACACCTAGCGATAGTGCAAATCATCTATCATATTGGTTTCTAATTCCATAATTTTTGTATTCAAATGATTAGATTTGTTATTGTGATTGATTTGGTGTTTTAAGTCCACTTTATGCTCAGTAAGGTTAATTGGGACTGGACCTACAGTTTAAAGTGGGATCCGAACCACTGTGCCATGTGCCTCCACTGGGTATCAAACCCAGGATCCCTTGATTACAAGGTGACTATGCTGCCACTGCACCATCGGGGAGGCCCTCAAATCATTAGAATTAACATTATTCAGTACCCCATCAGACACATGTAAAGGGGTGTTGAAAAACAAATAAACAAGAAAAAATTTGAAAATCCAAACTATATTGAAAAATCTGTCAATATCGGATGATCCGATTTAGCGTACTCCATGTCAGCTCTCTTGTTAGTCCATGCACACACATATTTTACAACATGTGAAAGAAATGCTTCAATACATTTGCCAGGTGTTGACAGTTCTACAACCATGACGGCAGGATGAAAATCAGTCATTTTCAAACTTAACGTGGATTCTCACGTGCATCACTGAAAGCATCGTTCACGTATATCCAATCTTGAAAGACTTTGCCTCATCTTCCACATCAGATATATCTGAATATTCAGACTCGCTACAGTCTCTCTCCTCTTCTTCCAGAACATAATCTGATGAACTACTATTCTCCTCCTCCATATTTCTCTGCTTTTGGTTTACAAAATATGCAACAAAACAAAAACAGACAGGTCTCCTCAATAGCATGGTTACATACTTGCAGCAACCTAGTGGTAGGAGGGCATGCAGGCTCAACTACGTACATAGTGGTAGTCAAGAGGTTAAGCTCCCTCTTTTGGATACATGCCTGCATTCATGGATTTTGCTTTACAGAGAAAAAAAAACTGTTTCTTTACAAAACAAGAGCCATAACATTCAAAAGAATAAAAACAGAGCTGAACAATTCTGCACTAATTAAAAAAATATTTATAAATATTTTATGGATTGTTAAATTACTTGCAATATGGATAGAAATACATATTGATTCCTCCCAACTCAAATAGTGCAGTGATCCTGCACAACTATGAAGATCATGTAATTGAATAATTATTGATCACTAAACAATGAAAAAGCAACTAGTGGAGCTTACATCTGAATTTTGTAGGACCTCTACATAATCTTCAGTGATATTTTGCACACATTGCCAAATTTCCAGCAGGCATCTCTCACAATCAGCAGTGTCATTGTCATGATAGAGTGAATTGACTGCCCTATTGCAATTCTTGTTGACAATCTTTAACTGCAAAAAAGACCCTTTGACAGGTGAATAAAGGTAGAGATTTGAGAAAGGAGAGTCAACAAGCTTTGTCATGTAACAAAATCACCTGCTTCTTCTGCAGAAGTTGTGCTCCCTTCCACAAGAACATGTCATTATTTGTTTTCTAGAATTTTCTTTTTATATTGTGCATTAACTGTTCTCCTCTCCTGCATAGCCAGTGCATATCACTTGCCTTTAATCACTGCCTTCACCATGTTTTCTGGCCTCATTGTGGCTTCACCTTATCTCCTGGCCTTCTATAATAATATTTAGTGATAATTGATTTGATTGTTTGATTTGGTTTATTTTACTTGACTTTTCTGCCTAATTGCTAATTGCGAAGATGACAATGACTGATGATACAATGAAATTGATGAAAGGACACTCAAACACCCATGGCCAGGCCAGGATTCGAACCCGGGACCCCTGGCATTGTAGTGTGCTGTGATAACCACTCTACCACAGGGGCTGGCTATTTTGTGATAAATAATTATAACATAGTCTTGTACGTATTACATGAAGATACTAATAAATTATTTTGGTATGGAGTTCCATCCACTGTCATCCACAGTTCCTGAAGAATCTTACTAGATGCCTAAAGTTGGTGTGAATTTAGTTTGAATCTGGGACATACGGCCATTTAAAGGGAGTACTATGTAATCTTTATATATATTCGTTCACTAAGGTGATTTCCTATATTCTGGTAACATATTACCTTACACCCATAATGATATGGACATAGTGTCACACTCTTAGGGTCCACAACTAGGACTCTAAGGGCACTCTTGGAGGGATGTGTGGCAACACAGCATTATGTCACCTGAACCATAATGTCAATATCTCCATCATGATTGAGATATTCCCATGGTTTCTCCAAATCAAGACACAGCATGACTTTCACCATAAATTAGGCAGCTTTCATACAGAAGTGACATACAAGATGAGGGTTTCACACTAGAGTGACATGCATATTTAAAAAATCATTCACTGCATAACATGCACATCTGAGTGAGACACATGTGACAAGCAACATGTGCAGCTTGTCATGCCACTGCAATACAAAGTTGCATTTATTTCTGGAGGTTCATTTCCAAATGGCATGGCATTTGTCACCTATCACATGTTGCTTGTCACTTCAGTCTGAAGGCTGCCTTAACACAGGCTCATCTGCTCTTCTGTTTCTTTGTCTAAGTTTCTTTCATTTCCTTAGTATATTTTTCATTATAAAGGAAGAAAAAGAGAGGTTAATGAATGTGGCCATAGTTCACTTTCTCTATTGTTGATTTTGAACACAGGTTTATCAAAATGTATTGAAAACTTTTGTATTATTTAATGTATTATTTCTCTTTCTTTTTTTAGAAAAGCTCACCATCTGATTACTTCTTTGCTAGTGGAAAATATACACCAAAATACCCTGTATACCGTATAGATGGCAACAATGTTCAAGGAAGGAATTTTAATGCCACTGGAGAATTTTTTATAAATCTAGAAGAATTGGTGGTGCAGCTCAATGTTAATTTAACTCCTGGTATGTACCAATAACTGTAAGTGTAAACTAACAGTAACGCACACACACACACTCACACTGCAAAAATACGTATATATTTTCTATGTGTCATAACTTAAAATTTTGATTGCAAAGTTTGTTACTTATCTTTTTCACTTGATTGAATTGTTGTTTTAACCGGGACTGGAGCTACAGTTTAAAGTGGGATTTGGACTACTTTGGACTACTGTGCGTCTAACATTTTGAACCTGCGTGCGACCCCTTGATTACAAGGCAATGATGTTACCACTATGCCATGAGGGAGGCTGCATTTTACATATATTGTTACAGTTCTTATCAACATTTTGACATAGTTGTTCCAATATTTTTGGTTAAGGCGAGGAGATACAGTTACGCACCATGTGTGCATTTATTTGAATATTTTCGGAATGGGCAATGCTACTGAAGAAAAACGTGGGGGTGCAAGAGAGTATCAATTTCTCCACATGCGGCAGGTCGAAGCATTTTTCAAAGTTGATTATTGAGCTAGATACGACCTGTAAAAAATATGACGAATAAGAATTTTAGGAATTCCATGTATTCCTTATGGTGAATCAACTTGAATATCAAGTTACGGCTAATCAAATGGGAGTTTCGACTTTTCTGCTGAGCAATCACTTCTTCAAAGTGCCCTCTTCCCGTTGATATCATTTTTCAATTCCATTGGAAGTTTGATATTCCCAAAATAACAAATCAAAAAATATGCCCAATGCATTTCTCCTTGCCTGCTGGCAGTGTTGCCAAACCTGGTGCACATAAAAGAGCTAAATTTCACCTTAAATGGAGTTAAAACTGACTTTCAAGGAGCTAGATTTATGAAGTGCTTCCTAGAGTAATGTTAGTTGTCAAAGGAGTGGGGTGCTGCTATTACCGTTAACTCTAAATTGATGACAATTTATTCTTAGTTATAACTAGAGCCCGGATTTATAAGCGAAAAGCATATTCTTTTCGAGATTTCTAATGGTAAGAAGAAAGGTTATACTTCATATTACATGCCTTCATGAGCTATTTAACTAAGTTTGAAAGTGCTTATAAATGCTTATTTCTGCAGGAAATGGTTATGCTTGCTTATTTTATGATTTTGGTTTAAAGTAGCATATTTTACCCAAATCTGCCATATTTCAATCCTATTTCAATCACGCGATGCCATCGAAATGACGAGATCAATGCTTCTAAATATCCGCATGGGAGAAATGGCATCCAAGGAAAGATACAGTCCATCCAGGCACGAATCCAGAGGGGGGGCTCAGGGGGCTCGAGCCCCCTCCGAAATTTTTCGATTTACACTAGATAAAATGAGGTTTTTGGCTTGTGTGTGTGAAATAAAATATTGTGATTATAAGTTAAGGAGAAATATAATTATCGAGGAAAGGCGGAGAATGTTCTAGAACCCTGAAGGATAGTCCTGTTATTGATAATATTGTATGTAAACTTTTCTTGCTCTTTTGGTGTTGTCGCAACGAACTTGAGCATAATTTAAAGATTTGTCAGCATTTGAAAGTTGCACAACAAAGCACTGTTGAAGGTAGCGCCATGAGTCGGGTGATTCGTTGCATTACTACAAAAAAAGAGCGGAACATTCCAGAATATAATATGGATATAAATACGCGGATTCAATTTCACAGTTGGTCTGTACAACAGAATAATTCAATAAGACTTCACGAGTAAGTGTGACAGTCGATTAGTGATCAGTCAGTGTCCATTGACAGTTTTATAAGATGTAGAGATTCGGGGGGAAGAGGACAAATGACATATTTTCCTGAAAAGTGCTGAAGTCTACCACTATTAGTACAAGTTCTGGTCCAAAGCTGAAGACATTTTGCCGACAGTGTAGTGCTAGTTTCGGGTCATGAGCCGAAGAGATCGAAGGCCTCTAAAGTAAATATTTCAGCAGTAATGGGAAATTGGAGCATCATTTTTTATTTAAAAAAAAAAAAAGGAAATAAGCTGCACAGATCGACTGAAAATCTAAGTTTTGAGTGACGATTTATTAGTGACCGGACCAAGTTTCGTGTATGCAGTCCGAGAGTTTTGTGTGTTAAAAAAGGACTTTTAAGTCAATTGTTTTGGAAAAACACTCAAACACTAACTACCACAAAGGGGCAGCCATGAAGGCCGAAAATTTTATGAATGTCGAGAAGAGAAAGCAAGAAGATGTTTCATATGTGGACATTTTAGCGGAAAAAGCAAGCTCGACCATGACTCCAAAACCAGGGTCTCTGGCATCCGTGCCATTCTTTGTTCTACTAAGTGAGCTACCGTGTCACCCTTGGCTTCGCTTGATCTTTTGCTGTCGCTGTAGAGCAATGGCACGGTATGCGTGGTGGAGTCCACATTTTCCGCTAAAATTTCTGCATAGCACATCTCTTGTGTATGCCCAACCATAAGATGTTGCCTGTTTAATTAACAAGCAGAGAAAAAAGAGATAGAATAAAACTAAGGGACATTCCCACCGGTTGACAAGATATTTTTCTTCTGTGGTCAACACGAGCGGCCGTTTCAAGGTGACAATAAGATTGACCTACCAGGTTTCACACCGAAGCTACAAGCAATACGAGTCGCTTGAGGATTTCACAGATCGAACACAGGCTTGTGCAGCCTGTCATGCCGCTACGGTGTGAAAAGTTTCTGTTGATTGGGTCACTCATTGCAAACTACGTTTGTGTGCCTTTTGTCTGAATTCTTCCTAAATCTTGAAGATCCAAGTCACAAGGATGGAAAACAGAGGAGTCAAGTGATAAAAAATGTCCCGATATCACGTTCTGAAAGAAGAAAAAAAAGAAAAGAAGAAAAAAAACAGCAGCTTAAACAGTTTCAGATTTAGGAGACAGTTGCTCTCCAATTTTGGCCCCGCACTATGGCTTTTTAATGCTAACCTTTGTCTACCAAGAGAAAGAAATCTTTTCTTGCCCCCCCCCCCCCCTTTTTGGAACTGAATCGCCACCATCGACTTTAAACCTTGCGAGGTTCTATCTATATCCCTGTAAAAAAATGATGTTTAGCCCCCCCCCCCCCGAAAAGAATTTGTGGATACGTGCCTGAGTCCACCCATAATATTTTTTCCAAATTACCTGATATTATAACACAGTTGAAAGCACGAAATATCCATTGCAACATTCACTTTCTCTGATTGATAAAATTTCAGTAACGTTGTCTTCAGAAACTCACGGTGTTGCTAAAATTGTGTCCGACAAGCTCAGTCAGGTATTGAAAAATCCCGGTTACAAAACACTGTGTCAAATTTATAAAAAGATTTCTGGTGAAGAAACAGACATTGAAGAGGAATTCATCGAAGAAGGACTGTGGTGTTTTTCACATGCACCTGTGATGTCATGCGATGTGGAAAGAACATTTTTACTATACAAATCATACTTCACTGACAGATGCAGGAGCTTCACAAAAAAAAAAAAAAATGCAAGATGACCTTCCTTAACAGCTTTGAATAAGCTAATAGATCTAATAAACAAATATTTTTTCCAGATTTTCCTGTATTTGTTTATGCTTATTTTGGTGCTTATTATTTTTATTTTTTGTTCTTATTAACTTGCTTATTTTATTGTTTGATTGTGCTTATAAATCCAGGCTCTAGTTATCACCATCTAGATCTGGCAGCATCACCTATCTCATGGTCGTACGAAATCGAAAATAAAGGATTCCCTGATAACAATATTATGCCAATTTCATGTCAACATGGAGCTATAAAAAAAAAAAGTAGCTGGGGATATAAGAGGGGATGGGGCGACGCAGCCAATATAAAATATTACATCACATGCAAAATGTATAATCATGACAAAAGTTGCTCTATGTGGGCCGGAACCAGTGATGGTATCATAGTGAGGCACGGGGCGGGTGCCCCAGTTTACAGACAAACTAGTGCACAAAGAGCCAGATCTGGCTCCAAAGGAGCTAAGTTGGCACGGAGACTATCTCACATGCCCTTAAGCAGTCAAATATTAATATTTTTATAAAGGAAAAGATAAAATGTAAAATTCTCCACTGTGCATTGCATCACGCTGCCATAGTCAGGATTCTAGAGGTGGGTGAAGGGGTACCAGGTTCAATACCTGGTGGAGGCACCTAGTGGTTTGGATCGCACTTAAAACTGAAGGTCTAATCCTAATTAGCCTATCCATGCATAAAGTGGACTTAAAATAGGAGTTCTAAAACTCTACAGGTGGTGGGCAACTACTTTTTCCCTCTGTGGGAAAACTGCTGAGTCTAATTATGGCCTTGTGGTACAAAAGAGGTAGTACTCCACACCTATTTTATCTCTACTGCAATCAGATACCCTACCAAATAGACTACTAAGATCCCCAATATTAGAAAATTTAAAACTTATTAACTGGTCTTTTAATTTAAGAATTAATTATATTTATATGTGTGATATTTACATTTCGTTTTGTTCATTTGAACTAACATAATGATAATATCTGTATATATAATTAGTTGTCCATATTTTTATTATTTTTATTGCAGATGCTTCAGAAAACTTGCGAATGATTGGAAAAATTCCTGATTCAAGGAACGCTGTTTATAATATTTGGAGACAGTATGACAATACATTTATTTCAGATGTTGCATTTTATCTAAAGTTAAATCATTCTCGTCTTGTAACATCAAAATTGACATGGAGACCTGAACTTAAGAGTGATATAATGGTATGTATAATAATGCTATGCCATTATTATTATATTTAATAATAATAAATATTATTTATTTATTTAATATTATTCAGTGAACCATTTTATTAATTTAATAATGATAAAGAATAATTAATAGAAAATTAAAATGAACTAAGGTTATACATGGAATAATTGATTTAAACATAGTAATCTTTTACAACAATGAATTTTTTAAAGAAACTTAGTTCATAGTCTCATAATAAGAAGAAATACTTTAAAAAAAAAAGCAGTTGTGTGTTGACCTTCACAGTTGACTTCCTCTTGATCAGACATGTAATTCCCCCAAGCATTTCAACTTTATACCCAGCACCACAATATACAGAATTTTCACTACCAAAACGGATACAGACCAAGAGAATTATTGGATCAAGAAAATACAAAAGTGGTTAAAAGTCAAAAACTTGTACCATTTTTTGCTTAAATTTCATGAAATTTCTGCCGATACCAATAAAGTATCGATATAAAATTTACCGATACTGATATTCTACTGATCCAATACAAAATTCCAAATGGTTCTAGAAGAACCTTAATGGTTCATTGACCACCTTAATAAATGCATGTTACCAGATAAACCAAGCCTTTGCAATGCAAAATAAGCTGCACATTTAGACAGCTGCCTTTTTTCTCAAGTGTGAAATCGAGACACTTATGTTTACATCCATAAAATTTATAACAAAATGGCACAATCTTTCACTAAATTGTAAGATATTTATTGACATATTCAATTTGTAGAATTATTGACAATTTTATCGATACACCAATTTGCCTATATTGGCCAATACTAATTAATACTGATTAATCTGTCCCATCCCTTGTTAAAATATTTGGTTAAAGATGAGAGGGTCTAAATTAGAAATGCAAAGGGTTCTAAATTAGAAAAAGGAATTCTTTTAAAATGTTGTATTAGTATTTAATAGTAAGCCAGATACTGTGCCGCATCTACTCTATTTCTGCTTATCAGCAATAAGAAAATTACTGTTCTTAGTTTGGAAGTTAAGTTATGATTACAAAGAATTTCACATCACAAAATTGGGAAGCAATGTACTACTCACTAATGCCTACTCTAAATCAATAAAATATATTCCACAAGTTCATGATGCTGTCTGAAATAACTAAGACACTTAATCCTAATCCTACTTTATTTCTGATATAGGGCACATGGTACAAGGTTGGTACACATCCTCATCCTTTAATTATTAGTTATTAACCTCATAATAAGTAATTCCAATTTTTGATGTCAATGAAATTATCCCTATATGTCACATTGGTCATTACATAAACACCTAACTGCACAATTTTCCTTTTATGCAGACAGGAATAGAAAATGCTGTGGATTCTCTATGGAATGATACTGCTGACTCACTGAATTACTGGAAACATACCATTAACTATGAAGTTAAGGATATTATGAAAGACGTATGGAGGGATTCCAAGCCATATATTAAAACTATGCTTGATGACATGGAGTAAGAGTTTTTTCAGTTCATTATTATGCTATTTTAATGTGTATAAGTAAATGTCTAACTATAGCTCCTTCCATTGAAGTACCAGTATTAATTCAATTTTACTGGAGTGCTTACATGTAGTGAGACCACAACAAAAGAACCTGTAGCCTTTGTTCATTTTGAGTTGAGAGTGCATGGCCGAGTGAACGTGTGTAAGTTGCGCTCCCAGAATTTCGTTATACAAATGCAGGTGTAAAGAGGATAAGCGGTGTTGTTTCATAGAAACTGTTTCGTAAGTGATAGTGTGAACGATTTCTGTATAGATATACTTTCCCACCCCAGTCACTCTGTCGAAATATTGAATAGTTTCTTTCGCTTGTGAACGCGAACAAAGCAGCAGCCACGGCGCCTAGAAAATGCGAAGCATCAGCATCACCCCTGCAGGGCACAGCGGCCTTCGTCAGAGAAATCTGCGAGCAAGTGAAATCAGTGGTGCAAACTCCAGAAGTGCTAAAACTGATCAGATTCCATAATTGAATCGATCACAAAAGCTGTGGTGGATCGTTTGATAGAGACAATGAAGTTCAATTCGGAAGAAGTCCACTCTCTTCACGCTGAACTCGTGGACAGAGACGAAAATATCCAAAATTTGCAAGAAGAAACAGAGAATCTGGAACAATACCAGAGAAGAAATAGTATATGTATCTTCAGAATTCCAGAGACCGAAGGGGAAAGCACCGACAACATCGCCCTGTCTCTTTTTGAGGAGCATTTAGGGGTTCACGTAAGCAACAGTGATTCGTGCTGCACGCACATGGTAGGACGGAAGTCTCCTGGGTCGCACAGAGGCATCATTGTGAAATTTACTAATTACAGGGCAAGATAACTGGTTTTCAGGAACAAAAGAAAACTAAAAAACTCTGGAATCTTCATAAGAGAAGATCTTTGCAGCTTCTCAGGAAGGCCATCAAGAAGTTTGGTCTCAAACAGGTGTACACGGAAGATGGGAAAATAGTGGTGAGGAAAGGTAACACGAAACACTATGTCACATTGTGTAGACAACTATCAAACCTGTAAAACAATCAAGCCGTAATACGTGAAAAAAAAGAGAAGAAGAAGAAGAAAGACAACTCTGGGACAGCAGCAAGTGCCTCCTATGTCGCTCATAGGAAGTGTATTCTACAAGAACCATGAAAACAAATAATCTAAATATCTTTAATTCTATTTTGCCATTAAAATAATGTGTGTTTGTGTCTTCGTCTCAAGCAATAGTGTGTGTAAATGTGTGTGTGATTGTGTGTCGTTGTTTGTGTACTCGACTCCACCCAATGAAGAGAAGAAATAACCTAGATGTGTCTCTTAGAAATTTTCGTGTAAGTCAGGTAAGTGCTTGCCTTGATATATTGTTTGCTTTTTCGATCAAAGAATGTCCCCACAGCTACGTATTTTGATCGGCCACAGAGAAAGGGGAGGGAAAGAGGAACAGTAACGCCTTTTTCTTTCAAGAATGGGTGAAAATGTCATGAGAGAGAGTCACCCCTACCTGCCTGACCATCAAACAATTTCAACCCCCATTACTCGGTGAAAGACCCACGGCACCCTTTTTCGAAAGCAGAGATTGCCAAATTTATCTGACCTCAGCATAGCACACGCAAATGTTCGTTCTTTAATCCCGAAGATAGACGAACTGAGGTTCGTGGTACGCCAACGTGCTTACGATATAGTAATAATAACGGAAACGTGGCTCTGTAGTGCAGAAGGGACGAATGAAATCAACATCCCCGGTTACTCAGTTTTCTGTAATGATGGAAGCAAGAAAGAAGGCAGGGGCATTGCCATTTTTACCCGCTCGGTGCTGGCAGTAAAATTCGTAGACTTCCGACCATCCAAAGCCAATGATATTGAATATATTAACATGGTAGTTAGTGTAAGTGACTTAAAACTTGGTATTTGCGCATTTTACCATCCACCGAATGTAGCCTATACAAATCTCACCATCATGGAAGAAATTATTACAGATAACTATGCCAGTGTAGACACTTTCCTTATGCTAGCCGATTTTAATTGTGACATGCTCAGCACAGAAAAAGTGGAGACCCTGTTTCTTAAAGATATTATTAAATCATATAGTTTAACACAATTGATTAATATGCCCACTAGAATAACCGAATCTTCCAAAATATTGTTAGATTTAATAGCTGACAACCCGAACATTGTATTTTTTTCGAAATCGCGAGTCCAATCAGAACTTCAGACCACTGCTTGACGAGCGTGTCACTGCATTGCGCAAAACCCAGGGATAAAGCCAAGGACGTTACGTACCAAGATTTTAAGAAATTTGAATATGAAAATTTTTGTCTAGATGCTGTAAACATCAATTGGAATGAAATGTTTAAACTTGGAAACATTGATTCTAAAATAGAATCTCGACCTGTTTAACGTTCACGCCCCATTGCAAACGGTTAGGGTGACGAATGAGCCAGCGCCGTGGCTAACGGATAATCTTAAGCTGCTCATGAAACGAATATAAAAGATTAAGAAATTTTACCACCTCTGTTATGGCCAAGAGAAAGAAAGCTTATTTTTCTTTTATTGTACATAACAATAAGAGAAATTCAAAGAATATGTGGAATAGCCTGAAAACAATCAGCATCGGTAGCAAACGGAACACGGGAGAACGTCCACCTCATCTGAGCAGTCCCTCTGAAATTAATCAACATTTTGTTGTTCCTTGAGACAATGCCATTATTGCAATGGAGTGCAAGTATTTCTTGGAGAACTGCTTTCGAAACGATGCAAAAGAATTATCCTTTCGCCAGGTTCAAGATTCTGAGGTTGAAATGGCAGTGTACTGCATTTCATCAAATGCTGCAGGAGTGGACAACATTACGTGCAAAATGCTTAAACTGACACTTTCCTTCATACTTCCAGCACTCGCACATACTATAAATTTTTCTCTGAAAACCGGCCAATTTCCAAATGCATGGAAGGAAGCTTGAGTTATTCCTCTCCTCAAAAAGCAGACATTCACCTCTCTAAGCGATTTAAGACCAATCAGTATTCTATCAATATTTTCAAAAGCCACAGAAAAGATAGTATCTATACAATTAAAAGATTACATTGCAAAATATAAAATGTTACCTGATTCTCAATCAGGTTTCCGTGCTTCTCATAGTACAACCACGGCATTATTATCTGTGACGGACAATAGTTTACGTTCGATTAATGATAAAAAACCAACTATACTAGTATTATTAGACCTTTCTAAAGCTTTTGATCTTGTCCATCATAACCTTCTCCTAGCAAGAATGAAATACTACTGTTTTTCGAAACCTGTAATAAACTGGTTTCAATCATATCTAGACGAAGGAAGACAGAGTTTTTTACCCTGCCGACACCGGATCATCACCGATAACATTAAATGGAGGAATCCCGCAAGGTTCCATTCTGCCCCCCCCCCTTTTATACACATTATACGTCGCTGATATATCAAAGACCATCAGCCATTGTAATATACATTGTTACGCAGATAACATGCAGTTGATGATATTGTCATCACCATCGGATTTGTTAAACAAGATAGATAATCTAAACAATGATTTACATGCCCTTAACACTTTGCTCACTGCAAATGGGCTCACAATTAACCCGAATAAATGCGTATACACAATTTTAGGCTCTAACTATTATCTTGAAAAAGTAAATTATGACACAATTAACATCAAAATTAAAAACCAAAACATAATTTATTCATCAACGGTTAAAAATCTAGGCCTTACTTTCGATCCAAATTTTTCCTGGTCAGCACATATCTCAGCGCAATGCACAAAAGCACTAACAATAATGAGATTACTCTACAGGAGAAGATACTTTTTTACTAGAGAAACGAAACTATATCTCATTGAAACTCTAATATATCCTATTTTTGATTACTGTGATGTGGTGTACAGCACAAATTTACAACGTAAAATATCAAACAGAATACAAAAAATACAGAATTCTTGCATTCGTTACGTTCTCTCGATCAGGAGAAATCAGCACATCTTACCCTTGCTCGATACATACAAAATCCTTAACATGCCTAGGCAACGTGTTCTGCATCAGTGTTCTACAATATATAAGATATTAAAATTGCAAACACCTAGCTATCTACACGACAAACTGACATTTAGAAATTACATACATTCATAAATACTAGAGGTCAGCGAAAAATCGACATTCCCCACCACTCTGCTGTCAGTTTCGAAGGCTCCTTCTCCCTCTGGTCTGCAAAGGTTTGGAATGCTCTTCCCCATTATGTTTCTTTTGCTACAACACCCAAAAACTTCAAAGAACAAGTCGTATTATTTTTATTGCGAAGACAACAGTTGAGCATTAGCTCGTATGGCTAAGCAACAAGAATCAAGTAAAGTAAAACCATGTATTTTGCATACACTTATCTGGCACAGCGAATATTTCAACCTGTGTACATGCTATTTTAGTATCGATTTGGAAATTGCATATGTACACGTGTGTATGTGTATGTGTGTGTTAATGTATCTGTCATTGTATTCTCTTAAAATTTTATTAATTTTCATTTATGTCAAATTCATTCATGTTATGTTATATATTTGATTTCAGTATTATAAATATGTGTATTGTAACTTTTAATCACCAGAGTTAGGTGGTAGAGCAGCCCAATGCTGAATCTCACTCTGTAGTAAATAAAAAGACTTTTCAATTCAATTCAATCTTCCCCTCCATCCATTCAGCTTGGCCCATGGCGAAGCCTGCTCCACTCTACCCCTCCCTCTCCAGGTTTGCGTATGATGCACAGGACATGTGGTTCTGTGCATGTTCTTTTGCTTGTAGTCCCACTATAAGTAATAATATCAGCATGATTATAGAAGTGTTGAAGTATCATTAGAAGTAAATAAATAACAAAATATATCACATATGTTTATGTCAGGAACCTTAATATGAATGGTTTCTTTACCTTGATTAATTGATCTGGTTTATTTTACCTTGCTTTTATGCCACTTTTGGCTAATTGCGAAGATGAGGATGAGTGATGATATGATGAAATGATGACGGGATACTCACAAAAAAACATCCATGTCCATGCTGGGATTTGAGCCTCATAGCATGCTGTGCTACCCACTCTGCCACAGATGCCGGTAGTTTCTATACCTAGTCTTATTCATCCAGCCTCATGAATGTGGTTTTGATTTATTGATTTGGTGGTTTAAGTCCACTTTATGCACAGTAAGGCTAATTGGGACTGGACCTATAGTTTAAAGTGGAGTCCGAATGAACCACTATGTGCCTCCACCAGGTATCGAACCTGCGACCTCTTGATTACAAAGTGACGATGCTACCACTGCACTATCAGGGAGGACCCCTCATGAATGTGGTGAAAATGGCTGAAAAAATCAATGAAAATAATCTTTCTTTGGAGCCACTACACAGGGAAAATATATATTTGCATTTAAATTGGAATTTCCACATCATATGAAAACAATTTAAGAAACTTGTAAATTTTCAGAGATTTCCTTGTAATGATTAAAATTAGAAGTTCATAATTGTAAATAAAAAGGAAAGTATGAATAATAATGTTTCAACAATGGTAATAATATATTTCATTTTTGTATTTCAGAGAACTTAAACAATTTGAAAATGATCTGGAGGAGCTCAAAATATTTATAAATAATTCATACCATGAAAATGAATTTTACATGAAAGACATAATACAACTTAGTCTTGCACTTATAAATGAACTTTCGCTGAGGTGAGTAAAAGTGAGCTTTATATATTATGCTCCTTGCATTGCAGATGTCTTCTGGGTTACATACAAATTAGCTACTTTGTTTAATAAATGTGACACAACTGTAGATCAGTAACATATAATATCACTTTTTGGAAAGAGATTCTATGTTTTGACAGTTCTCCATTTTCCAAAGAGCAGTAAAATTTCTTATTTTTCCATACATTGTTCATTTCCCATATTTAAATCCACTGATTTATCTGATTTATTATTTCATTATGAAAAGTTATGGTATATTTCAACTGAATGTTTTTATCAAAACTTTAATCAATGTCATAGCTAGAGATTTCAACACTTTGGGGTGAGAATAGATTTTGAAGCCTCCTACATGGATTTCAGTGTCCCACTCTTTGCTTGGGGGCAAATATTGTTATTCTCTTAATTTACACTTGTTTTAAATATTTACACACAAGGAACAAACTCCTACCTCATAAGGCATCATTAACAAAAATCATATTAATTCTTTCTCAAGTGCAATGCACCCCTCTGCAACAAAGCTATTTTTTGTTTCTTAACTATGGCAAAGCTTTCTAACACAAACTTGTCCTTCAGCAAAAGTTTGAATTACTTTTGTCTGTGTTGTAAGTGATTACTTACATCCATTACTGCATACTACATAACAGAGAATCGTTATTACAATAATTTTTCTAACAGAAACACATTCATATTTTGGGAAATGAGAGAGAGACTTTTAGTGCATCCTTACCTTTTCTTAATGCGTTGTTTTTGTGCTGTGTAGGTCCCTTTACAACCTTGCATTTCTTTAACATTTCTCAAGGCTTTTTAACTCTCTGGTAAGGATTTTAGATAAGGAGATATTTCCCTGTATACATTGAAGGGTGCCAAATTGCCATGTGTGGGTGCACCAAAAGAAAAATCATTCATTCATTCACTTCAACTTGTAATTTCCTCATAAGCATATTTGTACATGTTTGTAATTTAAATCATATTTTCAGTGAAGATATCATACAATATTGAATTGTTATCACTTTTATAGGGATTATTTAGAAACCTTACCAGAGTTCATTGAAGAATTTTGGCATATTTTGGGCGAGTCTGGTGAAGCTGTGAAAAGATCAATTATATGGATCATAGAAGCAGTAAGTAATTAAATTTCATTACTCACTTGTGCAATTATAGCATTAAAAATTAGTATTTAACCTTATTTGTCAGCAGTATAGGTATCATGTCATTATTTGATGCTGACTCTTGAACTAGTGTAGAATATGTAAGGTTGTTTCATTTCCAGGTAAGGTGCCATATGTTCAAGAATTGTGTGTGTGTATGTATATATATATATATATATATATATATATATATATATATATATATATATATATATATATATATATATATATATATATATATATTATGGATTTGAATAAATGACCAATACTTTATTAGTGTAGGCCAATAATGATATTATGATAATGGTTTACTGGTGGTATTGTCAATTTTACTATCTTGTATTTCTAATTCATAATTGTGTGTACTTCTACCATTATTATAAATTTTAAAATGATACTATACCCTGATTTTGGAAAATAAATTTCTACACGTGCATTTTAATTATATTAAGCCTAACACATCTTTGACTTTGGGGAGGAGAAAACTTCACCTCTATAAACCTAAACCTCACTGGACTGTCTTGATGGTGAAGTGATAATGTTGTCACTTCGTAATCAAAAGGCCCTGAGTTTGATCCCTGGTAGATGCACGTGCATAGTGCTTCAGATCTAGGATGACCATACATTTCAGAAATGTGTCCTGCTTGTCCCGTTAATATTATTAAAAAAAAAACTATTTGTCCCATTTTATAAAAGTCTAGGACTTAGCTTGAAAACCAAATCTAAATATGAGAGACATTTCATGCTAAAAAATGCTGATTATTATTATTATTATTATTATTGTTATTTATTAGTTCAGCACAGGATACATCTCCCAATTATGTTGAACATAATATACTATGCATAGAAAAAAATATATAAAAAATGAATATCTATATACACAATATTTAAACTAATTTATGCACTTGTTGATGTGAGAATTTTTTCATCAGTGCACTAAATGAATCTGTGAATATGTCAAATTCTACAGTTCTTAATAGTTTGTTCACTGTGCTCTGCATTCGCACTGCAGGTGAAACCCTATGCACTAGCACCACCCGCCACACTTCTCCCGATCTCTTGGCCTTGCAAGGAATTGGATGCACTGTACATTGTATGTAGTTCCAATAAGGACCTGCAACTAGAACTTAAATTCCTGCATCTTATCTTGACACAAACTCAAAAGACAAATCTCACATTGTGTGTACATGGGGCAACTTTTTCAGGGAGTTTCATAAACAGTTGGTGCAGAATAAAACAGCTCTCAACAAGATTGGTTCTTCTGAAAAATACTTCTGGCATTCCTCAACTTCAGCTTAGGATTAACATCAAAGATTGACCAAAAGTGGCCAGAAACACTATTTAAGTCATACTGAGATTATAATAATTAACATCTTTCAACAACAGAAGATCATATTACATTTATTGTTCATGATTCATTATTTATGTCCTCCATAATTTAATAAATAATAACAATAATTTTATAATTAGGGCTATCCTATCAGGAAGGAGTAAACTGACTTCCATGATATGTTCCATTTTTAGGTCAAAATATGATGGTCACCCTATTCAGATATAACTTTAAACTGTAGATCTACTGTCTGATGAAAAATTATAGATACTCGAGTTTGAACTCCAATTGAAAATTAACCAGTAGACTTCCATAAAAAAATAGTTTTTTCAATTCTGCATTAATCTATGCTAACCAATAATACCTTTTTTTAGTTTTGCAAACACTCGCTCTCTAATTCTGTAAATCAAAAGCGGGTAATCCAATTGTGTTGAAATTATAGTATGGTGCAGGCAGAAAAGTTTTAAACACAATTCTTGATTTTCAGATTTTTTCAATTTGTCAAAAAACCGTTATCATCAATTTTGCTAAACAACTTTTTCTTAGTGTTGGGTAGTCCAATAAGTACAATATTGGTCTTGTTTTG
The DNA here is from genome assembly GCF_977018435.1 of Lepisma saccharinum. NCBI lineage: Eukaryota > Metazoa > Arthropoda > Insecta > Zygentoma > Lepismatidae > Lepisma > Lepisma saccharinum. The sequence continues at coordinate 67,334,670 of NC_139230.1, forward strand.
AAGCTCTTTGCATCTGTTTTCATAGTCCATTATCATTTTCAATGCACATTGCAAAACCGATTTTATACAGATTTTTATTCAACTGAGTAAAGATGCAAGTGGAACATGGCAACACCTCAAGCAGTGACAGCCTGCAGTTTTCACAGTTCAATGGACATCGCTGTGTGCTGTGTTGCCACATTTCACGTACAGCTTGACTCCATTGTATACATTGTTACGGAATTACCTGATCATCAAAAGGTGCAATGTGTGTAACCTATCCATCAGAATTACTTATTATGATTAAAGCATTATGGGGGAAGAACTTTAGTTCAAGACCATGGACGTCCGCAGGATTTTTTCCAGGGAGGGGCAAGGAAGGTATTTTTTTCCAGGGGGGGGCCAAACAAGGCACATTTTCTCCAAAAAGTGTTGTTCTCTAAAAAAAACATTGCTTAAATTTGAATTTATGATGTTCATGCAATAATTATGTGTCTTAGTGTAGCGATTTTTCTTTCAACAATATGAGATCCTCGTGTTCAGGATTCACAAAGTTTTTGTAAAACTGTATTCACTCTTATACGAATTGTGGCTAAAATGAAATTATATAAATGAAATACATCATTTTTGGTTGACTTTCATTTTCCAGGGGGGGCCACGGCCCCCCCTTGCCCCCCCTTCCGGACGCCCATGTTCAAGACTATGCCCATCCATCCTACCATCCTATCAAGACAGTAAAAATTTCAACTTTAAACTTTAATTTTCTCCAAGACTACATGCTGAAGACCAGATTGTTGTTGCTCAATATATTCTGTTAATTTTGTCACCTAGAAATATTGTTGCTGTCCTATGTGTAGGAAAGTATGTGCATAATAACATGTGAGCACACTTCGTCTAAGGTGACCACAAACTTCCATGATCTCTTGCCAGGTCATGCTCATATAGCTTCCTGCAGTTGGTTTTCTGTTCCATTAAAATGGCATAGTTGGGTTTCAGAACACTGAATTTGTGTACCTTGTGGAATGGCACAGTTAATAGTTGTTTGCAACATATGGAATTGCTTAGCCATATCAAGCTGTGTCTGAGATTCTCAGAAGCAATCAGTTTGAAAATTCCTCAATACTCAATAAATTAAGTACAACATTATTTATGAGATTCTGTCAATCGGAATTTTTTTTTTTGCAACATTTCTTCTTTTTTCCTTGTAATTGTCACAGGGGTGTGACCAAACAAGGCCAACAACTTTCACAGTGTGTAGGGGACATCAAGGCAAACAAATTCTATGCTACGAGCCATTGAAAATTGCATTTTATATCCTATATACATGCAGCCCCATTTAATAGCTTCTTGGTTGCCACTGGCATTTATTTTTACTGTCAAATAAGATTCTAAAAGCCAAAACATGCCATGGAAACATATCATGCCAGCAGACACACTGCCAGGGTGAAGTCACTTATTTTAACCCTCTCCTTCAGATCATTCATGAAAGCATTCTCCTCTTTCAGACCAAAGCGACACGTGTCACTTAGAAATGAACCCTTAGTAAGGGAGCTTTCAGACCAAAGTGACACAGGACATGTTGTTTTCATACCAAAGTGACAAGGGCCTTTCAGTCTGTAAGCAAGCATTCAACTTGCCCACGTGAACAACAGGCAGAGACGACACAATGCATGGTGTGGGAAAATGGCCTAGTCCAAGTGCCACAAAAGCAAGAAAAGAGAGATGCAGCTTGTAGTGTCATTTTAGTTTTAAATATTGCATTTATTACTTGTTCTCAAGCAACAGCTGTGTCCTAGTCACATGTTGCTTGTAGCTTTGGTCTGAAAGCTCGCTGTTTCGTGAAACCTTTCAAACCAAAGCAACACAACAAGCTGCCAATATCTTTTGTTGCTTGGACTGGACCATTTTCCAAATACTGTGTACTAATCTCTGCATTGGAACACTATAATCATTTTCATATTCACAGTGAAATTTGCATGTTGAAGGAACAGGGAAAAGAAAATATATATATCTTCATCTTATCTTAAGTGATCCAAAATATTTGTTGATGTCTCAGTGCATTTTCATGCTGTCAGAAATTGTTTACAATTAAATAAAGTATCAGCTTTTAACATATGCTGTCTTTGAGGGTGTTGCACTCAAAAATGATCTAATTGTTATGATTGACATTTTTATATATATTACAGATGAAAGAAGTATACAAACAATTAGCGGACCTGATCACAAGTTTCATGAAAGGTGATTCATCGATAGAATTTTCTGAGATTTTTGAAAAACTATTTGCTCATTATGACAAAGTAAGTTTAACAGTTTTTAATTAGTGTATGCAATTTTCAATTAAGTAAATTCTTAATTGCAGAGAAACTTGGTAATCACACTTTCCACAATTCCATTAACTTTGGTTTATGTTTTCATTAAAAATGGATGAACAATTAACTTTACCAAAAAATGCCATTCATGTTAGAATACTGATGATAATCTATCCATAATTTACATAAACGAGTGAGTCATATTGCAATAGAGAAGGCATTTTTAAAACAAAAAAAAACATGTAATGCATATTTTAATGGTTGCATTTAAACATATAAGCTACAAATGTATTTTATCGGCTACTTTACAGGATGTGATTGTATTATATTTTTGTGCTGATATTGCTTTTGTGAATCTTAAGTTGTCTACAGTTAGTCACTTTAATAATACTGATAATTACACAAAAAATTGAAAAACACATAAAAAAAGTGAAAAAGAACAGAAAAAGCAGCAGTTCTATTTTCTTTGTTCCATTTGTTTTTAAAACTGAAACACAACAGACCTTAATAGTCCACAATAAAAAAGACATTGTTGAGGCTTGATACTTCAAAATCTCAAGTCATGTTAAGTTAAACTTCTACATTCCCTACTGAAAATTCTGTCTACTGTTTTCAGTAGATGAACTGTAATGCTACTGTCTTCTACTGTTTTTAGTAGGCTACTGTTTTCAGTAGCTGAACTATGCTGCTAATGTTTTCTACTGTTTTGGGTGGTCCAACTGTTTCCTCTATCTTAAGTTGTTGAACTGTACTCTTTAACTTTTTCAGTAATATAATTGTACAACTAACATATTTTATTGTGTTCAGTATATTGCTGTCTGAAAACAGTACTCTTGTCAGTAATGAAAATGTTCTTATCTATACAACTGAAAATGCAATGGAAAAATCAAATAAACAACTAAAATAATTGTATGGTAAAGCATGTGGAACTTGCTACTTAGGAATGTGTTCACGCAACAAAGAAATCAAATAAAGTGAACACGTTTTTAAGTGTGTAGCTTCACTGTGGTAAACGCACTTGTAGAAAATTGAAAAACATACTCTTATATACATAAGTTGACATACTGTTCTTAAATGAAGACCTGACCCTCAATGATTGAAAAATCAAAACAAGTAAACACTGTTGACTAAGTTGATTAAAAAATGGATCCTTTCTGCAAATGCATTACACAGATATAATAATAACCATGGAAATTCCATGCTGAAAAAGGAAAACAACTGATATGATAAAGTATTCAAACTGCTAGCTGCTTTAAGGTTGTTATTTCTTAAGAAAAAATTGTAATAACTTATTAATTAAGATATCTGACTTCAGTAGTATTCATTAGAAAAACAATAGAAATTCAGTTCATGTACTGTTTTCCAATTCACTTCAAAATCACTGAAAATATGGTGTCAAGAATTGATTTGTCTATTCTTGGAGTCAATAAATGATTTTATAATATATTGTAGCTAGTATTATGCATTATTATTAACATTGTTTGTTTTTTTCAGTACAGTAGCCTTACTGCACAGTGTAGTAGCTGTAAAGTAGATCTACACTAGGATTTCAGTACAATTCACAGTACACAGTAGAAGACATTTGAAAACAGTAGAATTTGTCTACTGAAAACAGTAGAAATTTCCAGCAGGGTTGGTTTTGATATAAAAAAAAAAGCAGGTCTCATATTACCCAAGGCCTGCAGAAAGATACCAACGAAGCTGTAAATGTTCTGTTAAAATTAACTGTACACGTTTTTAACAATATTATTGTAGCAGTCAAATGATGGCAATAGAATGCTGACATGCATAATTTATTCACACCCTCTCATCTTCTCAATATTATGTTCCTTGATCACATGAAACCAGAAGTATTTGATCGTGATTAGCTCACTGGAGTAATGTCCAAATTACATAAATAAATATAAACAAAAGAAAAGTAGAAGGTATGTGCTTTGTTGCAGAAGGTATATGCCAATGAGTAAGGTTAACTAGAGGGTATATGACATTTATCAGCATATACCTTCAACTACAGCCCTGCAGATATGCTGTAGAACCAAACAGATATAAATGGATTACATAATTTATTCTATACTGACATAACATTGTAGTAAGTCTTAAACTAAATTCTCTTACAGTTCTATAAGAAATTATAGTCATTTTGTACTTCATACATGGAGAATAAATTTATTGGAAATTTTATCATGTTATAAGTAACACTTTGATAAATTTAATTGATACTAATTATATAGTATGTTGATATGCAGTAAAAATTAAAAAAAACTAACACACTTATTTTTTTTACATATTTTACTGTAGTTGTCAAAGGACCTACACTATGCTTTCACAAAATACGTGGACGAAGTTTGTGAGATTATTTATGACTACATATATCATTATTGGCAAAATATACACGAAACTTTACATCCTCTTTTCCTCAAATTCTTACATTACTTGGAAACTGGAGTATGGAATGCTGGAAGAGAACTCCTGGGTAAGTTGGGAGACAATTAAAAAATTTCACTCGCATACAATTCTTTATTTACTAAGTAGCAGGGTGGATAAAAATCATGATTTTTATCTAAAAAATATTTTTTGATTTTTTGTATTTAAATCTGATTTTTTTATTTAAATCGATTTTTTTATTTTTTAAAAAAAGCATACTTAAAATGGCTTGTGTGGTTTTTGGCACCAAATATATAGATATGTGTTTTTTATAGAAAGGTTTTTTCTTGCAAACGGTCCTCTAAAATATTTGAACAGTTTGATTAAAGCAAATAGAAAAATATATGTAGGGGAACCCAGGGCAGAACAGAACACATAATATTCAAACGACGGTAAAATGAGACAAAAAAGGCTACAAATTTAGGTACATATCCTTTGAACATTGACAGACATTAAAGTAGAAATTACACAGAAAGAAAAAATGTAAACATGTAAAGTGGTCCATTCTGCCTCGGCACTGGGGCACAATGGACCCCCTGCTTTCAGAATGTGAAATGTAATATACGTAATTGGTGAACATTCGTCTACAAATGATATTATGTGGTAATTATATAACTTGTTGGTGTAGAAGGACCTACAATTTGTGTTCTTTGTTCTGGCATACCAGGCCTAACAGGGATGTCAGTGGGGCTTAAAGGCAAGAAATCAACATCTGAGAAAATATCCATGTTAACAGGCCAAATTTCAGTTGCTTCGAAAACTTTGAGTATTATTTACACACACATCCTATTACACATGCACACATAAGTAATGCACACAAAAGACAACAGTAGCTATAAACAGAATAATGCAATAACATACCAACATGGGGCAGAATGGTACCCTACTCCGTTCTGCCCCATCCTACGTTCTTAAGCTACATGAGGTTCTGGTGGAAAATGCCGGTGAAATATGCAACTGTTAATATTCAACACTGTAGTACCCACCACGTCTTTAACATGCAAACGAGGGAGACAATGTGTTACATGTGGAAATGTATCTTACCTTCAGAGTCGAGACGTCCAAAAGTTACAAGACAACCTCAAAAATCCACCAAAACGTCGTCAACATGGCGTGAACTACCTACCAACACCTCGCTATGGATAGTTGATTCGTTCCATAGACTTCTGTTAGCTTCCGCCACCTTACGGAGAAATTAAGGGGGGGATTCTGTTCTGCCCCGTGGTTCCATTCTACCCCGGGTTCACCTAAATATACTTTTTTCTGATTCTGATACTGTAGGATATGAACCTACTATGGAAATGTTTGTTGAGTGTATTAATGAAACTACAATAATTTCAGTAAAATCTTCCAGTGAAGATAAAACATTCTAGATGTACTATATAATAGTAACTTAAAATATTTTTAGTCTTTGTAGTTGAAAATTGGCGATATTTTAATGATAATTTGCAATATCAGTTGCCATGTTTATTTACAGTTCAATGATAATGACACTATTTACAGTTTAACATGGTTAGTATTTTGTATATTATTCTACACAAAATGTTTGCTATTTTTGCCTATAAAAATTATTGAATTTTAAATAACGAGAAATTTAAGGGTGTTTACAGTTTACATGTTACATTTCCTTTCATATGAGCTTCACCCCATCAGTACATATATTTTGTTTCCTTTCTTTTCCGGGCCTCCCCCATGGCGCAGTGGTAGCATCATTGCCTTGTAATCAAGGGGTCCCGGGTTCGATACCCGGTGGAGGCACAAGTGGTTCGGATCCCACTTTAAACTGTAGGTCCAGTCCCGATTAGCCTTACTGTGCATAAAGTGGACTTAAAACACCAACCAACTCAACTCCTTTCTTTTCCATTCTTAGAGCATAATAAACACCAGTAAATGATTACAAGATTAATGTACTTTCACCAAAAATGATTCTGATATCTACAGTATCCTTATGTACATTATTGTATAAATTATTTTGTTGAAGTGATTTAAATCTGTGATTTTTTTCAAGAAAATCACCTGATTAAATTTTGATTTATATCACGATTTAAATCAACTTTTTTTTTTAAAATCAATCCACCTTGCTAAGCAAATGGTGCTTCCACAATTATCCACTCATTATGCCCATCTACAGAATATCCACCCATTACCCTTATCTCTGTTGGAAAGCTCCAAGAAAAACTTACATATCAACCAGGAGTTCAGTGTGGCATAGGGTTTGGATAAAACCACTTAATGATGCGATCTTGATCAATTTGATTTTTGTTCTTTAGTATCGCTTTTACTTAGTGACTTTGACATTCCCCCTCAGTCACCTCCAGCTGGTATGTTTCTTGAATGACTACTTTAAATATTCCCTAAGGGCTATCCCCGATGACACAGTGGTAACGTTATTGCCTTGTAATCAAGGGTCCAAGGTTTGATACCCAGTGGAGACACACACAGTGGTTCAGATCCCACTTAAAGGCCCAGTCCTGATTATAGCCTTTCTATACAAAAAGTGTACTTAAAACAAAAACTCAAACACCTAATAATGCCTTATTATCAAATCTGGTAATTTTGCAGTTTTGATGCCATCTTCGATATAAACTCAAAGTTCCGGTTGATGCCACCAAAATTTGAAGTATCTTATTACCTGATAAGTATTGCCTTAAATTCACCACTTTATATATGTGTCAGCACATCAGTATCTTGATTGCTGGGAAAATTTGCTGACAATGTTTCCATTCCAATATTGTTCTTGGTTTTTAATGTTACCTATTGAAATTGAGAAATTACCTGATTTTGAAATTGTTCTTGTTTCAATTTTAAACCCAAGCAAACCCCATGGTGCAAACAGGCCTTTTGAGAGCCAAGGCTTGCCAAGCTGCTTTTCATTGAGTGATACTTGGCCAGTTCATAGAATCCCATCACCACTGTTTTCTGGCTTTTGAGACCACATCTGCTGTTATTGCTTTCAAGTAACTCCCCAATTGTCTCATGATTGATTGATCAAATTGATCATCACCAAAATTTTGAAGCTCCCACCAGGAATCAAAACTGCAACCAAGGCAAGACTGCTAACTAGGGATGAACGATATTGGAAATTAAGTATCACAGTATATCGTCAAGAAAATATCATCGCAGGCGATACAATACAATATTTTTTTCTGTCATCATATCGGCAATATAGCATCTCCATGATATGTATCGTGTCGGCGATATGTATCATCCTCCTCTTTAACCATGCTGCATTTCCCTGTCACAAAGTGAAGAGTATGCCAAGTTCGTTTGTCACTTTCAGATGGAAGAAACAACATTGTAATATCAACACAATATATATCATGAAGACAATGTATATTGCTGACACGTTATATATTGTTAAATATTGTGACGATATATCATCTTGTTGATATTGCCTGGTTGATATTATTTCAATATCATGATATATCACCCAGACGATATATTGCCAAGACAATATATCACCCAATACTAGTGCTAGCTAGCTAGTTCTTTTATATTTGAAGACCGGTCATAATAATAAGACAAATGTTTTCTAGATATTAACTTATAGATGTATTTTTGTCCTGTTGTTTAATATGATTGATAAATTCTCCAGCACAGTTTTTTTAAAAATTATTATTCTAAATGTAGTTATATGTGTTACATGGCAGAATCTCTTGTTTTGAGTAAACATGTGAGTGTGAAGAGTATAAACACAACTGAATTTTATATTTGAAAAACTTGGTTGTGTTTGCACTTTACTTTCATTAATGATTTGACACAGTCAATATCTAAACCCTGTACCAGCTAACTGTAGACCAGGCGAATGAGAACAAGTCTCTGTGCAAGTAGTGACATGAGACAGCTCCACCAATGAACAGTGAGAGAAACTGGATTGCATAATGGACGACTGAAGTTACCCACTTTCCCTGCTTCACTCTGCAGCATTTCAAACTTTTGAAAACAATAATACCGTACACACATGGCAAACAGACCATATTTTTGTCTCCAGGTCTGTACTCTTGGTTTAAGAATTTCTTAGGGGAATATTAAGGATAAAACAGCAATTGCAAATTTTGACAAGCTGTACATTTAGCAGTAGCGGCTCTTACGGTCACGCTAGTCATGCTCAGCATGATCTATTTTACAGCAAAATAAAACTTACTTGTGCTTATTAACATGAAAATATAAAATGCATACTGTGACATTCTTTTTTGCCTTATTTTTCCTTAAAATTCTTAGTTTTTTCTCAGGCACACTGCACAGTCATGCTCCTCGTTAGAAGCAGTACTTTTGCAATGGGAACGTCTTCTGCTGCAGAAGCTCCCGTCGCTTCGGGTTATGTGGGAAGTCATGCCATTCTCCTTAGGCAGTACTTTTCTCTGATTGGTCGAGACGTTGACAGCATCTATGCTGACACATGCGTCACCACAGTGGTTTGAAAAGGGCATGCGTGCAAGCGATTTGGGTCAGCTGCGGTTCCTCTCCCGAGGTCCAAATAGTGGCTTGTTATGGCATTCAAACGGGAGTTTGCACGTTGTGTTTGGTTCTATTTTTGCATGTGTGAACGTCATTTCCGATTCAGAGTCTAGATAGATGGTTTTTCTATCAAGAAAAATGGCAAGTGTTCGCGTGCATGATCTTCTAGAAATCCCATTCTCTAGAGGAAGTATTGAAGAAAAAAAGCACGTCATTGAATGTGGAAGGCCTCAATTCAAGCATTCTGAGGACTGCATTCTGCTAATTGGTGAGCATGACCATATTGATTTCTTTCCAGCCGCCACTGACATTTAGCGTATGAACTAAGGTGTGGACCATATGTCCATGCATACCATGATCAGGACCATATGGTTGGCAACGCTGCGCTTTCACCACTCTATTTCCCTCCTCCTCCTCTGCCACTATGCGTGGCCCTGCTCCACAGTTAGCTGGGACAGGGTATATGTATCGTTTTCTAAAATATTTGAATTAACATTTAATTGGAAAGAACATAATAATTTCAAGGAAAGTAATTCTCATGTAATTGTACATGCAATATATTTTATTTAATTTCTCATGGTACACTATCAATTATCAGTATTTATAAATTTTGTACCTATGCTTTATGTAGGGGAGAGTGGGGCAAGTGAGACCCTTTAAGAAAAGAAAGGTCATAGTGTGCACATTATTTATTTGAGAAGAAACAAACTTTTACTAGGCTACATGTAGAACAGTTATGAACATTTTTATCTAGTTCAAATACAAAAAAATAATTAACTTCTCTGTTAAAAAATTGAAATAAATCAAGTCTGCATGAGGATGCACTTGCCCCACCAGGTGGGGCAAATGAGACCAGCCAGATACAGAAATTGAACAATAAAACTTGGCAAATAACTTTCACCAGACAAACGTTCTAAATCACTTAAATCATGTGTCCAGATTAATGGAATGTGCTGGAGAGTCCTTCAGACAGCAAAATTAACTGGCAAAAGGAATGAGTGGGAATTCCCCAGAACAAAAAATTTAGCATGCATACTGCTCAATACACATGGGGGTATTGTAGTTAAAATTAAACTAATGGTAGTAACGCAACGAAAAATAACCTACCACTGAATCAATCAATCTTGGAACAAGTGCGACTGTCTAAGATTCTAGGTGGACGCTCTTACCCCACCCCACATGTTTTATTTACTTGATGCCTGAATGCGAGTCTAATAATGCTACATTCACCGGATGTCAGTATGAGGTTCATAAAGAGATATATTATGCAATAAATATATTACAAGTGTTAAAATGCTTTGACAAAATGGAATGTAGACTTCTATATACACCATAATCCTTATAAAGATAACACCGAAAATAAATACTGTATATACACCTTTAAAATCGTCAATTTTCAAGTGAGCGTAAAACTTCTTCGCACACAGCCTCTCCAGCTTCCATGACACCAACTAGCTTCTCGTGGAGTCATTTCCTATCAAGGTCTACAATTTAGCTAGGGTGGATGCACTTGCCCGACCTGTCTCACTTATTCCACCCTCCCCTACACATAGAAGTTTGATTTACTCTATATTTAGGATCCTTAATTTACATATCAAAATAATGTGCCATTTATTTTTCAGATTTTCTGTATGAAAAGCAGAGTGAAATTGTGGAGTCAACATTTTATACTCAATTAGCCAATTTTACTCATGATTTGGACACAATATACAAAGATTTTACTAAAAATGATACATTTACAAATATAAAGAAGTACTCAAAAATCATATTTGATTTCCTGAAGAAAAAATATTTTGACATAGTTCCATTTGGTATGTACACATTTTTTACTCTTACATTTTCTACATTCAAGTTACATTGTGACTAAATTATTAGTTTTGTGTGACATAGTGTGTTTGTGACAAATTCGTTTCCCCGCATAAGACTTAGGAAGATTTCACACCGAAGAGACATACGACATGCAACATGAGAGTTTCACACTGCAGACACAAGGTGCATGCTACGTGTGGCAAGAGACACTTGTTCCTTTGCTCAGTTCGCATTGTTACATGTAAATGATGTTGTAGAATTTGTGCAAGTTATTGAAACTCGGAGAGGCATGTTGTACATGAGAAAACTGAGAAATAATATGCGCTGACCTTAAACTCTATACGCTAGACTTTCCAGCCTGAATAAAGCGAATACCTAAACAGTAGACAAATGGTTCTCAACCTTCGTGAAACCATTTCCTGGTATTTTTTTTAAGTCAATGCCCTTAGCCCAAGAATTTAACCTTTTCAGTATTTAAGATTTTATGCATGAATTAACATGTACCTATGAAATTAAATATTGATAAAAAATTCTGGCAAAATCAAAAAGAGTAATAATAGTTTGATTATGTGTAGGATTGTTGACAAATATATAAATATGGATGACGAAGTGGTAACGTGATTAAGTGATCTCGGGTTCGATAACAGACTTTTGGTCTAGTCCTGATAAGTATATTTGTGCATAAAATAGACTAAAGAAATAAAAACTCACAACTCAAATATGATATTGGGATTATGATAGTTGTCAACCACTTTCAGCAGAATTTCTGCAGCTCAGTATAGTTAATACAAGGATATGGTATCAGGGTGTGGCCCAGTGGTTGAGAAACAATGCACTATATTGACTGATCTATTTTGGACTAAAGTGCCTCCATATGCTGGCTTTTTCAAATAAAAGCAGTCACGTCGTAAATGGCCAAAACACAGCCTCTTTACACGATGTTGAAGCAAATTACAGCCGATAACTAAATCAAAAAAATTGATAAAGCAAAAATAATGATGTGTTTAAATCTTAAAACCTTGTTAAAACATTGTACATATCGATACTTTATAATATCAACAAATTAGAGGTTCAAACATGATGCCAGTTGGGCTCTCTTCTAGATTCTAAATATAGCTTGTTGGAATGAAGCATTCACTGCGTATAAGCAAACAACAAACTGAGGCGACACGATGCATGGTATTGAGAAAACGGCCCAGTCTGAGAGACACATAAGCGACATGTGACTGTGCAGCTTGCAGTGTCTCTTCGGTTCAAAAGGTTGTATTGATTACTGAGGGTTTGCTTCCAAGCAACACATGTCACATGTTGCATGTCTCTTCAGTGTGAATTCTCCCTAAATCTCACTTACATTCCAGAAGTTTATTTGTAAGTCAAAACCATGTGGAAATAGAAATGTATATGAAAGAGAGAAAGGTTTTTCTGACAATTGTTTAAACTTTTTGGATACAATGTATACTATTCCAAAGATTTCATACACACATGAATATGCATGCCATTTTGCATCTAAGATTGTACTAATAAAGTGTACAGGAATATTTATCTCTTATTCGTACATTGTGATTTTGGGTTTAAACCATTGTCCATGAAGAATAAAAGTACAAATTGAAAGAAAACTGCTGCAATATCCTAATGAAATTATTCTCTTGGTGGACACAACAACATAGCATGTGTGGCAACACACTCTTACGTTGATGCTTTTGTACCACATCCTGCAATTCAGTGCATGCTTCAAAACCAGAGGAGGTACCTGTGGATATGTGTTTGTGAATGTTTTGTGGTCCCCGTAACATTTTATGAAGCCAGAGATATCAGGTTCAAACCCTGGGAAAGGCTTGAATATATATTTGTTTGTTCCATCTTCATCATCCATCATGATTAATTCAAGAATTACAAAAGTGACAAGAACTGCATAACCAATATAAAATAACTAATAATGCAATTGAAGATTTTCAGAAAGTGAATCTCTCCTTATTCCTTTCTTTATCCTATCATCTGTACTATTCTTATAACTCAAGTATTTTTGGGATGTGGAATTGACCAATGTCATTAAGCATTCCAATCAACCATAAAACTATTCTTGCCACCTTGTTGGCAGACTGCATTGAATGTTAGACTTATGTTCACATCACCGAAAGTTTCAGGTTCAAACTATGGCCTGGGAATGAGTGCTCCTTCAACTTCATCTATTCATTATTCATCCTTATTGTCACAAGTATCCAAATGAGGCAGAAGAGCATTGTAAAACAAGGAAATTGGAGTACACAAATAGAAGTATTCTTCCCACTGTGATTGTTTCAGAATTACTAGAAGTGCTGTGAAACATTTTCTTTACACTTACCATTTCCCTCAAAACTGATCTGAATCGTGGAATTTAAAACTGTATACATTGTCCCACCCCTCCTCGCCAGCAATAAGAAAGATATGATAATTTTATTGCAAATGTGCACTTTAATGTAGTGAATGGGACTACACTTATTATTTATTTTTTTTTGTTTACAATGTGACTGAGTAGCAATCCCTTCATTTGTACACTTCTTATTCTTGATAACAACTTAAACTTATCTCCAGACTTTATCTCATGATTTTGGTTTCTGTGTTGTGAAAGTGAAGGGCTGTCCACACTTTCCATCATTTCCCATATTAATCAATGAACTAATCAAGATTGTCTGATTGACAGATCACATTTTCTCATATCCCTGTACATCTATTTACTGCACAAACCAAAATGTGTACCCTTGTACCATGCTTGTGTATCTTAATCTTAAAATTTGTGGTTGGAAAACTGTTGTGTTTTATTTTTTTTTGCCAGTGGCTGAAATTCTATTATCTTTCATAATAATTATGTCTCATTGATTTCTTTATGTACAGGTAGAGAGCTACATGATTTACTGACTGAACTATGGGAGGATGTTAAGGAAATTCAAAAACAACCTGCAGTAAGTTATATCATCCAATTATTCAATGATGCATATTCTAAGGTAAGTGAATTAAAATTGTAATTATTTTTTTGATCATACAAAAATTGTTAATATTATGTCCCTACTGGAAATTTCTACTGTTTACAGTAGACAGAATCTACTGTTATTATTTGTACACTACTGTGTTCTCAGAAATCTACTGAAACTCAATGGTTTCCTACTGAACACCTTCAGTAGGCCTCATGTATATCAAAATCAAATAGTCTCTTCAGTATTACATGCCATCCTCCATGGCGGAGCGGTTAGCACTTTGCGCTATGACACAAGGGGTCCGGGATTGAATCCCTGTGCATGGGTGTTTGTGAGTGTCCATTCATCAATTTCATGATATCATCACTCATCCCCATCTTTGCAATTAGCCAAATCAATCAATCTATCTTTAGTATTACATGTAATATTGTATGTAGTGTGTTTAGCTTAACATGTTGGCTAACATGTTTTCATTCCTCCTGATTAACAATTTGTTAATATATGTATATATAGTGAAACTGTAAATGCAGTTTCAAAACATTGATTGATCTACTAAAAAAAAAAAAACAGTAACTACAAGTGAAAATAATTTCTTCAGTATTATATTTGTATATTTGTATGTGTATTGTGTTTAGCTTAAGATGGTGGCTGTAAATATTACATTTCATACCTCATTATTAAAAGTTTTTGTTTATATCTGTTTGAAAATCTGAACACAGTAGATGTTTCAAAACACCTATTGATCTATTGAAAACAGTAGCCAGAATATTCAGCAAATGATACTGACAATGGTTACCTAACTGTAATATCTTTCAATTGCATATAAACCTAATAATAAGAAAAAGTCAATTGACAACTGTATCAGTATGTATAAAATAGATTACAGATAATTTGCTCAATTTATATAAATACTATGTAACTTGATGCCACATCTTTAAGTTATGAAACATTTCATCATCGTATGAAAACCAGAATAAAGTAGCTCCTCTGAAGAGTTCCATTTGGAGTCAGATTGGTATATCCCCACTTCTAATCCTTAGTAGTAAAGGAGTCGTGAATCTCCAATTTACCTACTCTTTTTAAGAGTCAGACATATTCCTAAGTATACATTATTTCCTCTCTCCTGTAAATTCGATAAATTGGAGTTACGTCCCTCTGGTTCTCAAATGATGTTATGCAAACAAGGATAACTACATTCTAAATAGCTTTTGTATTTAGTTAGGCTCTTGGATAAAAATTAAATTTTATAATTGTGTTGTGTAGAAGCTTAAATTATGTGAATCATGAATGTTTCTCTTATGGATTGTGTAGAATCAACTCAAGTACACCATTCAATGTAGATGTCCAATTAGGAAGGATATTAACAGGGAGACTTGTTAAGAACTAGGAATATATCGTCTCCTGTATACCCTTCCATCATTTTGAGACAATTTCAGTATATATTTAAGACTACTTCATAAACTACATATTATGCAACATATTTTAATCAGAAGTGTATACAATGGAACCATAATTTTTACATTCTTGGTTTATTTGAGCCTGTTTGGTTTAAGAAGAGTAAATCTGCTATTGACATTGCTGAATAGTAAACTGAAGTGAAAAGCAAAAAGTGAGTTAAAGTTGCATTGTCTAGTGTGAACCTTGTAAAAAATATATTTTATTAAGTGATGTTACTAAGCAGCATATTCTTTTCAGGTTTTGTGGTTTTATGAGTATTTTGATATTGAAACAAAAATACAACATTTTCTGATGTTGTTCCATTTAAAAGTGAGTGAAATCACACAAACTGCACTTGAGGCAGAAAACAAGTAAGTGTTGAATTTAGGACCAGTTAATAATAGTAATTAATAACAGTAGTGCACTTGTTTTTAACCCTTAGATGCCAGGCTGTGTTCTGCAGTATTAGCCATAATGCTGTGGCTATTTTCAGCCTGAAATTTCCAATAAACAATATGCCGTTTTGTTTAGTATAGAATTGAAAACCTTTGTTCAGTAAAAATTTACTTTGCCCTTTCCCCCAACCTTCCGCATACCACCATGACAGTTGGGGTTGGAAATGGGACAACATATTTGCATAATAACTCACGGTGCAACAGTCCTTGTGGGCCAAGGCCTGCCTACCAACTGCTGGCCTTATTCCCACATGCCTCACCAGAGGTGGGCTATCATCCAACCAGTTATGGTGTGACGTGTGGTCAGCACAACAAACCCCCAGTCATTGTTGTAGATTTCCATGACCACGCTATGCTACTCATTCATAGCTCCCTAACTTCCTCACAATGGTGGCACACCTGTCCATTACGCTTTCTGAAATCTCGGGAGAAAAGTTGTTACACTTTCCCGAGGAGACTCGAACCGGCATGCATTCTGTAGCCTGAGCCCAAAGTCTGATGCCTTACACCGCATTGCAATGGTGCAGGACAACATACTCATGTACTAAAGTGTATTTTGTATGGGCAGATTTTCCAAATATCACACAAAACTATTTGTGTCTATCGATTTTACAGAGGCCTGTCTTGTATGTATTATCTTGACAGTCTTGGAGGATCGGGGCTCATCTATTATGCCATATGGCTACAACAGTGATAAAATTGGTCATGGCCAGAGGCAGGTATTTACAGAGATTAATTTTACTACTTGTGCTTTCAATATTTCTGTCGGTGGAATTTGTTGGAGATTGTTTTATACTCCTGGCTAGGAGTATAAAATTTGCTGAAAATATGATTGGCGTATTCACAAGCGTCACTTTATTCATAATGATTATAACACTGCAGATAGAAAAATAAATGTTTCCATCTCTCATAAAATCCTTCCCAGAATATTGATGTGTGCATGATTTAGCAGAAACTAGAATGGCAGTATGGCCCATCTTCACAAGCACATCTCAAACTGAAAGAGGACGGAAGAAGCACTGTTCACCCTTGATGATAACAATATCCCCTACTGCCTTGTTTGGTGATAGTAGGTTGTAAAACCCAGAGATAGAAAAATCCACAGATGAGTAAGGCCAGACACATGCTAGTGACCTAACTTTCACCATTGTCTACACACTACACTATAGTTTCCACTGCAGAAGGATTCTTTTGAACCTTGGAATTCTGCTGAATATGACAAGTTCAGCAGAACAAAAGAGTAATGTTAATAAAAAAAGAAAACAATTCAGCATACAAAATTCACTACAAAACGTATGTTCATGTTAATTCATGACTGCATTCATATTTTGGATATAGGATCCCATTTTGTGATTGCCATGATTGTTTCATTGACAGGTTGTTTCATTCAGTCAATACCACATTGAACTGATACTGATGCCAATACTCTTGCAGATTCCCATTGATACTGATACCTATGTTTGAAAACTGTAATAATTAAAAGTTGTTCAAAATAGCGATTACTATTAGAGTGTAAGTATTCCACTCCATTAATTTACAAAGATTTTTGCTCTAAAATCTTCAAGAATTACATCAGAATATTCAATTACATCTGTGTTATCATAAATTCAGTTTTTCACACAAAACTTGTGCAAAATGAAAAGGGAGCAAATTTACAATACTGGACCCCTCCCCGATTTTTGTAATATTTCGCATACTCACTAATTGAGGACTCCTAATCACGAATTTGAAGTTAAAATTTGGGGGTCACGTGTAGAAATTGCAAAATAAGCGAAATTGAGTGGTCCATGATCAGAACAGAAACCCTGGATTTCTCCACGAAAACAATGGTTATTTCAATATTTTACATTTTAGAATGAAATTTTAACTGTGTTTGCCTAACCTAACCTAATTGTGAATGGTTTGTGGGGCTATGCGTGAATCGTTTGTGGGGCACTGTAAAAAAATGTCAGTTTCGTAGCACTTGAGTGACAAATTTTAACTACACAATCATGATCAAGTGTCCTAAATTATTGAATATGCGAAATATGAATGAATGCCTTGTATTATTAATATGTACCCAACTAAAAGTTACTAAAAAACTTACGAAAGAAAGAACTTTATTTCCTACCTTCAAAGTCACCATCTTCCTCACACCACGCAGATTACTGAACAAGTGAACGCTACGTTGAACAAACATGGTTTCCATACTTGTATACGGAGAACGATCGTGGTAATTGAAAAGCTTATTTTACAACTTCTACACGTCAATTAACAATTTCAACACATCACCCCCACATGTTAACCTCAGATACTTCATCGGGACTACGTATTTTGTGAGTATAAGAACTAGGATAGAAATTATGGAAGGGTCCGGTATTGTAAATTCTTTCCATGAAAAGAAACTTAAAAAATTTGGTGCAAGGGCTGGACCTTCAGATGTGCCATGTTTGTGATGTTGTTTTAAGTATTCAGCATGTTCTTGTTGAATGTGCCGAATTTGCTTTCCTCTGGCAGACTTTTAATCTTTCCAGCTGTTTGTCATCCTTGTTTTTAGTTTTTTGAGAAGAGCTGGTCTCTTTCACCATCTGCTGGCCCCCATGGCGCTATGACGCTAGGGGTCTCAGGTTCAAATCCCAGCCTGGGCATGGATGTTTGTGAGTGTCCATTCATCAATTTCATCATATCATCACTCATCCCTATCTTCGCAAATCAGCCAAAAGTGACACAAAAAGCAAAGCAAAATAAAGCAAATCAAGCAATCTTTTGCCATCTGTCAGGAAGCTGCTAATTCTTACTTTTTAAAGCGTTGTGTTTGTCTTGTGCAGGGCCATTTACAACCTTGCACTTTTAACTTTTGTCAAGAGGCTTTTACACTCCCTGTTTTAATTAAATTTTCCAGTAAGAATTTTACCAATGCACCCAAAAATTTTAATTCAAATTTTGCATAATCCAGGATAATTAGATACACGTGAAGTGTATGGGGGAACCCAAAAGAAACCGGAATCATTCTCTGGTGGGCAGGCCCATTGTAGTACACACTTCTGCCTCTTGCATCAGTCTGCTGACCGACGTTGTCAAGTGAAGTCATGGTGCCAAATAGTAAAATTTTTCGTTAGGCGCCTCTTGCTTGTTAATCGATTTTTGTGATGGCTGAAAAGTTTGAACAATGTGCAGCTGTGAAATCCTGTTTTCTGTTGGGGAAAATAGCAGGAAAAATAGCTTACAAGGAAGCTGCTCTGTGGAAGACACATCCTTATGAGTGGTTTTCCTGCTTCAGGAATGGTGAATTGTGACTTGCAGACCAAGCTTGCTCAGGGTGACATGAAAAGATGATTCTGATTCCTTTTTATGATGCACTCAAAATTTGTTCCTAATGGTCAAACTGTTAACCAGGCATTTAACCTACAAGTTCTGAAATGTTTGCTTGACGTGATGAGATGAAAACATCTCAAGTTGTGATGAAGTGGAGAGTGTAGGCTTCACCATGACAACGTGCCAACGTGCACAGCATGGGTGTGAAATAATTTTTAACCAAAAACAGCATGACCCAGGTTATCCACCCACCATATTCACCCTATCTTGCTCCATGCGACATCTTTTTATTCCGCCGAATGAAAAAGTTCTCAAAGGAAATCGTTTTGTGGACATGGAAGAGGTGAAGAAGAAAACTACAGAAGCATTGGAAGGCATCACTTTGCAAGAGTTTAAGGACTGCCTCAAAAAGTGGAAAACAGTGCATTGCATGAAATGGACAGTACTTTAATGGATATTAAATTTGTAACACCTAAAAATAAATACACAATTTTATATTACAAAATTCCGGTTTCTTTTGGGTCCCCCCACGTAAGTGTTGTGTGTCATTTTTGTAGAGCAAGGGAAAGACCAAAATTCTGGAAAAGTATCGGCTGGTATTGGCAAATAAATTTCAACCAATACTTTCCAATACTGATACACTGGCATCAATATTGGCTCAATCCTAGATTACTCAAAATTACCATGTTTGTCAATATTGCTATATCTATTATCCATACCAGCTAACTGTAGACCAGACGAATGAGAATAAGTCTCTGCGCAAGTAGTGATGCGGATGGCTCCAGCAATGAACAGTGAGAGAAACGGGATTTTGTAATGGGTGACGGTAGTTTTCCCGATTACCTCCCCATTTCCTCCAGTGTTGCAAACTTTTGAAAAGGATAATACCGAACGCACATGGCAAACGGACCGTATTTTTGTCTCCAGGTCTGGCCGATTGGTTTAAGAAATATTAGGGATAAAACTGCAAGAGAGCAAATTTCACAAGCCGTGCATTTAGCGTACGGACTAAGGTGTGAAACGTACATGTACGGTCAAAACCGTACAGTTGGCAACTCTGCACTTTCACAACTCTATTTTCCTCTTCCTCCTCTGCTGATAGGTACGGCCCTGCTCTACAGTTAGCTTGGATAGGGTATATCATGTCATGATTATCATGATCTTCATAAATACCTGCCTGGGGTCATGGTACACCTCAGAGCTCATGAATCAATACATGAATATTTAGTCCAGAGCATTAAGCCTTCCACAGTATGGTCCAAAAGGTGCATATACTTATTTGTCCCATTTTGGCATCTAAGTTAACATTAATGAAGTTACTATAAGAATATTATTTGGGAAGAATGACATACATTGTGCTTCATTTTGTAATACAGACTATAACAGTACAAAAATAATAAAAAAGGACTTGACACCTGCTCAAGAATATAATATTATCATTACAGGTAAAATAAGAATAAAATGCATAATTCTATTGTTTAATAAAAATGCAGTGCTGTGATGCCAGTACTGGACATACAAATTAATACCACACATTATTCTAGTATTATTTTAAATCAAAACTATGGATTAATTGATGCAAAAAAATTAATGACATTTGCATATATTATGTAGTTAAGAGAACTTAATGTTTGATGGGACCTGTGATCAATATTAACCTACATATTTGAACTAAATATATTCTGATTAGAGTGTATAATGATTTTATTAAATTTGTATGTGGACATACTTTCCTGCTATTCAATATTGCAGTCACCTCTGGCACAAATTTTCAAAAGAGCTGTGTTTGTAGAAAATGTATGGGAACTAATTAAGACAGTTAGCAGTTTATATTGAGAATTCACAATTACTAGCTAATTGTTATGTATTATATTCATTTTAGATATCGAGAAGCAAAGACCAAGTTTATATTTGAACCAGAAAGTGGTATTGTCTTGCTTGAACAGAAACTCCCAATGTCTTGGCATGCATTTAATGAAACTCCTCAGTTTGAGGTAAGTTTGTAAAATTATTTTACTTACTAAATTCTAGAGTAGAGTATCAATGTTATAGCTATATTATCTCAAAATTAGAATGGCATATAATATTGCCTAGGACTAAATTTTCCAGTCAGTTTGTATGATGGAGAGTTGAAAACAAATATATCTAGTAAAAATGAATGGTACTTAATTAAGAACTGTTTGTATGTGATTGCAGAGAGAGTTTTGGAAGTTAGCAAAGAGAAAACTAAATATATGCTTACAGGCTGAAACCAAGTGTTAGGTAATAATCAAAATCTAATTATTGATAACAACTCGTTTGAACAAGTTTCCAAATTCAAATACTTAGGAGTAATACTAACAAATGAAAATGATATTAAAGAGGAAATAAAAAGTAGGCTTAATTCAGGAAATGCATGTTACTTTTCTCTTCATAAACTTTTGTCTTCTCGTTTAATATCTAAGAAACTAAAAGTTAAAATACACAAAACAGTAATTTTGCCTGTAATATTATATGGATGCAAAACTTGGTCCCTTACATTGAAAGAGGAACATAAATTGAGATACTTAGGAAAATATTTGGGCCTAAAATAGATGAGGAGACAGGTGAGTAGAGAAGGTTACATAATTTAGAAGTACATAATTTGTATTCATGTCCAGATATTATTAGAATGATTAAATCAAGAAGACTTAGGTGGGCAGGCCATGTGGCACGAATGGGAGAGGAAAGAGGAGTTTACAGGATTCTTGTTGGGAAACCTGATGGTAAGAGACCTGTAGGAAGACCAATACGAAGATGGAGGGATAATGTTGAGATGGACCTAAAGGAAATTGGTAGAGATGGAAAAGAGATAGGGACAGATGGAAGGCCTGTGTTGCTGCAGCCATGAAACTTCGGGTTCAAGAAGGCTAGAGAGTTAGTTAGTTAGTTTGTATGTGATTTGCTGCAGTTGAATGCTTCTATATGTCAACTGAATAAAAAAATGACTAAAATATCTTCTGACATCTGCTTACTAAGAGCATCATCTACAGACTCACATATTCTCTTCCATGTTGTTTGGAGAAACTTTTAATTATAGATTACAATGTGGACTCTTCATTAATCATTTCCCCCTCCATGTAGGACTGCCTTGACGTGATGAGGGGCTTAGTAGGGAGTTTTTCATCATTTCATTTCATTCATCTCCATCTCCATTAACCTCCCTGTAACTAAGGGTCCTACTAGAGGAGACAACCTTGATAAAATAAACTATCCCAAGGTGTTAGTTGCACATGATGATGGGACAGTGTTGGCTGCAGGAGTAATTGCAGTCGTGAACGTGGCCTCGGGGATTACGGTTTGGTCCTCGAGTAGCCTTCATTTTCGGAGGTAGGCCTTCCTCGGCATAGAGTGCATGTCAAGGCGACAATTCATAGACCCTCCTTTAAAGTATCAATTAGTATATGGGTACAAAATCACCTTCAAATGGAGGGAAACATCCAAAACGTGTGAGGCCACAGAGCCCGCTTAGTATATTGGAAAGGACAAGTAACCTTGTAATTAGCATTGTCGAAAAGACAGGTAGTAAGGATGAATCTACCAACACGAAACAAAATGGAGCTAAAACATTAAAGAACTCCTTATCAAAAAGCAAGTGGACTATGCCGCTGGAAGTGATGTCTCTGATATCAAAAAACTGTGTAATGAAAGCCTCCTCATCCAGACATGTACAGATCGCCAGACTAACAACCTCCTTAAACTTAGAACATTGGGCAACTTTCCTGTTCAGGTTGAGCCTCACCGTCAACTGAATAGTTGTAAATGTGTCATTCGCCACTGGGATCTGTTGAACGCCACTGAAGAGGAAATCCTTGTAGAGCTATCAAATCAATATGTCACTGCAATGCAGCATATAAAGACTCGAAAGTCTGGAGAACTTGTACAGACTGCTTCACTAATTCTCACCTTTCAAACGACCACTCTCCTGGTTGGGCTGGTTATTACAGACTTGATGTCCAGCCATACATCCTGAATCCAATGCAGTGCTTCAAATGTCAGCATTTTGGGCACACCCAGCCTTCCTGCAAGGCCACTACTGCCGTATGTGGCAAATGCAGTGAGCCCGATCATGGGACAGAGCCATGCTCATCTGGTCCCGCATGCGTTAACTGCAAAGGCGAGTACTCAATCTGGCATCGTGACTGCCCCACTTTCCGAGAGGAAAAGAAGATCCGAGAGTTGGTCGTCACAGAGAAAATCTGCTGATGTAGCAAAACGACGTCTCCGTGAAAGTGTATGCACTACTTTACCTGTGCACTACACTACAGCTGCTTCTAATGCTCTTGTCCATCGCAGTATTGGTGTTCAAACCAGAGATGTGTCCACTCAGACAACAATGCTTCCCGGAGTAGCTCACTCCACTTCACCACTACTCGCTCCACAGAAAGAAAAAAAAAAGTTCAAGCAGGTATATACAAAATAATATTGTTTGCAGTCCACCAGCTCTCCAGTCAGCGTGGCATCCACCACCCTGAGACTTACAGCACAGCTGAAAGCTGCCCGGTGGGCACTGAAAGCACCTGCCACCACCCTCCCTTCCCCATCCCTTTCGCCCTCTGTGTCCTTACCCAAGGACATGATAGAGGATGATGCCGTGAATGAGGAATTTACAAAGGTGACAGGGATATCAAATAGAGTACGCCTTAGAAGGCCACGCTAAACCTTGCATCATGGCCTCTTGTCTCCAATGGAACCTTAACAGTTTCCACATGCATCTTGAGGAACTGCAAATTTTAATATCTGAATTTGACCCTGCCATCATATGTCTCCAAGAGACACATTTTCGCCCAAATTAATCAGTGATTCTCAACGGATACACGCTATACCAAACCGACAAGCTTCCTGAGTGTCATCCTGCACATGGTGGTGTAGCAATCTGTGTTTGAGATTCCATCCACTCAACGCCACTCTTTCTCACCACCCCCCTCCAAGCTGTCGCCGTGCGGGTCCATCTACCACAGCCAATGTCTGTGTGTTGTGTACATAGGTACATATCACAAGGGAGGAGCGATTCTCTCTTGAGGACCTCCTTTCTGTATTCAAACAACTTCCATCTCCTGGAACTCCCACATATTTCAGTCCATCTTCAGGCACATACTCTGCATTGGACTTGTCCTTTTGCAGTCCCAGCCTTGCTCCTACCACCTCTTGGAGCGTTCACACTGATCTCTGTGGGAGTGATCACTTTCCTATCTTTTTCACCTTTGAACATCTTCAGCACTCATGTCAACAACCCCCTCACTGGCATCTCAGCTGGGCTAACTGGGGTGTGTTTGAGCATGCAGTGGGCCTTGAAATCAATCTTGCATCGATTTTGCCAGCAATCGACGTCCTAGATATATTTGTGTCACGAGTTCTTGATGCTGCACATGCCTCGATTCCACATACCAGTAGACCTGCGAGGCATCCCCAGTCCCCTGGTGGACTGTGAAGATCAGTGCAGCCATCAAGGACCGCAATCGTGCCCTATTCAATAGGAACCACACTGCTGCAAACCTCGAGCAGTTCAGCATTAAGCATGCCCATGCCCGTCGACTCATTCGAGCCAGTATGAAGGCATGCTGGGTCCAATACATGTCTTCTCTGATGAAGCAGGCTTCGTCGAAAACCATTTGGACCAAAGTATGTTGCATCCAGGGAGGTCCATCCTCTTCTCGGAGTGCTGTGGAGCACGATGGGACATTGTACACCGAATCCAGAGATACAGCAAATATCTTGGTGCCACAGTTTTCTGATTCTTCGAGCTCGAAAAATTATGAACCATGTTTCTGCCATGAGAAGGACCATCAGGAATGATGTCCTCTAGTTTTTCGAAGTCTTAACACAGAGCTATACAACTCTTCATTCACCGAATGGGAGTTCGATCACGTGCTTCGGAATTAAAAAAATACAGCTCCTGGAGTGGACAGGATCCATTATGAGATGCTTCGTCATCTGCCCACTAGAGCTAAGCTTATCCTTCTCACGGTGTTCAACAAGCTTTGGTTGGAGGATCTATTCCCCGTTTCTTGGAAGGAGGCAAATATTGTCCACAGCTTCTAGTTACAGGCCGATCGCCTTAACTAGCTGTGTGTGCAAGCTAATAGAGCACATGATCCACAAGCATCTCGCCTGGTTTTTGGAGGATAATTTACTTATTAATAACTTTCAATGTGGGTTTTGCTCCAATCGTTCTATGCTGGACCATCTGGTTTAGCTAGAAACGCATATTCAGGATGCTTTCTTAAACAAGGAACACTTCATTGCCATTTTCTTCGACCTTCAAAAAGCCTATGACACAACATGGCACTTTGGTATTCTGAAGCAGCTCCACTCGTTGGGTGTTCATGGCCACATGGCATACTTTATTCTAAATTTCCTAAGTGACCGATACTTCTGCAAACGTGTTGGGAACATCTTTTCTGATCCTCATCTACAAGAGAACAGCATCCCGCAGGGCAGCGTGTTGAGTGTGACTCTGTTTGCCATAGCGCTGAACAGTGTTATGACCAACATATTCAGCCCTGTATATGGTCTTCTTTATGTGGATGACCTAACCATCTTTTGTCACTCACGGAACATCGCGTAAGCTTCTCGTCAACTCCAACTGGTGATAAACCATTTGGTTGAGTGCTCCTCCCAAACTGGTTTCACCTTCTCATCCGAGAAATCTGTGTGCATCCACTTTTGTAGTCAGTGTACAAGCCATCTTGATCCTGACCTGTACATGGGGAAATCTCCCCTGCACTTTGTGAATGAGGTCCGCTTTTTGGGCCTCATTTTCGATAAGAAATTAACATGGCTACTTTACCTTCGCCAGTTAAAGTTCTCTTATCTTCAAGTTCTCAACCTTTTACGCGTTTTATCTCATACTTCTTGGGGTATTAATAGGACAGTACTCCTCTGCCTGTACTATTCAATTATCAGGTCAAAGCTTGATTATGGATGTGTTGTCTATTCGTCTGCCTGCCCATCTAGGCTTCGCATCCTAGACACCATCCACCATGCTGGTATTCGTGTGTGTTGTGGCACTTTCTGTACCAGTTTGTATGTAGAGGCATCTGTGCCGTCGCTGTCTCTGCGAAGATAGCAGCTGGTAGTGAACTACTTCCTCCATCTTTGCTCGATGCCCTCACATCCTTCATATTATACAGTCTCAGATGAGAGTAGGCTGGCAAGGTATCAGCTCCAACCTAGTGCCACTAGACCATTTGGTGTTCGTGCAGACGAGATCCTGTCAGCACTTGGTGTTGACAGTGTTCTTCCTGGTGTGTCTCCACTCATTCTGCCTCTCCCGACCTGGGAGTTTCTTGCACCTTCTATCGATTTTTCTCTGACTGCCCTTCCAAAGGCAGAAACACCAATGGCCGTATACCAGCAGCGGTTTTTAGAACACCAATTTTAATGTGTTCTATACGGATGAGTCCAAGACAGTCGAATCAGTCGGTTGCGCCTTCGTCCTAGACTTTCAAAGTTCCAGTTACTCTCTACATCCTGCCTGTTCCATCTATACGGCAGAGTTTTACGCCATTCTAAAGGCACTGGACTTTGCAGACGTCGGTGGTCTGAAGAAAGTGTGCAGTGATTCGACCAGCATGTTGCAGATTCTGGATTCGCTGAATTCCCAGCATCCAGTAGTACAACACAGCTTCAGACGGCTCGTGTCTTTATCTGCCAATGCTGATCTCTGCTTCTGTTGGGTCCCTAGCCACATGGGCATACAGGGGAACGAAGCAGCCGATGCTGCCGCCAAGTCTGCTGATGCAGATGGAGATGTTCTCGTCCACTTGCTGCCAGCTAGCAACCTGCAAAATGTGTTCCATCATAGCCTTCTTGACACTTGGCAGAAACGGGGAACAAGCTTCATGTTATGTAGCCCACCATTGGTGCTCGGCATTCCTCGTCCCATCCCTCTCATCATGAAGAAGTTTTTCTTACCCAACTTCTTATTGGACACAGCTGTCTAACACATGGTCACTTACTGCAGGGGCTTGACCCTCCGATAAGTCGTATTTGTGATGATGTTGTAAGTGTTCAGCATATTCTGATTGAATGTGCCAATCTTGCTTTCCTTCGACAGCATTTTATAGGTTTGTCGCGTGTTACTCACAAATCCAGAATATAGAAAAGGAAAGTTAAAAATTGTACTTACGTATGTGAGTATAGTGCTCTTATTGTAGAACGACGTTTCAGAGATTGACTATCTCTTTCCTCAGGTTCGTATAAAAACTAAGTACTTGGCATAGTACTGCGTCAAAAATGTAATATGAGGATTGTGGTTAAGGATTGGTTAGGGTACATTTAAAATATTAAGTTTTTGCTATTAGAAGTACGTAAAAACCAAGCCGTTCCCTAATAAAACTTGTACAGTAGACCTATTCACAGGTAAAAAAGTTAAAAAAGTTAAAATTCTAAAAAACCTGCATAAATCACAATGCAACCTGCAGGTTTGGCCTTTCCTACCCAACTGTGCTTATCTATCCACATGAAGGTCAATTCTCAACGAATATTTCCCCTCCCCTTAATTTTCTCGTTTCCCCTTATTACGTCACAAATCCAACGTGAATTCACGTTCCTCTCTTGCAGCTTGCATAACTTCCGGAGTGACGTGGAAACCGATATTGGGTTCAATCTTCCAGGCTTTATCCCATTTTTTGAGGAAATTGATCCACCCTTCTTCCAAATTTCCTTCGTCCCTATTAAGATTACTCTTCCCCCCCCCTACAAATACTCGCTGTTTCATACACGTTTCTTCCTAATTTCCTCCCCTCTTTTCTGATTACCTCTTTTTTGCGATTCTATGCCCACTTTCCAATATATGTTCTGAGAGACCCGTTTTGGGAACTTTTTCCCTTATGTCCTTTTCATGCTCGCTCCATCTTTTACCCATATTTCGGCCCGTCTGTCCTATGTACTCCTTCCCGCATTGGCATTCTATCCTTCTTTCAAGTTACTAAGATCCAGGAAATTGATTTTTCCATCGCTTAAGTTTTCCCTAGTGAAGTTTATTCTTTCGTCTTGTTTTTCTAATTCTTCAAAAACCTTGTTCAGTGCTACCCCCTTTCCTATAATCAAGATATCATCAACGTATCTCCCATAATATTTAATACCCATTCCTGTTTTTTCCAAAGCTGCCTTCTCAATGAAGTGCATAAAAATGCTCGCTACTATACCCGAAATGGGGTTTGCAATCGCCAAGCCTTCTTTTTGTCTATAAATACTGTCATTGACATAGAAAAAGTTATATTCTGTTACAAGGTTATACCATCGTACATATTCCCAAGCAGTTAGGATGTCTATTCCTTTTTCTAACAGCCACCTTAGTAAACAATCTCCCGCCCGCCCCCTCGGTACACTTGGGTATAAGTTAACAACATCAAAACTACTTATTGTATCCTCGTCATCAATTTCCAGATTTTCTATACATTCTTTAACTTCTACGGCATTCCTAACGCTATATTGGGTGTTCTCATTTACCTTCCTTATTCTTTTTACCAGCAATTTTGCTAGCCCATATCCAGGATGTTCGTATGTTGGTATAATAGGTCTAAGTGGTATGCCTTGTTTGTGTGTCTTAGGTATTCCAAAAGCAATTGGTATGTTGCCAACTTTAATTTCCTTAATAAGGATTTTCTTTTCGCTTGTGCCCAATGTAATGCTTGTCTCTACCCCTTTTTTGATCTCTCTTCTAATCTTATTAATAGGGTCTTTCTCTATTTTCTCAAAATCGTTACCTTTAAAGCTATCTTCTAATTTTTGGTGATATTCCTCTCTGTCCATGATAACCATCTTGTTTTCTTTATCAGACCTAATTAGAAATACGTTATTCGCCTTCACCCATTTTCTTACATTTTTTAAATCGCGTCTTAGGTTTTCGTTTACTTTCTCTTTCCGTGTTCTATCTCCCCCTTTCATGTTCGTTTCCTTTTTAATTTCTTTTTGCAAGTGTTGTTCTACAATATTACGTATCCTTTGTCTAACCTCAGTTTTATCCTCCCTTTCGTCAATAGTTGTTACGATCGTTTCTGCTGCTATTATTAATTCCTCTTTTTCAAGTTTCTCTACCCCTATTGCAAATTTCTGCCCCTTGTTCATAATCCTAATCAACTCTTTAGGTGGTTCGTGGGTGGTTAAATTTAAAATGTTCTCATTATTTCCCCACTCCTCTGTTTTTTGTTTCTTATTCTCTAGATTATCCTTCCTATTCAATTTTAATTTCATCAATTTCCTCTCTATAGTATTACTATCCCTAAATTTGGCTTTATCCACAGCTCTAAAGTGTCTCTCTTCAATGCGGTTCCACGTCACTTCGTCTAGTTCCCCACTAACTTCCAAATGTAATCTATAGCATTCCTTATTAAGACGTTCGACTTGTCCATGTGCCTCCCTAATACATTTCCCTAGTATTTTAAACTGTATTTCTTGTTTTTGTTCAATCATGCCTACACTCAACGGTTTATACCCCCATTTTAAAAAGTTTGGTAAAACCCCCATTTTCCTGCATTGTTTTAAAAATCTAATCCTGATTAAACCCTTATTCAACTTAATCCTCTTATTTTCTAGTGCACGCACTTTTCTCCCCGTATCGGAGATCAATAGCATTTTATAGGTTTGTCGCGTGTTACTCACAAATCCAGAATATAGAAAAGGAAAGTTAAAAATTGTACTTACGTATGTGAGTATAGTGCTCTTATTGTAGAACGACGTTTCAGAGATTGACTATCTCTTTCCTCAGGTTCGTATAAAAACTAAGTACTTGGCATAATATCATCATATCATCACTCATCCTCATCTTTGTGATTAGCCAAATCAATCAATCCATTCCATATGTTAATAGAGGAATCACACTTAATACTCTCCATAACAAAACTCCTCAGTAAAAATTACTAAAAATTTACACATTTAATATTGATTCCATAAGAAAATAAGAAACTTGCAAAGAAGAGAAAATTACGAAAAAGCGTATGTGGAATGTTTTCATTTTCCATATTTTTCTCACATACATATATACATATCTTGTTCTCTCTCTTTCTCTCTCTCTCTCACGCACACACACACAGAGAGAGAGAGAGATAGAGAGACAGACAGACAACTTTTCCTAGTAATATTTTGCTTCTTGACCCCTAGTTTCAGCACAACAAACCCTAAAAAGCAGCTATTTTTATCTTGTTGTATTATGCACCCATGCAAACCAGATTCATGATTGTACTGACAGTTGTATTTTGTGTTGGCAAACAACAAAATTTTCAGTATGCTAAGGATAGGTAATCAAAGGGGTAACTCGCTCATGAAAAAGTGTATACTGGCATGATGTTCTACAGCATGCAACCGTTTTTAATATATTTTCCAATTGAAAAAATGAATTACAATCACAACTGTAAATCTGTTATGTGTGACTGCATATATACAGGATGGAAAATTGACACTTTTCATGTCACCGAAACGAGCCCTTCATGACCAAAACATTGTCCAAAAAAGTTGTTCATCTTAATGTCTCTACACTTTGTAAAACTTTGTTGTTTTTTATTGTGACAGTCTGTAAATAATTGTACATGCCTGTGTGTGTGTGCATGTGTAAATACATAAAATATATTTATTGTTAAAGTCACTAATTCCTTTTTATTTCAGGAAATTCCAGAATATAAAGCCTTTTTGGCTGTGCAAGATTACTTTAGTCCTACCAATTTTACATTCTGGTCATTCTATTATGAATATGAGCCATACTTTGAGGTAGAGAATTGGTTACCTCCATTTACAGGTAAGAAGAATTGTTTTAAGTTTATGCATCATTCAATGATGTATGTCCAACAACAAGAGATCACTGACCAAATCAAGTCGAAAACCATGTTTATTTATCTTTAAATATGTTTCCTTGCAACCTCAAATTTCACCATATTAATTGATTTCATCAGGTAATAGAATAAGAAGAATGAGATAATCTTGCTGAAAAGTCAATGGCATATTTTCCTTTGATGAAGCTAAAGAAGCTGAACAAAATTAAGGGCAAGGGAGTTGAACTTGGACCTTACTAAGAGGATCATCTATCTATCAAATGCACAACATTTTTTTCTCTATTAATTGGTTTAAATTATTCAAAGCTATTTCAAAATTACAGCCAGATATGTAATTCATACATAAAGAAGACACTGCACAATTGTAAATTATATAATTTTAATAATAGAATAATAATAAATTATATAATTGTATAAATTTCAGGTGTGTTCTGGAGAAACAAATTAATTTTGAGTGAAATGAATGAAATAGTTTTTGTACCAGGTTTACTTATAAAAGGGAATCAAAAATTCAATAACCTTCATTTGTGCAAATCATGTAATTAACTTATATATACTCACAGTTACTTTATTGTAGATGGGCTAAGGTTTAGAATATTAAGTCCCTGGGCACAGTAAACCATAAACCCAGTATTCTTTTCCACTTTCCCTCTTTCTGTTTCTTGTGATAAATAAAATTTCACTTTTCCATGAACTAAATTTCATTCCCCATTTTTTCATTTCACTTTTCCAACCATCTGTTTTCAATCCCTTTCTTCCTTCTCTGTTTGGTAATGTCATCTGCAAATAGCATGGCTTTCAAATTTTTTTCTCCACTCCAGTTCATATTCTGTCCTTGACTGATATGAATAAAAATTATGGTGATAAAGCATTTCCTGTTTTAAATCATTGTCTATTCCCCAAAAAAACTCCGTTCTTCCATATCTGTTTTTACACAGTTATGCTGAGACATTTTCTGTAAGCCCTTCTTTTACTTCCTTACTCCTTTAAGAATTTTGATATTTTCATTCTAATGAAGGCCCGCACCATGGCCATGCGGTCTAAGGTGTCATGCTTTAGGTTCTGGCTCTGGGACGCATTCAGGTTCAAGTCTCCTGTGGGGAAGCATAACAACTTTTCTCCTGAGATTGTGTGAGGATATTGGGGAGCTTCGAATGAGTAGCGTAAAGTAAACCAGCCATGGAAACCTACAACAATGACTGAGGGTTTGTACATCACCCCATAACTGGTTGGATGACCTCCCACCTCGGCATGTGGGAGTGAGGTAGGCCCTGGTCCTCACAGGCTGTTGCGCTACAGGTTATATATATTATATTTTATTCTAATTGAACTGCAAAACACTTTTGAATATTTCTACTGCTCCCCTTCTAGCTCTCATGTGAATTTTAATTACTCTTGATCTAGCACTTCTAAATCAATACTGATGCCTTGTTCTTCTCTTCCCAATCTCTTTTCTGAAACCTTGTTGTGTATTTTATAGTGTCATGACTCTTTTTTCTCCTTTCTTGAATTTCAGTAAAGTTGTACCTTTTGAGCAGTTGTCTGGTAAACACTTCTTGCAAATCATCTTCCTTTGTCATCTAATGTTACTGCTCATCTAACATTTCAATCACTAATTCTTATGATCTTTTCCCATGTCTTTCAAAGAATGTCTTCCACTGCCATCCAGCATATGTCTACTATTTCCACCATTTCATTCTGGATTTTTTAATGATGCAGTATCTCTTTTATATAATCCTGTCACATATCATTCTTCCACACACTTCACCCTTTCTTTTCACTTTAGTTGCATTTGAACTACTTTTATATGCACTATTTTTCTCTTCCGTTGCTTCCTTGTTCCTGGCTGTTCTTGGTCCTCATGTCATTTTTAAAGCTTATCCTACCTTGTACTTTTCTGCTGTTTCTACCATACCCCTTTCCACCCTGCTGCAATCTGCTTCTAAATCTTTTTATACATCCTTCATTTTCTTTTCGTAACCCATGATCAGTCATGCTCGCTTGAGTCACGCCATTTGTCATGGGTGAGTGTGGCACTCACCCTTACTTTTCATGCATATTTCACCACTTTTTTTATTTATTTTTTTTACTTCTAGTGATGTGTTTATTATTTCCCTTTTTCTTTATTTGTACATTTTTGTTTCAAAATTTTTATTTGTTTTCAACTAGAGTAATATATCATTGAAGCAAAGAGCTCTCAGCGTGACCAAAAATTGCATGTTCCTTAAACCTGTCCTAAAGAACACTGGTGCAGTTCCATCTGTGATCCACAAATCTAATTTAATTTAAAATCACTTAGAAACGTTTTCTATTGTCTATTAACATGGCAAAAACATGTAGGTATAAAAAAACTGACAAGAAACAATGTATACTTTATTGACTAAATAATACACAAATCTAAGAAAAAAAAGTCTAACATAATCAGTCACAGCTGAGATGCTTACACACACTGACAACAAGCTTCCACGACAATGGGCTCTCTCTCATACTTCAGTTTACATTATCTCATTACAATGTGATCAGGTCACTCATGACACTCTAAAAGTCAGCTAGAGAACACCACATGCCAATACTTTAAATACTGTTAAAATGGCACTTGATTGAAATTGATAGTGAACGTAATGCTTACCCACGACTGATCGCAGTTTAATTACATTTCAATACATGCTTTTTCTGTACCTTTTATTCTTTCCCAGTATTTTTCTTTATTCTTTCATTTTCTTTTCTCATTTGTGTTACTAACACTCTCTTGATATTACTCAGATTCACTGATAGGTGAGATTTTAACATTTTTTACTCTTTTTAAATTACATTTAGAACAACATTTTATATTTTGCAGCACACTCGTTGATCGCAGGACAACAACATTTTATGACCTTTGATAAACAGTTCTATGAATTTAGAGGAAAATGTACATATCTTTTGGCACATGATTTTCTGGATGGAAACTTCTCATTGATTATAAAGTATGATGCAGCAAGTAACGCTGAACACCATGAGATTATCCTCATCATGGGAGATGATGCTTTGCAGATTGATGTTTTTACAGATGTAAGTAGCATTATCATGTAGTAGTATGTAAGAAGGAATGGTTGAAATATGTTTCCGTATTCATTTGCCATTTGTAGGCATTTTAAATTTTATGAATAGTGAAGAAAGAATGTGTGTGTGGAGGGGATGTTTGCCACTTGTGCAATGTTTAATCTTTTCCATCTTCATGGTGGATAAAGGAATAATGAAAAGCTTATATATACTTTACATACATATACAAAATCCGGTCATAACTATCATAGTAGATAGGTGTAATGAAATAAAACAACTAAAAACCACATCTTACTTTATTATAAATATAATAGTAATGCCATTACATCAAGAGTAAACATATTGAAAAGAAATAGTTATAGAAATTTAGATGCATTAAATAATTGTAAAATGTGTTTGGTTAAATCAAATCTTGTTAAAATAAAAATAAAAATATTACATTTTTTCAGTTTTTCTAATACTTGTGTGTATTTGTCTAGAAATTATTAAAATTCAAATTTACTCCCCTCATAATTTACAAAAACTTTTAGCGGCTATTTGCAGTAGTATCATTTTTGTGAAATAATAGAAACATTATTTAAGCATACTCATAACATTAGAATCAATCATGTTGAGAAGCTGGAATGTTCTTTTGTTGTGATACAGTATGGTTTGGTATTTGCTTAAAATGAACTTCATTTATTTTCTTTCTGCTTATTGCATAAGTAAATATAATACTAAAATCTTATTGAAATATTGGTTATATGCAAGAGACAATATTTTAATTTCATTATATCCACAATGCAGATGTCAGTGTGGAAATCATAATCAAAGTTGTCTTGTACAGTTTCTTTTGGCTTACATTTATTTTGGTTTCTTTGGAATCTTCATTTAATATGTTGATTGATTGATTTGGTGTTTTAAGTCCACTTTATGCACATTAAGGCTAATCGGGACTGGACCTACAGTTTAAAGTGGGATCCGAACCACTATGTGCCTCCACCAGGTATAGAACCCCTTGATTACAAGGCGATGATGCTACCACTGTACCATCAGGGAGGCCCTTATTTAAAATTTAAAATGTGAGAGTTATCAACCCTCAGCATCCCATTCTGCTGACTGGCCTAGATTTTCTGTCAGGGTTTTTGTTTCCTTAGCCTTTGAAGATCCCCTTTATTGCCCAAAAGGGGGTATGGATTGCCTCTTCCACCATCCAAACAATATCGAAGGATTCCTTCCTCAACCCATCCACTGTTAAGGACTTCAACGTAACCCTGAATAGGGGCTCTTACATGGTAATATCAGCTGAACCATGGTTTTATTAATGAGGTGTTACGCCCTCTCATCTTTCTCATCTGAGTTTGGGACTAGCAATGGGGGAGCTGATTAACATTCCTTCTTTTTAATTAATATTCTTTCATTTTATTCTTTAGTCAGTGAGGCTGTACAAAGAAGGGCACAAGCAACTTCCTGTGCAATTTGGTGATACATATATATACCAAGAAGGAAGGGTAGTGACAATTGAGAGTGATCGGGGCTTAACGATCAAATGCAACCTCAAGTTTGATATTTGTTCATTTAGTTTGTCAGGTATGTATAATTATTATTATTTCCTCTCTTTGTGTCACTGTATTATTCAATAGCACAGGCTTGTCACAAAATTTAATAAGTACGGTGACAGAAGTATCTGGTAGATAGGCAGTTGAATCAAGACATGAGCAATTTAACTAGGTGCAAATACTAAGTAAGTATTTATCTATCATCTTTGTTTACATAATTGATTTTGCTCAAACAGTATTATGAGAATCTAAAGAAAAACGAACTTGAAAATTCTGATGGTGAATACCTTTTTATGAATGATTTATATATAAGTCACAATTAAAAATATAGTTGTTTTTCTAATAAGTATCAAAATAAAGGTTAAAAATAATTGGAAAACATTGGGGCTCAAGTGAATAACTTGTATAGTTACCAAACTTGAAATGAAAATGTAAATGCTTATGGTAGAAGGAAGTAAAACATAAATTAAACATAAAATTTGAGAGAAGATTGCAGACCTGACCAAATATATTACGTTCCATGTGTGTGATGTGAAAAATTTATAGTTTTACATATTTATATTTCTTGTTTCACCTACTTTCTATAATTTTCTACTTTGTTGATATGCTCTTGGTCTTGATATTTTTTTTATATGCCTTTTTCATTTTCCCTTTCTTATAGGCTGGTATTATGGTAAAACAGCAGGACTCTTAGGCACAATAGATAATGAACCAGTAACTGATTTTCTTACATCAAACAGAGTGATTGAAATGGACGTTGCTCGATTTGCTCATAGCTGGGCCATCGAAACAGAGGGATGCACATCAGTTGAAAATGTAGCAATAGAAATGGAGCAACCAGACTCAAAAATCTTGCAGAAATGTGAATCATTTTTCAGTAGTAAATCTTCAGAGCTGCTACCATGCTTTCCTGTAGTAAGTGTTAGAGAATATTTGTTTTAGTTTTCTAAGATCTTTCAGAATGTGAAGTGGGATATGGAAATACATATCTTGTTAACTAATTTAAAATCAATTCATATATACAGAATGGTCACGAAGAGGGTGTATCCCCATTTATTTTTGTCACTACTATGGTTATGGTTGAATGCTTGTTATGCTCACATACTTAATGGTTCAAGAGTCCAGAACATTGTCTTGAAAGAAGTAACCACAAAAGAACTGTTAATTATGTTAGTTATTGCATAAAAGCGAATTTGAGTGACTCAACTTGAAAAGGGACTGTTCTGCGGTTATCCAATAACTCAGTGTTACTTACAATGGCATTTTAAGTAATACTTTAGTTCTAGTGTCTGCTTACTTATTTGTAACAGTTTGTTTTATTTTCTTCATAATTCTCTTGTCTAATATAAAATTTTTATGAGCCTTTTTATATTAAAAAAGTGTATTTCTTTTATAAGATAATTGATAAATATTGTTTTCTTATTTTAGGTAGACCCAACACCTTTCATGAGAATGTGTCTGAATAGTAGAGTATACAAAGAGAATGAAGCATGCACCACGGCAAGGGCATACATGGAGGCTTGTAATTTGGAAAATGTGCCTTTGAGAATACCATATGGCTGTGTCAGGTATGTAAATAGTATTATCATATTTATTTATATAAATATATATATATGATGTGTGCGTGTGTGTGTGTGTATGAGATAGAGAGAGCAGCTAATATGATAATTACATTTGATATTTTTTAAATAAAACATGTCCAACACTTTTTTTTACTATAGTGTGTCATATAAGGACTGTTCCACAGTCAGATAACAGCTATCATGAGACTCGATGCACTGACCAAATGTTATTTAATGAAGTTTACTGGACAGAATAAATTTCTCTTCTTGATAGGTTTCTTTTCTATATTTCAGATGCCATTTGCACAATGGGAGTGAACTTATGGAAAGCGAGTTTCACAAAATTGAAGGAAGTGACATTCTGCAGTCAACTGATGTCGTTTTCATTATAGAAGCTAAGGATTGTAATAGGAATATAAAGGAAGAAAGAAACATTGAATACCTCATTCCATTGCTAAATAATGAATTAACTGATGCTGGTATTAAATTTAACAGGTAATTGGCAATGTGCCATATTAGATTCTATTGAGGTTCAATCCTAATTTAATAACATATTTGCTATCTGCATACAGTAATATTCAGGGAAAGGATTTATATGTAAATACATATTTATGAATGAATCTGAAATCAGTTATATTTTGTATTATCTTTGCACATCATGGCCTATAGACTCGAAAAATTCAGTTTTTATTTTCCATATTTGTACATGTATTAGGTTTTGGCTCATATTTTACATATTTTAGTTATTTTTACATATTATTTCCATATTTCAGAACATTTCTCAACATATACTGGTACTCCACATTCGCGCAATAACTGCATGTCCCCATGTGACCGAAAGAGTTGTATGAATTTCTTGCAAATAACTGATGAAGTCCAAAGCGACATTAAACAAATGAAAGTGTATGACCTTTTTTATACCCTCCAATTGCATTAATTACAAGTTTTCTATCATCCGAACATTTTTTTTTCCAATTTTTTCACCTCCCAACTGCTTTTGCTATTGTAAAACACTTGATATTCCTGTATATTTATAATTGTTGTCAACAATAGAGACTGAGGGCTCAAGCATCGACTCCTGGTTGTTACAAACGTTATTTTGACAACATTGGAAGAAGTCCCAAGTCGAGCAGCCCATTGCTAACCCCACCCTCGCTACTAGTTGCGCACCTGACAGCAGTGCCAGAAGCAACGATTTTGTAACACTCGTACGGGATTCGCTTCTGGTTTCTCTTCAAGACAGTCATGGTAATAGTTACAATGCTGAGAGTGTAATTTATGTAGCTCGTGTAGTATCTTAGTAACATTAATTAAAAAGTAAATTTTTATGATATTAAGTCCATATTAAACTCCATATTTTGCTGAAAATAACTAAATATGTATTTACATATTTAGCACATTTTTACTACATATAAATCCGTTCCCTGGTAATAATAGTACACTCCATATTCATCATAAAAATTATGTATATTTCTTAAGTTTGCCATATATCCATGCCATAGAAAAAGACTGGCATTTAAATTTAACTTTAGAATAACTAAGGAACCATTTTTGTCCTAATCAAGTTGGCAAATATAATTTCAAATACTCTCTTGGTATATTTTATTTTGCAAATTTTTTGTGAAAAGGGTTCCTTCTTCTCTTCTTAGCGTGTGGTTCTAGTAATCTATATTCTGGGGTCAGACACACCTCCAACTCCCACATCCAGCCACATATCCATTACTCAAATGAATTGCTTGTATAATCTGATTAAATGCATGTGAACTGACATTTGGCTGGTACCTTGAAAGCAATATTTTTCTTAGTAGCTCTGTGCGACTTCAATTTTTTTTTCATCTACTGCTTGTCAATTTTAAAAGTTATATTTAGGATGCAATCACCTCATTTCTATATTCTTCAGTCCCTAGCAGATTTGTGACATTTTTTGGCATTATTGAATACTCTGTTAATTTTGGATACATAATGATGGAAGTATATAGCACAGGCCAGCTAAAAAGAGAAGCCACATTCTGTTAATTGATTGCATTACATCAAGGAACCAGTCACATTCCTTTTGACTTTATCTCTTAAAATTTTGCCAACATCTGTTGGTTTCCTCAGAAGACATTGGAGTTACATCACATAAGACTTGCTGCATGTTAAATTTAAATTGAAGAATTGGAATTTTGTTATGTAGCATCACTTTTTTGCCACTTTTGGCTAATCGTAGTAACATGCTGTGCTAACCACTTCACCACAAAGGTTGGCCACTGCATTAAAAATTAGTATAGATAGAAATGTAGAATTAAGGTAAAATTGTGAATATATGCATAAAATTAAGGCGGAGGAAGTAATGGAAAAATCTCATTCTATTTTGCTCCTTTCTGGAAGAAATATCTTTTAAAACATTTATGATTTGAATGCCACAATCAAAGAATTATTTGAAAATAAGAGTATTAGAAGTGAACGTGTTACTTTAAATTCCATGTGTTTAAAAAGATTTTGCTATTTCAGATATGCTGTTGTTGTGTTTGGTGGAGATGGGGTGTATGACCAACCACGGAGCGTAGTTGTTCAAAACACAATTTTTGCTAGCCCACAGCTCATTCCTCTGTATTTTGAAAATATACCAGTTGGTGTGTATTCGCAACTTTTCTTCAACATATCTTTTTATTTTCTGTGATTATGCTTATAAGACTTAAGATGTTAATAAAATATCAAATTAATATTTGTGATATCAGACTTTATAAGTTGTTATTTTATTACTTTGAATAGCAGCATTACTGTAGAATATCAGATAATAAGGAAAGCAGTACTTGGTGTTTGCAAGATAAATTTTTTAGAGTTTTTTTGTAATCAAATGTCCCTGGGTTTAGTTCCCAATTGGAATAGGGACCCAGTTCAGTGGTTTGAACTACGTTTTAAGTGGTATGTTCAGTCAGACTATTGTGTTTAAACAAAGTGCATTTTCAATCATTTTTTGACTGTTGTGAGCAGCGAATCCCTGATGAGTGGGTTGAAAGTGCCTTCCATTAGTTAGTGCATTAATTCCTGCCATCCTATGCAACATTGTCCTAATTCTAAATAAACACAGTGCATTGGAATTGAATGTAGCGTCACTACCGACAGCTAAAATGTAAGATCCAGTAGCCAAAGTGCTACTAAGGAACTAACTTAAGATGCATTAACGGTATTTTGTATCTTTAAAGTAATCTGGCTATTTGTTTATAAATAGCTTCCTTTCATCATAACATCAGTCTCACCAATTTCAAAGAACTAATTCTGGTATTTTCTATTCCGACTTCGACTGTAGATCAGCCTTATTTTGCCAAATTTATGATCAGCTCTTGATTAAACTTTTTTTGGTTTATAAATATTGTTGCCATGCTGATTGTAACATTTCATGTCTCAAAATTGAAGTTAAGTTTAAATCAAGCTTAGTTGCATTAGAATTGAATTTTTAAACATAACATTTCAAAATATTTACTGCAATAATTTATTCTCTGCATTAATGAAAAAATATTGGTGATATTGTACTGTATGCAATATTAAAACATACAATTATTTTCAGGAAATGGATCAAATGATATATTTGGAGCAATTCGATTTGCTGCAAGATTGCCTTTTAGAGCAGGAGTATCCAAAACATTTATCCTGTTTCCTTGTACTAATTGTGCACTTAGTGAGATGCA
Source organism: Lepisma saccharinum (assembly GCF_977018435.1). Classification (NCBI taxonomy): domain Eukaryota; kingdom Metazoa; phylum Arthropoda; class Insecta; order Zygentoma; family Lepismatidae; genus Lepisma; species Lepisma saccharinum. The sequence continues at coordinate 67,375,388 of NC_139230.1, forward strand.
GGTATGTGTAAAGCTGAATGTTTTTTTTTTTTTTTTCATATGTGTGTGAAACAATGAAGAGTCATTATTGTCTTCAAGGAGTTCGGACATGCATGAATAGCTCTCTCTTTCCGCTTGAGTCGCCCGCTGTGAACCGCATGTAAGAGGGTCCGTCTACCCAACTCGAGCTTGCACGGAGGAGGGGATACTGCAGCAAAAGTACTTACTCTGTCGTAATTTTTTAATTGTTAATAGCAGTATTGCCCGAAAAATGGGAATCAGCAAAGCTGAGTGGCAACGGATTGAAAACTCCATCTCGACAGCCATAGCGAAGGAACTCAACCAACAGTTCGGAGACCTGGACAGACGCATCGCCCTGGCATTTGCAAGTGATGCAGTGTTGAAAGAAATTAAACCAGTGCTGACCACTGCAATTAAATCTGCCGTGGAGGATGCCATTCAAGAAGTAAAAAACGATCTCGAGAGGAAAATCTCTGAGCTAGACAAGCAAGTGAAGCAAGTGCGAAAGGATCTGAATTCCCTGGAAAAATATGACCGTCGCCTGAACCTTGTTTTTCATGGCATCAATGAAAGTGAGGGTGAAAAGTGTGAAGTGATTGCTTCAAAAATCATCAATGAGCAGGTGAAAGTGAAAGTGCCACAAAATGTGTTTCATCGTGTTCACCGACTGGGAGCACCGCGACGTGATGGCAAACCCCGGCCGATCATTGCGTGCTTTGTCACCTACGCCCAGAGAGACTTGGTCTACAAGAACAAGAAGAACCTAAAGGCTACAGGGACAGGTATTTTCATAACTGAAAACCTAACAAAAGCAAATTTGGACCTTTTTCACAAGGTAAGGCTTAGTAAAATATTCGAACGAGTATGGACAACCGATGGGAATGTACTTGCCCTACACAACGGAAACGTGGTTAGGATTAGTGACCCGGAGGACATCGCAAAGTTCAGCAGAAAGTAACGCTGTCCCGCCACACTCCCCTCCTAACGGTGGTTGTGTTTATTTTTGGAACTGCTTCCCCATCAATGACGTATGGGCAACGGTGACCAGTCAAAAGTAGAGGGGAGGGGAATGCAGGAGAACATTCCGCGCCGAACCATACAAAGCTTGCAATACTCTCTGCATTCCTCAATGGTGGCGAAAGGAGGGCATGAACCTGTCGCATAATAGACTGTTATATAAATGTAAACAACCCTCAGCTTGTATTCTAACTCACGCCAGAATATATCGGCAAGCTCAAAAATCTATATTTCTCCCATTTTTAGTTAATCAACAAATATTTTCATTTTTTAAATTTTTCTTCTTTTGTGTCAGTATTCACATTTTTATATTCATTTTTACTTTTTTATTCTTAAATTTTTCATTTATTTTTTACATTTTTAAAAATTTGATTGTAGTAATAAGTCACTATGATAACTAGCACCTGTTTTTTTTAATTAAGTGTTATGCGTATGCACATTTTCATTGTTATTCCAATATGCAATTCACACTTGGGACAGAATATATACTCCATGACCAACAGTGGAGGAAACGATAAATATAAATGACCCTACCAATGTAGTCAATGGTGCAGAAACGCCACTCCCAATCAGAATTCACTCCAGTTACTTTGATGAGTCGCCCATTAATATCCGCCACAGCAATTACAATATAAAGGAACAGCTCGAAGCTGAAATAAATAGATCTGAAAATGGCTTTAAATTATGTCATCTAAATATTCAAGGTTTACTCAACTCCATAGATGAATTTAAAGAAATGATATCGAACTTAAACTTTGACCTGATAGCCATTACAGAAAGCTGGTTAAAACCGAATATTAGTAATAATATAGTAGACATCGAAAATTACACATTAGTTCGACAAGATAGATTAAACAAATCTAGAGGTGGTGTGTGCTTATACATTTCTAAATCACTTAAATGGAAACTTTTAGATGGGTTCGTTAATAATGATATCGGCGTAGAGTAGCTTGTAATCGAATTAACTATCGATAGGAAAAAAATTGGACTTATGGTAGCATATAAACCCCCAAATGTCAGCTATACTCACATCAGTCACGTAGCAGATATCCTCCAACACCTATACTTAAATTACGATTACTTCATTGCGTTAGGCGACTGGAATATCAACATGTTAAGAAAAAACGAAAGCAGTACTAGACTCCTTCAGAGTATAATCAAGGAAGTTCACGGGAAACAATTAATTACCAAGCCAACCAGAGTGACAGCGACTTCAAAGTCATTAATTGATTTAATCATTTGTTCACAAGATTTAATTGTAAAGCAAATTGGGCAGAGCGAGTTACCTGGAATCACAGATCACCATATAACATACTCCATATTTGACCTGTACGCACCAAAGCAACCTAAGAAAATTATCAAAATTAGAAATTTCAAAACCATGGACTTGGACATGTTTCGTAAAGACGCGGAAAATGTGGAATGGTGCAAAATCGAAAGAAACGAGGACGTAGATGCAGCGGTGGAGGCCTTGAATGATAACATTATCAGATTAATAGATAAGCACGCCCCCCAGCGAAAAATTCGTGTAACCAAACCTCCCGCCCCCTGGATTTCAAATCAAGTAAGGGAATTCTGGAAGTTGCGCGACTTCTTTCATCTGAGATATGTAAATATAGGAGACCCAGACGCTCTCCTATCGTACAAATACTTCAGAAACAGAGCCAAAAAAGCAGTCAGAAACGCAAAATTTAAGCACTATAACAAAACGGTAAATATGAATGTAAAAAATGCTAAAAATTTATGGTCTAACCTCAGAAGCCAGGGACTTTTACCAAATAAAAAGAGTAATGCGCTCTCCTCAGACACATTTCGGCCGAATGCGGTAAACGAGTTCTTTGTTAAGCCGAGTGCACCCTCAGATAACAATGCAGCGGTGATTGATGAAACCAACACATATCTTGAGCAACCCAACAATGACACGTTCTTTTTTACCCCAGTAAGTAGCGAACAAGTATGTAAAATTTTTAACAAAATGAAATCAAAAGCGTGCGGTTATGATGGCATAAACCTAACTGTTTTACAGTATTGCATCCCCTTTTGCTTAAAAGCTCTTACGCACATTATTAATCTTTCCCTTTCCAAAGGTTGGTTCCCTCAAGAGTGGAAAAAATGCGAAGTAACACCTATACCTAAAAAATCCAACCCCACAGAAATAAAAGATCTACGACCTATTAGCATTCTATCCACAATGTCCAAAATACTTGAAAAAGTAATTTATGAACAAATACTTTCACATATTCAAGGTTTCCTACCACACTTTCAATCTGGTTTCAGAAAAATGCATAGTACTTGCACTGCGCTGGTAGATATCGTAGACAATGTAAGTAAAGGAATAGATGAAAATGAAGTTACACTTTTAGTCTTGTTGGATTATTCAAGAGCGTTCGACTCGATCAATCATGAATTGCTATTGGCCAAACTGTATCACTATGGCGTTACCGGAAACGCGTTAAATTGGTTTCGATCATATCTCGGCAACAGGAAACAACGTGTGAAATATCGGGAACCGGAAGTCACATACTCTAAATGGTTAGTTGTTCAACAAGGCGTCCCTCAAGGAAGTATATTGGGTCCACTACTATACATGATTTACGTAGCTGATTTCGACCGCGCTGTCCAATATTCCCACTACCATCAGTATGCTGACGATTCGCAAATCTATATTCAGTGTAATACAGAAAACTACGATAATGCGATGACAAAAATTCAATTCGACCTTGATGCTATAACAAATTGGTCACGGAGGAACTCCCTTCAATTAAATCCAACAAAATCTTGCTTCATGACCATAGGAACTCATGGTACCCTTAAGAAACTTCACAAAAACGCACCTTCTCCTCCAACTCTTGGCAGTATACCGCTAAGCGAAGTGGATACAAGCAAAAACTTGGGGATTGTGTTCGATAGACACTTAAATTGGGAGCCACAAGTCGAATTTATTGTGAAAAACTGTATGGGGAAACTTAAATCTCTGTATCATTTAAAACATGCTCTGGACGCTAATGTTAAAGATCGTCTTATGCAATCACTCGTCCTATCCACATTAGACTATTGCGCTCCAGTGTACAGTAATATATCCCAGGGCTTAAACTATAAACTTCAAAAAATTCAGAATTGTTGTATACGTTTCATATTTAACCTAAACAGAAAGGAACATGTATCCCCCTATTTAAAGAAACTTTCTTGGCTAAACATTAACAATAGAAGAAAATACTTAACACTCACCTTGATGCACAAAATACTTAAGAGTGGCTCCCCAAAATACTTATCCGATAAGATCTGTTCTCGTAGAACATCAGCCGAACATAATATCCGCAACAAGCCCAATCTAAAAATCCCCAAACATAAAACCGCCACATATAACAAGTCATTCATTGTTACAGGGATCAGGGAATGGAACAAACTGCCTGCACCATTGACTAACATTATTTGCCATCAAAGTTTTAAGAAAAATCTGAAGAACTTACTATTGTCCCAACAACTTAATTAACCTTCATATGTTAACAATTGCACCTGCACTTATATATCATATAATGCATACCTAACCTACCCCCCCCCCCCCCCCCGCATACACATTGAACTACCGAAGACTTATTACTTATCTTTACTCAACAGTATACAGGGTGTCCCAAAAGTCCCTTAACAGCCGTCCTAGAGACGTGTAGTGCAGAGATTGACATGATTTGAGTATATAGTAATACTGTATGGGTAAGGGGAACGTGATTGCTGTGGGTGACCATGGCGGCGGCCATCTTGGTATCCGCCATATTGGACGGAGGTCAAATTTTTTAAATGGGAAGGTATATGTGTGGCACATAATTTTAGGCTAGAATTGCACCAGAAACAAGAATATGAAGTCAGTTTTCAGATATCTTTAATCTGTGAAAAGTTATTGCGCTACAAAATGTGCTCAATGTGCTCGCCATGCTCCCGTAGACACATCCGTAAGCGAGTCTCCCATGAACGGCGAACATTCAAAAGTGTTTCGGGAGTGATAGCGGCACAGGCCTCAGTGATTCGTTGACGAAGGTGACGCATATCACGTATTGGAACTGCATAAACCATGGCCTTAAGATGGCCCCACAAGTAAAAATCAAGGGGAGTAAGGTCTGGGGACCTGGCTGGCCACTCCCTTGGTCCTCGTCTGCCAATCCACCTACCAGGAAATTGAACATCAAGGTACTGCCGAACAATGTTCCCATAATGAGGTGGTGCACCATCCTGTTGAAAAAATTCTGGGAAAGACCCATCCGGCATACACACTGAAGGTTAGACAAGATCGCGTAGCAACTTCAGGTAGGTCTCTGCATTCAATGTCCCCTCAATGAAAAATGGACCTATGATTTGAGTATTCCAAATTCCACACCACACCATAAGTTTTGCTGGCCCAACCACGTTCCCCGGGTTTACCCAGTGCGGGTTCTCAGAGGACCAATACCGCATGTTTTGACGGTTGACCTCACCATTGGTATAAAAAAATGCCTCATCGCTATGCAGAATGTTTCGCCAGAAGTCAGGGTCACGTTCAAGTTTCATGACACACCACTCACAAAACTCCACCCTCCTATCAGGATCATCTTCACTGAGATGTTGTTGCATTTGCATCTTGTAGGGATGCCACTTGTGTTCTTGCATAATCCTGCTAATCGAACTCTTGCTAACACCACATTGGGCGGACAGTCGTCGAATACTTTTTTTTCGGTGACTTCACGAATGATGCCAGAACTGCCGTTGTTGTTTCTTCGTCCGTGGCTGTTTTTGGTCTTCCTGATCGACGTCTATCGTGCACTGCACCCGTTTCTTTAAACCGCTTCATCACATTGGCCACACTAACATGCGACACTGGCGGCCTAAGAGGATGTCTTTGATTGAAGTCATTGGCAATGTCCCGTGAACTCCTTTCGGCGGAAATGAGGATGATCTCAATTCGTTCCTCATTGGATAACATCATGTTCTTTGTCACTTACACCTGCAACAAATGAGATATGATATCAGTTATCACAATTTCCATACTTTATCATACATCATCATTTATTCAACATTGCATCAATAACTTTTCACAAGTTAAAGATATCTGAAAACTGACTTCATATTCTTGTTTCTGGTGCAATTCTAGCCTAAAATTATGTGCCACACATATACCTTCCCATTTAAAAAAATTGACCTCCATCCAATATGGCGGGTACCAAGATGGTCGCCGCCATGGTCACCCACAACAATCATGTTCCCCCTACCCATACAGTATTACTATATACTCAAATCATGTCAATCTCTGCACTACACGTCTCTAGGATGGCTGTTAAGGGACTTTTGGGACACCCTGTATATACTAATCTATTCAATGTATTATTTTATCATTGTATAATCTTTATATTATCTTTATTGTATTATCATGATCATTATGTGTTTTTTTTCTTTCTTTTTGTTTTTATTCATTTATTGTATCTTTGACAAGGGTTGGTTGTAAGAACGGCCCATGAGGCCGAAACACGCCTGCTTAAATAAAGACCATTCTATTCTATTCTATTCTATTCTATTCTATTCTACCTAGTCTGGCCATAAATACTGTTACAAACTTTCGGCTTGGACTGTACATCCGGTAGTCTGGCTCATGAACCAAGCTTGTGCTGAAGTTAACTCTTGACCATTGTGTGTTCAACTGTGAAAGATCAAGCGTGTATCTTCTTGTGCTTAGCATGGAGTGTGGTGAATATGAAAACAGAGTAGCCGTAATTGCTCTGCATATGGTTGGGAAGTCACTCACTTAGATTTTCCAGCCCCTACAAATCCCGAAGATCAGCAAAAGGTTTGTGTATCTGACAATCCAGAGATTCACTGTTACTGGTAGCATGAAGGATTGCCCAAGAGTTCATCGACTTCACACCGTATGAACAGCTGCGGCTGTTAAAGCAGTGCTGGCTCACATCTGCCGAAATCCCATCTGGAAGCAAGTGATAATGGCACAGGAGCTGAATATTTCACAACAATCAATGTTCAGGGTACTTAATGAAGACCTTGGAATTGGAGCTTACCGATGGAGTACTGGAAATTTCCTGACAACACAAGTGAAGAAGCAGAGGGAACTGAAATTGAGACTGCTCCTGCAGTGTTATACGTTGCCAATGGGCATTGCAGGATTCTCTTCACTGATATGAAATTGTTCACCACTGAATAAAGTTTTAACTGCCAAAATGAAAGGGTGTATGCTTCAAACTCTCGAGAAGTTTGTGAGAGAGTTTCCAAAAATCAGAGATGCCAACCCTCCTCAGTCATGGTTTGGTGGGGGTGAGCTATGAGAGTTCCACCAGGCCTCATTTTTGAGAAAAGGGCTTAAAAGCCATGCGAAAGTGTATGTGGAAAGTGTCCTGGACCCTCTCGTGACACTGTTGAACCAAACAATGTTTCACAATGAATCCTGGATGTTCAAAAAATATTCTGCCCCAGCTCATAAGGCAAGGATTACGCGACTGTGACTGGAGACCAGTGTACTCGATTTCATCTCCACTTTTGATTGGCCATCTGATAGCCATGATCTCAGTACCTTGGACTACAAACTGTGCCCAGAGCTAGAGGGGACTGTCTGCAAGAAGAGGCACCCTATAACTGAAAGGTAAAAGCGCTCCTTGATAGCAGCAGGGGCAGACTTTCCCATGAAGACCATCCGTGCTGCAATAGATGCCTGGCCAGGGAGACTTCGAGCCTGTGTGAGGGCGAAAAGTGTAAATTTTGAAAACTGATTGGTGCTATTTGCATGTAATATATGTAAGTGTAACATACATTTAAAAATCTGAAACCATATTCAATTTATTCACAAAATAGTGTGTAACAGTATTTATGGCCAGACTAGGTACATAGATTAGGTAACTTAATTACTTAAGTAGTATCATCCTCTTCAGAAGTTAGACAAATGCAAAAACACACATTAGGATTTTCCTTTGTGAATACCACTTAAACATGTGAAAGAAAAATGGCAAAGATTGTTTTTATAGGTTAAAGGTTGACAATATAAGATAAATATTTGTGAAGCAAATATTTTAGAATTTTATTCCTTTGTTCTTGTTTATATTGATTCAAAATATTACAATGTATGTATACATGACATAACATTAATAATCTATCAGATGAGTAGTTTTTCAAGATTTACTATGTAATATGAGGGAATAATAGTATTTTGTTATTTCAGCTTGATTACAGCATTCTTCATCAAGTATTGTTGGAAAATGACATTACATTACATATTCTAATGAAAGACGAATTTTTGTTTGAAAAACGAAAAGTTATTGAACAATTCTTTGGTAAGTGCTATATTGATTATCTGTTGTGTAGATTAGTTACATAAACATTCAGTTCTTTTTTCAGAGTTTATTTTGTAAATAGTTTTCACTAAACTCTAAAACACTATCGTGTTCCAATATTAAAGTGTAACTAGCGCTATGTACATTTTACGTACATGAAGGAATCTATTTTTAACACAACCTCTACATCATGAAAACAAAATGACGATTCTTTGTGAACATTATTTTGTTTATTTTCCTTATGTTGGAATTTTATTCTTCATTTTAAAATGTATAAACATGGTTTCATTTAACATAGAATATTTTAAGAGAATGTCTTGATTGACGAGCCCATACATACATTAAGAATGAAGGTGAAAAGTTTGAACAATGAAAAACAAACAATAATAATATTCATAATGCTGTAAATAAAGAATGAATGTAATTTTAAAGTCTTACAAGAAAATAGTGCATGCTTCTAAACTTTTGTTTTCAAAATCTAACTATCCAACTCGATTTTACAAATGTCAAAATTACGTGAAAGGTTTTTCTCGTTCTACTACAGCTACGTAAAATTGACATACAGTGCACAACATAACAAACCAAATCAAGACGAACAGCACTCTCCTTACCATAGTGCTGCCTTGCATGTAACAGAATGCCTGCGGCACTGCTAGCTGGAGGGGTGAGTGGGTGCAAAGTGGGAGGTAGGGGAGGGATTTGAGCGCAAGGCATACGTAAATTTTATGTACGGTAGTGTTCTAGGGTTTAATAATAAAATAATTTAATATTGTATAAATTTCAGTGACTCATTATTTAGAAACCCAATTGAGTTGTTTGTAAATTGTATGTCTCTTTAAAATGTTTTTGAAGGTAACTTTATAAACAAAAAATATAATATTTTAAGGGTTCAGTTCATCTAAAATTTAAATGAAATCTTCTATTAAATATTCCATAACCTTACAATATATGAAATACTTTTCTTTGGTTCGAGAATTATGTAAGACTTTCAACTTGCAGTTATTCTGATAAAATGTTACAAATAGTGAGTTTTTCCTACAAAACTACCATTTTTCGTTTTTCAAAAATTCTTTATTGATTTATTATAAAAGTTCCATTGAGAAAACCAGATGTTGATAGGTGCCACCATTGCTGAGATATATCAAATAAAGAAATATCCAATATGGCACACTCTTTTCTAGATGGTGGCCATCAGCACATAGATAGCAATTGGCTGTTCAAGTGAAAACATCTTAAATGGTATAACATTTAATCCTACAAAGTATTTTGCTTTTATCAAAATGTCTATTATTCTGTGATATAGATCATCACTTTGAGAGACTCTTGTGTACTATCCCCCATTTGGAGACACATTTTATAGTGTACCCCTTTAATTAAAACACATGAAAAAATATGTTCTTTCAAAGCTTATAAATTAGGCTACAACTTTTATTCCAAACAATTTCCTGTTGTTTAATTTATTCAAATTTACAAGGTAAAAACTGTTAAAAAGCAGTAGATTTAAGATTTTTTTTTGAAATTATGGCAAAACCACTGGCATTAGTGAAAAATCGAACAGAATCTTTTTTGTAGTCCATCCAATGAGGATCAAGACTAAAAAAATATCTGCTTATCATATCAGTTACAGAGATATAAGTCAGGAACTGAGAGTATGTGAATCTGAGGTTTGGGGGTGCTGAGGTGAAGCACCAGGGGGACTTTTGGGATTTAGCACTCCTAGTACGAGGGCTGCTGGAAAAGTTTCAGCAATCAATATGAAAAGAGACATGTGAATGGCTTTATTGTTTTTCAAGGTATTCACCCTTATGATCAATACACTTTTGCATAGGCTCAAAACAATTTTGAAAGCATTTCTTCCACTCTGAAGCTGATACCTCAGAAACTGCTGTTCGGAATGCATCAACAGCTGCTTCAGGAGACACAAATCGCTCACCACGCATCTTATTTTTCATGTGTGGGAACAAAAAGAAGTAATTAGGTGATAAATCAGATGAGTACGGACAATGAGTCATTATTTCGACATTTTTACTGGACAAAAAAATCAACAGTTTGGTGTGCTGAGTGTGAACTGGCATTGTCATGGTGAAGAATAATGCGATGATTTGGGTTTGTTTTACTCAATTCATTGATGACCCCTAGCAAACAAATTGTTGTATATCACTCAGCATTTACAGTCCTTTGATCTTCTAAAGTTATTGTTACCGAAGAACGAAGAAACAAGCAATCACTTTCTTGGCAGCACTCCTCGAACGAACAACTTTTGTTGGTTTCGGCTCATTTTGAAACACCCAAACAGTGGATTGCTGTTTAGTTTCGGGTCTGTATGAATATATCCAAGTTTCGTCTCCTGTAACGATGTACTACACAAAATTTGACTTGCCTCAGTTGAATTTTTTGAGCATTTCTTTACACCAATTTACACGAGTCTGTTTTTGGGCTTTGGTCAAGTTGTGTGAGATCCAACGGCTTAAAAGTTTCCGTATGTTCAGATGACCATGCAATATTGCTTTCATGTCAATGTTCAAGGATGCCTGAATCTCACAGTATGTCACATGCTGATCTCTCTCAATCATATCACACACAGCATCAACATTACTGGCAACAACAGACGTGGATGGACGACCTTCACGAAATTCATCACTGAGAAATGTGTGACGATGCTGGAATTCGGAAAACCAATTGTATACAGTCCTATTGGATGGTGCTTCATCCCCAAAAGCCAAATGATATTGCTCAATGCATTGTTTCGGTGTTAAACTACATTTGAAATCACAAAAAATCATTGCCCGAAAGTGTTCACGAGAAATTTCCATTTCTCACACGAAACTACTACTTCAAACTGCTGTGAAAAATAAATGAATAGGCTTAAACAAACAATCAAAGATAATTTAAACATAAGAAAGGTCTATTCGTCCAATTTTTATAATAGCAGAACACTAGCGCCACTGTTGGTGGTAGTTTGCAGAAACTTTTCCGGCAACCCTCGTAGTGGTCTAAAATTATCATCATCCTTTGCCATTTTCTGCCTCTGGCTGGGTCGGCATATAAGTCAAGCGTCTCAAATTTTACCTGGTCTTCCACCACTTCTCTCTCCCCATGGTGTTCCAATCGTGTCCTCTTCTCCTAACACTCTCTGCTATCTGCTCTTTCCACCGACATCTTGGTCTCCCCTTCGGCCTTATTCCCACTCCTTGTGCATGGTAAGCTCTTACTGGTAGTCTTTCTGCATCCATCCTCTTCATGTGTCCAAACCACCTCATCTGTGTCTGATCTATCCTGTCCTGAAGCTTCACCACCCCCACTGTCTGTCCGATCTCCTCATTCCTTATTCTATCCCTTCTAGTCTTTCCCAATATACTTCTTAAAAATTTCATCTCCACTGCCTGCATCTTTTGCCTCTCTCTGTTATTGTCCAAGTCTCTGCTCCATACATAATTATTGGCACATAGTATATGTTGTATATTACCTTCTTTCATTTCATAGGTACATTTCTGTTCCATATTAATCTTCAAACACTTTGATATAGTCCATGACCTATTTGTCCTCTTCTGTTTATCTCCTCATCTATTCTTCCAGTTCTCTCAATTATGCTTCCTAGATATTTGAAGATCTCCACTACCCTCAACTCTTTCGTGTCCATATTTATTCTTGGTTCATTTCTGGCTCTGTTTCTTGTTGTTATAGCACCTTGCTCTTTTCTGCACTGAATTTCATTCCTGCTCTTCTGATTTCCTTATTCCAACTATCAAGCTGTCTCTGTACTACTTCTTCCCGGTTCCCCCCATATTACTTGGTACGGTCAATAAATAACCAGATTAATGCCATGAAAATGCAAAATAAAGTGACAAAGCGATGAAACGTATGGGATATGTAGGCCAGGCTGGGGTATGCCACATGTCTGTGAGGCGAATTCCAGACTGTGTCGCTAGTGGCAGCACTGGCAGGGAATGGAGTTTGTGTATGTGCAATTTGCCTCCAAGGCGCCAGTCAGTCATTGAGTGAGGTGAGTCATGGTGTTCAGTGTCAGGTGCATCAACAATGCAGGGGAGTATGCCACTATGGATGAGTCCATTTCTGCTATTGATGACCTCATACAGGAGTGTCGGGAGATTAGTCTGAACTAGGTATGGCCAGATTTGCTTCGGATCCAGATCCATTTGGCCATCCCACATGAGCAATTCTTTGGAAAGTAAGAATGTGTTTATAACCTATTGTTACCTGCTAATATACATTATATATATTATCTAAGTATCCCCCTCCGATTTCCATGAAACTTGGCAGGTGTATAGAGGAAGAAATATGTGTTTTTTTTGTTTCGGCTAAGAAACTGTTTTAGGGGGCATCCCCCCTCAAATTTCAAAATGAGGACAAATTGACATGGGGATCTGACCACTGTGTCCCCCTCCAATTTCCATGAAACTTGGCAGGTGTATGGAGAGGCCCAAAGGAAGAAATACGTGTTTTTGTGTTTCAGCTAAAAAACTGTTTTATGGGGCAACCCCCCCCCCCCCCTCAAATGTCAAGATGAGGAGAAATTGAAGTGGGGATCTTACCCCGAAACCACGTAAATATGGCATAGGAAGAAACAGGGGGCATAGGGCCCCCTCTATACACCTGCCAATTTTCATGGAAATCGGAGGGGGGACACAGTGGTCAGATCCCCATGTTAATTTGTCCTCATCTTGACATTTGAGGTGGGTTTTGCCCCCTAAAATGCGATTTTTAGCCGAAAGAAAAATATACTTATTTCTTCCTTTGGGCCCCTCTATACACCTGCCAAGTTTCATGGAAATCGGAGGGGGACACTTAGAGAACCTCCCTTGTTAGTCTTACACTTTGTAATTATAAAAGGTTTCATCCTGGAATGGAATGTCTCACATTTATGTGTGTTTTCCATTTCCAATACATTCGAATGAATACATATTCGTTTCAATGGCATTTACAAAATCACTTCTGACATTTTATGTTAGAGAAGTAAGATTATTTTTGTGCACGAGTGTGTTAGCCGATGCGTAGCAAAGTATTTTAGGACAACACTTGAAAAAAAATCTTGTAGGACTAACTAATGAAAAATTTCTTTGTGATCGAAGATCATAATAACTTTTAAGGTGTGGTAATATTATAATGGTATTGAGATACGAAACTCTCGGATTTGGATCTGGATCCAGATCCAGAACTTTTGGATCCGGATCAGTTTGGCCATCCCTAGTCTGAACCAGATTGCAACCGAACTCTGCATTAGTCATGGTACAGCATGCAATATTGTTCATGAACACCTTCACTATGGCGTTGCCTTCAGCCATTAAAAACTGTATCATGGATTGCTGAACCTCCTATTTTCTCATACACCTATGCTGAGTGGCACATAAGTGTTATTCCTCTGTAGTTTTTACATTCCTTTCTGTCACCCTTCTTGAATATGGGAACTATTAATCCCTTTGTCCAATCTCTTGACACTTCTCTCTCTTGCCACACTGTTTTCAAAACTCTGTACAGCCACTGCACACCAATCACTCCTGTTCTTAGTATCATTTCCACTGGTACTTCATCTACTCCTGGTGCTCTATCTCTCTTCATTCTCTTCAGAGCTTCCTCCACTTTTTCCATGTGAGATTCACTTTTTCTTTCCTGTTTTCTTTTTCCTTCACTTTTTCATGTTCATTTCCTTTTTTCACGTTCAGCAATTTCTTAAGATTTCTCCACATTCTCCTTATTTCTTCATCCTCTTCTACAACATTTCCCCTTACATCCCTTAGCTTACAGCTGTCTCCTCTTTCTCTTCTCCTTTCTCTCACTAATCCATACAATACTTTCTTGTTCCCATCTACACCTTCTTCTAGCACTTTGGTACATTCTTCCATCCACTTTCTTCTTTCCTCCTTTACTACTGTTCTTGCTCTTTCTTCTTTTCCACGTACTCTTTTTGTGCATTTTGTGATTTAACTTTAAAGCATTTTCTAAATGCATCATTTTTGTTTTTCACTGTCTCTCCAGTTCTTTCATTCCACCATGGTGTTTCTTTCTTCCTTCTTTTCTTGCTTGTCCTTCCACATACCTTTTTGGCTGCCTCTACTAATTCTGTTTTAAATCTTGTCCATTCTCTTTCTACTCCTTTGGGTTGATGTTTGCAATATTTCTTGATATTTCTCTTTTATCATCTTATCCTTCAATTTCTACACTCTTATCCTTCTCTCTTGTTCATCCCTTTTATCTTTTTATTCCATCTACTCATATCTCCTACTAGTAGCCTGTGGGCACTGTCTAAGTTCTCACTGGGTATTACTTTAATGTTGTTCATTATTATCTTTACTTCCTTGTTTACCAATATATAATCTATTACAGACTTTTGTTCATTATTCCAACTGTATCTTGTAATCTTATGGCTGTCATATTTCTTCTTAAACCAGCTATTACCTACTATTAGTCCATAGTCCGTTTCTCTTAACAAAAGTCCAGTAACCTCCTTCCCTCCTCATTCCTCTGTCCCCATCCATCTGCTCCAAGTACTTCTTTCTGTATACCCTTTCCTGTCTCTTTCCACTTGTGCATTAAAATCACCCATCACAATTTGCCATTCCTTTCCTACGTCATCTTTCTAGTCTTCTTCAAATTCTTCTTTCTCCTTCCTTGTACATCCTGTTTGTGGGGCATACACTTGAATTATTTCTATTACTTTCCCTCTTACATTCATTTTTAGTTTGATAATTCTGTCATTTACCCTTTCTACTTCCTCACTTATTCCACTTGTGACTACAAATGCAACCCCACTTCGTCTGCCCTCTTCAGTCCCTGCCCAGTACAGTTTATAGTATTTCCTTAATTTCATTTCTCCTCTTCCTTTCCATTTCGTTTTGCTCATTCCAAAGATGTTGATCCCTCTTATCTCCATTAGATACACAATTTCTTCAGTCCTTTCTGTCAGTGTTCCAATATTCAGTGTCCCTGTTTGTAGCCTGTGGCGTCTCCAATTTCCAGTCCAGCTTGCTTCTTTCTTATCTCAAATTGTTTGTTTTTGGCTGTTAATCAGGCCTGTCACAGCCTACACCTGAGTGGTGGGGCTGCCACCTGTGGGTTCTCAGGTACACCCTTGTTTACTGTCAGGGTTCCAACTCCTTTAGCCTTTCTGGATCCCTCCGGCCGACAAGGCAGTGGGGACAAACACTTTTATGGTGGTGTTTATTCACCATGACACAAGGCTGTCAATGGGTATCTGTGGTATTTGCTGAGTACGTCCATGTCACTGGACACCCTCCACACCCTGATAGCCTTGCCGCCTCGGTCCGGTACTGCTTATTTGGGTTTCCCCTCATTCGCAGCTCCCCCTCATATCTGAGGGAGGTTTCACTATCCGCCACCTGTGACCCGTCCAGTAGCTGAAGCTAACAACTGACCAAAATTCAGCTTTTATGGAATTATTCTCAACATGAAACCTTTATTGAAATGGGTATTTTTTTACCTGTATCATATATTGCATTCAGTGCTAGAAGTGGTATTACCTAGCTGGAAGGATGCTTGGTCCAGTTTTAGGGAGAAGTTTCTTGTGTGGTGCAACATGAAGACTCACTGTGGGAGTATGCTCACCCAAATTATCCTAGTTGGGGGATGCTTTATTCAAATTTTCTTAACTAAGAGGATAGCATTTCCCCACATCACCTTTCCCCCCACTCCAAGCACTGCTTGTATCATACTGTTAGATCAATGTCTGAAGGAGTAATTTTGAAAATAGGGAATGATAGGAAGTGGAAATTGATAGAATTGGGTCTCCTTCTGAGCCTTTGGGACAGTGCTTCAAAATGTCAACAAAAAGTTCATGTGCAAAGTAGCACTCCATGTCAATTTCTACCTGTGTGATAGAACAACACCATCCAACAGCTATTACTATGAAGTGCACTAGTCATAATATAATGCATCGCTATCAGTACCCTTCATGTAGCTATACCTTTTCCGCGCTTAGAAGGGACTGCACTGTAAACACAAGGGCAAAGGTATTACTCCGCCAGGCTTCAGCGATTGGATGATCGTAAAGCTTCTGCTGCTTCCACCACGTGTGAGAGAAAGTTGGCGCGAAAGTAATTTTACAAGCTACGAGAAATTAAATAAAAAGGAAAACTATTATTCACAAGATAAGCTGAACTTCTGTACTTAAGAATTTAATTTGAAGATGTAAAAGTATTTTACTTGCCTAAGCAGAGTCAGATAGAAAGTCGGTTCCTTCCATAGATTCTTCCCCTTCACTGCTGGTGCCGCCGCTACTTATATCAGCTGGATTGATAACAAGTCGGTCGAGAACCGTGTCGCACATGTAATCTGATTCCCAGAAGCGTTCCTCTTCTTTCTCCACTATGCAATACAATAAGGCGTCTGCCTTTGCCGGTCGGGTTTCTTAGCCCTGTGGTTAATCCTGAGAGGAAAGCCTGTTTTTTAGATTTTACGGCAGAATCTACCCACACCTTAGAAACAGTATGACCTTCATTCACCCACGTTTCATCAAGGAAATACAACTTTCGCCCCTCCCGCCTGTATTCGCGTATTTTCCTCAGGTAGTTCCGGCGCCACAACAATATGTCTTCTCGGTCAACAATAATATTTTTTCTGTTGCGTTGCACAAACTCGAAGCTGATTTCTTTCAGAAGTGTGTGGAAACTTGTTTTCTTAAGGTTCGGCAGATCCGGATCACTATTCACACTCACCAACACTTTATTTATTGTTGGCGCTTCGTTCCTCTCCAAAAAGTGATGAACCTTACGACGGATCCTCGCAAACTCATCGCACTGAACTTGTAACACAGGCTTTTGACGTTGACGCTTTTTCCCTGGTGTTGTTTAAATGCCCTTATTTAGAACCTCGCTGCGCGCAGATTTTACACTCTTAACAGACACACCAGTAAACTCAGATGTCAATTTCATCACGTCCTGGATAACCATAGTTGGATATTTCTCGCAAAACTTTTCGAACACATTCAATACAATTTGTTTCTCGTCGCTTTTCAACGGTTTCCCGCTGCAGTGTTTAACGTAGCCAACGCGAACATCCATCTCGCACAAATTGAAATTCCCTCCCGCCTGCCCAGCCTTTACGCATGCGTGTTGTACCCAGAGTAAACATTGTCACGTCTTGTGTATTTAAGCCAACCTGGAGTTCATTTACATACTAAATATTGGTTATGATAATTCTAGAGTACGATAATTACAATTGTTTTGAAGGAATGTTCTATTCTTGCAAGTTAGAAAGTGGACTATATTTTGTTGCGCGTGGCAGGGTCTGTTGTTCAAGCAGACTCAACGAGAAGTGTTGCCAATCCGCCTATTCTTTTGCTAAAATTAGCTGTTTTGAACTTTTTGGTCCTGCATTGGTGACAATAATGGCTTTCAGATATTTGCACAGTAGTATCATACTTATTTGACTTCATTCAAAAATAGACACGGAAGTGACCTATTTTTCCTTTGTTTATTTATTATCTTTAACAGCAGTATTAATCCTTGTGGTATTGTTGCAGATGTTTCTATTCGAACGTTCTCTACGTCGCTGTTTGTAAATATGATGCTAGATTTTAAAAATTTTGAAAAATGGAAGAAATAAAGTGGCTGAAGTTCCATTTCGTTGGTAATTTTCGATTCGTCAAACCTCTTACGATTTTTTAGTAAATTATACGAAATTCTGCACATATATTCTCTACGTCCATTGCAAGACAGGGTCTACTTCATTTTTTGATAGCTTAAAAAAAGAAAATCGCGGATCCACGATATTGGATTTTTTTTTCAAATTCTCTTACAATTTTTGTCCAATTTGCGTGAAATTTGGAAAACTCTAAAAATGTATGCAAAACTACTCTAGTTATGTGAATATGTTTATACTACATATATATATTTAATAAACCTACGGATATACAAAGATAACACTCGGAAAGAACTGGCCATTCAAAAAATGGCTTTTCTTGTGAGGGAAGTGAGGAGGAAAATTTGTATTCTTTATTCTATGAAAACTAGCAACAAATAGTGTATGTATGACATGTCCACATTGTGATTATGGTGATTATCCATAAAAAGCATTTCAACAATATAATATAGAACCCTACACACTGTGAGAATTCGCTTTTCGCTGTATTCTGCAGTTATTGGTTGGCAACACTGTATTCATACACTTGCATTTGTTTACAGTACAGTTCCTTCTAAGTCATAAAAATAATTTCTACAATATAATGTAGAACACTACACACTGTGAGAATTCGCTTTTCGCTATATTCTGCAGTTATTGGTTGGCAACACTGTATTCATACACGTGCATTTGTTTACCGTACAGTTCCTTCTAAGCGCGGATCCAGTATAGATGCAGTGAATAACAGTTATGTAGGAATTTTTTACCTTGAAGAACATGTAAGGAATTGCATACTGTAGTTCAATCAGGCATATACGGTAATAGCTGCATGAAGCATTATTACTGCATGTCTCCTGGGTACCTTGAATAATCTAAAGTGTCAAGGACAGTTCCGAAAATTCAGATCGGGAAACGCCACCTTCACCACAATGCCACACGAAATGATACCTGATATTCTCCAGATACTGAATATGTTGTGTTATAGTGGTCAGCATTTCTACAAGTAAATACAAAATTTTAATATTCTTTACAGGTCTTGATGGTAAAACAAGTTACACAAAGAAGGATATCAAAGTATTGCGTGGTGATGTAGACCTTCGTAGGCAAGTGAAACTTCCAAAATCTGTGCTTGGCTACTGCACTCCACTTGCTTTAGAAACAAATGGTATGTAAATATATTTTTAATTTATTTATGAAATTTTTGTATGTGCATTTATTTATTTGGGGGGAGTGTGTGAGCTAAACTAAAACTTATTTCAGTAAAATCTATTAATATTGGGAATTTTCTTTGAAATTACTTTGCCAGTGCGTCTATTGAACTATGAGTGCACTGAAACAGTATGCATATTATTCATGTCATAATCTATAAATGTAATGTGTTCAGTAAGCACTTTAATGCAATGCTTGAACTTCCAATGGAAATTAATAATTATAACAATTATTATTTATAAAGTTCTGCACCATGGTGGTGCAGTCTAAGGTGTCATGCTTTGGGCTCAGGCTACAGGATGCAGGGTTCGAGTCTCCTTGGGGGGAGCATAACAACTTTTCTCCTGAGATTTCGTCCTGTGTATGGGACAGGTGGGACCCACCATCATGAGGAAATTGGGGAGCTATGAATAAGTAGCATAACCCAGTCATGGAGACCTACAACAACAACTGGTGGTTAGTCGTGCTGACCACACGTCACCCCGTAACTGGTTAGATGATCTTCCACCTTGGCAGGTAGGAGTGAGGCCAGCAGTTGGTAGATAGGCCCTGGCCCTCACAGGCTGTTGTGCCATGGGTTATTATTATTAATAATAATAAAAATAGTATTTATAGAAGGAATAAATATTTCATCATCATCTCTTGCTCTGCACCCCCCTCCACATCTATCTATCTCTCTCCCCCTCTCACTGTGTGTCTGCATGCATCTTACAGCCAATTGTATTTTATCATCTGGTTATTTGATTTATTACAAAATATTTGTTGTATTTTTTTTAAGTGAAAAAATTATTAGTTCAAGTCTAATGGACAGAAGAGGAGAAAAATTTCTCTTTAAAATGGTTAAAGTTTCATAAAAAATGAACATTATTATATTATAATATGTTATGAATATTATGTTATTTAATGCCAATATGAATTAAGAAATACATCTCCTCCATTGCCTCTCATTTTATATACAACTTTATCAACTTGAACTGATGGGTTTACCACCTGATCAGTTTCAGTAGCAACCAATGTTGTGTTGTGTTGTTCTTCATGAGAATGCTTATTGTTACGAATAATTGGAAAATCATATTCTATTATCTTACTTATCTCCATTTTCATCCTTGCATCCACTTTTTCTGTCACTTTTGGCTTGGAGTGGGGGGAAAGGTGATGTTAAATAACAAATATACAGGGTGGTCACAAAGTGAGCATACCCCCCTTTATTTTCGACACAACGATGGTTATGGTTGAATGCTTGATATGATATACCTGTGTCATTGATTAACCACCTCTGGGAATTCTTGGAGGCCCTTCAGAACGTTATCGAGGGGAACATCACTGCCCGGAAAAGGGTCTTATTCACATTGCATCGTGAATTGTGCCAAAATATGGTGCAGAGTTTGTCCGTGCTATGCAAAAGACAGTCTCCATACTGATGTTCCAGACACTTAAACCATCAGGTATGTGTTCATATCAAGCATTCAACCATAACCATCATAGTGTCGAAAATACAGGGGAGTACACGCAATTTGTGACCTCCCTTTACAAGTTGCACACTTTTTACGAGATCCCTTTTACTTCGTGCTTTTCATTCATTGATTTATTTCCTGTATCTTTCTTTCCATTTGTGTCTAGTTTTCTTTATTTTGCATATTTCATGTGACAACCAGTTCTATGCTTTATATCTTCCCACAATTTTTTTCTGGTTTCACTCCATAATGTTTTCATCTTGGTTTGGTTTTCCTATTGTATTACTTGTCTACAGTGTCAATCTACCCATACCACAACTTTGTCTAATGCTTTTCTTTGACTGCTTCTCAACCCTTTTCCGTTCCTCTATTACTTCTTCCTTCTTTTCATTCATTCCATGTTTTGTGCTGGTTGTGGATTTATATTCATTTTATATGCATTCCATTAAAACCTTCTATCCTTCTCTCTTGTAGCTATTAATTTCTCATTCGCTATGCCTTTCACAACATAGTGACCATCATCAGTTACAGATGATACATGTGTTCTCTATGTAGATTATGATCACTCTGCCTCAAAGAATCTGACCCCTCCTCTGAAAACTTCTACCTTACATCAAGCACCAGATCCATTTAACCCTATTAGCAGTGAAATCCCAGAAGGATATATATCCCCCAATACATCTTAATGGCATCTGTCCCAACCTCCTCCCCACCCCTTCTTTTATTTGGAGAAGATCCAGAAACTCAATGTGCAGCTTCAGTGAACCTCCTGCAAATAATGCAAGACTATCAACCACTAGTAATGGAATCATACTTATGCACTTTACTGTACATAATACTGTACTTGTCAAAAAACTCTTACTTAATTTTGCCTCAGTTGTACATTCTTTCATTTACTGCTTCAAATTTAAGTTTTTTTTTACCCTTTATTCATCATGTTTTTTTAAAAATTGTATCCGTTAATATAGAGCTTCTATTTGTTATTAAGACCCTTTTTTCAGGTCCACTGTATAACATTCTTCCATACTCTTGCCAGTCCACTTCTTATGAAATGACAGTCACATCCAAATATCAGTATCTAATTTCATTCGTGTTTCCTGGTCTCATCAATGTTCTGAGATTGCATGTTGAAATTTTTAATTCCGTATTGGTGTTCTTTGCTGCATTTATATGAAATCAGATTTATCCATCCAAATCTGCTGTTCTGTTTAATTTGATGTAAACATAAGGTTTGTGTATTTTTATTATTGAATGTTCAGTCCATATTTATTGTTTGACAGCCTATAAACACAAATAAACTAATTCAAAATTTTCTCACATTTTAGGTACTGTGTTTACAGCGAAGAAACTTGCAAAAAGTAAGCACAAATTAATGAAAAAATTTGTCACTGTATTTGCAAAACGAGTAGTTATGACTGCCAACCCATCCTCTTGCCAATTATGTGAATGTACAGCAGACAACGATGGTCTTAGCTATATGCAATGCTTTCCTTGCACTTACCCAACACCAGCATACATTGATAATGTTCCTGTAAGTATTTCAGCAATTCTGGTACTTTTGATTACATTCATATCAGTATTGGGTTAATGATATAGTTTACAGTATAATAACCAACAAAAAAGTATACCAAAATAATAGTTTGCAATCTATTGAACTATTGGTAATCAGTATGGAACCTATTATTCCATATGCAATTCTTATTATTGTATGCTTCGTATTTCAGAGCCTCTCTATATACAAGAAACAGTAGTTGTGGAATAGCTGATGTATTGGTTCTTAAGACAATACTAGTCTTCATCTATCATATATTTTATGCATCCAGTCAGTGCAGTGTTCATCAATTTTGTCACAGAAAACATTAATTAAAATATTGTAATTAGGCTACTGCAGAGAGTTTCATACAAATTATAAAACATTTTTGTTTTAACATTAAGTTATGGATTTGCTTATCATAAACAAATTGGCCTTTCTTATTGTTGCTAATTTCTTTGTAAACTATCAAATGGACCAGTGGTATCTGAAAATTTGACCTGGTATACTGCAACAATTCTTATTTATTGAATATATTTATTGTACACCCCATCTAGATTAATTAAATGTAATAGAAAGAAAGCACTAAATCAGGCATGCAAGTAAAACGAAAACAGAAGTCCCACAACTTCAAATTTTGCATCAATTTCTTTATTTTTCATGGAATCTCTCTTTTTAACTAAAATTGGACCTAGATTTCCCTGCAGCAAGGAAGATTTCCCTTGATGTAGCAGCACTGCCTCTGCCAAGCATAGCACAGAAAGCAGGAAGGAACAAGCAGTTTTCTCCAGCCAACACTGTTTGCAGTCTTGGAACTGCATGTTTTTAAATAGCCACTTGCTTCGGCTCCCTTGCCCTCCCCACATACAATCGGGGAGGAAACCCATCATCAGAATGGAGAATGATCAGTGGCATACACAAACCAGTCTTTAAGTCCTTTTCATAAATACAAAATTCAAAATTACTAAAATTCTGGTTTATAAGTTTGTTTTGATTGATTGATTGATTTATTAGCATCCGTTCCACTTTTACGAAGTTTGTACATGTACAAACAGAATACATCTACAAAACTACAGGCATAATACCTATTATAAATTACAGGAGATAAAATAGAATTTGTGTTTGTTTCATCTTTTACGATGTTGTACAAGAGCATCAGATAGTCACCTATATTACATCTAGATAGCCCGACCCTGTGGCCGAGTGGTTAGCACATCGCGCTGCGATGCCAAGGGTCCCGGGTTCGAATCCCGGTCGGGCTTGGTTGTTTGTGAATATCCATTCATCAATTTCATCATTTCATCACTCATCCCCATCTTCGCAAATTAGCCAAGAGGCACAAAATGCGAAGTAAAATAAACTAAATCAATCAATCAATCAATTACATCTAGATAAATAGAACCAAACTGCAATCACAGCTACAAAGGAAAATACTGTAAATACCGATGCTATGGAATGCAGTTTCATTTTTTATTATTGTTGTTGTTCCTGTTACTTATGGTATCGATGTACACTTGTACTGTGTAAAAACAATGTTCCCTTAGGAATCTTTTTAGATTTAACTTGTATACTGGTAATGAATTTATGTCTTTGATTGCATTTGGTAGCATGTTAAATAAGAGTATTCCATTATATGTTACTCCTTTTTGGTAGAATGTGGTATTGTGCAGTTCCATATGTAAGTCATTCTTCCCCCCTGTGTTGTATGTGTGGTAGTTCCTATTTACTGCATACATATTTTGAAATTTTCATGAATGTTAGGATTTCATACATGTATATGCATGGAACTGGTAAAATCTGTAGTTCTTTAAATAATGGTTTGCATGGTGCAACTGTTGGGGCATTTGCAAGAATTCTAACTGCTCTTTTTTTGTAATCTGAATAATGTAATGCTTTTGTTCATGTTCCCCCAGAAAATTATGCCATACTGCAGTACATTGATTGATTGAGTTGGTGTTTTAAGTCCACTTTATGCACAGAAAGGCTAATCGGGACTGCACCTACAGCTTAAAGTGGGATCCGAACCACTATGTGCCTCCACCGGGTATCGAACCCAGCACCCCTTGATTACAAGTCGATGACCCCACCACTGTGCCATCGAGGACTCCCCATACCACAGTACAGAATGAATGATGCCATAGTATAGTGTTTTTGCTGCTTCTAGATTTACTACATTTCTTACTGTTTTTATTGCATAACAAAACCCACTAACCTTGTTTGCTGTAGCTTCAATATGTAGATTCCACTTTAAATTTTCACATAGTTGTACGCCAAGAAATTTCATGTTAGATACATATTCTATGCCCTGATTTTGAAAGTTAATTTCTGGTGCTTCACTGTTACAGCTGTTGATTTAAAATCTGATTGCATTTGTTTTTTTTAGTATTTACCACAAGACCATTCTTTTCTATCCACTCCGACATGTGTGTGATTCTATTCTTTATGTTGTGCTTTAAGAGTTCTGTTTTTGTTCCTGCTATGAGAATGATTGTATCGTCTGCAAATAGTGTTGCATTTGCATGTCTGCAGTTTTGTGGAAGGTCATAAATGTAAATTAAAAATGCAAGGGTCCTAAAATGGATCCTTGGGGGGCACCACACATAATACATTGTTTTTCTGATCGATAATTTCCCTTGTTATTAGCCTTATTGATATGAGTTATTTCTACTATTTGATTCCTGTCCTTTAGATATGATTTAAACCATTCTTTTCTACTCCCCTAATCCCATTATGGTCCATTTTATTTACTAAGATTTTGTGGTTGACGGTGTCAAATGCTTTTGTTAGATCAAGAAATAGCCCTACACATTGTTCTTTTTTTATCCAAAATTTCTCTAATTGCTTCTGTGAATGTGTGTATAGCACATTGTGTAGATTTTCCTTTGCAAAAACCATGTTGTTCTTCTGAAATTATGGAAAACGTGTTGAAAATGTTATTAATCTATTGTACATAACCCTTGCAAGTATTTTTGAGATGACCGGGAGAAGAGAGATTGGTCTGTAATTACTCATTTCATTTTTTGACCCTTTTTTGTGCAAAGGGTTTACTATGGCAGTCTTCAACTGTTCAGGATATTTACCAGTAAAGAAACTTAGATTAACTACATGGCATATTGGGCCGGATAGGTTTGCTGCACATTTTTTAATTACAATGTCAGGTATCTCATCTATGCTGGCAGAATAATTGTTTCCTAAGCGACGTATTATGCTAAATATTTCCTTGTTGTCTGCAGGGAGTAAGTATATACTAGAATCTACTTTAGATATATCACTGGTTTTATAATTTTGTTTTCGGATGTTTTTTGTTATTTTTTCTACTATTCCTGTAAAGTATGTATTGAAGTTTGATGCTACATCTTGGGGATTGACAATGCTTTTGCCTTCATGCTTTAGTGTTATGTTGCCTTTGCATTTTTCGTTCCCTACTATACCTAATTCGGTTTTCGCAATACACCACAATGTTTTTTGTTTGTTATTTGAGTCTAGGATCATATTGTTTTTGTAGTCTTTTTTTTTCTTTCTTGACTGAGTTTTGAAGCTTTATATATATATAAACACATAAGTACCACAAAAAGAGAATATAATGAAGCTAACTTAATTTCTTTAACTATTTAATTAGTAAAGAATCGTGGGATGACCTATATTACCAAACTGATGTGAATGAAGCATACAAGACATTACTGTCTGCCATTTCATACTAATTCAACTTAGCATTTCCCCCCAAAACAAAAAATATATACATTGAAACAAAATCAAATTGGATAACACCCAACATCAAAGAAAACTGGAAAGATTTCATCATAATGAATAAACGCAAACACTAATTCAAAGGTGAAACATTCAATGCATATATATTGATGTTGGGTGTTATCATTGAATAGCTTTGTTTCACTTATTAACCACGTATTTTTTAGTTTTCCGATTCGATGTGTATTTCTCACGATATGTGACCATTCCGGGACTTTTGGACCACCCGGTATGAAATATATGCCACTGAAATGGACAGTACCTAACAACAAATGTATTACAGTTCCCAATGTATTAATTAATGCAGAGTGGAGGACCGTTTTCTTTCTATGAAATTTGACAACTAGTTCAGTTACTCTTCCTGTGTGTAATTGTTAATGTGTGCTTAGTGCCATAGTCAGGATTCTAGAGGTGAGTGGGCATGTATCTATGTGAAATCCAAATGCTTGAAAATAAATTAGTGGAATTTGCCATCATACTGTGGAAATTTTGCAAATACCACCATTCTAAAAAGGCTTTGACATTACATTCTCTTATAATTACTGTTGTATTTTTTGCAGGGCTTCAATGAGGACTATGCTGCAACATATGAATGAAAGCAGTGATGATAATGTTGAAGGTTGATATTTGTAGCTTATTTATATCCAAAGTTGTTGAGTGCAAGGAGATTTACATAGAAACAACATTTTTTTTGCGTCACTTCCATCAGGCCATGACAAGTATTCTGTGTAGCAGTCAATGCGTTTCATCTTGTTTTGCACATTGTTTTATAATGTAGTTATAATTAAACACATTAAGTTAATATTATTGTCAAGCATCATCAATCCATTGAGAATTCAGCATCCCCCTTGTGTATATCCATATTTCTGTGGGATATTCTTTTAAAACTAAAAGTATTTCAAATAAAGTTTATTTTCTCTGTTTAGTAATATACTGTGACTTATTTTGCACACTTAATCCTACATATGTAAGGAATATTTAGTGCTATTTTGTAATAATTTGTGTCCTAGATGGTATATTTTACTGATTCTTACATATGTGGTCTGTTTATTTACTATTTCACTTCTTTTTATAAATTTTCCTTGATGTAATATAGAAATTCCTTAGACCTAATAATTAAATGGAAGAAAAATTGAATATTGTACATATTTAAAGGCTGTAAGATTTATTTTTAAAATATAATTGATTTTTAATTTATATGAGCACAGCAATTTATATACCTTTTACAGAAATAAATAAATGAATAGCCCACATGCAAAGATATGTGCTCTGAAAATATTTTGGTTACTTTGTTGAAAGTATACTCTAAAGAAAATCATATTTCTTTGTTATGCATATGTCAAAATCAAATCTGTGAATATACAGATTTTTTAAAAAATTTGTGCAACACACAACAACACACTACAATATCAGTAAGTGAAAATAAATGTTGCAAGTGAATTTATAATGCTATAAGAAAAAATAAATACTTTAAAATTATTTTCATTTTCTTGTAATTTTGTTATTATTTTCTTTTATTTGGATGTTATTTGATTTGTTTTTCATTTTATAAGGACTTAAATTTATTTGATATCTCCAAAGACACAATTTATCATCACCACATTTTATACAAGATGAGTCAAACGTAATGAAACAACTTTTCAGTGTTATGTAACTATTTAGGATAGAAAATAAAACAAGGTGTCAATATACAGAAAAAACTCGGGAAGATTTACTCACAATATAAAGATTCAATATGGGAACCACATTTTGCATGGAAAACATTGAAACAATAACCATACTCTTGCCATACATGGCCAGCAAGTTGTCGTCTACAGTTTCAAAGGGATTAACAATTCGCCGTTGTAACTGTGGCAGATCTTTCAGAATGAGTGGAACGTATTGATATGCATGTAGAATGTCTTTGCTCCATTGTGATCGAATCATTTCTCGATAACTTAAACATGCAATATGCCTTCTGCTGGTCACTCGCCATTTTATGAGACTTATTATCCTGGCAGAGTAGCTGCAAAGCAGCATAAGTTGCCAAGTGGGAATAAAACTTCCAGAACTTCTCTTTATATTGAGGTTTCGTTTGATTTTCTATCATAAATAATTACATCATAATTACTGTCTAAAGTTGTTGTAAAAACTGCATTACATCGAAAAAAGTTGAGTGTATAATAGAGAAATCAAGTTATATTTTTTATATTCTATCATATAATCCAATGAATAAATGGATCCACAGCTTCCAAAACTTTGTTTTCTTTGTGAGAGGTCACAGAGTAAAATTTACCACTAACCGTTGAAGCCTCTTTTTTGAACGATTGAGTAAAAGAAGATAAACAAAATACAATAACTATGATTTTCAGTAAACTAACTGTACAAAATATAAGAAAAATAATGGATGACAATTGTGTTAGATATTCACTGATATGGTGGATCGAGTAGCAAAGTCTCTCCATTTATGTAACAATAAATTTGGATTCAAATTGGTATATTTTTAATAACTTATAATAGTCATTATTGTAAAATAACAATAATAATTATTGACATTATTATTTGTACTAATCAAGTTTTATCTATGGCCTGGCCCCCTCTACAAATATTTCTAGCGCTGCCCGTGCTGATAAAGGATGAGATCTCCATGAAATAAAATTCTGGCTACAGGCCTGGTGTCCAGTGTGGTGCTGTAGGGTGTATACCTTAGTTTTGTGTAGATAAACAATAGCCATCCATGTATTATCTTCTTTTTAATATTGCAAAACAATTACAAACTGGTACAATGCCATTATACTTTGACAGACACATATACAGCAACTGATAACAGACACAACTACTCAATTAAAATTCATAGACCAAGATGCATAACTAATCAATACACTACATATTTCTCCCACTGTTAAGAATATACTTTTCACCCTCCATGTAGGCCTGCCCACCTTGGCTGAGGAAGGGGGGCTTAGTAGAGAGGGTATCAATAATCATTCATCTACAGCTCTAATACCCACATATCATCAAACCATCTTATGATTCATGCCCATTTCAGATGCCCTCGCTATAACTAAGGATCCTATTAGAGGGACAACCTCAAAGATCTATCTTAAGGTGGTAGTTGCAAGTGTTGATCGAACAGTGTTGACTGCAGGGGTAGTTGCATTTGTGAACTTGGCAACAGAGTTTTCAGCTTGGACCTTGTGTAGACTTCACTTTGGGTAGGCCATTCACACCATACAGGGCATGTCAAGGCAACTTTTTTTTGGACCCTGTAATAAAAAACATTATTTTTATGGATACATACATAAAGAACTTCATATAAGGGGAAACATCCAAAGCATGACCCTTGTGCCCACCTTGTGTGGAACAAACAAGTAATGTCACTTCTGTGCCACATGATCTTGTATTTAGCAAAGTAGAAACAGCTGCCTTAGATGTCACTAGTAAACATCGAGCTGCTACATTTAAGGACCTGTCTCCATTCCTCCTAAAGAAGCAACTTCTGTCAATAGCAGTGATGTTCATTACATAAAAAAAAATGTGCAGCTGGATCCTTCCTATAAAAACCAATACAGATCATGACAGTAGCGGCTTCTGCCTATTTGCACATTCGCACGTGCACACCCAAATAAATCTGTGATGCAAATCATTATTAGTATATTTATTCATTGCACTCTAACTTCAAAGCATCAAATGTTCTCACGTCACTTCACCAAGAGAGGTGGTGGAGAAGCATGCGATCAGTGATATCAACCCACGTAGACCGAGGTGCGCTCGCACTATGCTAGTTTCACTCCCTCTGACGCTGTTTGCAGCAGTCGCGTAGAGAACGCTGATTCGGTCTACTGGCTTGGGCGCCATGCCTAGGGATTTTACATCATTTGGAAACCCATGAACGCAGCGGTCAGTGTGTTAGCTGCAGCAGTCATGCGCCAGAATATAGTGTTACAAACCCATTCCATTTGAAACCGTGTGACAGAGTCGAGGTAATCCATACATCATTGCAAATTGAAAGGTGTTTTTTTTTTATTATTATTAGAAAAGGGAAATTTCGATGGTATATTGTTGCCCTCATCCTGTTCCGAGCATGGCAGGGAGCAAGAAAGAAGGGGAAGGGGAGGAGGGCGACTGAAAGCGAAACTGGTGTTTTAATCGTGCCTGGTATTGCCTTTGCTTAGTGCATCTTGGCCAAAATAAACGGTCCCTGTAATGCAGTAGTCGAATTATCAACATGCGCAGAGGGCAGCTGTTTTGCAAAATTGTTTAACGCTGTCAAAAGTTCATTCCTGTTTCAGTGCAAAGTGTTTGATTTCATGATGAAAGGGGATATTGTACATAGTGAAAGTAGAGACTTAATATTTAGCGTTGTTGAATT
This sequence comes from Lepisma saccharinum, assembly GCF_977018435.1. NCBI lineage: Eukaryota > Metazoa > Arthropoda > Insecta > Zygentoma > Lepismatidae > Lepisma > Lepisma saccharinum. The sequence continues at coordinate 67,405,589 of NC_139230.1, forward strand.
TTTGGAGGGAAGTTTGCCACAAAGAGTACAGTGACTGCAGTAATACCCAGTCGTGCCATAAGTTCTGTCTCTAAGTGCATGAGCTCCACACAGCCCATTCGACTGACGTCCGTGACCAGCTGTGTTTACAATAGGTTGTGCGCATCCTCTAGCATAAACCAGTCCCTAGTTTGTGGCATTCACTTGTCCAGTTAACATGGAGTGGGGCAGCAAGGAGAATCGGATTGCTGTGATCGCGTTGCATAAGTGCAACAAGTCACCGGTGGAGATTTTCAATCTTCTAAAGCCATTACAAATTACGCAAAAATTTGTGTATCTGTGCATCAACCGGTTCAACGACATCTCCTCTATCGATGGCAGAGCTAGAAGTGGCCGTCCGCGCACTTCACAGATGCCAGCAGCTGTGAAAGCCGTAGCTGCTCGAATTCGTCAAATTCCTCTTCGAAAACAGAAACTTATGGCACGGGAGATGGATATACCAAAGAGGACGATGTCCCGCATCATCAAAGAGGACCTTAAACTTGGGGCTTACAGAAGAACCACAGGACAACTGCTGGAACCTGCTCTGAAGAAGATATGAACCACAAGAGCCAAGAGGTTACTCCAGCGGTACGCGGACGGAAAACACAGGCGAATCCTTTTCACCGATGAAAAAATTTTCACCGTACAAGAAAAATTCAACCGGCAAAATGACAGGATTTATGCCACAGTCCTCGGGAAGCTGGGTCCAACGAGGCCACCACCCAGCTTCAATCATGGTTTGGTGGGGCATGTCGTACGACGGTGTCACCCAGCTGCACTTTTGCGAACAGGGAGTCGAGACCAAGGCTGCAAATTACCAGAACGATGTTTTGGAGAAGGTAGTTAAACCATTGAATCACACTCTCTTTTCTGGTGAAGATTGGACACTCCAGCAAGACTCCGTGCCGGCACACAGGGCGAAGATGAACCAGCAGTGGTTGGCCAACAATGTTCCCAACTTCATAGCCGCAGAGGATTGGCCCTCTGGAAGCCCGGATCTCAACCCACTGTACTACCGCCTTTGGGACTACTTAGAGGAGAAGGTCTGCAAGAAATCTCACTGCAATATTGACTCGCTTAAGGCCAATTTAGTGAAAGCAGCCGCTTCCATATCCCAAGATGTGGTGCGTTCCATGATTGACGCATGGCCTCAACGATTGAAGATGTGTGTGCAGGCCAAAGGAGGCCACTTTGAATAGACTGTTTTATTTCGTTCCTGTGTCCCTAATGTACACTTGGCAATAAAGGATTTAGTGTACTACAACATTTTGTGTTATTTAGACCTATTGGAATGGGGGACAGAACTTATGGCACGACTAGGTATATGGATATGGCGGATGGGAAGGTAAAAATCTGAAGTATGAAGCAGGGCAGGGCAGTGTGGACTGAACAGGGTTGGCAAAATTTGTGTTTTTTTTTCGATTTTTTTTTGTTTTAAACATGTTTTTACACGTTTTAAACAAATAAAACGTTTAAAACATAATGCCAAGAAGACTTATTTTCTAAGAATCAGTGTTTGGAAGTAACTAGTTACAATAACAGTTACTTTTTTTAGGAAATGTAACTGTAACTAGTTACTTTTAGAAGTGAGTAACTGTAACTGAGTTACTCTTTTACGATAGAAGAAACGTTTTAACAGTTACTTTTATAGTTACTTTGAGACACTTAAATTGCTATGTAAGTGTCGTAAATTATTGGCTATTTAGGACTTAAAGTGAGCTAGAATTCCGTTTCTGCTGCGATATAAAAGCCCATCCTTTGATTCTTCCAAACAATAGATGAAGAGGAAAAGAGAAAGTTGTTGTAGTAAATTTATCTCCCGTCAGTGGGCAGTTGGTAGGCTCCAGCCAGATGCCAGACATTTCAAGGTTTATCATATGTTTCATCTTTCGTTTGGTAGACCTGAATTCCAAACTGATACACACACCTCGGAAGAGGGGTGGATTTCTCAGAAGCGGGAAGATAAACTTCCTATTGCTGACAGTTTGCCATTGTCAGTTGTGTGCTATGAAGTGTGTCTTGTTTCTGTAGTTTGTTCCTCAGTGACCTTATAACTTCCCCCTTCTGTAAGCAGTATGCGATAGCTTCTTCCATTGCTATAATATCGGATGAAGCTGAAAAGGGATGTACTGCAATATTTCAGTGTTTTCATGAAAAAAGTGGGCGAGGGAACCCAGTTTCGGCACCTTGCCCCTCCCGGTTTTGGAACCCATTCTCACCACTGGCTACTACATTATGATTTTTATCATTTTCTGGTTCATAAACCCTTGAAATTATACAACAAATTTATTTCTCTCTGACACACCCTTTATGTGCTCCCTTCTTAGAATATATTCTACGTGAGTGATATCTCTCTCTCTCTCCCTCTTTCTATACAGTTTGTAGAATCTCCCACACTCCAATGGACATTCCTTAAGAACAACAATGATAATAAATACAAATATTTAAGTCGCAGTAGCTCAGGTCAAGCTTCGTGGCGGAGTGGTTAGCTCAACACACTATGTGTCAGGAGTCCCGGATTCTAGTTCGTTTCGGACATGGATGTTTGTGTTTGTTCCAATGAGAATACAGAAAACAGAAAATTTACATACGTAAAAATTGAGAAGATGTGAACAATGGTGGATACTATGGCATAGGGTATGCCTTAAAAAAAAAATCATTTGGGTGCCTGACTACCATGCGAGAGACCCTGGGTTTTATCCTTCGTGGGGAAGAATCGAGATTTTTCTACCTGTTGAAGCGGCTCCAGCACGCATAGGGTGACCAGACGTACTCTTTTATCCGGACATGTCCTCCTTTTTAGGTGTCTGTCCAGCGTCCGGGCAGATTTTTTAGAAATCGGTAAATGTCCTCCTTTTTCGGAAAGATTGATTGATCCATTGAGTTGGTGTTTTAAGTCCACTTAAGCACAGTAAGGCTAATTGGGACTGGACTTAGTTTAAAGTTGGATCCGAACTACAATCCGTCTCCACCAGGTATCGAACCCGGGGCCCCTTGATTACAATGCGACGACGCTACCACTGCCTCATCGGAGAGGCCCCTTTTTCGGAAAGAGTGCAGCATCGACTATAGCGAATGTGCTGCACAGGCAATGTATCAATACCGACGATCATAATTTGCTATTTTACATGGGGCGCATGATCAAGTTTTTCTGAACGTGTCATCATCATTATATTTCTAACTTGTTGCTTCTACTTCTGAGGGAGCCCCAGATTGCCTGCGGGAACGCATACAGTCTCTGCAGTTCTGTTTCGAGTCACACATACGCAATACAGAAATGCATAGTGAGAATTTTGATTATTGAGTAATAGTTACTTTTACTAAAGTGTAAATTCAACAATAAAAGCATGAAAATATTAACGTTTTAAGGATGGAAGAATCAAACATGAGGCAGAGTGTCAAGTAGGCGTATGCAGGGCTGCAATTGTGTTCTGGTGGGATGGAACGGTATACAGTATACAATATATATCATAATTGCAGTTTTTAACTTTCATTTTAAAAGTTGTGCAAATGCAAAATTTGTAATCGGGGCTCATTTTCAAAGGTGTTTGCATTTACGTCTTTGGTTTTTCACAAGTCCATTGCTGTTTTCATTTGAAAACTTTGATCTTCTCAATATTTGTGGAAGGGCTGCAGCCCCATCAGCCCCTCCCCATCTGTGTCAGTGGCTGTCACATTTCCCTGTTGATGAAAGAGTGCCAGAAATGTTCGCATCATTAAAATGTTTCTTGTTCAAACCTAAACTACCTAAAATTTTAATTCAGTTTCTTTCGGAAATAGGTTAAGCGAAACTTACTTGTTTCATTTGCATTCACATTGGGGATATTTCATTCCAAAATCCAAAGGATTTGAAAAGGAACACATTTGCGTGCTTAAAATTATAGATACTCTTAGTTATGATTGTTAGAGCATTTATTAGAAGATTGCTTTCTGTGTTTAAAGGTAAGAGGAAATTATTGAAAGTGCTGAAAAAGATGGATTTGTGAAAGAGGTAGAACAATATATGTTGCTTGTGAGTCTTGTTGATGAATTTGAATGATTTAAGTGAAGGAATAAAACAAATCGGAAATACAGTGATGTTAAAAAATGTATGGAAATCTATGGTTTAAATTAAAGGAATTTATATTGATGATGTTAAAGTTTTTACTAATTTTTCATCTTAAAGCAGTTTGTTGGTGGTAATTCTGAATTAGAAAATGTAAATGAGAAATAGACTAAATATTTCCATTCAAGTAAGTCTGCCGAATGTTATTCAGAACTACTCAAAATATAGCAAAATATTTATTTTCTGTGCCGCGACAACTTAATACAAATGTTGAGAGAATTTTCTCACAAATATCAACAAATTGTTGGAGAAAGTCAGATCTCGTACCCCTGCGGAACGAAAAACTTACTTACCTGAGGGGGCTCAAAAGCCCATACTTTGTTTTATCACTAAAATTCAAGAAACCGTCACTGCTTGTCTTGTTGTTTATATAAATACAGATGCCGGCGGAGTGGTTAACACATCACGCTACGCGCATCCATTCGTCACTCATCTCCATCTTCGCAAATTAGCCAAAACTGGCACAAAAAGCGAAGTAAAATAAAGAAAATCAACCAAAATCAATCAAGATAAGTACAGTTATTTAATAATTTTAATAATTACAAAAATTAACATCATAAATGAGAAAAATAACCACTTGTTGTATGATTGTCACACACACATTTTATACACTGAACCTCACAAAAACAATATTATTTATCCATCAAAGTTTTTTTTCGTGTTTATGTAGTTGCTGTTATTTATAAATAATTATTACTATAAAATACCATTGTTACCAACCATTTGTGCACTGCCATTATCAATGGCACGAATAACATGCATCCAATAAAAGGGGAGTTGCCTGATAGCCCAACCAAGTGAATTTTCCCTTTACGTTGCATTTTATGTCTTTATGAACAAATGTAATACCGAAATATTTTGAACACTCTAGGGAACATTGTAATTTATTTTTAATTTTTTTTTCTAAAAATATTCAGTTGAAAAATCTAAGAAGTAGACAGCCCCCCCCCCCCCTTTTGGATAAGCTAAGGTTAAGGGTAGGTGTCCTCTTTTTTGGGGTTTTGTCCTCCTTTTTAGCCATGCTCTGTCCTCTTTTTTGAATGTATGTGTCTGGTCACCCTAAGCACGCACCCAGCGTCGTATAAAGTGGGTGTCTGGAGGAAATCCTGGGGGGGGGGGTAAAGCATGCCAGGGGCGTGGTGCTGATCTCATCAGCCCCATCTTCGACCATGATCAAAAAAGTGTGGGGCTCTAACTCCACACCCACACCAATAGGAATACCAAAGCAAAGATGGAGGGATAATGATGAGATGGACCTAAAGGAAATTGGTAGGGATGGAAAGGAGTATATAGATCTTGCTCAGGACAGATGCAGATGAAAGGCATGTGTTGCTGCAGCCACGAACCTTCAGGTTTAAAAAGACTAGAGAGTTAGTTAGTTAGCTATATTTTAAATAAGCATAATTTTTGGTTTGTAAGTAGTGGATATAACAAAAGTACATTGCATTGTGTGAAAACTGTGTCAACTTTGCATTATAAGCAGAAAGTTAAACCAATTTGCCTTAGAAATACATTTTAAGAATAACACAAAATAGCATGCATAATAGAAAATTAAGGAACTTTGTAATGCATTAAAGTACTAACTAGGGCTAAATAATTCAAGTACTATAAAATATTAGTCTCGGATTCTTTTGTGTGTAAAATATAATTATTAGTTGCACTGATAGGTACAAATATTAACTTTATACACCTTCATACACTCTAAATAACAAAACTTTGATATATAAATTAGTAACAATTTGTTAAAAATTAAGTTAAACTAAAAATAATTAGCTTTGTTTTCTTAAATAAATATAAAGTAGTAAAAATACTAAACAAATAATGCCTTCTATTCTTATTTAAAAGATGCCAAACAGTGTAAACCAGTTGTTAGTGGCTAAATAACATTAAAAACATAAAACTTGAAGGCAGTAACAATATATTTTAAAAAATACTGTTTTTTACCTAACTTTGTAAATTAAATACTAGTACATTTTGTCAAGTTATAAATAAAATATACCTATTTCTTTGGTATTTGTACTATAGTCAAGGAAAATGTTAAAACTTGGCTAGTACAGTAAATCTGAGAGTTTTAGCTTTATTTGTCCGTAACTGGATATAAGTGTAACTTGTTAATCTCGCCAAACACAATCTTTACCTCAATTTTGAAAGCTAGCTGAACTCAATAACACCACTTCTTTATAGTCTTGAATGTTGGAGGATCCTTATTGTACACACGACGAAAGTTTCGTTGCACTTGAATAACTGATTTTGTTTTTGCATACCACCACACAACCAGTGCACGCTCATTTAGAATCTCCATTTTCAAACAATCGATTGTTGCAGCACCACCATGGCTATTGCACGCACTAAAACATTACCACATAAACTTTTTGAGTTTCTGCTTCTGCTTCTTCCTGAATCACAGCTGTAGAATCTGAAATGAAAAAGTTATAGACTTTCAAAATGTTGGAGTCTCATTGTGGACACGCTGTATTTCTTAACATAACTAACTTTACCTTGTGCCCAGATAGCTTAGTTGGTATAGTGTTAGGCTTTTAACCTATCTGTGCAGGGTTCGAGTCCCAGTCTGGAAGGTTACCATTTTTAAATTTTGTCATCAGATCTTGTGCAGAATGGATATAAAATATGTTTACAGTCTAACAGATTATTATTTATCTTCAAATTTCTTAAGTAAGCTTTTAAGTTTCTCAAATATCAGCATCTTTAGCTAACAGTACAGCATAACCAGTATTTTTATGATAGAAATGTTCTGGAGGTACAACCTACACCTACTGTAATATCTCTGTGGTATTAACTTATATGCAGCCCATAACTTTTGGGACTGTATCTCCTCTGTTACATTTCCTCGCCATTTACCCTTAGCGTCGCGATTAACCTCAGAAGCAAAAAAAGCAAAATCTTATATTTGTTCTTTTTATATCTCTGAAACCACCTACACTATAGAACTACATTTAATGCATTTTGCTGTCTTCCTGTTTTATCTGTTAAACATAGTAATCAATAAAAATATACTTAATAGAAAAATCTGTTTTTGAGATACTTAAATCGGGTAATCTGCTTTTGCGTAATTTCTCAGAAATATAGACAATCATAGTTCTTGATACATTTAGAACCTGATATAATTTGCATAGCACTCTAGTTAGTGTTAGCCTGTGTGCTTCTGGTACATGTAGTTACTTGAAAAAGCAAATATTGCGTGTGTAAAGGATAGCCTTCTTGTGAAACAGTAAAAAATCAACCTTATTTCCTCGTAATATTAACTGTAAGTGCTTCTTGCAGACTAATAAGGCTCTGGCATTTGGTCTTACGTCACCTGCAATCCTCTGTAAGGTTCGTGTTGTCCTATAAATTGTCGATAAACATGCTAAATGCCTAGTTACAGCCTAAGGTTTTGGCTTCAATCAGAGGATTTTAGTCCTCAGATAGTGATTGTAGCCTCGTATAATAAACCAAATGGAAATAACCCAAATGTTGATGCACCAAAAAAGAACAGTAATACTTAAAAAATACCTTGAAAAAGGCTATAAGGCTAAATTATTCTTCTAGCATAGAAAGAAAAGTTTAGCAAGTGGAGCTATGGTCCATATAGTCAGTCGTCTGTGAACTTCGTATTGTCCTGTGAATTGTCAATATAGCCTATTGATAAATGGTTACATTTAAAAAGAAAAGAAACAATGTTGGTAAGCATTCAGTTATGATCCTCTCAGTAAAGGGATTTCAGTCCTCATAATTATTTTAGTTACAGTATAAGGGGAAATTGTCGAAATGTTAAACATTTCGTGTACTTTATCCAGTAAGCATTAGCTAGATATACAATAACAGCGTTACAGACATGAAAAATTAAGCAAGCTTTGATATTCTAGTGGCACATAATAAGAATAAAATATCCTTTAAAATACTCTGACAGATAGTTGTGGGTTATCTGAGATGGAAATTTTCAAGCCCCCTCTCCTGCATAAATAGGCTCTAGAATTCACTAAGCCTCAATAATGTTGGGTACCTGAGATAAAAGCAGATGGAGAAACTCTAAAATAAACAAACTTTCCTACGTAGCAGGCGTAACCTGCCCTAAATTGATATAGAAATACAAAACCAAAAATAGCATCGTAAAAATCAGTAAACCCTAATAATAATAATATATTCTGTGGCTTATATTTTAGCTAAAAGTACTTTTTCTTTGGTGTTTTTGAAAAGATTTAAATAAATACTAAACTCTAAGTTAAAAATTTGTGAATATATGTGTGATACAAAAAAATAAATAAAAATTAATGCAAACCCTGCAAAAGAATCAGTGAAAAAGTTGAAAACATCTCTTTGTGCATCCAAAATATTATAAAAGATCCTTCCTGAATGAATTAAATTGTGTTATTTGAGTAATAATAAGCCTAAACTTGTAAAATAAACAGACAAAACTCGACAAAACATACTTTGTGTGTCGAAAATGTAACTAAAAGTATTTCCTGAACAGATTGAATTGTGTTATTTGAGTAAAAATGGGTATAAGCATGTAAAATAATAAGTTAAAAGTTGTAAAAATATCTTTGCCATACCAAAATGTAATAAAAAATGTTGCCTGAATAGATGAAATTGTGTTATTTGAGTAAAAAATAAGCATAAACTTGTAAAATAAAAGGACAGAACTTGACAAAACACACTTTGTGCGTCCAAAAGATCTTTCCAAAATGTGTTATTTGAGTGAAAAACCCTAAAGTTGGAAAATAACCAAACAAAACTTGACAAAACACAAGTTTAAATCGTGTTATTTTGGTACAAATAAGGATAAGCTGGGAAAAGGTTTGACATAAAGTCGAAGTTTGGTAAAATATTATATTAAAAATCACACAGTAACAGAGATTCACTAGTTAAACAAACATCCTGTTGGTTATAAACCAATAATCAAATTGCCCGGGGTTCAACACGCGTTGATAAATGTAAATAGTAAAAACTTTAGGTACATAAACTTGCAAAATAATAAGTTAAAAATTGAAAAATTTCTTTGCGAGTCAAAAATATAATAAAAAAGGTTTGCCTAAAATTGATGAAATTGTGTTATTTGAGTAAAGATAGGTCTAAACTTGTAAAATTATAAGTTAAAAGTTGAAAAAATATCTCTGTGAATCTAAAACATAATAAAAATGTTTCCTGAATAGATGAAATTGCGTTATTTTGGTAAACAATAAACATAAACTTGTAAAATAATAAGTTAAAAGTTGAAAAAATGTCTCTCTGAGTCTAAAATATAATAAAAAATCTAGCCTAAATAGATAAAATTGTGTTATTTGAGTAAAAATACATGAAAACTTGTAAAATATTTGACATAAAGTCAAAGTTTGGTAAATATAAACTCAATATTATGTTAAAAACACGCAGTAACATAAATTACAAACTAAATCAATAATCAAAGGGTCCGAGGTTCAACACCCCGTCATAAAAGCAAATAGTAAAAAAACTTTAGGCCCAGTCCCAGATAGCTTTCCCTTCTTCCTAACTCGGATGAAACCCTTACGCTTCGTTCTCCTTGTTCAAGGTACAATTCTCGCTCCAATCTAATTGGGTATCCCAAAATCCCTTTTTCTTGTGTTCTAGTTAAACCTTGGGTTACTTTGACAGAAACATGTCCTAACATGCTAGCGTTCTACCCTAAAACCCGATCTACAGCACCCCGTGCCCTGGGGGCAACCCTGAGCGGAATGTTAATTGGCAGCGGAAACCGGTTCTGGAAAGCGACGTATAGCTTCGGAGTTTGGCCTTAACCGCTCATTCCCAGACATTCTTTGTTGTCTGGTTCAATCCCTCCCCTGTCCTACGGCGTTGCATACCTTTCTCCTATTCTTGCGTTCTAGTTGACCTTGGAAAAACCGGTTCTGGAAATCTAACGACGCGTTTTCTAATTGGTGAAACAGGTTCTTTATTTTGTTCTGACTTCATTTGACCTGACCGCACATCCCCCAAATTCCTTTGTCGTCTACCTGCGCTCAGTTCTCTGTCTTCTGTCAAGCTTTCCAAATCACCGTCTTTCATATGATATAACATTATTCCTTAGTACACTTTAACCATTTATTATTATTTCTTAGTACACTATAATTATTACCGTTACATATCGTGGGTTCGAGTACCGAGAACATAAGTTAAATCGTAATCGGACCTTTCACACCCTTCATAGAGTTTCATAAACCGTAAACTCTTATTTTCAATATTATAAACATTAATATTATCGTTTCATACATTACATACTTTGCAGTAATGAATATAAAATCATATGCATAGTGTTTAGTACCACTAATTACCTTCTATACACATATTTTTCATAAAATAAATAATTATATATTCATAAAAGTTATAAATATGCAAATACATAAATGTCAATTTTTCTAATAATATGAAAATTTATTCTAAATACATGCAAATTATTTCTAAATACTACATGCAAACAATTTATGAATATTAAATACCGACCGACGTTGGCGGGGTCAACCTCTACTAACCATACTGTACTGTCTTCCGCAACGACTGAATAGCAACTGACGTGAAGGTCGAAGCACACCGGATTATAAACAGCGAACTGTCTGCAGTCACGACTGAATAGCAACTGACGTGAAGATCGAAGCACACCGGATTGTAAACAGAGGACGTTGGAAGCAGCACACATGACATCAGGTGACTGAAAACGTCGCCCTCCGTGGGGCCTCCCCCATGGCGCAGTGGTAGCGTCGTTGCCTTGTTATCAAGGGGCCCCGGGTTCGATACCCGGTGGAGGCATATAGTGGTTCGGATCCTACTTTAAACTGTAGGTCCTGTCCCGATCAGCCTTACTGTGCACAAAGTTGACTTAAAACACCAAATCAAATCAAAACGTCGCCCTGCGTCAATGTGGGTTGCCTACCGTGAAGCGGGAGATGTGAAATTATGTGATCTTGTCATCTGTGTAGTACCAACACGATACGTTTCCGGACATGGGTTCCTTATCAAAACTTGATATCCTAAGTCCCCTCTACCACCCCTAGAAGTGTGTAATAGGAATTCTGAATCACCCTGTATATTACAAATGTATGTATTTATCCTACTTTTACGTCGCTTTTCCGTCCCTTTGTCAAACCGCAACGATGAGAACGCATGGTTAATTTAGTATGTATCTTCTCTAACGTCACATTTCTTGTCACTTTTGGCTATTCGCGACAATGGAGATGAATGACTACAAGCAGTATTCGAAGTTGGGGTTGCAGGAGAACACTACCCCTACCCCCACCACCACCACCACCAACAACAGCAATAACCAGCACAATTTAAGTACCACCCAACCTGACTACGAGACGAGACTTTGGTCTGTCCCGTCTCGTTTCGAGAATATTTACTCCTTCCTTCTCCTTTTACGAGATGAGACGGGAAATGTCTCATCTCGTAAGCAGTAATAACGGTAACGATAGCATAGAAGCATCCCCTTTAGCTGTCCCTTCGGCCTCGAGCAACTGAGTCATGAATTTTCTGTGTAATAATTAGGTCAGTTCATTCGTGGTAATTTCTGAATCGGCATATGGTTTGCATATACTACGTATCAGGAAGATATCCATTTTTAGAGGGCTCGTAGCGTTGAAACGAGTCAAACAAACAACCAAATTTTTTTTTGTCTTAATAATCTCTATGCACTGTGAAAGTTTGAACGGTATACATTTGTATACGTTCTTTATTGTATATTTTTTTCGAGATTTGAGACGAGAACGAGAACTGCCCTTCCAAACCAAGGCGAGAAGGAGGCGGATGAGACATTTACAAATGAACACGAGAAAGGCATTTACAACCAAAACTGCCATGTCTCGTCTCGTCTCGTCTCGAAAGGGCCCCTAGTGATGAGGTTGTGAACCAACAAATTAACGCAATCCTGGTAAAGAGATGAGGCGGCTGTTTCACAGTACAAAATTAAATATATATCGTACCATTTTAGAATCTGATATAATGTAATATATATTTCCTTGTAATAATTGTACATAAACAATAAAGTATTGATATGTATAGGTCTACTGTGCAGCTGATGAAATCTTCTACAATGTATTTTTCCTTACCTGCACAAAAATATTTGATCATAATTTGCGTAACAAAAATGAAACACAAACTGAAATTGCTTATGGAAAATAATGTAAAAAATATATATAAATAAATAAATAAAGTGAAGAATATGAAAATCGAATAACGTACTTTTATGTCACTCTGATTTTGCACTACATAGGTAAATTTTGATAAATATAAGTTTAAAATATATTTTTGAAAATTTGGTCAGTAACCAATTTTACAAGTAATATTTTTCGCATGACTTGAGGAGGACACGCACGCAGCAGAATTCTTTCATTTATCTTGCACGTAGGCAGCAGGAATATTTAATAGAAGAATGATCATTACATAGCATAGCTTTCCCTTCCGCGATTGCTCCTTCTTCCATTATTTAAATCTGCACAGATTTTTAAAACTGCTGCACAAGATGGCTCTCCGTGGGCTACCCCCAGTAAACTGGACGCTCGAAGCAGACGACAAACGAGCTCTCTCTAAGTAGTGGCGTATTAACATGGCGGGGCGTGTTTTGAGCGCAAAGCGGCCTCGCAACTTTGGAAGTCTCGTTATTGCTTTAAACTGAACGCAGAGAAACGCGAGAACTTGCAGGGGTCATTTTTCCAGGGTGTAGTTTTTAAAATTACTTTTTAAAAAAATTGAGTGGAAATGTCCATTATGCATAAATTTGTGCGCTTCTCTGTAATACAAAACTCAATTACACGTTAGTGCAAAATATGTTTGTGTTCATCCATTTAAGAATTTGTGAGCCTAGTTGATTGCAGTGGCATCTCGTGGCCTCAAATTTGGCCGGGGCTTATTTTTTTAAAGAATTTAAAATATAATGACAATTCACATAAATTACAAAAAAATAGGATTTTTTTTCTTCTAGACTACAAAACTGGACTTACTTTTTGAAAAAATTAAAAATGTAATGACAAATTACATGAATTACAAAAAAATGGGTATTTATCTTCTTTTAAACTACAAAACTGGACTTATTTTTTTAAAGAATTTAAAATATAATGACAATTCACATGATTACAAAAGAAACCGGTATTGTTGTGAAACATACCTTTCTACGAACGTTGACTCTTGTTCTTCTGCTCAGCAAATGTTGTTATTACTTTTTCGTTGAAGCCCTCTATGTTTGAAATGTATTCTATTTCTATTGTAAGAAAGTGCCAAGGCATTTGGTCTGTCTTGTCCCATTGCATTTCTTAAGCAGGTTTTAATACGCTTCAATGTGCTGAAACATCGTTCAGATTCAGCTGTTGCCACTGGAGTTTTTAAAACTATGTTTGTCACTTTTACTGTTTCTGAAAAGGTATCCTCTAAATAATTTTAAATAAAAAATGAATGCAATCTACTGATAGAGTTTATGTTTTTCAACTCTTCACTACAATAAAGAACACGAAGTTCCCTCTTTAGTTTTCCCTCTTCTATGAAGGGATAATAAATCTGGGAAGATGCCTCTGTTTAAAGATTGTTCTCTTTCATTATGTCCTCGTAGAGCAAGTCCATGTCGACCACAGAATTTTAAGCAATCGATAATTCTATTTAATATATGCCTATTTTTCCGGACAAATTCATTGTGTCTTGTAATTGACAGCCTATGTCCTTCATCAATTTGTGTTCGAACATCAACCCTGCCAAACTCACTCAAACATAGCGAATGAAAGCCACCAAAACACTACAGAACAACACGCGAGATCGAACGCGACGCAACGGAGCTAGCCCCGAATCAGCACTCAAATCCATTGCACTCTCCCCTCCTCTCCCTGCTAGCATGTGACCTTCACTGTAGCGTAGGTGGGTGTAGGCCACGCCTTCCTTTGCGACGTGCCCCGGAAAGCGATAATTGACATCAATGCCGCTAGGAGGGCTGTCGTATCCATTGTAACAGACGATGAATTTACGTGGGTAAAAATCGCCTTTTAAAAGACTGTGTGATAGTTATGCGTTATGGTGATTGATAATTACGTGAATACGTCCGTTTTTCTTTAGGGGCTAAGCCCCGGAAGCCCCAAGGGACGAAACGCCACTGGTTGATTGGAAAGGTTGATTACATTAATGTCGAATTTGTAACTACTAATATTCCTTTATTTGACACGAGAAACGTTTATTGTGGTTGTTTTTGCGTTCGTATTGTTTATACGTTGTCGAAAATTGTATAATTCGAAGTGTAAAGGCCACGTATTTACTTTCTAGTCACAGTACAGGATAATCAGTTACTTCTTCAACAATATATTATGTTCCAGTTTAAAAGCATTATGTGCACGATGATAAATATAACATGGAATAAATATAATGTCCATCAATGAAATTTGTCTTCGTTCTATTTTTATGGACTATTTCACATATATATTGTGAATAATTTTATACCTTTACACTCAGTGTGAGCAATGAATGTTATGCACATATCATCCATTGTTTCTTCCTCTATAAAATATTTCTGTCAAAACATCAATATCTTTGCGATTATTCTAATGAACTATATTAAAACGTGCTTGTGTCAAACACTAGCATTTAACTTGTCTAGAAATGTAGAAGAAACTTTAAACAAGTTCCTAAAGTGAAAATTTGCTACTTAAATAATCAGTACTCTTGCACCGTCAGTCAATGTGATTTCATGTAAGCTATTTGCTATATTTTCATCCATGGTCCGTATTGAAAAGTAGGAGAGCGAGATATTATCTCAACCTGTTCTAACGTCAGGTGCTAGGGGAGAATATACTAATTATTAACTGACATGTCAGGGAATATAAAGTTGTAATATATGCTCAACGACTATCAATATATTGGATTATTATACTCTCGAATTCGTAACCTGGCTAAAATTTAGACTCCAGGGTCATCATCTCGTCATTATACACACGCACAGCACACCTATTTACATGACACGATTTTAACACACGCCTAAAACTGACGTTTTATCCTGAAAAGCAACTTGAATCATGTATTTCCCTTTGATTTTTACCATTACCTGGCTTTTCCACCGAAAAGAACACAAAATTCCAGTGGCCACTAACAATGGCAATATTCTCCTCATAGTACAGTACATGAGGCCTACTGGTTCTTTTGCTTTTTGCTTTGGATTTCTTAATTAAAGTAGGCTGATTTCCCTAATATTCTCAATGAGTTTCATTTTCCGCGTGACAGTAAATCTCTTTGAATAGGCTTGAAATAGTGTGTTATGTAAGTTCAGTGTTCTTAGCATCTAGGTGTTTCGAGTAGGTTAGGCTAGTTACGCTTGTTGCATTAGTATTAGTACACTTTCACTCTTTGCCTGCACGTGTATACGAAAATTGACAATTAAATTTTACTTTGAAGATTATAAATTAATTCACATTATACACGAAAATTGCGTTTCCAAAGTTTAAAAGCTTATTTGATACGGAATTCTAATCTTACAAACATTTTGCGCATCCTCCTGTAAGTAACATTTTTAGAAAGTTATCTTGCATACGGAACTCTGACCCATAACATGTTATTAGATAGCATTTATATAAGAACGCTGATAATTCTCTACGAATTCACAATAAGTTTCAAATGTTGAATAATATTTTTATCTGTATCGCCTTTTTTCTTTAGTAATTTGAAGAATAAAGTTAGATTATGCAGAACGGTAAAGGTTGCATTTTACTTTCAACAATATCATTTACGTACTTTCTAATTTTACATAAATTTTGAAATGTTCTTGGAGGTGAAAGCAACATTCTAAATGAACAAGAAAGAACGATTTAGTCAAAAGACTAAACACTATCTTTTGCAGTTCGTTGTGTTAAATATTGTAAATGAAGTATTTCGTTAAGCGGGCTGTTGCTTTATTGAGCAGCTGCACATAGTGGCTATGAATTAATTTACAGTTCTAACAACTAAAACATATTATTTTATATTATATATATTGTCTAACTGTAAATGTACAACTATTTTAAGGCAAAATATAGTTCTTTTGTTGTTCTTTCAATTTTACCTTCAAATGAATAAACTGATAACGTTTCATAGCGAAGATAATTTTTTTTAAAATATTTGTATGTATGTACGAGTGTGTGTTTTGTATTTTTGTTATACACAGTGTGTCCCATAATTTTCCGGACTGATGTCGAAGTGCATTTACATATTGCATCATTTGGAAAAACACCCCTTCCCAAATTACCCTGATGTTGTCTCTATCTTGCTGGTAAATTTGAACGTAGGGGAAGTATCCTCTTAAAAGTTACAGTAACACAAACGACACCACCCAAGGTCACCATGTCGGAAATGACCAGAAAAACCAAAGGAATCAACATTGCCTGGACCTGATTAGGGCTGCGGACAGGGATTCCAATTTCCTGAAAACTATCGTGACCGGTGACAAAACATGGTGTTTCCAATACGAGCCGTTAACAAAGCACCAGAGTTCGGTGTGGAAGAGGCTAGAGTCCCCAAAACCCAAGAAAGTTCTCCTGTAGAAGTCCCGTAGGTATGAAGACGATTCTCGTCACGTTCTTCGATTCCATGGGCATCATTCATAGATAATTTGTTCCCAATGAACAGACGGTCACAGGGGAGTTTTAGCTTGAGGTTTTGAAGCGTCTGTGGGCCAAAATTCGACAGGTACCGCCAACAATACCGACAACAGGGCACGTGGTCCCTTTAGATCGACAATGCACCAAGTCATCGGTCTGTCCTTGTCCATCAGTTTTTGCCTACAAGGGGATTGTTCTGTTTGACCATCCTCCCTATTCCCCTGATCTGTCTACTTCTTACTACTTCCTATTCCAGAAACTACTCAAATTGCTGCTGAAAGGGACCCAGTTTGATGCTGTTGCAGACATTCAAAGATCTTCGACCGAGTATCTCAACTCTATTCCCGTCAAAGGTTTCCAGAAGTGTTTTGACAAGCTCCATCAACGTTCCATTCAGTGTATTGAAGCACAAGGAACGCATTTTGAATAATATGCACCCCATAGTGTCATTGCATGTGCGATTCCTTTTTTCTCGTCCTAGTCCGGAAAATTATGGGACACGCGCAGAGCGTCGCTTTTCTGCCACCTTTGGCTAATCGAATCGATTAAGATGAGTGATAATATCTATGTCCAGGCCGGGTCTCAAACCTGGGAACAGCGAGTTCCGAAAGTAGACCACTTAACTCGTTCGGTTCCGAGCCAGCTGACTGTGTGTGTATGTGTACCTACACACAAACATACTCAAACTCGGTTTATTTTTTCCTGGTGATCGGAGGTGTACGCTGTGCCGGCACAATTTTGCATAGTGAGAAATTGATGTTGATCGATTGATTGAATTGGTGTTTTAAATCCATTTTATGCACAGTAAGACTAATCGAGACTGGGCCTACAGTTTAAAGTGGGATCCGAACCACTATGTGCCTCCACCCTCTTGATTAAAAGGCGACGAAGCTTCCACTACGCCGTCGGGGAGGCGTTTGAGAAATTGATGCATATTGTATCATCAATCGTCATCGTAATCATATATAACTAGTTACAACGAAATACCTGTATGCTTTGGTTCTTTCTTTCAGTGTGCTGTGCTTTTTCTCTTCTCTTCTTTATTTCTTTAATATTTTCTGAAGTGTATCGACAGGCAGAGAGTAGTGCAGCAGCATAGTTTTGTCTTAAGTATTTAGTAATAAAAGAATTATTATATTGTTATACAACAGAGGAGTAATTGTGCTACATTCTGTTTAACATATTAATGTTTTGGCGATTTGTATACTCATTGTTTACTGTCATTTTGTGAGACAGGGTGCATCCTGGTTACATAAAAAAGTACCAGGATGGCACTGGCAAAACTACACCATTGGACAAGGCTGTATGTTTTTACAGGTATATTCTCGCACATTTGGTTCAGCTTTGCAATGGGACAGAAAAAAATACTTTATTCATGTTCTGTTAAGCCCGTTCATTGTTACTTATATTGTAAGGAATTTTTCTTTCGGCTATATTGTTGTAATATAAGAAGGGGGTTACAACAGTGATGAATAAACAACCACTAATGATCAACAACAGGTAATAATTTCATTGAATACTCCATGGAGAGTTAAGGTTTATTTTGTCAAGAATTCTGTGAATATGAGATAGTATATACTTTTCAGCTGCCACCCTAATTACCTGTTACTTTACCATATTAGTTTCCATACAGCGTCATTGTTTCATAATAGAAAAAAACACTTTTCACGTGGAGGAAGAGCAAAACAATTTTCTTTGTTTTTATGTAGGCAAACATGTGTGTATGTGCATTGCTAATAAACGTACCTTCTGATCACGTAGGATAGGTGCACTAAATTAATCGATAGTGTTTTAATGAACTAATATTTTAAAGTAGCAATTCATTTAGGGTCTCTGAATACAAATGCGAATGGCCTAACTCCCGTTCGGGATCTTCATTATCGCAAGCGACACCTTTGTGTTGCGAAGTAAGTGCAATATGCCTTCATTGTTAGGTTTAGTTTTTTCAGCATAAAGTGGTCTTATTATGTGTAAGTTTTTGTTTAGTTTGTGCTTTATGTTAACATAAATCAATTATATTTCATAGATATTATTTTCTTGCATTCCTGCTTTACTTTTATTGTGCGTATTGATGTAGATTTGTTAATGATCTCTTGAGAGAAAGCATTCAATACTCACAACTACACTAATTTGTGTGTGTTTCCGATATTATTCTTAGTAAAGTATATTTGAAATTAAAAGAAATTGCTTATCTTTTGTTTGTTATAACAAAAACTCTCCCCCCTCCGGAAATTTTTGGTGGGGGATTTTTGAGGCCAAGATTGTTGGTGGGGGGAAATTCTCCCCGTTCGCCCCAGGATTTCGCACCCTATATTACACACATATTTCATTTCAGTCCCAGTAATTTTGTTAATTATTGAAAGGGTGTTGCAGGAACCTGATAACTTAATTCTGAAGAAGTGTTTTTTGAAGGGGCAACACTATTATGGACGAAAATATGCGTCGTTTTCCTCCCCCCTGGAAAAAATAGCTTGCTTGCCCCCTCCCTGGAACAAATCCTGCTGACGTCCATGGTACCGAACGGACAAATGGACAGACCAAATAATGTTTCTAGCTTTAATTACTTCTGAAATATAGAAGGTTTAACATACATCGATTGTTACCTTTCGAGAAGTTTGTTTAAACCCACTTTATGCTTAAAGTGGCCAATCGGGACTGGTAAAGGGGATTTGAAGCACTGTACAATGTGCCTCCACCGGGGATCGAACCCGGACACCTTAATTCCAAGGCGACGACGTTACCACTACGCCATCAGGAAGGCTGTTTCTTGACTTTCGACTGTTTGACTGCCATCGAGAAACACATCAGTAATTTAATGTTTTCGTCTGTAGCAGTGATTTACCCACACCTCCAAAACCCCTATAAAGTTTTTAAAAAGACGAATTTATGGTCATTTTGGCTCTAAATTTACCCTTGCACACCAATACGAATTACACACCCAAATGAAAAATGCTGGATAATCTCCTGATCTGTACTATACTCTGTCCCGGGTACCTCTTGAGCAAGCGAACGAAAATAATGACGCAAGACGGCTCTACCAATGAACACGTGCAAGGGAACGGGATTGCATGGAGAGCGGGGAAAGCGACTGCACTTACCACCCTTTGAAGCAACGTGAACTGCTTCGCTCCGCCCACTCGCTTTCTCCTGGTATGAACGGCCTTGCTCCAAAATTTCCGGGATAGAGTTATAGTACATCAGATTTTTCTTAGTACGAAAGCAACGAAATTGAACTTCCACATTGAATGTTACCTGTCGTAGCGCCACACAAACTGTGCAAATTAAAATTAGGTACTGGACAGAAAGGAGAAGAAGCAAGAGCGCTAACATATACTGTTTGTCTTTCTCAGGGTACGAAATCATTGAAGAATGGTGGGGGAGAGAACGATCTCACTTTACACACACACGCACGCACGTACACATTATACGTATGAATTATTATATGATACACATGTTATTACATCTAAAATTAATATCAATACAGGGTGAGCCCGACCCTGTGGCCGAGTGGTTAGCACATCCCGGGTTCGAATCCTGGTCGGGCTTGGTTGTTTGTGAATGTCCATTCATCAATTTCATCATTTCATCACTCATCCCCATCTTCGCAAATTAGCCAAGAGGCACAAAACGAAGTAAAATAAACTAAATCAATCAATCAATCAATCAATACAGGGTGATTGTAAAGTCACTATACATTTCCACATGAACAGGATTTATTGCATAAAATACAATATGTACTGAAATATATTTCACAGTAGGACACTATATCAGTAAAACTCAATGTGTCCACCCTTCAAGTCTAGGCACAGATGCCAACAATCTACCACAGGTCAAAACACCTTCTCCGATATAACTGGTGCGGCTTTATTGCCTTGTTTCAACTGGGAATGCTGTGGATTTTCACCATGTACACCTTAGACTTGATAAACGCCCAGATGAAAAAGCCTAAGGCGGTCAGGTCGAGGGGGGGGGGGCAACTGCCCGTTGCAAGTCACGACCAATCCATCTGCCGGGAAAAATTTCATTTAGGTGATCCCGAATGAGAATGGCAAAATGGGGTGGTGCACCATCCTGTTGGTACAACAGAACCTTGTGTTCCCCAATTCATCATGCTGTGAGCCACAGTTGGTAGCTGATGTGATTATGGATACTATATTTCCTGGTGAATGCGGTGGGACTACGTGTTATCGCGTCCTGTACACTTCGTGCAATTTGTGGTGATGTGGCTGGTCTACCAGGACGTTCTTCATCCACAACACTACCAGTTCGCTTGAATTTGTTGACCAGGTTTTTGATAGCCAACCTGGTAGGGCCTGTTTTTTTTTACATTTCCTGGTGAAGTCCGTCCACACCTGTTCATACGTCATCCCATGCAGACGAGCACAAAGAACGGCTGTTCTTTCTTCTACTGTTAGCATTGCTTCACATAACATGCAAGAGTAATGATTTTTTCACGATATCAGTAAAATGTATAGAGACTTTATAATCACCCTATATATATATATACAGGGACACCGAAACCAGGGGGGCAGATGGGCGCGTGCCCCTCCGTTTTCGTTTGGCTTCCCCTGTAAGGGGCCCAATGTATAACTTTCAACGTTATTTGAATAAGTATAGTTAAAGGCACTAGACAATAGATGTCAAATTAACACTGCATGCTAATAATAGACTATATGTAACTTTAAAATTACAATTATTTCATAATTACTTCATAATTTCTTGTGGAGCAAGTACATTCAAGATATACTATTTCACTACCTCTTGAAAGACAATCTATATTTCTGGATGAAAAGGAGTGAGATAAATTCATTTGCACACTGTTTCACATGCAAAGTCTAATATAATTGAAATATCAGGAAGTAACATAAGATGTTTTATTCTAAATCGGGATAATCTCTCCATTTAATTTTTGTAAATTTCATTCATATTGGTGTAAATATTTCACTATCACTTGCAATTAGTCTTCTTTTCACTGGAGCTTTCAATAAATAATCCCCGCCTAGTCTTAATGATTCCATTATCCCAGCTTTATCCATAGTCATTCTGAAGCTTCGTATTATCTTCCTATTAGGTTTTACATTGTTTGCATTATTATTGTCCTTATGTAAGACAACAAACTATTTAGAGAAGTAGAGAGACAACTGCGCTTATACTTTTGACACTGCCTGCGAGGCTGAACGTAGTTTTCCTCAAATATAGGATTGATTGATTTGGTTAATTTTACTTCGCATTTCTGCCACTTTTGGCGTATTGCGAAGATGGGGACGAGTGATAAAATCAGGGACCTGTAACGTAACCCAACTTGTAACGCTGTCAAGTTACGAACGGAACTATCGATATGCGTTACAATGGCATTGGCGTTCCACACAGTACCGGACAGATTGGACCTACCTACAACCTGGGTAAATTAGGCGTACCGTTACTCAACGACCCATTCGCTTCAGGTACTGAGTGGAACGGGTCTCGGATGGAACGAGTACGATCGTACCCGTACATACTGTACCTGAACGGTGGCTACCGGGTACGAAATGGAACCACAAGTAGGTAACCGGTACTGAAGCACTATGACCAGCGCTTGTTATTAAAATACCGGTACGTGGATAGAAATGGATGAAGCGGGTAACATTTGTAACAGGAACTTACAGTACGTATCATAACAGTTTACTGTCAATCAAAATTCCACAGCAGAAAATGGAATACCGATAAATATACACTTCTTTGTTTAAAACTAATTATAATAACTTTAGAAAAAAGTAATTCGTGATCTTTCTGGATTTTATTTATCCGAAAAATATGTATAAATGCTATCTAGTTTATCTTTCATTAATTTGTTAATAATGGTATCAGCTATGCAAAAATTTTGAAGACCGTCACTCTGGCAAACTATTAACAATAGAAACAATTAGTTTCAACAAGCTCATGCATATTATACTAATTACAACGACCTGCGCAGAAGGTCGATATTCGTCATTCAGGCAACCTGTTACTAGGAGGCATGTGCAGTAGGCCCCATTACTTTTAAAACAGGTAGAGAAGTGAAATTGAGTTTGAAGGTAGATTATGCTAATTAGAGCACGGCAAATAAACATGATTGTG
Source organism: Lepisma saccharinum (assembly GCF_977018435.1). NCBI lineage: Eukaryota > Metazoa > Arthropoda > Insecta > Zygentoma > Lepismatidae > Lepisma > Lepisma saccharinum. Next base: position 67,428,362 of record NC_139230.1, read on the forward strand.
GAAAACCGGAAGTCGATGGACGCCATATTGAAAAATTTTACCTTTTAAGATATAGAAGTGAAATTCGGTTTGATGGTAGCTTATGTGAATTAGAGCATGGCAAATCAACATGATTGTGGAAAACCGGAAGTTAATGGACGCCATATTGAAAAATGTTACTTCTTATGATAGAGAAGTGAAATTCGGTTTGGTGGTAGATCTTGCTAATTAGTGCATGTTAAATCAACATGATTGTGGAAAACCGGATGTTGATGGACGCCATATTGAAAAATGTTACTTCTTAAGATAGAGAAGTGAAATTCGGCTTGAAGGTAGCTTATGGGAATTAGAGCATGGCAAATCAACGTGATTCCGGAAAACCGGAAGTTGGTGGACGCCATATTGAAAAATGTTACTTCTTAAGATAGAGAAGTGAAATTCGGCTTGAAGGTAGCTGATGGGAATTAGAGCATGGCAAATCAACATGATTGTGGAAAACCGGAAGTTGATGGACGCCATATTGAAAAATGTTACTTCTTAAGATATAGAAGTGAAATTCGGTTTGACGGTAGCTTATGTGAATTAGAGCATGGCAAATTGACATGATTGTGGAAAACCGGAAGTTGATGGACGCCATATTGAAAAACGTTACTTCTTAAGATAGAGAAGTGAAATTCGGTTTGACGGTAGCATATGCTAATTCGTGTATGGCAAATCAACATGATTGTGGAAAACCGGAAGTTGGTGGACGCCATATTGAAAAATGTTATTTTCTAAGACAGAGAAGTGAAATTCGGCTTGAAGGTAGCTTATGGGAATTAGAGCATGGCAAATCAACATGATTGTGGAAAACCGGAAGTTGATGGATGTCATATTTAAAAACGTTATTTCTTCAAATAGAGGACTGAAATTCGGTTTTATGATATTATGGATATTACTGCATTTGAAATCAACATGATTAGGGAAAACCGGATGTTAACGGAAAAAAATTACTTCAATATTCCTCTTTCCTTTGGTGGTTGCTGATGTTAATTAGAACATGGTGAATTTATATGATATTATAAAACCGAAAGTCGATGGACGGCATAATGAAAAATGCATTTTATTAAGATGAAGAAGTGAAATTCGGTTAGATTATTGCGCTTGCTAATTCGAACATGGACAATGCATATGCTGTCTGTAAAACTGGAAGGTGATAGACGCCATGTTGAAAAAGAAATACATTTGAGTGTCGATTTAGTTTTTATTTATTAAAAATTAAATATGAATTCCATCAAACTCAGGTTTTCCAGAATCATGTTCATTTGTCTTGCTCTAATTCCCATAAGTTAGTACCATTAAACCGAATTTCACTCGTATATCTTAAGAAATAGCATTTTTCAATATGGCGTCCATCAACTTCCGGTTTTCCACAATCATGTTGATTTAACATGCACTAATTAGCAAGATCTACCACCAAACCGAATTTCACTTCTCTAACTTAAGAAGTAACGTTTTTCAATATGGCGTCCATGAACTTCCGGTTTTCCACAATCATGTTGATTTGCCATACACGAATTAGCATATGCTACCGTCAAACCGAATTTCACATGTCTTTCTTTAAAAGTAACATTTTTCAATATGGCGTCCATCAACTTCCGCGTTTCCACAATCATGTTGATTTGTTATGGTCTAATTCCCATAAGCTACCACCAAATCGAATTTCACTTCTCTATCTTAAGAAGTAACGTATTTCAATATGGCGTCCATGAACTTCCAGTTTTCCACAATCATGTCAATTTGCCATGCTCTAATTCACATAAGCTACCGTCAAACCGAATTTCACTTCTCTATCTTAAGAAGTAACATTTTTCAATATGGTGTCCATCAACTTCCGGTTTTCCACAATCATGTTGATTTAGCATGCACTAATTAGCAAGATCTACCACCAAACCGAATTTCACTTCTCTATCATAAGAAGTAACATTTTTCAATATGGCGTCCACCAACTTCCGGTTTTCCGCAACCATGTTGATTTGCCATACACGAATTAGCATATGCTACCACCAAATCGAATTTCACTTCTCTATCTTAAGATGTAACATATTTCAATATGGTGTCCATCAACTTCCGGTTTTCCACAATCATGTTGATTTAGCATGCACTAATTAGCAAGATCTACCACCAAACCGAATTTCACTTCTCTATCATAAGAAGTAACATTTTTCAATATGGCGTCCACCAACTTCCGGTTTTCCGCAACCATGTTGATTTGCCATACACGAATTAGCATATGCTACCACCAAATCGAATTTCACTTCTCTATCTTAAGATGTAACATATTAATATGGCGTCCATCAACTTCCGGTTTTCCACAATCATGTCAATTTGCCATGCTCTAATTCACATAAGCTACCGTCAAACCGAATTTCACTTCTATATCTTAAGAAGTAACATTTTTCAATATGGCGTCCATCAACTTCCGGTTTTCCACAATCATGTTGATTTAACATGCACTAATTAGCAAGATCTACCACCAAACCGAATTTCACTTCTCTATCATAAGAAGTAACATTTTTCAATATGGCGTCCATCAACTTCCGGTTTTCCACAATCATGTTGATTTAACATGCACTAATTAGCAAGATCTACCACCAAACCGAATTTCACTTCTCTATCATAAGAAGTAACATTTTTCAATATGGCGTCCATCAACTTCCGGTTTTCCACAATCATGTTGATTTAACATGCACTAATTAGCAAGATCTACCACCAAACCGAATTTCACTTCTCTATCTTAAGAAGTGACATTTTTCAATATGGCGTCTAATTTCTAGTTTTACCAAAATCATTTTGATTGGCAATGCCAGGTCAACCCGAATTTCAGATCTGTAACTTAGATGGTAACATTTCTCAATATGGCGTACATTAACTTTCCCTTTTTTCCACATGTATTATTAGTTAGTAATATTCTAATTACATAAACTATCATCATGTCGAACTTTCAATATCTTGCTTGAAAATATTTTTTTTTAAATATGTTCACCTTGCACCCAATATTACGTGTATTGGTTATATAAAAGTAACATTATTAATAACAAATCTCACGATTCCATATTTATTTATATATATACAATTTATATTTTATTGCCTACAACCTCAATTAATATTAGTTCTTATCGATTTTTCAAGAATTCAACAATGAGAGTTTTAAAATGAAGAGTTACGTGACATATATTTTCTGATCCATTCAATACCCATTTGATTTGTTGAAAATAGGTTTTGTTACAATTGTACCCGATCCTAAAGTTCAGATATACCCATCATGAATTTGTACCGGTATGATTCTAAGGAGAGGTACGTACCGTAACGGAACCGGCATTCAGATAAGGAACAAGTTCCATGCTTTCTGGTACGGGTATTTTAACGTTCCACTCTGTGTACCCAAAGCTGTCGTCCCCGAAGCACTCTCGGGTACGAACGGAACGGTATAGCAGAAGCGTTACTGTTCGCCTTACCAAGAGTTTCTGGTATTTTCCTTGGAACGGTCCACAGCACTTGGGCCGGTACGCGGTACCCGGTACGGAAATAACGCGGAACGGTGACAAATACCAATGAATTGCGTTACGTTACAGGTCCCTGGATAAAATTGATGAATGGACACACACAAACACCCATGCCCAGGCCGGGATTCGAACCCGGGACCGCTGGCGTTGTAGCGCGATGTGCTAACCACTCCGCCACGGAGGCAGGCTCTCCCCAAATATCGGAAGAAGAAAAATATGTTCACACTGTATATATTTCCCCCACCCACCAACAATTTTGTCCTAAAAAATATCCCCTCCAAGAGCTTTTGTTTCAAGAAAGAAAATAGGCAATTAGTTTTAACTTAGAAGAAAACTAAGAAAAATCAAAAACACTTAGAAAGGACGGAAGATAATACAGTGCCTTTCATGGCCGAGTCATCCGCGGAGCGACGGCAAGAGTGCCAGTGTCAGTGCTTCAGTATGCAGATAGCTGATGTCACGTTTGCACGTGTTTGTGAACTGTTAAGCTGTTAACAAAGTGTTTTAGATTGTTGTGCTTTAGTTTACGTATTACTGGTTCTTTTCTGCACGCTATACGTACATTTTTTTGGGGGGGCGACTCTTACGTCATTACGATTCTTGTAGGGAAGTTAGAATACGTTTTGCAGCAGAATTCCCAGATGTTCCCGTTCCACACAGAAACACTGTTCGAAAACTGGTAAACAAATTTAGGGAAACAGAGTCTGTTCTTGCTAAGAAGCGAAGGGTGAAACGGCGTGTGCTTACTGAGGAGAAACTACAGACGACATTGGAGCACAATTGGAACATACTCCTCAAAAACCCCTTCGGCGCCTTGCACAAGCAACAGATATTTTCATGACGTCTGCGTGGCGAGCTACCAAGCTTTTAAACCTCAAGCCATACATTAGAAAAAACGAAAGAAAATTTCAGGAGAGAAATTGAAGCAAGTTCAGAAGAGGAACTGATACGTGTTAGTGAAAACTTACTACAAAAATGCCGTAAATGTCAGGACAACATTTCCGTACCTCTCGTAAGGTACGTGCTTATTGTAATTGTTACTGTCAATGTATTATCACGAGATTATTTCATTACATAGCTGCATCCAGTTGTAAGCTCGCGTTCCAGCTACGCGGATGTTGCATCCAGTTGGCTGGCAGACGAGCTCCCGCTGCCCGGAGTGCTGGCCGCCGCTCCGCGGACGACTCGACCGTGAAAAGCACTGTCACTGTATCTGTGTCTGTGTATGAGTGTTGCATGCTTTCTCTCTCTTTCTTTCAAGAGACCATTAACAGATCTACACCGATAAAAGTAGCCCTATAGACCATGTGCAAATTAACGGGACAAAGTTTTCTCCAATTTGCTTTAGCGATCTGGAAGGCAGACTCTTCCTCGTTTTGCCCATGATGAGGCTCAAAAAATCTCATACACATTCTTTTATATTCTCGGCTGTTAATATTACATACAGAAATGCATCATTTTTTCTTTCCTCCTTTTCGAGAATCCGTAGTGGTGTCTTCTTTTGGTGACCCGTCAATATCAAGAATTTCAGGATTTGTTGCAATGTGGTCTGGAGTGATGACAATGCTATCAGGTATTAAAGAATTGTCCTTCTGCAATTTGTTTACCTCACATTTTGAATTGCAATAAGCACCCGTTTCTTGTGAAATGTACAGTCACTATCTTGAACGAAATGATCCCAACAAAGCAGGATGTGACTGACTGACAGCTGGAACATCCTGCTTTGCTTGGATGTTCCAGGTGTCAACATCTTCTTCCTAAGGTGGCTGATTGCTAAATGATCGGGGGCATGTTGAAAGCTTTGAGAATTTTTTGACAATGTCGGATATTGCCTAATATAGCTTACAAAGAATGCTTATTTAATCTACAGCTTTGAAACTTCTTCGGAAAATTGTGTCGCTATTGTTGACTTGTGATATTTCCAATTTATGAACAGTCCAACATGTATTTCTGTATTAGGAAACATCTTACATTCCTTCAACAAAAGGTATCTAACAATGTTTATTTTACCTTTTGCTTTCATTATCCTTTGTCAGACTGTGCCGCTATTGTTAGATTGTGACTTCGCCGATCAGTGGCGGCGATTGGGTTCCAAAACTTGGAGGGGAAGATGCCAAAACTGGGGGGAGGAGAAGGGGCAATTTACTTTCCCTTGGTACATAAGGTTTTAGCATAGTGCGGGGGCAAAAGTGGCAAAAAGTAAGGGGGCAAATATCCCCCACACGCCTCCTAATTGCCGCCACCGTCGCCGATTTACAAACATTGAAATATACGTTTCTGCTTAACTTTATTTTTCTCTTTTTGTGCGTATTTTCTCCTTTTCTTTCACTTTGCTGATGTAAACAAAAGGAGATACGCCAACTTGTGATACAGTCTAGGATTTACTTTGTCTGACATAACGACGTAAGTCAAGATACGCCTCTATGTCGTACCAAATTCTTTAACAAATTGAGATCCGTCAAATTAAAAAATATCCATAACTTCCTTATTAGTTGGATTTGAGCTACGCCACATTGTCAGGTGATGTGAGGCACCGGTATAACCACAAAGATGTAAATAACTCAATTTCGAAAAAAAAAAAAAATGGGACGTCGTTATGTCCCGACCGACGAATATATATATATTCGTCGGTCGGGACATAACGACGTCCCATTTTTTTTTTTTCGAAATTGAGTATATATATATATATATGTGTGTGTGTGTGTGTGTATGTATATACAGGGTGGCTCAAACTGTCCCTTAACACCCCCCGGTACAAGGCCACTGCAGCGCGCAACATTGAAGTGATGATGACCAATCGTTGCCAGGCCAAGGGGGAACCACATTGACGCCACCCACGCGGTCGGCGGCCATCTTGAAACCAACGTGAAAATTTTATATGGGAAGGGGGTTTGAAACCAACTGTGACATTTGCACCTAACTTGAATTGTTTCAGATATAACGGTACCACAAAAGTGATAACACATGCTCAATATGGCGTCCCTGTTGCGCAACATACATGTGTAAACGTCTCTCCCATGACCTTACCACATTCTGCAGAACCTCAGGAGAGATTGCAGCACAGACATCCATTATGCGTGTGCGCAAATGGGCCACATCCCTGATTTTCGTACCATACACCATGGCTTTCAGATATCCCCAGAGGTAAAAGTCCAATGGTGGCAGGTCAGGTGAGCGTTCTGGCCATTCCACAGCCCCTCGGCGACCAATCCAGTGGTGAGGGAATTGTTGATCCAGGTACTGATGGACCATCATCCCATAGTGCGGTGGGGCACCATCTTTCTTCAGTAACTCTCCCATGCGGGAAACGTCCTTAAAATTAAAGTTAGGTGCAAACAAATGTCACAGTTGGTTTACTGGTGAAGTTATAGCCCACACTGATGTGTCGCACAACCCCCTTCCAATTTAAAATTTTCACGATGGTTTCAACATGGCCGCCGACCGTGCGTGTATGGTTCCCCCTTGGCCTGGAAACGATTCGTCGTCACCATTTCCACGTTGCGAGCTGCAGTGGCCTTGTACCGGGGGTGTTAAGGGACTTTTTGAGTCACCCTGTATGTATGTATGTATGTATGTGTAGTGCGTTCAGTTTGGCTAGGGACTGAGATAGCGCGTGGCTACAGACGACGAGGCATGCCGCAGATACCGACATTTTCGATCTGTAACGAACTGCTTATTTTTACGCACATATCTTTAGCATGTAAACAATTATATTTATATTGTATAAGCATGCAAATAATAATATGTTCAATGATTAACATAATTTATATATGCAAACCAGCCATGGGTTCCGGGTTCAAATCCCGGCCTGGGCATGGATGTTTGATGAGTGTCCATTCATCAATTTCATAATATCATCACTCATCCCCATGTTCGCAAATTAGCCAAAAGTGTCACAAAAAGCGAAGTAAAATAAAACAAATCAATCAATCAATCAATATGCAAACCAATCCGCCGATTTTTTAAAGTCTCGAACGAGATCGAGAATCTCAGACACTAAGTCTCAGTTTCTCCTCGATTTTCCAGAGGTGTGTCTCGTAGGGTCTGTTCTCGTCTCGATTTTTACAAGCCCATCTCGGGCCCTTCTCGGTACCAACAATACTCACAACCAAATGGTCCAGGTTTGACACTCGCCCCGTGCATGACAGTAGATAGTAAATATGCCTTCTAGGCCAACTCTAATTTCTTGACCCCACGACCACCAAAACCTCAAAAACTCACTTTCTCTCCACGTTCCGCGCCTCATTTATTGCGCTGACGATGTTTCACGGCGCAGAAAAGCAGTGATGAGTGAAATTCAGTCTCTCATCCTCTCATCCTTTGAAGGATGAATGCACCTTATCGTAATTTTCCAAGTCCGGGACCAATGTTTATATATATCGTGACCTTTGTAAACCTCTCGGGGGAACGATGTGCCACACGCGCGCGCGTACCTCTTATTATTTCCGTATTGTGACGCAAACAAACAAATAATAATTGTTGTTTTTTTAGGATCCCTGGCCCCTATAACCTCGCCAGGGTGCGTGGTGCCCAACCCAGTTCTAATGGCCATGGCTATCAAAGCCATACCACTGTAGAGTTTCACGTGCTTTTTTTTTGTCCTATGGGACACCTCTGTTTGTCAAAAATTCGAGATATTTGCAATTTAACGCAGGACTTGGAAAATTTTCGGAAAATTTTTGGTTCCATGACGACCTAGGTTTATTTTGCAATGGGAGGACAGAGGACACCGAGACTCGACCGACGCACTAAACCCGACCTTTCTACGACTATTCGTTCAAAAGTTACGAGTGATCAAAGTTTTTGGGAGAGGGTAGGCTAACTTCTTACCCCTTGACCCCAGGACCACCAAAACTTGGTATACGTATTCTACACCTCCAAAATCGACAGGGGGCATCTAACGATGCCATATGGGGGTGTTTTTCGATATATTTTTTCGATAAATCTTACCATTTTCGAGATATTTGCAGTTTAAGATTTTTTTAACGCTGGACTTAGAAAATTTTCGGAATATTTTTTTTTGTTCCATGACGACCTATGTTTATTTTGGTATGGGAGGACAGAGGACACCTAGACGATGCTAACGCAAGAAATCCCAGCTCTCTATGATCATCCTTTCGAAAGTTACGAGCGATGAAAAAAATATTTTGGCAATTGGCCCACCCTTGACCCAGGACCTCTAAAAACTTTGTACACGTACTCTGCATCACCAATATCGACAAAAGGGTCAACGGGGAGGATTTTTGCACTATCTCTCTCTCTCTCACTGTTTTTTCGAGACATTTGCAATTTAACGCTGTGGACTTGGAAAATTTTTCGACAGAGGGGTCAAATTTGGTTCCATGACGACCTATGTTTTTCTTGTTGGAAGATCAAAAGGACACCGAGACTCGACCGACGCACTAAACCCGACCTTTCTACGACTATTTGTTCAAAAGTTACGAGTGATCAAAGTTTTTGGAGGGTGGGCTAACTTCTTAACCCTTGACCCCAGGACCACCAAAACTTGGTACACGTATTCTACACCTCCAAAATCGACAGGGGGGGTATCTAACGATACCAGGATGGGGGTGTTTTTCAATATATTTTTTCGATAACTCTTACCATTTTCGAGATATTTGCAATTTAACGCTGGACTTGGAAAATTTTCGATTGATGAAAAATTGGTTCTATGACGACCTATGTTTATTTTGGTATGGGTGGACAGAGGACACCGAGACTCGACCGACACACTAAACCCGACAGGTGGGATGCTTCGTTTTTGGCGCAGCCCTTTGACCTACTTTTGAAATGACTTACGACATTTTCCTATAAGGCTGTCTCCCCTTACGATGTTTTCCTCTAAGGCAGAGATCGTCTGTCAATGGGCCCTCAGTGTAATCTACTACGACCTAATACTAACTTTTTTTTTAAGTTTCGCGGCTGTTTTATTGCAGTGACGAACTAAAAGAGCGGAAAAAAAGGCTCTGAAAGGTGAGTGTCAAAAAAAACATACTTTCAAGTATGCATGCTCCAGTAATGTAACTTTCTAAAAACATGTGCCGTCCATGTTTCTATATCGTGAGGCGTTTCTGCGATGATGGCTTTTATATGCGGCTGTGAATGAAGTTCTACTCTTAGAAGCAATAATGCTGTAACGCGGAAGAAAAAGGATATAGGATTCTTGCAGTGATATGGCTGCATCAAAACAACGGCTTTTTTTATTCACCAGTTCCATCTGTTTCTGCGGTGATGTCATCCAACAACAGCTCTTAATAATGGTCGCGGATTGCTGTATCCAGATTGTCGTTGCATCTGCGGAAATATATAGATACTCAATCTCTCGTAAACATTCTGTACAACTAAAATTATGTTCAATTCGTCCTCTTTATTTCTCAAAATTTAAATTTCTGTATGCATCTCGTAAGGAAATGTGAGTCCATATAAAATGTTCAATTTGATGCATCCATCTAATTGGTAAATAACCTCTGGATATTTATTCTTCTTCTATTCCTTGGAGAATGGATTCCCAGGACCAAGTTTCAAAACGACGTGCTACATGCTCAAAGTATTGTAAAATCTGATGACAGCAAACTGTCTAGAATCTTTCTTGAATACACAATTCATTTCAAATCGTTCGTCAGTTCTTTCAAACGTCTAATAGATTCGTAGCATTCGCAACCAGCATCATCTTTCGAAGGCACCGATATTTTGGTCTGATGCCTTTATTGTCCATGATTCAACACCGTGCATGAGAGGGCATCCCCGATTGCTTGTAATCAAGGGGTTCTGGGTTCGATACCCGGTGGAGGCACTTAGTTGTTCGGATCCTACTTTAAATTGTAGTCCCGATTAGCCTTTCTGTACCAGTCGACCTCGTGACGTAGTGGTTAGCACCAATTAATTGATTTTGTTTATTTTATTTTTTTTCCGCCACTTTTGGCTAAACGCGAAGATGAGTATGTGATGATGATGAAATTAATGAAGGGACACCACAAATAACACCCATGCCCAGGCCAGGATTTGAACCTGGGACCCCTGCCTCAACGCTGTTGATTTCCGGTTCAGTGGTTAGCACATGATAACTTATTTGAACCAGTTTAAAAATTCAAATACTTAGGAGTAATATTAACAAATGAAAATTATATTAAAGAGGATATAAAATAAAAAAAGTAGGCTTAAAATTTAGGAAATGTATGTTACTTCTCTCTAAGAAACTTATAGTTAAAATATACAAAACAGTAATTTTTTGCCTGTTGTATTATATGGATGTGAAACTTGGTCTGTCATATTGAAAGAGGAACATAAATTGCGAGTATTTGAAAATAAGATCGTTAGGAAAATATTTGGATCTAAAAGGGGTGAGAAGATAGGTGAGTGGAGAAGGTTACATAATTTAGAACTACATAAATTTATATTCATGTCCAGATATTATTAGATTAATTAAATCAAGAAGACTTAGGTGGACAGGCCATGTGGCATGAATGGGAGAGGAAAAAGGAGTTTACAGGATTCTTGTTGGGAGACCTGATGGTAAGAGACCTGTAGGAAAACTAAGACGAAGATGGAAGGACAAATATTTGGGATGGACCTAACGAAAATTTTGGTAGAGATGGAAAAGAGAGTATATAGATTTTTCTCAAGTTAGGGACAGATGGAAGGCCTGTGTTGATGCAGCCATGAATTTTTGGGTTTGAGAAGGCTAGAGAGTTAGTTAGTTAGTTAGTTATGAAAGCACATGCCACTATAAAAAAAATACAATCCCTGACAAAAAAATGAATTAAAAAAAATGAAATTTATTTCCATATAATGAACTTCAACCTATACAATTGAACATTTTTTTTTTTTAATTTTGCAGGATTTAAATGAAACAGACGTAAATAGGAATAGGGAACACGTACGTAATGCAATAGAATCAGCAGTTAAATAAAGTATGAATCAAGAAAAAGTAAGCCATGGTTCGCATAACCTAATAGAAATAGATTGATTGATGCACAGTAAGGCTAATCGGGCCTGGACCTGTAGTTTAAAGTGGGATCCCAACCACTACATGCCTCCACCAGGGATCGAACCCGGGGATACCTTGATTACAAGGCGACGACGCTGCCACTGCGCCATCGGGGAGGCACTAATAGAAATAGACTTAGGCGGTTAAAGAACAGCAAGTTTTAGAAGATTACTTGAAAAGTAAAATTAACGAAATTGAAATAAAAGTATCAGAGGTGCAAATGAATTGAGAAAGGGGTGGCAACCTAAAGTAAACTTGATAAAAAAAATTGGCTGACTATTTTAAATAGATGGAAGAACTACTTTAATGATGTTTTAAATGTTCATGTAGGAGATAAATCAGAAATAAATTAAGTACGCACAGCAGAACTTAACTTGATTGAGATAAGAGATAAATTAGTCGAGAAGAAACTTGTTAATATGTCTGACAAATGTACAATTCATGATGGATTAAAAAAAAAGATGCTCTTTTTAATTTTGCCTTACAATATGCTTTTAGGAAGCTAAAAGAAACTAACGAAGTAGTGTTAGCATATGCAGATGATGTAGACTTACTGGGGAATGATGTAAATACAAATTAAGAATAATGCTAATATATTTTTTCAAAGCAGCTAAAGAGATAGGTTTTAGAAGTTAGCAACGTGAAATCTAATGATATGTGCTTACAGGCCGAAACCAAGTGATAACAACTTGTTTGAACCAGTTTTCCAAATCCAAATACTTAGGAGTAATACTAACAAATGAAAATGATATTAAAGAGGAAATGAAAAGAAGGCTTAATTCATGTTACTTTTCTCTTCATAAAACTTTTGTCTCCTCGTTTCATATCTAAGGAACTAAAAAATTAAAAATATATATATAGATCTTGCTCAGGATAAGGACAAATCGAACTTTCGGGTACAAGAAGGGTAGAGAATTAATTAATTAGTTAATATTCAATGTAATATGGTTTCACGTATTAAACAAAAACAAAGTTAGTAATAAGGTATTCATATTGACAAGGGAATTCTTACAAATTCATTCTCTTCGTAAGTTTGCCAATAGCATGTTTTCATCATCCTGTGTTATTTCAAATCTTCAATTATGCAATGCAAAAAAGGAGAAGAATTTCCATGACATGATAACATGAATTTGTACGTTGAAAGAAAAATGAAAACGAAGAGCTGTGATAAAAAAAAAACCGCTTGACTCTGACGAGCGGGAAACATAATAGAAATCAAGGACGGAAAATATGAACAGAGGAAAGGGGATATTCAAAAGAAGGTGGCTCTTCCATGATAATTTTTACTTTCTCAATCTGAACAAATTCATAAACATTATCATCATTGAATGTTGTTGTTGTTGATGAGTTGGTGTTTTAAGTCCACTTTATGCACAGTATGGCTAATCGAGACTGGACCTACAGTTTAAAGTGGGATCCGAACCACGATGTGCCTCCACCAGATATCAAACCTGGGACCCTTTGATTACAAGGCGACAACGCTACCACTGCGCCATGGGGAGGCCCCATCATTGAATGGTTGGTTACGTTGTCCCTCCGAACGAAAGATGGAAAGAATACAAGCCTGTGCCTCCTAAGTTCATCGTTGCTTGCGAGATGAATGAATGAATGAAATAAATTTACCGGAACGTTGAAACGTTTACCGGAACGTTGAAACGTTTATACAGAAAGGTTGAAACGTATTGTCACGAATAGTCGAACGTGTTGTGAATGGCAAATAAAAATAAAAAATTTCAAATTCAAAATCGGTTAAACAAGACAGAACAAGATAAAAGTGGAATCTTCGGGCTCGCGTTTTTTTTTTTAACCGACCTACTCCTGGAAGTGCTATATAAAATTTTCAAGAATTGAATTGGACGAAGATGATGATATCCATTTGAGTGATCGATATTGCTGAAATTTATCCGGTGTTCTCTAGATGATCGATATTGCTGAAATTTATCCGGTGTTCTCTAGATGATCATGAAAAAAACTATATTTATAAAATTACAGGGAGAAAAAGTGATAATCTAGAAGTCGCGAATGTAATAACAGGAGAGATGGAAGCGATTCTGGACGAAAACGACAAGGAGAAGAAGAAACGTAAGGAGACTAATCGACGCGAACAAGACAAAAAGATGATCTGATGTAATAATACTACAGCATTTTAAGTGCCATGCATTCCTTCTTCGTTCGTAATGAAATCAACAAGTTATTCGAATTACGTAACTTGTCATTTGACCTCCCTAGAGAAGCATGTTCTAAAAAATAAAAAAATCATCGGAAGTTTCATTTCGCAAGCCACGATGAACTTAGGAGGCACAGGCTTGTATACTTTCCATCTTTCGTTCGGAGGGACAACGTAACCAACCATTCAATGATGGGGCCTCCCCATGGCGCAGTGGTAGCGTTGTCGCCTTGTAATCAAAGGGTCCCAGGTTTGATATCTGGTGGAGGCACATCGTGGTTCGGGTCCCACTTTAAACTGTAGGTCCAGTCTCGATTAGCCATACTGTGCATAAAGTGGACTTAAAACACCAACTCATCAACAACAACAACATTCAATGATGATAATGTTTATGAATTTGTTCAGATTGAGAAAGTAAAAATTATCATGGAAGAGCCACCTTCTTTTGAATATCCCCTTTCCTCTGTTCATATTTTCCGTCCTTGATTTCTATTATGTTTCCCGCTCGTCAGAGTCAAGCGGTTTTTTTTTTTATCACAGCTCTTCGTTTTCTTTTTTCTTTCAACGTACAAATTCATGTTATCATGTCATGGAAATTCTTCTCCTTTTTTGCATTGCATAATTGAAGATTTGAAATAACACAGGATGATGAAAACATGCTATTGGCAAACTTACGAAGAGAATGAATTTGTAAGAATTCCCTTGTCAATATGAATACCTTATTACTAACTTTGTTTTTGTTTAATACGTGAAACCATATTACATTGAATATTAACTAATTAATTAATTCTCTACCCTTCTTGTACCCGAAAGTTCGATTTGTCCTTATCCTGAGCAAGATCTATATATATATTTTTAATTTTTTAGTTCCTTAGATATGAAACGAGGAGACAAAAGTTTTATGAAGAGAAAAGTAACATGAATTAAGCCTTCTTTTCATTTCCTCTTTAATATCATTTTCATTTGTTAGTATTACTCCTAAGTATTTGGATTTGGAAAACTGGTTCAAACAAGTTGTTATCACTTGGTTTCGGCCTGTAAGCACATATCTTTAGATTTCACATTGCTAACTTCTAAAACCTATCTCTTTAGCTGCTTTGAAAAATATATTAGCATTATTCTTAATTTGTATTTACATCATTCCCCAGTAAGTCTACATCATCTGCATATGCTAACACTACTTCGTTAGTTTCTTTTAGCTTCCTAAAAGCATATTGTAAGGCAAAATTAAAAAGAGCATCTTTTTTTTTTAATCCATCATGAATTGTACATTTGTCAGACATATTAACAAGTTTCTTCTCGACTAATTTATCTCTTATCTCAATCAAGTTAAGTTCTGCTGTGCGTACTTAATTTATTTCTGATTTATCTCCTACATGAACATTTAAAACATCATTAAAGTAGTTCTTCCATCTATTTAAAATAGTCAGCCATTTTTTTTATCAAGTTTACTTTAGGTTGCCACCCCTTTCTCAATTCATTTGCACCTCTGATACTTTTATTTCAATTTCGTTAATTTTACTTTTCAAGTAATCTTCTAAAACTTGCTGTTCTTTAACCGCCTAAGTCTATTTCTATTAGTGCCTCCCCGATGGCGCAGTGGCAGCGTCGTCGCCTTGTAATCAAGGTATCCCCGGGTTCGATCCCTGGTGGAGGCTTGTAGTGGTTGGGATCCCACTTTAAACTACAGGTCCAGGCCCGATTAGCCTTACTGTGCATCAATCAATCTATTTCTATTAGGTTATGCGAACCATGGCTTACTTTTTCTTGATTTATACTTTATTTAACTGCTGATTCTATTGCATTACGTACGTGTTCCCTATTCCTATTTACGTCTGTTTCATTTAAATCCTGCAAAATTAAAAAAAAAATGTTCAATTGTATAGGTTGAAGTTCATTATATGGAAATAAATTTCATTTTTTTTAATTCATTTTTTTTGTCAGGGATTGTATTTTTTTTATAGTGGCATGTGCTTTCATAACTAACTAACTAACTAACTCTCTAGCCTTCTCAAACCCAAAAATTCATGGCTGCATCAACACAGGCCTTCCATCTGTCCCTAACTTGAGAAAAATCTATATACTCTCTTTTCCATCTCTACCAAAATTTCCGTTAGGTCCATCCCAAATATTTGTCCTTCCATCTTCGTCTTAGTTTTCCTACAGGTCTCTTACCATCAGGTCTCCCAACAAGAATCCTGTAAACTCCTTTTTCCTCTCCCATTCATGCCACATGGCCTGTCCACCTAAGTCTTCTTGATTTAATTAATCTAATAATATCTGGACATGAATATAAATTTATGTAGTTCTAAATTATGTAACCTTCTCCACTCACCTATCTTCTCACCCCTTTTAGATCCAAATATTTTCCTAACGATCTTATTTTCAAATACTCGCAATTTATGTTCCTCTTTCAATATGACAGACCAAGTTTCACATCCATATAATACAACAGGCAAAAAATTACTGTTTTGTATATTTTAACTATAAGTTTCTTAGAGAGAAGTAACATACATTTCCTAAATTTTAAGCCTACTTTTTTTATTTTATATCCTCTTTAATATAATTTTCATTTGTTAATATTACTCCTAAGTATTTGAATTTTTAAACTGGTTCAAATAAGTTATCATGTGCTAACCACTGAACCGGAAATCAACAGCGTTGAGGCAGGGGTCCCAGGTTCAAATCCTGGCCTGGGCATGGGTGTTATTTGTGGTGTCCCTTCATTAATTTCATCATCATCACATACTCATCTTCGCGTTTAGCCAAAAGTGGCGGAAAAAAAATAAAATAAACAAAATCAATTAATTGGTGCTAACCACTACGTCACGAGGTCGACTGGTACAGAAAGGCTAATCGGGACTACAATTTAAAGTAGGATCCGAACAACTAAGTGCCTCCACCGGGTATCGAACCCAGAACCCCTTGATTACAAGCAATCGGGGATGCCCTCTCATGCACGGTGTTGAATCATGGACAATAAAGGCATCAGACCAAAATATCGGTGCCTTCGAAAGATGATGCTGGTTGCGAATGCTACGAATCTATTAGACGTTTGAAAGAACTGACGAACGATTTGAAATGAATTGTGTATTCAAGAAAGATTCTAGACAGTTTGCTGTCATCAGATTTTACAATACTTTGAGCATGTAGCACGTCGTTTTGAAACTTGGTCCTGGGAATCCATTCTCCAAGGAATAGAAGAAGAATAAATATCCAGAGGTTATTTACCAATTAGATGGATGCATCAAATTGAACATTTTATATGGACTCACATTTCCTTACGAGATGCATACAGAAATTTAAATTTTGAGAAATAAAGAGGACGAATTGAACATAATTTTAGTTGTACAGAATGTTTACGAGAGATTGAGTATCTATATATTTCCGCAGATGCAACGACAATCTGGATACAGCAATCCGCGACCATTATTAAGAGCTGTTGTTGGATGACATCACCGCAGAAACAGATGGAACTGGTGAATAAAAAAAGCCGTTGTTTTGATGCAGCCATATCACTGCAAGAATCCTATATCCTTTTTCTTCCGCGTTACAGCATTATTGCTTCTAAGAGTAGAACTTCATTCACAGCCGCATATAAAAGCCATCATCGCAGAAACGCCTCACGATATAGAAACATGGACGGCACATGTTTTTAGAAAGTTACATTACTGGAGCATGCATACTTGAAAGTATGTTTTTTTTGACACTCACCTTTCAGAGCCTTTTTTTCCGCTCTTTTAGTTCGTCACTGCAATAAAACATCCGCGAAACATAAAAAAAAAGTTAGTATTAGGTCGTAGTAGATTACACTGAGGGCCCATTGACAGACGATCTCTGCCTTAGAGGAAAACATCGTAAGGGGAGACAGCCTTATAGGAAAATATCGTAAGTCATTTCAAAAGTAGGTCAAAAGGCTGCGCCAAAAACGAAGCATCCCACCTGTCGGGTTTAGTGTGTCGGTCGAGTCTCGGTGTCCTCTGTCCTCCCATACCAAATTAAACATAGGTCGTCATGGAACCAATTTTTCATCAATCGAAAATTTTCCAAGTCCAGCGTTAAATTGCAAATATCTCGAAAATGGTAGGAGTTATCGAAAAAATATATTGAAAAACACCCCCATCCTGGTATCGTTAGATACCCCCCCTGTCGATTTTGGAGGTGTAGAATACGTGTACCAAGTTTTGGTGGTCCTGAGGTCAAGAGGTAAGAAGTTAGCCCACCCTCCAAAATTTTGATCACTCGTAACTTTTGAACAAATAGTCGTAGAAAGATCGGGTTTAGTGCGTCGGTCGAGTCTCGGTGTCCTCTGTCCTCCCATACCAAAATAAACATAGGTCGTCATGGAACCAATTTTTTCATCAATCGAAAATTTTCCAAGTCCAGCGTTAAATTACAAATATCTCGAAAATAGTAAGAGTTATCGAAAAAATATATCGAAAAACACCCCCATCCTGGTATCGTTAGATACCCCCCCTGTCGATTTTGGAGGTGTAGAATACGTGTACCAAGTTTTGGTGGTCCTGGGGTCAAGGGTTAAGAAGTTAGCCCACCCCCCAAAAACTTTGATCACTCGTAACTTTTGAACAAATAGTCGTAGAAAGGTCGGGTTTAGTGCGTCGGTCGAGTCTCGGTGTCCTTTTTGATCTTCCAACAAAAAAAACATAGGTTGTCATGGAACCAAATTTGACCCCTCTGTCGAAAAATTTTCCAAGTCCAGCGTTAAATTGCAAATGTCTCGAAAAACAGTGAGAGAGAGAGATTGTGCAAAAATCCTCCCCGTTGACTCTTTTGTCGATATTGGTGATGCAGAGTACGTGTACAAAGTTTTTAGAGGTCCTGGGTCAAGGGTGGGCCAATTGCCAAAATATTTTTTTCATCGCTCGTAACTTTCGAAAGGATGATCATAGAGAGCTGGGATTTCTTGCGTTAGCATCGTCTAGGTGTCCTCTGTCCTCCCATACCAAAATAAACATAGGTCGTCATGGAACAAAAAAAAATATTCCGAAAATTTTCTAAGTCCAGCGTTAAAAAAATCTTAAATTGCAAATATCTCGAAAATGGTAAGAGTTATCGAAAAAATATATCGAAAAACACCCCCATACGGCATCGTTAGATGCCCCCTGTCGATTTTGGAGGTGTAGAATACGTATACCAAGTTTTGGTGGTCCTGGTGTCAAGGTGTAAAAAGTTAGCCCACCCCCTCCCAAAAGCTTTGATCACTCGTAACTTTTGAACGAATAGTCGTAGAGAGGTCGGGTTTAGTGCGTCGGTCGAGTCTCGGTGTCCTCTGTCCACCCATACCAAAATAAACATAGGTCGTCATGGAACCAATTTTTTTCATCAATCGAAAATTTTCCAAGTCCTGCGTTAAATTGCTAATATCTCGAATTTTTGATAAACAGAGGTGTCCCATAGGATTTTTGAGAAAAAAACACGTGCAACTCTACAGAGGTATGTGGTTATCTAACCGCAGCCGTTAGAACATTTTTTTTGGTTGGGGCACCACGCACTGCTGGCGGGGTTATAGGAGCCAGGAATCCTAAAAAAAACAAAAATATTTGTTTGTTTGCTTGCGTCACAATACAGGCACGCGCGCATATGTGTGTGTGTGCGACAGAGAGAGGTTTACAAAGGTCACGATATATATAAACATTGGTCCCGGACTTGGAAAATTACAATAAGATGCATTCATCCTTCAAAGGATGAGAGGATGAGAGAGTGAATTTCACTCATCACTGCTTTTCTGCGCCGTGAAACATCGTCAGCGCAATAAATGAGGCGCGGAACGTGGAGAGAAAGTGAGTTTTTGAGGTTTTGGTGGTCGTGGGGACAAGAAATCAGAGTTGTGGTCAAAGGCATATTTACTATCTACTCATGACTGTTCTGAAGTGGAAATTGTTAGGTAGAGGAGTTTTGCATGAACCTTTGGGGACAGCTGGGGATGCTTCTATGGTTAACATTAGTGTTGCTTACGAGACGAGATGGCATTTTCACGAGATGAGACGAGACAGACCAAAGTCTCGACTCGTCTTGTGGACAAGACTAGTTAACATGATGGAAACGAGACAGGTTGGTTGATACCACAGAGAATGTACGTACTATACTCTCTCGTGATACTTAAATTTTGTTAGTTGATGGTGGTGGTAGTAGTGGGGGTAGTGTCTTCCTGCACCCCGATTACGAAAACTGCTTATCGTCAATCATCTTCATTGTCGCGATTAGCAAAACGTGGCAAGAGAATACTAAATTAACCATACGTTCTCATAGTTGCGATTAGGTGTTCGAGACGTACTGTTATTTTAAAATTTGTGAACAAAATATCATGACGAAAATATTTGTAATTCCAGAAAAGGCATTCTTGTAACAGTCAGAACCTAAGTATTGGTAATGAACAAGACTGTTCGCATTGACTATTGGCAGTATTGCTTTGTCATTTTAATGGAGAAACCCTCTACCGAGTAGCTGAATTATAAAATATGCTGCCACTGTTGATAAAGTGTTAAATATTAGATTGTCAAGGGATTTCTGTAGTGGAGAGAGAGTTTGAACATTACGTTTTGGAGACTGTATTTAGCGATAAGGCATCCACACGTTTTCGACCCCGAATGTGCCAAAGGGAAAGCTGGAAAAGGAAAAGACTAAATATCTCGGGATCTTAAGAAAGTATTGACACCCCAATAAATTCATATTCTTCAAAGCCTGCAAAGAAATGGATGTAAAAATTTTCTTGCTCGCTTCGCTTGCAATCATTTGTTGCTACGTTTTATACTAAAGCTGCATTACAAGACTAGCGATATTTTCGATTGATTGATTGATTGATTTGGTGTTTTATGTCCACTTTATGCACTCTAAGGCTAATCGGGACTGAACCTACAGTTTAAAGTGGGATCCACGCTATATTCTCGATTATGATGAACGATTTTAGGGGTGGTCTTGAGTCATGACACCCCTGTTTGGGGAGGAGGAGCAGATCAATTATAATGTTCAGTAAAGCTAAGAAAAAGTTACTTTCGGTAGACACGCTGTCGTAATTAAATATTTTGTGGGAATTACGATATGGTTTAAAGGCGCGAATGATATGATTTGGGGGGGACGCATGACATCATTTTGGGGGGATGCTCCATTGGCCTTGAAGGGATGGGAACCCCTGAAAGTGCCCCCTTCCTTTTCACAAAGTGTCATTAGCCTGCAGAGTGACTTTCTGAAACTAAACATTATCTTATAAAATCGTTTCACACTAATGTTAAACGATTTTCATCTCCTTAAAAAGATTTCCAAGAGGACAGATCAAATGAACCAACCAACTCACAAAAGGTTTACAGTTCCAGGGGTTTGAATTCTCTTAGAAAAGAACGTAATGTTTCGAAACAATTTTCACGTTTTGTGTTGAGCTATTATAAAATAGGTTATTTTAACAGCAGCATATTGCGTCTGTCAAATTATTTTAGGAGGCTACAAGGGATACAACTTGGATCTACGTATTTAGGGGGTACAGTGCCCAGTGGCGAAGCGCCCTATGAGGCAAGGAGGCCGGGCCTACAAACGCCATTACTCTTTTAAAGGTGTATTTACTTATTTCGTCAAAACATATGTAATGCAATGCAAAAGTTTGGAATTTTCATTTATGATAATTACAAAAAAATCTGACCCTGTCCAGTATACGAACTTTCCACGGAGTGAGGCACATTTGCTGGGGCTTCACATTCTGTCATACGGTCGTATATGCGGGAAGCCTAATATTACGAGTACTGTACGTATGCTTATAACGTGCTCGTGAGGCCGGCCTCGCGGTGTTACCCACTTGGACGAAGAGAATATCAGCAACACTGCATTTCCGCCAGGGTTGGAAATTTGTGGTGTACCAGCATTTTTTATAAACATTAGCCTGTGTTCGTGCAGAGAGATTTCTATTTCATTGTACTTCCTTTCATCGACAAGTGTAAGTGTTGAAAATTACGGAGTACTGTAGTTCTGACTTCGTTTTCTGGTCAGAGTGCTGATGGTCTTGTCGATTCACCCAACACCGTAGCGTAAACAGAAAGTCTAAAGAACTTATAGTTGTAAAGTAAGTCTTCATATCAAATTATGTAAATTAAAATGCTAGTTACGCCTTATATTTACAAAGTAGTTTTACTTTCACTGGAAATAGAATAATTTATTTTTATCGTGAACGGGGATTCCCTCACTTGCCTCCTGCTCAGGACGCTACAAGGGAGCGTGGCTCGGAGCGCTAGGTTCGTGGCGGTAGAGCTTTGTCTGTGATTCGTGTCGTGTGCAGCGATCACATTTACGCAATAAAGTGCTGGACTGAAATGCAAGAACAACAAGAACATTTGAGTTCTTAATTGAGTGAAGATGTAATCATCGGTAAGGTAGGACCCACTTTTGGTCTTTCATGTTTCCTTCTTATAATGTTATGTTTACGTTTTCAACTCTATTTTCCTTTACAAATAGCAGTGGCAAGTGACAGAAAAAATTTTAAAAAATTAAAAGTTGTTGAAACGTTATTTAATGCGTTCACACTGAATAGATATTACAAGCAGACATTCTTTTATGCAGCCGACCCAAGCGAAGAGGTAGGCAGTTTCGTTTACCCTGAAGAGATAACAAGAGAAGAGGGCTGGCAATGAGAGTACAATGCAAGGGACAATGTTTAGGACAAAGAGTGTTATGGGGTTATTGCGCGGGCCATGTCTGTTTCAGGTCTGGCGGAACAAGGTCAGTGTTGTCACTTTGGATTGGCAGAAAAGAGCTAAATTGAGATTAAATATTGGGATTCTATTCTCTCAAGCAACTACATTTATTATAACCTGTTCAGGGGCGCCGTCTTGTCAAAATTATTGGGGGGGTCTGATTACTGATATAAATGAACGAATGACTCACTCCCTCCTTTTTTAAAAATAAAAATTACGTCTTCGTATAGCAGTTTTTAAGCAGCTATTATATTCCTCATGCAAATGAAATGTAACATGAAAAACGTGTGTCTGCTCATTTGTTTTTTAGATAACAATTAACATTTTTATTTAAAAGTAAGCTATGTATTTGCATTAAGAGGCCAACATAACGGTAGCCGAGCGTGTTGGGTGGTCGGCTCAACTCGCTTTGATCCGGAGGTCTCGGGTTCGAGTCCCGGCGAGGGCATGGGTGTGTTTTAATGTCCGCAACAGACTTGTAAAGAAAGGACATGTGACGGGTGCAAAGAACCTTAGTGTTGACGTACCCATAAAAATAGCGAATATTTACAATATTTAACAGTTTTATTTAATTATTTACATAAATTCTAACCCAAATCGCAGGCAAATAGTTTTACTTTTTTGTTCTTGCTACAATATTTTACTTTTTAAATTTAATTTTGCAATAATAAATAAACACATAGCACGCCGTGCTTTAGCAATAATGCCTTTCATCATAGCCGTTCCCGATTTCGCAATACAGACTTTTCATAAGCTTTCCTTGCGTACTTTACTGCAAGCCAGTGTTGAATAAACTCAAAGACTTTTGAATTATTTTCCCCTTATTCTTTGGACTAGAGGAAAAGATTTCGAGGATAACTAAATATCGTACATATCAATATTGCCTGAAAGTCGTGTTTTCGACCTCAAATTGTTCAGAATTCACTAAACAACATACTGGTATAATTGTCATATCACCTCGTTATTTTGAAACTCTTTTTAGTAAAAATGTTAACAATACTCATAATAATACAGGGTGTCATTTTAATGGCGCCCACGGACCACGGAAACGTACAGAGGACATCAAAACAAACAACTTTTCTCAGTAACATTTTTCTCGTTGGTGCGTAGTTTTGGCGCAACAGTCGTTCAAAAAAGTCCGTTTTGCCGCCTGAATGCTGGCAACCACACACAACATTTAATCGTATCTGTGACGTCATTTCCTGCGGCGAAACAGTGCACGGCAGTGTTGCAAGGAACACACAAATTTTGGGAAAACTGACAAACTACCAACCACATTATGATCTGTAAAACGAAGATATGATCGGGTCCAGAAGACCGAACATCTAGGGAAACACAGCCTACCAGCCAGAAGACCAGCAGTCATCCCAGGGGAAGGAGGAATTGAACCAACGATACGAAAAATGGTAGAAAAAGAACGTATTCAAAATGGCAATATCGGATTTTGTCTCTCAGCCTACATGTCAAATATAATCATCATCAACAATAAATTTTATTGGACTTACAGTTTGCATCTGGCTATTTACGCCCAGATACATATCAAATTTTTGCAAATCTCGTTGCAAGGTTGATATCTAAAGGTTTTGTATATCCATTTGTCCTGAAATTGGTGGTATTGTGGTGCTGATATTCTGAAGTATCCGAGGTTCGCGTTGTTACATTATGGCTAAAACACGCACAAGCAGGGGTTGTTAGGTTGTTACAACCTAATCATGAATCAGCAGGGAATATACTGCCATATCCACAGTAATGTTGCAAACTATTACATGTGTATCCGGTGCGTAGATAAACACAGTCGTCGAAGAGCTTGTTTTACTACTACTTATATCACTTTATTTTCAACCATTTTTGCCCCTTGCAGCTAATGCCTTGAATTTACATTACATTACGTGTTACTTACCTTCAGAATTTTGAGTTGTCACAGACAACGAGTATCAGAAGGACGAAGTGGATAGACTAAATTGTAGATGTCAACTTGGCAACGAGATTTGCAAATATTTGATATGTAAGCTGAAATAAAATTCGATATTGCCACTTCCATTTCAATTCCTTTTTTTGTACCATTTCTCGTATAGTTTGTTCACTTCCTGTTGGGTTCCAGAACGTGTCTTTTCGCTTTGTTTTACGGTACATAATGTGGGTAATTGTCGCTATGTAATTTTTCACAGAATATGTGTGTTCCTGGCAATCCTGGAACGCATCGCTTCACGACAGGAAGTGACGTCTCAAATGCAATCAAATGTTGTGTGTGGTTGCCAGCATTCAGGCGGCAAAACGGGCTTTTTTGAAAGACTCTAGTGCCAAAACTACGCACCAACGAGAAAAATGTTACTGAGAAGTTTGTTTTGATGTCCTCTGAACGTTTCCGTGGTACGTGGGCGCAATTAAAGTGACACCCTGTATACTTAATATATAGTAATAAGTCATGTGTTTTTCTGTATCCGTTCATAGCCACCTACCCCCCAAAGTTGATGGTTTAGCGGTCTCAGCCCACCAAATTTGATGGTCTAGAACATTTCAAATGTGTACTTAAAGTTAAGTTCATGTGGCACAATTCAGAGTAAACTTTACAAGAGAAGCAAAATACATAATACATTAGATCCTCTTAAGCAAAATTATTTGGGGGGCTCTGCCCCCGCATCATTAACATTTGGGGGGCTCGAGCCCCCCAAAGCCCCATGGAGTCGGCGCCTATGAACCTGTTGATATGTTACATAGTGACCTTTCGTGTTGCCATCATAGAAGGGTCACAAACAACGATCCTATGTTCTATTATCACTTAAAGGTGGGTAGAACAAACTAGGATGCGAAGTATTCACACTGAATGAGATAGGTCACCTTTACCTATGTTTTTTCTTAAAAGGCCCGTAGTGGTCATCCTAACACGTTACTAAGCCAGGTGACCTAATTGTGGTCATGTCAATGTCTCCTGATCCTCTCTAATTCATTCTCCATACATTCTCATCGTCACGATTAACATAGATCAGAACAAATGAGACGAAAATATCCAAAATTTAAATTATGTTTACATGCACATACATGTGTCAGAAATTCATTTATCTAGAAAGCCAAGACTTTAGACAACAGATAACAATGTTTGTTTTTTTCCTCGGTGCGAGGAAATCTTGCTTAAAAAGAAACTAAGTTGGCAACAGTAGTACGTACGAAACTGACAGTCGCTGAAAGTGCGGAATTATGTCGTCTGCTCACAGCACAAACGTCATACTGACCCGAAAATTATGGGGTTCATCTAGCCCTTTTCACCTCATTGCAAAATGAATAATTAAATTTAGAAAAAAAAAAAGTGATGAAGAAATGACAACAGGTCTCGAGCACTATTCGTTGGATTTTCGCAATGTCTCATGATTGGTAGTTCTTTCTGGAGGTGCGTGCATAAATCAGGGGTTCAAAAAATACAAAAAAAAACAACAATGAAATGAACAAAAATCTAGATCGATGACATCTGGTTGGCGGGAGGAGAACGTCTAAGATATAATTATCGTACTGATGGCCAGTAACAACCCTTTTGAAAACGTCACGCCACTGGCAAGTAAAGACGCGGCCTGGAGAGACATTGAACCACTCTCCGTGACACAGCCCCCCCCCCCTCCCTTTATTTTTACAGATTTAAGCAAGTAATGGATATTATCGCATTTTGTGCCTACCCTGCTAGCAACTCTACGCTTTGCCACTGACAGTAACCCCCTTTCATAAATGTAGACTACAATATGCACTCTACCCGCCTTTCTGCGCCACTGGCATTGTTGATTTGATTTGATTTGATTTGTTGTTTTAAGTCCACTTTATGCACAGTAAGGCTAATCGGTACTGGACCTACAGTTTAAAATGGGTTCCGAACCACTTTTGCCTCCTCCGGGTATCGAACCTTGATTACCACTGGCATTTTCTACCAAGAGAAAGTTAACTGTCCTTGCCCCCTCCCCAACGACGCCAGTGGGGTGCAGAGGGCGGGCGCCCACAGTCCCTCCCCATCTGTCGCCCAACTGAAGTCAATGAAATATCTAATAATGGGAATTATTCCTGAGTAAACAAAAAAATAAAAGATCAGACAATTCGATTATTATCGATGGCGGGCAAAGATCTTCCGGTTTGGTAAATTTTCCAATGTAAACAAGTGGAATACAGATCGTCGCCGAGCTCATTTTCTCCTAAAAGATCGGAAACAACAAAATGCATCACTTGAAATTTTTGAGTGATATAGAGAAACAAACGTACCTAGAAAATATTGGCAATTTCCCGGATCCTTTGGATGAAGATTTACGGAAAAATAGTAGTCTTTTCCGAGAGAATGTTGGTTTTCCACCAGCAGTTTCGTCTTAAGACTTCTGCAGGTTGAAATAAAGCTTACATAAATTATAAACATTGAGATACTTCAATTTTACAACAGTGAAATGTATAATTTTCAACATTGTGTACTCAAACGCAGCCCCTATAATTTTATCATATGGAGAGAGCGTCGTCCGAAATTTTTGTAGGGGGTAAAGGCCAGTATAAAAGTAGAATCTTAGAAATAATAATAATAATTACAACTGTTATAGTAGTAGGAGAAGGGGCTCGAGCGGCCACCCCCCCCCAAAATCTAACAATTTCATAGTGAGCTCTCTAAGTGTAATTTAACAAAAAATCAAGGTTAAAAAACTCAAAATTAATTTTACGAAAAATCTTAATCCATTTTTATTGTATAAAATTCTAAGTTTCAAATAATTTCCCCCTATGACACCTATATTTTTTAAATTTCACTTCTTTCAAATAACTAAAGCGAAATCCATTACTTTTTTAACTGTAAAAAAAATAATTTAACGCAAAGTTCAATATTAAAAATGTTTGCAAAATACGCCAGTATACATTCGGTCCATTTATATATGAACCGAAGATCCCGTACTTGCATATTCTCATATCCCCCAGTGTTAAAACTTTAAAACAGATTTTGATCAGAGTAAAACAGAGAAGAGATTTGTTAATTACCAAAAAATATATAGTTTTGTATACTGACATATAAAAAAACAATTATTTATTACAGTGTATAGCATATTTTTATATTTTTTGTTTTTTAAATAACATATTTTAATTAAAAATATGTCATCTTAAAAAAAGTTTTTTGTATATATAAAACCTATCTCAAATTTTATAATTTTTTAAAATTAATTTAAGAAACAAAAAAATTTGTATATATAAAACTAATTCCAAAATTTATAGTTTTTATAATTTTTTTTAAAAAAACTTAATTAATTTTAAAAAAAAACTTAATTATAAAAAATGAATAATCAATCTTTTTAGATCATATTATTTATGATACAACTGATAATGAAGCATTAGATATTCCCCATTTTCTAACTAAACTTAAACCCAAAATTATAAATGAAATAAATAGTCAACTTACAATATGTTCTTTCAAAATAAATTTTATTTTATCATCAAACTATAGAAATTCTTCTAATAATCAAGAAGACATTTTTTATGATTATACTCTACACTATAATAACAACTGGGTTTGATTTTCACAATTACATTGAAGTTTTAAACTGTTCTTTGAGGTCATGAAGTTGCGAGGTAAAACCTGATAAAGTAGATTCTTGACTTGTTTCGAGGGTACTGATTTGTAGGTTAATGTTAGAAATAATCTCTTGTAAATTTTCTACAAGTTTCAATTTATTACTTTGGCTTACAAGATCGTGTACCTGACTTTTGATTTCTTCAAACAATGCATAAAGTTCGTTGACTATCTGATTGGTAGGCAAAGTAGCAATGGTGTCTTGAATTACAGCAATTTCCGCTTGAATATTTTTGATGTCCTCTGACTTGAGTATTCGATTTACTGCTCTTTTTACAGATCTTATCTCCTGGGAAGTGGGTAAATTAGCTACGGTATTTTGAAGTGAGGTCAAAGCTTGCTTGACAGTATTTAATTCCGTAGCAACATTGCTTAAAGCATCTTTAAGTTGTTGTATGTCATCTTGTGTAAGTGTAGATTGCTGTAATATTTGCAATTTGTTCTGAATATCATCAATCAGATGATGAAAATGGGATAATTTGGATTCAGTATTAAGGTTTTCCAGCTTGGTAATTTGTTCTTGGATAATGTTTAAAGATTCGGTTATGCTTGGCAACTTAAATTCCAGAGTTTCCTGTACATTCGTCAATTCATTTTTCATGGTTGTCAAAGTGTCTTCAATATGAGCTATGGTACCCTGTATCTTTCCAAAATCTTCGTAAGTTTCTAATTGCAATTTGATACTGGTAACACTAAGTGAAATGTTACCCAAGCTCTTTTGCCTTTGGTTTCACTACAACTGCTGCAATTTTCAAGTTTTTGAGGTAAGATATTTACAACTGGTAGATAGATACTTTGGAGAATTCATTGTTTTGTATGCAAGCAAAATTGGTCAATATGCCCTAACATTACTGTGTTTAGTTCCCTGCACATATTCTCGGCAGTTTTGAATAAACTTCAATCACCACGAAAGAGTTTGCATAAAAAGGGAAAATTGGTTTTTAATCTGCCATTTTGAAAACTCATCTAATTTTGCTGAAATACATTATCAACCCAGTGATTTGGGATATCTAGCTCCAGGGCAAATTAAATCTAAATCATCCTGAATTTACAGCAGTTACTATAACGCATGTGCTGATCTATGGTTGGCAACCCACATGATGTCTGTCTGAGACAACAATTCACGTGAAAGTTCTCCCAGCAATATTATGCTATCCTAAGTTCACTTGAAAGCAACTAGCTGTCAGGGTCGGATGGGTGCAGTGTCTGTGGAAAGAGTTATCAAGGAGCACCTGCACTTCCATAAAATCATGTGCAGGGTGTTCTCTGTTTGCTTGCTTTTACAGAAGAAAGCCAAATTCAATCACTCCTGGAAACTTTGCCTATGTAGCAGAAATACATATAATTTTTGGCCCAACTAATTCCTACAGAGCGATCCATTGAAGTGTAGACTGCCATGCCAGGTTTACGCTATCAGCAAATAAGGCACTCAATCGTTTGTCGGCATTGTAGAGAGTAGATAGATGAAGCAAGCGCACAACAGACCATAATTATTTTAAAAAGTGATGTAAAAAGTAAAGTTAAATGCTCCCCTGTGCTTTGCACCATGCCATGAAGGTGTATAGGGGGTGTGGAGTTAGGGCCCCACACTAAAAAGTGATGTACTTAAGTAGTGTAGGTGGCCCGGTACTGAATAATCATTTGAGGCTCGAATCATCATTTGAGGCTCGTCGTAGCCTTTTATGATGTATATTTTGAGGGCAGAGTTGGCAACACTGTGGGTTTTTACTGTAGCCTTTTATGAGGGGGGTCTATTGCCTTCTGTTTACATCTGGTAACACTTCCGTAGTTTGACAGTGTTGTTAACCTACTGGGTTTTTTTTCACTGAGGCTCGAATCATTATTTGAGGCTCGTCGTAGCCTTTTATGATGTATATTTTGAGGGCACAGAGTTGGCAACACTGTGGGTTTTTACTGTAGCTTTTTATAAGAGGGGGGGTCTATTGCCCCCTGTTTACATCTGGCAACACTACCGTAGATTTTTTGACAGTGTTGTTAACCTACTGGGTTTTTTTCACTGTAAATTTTTATTAAAGGGTCTGAGGGGTCCATGTATTTTTTATGTCTGGCAACACTGTTGGGGGCCCTAGTGTTGGCGACACTGTGGGTTTTTACTGTAGCTTTTTATGAGGGGGGGGCCTATTGTTTTTTTTTATATTTGGCAACTCTATTGGATGTTTTTTTTTGAGGCTTGGGTTTTACCAACCCATCCGAAGAAAATTCCACTATATGATCTTTTACTGGCTAAGCTAACCTACAAATAGAAATTACCAACACCGACGAGCATCAAATGATGATTTCGAGCCTCAAATAATGATTTCGAGCATCAAATGATGATTCGAGCCTCAAATAATAATTCAAGACTCGTCGGTGTTGCCAACCCACTCTACAAAAATTCCACTATATGATATTTTGAAGCCTTTCACGGTGTATGTTAACCTCACAAACAGTGTTGCCAACTCGGGAGCGAGGCGTAGCCTTTTATGGTGTATGTTAACCCTACCAGCAGTGTTTCCAACTCGTTGTAGCTTTTCACGGTGTATAATTTTTACACGCACGCGCGTGTATTGTGACGAATGCACTCTCTCATCCTTGAAGGATGAATGCATCTTATCGTAATTTTCCAACTGTGGGACCAAATGTTTATATATCGTGACCTTTGTAAACCTCTTTCGGGAACAATATGTCGCACACACACACGCGCACACACGTACCTGTATTGTGACGCAAGCAAACAAAAAAAACTTTGCCTGTCATTACAAAAAAAAAACTTTGACCGTATTCTTAAATAACTAACAAGGACAATGAATCTTTTTGGCTTCCGCAAACAGATCAACATGGAGACTGCACCGCCAAATTTCAATAACCTCTTACCTTCCGTATTATCTAAACTCAATGGTTTACTGATTGTTCATCTCAACAGCATTTGGACGAAACTGAATGACGATGTGGGCAAGATGTTTTATGTTTTTAATAACAATTTACATTTCTACGAAATTCCGATCGACGGGAAACTTCAAATCACCGTGAATCCGGAAAACGCAGGCGAAATCAAAATTTCTACCGGCAAGAATATTTTTCGAATCAAGCACGACAAGATGCTTTCTAACATTACGTACGATGTTTCTGCAGGAGATTATTTTTATATGGAACTTCTCGGAGATTACGACAAACTCATTCCTCTCTTTGTAGAATTACGAATCGTTTATCCTATTATAAATAACCGTTAACCAAAAATGCCTAACGACATTTTCGGCAACACCAAGCGTGTAGACCACGCAGAAGAGATTCTCATGTTGGACATTCGAGTTAAGAAGTTGAGGACCGATTTGATTGCTTTGCAGGAGACCTTAAACAAAAGTTTAGAGTCGGAAATCGCTACGCTCCAAACGCAATGTCTCGACCCCATTCTGAAAATCGATTCCGAACTGAAAACGCTCATAAAAAATTATGTCGACGTACCTTCTTACGACAGCGTTCAAAATATACAGTTGAGCGTGGATTCGCTTCAAAATGATTTGGCCAAATTACAACAATTTCAATCGAAAAATGAAGATTTGGAAAAATTGAAACTCGAAATCGAAGAACGAACTTCCGCAATAGAAAAGAATTTCTCTGAACTTCAAACCGTCGTGAACGATATAGACGCAGAACGCTTACATGTCGTTGTTTCCAAATTACAAGAAGAATTCACCAGCACGTTGGAAGAAATTAAATCCAAGTTGCAGACTTTGGAAGATACAATGACGAACCTACCATCGTCGGACGAACTGCAGGTCATCGGTAAAAGCGTCGCGAACATAAAAATTCAATTGGAGGCCTATCAAGATTTCGAACACATTCAAACCACCATCGCTACGCTTCAGGCGTCCTTGGAATTGATCAACGAAGAAATTAAAAATATTCACGCTGAAGCAAAAGCGTTGACGAGCATTCAAGACACGTTGAGCACGGTTCAGCAGAAGATCGAATATTTAGAAAATTTGAACGTCGAAACGAATCTCGCTCATTTTCATCACGTACTCGACAACATACAGGGTGACTTGGAATCGTTACGGACGAGCGTGCCTTCGAGCGAAGATTTGGAAAAATTGAAAACGGCGGTGACGGCACTATCCGATTCGAACGACATCAAAAGTTCATTGAGCGATCTCGAGAGTAGGGTGGCCAATCTCCCCACCTCCAAAGAATTGCACGCTTTGAAAAGAAACATATCTCGAATGCTGAAACGACTAGAAACGGAAACGGCGAACGTGGAACAGATTCGAGACGAAATTAGTTCGCTGGTGTCGACGCTGCCCACTTCGCAGAGCGTCGCCGACCTTCACACGCAGTTTACAGAGATGCGAAGGATCGTGAACGATCTTACCGAGAAGAGCTCGAAATTGAATCAAGTCGAGAACCTTCAGAACATTGTCGTCAACATCAGAGATCAAGTTGGAGTGCTGGAATCCACGCAGGAATCGACGCTGGCCTCTTTCGGTGCCAAGTTGCAAGAACTCAACGAAAACTACAAGCAGTTGAACGTGGAAGTGAAAATCAAACCGTCGTTTTCTGCCGTAACGGATACCATAATCGAGCATTTGCTGCCCATCGAAAATAAACTCGGACAAGTTCACAGTAATCTGCTCGGCGTCGACACTAAATTCGCTAAACTGCATTCTCTGCAAGCCATCGAAATCAACAGCGTACCCAATCAACAGAGAATCTCCACGTTCGTCGAAGGTAACAAACTGTACATGTTGCATCCTTATCATCCGTACTACAAGTTTCTCCTCGATGGCACGATTCAGATAAACGAATTTTCGTACTGGTCTCACGGTAGAAAAGCTAGCGTTCCCACCATGACTTTGATATCGAATCGTGGTGTCCAGAAAGCAGGAAACATTCCTCTGGCACGTTGGAACGAAACGCGCAACATATATGAAATACACGAAGACGAAGATCTTACCGTTTTCGACGTGAGTGCCGGCGATAAGCTGATCATTCAAAACACGAGCGAAGTGCCACCCTCTTTGAATCCCATCACGCTTGTGCTTCTCTTGAAACGTAATCTCTAAAAAAATGTCTAGGCAAGCCATCGTCGAAGAATTGCATAAACCTGCACGCCGTAACTACGAACGTTTAGCGGTGGTAACCAAGGGCATCGACGACCTCTGGCAAAGCGACCTCGTGGAGATGAGTAGCGGCAATTTGAAAAACGTACATAAATTGAACAAGGGCAACAAGTACCTCCTCACCGTCATAGACACATTTTCGAAATTCGCATGGGCTCTACCTTTGAAGGCGAAAACGGGAACATGCGTCACGGAAGCATTCAAATTAATTTTTCGCGAAAGCGGCGGCAGACAACCACGGTTTCTGCAAACGGACAACGGTAAAGAATTTTACAACGCCGTATTCCAAAAGTTTATTCAAAAACACAAGATTCAACATTATTCGACCTTCAGTCACATCAAAGCCAGCATCGTGGAAAGATTCAATCGAACCTTGAAAACACACATGTGGAAACGATTCACGCTTCGGGGAAATTACAAATGGGTCGACATCCTGCCGGAACTCGTCGACACCTATAATGATACGGTACACAGAACAATAGGCATGAAGCCAGCCGACGTTACCAAGTCCGACGAGCAGCGTTTAATTTCTACAGTTTACTGTCCAAAGTACACACCCACGACAAAAAAAGCTAAATACAAAATTGGAGACCAGGTGAGGATCAGCAAATTCAAACGCACCTTCGAGAAGGGATTCACAAAAAATTGGAGCACGGAACTCTTTACGGTGGTTCGAGTTCTACCCGGAAACCGACACACGTATATAATAAAAGATAGTAGCGGCGAGATTTTGAAAGGAAGATTTTACGAAGAGGAACTCTCTAAAACAAAACACCCCGACACGTACCTCATCGAGAAAGTATTGCGTAGGAAAGGTGACAAACTGTTTGTCAAATGGCTGGGACTTCCGGAAAAGAGTTGGATCGACACGAACGAAGTGATCTTGTGAGTACGTGGAACGTGGTGAAGCGTCTACCGGATCCGGAAAGTCAAACGAGAAAAAAAAAGAACGGCAAGTTGCTTCCCGACAGCATCCGCTGTCTGATCGTAGGTCCTTCGGGGTGTGGGAAAACGACACTGCTCGTGGACAATTTTCTCCTCGCACGGAATTGGTTAGATTGGAAGAACAGCCACCTGTACGTGTTCTCGAAAAGTTTGGAGCAATCCAAATACCAGCAACTGATGAAACTGTACGATGGTCTGGACATTGCAACGTTCGCCTCGGAAATAAAACCACTCGACGATTGTCGTGAAAATTCAGTCGTTGTGTTCGACGACGCCATCCTGGAAAATCAAAATGAAATTCGCAACTTTTTCACGCAAGGTCGTCACAAAGGAATGGATTGCTTCTACCTAGCTCAAACGTTTTCCAAAATTCCAAAACAGTTAGTACGCGACAACGCTAATTTCATATGTTTGTTTCGTCAAGATCACACCAACCTCAAGCACGCGTACGATGACTACGTAGGCGGAGACATGAACTACAATCAATTTTCGGAACGCTGCTGCTCTACTTGCTGGAACGGTGACGATTTCGGATTCGCGACGATCGACATGACGAGGAAACCCAACGACGGAAAATACAGAAACAAAATCAACGACTTTCTAAACGTTGCAACGTTGTGAGAAACGACGTGTATAAATAACGTCATGACGAAACGAAAAATCGATGACGAAAATCTCAAGCTTCGCGATTACCTCGCGAAACGCTTCAAAGGTTGGAAATCCGAGAATCGCGGATTCTACGAAGAGAAGAAACGTCAGGATCAACCCGTGATCGATGCCATCAGCAGTCTAGGTAAAGAAATTAAAAGTGTCACGGAACAAAATAAAAATTTGATCAACGAACTCGTACCGCTCGCAGCTAAAAGTTACGCCGTACCCACGCCTATTTCGAGCATTCCTTCGACGCCGTTCGAACTGAAGGATGCACCGGCACGACGTCGAGCCATAGGCAGCACGTCTTCGGATAAAATCGAGTTGGGACCTTTGGCACGAGACTACCTGAGCACGGGGAAATTCGACAAGGATGAAGTGTTCGGATTGTATCCCAGCATGGAAACCAGCGAAGGCGGCGGTGTGGTGTGGAAGATTGGGAAATCGAAGGTGACCTTCGAAGGCAACGACATTAAAGTCAATTTAGGCGACAAGGATAGTTGGAACAGGTATCCGGGTACGGTGGGACTGTGGGAACTCGTTGCCAAAAAGCAGCCGAAAGATTACACCGACGAAGATTACCAAAGTTACAAGGAAATTCTGATCATGACGGATGCCTTGTACCAGAACAACGACGCCTCGCAGAATAGGGTGAAATCGAGCAGCGGCGAGAAGTACAGGAATCTCATCAAACCGATTTGGAACCAGGTCAAAACAGGCAGCGGCGTCAAACGCTACAACACGTTACCCAAAGAATTCGTTTGGGTGGACGACGTTAGGAAACTCGTGGACCGATTGTTGGTGATAGCCGGCGAAGAGAATGCAGGCAATCGTAATTTCTACAACGAGAAGGTTGGCATCGTGGACATGATCAGCACGAAACTTTCCAACTTCATCGTGAACGACGACAAGGGCATAGGTTACCTGATCAAAATCATCAACACGCTAGTAGATAAAAATTGTGACTCCCACCGCAACTTTGATTTCTTGACCAAACGACTACAAAAAGTTGAAAAACTCACTTTCTCTTCCTGTTCCGCGCCTCATTTAGTGCGCTGACGATGTTTCACGGGGGCAAAAAGGCAGTGATGAGTGAAAGATGAGCTCTCATTCTCTCATCCTCCTCATCTTTCTCATCTTTCTTATTGTTCTCTCATTCTCTTTTTATTCTCCTGTTAATCCTCTCATCTTTTTTTATTCTCTCATTTTTTTATTCTCTTATTTTCTTATTTTTTGAAAGATGAGTGCACCTTATCGTAATTTTCCAAGTCTGGGACCAAATGTTTATATATCGTGACCTACGTAAACCTCTCCTCTCATTCTCTCATTCTCTTATTTTTTGAAAGATGAGTGCACTTTATCGTAATTTTCCAAGTTTGGGACCAAATGTTTATATATTGTGACCTACGTAAACCTCTTCTCTTATCCTCTTATTCTCTCAATCTCTCAATCTCTCAATCTCTCATTCTCTCATTCTCTCTATTTTTAGAATATTGTCGTCAACATTAGAGATGAAGTTGGAGTGCTGGAATCAACGGGGCCAAATGTTTATATATATCGTGATCTTCGTAAACCTCTCCTCCCATCTTCTCATCCTCTTATTCTCTCATTCTCTAATCTTTTGAAAGATGAGTGCATCTTATCGTAATTTTCCAAGTCCGGGACCCAAATGTTTATATATATCGTGACCTTCGTAAACCTCTCTCTCGGGGAGGGAACGATGTACCCACACACACACACACACACACACACACACACACACACACACACACACACACACACATACACACACACACACACACACACACACACACACACGCGCGCGTATGTATTGTGACGCAAACAAACAAACAAACAAAATAATAATTGCTGTTTTTTAGAATACCTGGCCCCTAACCCGCCAGGGTGCGTGGTGCCCAACCCAAAAAAGGTTCTAACGGCGAAATCATCACGAGTTTAGATTTGTACTGCGAATGTTGTCAAAAATTTAATCAATGTTGTTTATTCTCGATGCTAGAATCTTACATAGATTATTCTCTAAAACGAAAATCGATAATCCTATGCCAAGCCCCCAAGCTATTCAGGCAATTTCTAATGTTCGCGTGGATAGCGACGCTCGGTAGAATTTTTCCTGTCCCTGTGGAGAAATTGTGTTTCATCGCTCAATGTAACATTTTCATCACGGACCAAACTATCCACAGCAACCCCTCCCCGAACCCATTCACCTTACATCCTTTTTCGCCCGAAGAGATTCTATTTTTTTTCAGCTTTCCCACGGTTCTGAATAAAGAATCTATTACATCCCCGATAACAATAGAATCAGAAGCGAATGCGGCGGAAGCAAACACAGCAGCATCTTTCGCTTTTTGAGTTTTGTGCTGGGAATCGTTTGTTTCACACACCACACCCTGACGGGGCGTGGAATAGAGGCCGAGGGGAAATAATCGACAATACATGCATGGGTGGAACTGTCAACGCCCCGTTTATTGTTATTTGTCCCTACAGAATATTGTGCACATCACAAAAATCTTTTGTTGAAAAAAATATGGCATGAATAAATTAGTTAACAAGGGTTTTATTTGCTAGGATATTGACCATAGCCCTCATTGTGTTTTCACCAAAGAGAGTCGCGTGGAGTAGGGAGGAGAGAAGGAGAAAAAAAAGAGGAGTTCCTATATAACGTAGTAGTTTCTTCTTTGTACATCATTATCATAGTGAACGTCAATCGTGGCAGTTCAGTATTTTTTAATTTGTTTATCTGGCAGTATACATATATATCATCGTGGAAGTTTTAGTGAGCTACAAGTTTTATTTTGAAGTTTTTCTATCTCTCTTGAAGGGTGAACGTCAATCGTGGGAGTTCAGTATTCTTAATTGTTTGTCTGGCAGTATACATATATATCATCGTGGAAGTTTTAGTGAGCTACAAGTTTTTATTTTGAAGTTTCTCTCCATCTCTGTTGAAAGGTAAGTTTTTATTTTCATGATATATTAATATTTTTGTTTTGCGTCTGACACACACATATTCAGAGGAGCCATAAAAAATTGACACACACTTACATGTCCCATATTTTTTAACCTCCTACAACAGTGCACACACACATACATACATACATACATACATACATACATACATACATACTGTTTGCGTCTAATATATATGTGGAAGGAAAAAATATCTAGCATTTTTTAACTTTTTTCCTTCTGTTTCAGTGCGCTTTCCACTACCATCACCACAACCCCCCCCCCAAAAAATTTCTCTGTGTATATATATATAAATAACAGAAGGAAAAAATGGAACCGCAACCAGGTCCCTCCGGTCTTGTCGAGAAAGCGGCATGTTGCAACTGTGGAAAGTTGATTTCTAAACCTAATATTGCTAGGCATTTGAAAAAATGTCGTCTACCAGATCATGATGTCGTAGCCCCGCCGGCAAAGAAATCTCGCACTCATGGGCATGAGGAGGGTGCTTTGAATAAAAGTGCACGCATCATGACTTATAAATCTGGAAGCGATGAAAAGTGTGACTCGAGCATCTTCCTCAACAATGTGAAATCTCTGGTAGTCGATAAATTACGTGATTGCCTCGTCAATGTTGCAATTAAAATTCATCTCGTCTTGACTCTGCTGTATGAGAAAGTTGTCTCGTCCGAGTCAAGCACTTTCAGCTTTTACGTAGGGTGTGAGAGCTTACACGATGACAATAACGAGGATCTTGACGAGATAGTGACACGACTATTTGAGCACTTGACACAAAAACAAGAAGAGTTTGAAGGTAGAGGAAGTGGGTGGACTCTTTGCGGTCGCAGCCACATGTTAGAACTTCGAGTCTGCAATTTCAAACCATTACGCAGCGCTCAAAAAAAAACAAAAAAACAAAAAAAGCAAAATGCAGTATTGAACATACAAAGTAATGATCAGAAGAGTTTCTTATGGTCTGTCATCGCTGCATTACACCCAGCAAATAATAATGACCCCCAACGTCTGTCCAATTACAGAGGATACGAGGGAAGATACGAGAATATGATGAGAGGAATTTCCTATCCTGTGCCCTTGAATAAGATCAATCAATTTGAAAAAAACTATAGAGAGGAAAAAGGAAAAGATATCAATATTTCTGTGTTTGGGGTTGACGATTGCGACAACATTCGTGTGTTAAGACCTGCGAGAAGCCAGAATAATGTAATTCGACTCTTGCTTGTAGATGGCCGTTACAGTTTGATACGGAATTTCTCACGATTAGTAGGAAGACAGATCACCAAGAATCGCGATAAGATGGAAATTTGCGATCGGTGTTTGAGAATTTTTCGCGGGTGTAAGAAGATGAGAGAACAGCACAAGTGTTTTGGCTCCGTGAATGCAGAACCCGAAGATGTCATGCCGGAACCCGGAACCAAGATGAAATTTCAGAAACACCAGGCTCTTCTCCACCATCCCGTCGTCCTTTATGCCGACTTTGAAAGCTTCCAAGTTCCCATGACGTCTTGCGACCCTGATCCCTCTACCTCAAGCACGACCCAAATTTTTCACCACGAGCCTTGCAGTTTCTCCATCTACGGAGAAAAATTGAATGATGTCATCTTGTATTGCGGACCTGATGCGGCAAAACATTTTGTTGAGAAGATAGCGGAATGCGCGAGAGAACTTGCACCCAGCCTGAAAGGCTCTTACGTTTCTCCACCTGCTCTCACAACAGAACAACAACAGAGACATGACGCGGCGACAAGATGCGAGGAGTGTAACCAGGCTTTCACCGCCGAAAATTACAAGGTCGTCCACCATAACCACCAGAATGGATTATTTCTAAGCACCATCTGTAATTCGTGCAATCTTAAAATTAAGGAGTCGCATTTTGTTGCCGTGTTTCTGCACTACACGGAGAAGTACGACACACATCTCTTCGTCAAAGAGCTCCACAACATAACTTCTCGAATCAGCATCATCCCGAGAACGAGCGAGAAATATATTGTGGTGAGAGTGTGGATCCCTCTCCAAGAAGGAGGAAGTGTGGAAGTGCGAATCCTGGACTCTTACAATTTCCTGTCCTCCAGCCTCGCAAGCCTTGCATCTCAACTTGGCGACGAAGATCTTGTGGCCACCAAGCAAAAATGTTTTTCGGGGAGAGATGAGAATTTGAATCTGTTGCGTCGCAAGGGTGTCTACCCCTACGAGTACGTCAACAATTTCGACAAATTTGACGAGACGGAACTTCCACCCCGGGGGGTATTTTATTCTTCTCTCACGGAGGACGTCTGTTCCGAAGAGGACTACGAACACGCTCGTAGTGTGTGGACGGCATTCAATTGCCAAACTTTTCGCGATTATCACGATCTTTATCTGAAATTGGACGTGACACTTCTGATGGATATTTTCGAATCGTTTCGTAAGAGATGCATCGCGATATACAAGTTGGATCCTGCGTATTTCTTCACCACGCCGGGATTGACTTGGGAATCGATGATGAAATACACCAACGTGGAACTGGGCCTCATCGCAGAGAAGGAACAGTATGCTTTCATGGAGAGTGCGATACGGGGTGGCATCGTCCAATGTCCCCGACGCCATGCTCAAGCAAACAATCCTCATACGCCTGGTTACGATGCATCGAAGCCCAACACCTATATTGTCTACTGGGATGTCAACAACCTGTACGGCCACTCCATGTCCCAGTGTCTTCCCATCAGCGACTACGGGTGGATGACCGAAGAGGAACTCTCCTGCGAAGATTTTCTCAACTGGAGCGAAGATAATGAATGGGGCTGTTTCTTGGAAGTGGATCTCGATTATCCCGAAACGCTTCACGAGAAACATCACGGATTGGCCCTGGCCCCCACCAAGGAGAAGCCACCTGGAGGATCGGAGCCAAAACTCATACTAAGCATGGAGAACAAGCGGAATTATGTTCTGCACTACCGGCTCCTCCAATTTTACATAAGTCACGGCTTGCAGTTGAAGAAAGTTCATAGAGGATTGAAGTTCCGACAGAGCAAGTGGCTCGAACCGTACATAGCCGAGAACACGCGCCGCAGAGCGCAATCAACATCGCCTGCAGACAAGGATCTGTACAAACTGTTCAATAACGCCATCTACGGCAAGACGATGGAGAACGTGCGTAATTACATCGACGCAACGTTGGTCACGGACGAAAAGAAATTTGAGAAGATCGTCGCGTCACCCTACTTCAAAAACTTCACTATTTTCGACGAGAATCTAGTATTTGTTGAGAGGAACAAGAAGCAAGTGATGCTCAACAAGCCGATTGCCATAGGTGCCACCGTCCTTGAACTATCAAAATTGCACATGTACCAATCGTACTACGATCAGTTTCAACCTTTTTATGGAGATAACATCCAAATATGTTACATTGACACGGATAGCTTCATTTTTCTAATCCAAACACCAAGCCTCGAACATGATCTGACTAAGATGAAGCATCTGTTTGATTTTAGCAACTTACCATCAGGCCATCACTTACATTCGGCAGAAAACAAAATGACGATTGGAAAGTTCAAAGATGAAGCGGCTGGTAATTACAGCAGGGAATTTGCGGGGCTTCGTGCCAAAATGTACTGTGTAAAGATTACAGAAGAAAAAGAGATCAAGAAGGCGAAGGGGGTAGGAAAAATAAGTACCAGCAAATTTAGCATGCAAGACTACAAAGAATGCCTTTTTCATGGTAAAAGGCAACTTAGCACCGATCATCGCATTGCAAGTAAATTGCATGATTTGTACACGACGCGCGTAACCAAGGTCGCATTGGATGGCAGAGACAACAAGTTACGCGTTCTCGATTGTCAAATCCACACGCGAGAGTGGGGGCACTACAATAAAAGCGATAAATGTGACGTGTGTTAACCGTAACCCCATAGTCATGAAGTCCGCTGTGTTTTTGAAGAAGAATGGCAGACGGAGGAAAAGAATGAAAGAGGGAGCCCTCGGGCGATGAAAAATAAGAGTTGAATTTAATGAGCCTCGATTTGGAGCGGCCTTAACAACATAATAACAGGTTGCAACTTTTCATCGCCCGAGGGCTCTCCCTTTCATTCTTTTCCTTTGTATGTTTTGAAGAATAGCAAAAAGCACGATGTGTTAAATAACTAACAAGAACAATGAATCTCTTTGGTTTTCGCAAACAAAGCAACATGGACACTGCATCACCAAATTTCAATAACCTCTTACCTTCCGTGTTATCTAAACTCAACGGTTTGTTAATCATTCACCTCAACAGCATTTGGACGGAAATAAATAACGATGTGGGCAAGATGTTTTATGTTTTTAATAACAATTTACATTTCTATGAAATTCCGATCGACGGGAAACTTCAAATCACCGTGAATCCGGAGAACGCAGGCGAAATCAAAATTTCTACCGGCAAGAACATTTTTCGAATCAAGCACGACAAGATACTTTCTAACATGTCGTACGATGTGTCTGCAGGAGATTATCTTTACGTGG
Organism: Lepisma saccharinum; assembly: GCF_977018435.1. NCBI lineage: Eukaryota > Metazoa > Arthropoda > Insecta > Zygentoma > Lepismatidae > Lepisma > Lepisma saccharinum. The sequence continues at coordinate 67,470,476 of NC_139230.1, forward strand.
AACTCCTCGGAGACTACGACAAACTTATTCCTCTCTTCGTAGAATTACGAATCGTCTATCCTATTATAAATAACCGTTAACCAAAAATGCCTAACGATATTTTCGGCAACACCAAGCGTGTAGACCACGCAGAAGAGATTCTCATGTTGGACGTTCGTGTTAAGAAGTTGAGGACTGATTTGATCGCTTTGCAGGAGACCTTAAACAAAAGTTTAGAGTCTGAGATCGCTACGCTCCAAACGCAATGTCTCGATCCCATTCTGAAAATCGATTCCGAACTGAAAACACTGATAAAAAATTATGTCGAGGTACCTTCTTACGACAACATTCAAAATATACAGTTGAGCATGGATTCGCTTCAAAATGATTTGGCCAAATTACAGCAATTTCAATCGAAAAATGAAGATTTGGAAAAATTGAAACTCGAAATCGAAGAGCGAACTTCCGCAATAGAAAAGAATTTCTCTGAACTTCAAACTGTCGTGAATGATATTGATATAGAACGATTGCAGGTTGTTGTTTCTAAATTACAAGAAGAATTCACCGGTACGTTGGAAGAAATCAAATCCAAGTTGCAGACTTTGGAAGATACAATGACGAACCTACCATCGTCGGACGAACTGCAGGTCATCGGTAAAAGCGTCGCGAACATAAAAATTCAACTGGAGGCCTATCAAGATTTCGAACACATTCAAACCACCATCGCCACGCTTCAGGCGTCCTTGGAATTGATCAACGAAGAAATTAAAAATATTCACGCTGAAGCAAGAGCGTTGACGAGCATTCAAGACACGTTGAGCACGGTTCAGCAGAAGATCCAATATTTAGAAAATTTGAACGTCGAATCCAATCTCGCTCATTTTCATCACGTACTGGACAACATACAGGGTGACTTGGAATCGTTACGAACGAGCGTGCCTTCAAGTGAAGATTTGGAAAAATTGAAAACGGCGGTGACGGCACTATCCGATTCGAGTGACATCAAAAGTTCATTGAGCGATCTCGAGAGTAAAGTGGCCAATCTCCCCACCTCCAAAGAATTACATGCTTTGAAAAGGAACATATCACGCATGCTGAAACGACTGGAAACGGAAACGGCGAACGTGGAACAGATTCGAGACGAACTTGCCTCGCTGGTGTCGACGCTGCCCACTTCGCAGAGCGTCGCCGACCTTCACACGCAGTTTACAGAGATGCGAATCATCGTGAACGATCTTACCGAGAAGAGCTCGAAATTGAATCAAATCGAGAACCTTCAGAACATTGTCGTCAACATCAGAGATCAAGTTGGAGTGCTGGAATCCACGCAGGAATCGACGCTGGCTTCTTTCGGTGCCAAGTTGCAAGAACTCAACGAAAGCTACAAGCAGTTGAACGTGGAAGTGAAAATCAAACCGTCATTTTCTACCGTAACGGATACCATAGTCGAGCATTTGGTGCCCGTACAAAACACACTGGGTCAGCTTCACAGCAACCTCGTTAGCATCGATACTAAATTCGCTAAACTGCATTCTCTGCAAGCCATCGAAATCAACAGCGTTCCCAATCAACAGAGAATCTCCACCTTCGTCGAAGGTAACAAACTGTACATGCTACATCCTTATCATCCGTACTACAAGTTTCTCCTCGATGGCACGATTCAGATAAACGAATTTTCGTACTGGTCTCACGGCAGAAAAGCTAGCGTTCCCACCATGACTTTGATATCGAATCGTGGTGTCCAGAAAGCAGGAAATATTCCTCTGGCACGTTGGAACGAAACGCGCAACATATATGAAATACACAAAGACGAAGATCTCACCGTTTTCGACGTGAGTGCCGGCGATAAGCTGATCATTCAAAACACGAGTGAAGTGCCACCCTCTTTGAATCCCATCACGCTTGTGCTTCTCTTGAAACGTAATCTCTAAAAATAATAAAAAATGTCTAGGCAAGCCATCGTCCAAGAATTGCATAGACCTGCACGCCGCAACTACGAACGTTTGGCTGTGGTAACCAAGGGAATCGACGACCTCTGGGAAAGCGACCTCGTCGAAATGAGTAGCGGCAAGTTAAAAAACGTGCATAAATTGAACAAGGGCAACAAGTACCTCCTCACCGTCATAGACACATTTTCAAAATTCGCATGGGCTCTACCTTTGAAGGCGAAAACAGGGACGTGCGTCACGGAAGCATTCAAGACAATTTTTCGCGAAAGCGGCGGCAGACGACCTCGGTTTCTGCACACGGACAAAGGGAAGGAATTTTACAATGCCGTATTCCAAAAGTTTATTCGGAAACACAACGTTCATCATTACTCGACCTTCAGTGACGTCAAGGCCAGCATTGTGGAAAGATTCAATCGTACTCTGAAATCGCGCATGTGGTCACGCTTCACGCTTCAGGGAAGCTACAAGTGGGTCACTATTCTCCCGGAACTTGTTAACGACTATAATCACACACGGCACGCAACGATAGGCATGAAGCCAGCTGACGTTACCAGGTCTGACGAGCAACGTTTAATTTCTAGCGTTTACTGTCCAAAGTACATGCCCACGACAAAAAAAGCTAAATACAAAATTGGAGAACAGGTGAGGGTCAGTAAATTGAAGCGAACGTTTGACAGGGGTTTCACACGAAACTGGAGTACTGAACTTTTTACCGTGGTTCGAGTTCTACCCGGGAACCGTCACACGTATATAATAAAAGACAGTGGCGGTGAAATTTTATTGGGCCGCTTCTACGAGGAGGAACTCTCTAAAACGAAACACCCCGACACGTACCTTATCGAAAAAGTTTTGCGCAAGAGAGGCAACAAACTTTTGGTGAAATGGCTGGGACTTCCGGAAACAAGTTGGATCGATTCAAACGAAGTGATTCTATGAGTACGTGGAATGTTGTGAAACGTTTACCTAATTCGGAAAGTGGAAGGAAGAAAAAAAACGGTGAATTGCTCCCCGACAGCATCCGCTGTCTGATCGTAGGACCTTCGGGGTGTGGAAAAACGACACTGCTCGTGGACAATTTTCTCCTCGCACCAAATTGGTTAGATTGCAAGAACAGGCACCTGTACGTGTTCTCGAAAAGTTTAGAGCAATCCAAATACCAGCAACTGATGAAACTGTACGATGGTCTGGACATTGCAACGTTCGCCTCGGAAATAAAACCACTCGACGATTGTCGTGAAAATTCAGTTGTTGTGTTCGACGATGCCATCCTGGAAAATCAAAATGAAATTCGCAACTTTTTCACGCAAGGTCGTCACAAAGGAATGGATTGCTTCTACCTAGCTCAAACGTTTTCCAAAATTCCAAAACAGTTAGTACGCGACAACGCTAATTTCATATGTTTGTTTCGTCAAGATCACACCAACCTCAAGCATGCGTACGATGACTACGTAGGCGGAGACATGAACTACAATCAATTTTCGGAAGGCTGCTGCTCTACTTGCTGGAACGGTGACGATTTCGGATTCGCTACGATCGACATGACGAGGAAACCCAACGACGGAAAATACAGAAACAAAATCAACGACTTTCTAAACGTTGCAACGTTGTGAGAAACGACGTATATAAATAACGTCATGACGAAACGAAAAATCGAAGACGAAAATCTCAAGCTTCGCGATTACCTCGCGAAACGCTTCAAAGGTTGGAAATCCGAAAATCGCGGATTCTACGAAGAGAAGAAACGTCAGGATCAACCTGTGATCGATGCCATCAGCGGTCTAGGTAAAGAAATTAAAAGTGTCACGGAACAAAATAAAAATTTGATCAACGAACTCGTACCGCTCGCAGCTAAAAGTTACGCTGTACCCACGCCTATTTCAAGCATTCCTTCGACGCCGTTCGAACTGAAGGATGCACCGGCACGACGTCGAGCCATAGGCAGCACGTCTTCGGATAAGATCGAGTTGGGACCTTTGGCACGAGACTACCTGAGCACGGGGAAATTCGACAAGGATGAAGTGTTCGGATTGTATCCCAGCATGGAAACCAGCGAAGGCGGCGGTGTGGTGTGGAAGATTGGGAAATCGAAGGTGACCTTCGAAGGCAACGACATTAAAGTCAATTTAGGCGACAAGAATAGTTGGAACAGGTATCCGGGTACGGTGGGACTGTGGGAACTCGTTGCCAAAAAGCAGCCGAAAGATTACACCGACGAAGATTACCAGAGTTACAAGGAAATTCTAATCATGACGGATGCCTTGTACCAAAACAACGACGCCTCGCAGAATAGGGTGAAATCGAGCAGCGGCGAGAAGTACAGGAATCTCATCAAACCGATTTGGAACCAGGTCAAAACAGGCAGCGGGGTCAAACGCTACAACACGTTACCCAAAGAATTCGTTTGGGTGGACGACGTGAGGAAACTCGTGGACCGATTGTTGGTGATAGCCGGCGAAGAGAATGCAGGCAACCGTAATTTCTACAACGAGAAGGTTGGCATCGTGGACATGATCAGCACAAAACTTTCCAACTTCATCGTGAACGACGACAAGGGCATAGGTTACCTCATCAAAATCATCAACACGCTGCCTCCGAAATTCTGGAACGTGGCCGAAGGAAAGGGACTCGTAAACGACATCATCAACAAGTTACCTTTCGAGATGCATCTACCCGGCTACCAGTACTGCGGACCGGGTACCAAACTCGAGAAAAGATTGGAGAGAGGAGACAAGGGTGTGAATCCATTGGACGCCGCATGCAAAGATCACGACATCGCCTACAACACCACGCAGACGGATCTGGATGCACGTCACGAAGCAGACAGAAAGTTAGAGCACGCAGCTTTCGAAAGGTTCGTGAGCAGAGACGCATCGTTGGGTGAACGGGTCGCCGCACTGGGTACCACCATCGCCATGAACACAAAACAAAAATTGGGGTGGGGTATATAAATAACATCTAGTAAAAAAAAAAAAACATGGCTTGCATAACTGATTTGCCCCACGAACTACTATCTAAAATATTCAAAAAGATAGTTAACAGAGATGTTAATAAACTTGTAATCATGGCAAGAACGACACCGGAATTTCGCATCCCTTGTGAAATGGTTCTCAAGGACCATCTTCGGGAGATCAGCGGCCTGAGGTGTGATGATCTCAACATTCTGCTTTCGGCTGCAGGGGAAAAATTAAACGAAAGGTTGGACGAATTGCACGAGGCAAGGCAGGGAAGAAGATGGTACACAGTAGATTGGTACAAGTCTATGCAGGAGACGGAAGATATCATTACGCAAATCATCGCGTTCTCCGAAGCACGAACTTTCTTCCTCTGTTAAAAAAATAATAATATATATACGCATCAAAAAAACTTGATATATAAATAACGCACATCGTGAAAAATATAATCTTCGGTATATATAAATAACACACATGGTGAAAAAAAACAATTAAATTTCCCTAACACACACACTGAAAATTTCTCTTCTTCGATATGACAACTGAAAAAATAAGTGATCTCCAAGCATTAAAACAAATGCTAAATTTGTCAGTCGAGTATGTAAAAATTCGGGAATTGGAAGTCGACAAATCTTACACGATAACTTCCGGTTCAATCGTTTCTACCCAGTATGGTCCCAAGGTACGCCTGTTGCTCAACGCACAATACAGTTTATTTTTACCAGATCGATACGCTAACATGTTATCGGACGAGAAGCTATCTATTTTAATCGAGAACAAAACTCGAATCGTGTACAAGGGGACAAAGGAACTTTTTGGCAAGAAAACGAAGCACGTAATAGAATTTGTGTAGCGAGTGCAAGGCCTTGAAAATATATAAATAACATACCGTAAAAAAACTACACAAGAAAAAATCTCAGAATATATATAAATAACATACTGCGAAAATAACACATAGAGCATCAACATGAAGCCCAAGGGTGTCGTGTACCAGATACCATACTCCAATCTGAAAAATCTAGGTGCCCTCGATGGGTTACTCACCAAGAAACAACGCGAGAAGAAACGTTCTTGCTTGTCGAAAGGACATGGAATGAAATTGCTGCTCAGCACACCTCAATTGAGACGCTTGCAGCGTTCGCGGAAACAGCAAAAGATCGGAGGTTTCATATTCAGCATCCCGGCCATCCTAGCAGCATTGGGGGCCGTTGGAAGTTTGGCTGGCGGAAGTGCCGCCATCGCGAAAACCGTCATCGACTCGAAGAAGAACAAAGCGGAATTGGAAGAACAGAAACGTCACAACCTGGCCATGGAGAAGAAAGGGAAGGGCGTGATGAGAAAGTTTAAAAAAAGAAACAGAAGCACTCACCAACCGAGACATTGAATCTCTAATCGAACCGTTACGAATCAAACACTTCAGAGGAGTTTTCATGTCCGACTCGCTACCTTCAAGCGTTAAAAGAAGAGAATGCGGAGTAGTCAACTTGGACGGTCAAGAAAATCCAGGCACGCATTGGATATGTTACCACAAAAATGATGATAAAGCATTCGTTTTCGATTCTTTCGGAGGTGTTCCACCTACAAATTTAATTCATTATCTGAAGACGAACAAAACCTCTATATACTACAACGACGAACGCATTCAAGATTTCGGAGACGTGAACTGCGGTCATCTCTGCCTCTCCGTGCTCGCGTTTCTCTCTAAAATAAATAACCCTACGATCGAGGATTTCCAGAAAGCATTGTGGAACCTCAAACAGCATCACTAGGATGGGCGCGTTCCATCTCACGAGCGAATCTTCAATCTTGAAACTCACGCTGCACGACGACATCGTCTATCCTAAATCCGTGGCTCTGCGTGCATTCTACAGCATGTACCTCATACCTAACGTCACGCAGCACAACAACAAAATTAGCGTAGGAAGCGAACACATCGTCGTCACACCAGGCCAATACAATCTTTCTACTTTGCAAGCTCAATTACCCAAAGGCACGTATCTTTCTCAAAATTCGGTCACGCACAGAGTGGAAATCCTATCCGCAACGGAGACCGTGGACCTGGGCACCATGGGAGAACTTTTAGGTTTCGAGAACGACACCAAACTCGAGGCTGGCATTAAGCACGTAGCAACCAACATTCCTAAATTCTTGGCCATAGAGACTCTGAACGTACACTGTAACGTGGCGGAAGGCATGATCACGAAATCCTCGGACGGATTACTGGGAAGTCACAAGCAGACGGGAATCATCGCCACGTTCAAACCCAGTTCCGAGTTCATGGAACCGATCATCTACACGCCCTCTTCGCCGATCTATTTTCCAGTATGTCGCAACCGCATAGACGACATAGAGTTGGTGGTGACGAACGAGAAAGGAGACGTGGTGGATTTCGCAGGTGCAACAACTACTGCCATCGTGGAGATCAACGTATAATAAATAACCATACATGTAAAATGGAGCAAATCGAAAGTTACGAATTGCAATCTTTCCCTCCCAACCGTCGCACGTTCGCCAATCTTAACGAGGCAAACAGGGAGATCGAATACGACGTTGACGTAGGCGATGGGTTCATTCATCCTCACAGAGCGGACCTCTACCTTCAATTCGACGTGGTGAAGAAAGAAAGCGGAGACACATTTCCCGCAGCAGCAAACTTGATACTCGTAGACAACTTCGTGCCTCACCTGTTCTCGCAGGTGGAGGTGAGGAAACACAACACCGTCATCGACAGAATAGATTATCCAGGCATCACGTCGACGGCAGTGGGAACGTTGAAATTATCCAAAACGGACGCAGCGTACTACCAGGCCGGGGGATTCGAAGCCGGGACCAAAATATCGACAACAAGTCACACAGTGCTCTTTCCCATGCGTCTGCTTCCGGGATTCTTCTCCGATTACAAGGAGATCATGTGGAAGGGAGGACTGAGAGTAACGTTTCGAAGAGCGGCCAACGATAACAACGCAATAATGCGATACACCAACTTGAATGCCGACGGCACGCCGATAGCCAACACTTTACCCGAAGCAGCCAAGTGCATCATCCGGAGCATGGAATTGAGAATGCCGGTGGTGGAATACGAGACAAACTATGCCCTCAAGTACAAAGCGGAGATCTTGAAAAGTCCGCAGGTACCGATTCACTTTCACGGTTACCAGTGCGTGCAGAAGATGGCGACGGGAAGTCACATGGAATTCGACGTGACGACGCAGTTCAACAACATACAGTTCGACATGCCAGATTTCGTCGTAGTGCTTTTTCAGACCGGGAGGGACAAGAATCAGGAAAAAGATTCCAGCAAATTCGACGACTGCAAGATCAAGAACGTTTATCTCAAAAATGGACGCAACGAAGTGTTCCCGCGCGAGAATTACAACCTCGACATAACCAAAAACGATTATCTCAAACTTTACGAAGCGTTTTCGGCTTACAAACGCGTGACCGAGGGAAGTGTGGACATGTACTACACGCCCAGCGAGTTCAAAACACGGAGACCCATGACCGTCATCAACACATCTAAGAGAAAGAAGGTTGTGGTCAACGATCGAACCAACATCAAGGTCGTCTGCGAGTTCCACGATGCCTTGCCCGAGGATACCCTATGCAGTGTCATCCTGATTGCAGAGAAGTCCTTCGCCTACGACGTGAAGAATGAGAGGGTCACAGAGCAGTTTTAACAAGTTTTTATCATCTATTTTCTTGCACAATAAGAAATTTTTAGTGCTAGCACAATCAGTTACAATGGCACAATACGAATTTCACTAGTTCAGATCAGTTACAAATGTCAATTTCATTAGTTATAAGTTACAATATCTTTTTTGCACTATAGCACGAGAGACAATCAGAAAATTTGCACAAAAAAAATTTGTTGTTGTTTTTACACGTGAAAATTAACAATAAAATTTCTTTTTTATCGTTTCAGATGCTGTCGAAACATCAAAAACACATACACACACACTAGAAAAAAAAAGCATGCAACTTTATTTGTAACACGCACATATTCTCCATCTTCATCAAGAAAATATTATAATAAACATAATTATTTTTATCTATATCTCACAATAAAACTCTATATCCAAAAATATCACAACGTCAAATAACACTAGAGTCGTTAGTACACGTTGCATGCATTACGGAGGTCCTCTGTAGGGTTTCATGGAAGTTTGAGGGGAAAAAAAAAAAACACGTGAAACCCTACAGAGGTGCGGTTATCTAGAGCCGTAGCCGTTAGAACCTTTTTTGGGTTGGGCACCACGCACCCTGGCGGGTTAGGGGCCAGGTATTCTAAAAAACAGCAATTATTATTTTGTTTGTTTGTTTGTTTGCGTCACAATACATACGCGCGTGTGTGTGTGTGTGTGTGTGTGTGTGTGTGTGTGTATGTGTGTGTGTGTGTGTGTGTGTGTGTGTGTGTGTGCGTTGGTATACCCGTCATTAGGAGGAACAAGATCAGAAAAATTACCAGCATTAAGAGGGACTTTTTCATTGCGAGGTAATTTTGGTGGTTCCTCGGAACGAGAAAGCACATTATTTAATATTATGGCCGAACCGGCAAAGGAAAATTTAATGTCGTGGAATTAATCGACGAAGGGGACCAAGATCTATATTTTGATAAAAGGTAGAACAATGTCCGACAATGGTACTCGGAGTTATGCTACAAAACAGTGCATTTTTCTGGTTCCTCTTTTCGGGGCATTGTGCCTGTACGTGTGTATCAGGTGTTTATCGGTTCCTCTCAACGGGGCTCTGTGCTTATCACCTACACACAACGTGTGTGTCGTTTGTGCGACGCCAGAGACATCTGGAGTGTGTGAAAAATTGCGGAACTACATCAGCGGTGACGTCAAGGCGGAGCGAGGAAGATCGTAAGGGGTGGGGCCTGCGGTTGCAGAGAACAGCGTTGTCGGATCTCCCCCTCAACTTACATGACTCAGCATTTTTCACTGACGGCTCTGAACGTTGCATTGTTCGCAGTGCTGCATAAGTTGCAACGCTGGAGAATGCAGCGTTGCTACATCATTGCCTACATGGGAAATGTTAACGGCGCTTCACGATTGCGTTCTGAGAGGGTTCGTTGTGTGATAGTAGCCGTATTTAATATAACGGTTTGAGCTTGGGCTATTATGTCTCGTATTTCTCGGAAAATATATATATCAAGGAAGAATTGTAGCAATCTGCCGGAGGGCGCGTGTGAGCGAGCAAAGAATATTGTAGGAAATGCTTGTGTATTTCCTCATCAAGAAAGCAAACTAGTAGGATTTATTCTTGTATTAATTAACAAAATATTCAACCAGAGTTCCTATGCTAGAATACTGGAAATGATTGCGCTTACTCTAACTAAAGCACAAAAGCCAGATACAGGACAATATAGTACAAAAACAACATACATATTTACGTTCTTAATTGTGGTCTAACTATTCGTTTTCTCCTCCTCTGTGGTGACAGTGGCGTATTTAAGAGTACGACTTCAATCTCCTTCCCGAAATACCTTCAACCCTTAAAATGTTTCTTTCGTCACTAGAATGCAGATGCATATGTTCAAAAATGGCAAAATACGTAGTTAAACATTAATAAGAATAGGTTCTTCACTAACATTTCAATATTTTTCGTAATACATGTCTCTAAAGTAAGGTAGAATTCACACCGAACTTACAGGCGACACGTGTTGCTTGAGGATTTCACCAATCCAACGCAAGTTTCTGAGACCTATTATGCCTGCCGCTACGTTATGAAACGTTGCTGCGGATTGACGCGTTTCCAATCGACATATGTCATTTGCACTTGCTGTTTGGAGTGAAATCCACATGTTACTTGACGTTTCGGTCTGAAAGTTACAGGCGACAAGCAACACGGAGATGCCAAGCAGCTTTCAGACCAAAGCGACACACAATACATGTCGCTTCGGAACTAGTCAATCAATATCAACGTTTCACACCTTACCGGTAGCCCCAGAAGACTGAGTTCGACTGGTGAGATTCTCAAGCACCACATGTCTCTTCAATGTGAAATCTCTCAATGAGAGAAGAGCCCAGTTCGAGCGACATGCAAAAGCTCACTAAAGCAACACATACACCGCGCACAATTGAACAGACCAAGTCAATTTGATGCATGGCCCGAGCGACATGGTGATTTTACACCCAAGCGACAAGCGACACGAGACCCTTCAATCTAATGCAAAAGATTCATTGCGTATGCGGGAACAACAGAAACAGGTGACACGATGCACCGTATTGAGAACATAGTCCAGTCCAAGCTACAAATGCAGCTTGTGTCGCTTCAGTTCAAAATTTTTGTTTTCAAGAAGCACGTTACATGGGGATTTCACACTGAAACGACACGACACGCATGATTTTGTGCGAGCAATAAAGGTTTCGATTTCCTATGGGGCATAGCACCTTGCACTGGCGTACGCAGGGGGCGCTGATGGGGCTACTACTGCCCTCCAGATATTTTAAGAAAATCCAAATTTTAAAAGAAAATTTGTAAGAACTCACAGAAAGGAAAGATGTAAACGCGAACCTCCCTTAAAGTTAAAATGACACCCGATAACCATATCTGTCTTCGAGTACAGTTTTAATAGTGAAAAGCTGAAAATATACGATAGCCTATATATTTTATTCGGTATCCCACAATTCTAGAACAAAGCTATATACTATACACCTTTACAATTTCAGGCCCTCCAGAACAAAAATCCTGCTTACACCAGTGGCACCGTGAGAACAATTGGAGCAGACTATGATATCGAAAACCAGAAAACTACGGCGACTCAATTGTATTTAACTTAGTATATGGCACGTGTTTTCCCTCTTCTCGAGTGGCAGCAACGAATCGTCCCCTACGTATGGTCAGTGCATCGCCCACTGGCATATACATGAGGGAGGGATGAGAGATAGGCCTGCGGCAAGGAGTAGCAAGTCTCCATTTCCACTTCACAGCCTAACAAAGACAACTAAAGGTGGCCAGGTAGGAAAATTTCCTTTGGGCTCAGGATGGTGGTGTGTGTTACAAGGCGTGCTGTCGACAGTGGTGGCGATTGGGTTCCAAAACTGGATTGGGCAAAGGAACTTTACTTTTCCTTTATAGATAAGCTTTAACATAGTGTCGGAGCAAAAGTGGCTAAAAGTGAGGGACACTGCCGCCCTACGCTCCCTCAGTCAGTAATGATTATTCGACTGTAAAATCAGTTGAAATATTGGAATCAGATTCTTTCCTCATTCATCCATAAACATTCTATTTCATTTCGCTTTGTAATAAAAATAAGCACTTTATAAATTTAAAAAAAATATATTTTTAAAATTATTCTTATAATCAACGTAATTAAACAGAATTATGGCTGACAGATTTTAAGAAAGAAGTTACAGTCCGTGAATTACTTTTTCACAGTGTTCAATAATTTTATTAGGAGACGCTTTTCTGCCATTTTATTTAACCACGACGGTGCGGATGTGTGGTGATTAGAAGAAATTTAGGAAGGGACACTTATGCCCAGGCTGGGATTCAAACCCGAAAACCCTGGCGTCGTATTACACTGAACTAACTTCTCCCCCAGATTTTGGAGGACAGAAAGTAAGTTATTCATACAATATATAAGATGTAATATATAATATATTACATATTATATAATATAATATTCGAACCAGTGTATAGTGCACCTCCACTGCATATCGCCAGTTTACAAGGCGATTTTCATATTCTGTATACTCTGTACTATTCACAGTTACAATACTAGTGTTTACCCATTGAGAAACCTAAGTTTGCCATTTTAGAATCTCTCTCTCCAGGACGTAGTGTAATCAAGAGGTCCAGACTTCGTTACCCGGTTGAGGCACTTTGTGGTTCCGATCCCACTTTAAACTCTAGGTTCAATCCCGATTACCCTTTCTAGGAATAAAGTGTACTTAAAAAGAATCTTACGTTGAACTTGATTGAAATTACGTTTTTGCTTGCAAGTTTGAATATGTATATTAATATTAATAATAATAATATTAACTACTTTAATTAATAGAGTATGAGATTTGATCAAATTGTCCTTTGCTTGTAGAGATGTTACTGACGCAAGTATTGATGGAATGAACTGCAATGAGTATTTTGCTACCCTTGGAAAAAAAACGAACCAAAGGAAAACGCCGCCCGCCTCCCCCCTCCCTGTCCTGTTTAAGTGGGGGGAGAGTGGTCAGACGTTCAGACCAGACGCTTGGCAATTCTGAACTACCCTTTCTTTGTCAGTGCCAAGGGGTAGGTGCGAAGAAGTGTTTGCGCACCCTTTAATTTTCTTCCTCGCCCATTTTTCAACGAATAACACCAACTCTTATAGAGTGCCATACCCGGTGGAGGCACATAGTGCTTCGGATCCCACTTTAAACTGTAGGTCCAGTCCCGATTAGCGTTACTGTGCATAAAGTGGTCTTGAAACACCAACTCAACAACAACAACTCTTAGAGTGCCATGCTGTCTCATGTCATATTCAGCGCCGAATGTTACGTTCTAAAGTGAGACCGCTGTTATTGTTTACATCAGGCAAACACGGATCCCCGATTTCTTTCCTGTACTGTCTGCAGTTTAAAAAGGCAAGCCGCCATTGTCTTTCTTTCGTCAGCATTGTTGTTAAGAATTGTTTCTTCTTATGTTTCAAGTAGTCTGTGTTTGTTGATAAATGCCTATAGCTCAGTGTCAGGTGCTTTGTGTTATCCTTTGCATTGTTGATACACCGTTTTTGTTGTCTGCCTACTATCGGATCAAAAGCTATGTATACTCGAGTTTTGGACTCCAATTAAAAATTAATCAGTAGACCTAAATAAAAACGAGTTACATCAAAATTTGACTGTTTCAATTCTGTGTTAAGCTATAGTAACCAATTATTTTCGATTTTTAGTCGTCTTGAGAATAAAAAACTGCCGTTTTTTTGCTTTTTCCAAACAAGAAATCAAAAAAAAATTAAAAAATCGTCCGATCGTGATCAAATTTAAATATGCAGGTATAAAGGTTGTAAATATAATTCTTAATTTTCAATTTTTTTATGGGCTTAAAAGTCAAATGTGTCTTATCAATTTTCTGAAACATATTCCCTCCCATCCCGTGGGAAAATACCTTGCTTGCCTTTCCTTGGAAAAAATCTTCCAATTTTTCATGTGTCATTGGCCTCCCTTCAACAAGCTGTTCTTTTCAAATTTTTGGCCTCTCCGATAGCGCAGTGGTAGCATCGTCGCCTTGTAATCAAGGGGTTCCGGGTTCGATTCCCGGTGGAGGCATATAGTGGTTCGGATCCCACTTTAAACTGTAGGTCCAGTCACGATTAGCCTTCCTGTGCACAAAGTGTACTTAAACACCAACTCAATCAATCAAATTTCTAAACATGTCTTGTACTAAAACCGAGCAAGAGTGAAGCAGTTGGAGTTTTAAAGTCCGCTTTATGCACAGTAAGTCTGGACCTATAGTTTAAAGTGGGATCCAAACCACTGTGTGCCTCCATCGGGTATCGAACCCGGGACACCTTTCGCTAGTTTTATCCACTTTCATTGGCATATTATTGGAATTTCAATTAGTGGCTAAAACATTCATGCATGATTCGTGTTTTATTTATTTTCAACACCGCACCTCTTAATTTCATTCCACACCATCTCAGCACTTCTCCAGAGCATTTATTCCCCGACATTCGCTACGAGACTCGGCGGCAAGCGGCCCGGCGTCAGGGCTTGTCTTTCCCAGTGAACGGGTCCGCGACAGTCGCACGCTACAGCCTGTTTTTTTCGCTCTCCCTGCCTTCGCTCTCCTTCCCTTTCTGTTGACGTTGCAGACTGACGCCAGTATAATCTTCCCTCGGAAGTTGTGTTGTGTCGTGTCCGTGTGTTGAAGATTGTGGCTTAATATGGCACAACAAAATTTACGTTGTCGAGTGTTACTTCGGAAAGAGGAATTGTGGAGAAGTGCAACGACGTTTTGCAACGAAATTTTCTGGTGTTCCCCTTCCACTATATTAAACCTCGTAAAAAAGTTTAGAGTAACAGTGTCAGTTCTGAATAAAAGTGGAAAGAAAAATTGGGAAATCTAAAAAATAAAGTATACAAAGACAATCCGCACACCATCCGTGCGTTAAAAGAGAGTATTGTACGATAAATCGGGAGAATTACAGTAGTAAACGAACTTGCACCTGTAAATGCCAATTTCTTTCGGAGATGCCAGGAATGTGTTGTAGCAGAGGGACATCATTTTCAACACCTTCTGTAGTCAAGGTTAGTACACAATATGAAAACTGTAATTTTAATAGCCGACTCGAGCGACTGTCGCGGACCCCGTTCACAGGGAAAGACAAGCGCTGCTACCGGGCCGCTTGCCGCCGAGTCTCGTAGCGAATGTAAGGGAATGCTCTGTATATAATTAATTCTGGCAACGCACCAAGATTTACGATTGTGGTTTTCTCTCCGTTGGAGACAACGAGGACGTTTAAGTAAGCAAATAAATAAAATAATAATAATAATAATAAACAGTTGTGTTTATATACGTATGTATACGTATATAATTTATATCCCCTCCTCCACATTCACCTGAAAGTGGCAATTGTTGTGATTCGTGGGACCGTCTGCTCAGTTGATATCTATGTTTTGGCATTTTGAGTGTATGCAGTATTCCCCAAGGCCCTCTTCTCTTGTTGTTGCTGTGCAGAAACACAATAATCCTGAAATCGCTTGTATGGCTAGGAATTAAGTACAATGTAAGTGACAGCGTTGGAGAGATTAGAGGGAAGAAATGATATGGCAATGAGTGAAGTTGCCAAACGAAGAATGTGCGTATGAGAAATTACTATTGTTTTTGCATGCATAGTTCGTCATTAACTTCTTTCCTTTTGTTGCAACATATGATTTTTACTTCAAGACTTATAATAGGTCTGTGTGGGCCTCCCTGATGGTGCAGTGGCAGCGTCGTCACCTTGTAATCGCTGGTCCAGGGTTCGATACCCTGTGGAAACACATAGTTGTTCGGATTCCACTTTAAAATGTAGTTCCAGTCCCGATTAGTCTTTCTGTGCATAAAGTCGACTTAAAACAACAATTCAATTCAATTATAACGAACGCTTTCATTATACTTTAATAATCCTAATTATTATGCATTGAAATATATATTGATACAATCAACTCCATAAAATTCTGAAAATTGATATTGGAAATATTAATAGATTGAAGAAACAGGTGTATATAACTTTACTCTTCTTGTTTAAAGTAATCGAATTTTGAAGGAAAATGTAACTCACTTCCCCTTTTGTTATTTAGTGTCTAGTGGAGTGACCTACTAATTCTGACAGCAAATTCAATGAGTCATGATATTCATCTTGGTCAGGGTGTGGCTGCCTTTAGATTGTGTTTCTTTTATCACATATATAATAGTTCATCCTCATCGCCGCAATTAACCAGTATACATATAATTTTGACCATAAATAGCAAAATGCAAGTAAAAACTTCTTGATGTTTACGATTTTCTTCATTAGCTGAATATTTCAACCTCCGATTATTATACCCTAGTACTTAAACCGGACAGAAACGTCGTCGCCTTGTAATCAAGGGGTTCCGGGTTCGATACCCGGTGAAGGCACACAGTGGTTCGGATCCCACTTTAAACTGTAGGTTCAGTCCCGATTAGCCTTACTGTGCATAAAGTGGACTTAAAACACCAAATCAATCAATTAAACTGGACAGAAAAGAGAGAGATTTTGGTTATGCTACTCCTCTATTTTAGACGCTGTTTATTGTGTTGGTTGGTTTCTTGTGTTTATTAGCTGTTTACCAATAGGTTCGATAAACACTTTAATGGTGCTTGGTGTAAAGGTAAAATTAATGATTGGATAGGTTTAAGTAAAAAAGAAATCAAACACCAAACCGATATCACATGGTATATTTGGTGTTGCGATATTTTCGAAACTAATACTCGTAGTTACAAGTACGAAATTTGGTGATTTGAATTAACTATTAATTATCAAGTTGATACAATATGATATCCTATTCTACATCAGCCTGTTTGTTTGGGTGTTTTACTCTGCCCAACAATCGAACCCAATCTGAACGTAGCGTCACGATCCACATTCCTTCATACGTAACTCAGTTCTGCGTAATTCGGTTTTATACGTCAATTACTGTAGGTCTCGGGAAAATATAATTTTAAAACGAGTTAATTAACCTTTACTTGTACGTAATGCATTTATAGGTAATTCTGTGTTATACCTATAACATAAAATACAGTTGATTTGTACGTAACCAAGCTACAACAATGTCACACAAAAACACAAATACACAACAGGATAGGTGGATACGGCGGCGGTCGGTCTGGAATTGCGAGAAAGGGGAGTGCGGCGCGGCGGTGTCACAGAGAAGACAACAAACAGAGGCGGCACGCGACATGAAATCAGAGGAGATTTGACGCAGTTGTTCAGAACAAGATACCAGTCATGCTGCTTATATGTTTCCTGAAATATTACATAATTCTCTTTAATCTATTTTCCTTTTGATTTTATTTGATTTTTGTTATTTAACACCGTCTTATTGTCACTTTTGGCTAATTGCAACAATGAATATGAATGATGATATGATTAAATTCATGAGAGAGGAAAACTTACATGCTTGACCAGAAAGTAAGTTGTATACGGGAAGTGGACGCTAATCGACATAAAACTATTAAAGTGGCAAATGTAATGTACTTAAGAATCAAACTGTTAACTTTTAAATTAGTTAATTTAGCACTTTATGACAGAAATGACCTGTATTATACTGTATGTTGTAACTCAAAATATATGCACTTATTTTAATAATGGCGTGTTATGTAAATCTGATTTGAAAGTAATTCTCAGTTATACGCAGGGGCTCTAATCACTGAAAAAAATTAATGAATGACTCACTTTCTCCCTTTTTTAAGTTTTGGCCTCAGCGTTCGGAATCTCGTAAAAGCTAGGGGTGTGCGGGATTCTGAAAAGTCGGGATCCCGAGCAGTCGGGAAATACCGAATGCTCATTTTAAAATGTCGTTATTTCTCGACGTTTTCTGCATTGTCAATTTCTGGAACTTATCGTAAATTGTTAGTATTTAATCCACAAATCACTTAAAGTGAAAATGACGTGTAGAATTCGAGATTTTCAGAGCTTCCGGAAATTTCGAACATTTCCTGTCCCGATCCCGTCCCGCACACCCCTAATAAAAGCCCATGAATTCCTCAAAAATATCATTTTTTTGCAGAATATTAATATACCACGGATGGACATGTCACAAGTTTCGTCAACCATAATAGCAAAATATTCCCGACTTTTAATATCTGCTACCACGGAGCGCAAAACAGACCTCCCTAATATATCAATGACCTCGTTCAGAATGTCATGTGAGCCATTTGTAGCCCGAACGTCCCATCCACTTTCCCTAGCTCATGCACCTCGTCTTTTGAAACTCTTTTTAGTAAACATTTTAACAATACTCAGACTGTCTCTGGTCATAGCCTCCCCAGAGTTGATGGTTTAGCGGTCTCAGCCCCCCAAAGTTGATGGTCTAGAAAATTTTAAATGTTTATTTAAAGTTAAGTTCATGTGGCACAATTCAGAGTAAACTTTACAAGAGAAGCAAAATAATACATTAGATCATCATAAGCAAAATTATTTGGGGCTCTGCCCTACATAGTTAATATTGGGGGGCTTAAAGCCCCCCCAAGCCCTATGGAGTCGGCGCATATGGTTATACGTATTATTTTCTCTTTACCTTGACATACATATAACTCAGGTTTAACTGCATAACCATTTTGTTTTTCAACTCCCGTCATTAGTGACATCATGTATCTGTTGGGATCAGATTCAATGGTAAACCATATTGCTCGAGGAGTGATGCCCAAAATAATCAATACTACCCTCTGTGAGGCAAAGGGTCATAAGATTGGGGGGGCGCTAGTTGTCGTGGTGGGTTCATTCTTGTGTAATGTTCGCTTATTTACAATTTTTAAAAAGTAACCTCAAGAAAGATACCAAACTGGAATGTGTGATTTCACGTGGGGATAGATGGCATTTCTTGCTTACATTTAACTTTAATTTTATTATATTTTTTACACTATAAGAGAGGAAAGAGGAGTTTATTGGATTCTTGTTGGGAAACCTGATGGTAAGAGACCTGTAGGAAGGCCAAGACGAAGATGGAGGGAGAACGTTGAGATAGACCTAAATTAAATCGGTAGGGATGGAAAAGAGTATATAGATCTTGCTCAAGATGAGGACAGATGGAAGGCTTGTGTTGCTGCAGCTATGAACCTTCGGGTTTAAGAAGGCTAGAGAGTTAGTTAGTTAGTTTACACTATAAGGCAGAAGCGTTTGAAATTTGCAACGGGAAGGTGAAGATTAGACTATGTACGTAAGTAAATAGTGGAGATGGGTCAGTGCTTCAAAGTAATTCGTTACTTCTAATGCCGCCGTTTGCAACTAATACTTACATTCATCGAGTACTTAATTGTAACGAAGTTACCTTCCAAAGGGAATAACTGCAACTCTGTTACTTTTTAGGTACTTAAATGTAACAGGTTTATTATTTACTTCTAAAGTTGCTTTTCCCGGTAATTATATGCTAACTTTGCGAACAATAGGACGAAAGAGAAAACCATGACAACTCTCTTTTCTCTTCTCTCATTTCTATGCTCAATTTAGAAGCATAACGTACGAGTATCGTAAGTAGTATAAATAAAATATAACAAAAAATGGGAGATGCATAATTATCTACATCTGAATTTAGAACTGTAGATTCGGATCTGGTATGAAAATAAAAATCGGGTATCCGGAACCGAAAATCAGAACGGATATCAGGATCCAGTTGAAATTAAAAGACACAAGAAAGAAAAGGCACGGCTCACTTTCATGTTTGCTAACATAAAACGTACAAAACTGCTGAGTCTCACTGCCATTGTTAGTTTGTTTGTTTCACTAACCTTGTATTAATGAGAACAGCATTTCCCCCACCCTTCCAAACCGATTCTAAAGGCATAAGAGGGGGTGTTTCATTTCTATCCCATCGCCGTGATCACCCACAGGTAGGTAGAAAAACTGTACATAATAACAACCATAACTAAAAATCAATAACAAGTGAATCAAACGAAACTATCCCCACATTTTTGTGTGAAGATATGTATAATTGGTAGCTAAACTATAGAATCTTGTCACCCTAAATATCCCCATGACTCAGGAACGCCATGAATCTTCCTTGTGAGCACTCCTGGGTCCCGATCAGAAAAGAATTCGGCGCCACACATCAATTTTAGGAAGAAAAATCTTCTAGTTCTGTCGGAATTAGTTTTAAGAGAAGAAACATTTGATTGATTTATTGAGTTGGTGTTTTAAGTCCACTTTATACCAGTATGGCTAATCGGGACTGGACCTACAGCTTGAAGTGGGATTCGAGCCATTTTATGCCTCCACCGCGTATCAAACCCGAGACCCTAGGCAGAAACATTTGATGATGCCTAAAATGTTTTAGAGTGCGAGCACGATTTTTTCTTTTGGCAAATATGTTTATTTGCAAACCAAAAACAACATTAGTTTGATAATGCGCCAATATTTTCAAAGTAATAGGCCTAAGTATAAACTTGGTATGATCCTTCTGGTAACATTTGTATTGCGAGTGTAGTGAGCAAAAAAAAAAAAAAAATGATCTCTCAAACATTTCCCACATTTTTTTTTTCGTTCATGGATTTAGGGATGCTGCAATACCATCAGCCCCTTGCGTCTGTCTCTGTCTCCTACAAATATGACATGCGAAATTAGGAAGTATTCCGTCATATCGCGAAATATATCAGAAAGGATGGTTTTAGTGCAGAGGCAACACAACATTCAAATTAATCTTAACTGACGCGCCACCACAGCTATACCTCCTCGGTGCGGTGGCACCGTTTGCACCGCCCTAAAGCCGACCCTGCCTAGCGATCTAGCTCGAATGGTATAGCATAAGGAGAAAAAGCGTTCCAAATGCAGCAGTCTGCCAGTGACGTAACCGATAATATGGCCCATTGAGTTACTTCGTTAGTTAGCAGGATCTTAGAAACTGCCTGGATAAATTTAACCCAACGCATGCTCACACGTTTCAGTTTGGTGTTTCAACATGTTATTTTTTTCTCGTTTTTATCAATTGTGTGATTCCATTCAAATGTTCAAAATTAATAAAATTAAGTTAATCAATAAAGGTATTACTAAGTACAAGCTTTAAAACAATTAAAATTACACAGCGTGCGTCCTGCTTGGTTAAAAATTGCAAGCAGAACAAATACGTCTCGAGTTTATTTCTGTGTAAAGGAGTCCATTTTTGCTTCTCCAATATTAACAGCAGAATTAATCAATTTTCCGGGAATTGCATAACTCTCAGGATAATTCAGACCTCAGAAGGTGTCGCGTCGGTGAATAAACCCTAAATTTCGTGTTTAAGAGTTAATTTCGCTTTTTGCAGTTCATTTCGCATTATTTTGTGACAAAACATGGTCACAAAATGCATCTTACACCTTTCAAAAACATGAAAAATTAACACTACAATGTGTTTTTTCAAATTTAGTTTTTTCGTCAAAAACGAAATATGCATGCCCCTATGTATTATGTATAATATTGGATGTACGTAGTTTTATTTGTATATGAATGGGAACGTACTTGTATTATGTGAAGACAAAAGTGTTATGGTTTCTTTTCTTTTTTTCAAATATGGAATATAGAATGATTAAATAACAAATATTTGCTCACGCTCTCACTCGCTCTCGTTTTAGTAGAGTTTTATTTAAATATACAAATAATTTGGCCTACAATGAAAAATGGGTAAGCTAAACAATCATAAATACGAATGTATTAATTTGGGCAAGTAAACTCGCGTTCTAATTGTTGTTGTTGGTTTGGATTATTTTACTTCACCTTTCTGCCACATTTCGTTATCGTGAAAATGAGGATGAGTGATGATATAATGAAATTGATGAAGGGACCTAACAAAGAACAATTCAGGCCGGGATTCGAACCCGTGACGAGCGCGCATTCTTGTTCGTAGGTGTTGTACTCTGCAGTGAATACTGAAATAATTTGGAATGAAAAATGTATCCCAGAACTAAAAAAGACAAATGAATATTTTTGAAGAAACTACAAAAAAGTATGTTTTGTTAACTGTTCATCCCCTCTAATATATTTATTTTTTGCCACCTTCCATCATTTTTTCTAGCTGTATAGATTTAATGGCGATTAGTAGCTAACGAGCTTATGGAAGTGATTGCACGAGGGACAATCATAAACAGAGAACTCTGGACTCCTGATTTCACAGTGCCCTGCAGATGCACTGGGAGGAAATTATTTGTATTTTCTTTTCCTTTCTTTAGCGTTGCTTTTCCATCACTTTACCTAACTTATACCATGAAGATGAACGTTGATTAAATTAAACGGATGAGAAGTGGTTACAAAGGAACACTCATGCACAGGCCAGGGCTCGAGCCCGGATCCTTCAGTGACGAGATCGTGAGATGGAGAAATTAGGGAAATCAAACAATGCAATTTTTTTTTTGGAAAAACGTTAATCATATACAAATACGGTGTTTCAAAAATCCAATTGAAATTTACGTACCACTGAGTAAATATACAGTTTGCTTTACCCATACCCAAGTATCCGAATAGTTAGAGCTTTCCACTCATCCTTGTTGTCGGCGGACCTCCGTGGAGGAGTGCAAGTGCCCCGGATCGGTACCAGGTGGAGGAACATAGTAGTTCGGATCCCACTTTAAACTGTGGGTCCAGTCCCGATTAGCTTTTATGTACATAAAGTGGACTTAAACACAAAATCAACCAACCGCGGGGGAGTGATTATCACTGCACGCTATGACACCAGGAGTGGCGGGTTCGAACCCCTACATCGGCATGTGTGTTTTCTGTGTTTGTCTCTTCATTAATTGTATTGTACCATCTTCGCGATTAACCAAATGTGACAGCCACGCTAAGTAGCATAAATCAAATCATTGATTGATTGTTTAATTTGGTTTGTTTTACTTCGCTTTTCCTACACTTTTGGCTAATCGTGAAGAAGATACGATAAAATTGATGAAGGAACAAACACAAATAACACCCATGGCAAAGTAAGGGTTCGAACCCGGGATCTCTGGCTTAATAGTCAAATCAACATGTTGTGGATTTTCGAAAGTGGGTGGGATTAACACGCGCTTCTTTTCAATAGTCCTTCCTCATTTTGCAATCCTTTCCTTTCTTTGACGTTCTAGTTTTAGGAATACTGGGCCCTAAAGGGGGGAGGGGGATTATGACCCACAACAACCTCCCTGGGCACGCCACTGATTGCTACCCCAAGTGTCGATATCACCGAAGGACACTGGTATACACACTGGCTCCAACGAAAAATATCTTGAAACTTCTGTATTCGATTGCCGATAGAGAAGGGGCTGTAATGTACAAAATGCTATTTTCGCTTTTGACTGATTGTTGTGAGAAGCGAGAAAAAGGTAAACAAACAAGAACAATTGACACTTGTTTACTGTGAGTCTTGTGCATGCACAACAATGACAGAGTACATTCTTTCCTCAATAATGTTCGCACGGCTATCAACTGCCGCGGGATAAAAAAAATCGGGGGTGGGGGTATTATTGTTCTGTATTAGTTGGAAAGAAAAAACCGCATCTTCTTTTAATTTCTTTGTCCTTAATTTAATTATACTTCCATCGATAATATAAACTATCCGTTGCGTTAAAGGTACGAAGAATAAATTATAAAATAACCGATTATGTGCAAGACAATTACGAAATTATACAGAAATATGTCTTATTATGAGAAAATTGAAGAAATACGTTGTAAAGACGCGAAATTGGTAAAATATGTTAAAATATGCCTTGTCAAGTTTGTCTATTTCGGCTGATTTTCATCAGATAAGCGTAGATGAGTATTCCATTCGATGCCAAATAAAAAATATGTTATAACTAGAGGGCGGATTTTGCATATTTGCATATTTTATTCCGGTCCTCTAATTAATATGCAACCCGGTTCTAAAGTTCTTTCAGAGCATTCCAAACCGAAGTAGGGGGTTTTTAAAGTGCATATAAATGCATATTTAAGGTGTTCGTGCATATTTACTGCGTAAGCGCATATAAATGCATATTACGTGAAAAAATCATTAAATTGATAGTTTTGTTTTTTTAAATATATTTGTTTACTTGGTTAATGTTTCGTCTGTGGAGTGTTTCTGAGAATAAAATTTTCAAGCACAGGTGTTCGAAAACCCCTGTTTATGGGCTGCAGGGCAGACGGTCCCCCCTCCCTCGCGCATACCTGGCAAATGACACAGAGAACACATGCATTTCCTCCCCCGGCCTTCTTCAATGGCCTATATGAGGCAACGGAGATTTTTGCTTGTAAACAGTCTGTACTACCTTGAATTAGTGTAGTTTGCATTGTGTGAAGATGCGGAAGGAAAAATCATTCAAGATTGTTTTACTAAAACAGTGGATTATAGGAGAGTGAAAGTTCTGCTACAAGGTGGATTAACAGAACTATTACAAGATCTCACGCCAGAGGACATAGCTGCATTGAAATATTGTCCAACAAGTGTTAGTGTGGAGCGCACCTTTTCTTCATACAAGGATATACTAACTGATAAACGGAAAAAAAAATCACTAAAATTTAGAGATATGTTGTAGTGCACTGCAATTTACATAAATTCAAAACTACTTAACGATTTTCGTTATATTGTGTTTAACAACTGGAAATAGTAAATTCAATTCAATACAAGATTTTGCAACCTTACTTGACATGGAAGCTGTTGTTAATTCGTCTATACCTTCAATGGTCACTACGTGTGTGGTACTTTAAAAAATAAATGTATTTCGAGGAATTTTTTTGTGCCTATATTTTTCCTTTAGTGCATAATTTGCATACTTGAGTGCATATTTTACTTGTTTTTAGTACATAGATGCATGCATATTTTCCACTTTTTTAGTGCATATTGATCCGCACACTAGTTATAACAATAAAGTCACGGGCCCTAGTTATGTGTTGTATAAATTTTGTAAAACAAATATCAAGAATACAGCCCACCATAGGAGTGGGCAAAAGGGGGGGGGGGGCAGTTGTCCCTTAATACTGCCGATTATAAATTTAGTGTAGAGGAATCTTATCGACAATATTATACTACTAAAGAAAAATGAAATATCTTCATGTCAATGAGAGTTCCAAGCAATTACGTTATTTACTATGTAATTGGACTTTCCCACTTTATCCTCTAACAAATTTATTGTCATTAACATTCCGGAAAATTTCTTGTTTTTAGCACTCCTTCATACTTAGGTGGTTGAATGATTCTGATACTACGTCAAATGCGACATGTACATTTTTTTTCTAAAATTCTGCAGATCAGTGGCAACGATTAGTGGACAAGGGGGCAGTTGCCCCTCTACTTTTTGCACCCGGAACATTGCCTCTTGGAGCTAAGCCTTGTCTACTAAGAAAAAGTAAACTTTCCTTGCACCCCCAAGTTTTGGCATCCAATCACCGGCACCATTGACGTCCGGAAGGAGGAGCAAGGCAGGCCAACGCCCCACTGTAAAATGAATGTCCACCTTAAATTATATGTATTTCACACATAATTTCATTCAGACACACTAATTTTTGTTAATTATTATAAGGGCATTGAAGAATCATTGCTAATGCGCATAATTAAATTTATAAATATATTATTATCAAAACCTAGAATTATCATGGTTGTTCAATGGTGCTGATGTAAGAAAATTAATGGAAAATTGAAAACACAGTTTGCGGAGGAACGTACTACATGAATACTTCTGAGAATTGAGTGCAAAAATAATCACTCAGTTGTACGCTGTGTGACAGACTTTGAATGTGAGCGACTGTGCTGTTTATTCTCAGGTTGGGAGAGGGGGTGTCTATCGATGACTTAATTTTTTCCCGTTACTTTGGATCATAATTGCAACTCTACAATTATATATCTCCTTGCAATACCACCATAGCATTGCTGGTCACATCTAATACTCCAACAGCTTTTCGCCTACCACCGTGGCAGAGTGGCTAGCGTATCACGCTCTGACGCCAGGTTCGAATCCCGGTCTGGACATGAGTGTTCTTTGTAAGTGTTTTTCATCAATCATCCGCATCGTCACGATTACATGATTAGCCAAAAGTGGCTGAAAAGTGACGTAAAATAATCCAACTGCATTTTCGGCCCTTCTCTTTGTTCCACATTTTAGGATCTCCCCCAGCCCTAAAAAAACCTGGGTATGGGCCCTTGATATAGAATGAGGTTTTAATTTCCCCGACTGGATTTTCATTAAGGCTTTTGCCCCCCCCTCCCCCTTAATCGGAGTGTCTGCGCACTCCTATGCAGCCCACAGACGAAGTACACGTAACGAAAAACAAACACCGCTTCAAATGCCCTGGCTGTAGCTTGATCAGATAAAACAAGGGAGGGGGACTTTCAGGCGGCAAGGCTTTGATCAAAGGTGAGAAGCCGCGATGGAAACAACCAGCCAAACTCTTCAATAACAGTATAGGTGGGGGGTTATGTTACGATTGTTGTGTGGCAGCTAATGTCTCCGAGAAATCTAGTTACAAAGGAAGCCTGCCGATTTACTTTGTCAGTAATCCATGAATCATTGTCACTGTAGTGCGGTGCAAATGTTTGCGTCTTTCTATTTCATGCAATATCTCAAAACCCAGAGTATTTGAGTAGTGCAAAAGGTGTGACGAAGTTTAGCATTAATATGGCAGTTAATTAATTAAGGAGAGGACGTTTCACGAAAAAACACCTTGCGACGCCAAGGAGTTCACATTTAAGCTGATTTTATGCATCTGTTGGGAAGGCGGGGGGGGGGGGGTGGCTAGTGCTGCATTCATAACTCTTACGAGTTTAACTCCATGAGTACATATAATTTGTTCACTTAATTTTTCCTGGAAATTGTTTCTTTGTTTAAGTGTGATTTTAAGCCCACTTTAAGTAAAAACTATTGAAATTAAGAAATTAATGTATTTTCACCAAAAGTGATTCTGATATCCACAAATTACTTATGTGCATTATTGTATATTTCTTTTATTTTAAAACTGACATGAAACACTGATTTTTGTCAATCACACAATTTAAATAAATCAAACTGATTTATACAACCTTGAAATTTTGTAAGCATATCATGCAATTAGTCATGTAAAGGCGTTCTCAAAATTGTAAATGACTATTTTCGTTAATGGTTTTTATATTTTTCTTCACGAGTAGCTTGGAGAGATAAAAGGAAACATTGGGAACTTCTCTGTACTTGCATTTAAATTGCGCACATAGGCATGGACATGAAAACTTGAAAGAGAGAATGCTTCCTTTACCAAGGAATCTTTCGAATTTTAAGCCAAGACCTCTCCTCCTCCCTTGTAATCAGGAGGTTCTGAGTTCGATACATGCTGTTTCGGATACCACTTTAAACTGTAAGACTAGACCTGATTAGACTTTCTGTGCATAAAGTGGACTGAAAACAAAAACTCAAACTCATTTTAAGCTGATAACCGCGATGATGGGAACACGAACAATCGGATTTCATTACATTATTAATCACGGAACTCCGTAAATTGTTACTTAGAAAACAAACAAATGTTTGAAAAAGTGGAAAGTATAATTTCCCTTTGCATTATGAAAAATTTCCATTTATCCAAGGAAAAACTAAAACACGATCACAAAACTTTATGAAGAAAATACGGTTTTCCCAAGTAAGAACTTTGAAATATGTAATTATGAAAAACTGATAATTCATGCCTCCATTCAGCTTGATTTTAATATGCAACGACTGTATCTTCAAATATCTCTGCAGTTTCGATCCCTTTTCACCAACGGCGGCGCCAGAATGATTCATCTAGGGGTGCTGAAGGGTTGCAAAAATAAAGTTAGGGGGTGCGATTCTGAAAATAAGGAAAACATGAAACACGCATGCAACCTGTCAAAACTGAGGGAGCCCGGTGCCAATACTGTGGGGAGAGGGGAGGGATAAGGACAGTTTACTTTCCCTTGGTAGATAAAGGTTTAGCACAGTTCAGGGGCAAAAATAGCAAAAAGCGGAGGGCAACTGCATCCCTAATCGCCGCTACTGATTAACATAAATTACTGAGTGAAATTAAAATACAGGGTGTTTCTAAAGGTCGTTTACAACGCTTGGGAGGTGATTCCTCACACGAAAACAAGCAAAAAGTCTAAGTTCCATTTTTACGACAGAGGCTTCGTTTCCGAGATAGGAGCCTCGCAAAAGGTGACAAAGTGAACGTCACACTTAACTGGGACGAATACTATCACAGATAGAGAGGCGGTTCCAAGGGAATCATAAAGGAATCGTATGTGCTCAGTCCGGAAGTCACTATGAAAAGTTCACTGCACGCATGCCCAATGGAGTCCTCAAAGGAATTGGGGATTTCCAGCAACAACAATGCATGGAAAAGGTATGTAACGCAGCAAGAAGGACCGTGACAATGAGAAATGCGTTCAAGACAACACATCCCGACCTCAAACATCAAAACATGACCACCGAACACAAAATCCGAAAAGTTGAGCACGGTTGCATACCCCAGTTACACGCGAGGAATGAACGAATCATGTCATGTGGCATACGAGAGACAGGAGGAGGGAAAGAAAAACACAATATCAGATGATTGCGACAACGTGTATTTTTACACGCGACAACTACGTAATACCCCCCCCCCACACACACACACAACAAACAACAAATGCTACAATATCTTACGCACAGACAGTCCGTGTCACTGTACACCAACTGAAGATGTCACTTTCACCACACAAAGGGGGTGGGGAGCAATACCAAAAGTGTTCTCACTGGTATTTGCCGAGGGCAATAATCACAGACGGTTTTCAAAATGTCTGCCGTTTACTTCTACGCAGAGATGACAGCGACGAATCAAGGATTGTCGAGTACGAGCAAACAAGCCAGGTGTATCTGCTACCGTCGCGGCGGCGACGTTGATGCGAGCAACGAGGTCCTCAGCTGATGTGACAGGTGTGTCGTATACGAGGGTTTTCATTTCTCCCCAGAAGAAAAAATCGAGAGGGTTGAGATCTGGCGACCTCGGTGGCCAAGGCACAGGCTCATCCCTACCAATGAACCTATTGCGAAACACGTCATGCAGGAAATGTCGTACATTACGATCGAAATGAGCTGGTGCACCATCGTGTTGGTACCACATTTCTTGCCGCAGTGCCAAAGGTACGGTCTCCAACAGTTCAGGCAGAACCTCACTAAGAAATGCATGATACGTGCGACCATTCAGGCGAACAAGGAGAATGTATGGTCCAATTAAATGATCATGTACTATCCCGCACACCACACATTCACTGAAAACCTGTGCTGGTGATGGGCCACAAAAAGTGCATGTGGGTTGTCAAAGTCCCATACATGACTGTTTCTACTATTGAAGACATCCATCCTGGTGAAAATGGCTTCATCTGTCCACAATACGTTTGCCCCGAAGTGACGGTTTGTGTCCAGCTGATGCAACAACCATTGGCAAAACTCCATACGAGGGCGAAAGTCACGAGGTAACAGTTCTTGTACTTTCTGCAGTTTAAAAGGGTGCATTCCTTCATCTGACAACACTCGCCAAACATTCACATGAGACGTGTTTCGTGCCCGAGCGAGCACTCGCGTACTGGTGCCAGGATGTTCTGCGACCGCTGTTAACACATCTTCTGCAAACTGATGTGTGCGTACACTTCGGGGTCTTCCAACTTTTTGTCGCGGTGGTAACACTGACCCTGTTTCACGCAGTCGACTGTCCACTACCTGAAAGAAGGTGTGAGACGGTAAACGTCTATGTGGAAAGCGTTCTCCATAAAGACGCCTTGCCTCACGGCTATTACCACGTGCCTCCCCATACATGAGATGCATGTCTGCTAGCTGCTGGGTCGTATACGCAGCCATCTGTGTAATAGGGAGCTGGAACTGAAAAGTATTGTTTTTGTTTAACACTGGCACACTGCACAAATTGGCCGTATCACCGTACGAACACCACAGACCAATTGTTGCGATACTTGACTTGCCCACTCCACCACGTCAACTTCTTTCAATGCAACATACTAGTACTCTTCAATGCGTATGACAACCTAGAGCGAACTGCTGATCATATCCCAGCACCTGCAACACGATTGGGACGACTGCCGGAGAGAACCAACCCTTCGAGCTCCTCTCGCGGGAACAGCAGTCATGAAGGTCAAACGTAGACTACGAGAGCCAGACTTGCCTGTGCAGCGCTTCCAAAACTGGTCTCTTTTACGTCACAATGATCGCGTGCGAACACTTTTGGTATTGCTCCCCACCCCCTTTGTGTGGTGAAAGTGACATCTTCAGTTGGTGTACAGTGACACGGACTGTCTGTGCGTAAGATATTGTAGCATTTGTTGTTTGTTGTGTGTGTGTGTGGGGGGGGGGGATATTACGTAGTTGTCGCGTGTAAAAATACACGTTGTCGCAATCATCTGATATTGTGTTTTTCTTTCCCTCCTCCTGTCTCTCGTATGCCACATGACATGATTCGTTCATTCCTCGCGTGTAACTGGGGTATGCAACCGTGCTCAACTTTTCGGATTTTGTGTTCGGTGGTCATGTTTTGATGTTTGAGGTCGGGATGTGTTGTCTTGAACGCATTTCTCATTGTCACGGTCCTTCTTGCTGCGTTACATACCTTTTCCATGCATTGTTGTTGCTGGAAATCCCCAATTCCTTTGAGGACTCCATTGGGCATGCGTGCAGTGAACTTTTCATAGTGACTTCCGGACTGAGCACATACGATTCCTTTATGATTCCCTTGGAACCGCCTCTCTATCTGTGATAGTATTCGTCCCAGTTAAGTGTGACGTTCACTTTGTCACCTTTTGCGAGGCTCCTATCTCGGAAACGAAGCCTCTGTCGTAAAAATGGAACTTAGACTTTTTGCTTGTTTTCGTGTGAGGAATCACCTCCCAAGCGTTGTAAACGACCTTTAGAAACACCCTGTATATGTGTGAAGTATATAACTTAAGACTGACATTCATTTTCCAGGGATGCTACCCCCCACCCTGTGCCCTCCCCATGGACGTCCATGATGATATGTATTAAGTCTTCTACTCCAAGAAAGTGGTCATACCATGCAGTGTAAACATTCAGATACACGTTGAACAAAGTAGTGAAATACAAAATAAATCCATCCTGCCCTTAAAAAGACAATTTTTGAACCTTCTCAATGTAACCAATGAAGGCACCGTCTGCCACAAGACAAAACGCGAAGGGCACAGGAACTGTGTCATCTTTAAAATCCCTTCTGCAGCACTATCCCCAACAACGAACTGTAAAATTTCTTCGTGAACATTGGGCATCTTCCTAACAGTCTTTGAAAAAGCTTGAAATGGTACGTTTACTGGACATTTTTCGTGGAACAAATACATAGAACGTATTAAGAAGAAAACTACCCTTCATGTTACAACTCGCATTAAATAATTTCCAGAGCACGACCTGGTGAGGTGATATTTTAAAAGCACCTGAATTTTTTGCTCCAGTGGAAGGAAGAACAAGTAGGCGGAAAACAAACCGTTTATGAACAATGCAAAAAAGAAAAAACATAACTCACATTAAGCTATAGGCAATTATCAAAAACCACGAACAGACCACTTAAGAAACAAAAGAAGAAAAAATTTATAACAACAATGCTGACGAAAGAAGAAAAACGACCGCTGATCTTTACAAATTCTGCCGCAAGTACAGAAAAGTATTGATACCTCTTTCAGTGCTTGCCTGTTGCATACAATAATAACCTATCATTCGGCGCTCAATATGACACAGTGGCGTACGCAAGGGGGGGTTACCGGGTTTAACCCCCCCCTTGAGCTTTTGAAATATTATGGAATATGCTGTAGAAAAAAATAAAAATGGCTAATTTATCACAGTCAAAGATCTGCGACAGTAGTAGTAGTAATAATAATAATAATAATAATAATAATTTGAATTATTATTCCCATGCAGCATGAAGAAAAAACAACATTCCAAACACAATCTAAGCGGTCGCAAAGTTCAATTTTGCAATTTTGACTCTCGCGAGAATTGTGAAAATTCCTTGCTTCGTCGCAGTGTGCTGACCTTATTGCAAACGTTCTTCCCGGTACTGATTTCACATCCCCTTGTGAACTCTCAAGTGATGCTGAGTCTACATCCACATCATTAAATAATGTTGAAGAAGTGCTTTGTGAATCACCTAGAAGTGATAAATGTGTTGGAATGTCTATTAACTTACTTTTCAACGAAAACATAGACTCAGTGGAATTTAGCAACATGTATTCTCGCGCTTCATCATCATCATCCTGGGCGAGTTCCATAGGTAAAGGTAATGTAAATTCTCCCGTGCATATAGGTGACCGCGGTGGCTCAGTCGGTAACGCGTCTGACTACCATGCTCAAGGTCCCGGGTTCGATCCCCGGCCGGTTCAAATCCGGGAACTTTTCTAACGGTGGAAGCGGCCCCGGCGCCTACCCAGCGTCGAATAACATGGGTACCTGGGGTAAAGGCGGTCAGGGGCGTGATGCTGATCAGCCTTGCGTGATGCTGATCACATCACCCCCAATCACGACCGGATCAAGAAAGTGTGGGGCGTTACCCCCACACCCCCTATACGCCTTCATGGCGTGGTGCTATGCACAGGGGAACACTTTACCTTTTACCTTTGCATATAGCACCGTGGCATGAAGGCACACGTAGTGGTGTGGTGGGCCCCAAAGATTCTCGATCTCAAACTATTTTGCAGGTGATGTGATCAGCACCATGCTCCGGCAGCCTTCATCCCCCAGGGTCCCAGGGTTGCTCTCAGGTACCCATTGCTATGAGGCTGGGTGCGGAGACAAGGCTGGATAAATTCCAACCGATTCCGGGAATCGAACCCGGATATCCCACGAAGTTGTCAGACTAGACCAGCGCGGCTCCTTGAATGAGTTTCATATTTCGATTATTTCAATAAATTTAATATATTTGCTTGTTCTTATGGATTTTCTTCACACTTTAAATGTCTGACTTATCATATACAAATAACCGTTGACTAGACAATTATTTTGTAACAAAGAAACAAAAGAAATGTAATTTTGTTCTATTTCTTTCATAAATAGCATCTGCATTAGTAATAACTATTATTAGTAATTAAATTAATTAATTAATTATAATAATTAATTAATTTATTATTATTATTAATTAATTAAATAAAGTATAATAAAACAATGGTAATGTGAATTTGTAGAAAGTTTTCGAAATAACACCCCCCTTGATGAAATCCTGCGTACGCTACTGATATGACATGACATAATATTACATATTAATGTTAGTGTTATCAGTTGAACGTAGGTAATGTGCTGAAGGGGGTGCGGAAGAAAATTAAGGGGTGCGCAAGCACTCACTCGCGCACCCCTGGCGCCGCCCCCTTTTCACCTAAAATCTTGTCTGAATTCTTCTGCCCTGAGGAAAGTTTGCCTTCGCATAGCAACACTAAACTGCAACAATGATATATACCAGTAGGATGGGTGAAAGAAAACATTGCTTAAATGCTCATCTCTTTCCTGGCGACAGGAACCTACCTTTAAACGTGAAAGTTTAAACCCCCTCGCCACACTGTAATGGACGTATCCTGAAAGGCTGGCCTTCGTGGCGGATGATGGTTAGCACAGCACGCTACGTCGCCAGGGGTCTCGGCGTTCGAATCCCGCGGCCTCGTCATGGGTGTGTGAGGAGTGTCCCTTCATCAATTTAATTGTATCGCCACTCATCCTGCCACAAGAGCGAAGGGAAATAAACAAAATCACGAATCCTGAAAGTTCGAATTGCTTTGTAATTTTGTGTGCATACTTCTTTCCAACGGTAAGGGACTAAGGGTATAAAATATATAGGATCACAGTTAGTCCAGTGGCTAGTGAGAAAACTCTAGGAAGGAATCTCTTCACTTACGCCAACAGCAGTTACAGCATGCCATCACAGGTCGGACAACCCTAAGCCTGCGTTCGATTGGTTTTATTTTTAGAAAACAAGTGTTTAACAATTAACAATATTGATCTTTTTAGGTTGCACCGTGTCCTCAACGATTGTAAAGGTCGA
The DNA here is from genome assembly GCF_977018435.1 of Lepisma saccharinum. NCBI lineage: Eukaryota > Metazoa > Arthropoda > Insecta > Zygentoma > Lepismatidae > Lepisma > Lepisma saccharinum. The sequence goes on from NC_139230.1 coordinate 67,504,465, forward strand.
AACTTCTCGACACTCACTCTCTTTTTCTTCAGTTATTTTCGTTGTTTTTTATCTCTTGGGGTGACGATGAGAATGCATTTACGAGTGTACAATGGGACAAACACAACTACGTATACACTCTCATGCCTCGCACAAAATAAAAAATAAAATTAAAGGGATTCTTCTTTCGCGCCAATAAGTGCTCCTTGATAGCTTTGTAACGACTGGGGCATCCAAGGAGACTAACTTTCCATTTTAGACCGTCAATTTAGGTTTTAATCTTGCAAAAATTGTGTGAATCTGAAAATTTATACATCTGTTCTATTTGATGTCAAAACAACATATCAACAGTCCCGAAGCCCATCCTGAAATTCCAGGCGGTGGTCAACTTGGGATGCTGAATGCTGGAGAAGTGCAAGTTATCACTGGAATGGACGTTACGTGCAAGCAGCTAAACCCGCGGCTTTGAAATAGGGCTCCACCGAAAGAGAAATAAGCGGGCTTTAACTATGACTACACATATTGTCTTCCAGGACCGCACAAAAGGAACAAAAACTACCAAAGTCGATTTTTTTTCTATTTATCATTCTCAACGCTTTGATATCGCAGATGTCGAGAAGACACTCCTATAAAAGGTTTTTATCAAGCTTTAAACTTTCCGTTGACATCTATGTAGACCATGTGCAGAATTGTTACGCCACGGGATGTATTAAGCTCGTGTATTATTCTGGAAAAAAAATCAAGAGGCTACTTCTCTGATATATGCAGCAATAACGCTAGTGAAATAAAAATCAGGTGCAGAGAAACAAGAGGGAATATTCTTTTCTGGGTATTACGTCGCATTAAAACAGTGAAATTCATTTAATTAACATTTTTGTTGTGCCTATTTGTGGCGCGGTGGCTCAGTCGGTAACGCGTCTGACAACCATGCTAAAGGTCCCGGGTTCGATCCCCGGCCGGTTCAAATCCGGGAACTTTTCTAACGATGGAAGCGGCCCCGGCGCCCACCCAGCGTCGAATAACATGGGTACCTGGGGGAAACCCTGGGGGGTAAAGGCGGTCAGGGGCGTAATGCTGATCACATCACCCCCACTCACGACCGGATCAAGAAAGTGTGGGGCGTTACCCCCACACCCCCTATACGCCTTCATGGTGTGGTGCTAAGCACAGGGGAGCACTTTACCTTTTTACTTTTTTTGCCTTTTTGTGGCGAAGAGTTTTTGACAGCAGGGAATCTAAATTGTGAACACTTTTCATGCAAAATATAAATGAATTGTCAATAATTCAGGCATTTATATACATCGATAATACAGCCTGTAATTCTTGTTTACAAAGAAAGTTACTTGATCATTGTTTGAACAACTAATTTTTTAGGTATTCATGAATTCTAAATGAGTGATATTACACTTTACTAAAGCTGACGCCAATTATAGTCTAGTGACGGACACTCTCTTTCGGAGTTTCCCCTTGCCTCCTCCACACCCCTGGCCCTGTAGGGTTGCCTCGCTTGTTCTAAGATGTTCAGTTGACACTTTGCACCTTGTACAGTCAGGGACACTTCTGGATTATAACAATACCATTGACTTTCAAATAAATCATTCCAACCTACAAGTGTCCGTGACCGTACTTTTGCGGTTGGTTTCATTTTCGATGTTGTTTGTGAAAGGGCTATTTGGTTATCTATTTAGTATTAGTACAGTAGCTGCGATTAGGAGGGGGCGAGGGGGGGGCTGTTGCCCCCTCACTTCTCGCCACTCTTGCCCTCACACTATGCTAAATCTTATCTACAAAGGAAAATATACTGTTTTTGCCCCCCCCCCCCCCCAGTTTTGGTATCTTGCCCCCTGGTTTTGGAACCCAATCGTCGCCACTGAGTATTGAGGATTGAGGAGAAGCATCTTACGTGTGGAACATTAGCCGGTGGAATTGAAGCGTCCCGAAAGGACACTAGGAAGCAAAATAAAATAATCATTGCAAAGGTTAATAAGATTTTGAAGGATCTTGCAGACAACGAAAAATTTAGAAAGCTACATTTGCTTCAATGCGGTCTCTACAAAGATCAGCGGCTGCTGTATCTTTTCCGTCAGCATTGTTGTTAAGAATTGTTTCTTCTTTTTTGTCGCTTTCGATAATTACCTGTAGCTTCATGCATTCTATATTTTTAACATCGTACTCCATACATTTCATTCCGCATCCCTTCCGCACTCCTAGATGACTAATCTTCTGCCGCCGTTGTTACAGAGATAGAGAGAGAGAGTGTGTGTTGATTCTTACTGTGGAAGAGACGAATATAATGTTTTGTAGAATTACGGGAAATATTTGCATCCGCAGTAAGTAAATGAAGCCTGGCAAAAGCCACAGGTAGCGAGCGCGCAAGATCAATGCGCAGCAAAATTCGTTCAAATGAACCATAAAATATAGCTGACATCTTACGCTAATAACGTTGTAGCCTATTTGTTTTCAAAATTAATTTGAATATTTTATTACAAACTTTTGTCAATGAAAGTGTATAGGTGATCAATTAGAATGCAAGTTATAGTTCTTGTCTAATGTTACGGCGGGCGCTCTACATTCTGCCAAGAGAAGTGGGGATCGGGGAAGCGACCAACCCAGCGCGATAAGAAACGCAGCAGCAGTGTTGTCAACTCTAGCGAGAAGTCGCTAAACTGGCGGATTTGTAATGCTAGTTGGCGACAAAAGACGTGAAAAAGTGACGAGCGACTTTTCTGGCTACTTCGTGTGCTCTTTAGCAACTAATCTGGAGAATTCACAAAATATATGCGTAGGTACGTCTAAATACCGTTTCATAGTTATTAAATAAGTAAACACCCTCGCAATTCGCTTCTGATGCGCAAAGATAAACCGAAGCAAAGCGTATCCCCTTTTCCAGTAAGGTTTGTGATGTTTGTAAACATCACTGCTCACAGCTCATTGTTATCCGATACTCCTCCTGGCTCCGTTGCGGCTGAGTTATTATAAAACAGAACGTTTGACTTCGCGGTCGCGTCGTGCGTGGGTTCAGATTGTAGTTTTTTGTGTAGTGTGTGGTGACAAAGGAAGTGCTAGTGTAAATTATAAAGTTTGTGTGTGGATTTGTGCGCAGACCAGGACAGGGTAGTGTCCAGTATGGGAAAACCGCAATACAAGCACATTGCTGGAAAGAGTGGGGAAAACTCTACAAATGGTTGGCCCCTGTCGATCGATAGTGACACGGCGAAAGCGTACTGTAAGTACTCCAAAGTAGAACTATCTGTATGCCAAAGCTACTGATCTGAAATAAAACTTTCGGAAACACAGAAACATAAAGTCAGATCTGGTTACTTCTGTTCTGCAAAACAGCAGAAAAACAGTTGAAACCGGAAAATTTAAATACTTCTAGTGCTGAAGCTGGTTTAGCTTTATTCGTTGCCGAACACTGTTCATTGCTAACCGTGAATCACTTGTCCGAATTATGTATGAAAAAGTTTAGTGACTGACAGCTGCAGTGCACCATGCATTCGTCTGCATAAAACCAAGTGCACAGAAATAATAAACAACGTTCTTGCAATGCATTTCCTCGTTGATGTAGTACCTGACATCGGTAATCAGTGTGAAGTGCAGCGTTCAGAGGAAGAGGAAAGTAACGAGGAAATATTTTTATAGGCAAGTACTAGATTTTTTCACCTTTTTGCTATTTTTTAAAAGTACATTTCATTTAGCGACTTTTTCTAGAGCATTTACATTTCATTTAGCTACTTTCTAGTGGATTTTCTAAGGACTTTTAGCGACTTTTACGGTCAAGTTGTTGGCAACACTGCGCAGCAGCCTTGTGTTAGTAAGCTGCTGTAGTATGAGGTGCGTGAAGCACCTCCTCCCGCGACGTCGTAAGTCTAGGCGCATACGCTGTGGTCGGGTTGGTCTGCTGAATTTTCCTCGCTTCCCACCTTTCTTGCCAGCATATAGATCGTTTGCCGTAAGAGTAGACAACAGCTATAATTTACGTTCTATTTGATCGCGTATAAATCTTTCAGTTGAAATTGTTGCTTATTAAAAAACTGTAGGTAGATGGTGTGACCTTGACTGGATTATTTTGGTGGCGTCGGCTTTAGGAGAATGTTTTACTTTTATTAATTTCATCATATCATCACTCATCCCTATCTTCTCAAATGAGCCAAAAGTGGCACAAAAAACGAAGTAAAATAAAGCAAATCAATCAATCAGTGTGTCGAGACCACCTCTCCATCGTTCGACAAGAGTTTGTGTAATACCCAGACACAGGGCGATACTGTCTCGAACCCTTGAAAATATTGCTCACATGCACAGGTTCGGATTTGAAAACTATCTTGAATCAAATCGCTCTAAGTGACAGCTTACAAATGGTTAGTGTTTATGCAGAAAAAGATAAATTCGAAATTAGGTTTCTGTCCGAAATCAGGATTCTCCTGGGCCGAGACCGAGTGGAACACCCTGTATTTCATATATACATTTCATTCATTCTCTCATCTGATCATCTTCTAGGTCAACGTGACGGTACACATATTTTATGTTAAATAAATCAATATAAGTAAATATCAACATGACTTAACGGTGTTCCAATGGAAGTGAAGAAAATTCAACCATGGCTTAAATGTCCAGAATTAAGATATATTTTAAAACAGTTTTATCTAGACATCCCAACTGACAATACTAACAGCGATCAGCCTCCAACGCATCACAATATCCATCGAAATAATAGTATCTGATGCCATGCAATGGTGGTGGTAGATGCACATTGCAAGGTGGTTCGATTTCCACTTTAAACTGTAGGTCCAGTCCCGATTAGCCTTTCTGTGCATAAAGCGATGTTAAGAACTAACCCAAACAAGTAACAAGTCCATGTGATGAAAATTCAAATATATTCTTTTTATAAAATTAATTTTTCATTCTACCACAATTTAGTCTATCTCCCTAAGATACAACTCCCCATTTATTTCCTTTTATTTCCCACACACCTCATTAAATCACAAAATCAGTAAGTGTCTTTGTTATGTTTCTAGAGTAATACAGGATATAATTGTAAAGATTAGTGAGAATACCAGGTAGGAATGTGTTCTGTACATTTCGCAGGGGGAGCAGTTGCCCCCCTGCCCCCCTCTAGCTACGGGCCTGCATTTATTTCCTTTCACCTTACGTCGACTAATTGCGCGAGGTATAAAATGGCCACCGTACGTTCCTCGCCTGTCGTACCGCTTGCACCGTTACTAAGCCATCCGAAACCAGCTTGTTCCACCCCTTTTGGCGCGGAGACGCTCTCGTACATTGTTGCAACTTTTATTCCCATATGATTTGGTATGGAGGGCGGTGCTTGGGTTGCGGCGTGATCGACGGCAGATTACTGACAGCTGGCGCAGTCAATGGGGGCCGAGTTATGACCGTCAAACACAGCGCGCGCTTCGAATGAACTGCCAATCATCATGTAGTTCCTCTCTATTCACGTTTTACGAACACTATTGTGTTTAGTTGGTTCCTCGCTTCGGGGTTTGGTGCTTGTGGCTTCCTCTTACATAACGTTTCGTCAACGCAGTGTGTGACCTAAGAAATAACAAATGAATAACGATTCCTCGCATTACTCTTAAGTTTGCACCTTCCTCTCTTGGGGGTGCTGTGCTTGTCCGCACATTCTTTGTCAATATCTCAACTTCCATGGAGTGTATAGCAGCCACACCCAGATTCCCGCTATCCTCGGGAGTAGCTCTATTACGTGTAAAAATCTCAGTCCAATCAGAGCACTTTTAAAACTTCCTCGCTTTGGCGTGAAAAGTCCAGCTTCCTCTTAATGGAGGGTGGGAAAACAGGGGTGTGTGTGTGTGTGTGTGGGTACATCGTTCCCTCCCCGAGAGAGAGGTTTACGAAGGTCACGATATATATAAACATTTGGGTCCCGGACTTGGAAAATTACGATAAGATGCACTCATCTTTCAAAAGATTAGAGAATGAGAGAATAAGAGGATGAGAAGATGGGAGGAGAGGTTTACGAAGATCACGATATATATAAACATTTGGCCCCGTTGATTCCAGCACTCCAACTTCATCTCTAATGTTGACGACAATATTCTAAAAATAGAGAGAATGAGAGAATGAGAGATTGAGAGATTGAGAGATTGAGAGAATAAGAGGATAAGAGAAGAGGTTTACGTAGGTCACAATATATAAACATTTGGTCCCAAACTTGGAAAATTACGATAAAGTGCACTCATCTTTCAAAAAATAAGAGAATGAGAGAATGAGAGGAGAGGTTTACGTAGGTCACGATATATAAACATTTGGTCCCAGACTTGGAAAATTACGATAAGGTGCACTCATCTTTCAAAAAATAAGAAAATAAGAGAATAAAAAAATGAGAGAATAAAAAAAGATGAGAGGATTAACAGGAGAATAAAAAGAGAATGAGAGAACAATAAGAAAGATGAGAAAGATGAGGAGGATGAGAGAATGAGAGCTCATCTTTCACTCATCACTGCCTTTTTGCCCCCGTGAAACATCGTCAGCGCACTAAATGAGGCGCGGAACAGGAAGAGAAAGTGAGTTTTTCAACTTTTTGTAGTCGTTTGGTCAAGAAATCAAAGTTGCGGTGGGAGTCACAATTTTTATCTACTCACGCTGCCTCCGAAATTTTGGAACGTGGCCGAAGGAAAGGGACTCGTGAACGACATCATCAACAAGTTACCTTTCGAGATGCATCTACCTGGCTACCAGTACTGCGGACCGGGTACCAAACTCGAGAAAAGATTGGAGAGAGGAGACAAGGGTGTGAATCCGTTGGACGCGGCATGCAAAGATCACGACATCGCCTACAACACCACGCAGACGGATCTGGACGCACGTCACGAAGCAGACAAAAAATTGGAACATGCAGCTTTCGAAAGGTTCGTGAGCAGAGACGCATCGCTGGGTGAACGGGTCGCCGCACTGGGTACCACCATCGCCATGAACACGAAACAAAAATTGGGGTGGGGTATATAAATAACATACCGTAAAAAACTACACAAGAAAAAATCTCAGAATATATATATAAATAACATACCGTGAAAATAACACATAGAGCATCAACATGAAGCCCAAGGGTGTCGTGTACCAGATACCATACTCCAATCTAAAAAATCTAGGTGCTCTCGATGGGTTACTCACCAAGAAACAACGCGAGAAGAAACGTTCTTGCTTGTCGAAAGGACACGGAATAAAATTACTGCTCAGCACACCTCAATTGAAAAGATTGCAGCGTTCGCGGAAACAGCAAAAGATCGGAGGTTTCATATTCAGCATCCCCGCCATCCTGGCAGCATTGGGGGCCGTGGGAAGTTTGGCCGGCGGAAGTGCCGCCATCGCGAAAACCGTCATCGACTCGAAGAAGAACAAAGCGGAATTGGAAGAACAGAAACGTCACAACCTGGCCATGGAGAAGAAAGGGGGGAAGGGCGTGATGAAGAAGTTTAAAAAAAAGAAACAACAGCACTCACCAACCGAGACATTGAATCTCTGATCGGACCGTTACGAATCAAACACTTCAGAGGAGTTTTCATGTCCGACTCGTTACCTTCAAGCGTTAAAAGAAGAGAATGCGGAGTAGTCAACTTGGACGGTCAAGAAAATCCAGGCACGCATTGGATATGTTACCACAAAAATGATGATAAAGCATTCGTTTTCGATTCTTTCGGAGGTGTTCCACCTACAAATTTAATTCATTATCTGAAAACGAACAAAACCTCTATATACTACAACGACGAACGCATTCAAAATTTCGGAGACGTGAACTGCGGCCATCTCTGCCTCTCCGTGCTCGCGTTTCTCTCTAAAATAAATAACCCTACGATCGAGGATTTCCAGAAAGCATTGTGGAACCTCAAACAGCATCACTAGGATGGGCGTGTTCCATCTCACGAGCGAATCTTCAATCTTGAAACTCACGCTGCACGACGACATCGTCTATCCTAAATCCGTGGCTCTGCGTGCATTCTACAGCATGTACCTTATACCTAACGTCACGCAGCACAACAACAAAATTAGCGTCGGAAGCGAACACATCGTCGTCACGCCAGGACAATACAATCTTTCCACTTTGCAAGCTCAATTACCCAAAGGCACATACCTTTCTCAAAATTCGGTCACGCACAGAGTGGAAATCCTATCCGCGACGGAGACCGTGGACCTGGGCACCATGGGAGAACTTTTAGGTTTCGAGAACAACCACCCAAAACTCGAAGCTGGCATCAAGCACGTAGCAACCAACATTCCTAAATTCTTGGCCATAGAGACTCTGAACGTACACTGCAACGTGGCGGAAGGTATGATCACGAAATCTTCGGACGGATTATTAGGAAGTCACAAGCAGACGGGAATCATAGCCACTTTCAAACCAAGTTCCGAGTTCATGGAACCGATCATCTACACGCCCTCTTCGCCGATCTATTTTCCAGTATGTCGCAACCGCATAGACGACATAGAGTTGGTGGTGACGAACGAGAAAGGAGACGTGGTGGATTTCGCAGGTGCCACTACGACGGCCATCGTGGAGATCAACGTATAATAAATAACCATACATGTAAAATGGAGCAAATCGAAAGTTACGAATTGCAATCTTTCCCTCCCAACCGTCGCACGTTCGCCAATCTGAACGAAGCGAACAGGGAGATCGAATACGACGTGGACGTAGGCGACGGGTTCATTCATCCTCACAGAGCGGACCTCTACCTTCAATTCGACGTGGTGAAGAAGGAAAGCGGAGACGCGTTTCCCGCAGCAGCAAACTTGATACTCGTGGACAACTTCGTGCCTCACCTGTTCTCGCAGGTGGAGGTGAGGAAACACAACACCGTCATCGACAGAATAGATTATCCAGGCATCACGTCGACGGCAGTGGGAACGTTGAAATTATCCAAAACGGACGCAGCGTACTACCAGGCCGGGGGATTCGAAGCCGGGACCAAAATATCGACGAGAAGTCACACGGTGCTCTTTCCCATGCGTCTGCTGCCTGGTTTCTTCTCGGACTACAAGGAGATCATGTGGAAGGGAGGACTGAGGGTCACGTTTCGAAGAGCGGCCAACGACAACGACGCACTAATGCGATACGCTACTTTGGGTCCGGACGGCACCACGCCGATAGCCAACACTTTACCCGAAGCAGCGAAATGCGTCATCCGGAGCATGGAATTGAGAATGCCGGTGGTGGAATACGAAACGAACTACGCCCTCAAGTACAAAGCGGAGATCTTGAAAAGTCCGCAGGTGCCGATTCACTTTCACGGTTACCAGTGCGTGCAGAAGATGGCGTCGGGAAGTCACATGGAATTCGACGTGACGACACAGTTCAACAACATACAGTTCGACATGCCAGATTTCGTCGTAGTGCTTTTTCAGACCGGACGCGATAACGATCAGGAAAAAAATTCCAGCAAGTTCGACGAATGCAAGATCAAGAACGTTTATCTGAAGAACGGTAGGAACGAAGTGTTCCCGCGCGAGAATTACAACCTCGACATGACCAAAGACGATTACCTCAAACTTTACGAAGCTTACACGGCTTACAAACGCGTGACCGAAGGAAGCGTGGACGTGTACTACGCGCCCAGCGAATTCAAAGCACGGAGACCCATGACCGTCATCAACACCACGAAAAGAAAGCAAGTGGTGGTCAACGATCGTACCAACATAAAGATTGTATGCGAGTTCCACGATGCCTTGCCTGCAGATACTCTGTGCAGTGTCATTCTTATTGCAGAGAAAACATTTGTGTATGACGTCAAGAATGAAAGAGTGACTGAACAGTTTTAAATAAATAAAAAAAAAATGTGGAATTTTATATATATAAGTACAAATTGCAATTAGCAGTTTCCAGAAGTTTAATTTTGCTGTGCCATGCATGCATGTAATCGAGGAAGTGGAAGTAAATTAAAATTGTTTTTTTTTCGCATTGCCTATTACTTTTTGTTGCACTCTGGGCAGGTCTTACTAGTTTGGAGGCGATAGTGGCCCCACGGAAGTGTATGGACCCCACATTCAAGAATACACCTCTTGTCGTCGTGTGCATCCAGAGCAACTTTCCTGACAATATTAGTTGTAAGCACATGATCGACGCTTTGGATACGATGCTCTTTTTGTAGAATGGGCGATTTTGTTCTGAGGCACTCGAGGTAATCCTCAAACTTGAGGTGCTCCCGAACCACTTGCCTGCTTACACCCTTTGCCTTTTTTTGTTACAGAACCCTCAGCCCGGATCGCATAGGCTTTGGCACGAAGTCCAGCAAACTCCACAATCACATCCCCGTCTTTCTCGTCCTTGAGTTTGCCGGGTATTTTTTTGTTCCGGGGCAGAATTCCATACCGGTTTAGCTGGGGATAGCCCGATGTGTCGAAGAGCTTGACAAGAGCTGGAACTTTGGCTATATCACCATACGCATCGGCCGTGCGAACATGGTACACCAAGCTGTCTGTGTCTGTGTAGAGGAGCGAGATATTGTGGTTGTAGTGTGCACGTAGTATGTCGTAATATGTTTCGAACATGCACAACTTGCTCAGATCCAAAACTGCAGCTCCCACATAGATGGGCTTGTTGAGTAGCACCTTGCCCCGGTTCATGTGAATCAGAGACATCTGTTCGTTGTAAATTGTTCGAGACCTGAACAGCGGGCTTGCAACAAGTCGACGACACTGTGTTTTCTTCGTCACCAACCTCACATCAACGCGATTTCGCACATTCTCCATGGTCTTCCCAAATACCGCATTGTTCATTAATTTGAAAAAATCGCGATCAAGTTCCGAAGTGGCATCAGTGCGATGTTTGGTGTTCAGTTCGATGTACGGCTTCAACCATGGAGACTGCCTGAACAAGAGCACGTGGTAAACTGCTTTGATCGAGACCCCTTGCTGCATTAACCACTGGAGGTTCCGGTAGTGTAGCACATAACGCTTTTTGGGCTCCAAGTCCATGACGAGCTTCGGTTGATCCGAGCCAGGTGGACACTTGACTTCCGGAGCAGGCGAAAGGTCACAGAATGTATCCTGCAGCTTCTCGGGGAAGTCAAGGTCCACCTCGGCAAAAAACCCAAACTCGTCGCACTCTTTTTCGATGTCGTGGTATAAAGCATCAACCAACTTAAACTGTCCTGTTGGGAGTGGCTGCATCATGGAGTGCCCGTAAAGATTATTCACATCAGTGTACATGATGTAGCTTGATGGTTGGGAGGGGTCGTAACCAGTGGCCATGTGGTGATTGTTGGCGTGTGCGAAGCGTTGCGACACTTGGACCATGCCGCCCCGGATAGCTCTCTCGATGAAAAGCATGATATCATTATCGGAGATAAGTGAAAGTTTAACTTTAGTCAGCAGGAGCATGGCCGACCATGCCAGTCCAGGAAGGCTGTAAAAATATACAGGGTCCAGGTTGTAAATTTTTATCGCAGTTGCCCGAAACGCCTGGAACACATCGGCAAGAAGCGTCACATCAAGCTTCAGGTATGCATCGTGGTAATCACCGAAAGTTCGGCAACCCAACTTGACCCACATAGACTGAGCATGCTTGTACTCCTCGTCGGTAATACCTGAACCTCTCAGTTGGCTGTAGAACTTATCCTGGGGAGGCAGCAACTCTTCTTCGAACTTGGAAGGGTCGGTGACGTATTCGTAGGGGTAGACCCCTTTACGTCTGATGAGTGCGACATCTAAGTTCGGGAAACTTGATGTGGTAATGGCTAGTTGGTCGTCTCTGAGCTTCCCAGCAAGAGCATCGAGGCTTGCCTGGAGGAACCTCAGAGAGTCGAGGAACCGAAGCTCGATGTTGTTGTTTGAGTTGGGGATCGGCACCCACTTGCTGATGCTAATATAACGTTCCTCGTTCTGTGCCAGGACATTGATTCTCGCATTGTCGTACCCTAGATGTGTAACCAAGTGATGGAAATCATATCCCGAGCCATTGTGAAAAAAGACCGGTATGAAGCGCGGGTCCCTGGCTCTCAAGTTACATCTGTTGCACCACGGGCCAATGTAGCTTCCGCTCCCATAATGGTCATGGTGGTGGACCTTTTTGTTATCGTCAGTGAAGACCGAGTTGCAAACAGGACAATTTAGAGCCATTTCGTGCTGATGCTTGTCTTCCGGAGACAGAGGCAGCATGGGCTTGGGGGCCAACAGCACCTTCCCTATCTTGATGCCTTCCTGTTGCATTCTCTCCAGGAAGTGTTTGACCGGGTCGGGACCGCGATACACATAGGGCTCGGAGGCAATATGTTGGTCTCGCCACACCACAACATAGGAGTAACTCGAGGCCTCGTGGATTTGGAAAGGAATGGTAGAGGATGTTTCGGGGTTGGGCTCGCAGTTAGACAGAGGTTGAAGAAAGGCCTCGAAGTCTGCTACAATATAGGCAGGATGCTTCACCATAGCACTGTGCATGCGAAAACACTCTACTGCACCAGGTTCGGGCAGGATAGTTCGTGCAGGCTTGTTGGTACCACAGTAGAACATGTGGCGAGCTAGCTTCTCAGCAGCAATGTTGGGACCTCTGATGCGCCGGTAATCCTGCTGTTCTCGATTATGAAATGTAGCCAAGCACCTGCGACACACCTCGACGTGGCGACTATCACTGCTCCGTTGGGTCGAAACAAGCCGAGAGAGGGAACGGATAAGGGTGTAATGGTGATGGGTTTCGTCCTTGATGAGCAGGAGGTTGATTTCTCGTACCTCGTTGTTGTTGCTCACGTTGCTCACCCGGATGGGGTGGACCTCATTTTTGTTCTCGGTGAGACCGTAAACATTGATGGCTAATTGTAGGCCCAACAAGTCACGAGCACGAACCTCAAACTTGCGAATATGCGAGACTTCTACAGGGTAGGCAATCCCGGCCATTGCATCCTCCAGTTCCGACTCATACTGCTTGTAGTGTGCAACATAGCGTGGACTGTTTTCCCTAGGTATAGGGTGTAATGCTGCCAGCACCGACCAGAGGAAGCATTTGGTGTCTTTGTTCTGAATATTGAGAACAGCTTTTCTTGCTTCAACCTCGGGTGGCAGGGCAATATAGCTAGACCCTGCCAGTGGCAGGGACTTGCTAAGTTTCAGACAAAGTTCGTGGGGGTCGCCACACAGCGAACCGCCCGAGCCTTTAGCCTGATGCTCCTCGTGCTTTGCCACAAACTCCTCGACAAACTTGTCGTAGATGCTGTCGAGGTCAGTGATATCTGCCTGATGCAGTGTTTTTGCTTTTGTGGCATGGAAGAATTTATATATTTCATCAGACGGTTTCTTATACTTGCAGCATAGCACAGCATAGAATTTAGTGGAGTATGTAGCCAATGCATCGTTGAAGATGGATATTATCTTAGCTCGCTCGCTCTCCAGAAAACTACGCACATCGCAGAAGCTGTCTGATGTTATGTTAAAGTCTTCTAATAAATGCTCAAACGCAAATCGGTCTGCTTTCTTCGCCAGCTTGACGCGTTTGGCAGGTGGCGATGCATCGAGGGAGGTTACTTCTACCTTTCGCTTGGAAGGTTGCGGTAGAGATGTTCCAGTGCTTTTGCAAGTAAGCTGGTGTCGCTTGAAGTTGGCAATAGAAAAATTTTTTCCACAATTAGAGCACAGTTTGGTTGCACATATTCGCTTTCCCGGCACACAAGTACGACAGTGTCTTTGAAAATTTTTACTTGACACAGCAATTTGGCACGTAGGGCAATTTTTTTCAGAACGCATAATGCAGAGATTTTTTGGGGGTATGTTATTTAATACCTAATGCTGTGCAATGCAAAATATAATTGTTAATTTTTTTTTTTAACTATTTTCTATGACCTTATTTGGGTTTTTTTTTCGCCAAATTATATGCTTCTAGTCTCCTATACAATACAATATACGAACAATATTGTCAACAGTATCATATTTGAGCAGGTCGCTTGTCACCTAAACACTACAGCTCACAGGTTGGCAAAATCTGACATGAAAGCAGATAATACGCTTAAGTCTTATTTATATATAATTTTCACGGACGTACAATATTGTCAACAGTATCATATTTGAGCAGGTCGTTTGTCACCTAAACACTACAGCTTACAGGTTGGTAAAATCTGACATGAAAGCAGATAATACGTTTAAGTCTTATTTATATATAATTTTCACGGGTGTATAATATTGTTAATAGTATCATATTTGAGTAGATCGTTTGTTATTTAAACACTACAGTTCACAGGTTGGCAAAATTTGACATGAAAGCAGATAATACGCTTAAGTCTTATTTATATGTAATTTTCACGGACGTACAATATTGTCAACAGTATCATATTTGAGCAGGTCGCTTGTCACCTAAACACTACAGCTCACAGGTTGGCAAAATCTGACATGAAAGCAGATAATACGCTTAAGTCTTATTTATATGTAATTTTCACGGGCGTACAATATTGTCAACAGTATCATATTTGAGCAGGTCGCTTGTCACCTAAACACTACAGCTCACAGGTTGGCAAAATCTGACATGAAAGCAGATAATACGCTTAAGTCTTATTTATATATAATTTTCACGGGCGTACAATATTGTCAACAGTATCATATTTGAGCAGGTCGTTTGTCACCTAAACACTACAGCTTACAGGTTGGTAAAATCTGACATGAAAGCAGATAATACGCTTAAGTCTTATTTATATGTAATTTTCACGGGCGTACAATATTGTTAATAGTATCATATTTGAGTAGGTCGTTTGTTATTTAAACACTACAGTTCACAGGTTGGCAAAATCTGACATGAAAGCAGATAATACGCTTAAGTCTTATTTATATATAATTTTCACGGACGTACAATATTGTCAACAGTATCATATTTGAGCAGGTCGCTTGTCACCTAAACACTACAGCTTACAGGTTGGTAAAATCTGACATGAAAGCAGATAATACGCTTAAGTCTTATTTATATATAATTTTCACGGGCGTACAATATTGTCAACAGTATCATATTTGAGCAGGTCGTTTGTCACCTAAACACTACAGCTCACAGGTTGGCAAAATCTGACATGAAAGCAGATAATACGCTTAAGTCTTATTTATATATAATTTTCACGGACGTACAATATTGTCAACAGTATCATATTTGAGCAGGTCGTTTGTCACCTAAACACTACAGCTTACAGGTTGGTAAAATCTGACATGAAAGCAGATAATACGCTTAAGTCTTATTTATATGTAATTTTCACGGGCGTACAATATTGTTAATAGTATCATATTTGAGTAGGTCGTTTGTTATTTAAACACTACAGTTCACAGGTTGGCAAAATCTGACATGAAAGCAGATAATACGCTTAAGTCTTATTTATATATAATTTTCACGGACGTACAATATTGTCAACAGTATCATATTTGAGCAGGTCGCTTGTCACCTAAACACTACAGCTTACAGGTTGGTAAAATCTGACATGAAAGCAGATAATACGCTTAAGTCTTATTTATATATAATTTTCACGGGCGTACAATATTGTCAACAGTATCATATTTGAGCAGGTCGTTTGTCACCTAAACACTACAGCTCACAGGTTGGCAAAATCTGACATGAAAGTAGATAATACGCTTAAGTCTTATTTATATGTAATTTTTACGGGTGTACAATATTGTCAACAGTATCATATTTGAGCAGGTCGCTTGTCACCTAAACACTACAGCTTACAGGTTGGTAAAATCTGACATGAAAGTAGATAATACGCTTAAGTCTTATTTATATGTAATTTTTACGGGTGTACAATATTGTCAACAGTATCATATTTGAGCAGGTCGCTTGTCACCTAAACACTACAGCTTACAGGTTGGTAAGATCTGACATGAAAGCAGATAATACGCTTAAGTCTTATTTATATGTAATTTTTACGGGTGTACAATATTGTCAACAGTATCATATTTGAGCAGGTCGCTTGTCACCTAAACACTACAGCTTACAGGTTGGTAAAATCTGACATGAAAGCAGATAATACGCTTAAGTCTTATTTATATGTAATTTTCACGGGCGTACAATATTGTCAACAGTATCATATTTGAGCAGGTCGCTTGTCACCTAAACACTACAGCTCACAGGTTGGCAAAATCTGACATGAAAGCAGATAATACGCTTAAGTCTTATTTATATGTAATTTTCACGGGCGTACAATATTGTTAAGAGCGTCAGTTTCCGTAGAGCTTTTTTTTTCCATCTTCCCTCTATACAGTGAAGCTGTAGAAGACACAATTAGCTAACCTAGCATACAACATACTTTCCTAATTAATATGGATATTGTCACACATTCCTCTTATTTTATACTGTTGTAAATGGAAAAGATTATGTACGGTAAATGTTTTGTACATTATAGGGAAAAAATGCAAAATATCCCCCAACTTTAATTCGATCCACCTCTGAATCGAATTTTTACATATTTTCACGCCGGCACATATGTTGTTCTATTTTGCTTCTTTTACTTGCCTTGCTTAATTAACTCTCGCTAATTAGCATTTTTTTGGAAGAAGTCAACTAGAACAACATATGGCGGTATGAGAAATATGCAAATTAAAGAATATTTTAGTAATATAAGGGCCCTAGCAATTAGCTTCGTCGACTAAGAGTACTCTTTTAAACATCTTCAGCTATCGTATTACTACGTGAAGACGTTTAAAATGTTTGGGTGTTGAAAAAGTTTGACCTATTTTTTATTTCTATTGTTTGCTAATAGATGGCGCTAATAGTACCCCCTCCCCTCCCTCTCCCCTCTTCTCCTCTGCTGTATGACAAATAGCACAAACATAAAAATCAAGATTTTGGAGAGCAAACCATAAAATTTGCATGCATCTGATGTCGAACTAGGAACTTTATCTTTCGGGGAGTCAACATTATTTTTTTACTCAGTCGTCATATAACATGAACACACGCAAACATTCACATGTGCTTTTTATTATTTCGTGTTCGGTAAGTACAAGTATATTCTTACATAAATTATTGTTTAATTTAATAAATTGTAAACTCGGAGCCTGCTATACTAACACTCCTTCTGTCTATTGAAAGCGAATGTTGCGTGCATACGGAAATAACACAGAAAAAAAAAGCGGATGGAAGCAATTTAAAATCAGTGGAGCAAGGTTAGTATTACGAGAGCGTAAAAACATGTGCTTTCATTCAACTTCGAAAAATAAGAATAAATGTGTGCATACAGAACACATATGCTTTCTTTTCACAGTTGTAAAATCATATAAATTGTACATGAAGTAAGTTACGGGAAGGCTCTCTCTTTTATGTCTGTGTATATGTATGTTGTACAATTAGGTACAAGTATTGTACAATTAGGTACAAATTGTTGTACAATTATTTTCCCCAGTTGTCCAGTTGGAGTTGGGGGCATAACACTGGTACTATTTGTAATCACAGTGCTTACTCATGTATTTTGTTTAATATTTTATTTCAAATTTACTGTCAGAAACTAGTGTTGCCAGTTCCTGGATGTAGGTTTACCTACTCTGTTGGTTGTCACTGTCAAGCTTCCAGTATTCGTACAGCATAAAAAGCTATAACCCCCCTCTCAAAATATATACATTGTATACGCCAAGATGCTCAATAGCCTAGCAACACATCATGAAAAAACATGCCAAGAGGACCCAGTGGGTTTATAAGTCAGTGCTGCCAACTCCTATTTGTAGGTTAGCTTAACCTGTAAAAAAATCATATAGTAGAATTTTTGTAGAGTGGGTAGGCAACACCGACGAGCCTCAAATAATAATTCAAGACTCGTCGGTGTTGGCAATTTCTATTTGTAGGTTAGCTTAGCCAGTAAAAGATCATATAGTGGAATTTTCTTCGGATGGGTTGGTAAAACCCAAGCCTCAAAAAAAAACATCCAATAGAGTTGCCAAATATAAAAAGAGGACAATAGGCCCCCCCTCATAAAAGGCTACAGTAAAAACCCACAGTGTCGCCAACACTAGGCCCCCCAACAGTGTTGCCAGACATAAAAAATACATGGACCCCTCAGACCCTTTAATAAAAATTTACAGTGAAAAAAACCCAGTAGGTTAACAACACTGTCAAAAAATCTACGGTAGTGTTGCCAGATGTAAACAGGGAGCAATAGACCCCCCCCCCCTCATAAAAAGCTACAGTAAAAACCCACAGTGTTGCCAACTCTGTGCCCTCAAAATATACATCATAAAAGGCTACGACGAGCCTCAAATGATGATTCGAGCCTCAGTGAAAAAAAACCCAGTAGGTTAACAACACTGTCAAATTACGGCAGTGTTACCAGATGTAAACAGAAGGCAATAGACCCCCCTCATAAAAGGCTACAGTAAAAACCCACAGTGTTGCCAACTCTGCCCTCAAAATATACATCATAAAAGGCTACGACGAGCCTCAAATGATGATTCGAGCCTCAAATGATTATTCAGTACCGGGCCACCTACACTACTTACTTACCAGATTGATAAAAAATGGTTTTCAAACTACTCTACTTCTATGCACACACATTTTTCATACATCTTTTATTAAGACATCCACTAACGTAAGCTGGCGAGGTGATCTAGAAACCGGTCCTGAAAATAGACACGAGGCTGTGAAGTGATGAGTACCACTTTTTTCTATGGTGGTACTGAAAATCATAATTTTGGAACAGGCTTTTTCATACATAATAGAATTATCTCGGCTCTTAAAACAGTAGAATTTATTAATGATAGGATATCATATGCAGTTTTACAGGGTAGGTGGTGTAAAATTATTTTAATAAACATACATGCACCAACGGAAGATAAAGATGATAATACTAAAGATGATTTTTATACAGAGTTAGAACAGGTCTTTGATAAATTTCCTCAGTATGATATGAAAATTCTGTTAGGTGACTGTAATGCACAGATTGGCAAAGAAGAGACATTTAAACCCACGATTGGTAAAGAAAGTCTTCATGAATTAAGTAATGATAATGGTATAAGATTGATTACTTTTGCAACCTCAAAGAATTTAATTGTGAAAAGTACCACTTTTAAACA
Source organism: Lepisma saccharinum (assembly GCF_977018435.1). NCBI lineage: Eukaryota > Metazoa > Arthropoda > Insecta > Zygentoma > Lepismatidae > Lepisma > Lepisma saccharinum. The sequence continues at coordinate 67,523,425 of NC_139230.1, forward strand.
TAAATATACCTGGTCTTCTCCAGATGGTAAAACTCATAATCAGATAGATCATATTCTCATTGATAAGAAAAGGCATACTAGTATAATTGACGTTCGTACACATAGAGGTGCTGACTGTGCCAGTGACCATTATTTAGTAATTGCTAAATTAAGAGAAAGACTCTCAGTGATAAATCATAAGCAACAAAATCTAAAAGTTCTAAAATTTGACACAGGAAAGTTTACTGATGAAAGAATTAAGAAAGATTACCAAATTAAACTGTCAAATAGATTTGATGTTTTGCAGGATTTAAATGATGATGAAAATATAAATGAAACAGACGTAAATAAGAATTGGGAGCACATACGTAATGCAATAGAATCAGCAGCTAAAGAAAGTATAGGATACCATAAACCGAGAAAAAGTAAGCCATGGTTTGATAATGAATGTCATAATCTAATAGAAATAAGAAATCAGGCTAGACTTAGGTGGTTAAATAACTCTGATGATACAAATCTAAACAATTATAATAGAATAAAGCGAGAAGTTAACCGCACCTTTAGAAGTAAAAAAAGAGATTACTTGAAAAGCAAAATTAACGAAATTGAAACAAACAGCAAAAATAAAAATATCAGAGATTTATATAAAGGTGTAAATGAGTTTAGAAAGGGGTGGCAACCTAAAGTAAACTTGATAAAAGATAAAGACGGTGATTTTCTTTCTGACCCAAGCGATATTCTAAATAGATGGAAGAACTACTTTAATGACCTTTTAAATGTCCATGTAGGAGATAAATCAGAAGTGAATGAAGTACACACAGCAGAACCTTTAGTTCCAGAACCTAACTTGACTGAAGTTAAAGATGCTATTAAAAGGCTAAAGAATAACAAAGCACCTGGCATTGATTTAATACCAGCTGAGTTAATTAAATATGGTGGAAATTCATTAATATGTCAAATTCATAAATTAATTTGTTTAATATGGAATAAAGAAGAAATCCCTCAACAGTGGAAAGACTCCATAATTGTTCCTGTGTTTAAAAAAGGTGATAAAATGAACTGCAATAATTACCGTGGAATTTCTCTACTCTCAACAACATATAAAATATTATCTAACATTCTTTTAACAAGACTAACCCCATATGCTAATGAAATTATAGGTGATTATCAATGTGGATTTAAACGCAACAGATCAACTACAGATCAAATTTTTCACATCAGACAGACACTTGAAAAAAAGTGGGAATATAATCAAAATGTCCATCAGCTATTCATTGATTTCAAAAAAGCATATGATTCGGTCAAAAGAGATAAATTATATAATATATTAGTAGAGTTTGGAATACCTAAGAAGCTTGTTAGTATGATAAAAATATGCACCAGTGAAACAGAAAGTAAAATTCGTGTGGGTATTAATATGTCTGAGAAATTTACAATTCATGATGGGTTAAAACAAGGAGATGCATTATCTCCATTGCTCTTTAATTTTGCCTTAGAATATGCTGTTAGGAAGGTAAACGAAACTAAAGAAGGACTAAAATTAAATGGTGTGACTCAGTTGTTAGCATATGCAGATGATGTAGACTTACTGGGGGATGATGTAAATACAATTAAGAATAATGCTAAAATATTTTTCAAAACTGCTAAAGAGATAGGTTTGGAAGTTAACAAAGAGAAAACTAAATATATGCTTACAGGCCGAAACCAAGTGTTAGGTAATAATCAAAATATAATTATTGATAACAACTCGTTTGAAACAGTTTCCAAATTCAAATACTTAGGAATAATATTAACAAATGAAAATTATATTAAAGAGGAAATAAAAAGTAGGCTTAATTCAGGAAATGCATGTTACTTCTCTCTTCATAAACTTTTGTCTTCTCGTTTAATATCTAAGAAACTAAAAGTTAAAATATACAAAACCGTAATTTTGCCTGTAGTATTATATGGGTGTGAAACTTGGTCCCTTACATTGAAAGAGGAACATAAATTGAGAGTATTTGAAAATAGGATCCTTAGGAAAATATTTGGACCTAAAAGGGATGAGGAGACAGGTGAGTGGAGAAGGTTACATAATTTAGAACTACATAATTTGTATTCATGTCCAGATATTATTAGAATAATTAAATCAAGAAGACTTAGGTGGGCAGGCCATGTGGCACGAATGGGAGAGGAAAGAGGAGTTTCCAGGATTCTTGTTGGGAAACCTGATGGTAAGAGACCAGTAGGAAGGCCAAGGCGAAGATGGAGGGACAACGTTGAGATGGACCTAAGGGAAATCGGTAGAGATGGAAAAGAGTATATAGATCTTGCTCAAGATAGGGACAGATGGAAGGCCTGTGTTGCTGCAGCCATGAACCTTCGGGTTTAAGAAGGCTAGAGAGTTAGTTAGTTAGTTAGTTAGTTAACACTAAGTGCGATGGCATTTAATTCGAAGATGAAGGTAAATTATTAATAAAATCTTCTAATGTTTGCAGTTTGGATTGAACTTCTGTTATGGCTGCATGTAATTGGTCTGTTTGCAGTTCGGATTTAATATATTCCAGTGAGGGAATTTCAAAAGATAAAAATTGGTCCCGTAATTCAAGAATGCTTGGATTGAGTAGTTCATATTGCTCTTGAGTCTTGATAGTTTCAATTATGGAAAGCAGTTCGTACGAATAGTATTCGCTTGTTTATTTAGTTCTTGCTTTAGATGCTCCGAAGTAGTTGTATGAATTTGACGAAATTTCTCAAGATCATTTTTTAATTTAGCTAAATTCTCTTCTAAATTTCAACATTATCGATAGAAGCTAAGTTAGTATATTTTTGAAGTAGAGATTTTAGTGCACCATCAATTTTCACTATGGGATTAATTATTTCAGACTGTAGATTAGTAATCTCAGCGTGCAGGCTTACACTCAAAGAATTTTGTAATATTAATAAATCAGATTTAAGTTCTTAAGACGTTCGTGCAATCTGGCAATGTGGCTAGAATTATCTGGTGTTTCCGGTCTTCTTCGATTTCCAAATATGTGCATTTTGTTTTGTTTATTTGTTTATTTTATTTTATTTTATTTATTATTTTATTTTTGTTTCGGTATTTATATATTCATGAGAGGATAGATTATTCTTATTTCGATGAAGAGAGGAATTAGTTTATCATAATCGCAAAATATTTCAGCGTAGAAGGAATTTCCTTTTTCTACATCGTAAGTGTTGGGAAACATATTGTTGTGCTTGATTCTATAGGGATTTTTTCCTATATGGACCACAGCAGCATTAGGTGGTGAGATAGTTATCTGGATTTTCCCTGTGACAGGGATTTCATATGATGGATGGTTGTTATTGAGTACATATAGCTGTTTTCCAGTATTCTTATCAACTTCGTACCAAATACTATTAAGTTGAATAATGACCAACCCTCTCAATTTACGATGAAGATCGGAAATCACTTGCATGCTGCTGTCTGGACTTCTCTCTATTTGTGGAATATGTTGCTTCTTATAGCCAAATACATTCATTGGCATTTTTTCTTTTGGGATATTTTTATCATTTTAATATATTATATTTTTTTTACTAATTCTTAAGATATAAAATATTTTTTATGATAAGAGTACGTTGAGACGAAGCGAATAAAAAACCGCACCTTTCTACGTTGCATAGTTCTCGAGCTATGATTGTCTTAATAATTTGCAAGTGATCACTGGGTCAAGAAAACTGTAAGACAAAATCTATTACTTATTGTCTTTCTTTATTACATGCAAAGAAACAGATAACAATCTTTATTCCAAGTTGAATCTGTTTAGCGTGTCATGTCACGAACTGTCATGGATCCCCTGTTCGCACACTACATATGTCAGTGTTACTAGGGGTGTAAGGGGTACCTTCCACGTCAACCTCACTTCCACGTAGTACACCCTGGACTGAAGACTAACGAGGCTCTGACGACTGGAACTATGGCCAGTATAATTTTGTGTGTGTTGTCCTGTTTCTTGTCCTTGTGTGTGCTGAGTGCCCGTTTACAGCCTCAGCTTTTAACAGAAGTCAGAAGATTTTAAGATTTTTAGTTATGCAACGTTAGAGTTGTTATTTGTAATGATAAGGGGCTGGTCCCCGTATAATGTGACGGGTGCAAAATAGCCTTAAGTGCTGACGCACTCAAAATTTTGAATTCAAATTCAAATTCAGTGTTACAAGCTAACATTGATTTATCTTCGCACAACATCCGTGACCTCGCCATTCATTCATTCATTCAGCTTTTGTGTCTCTGATTTTTTAGGAGGAGAGAAAGAAAGAGGGGGTTAACATTCCCCCCCCAAGACAATATTTATTAACATTACTTTCCCTAACTGGACAATGTCTCCACCTTGCAATAAATCATGTAACCTTAAGCATCCTGCACAAACAAAGGCATGCTTCCCTCGGAAACCTTTGGCTTTTCCGAACAACACTGCTTTGCAAATCAATAATATTACATATCTGAGTGTGCGTAACATCTCCGAGCTACTATTATCGACATAATATCTCTAACAGGGCATTGCCTCGTTGTTCCTACATATACCTGCATATTACAGAGCCTCCGAATGGAGAGAAGTTATTTCTTACACAGTATTGCCATCCAGCAGCAAATAATTGTACTCGGAGAAACATGCAAGTAGAATAGAAGCATATGTGTGTGTGTGTGTGTGTGTAAGTGCTCGCCATCTAGTTGCAATGGAGAGTACTAATATAGCTTTCATAACTGAGCACGCGTAACTTTCTCCGAGCTAGTAACATTTAGCAGTGCCTCAATGTTTGTACATACACCTGAATATTACACTTTTCCAGAAGGGGGAGGGGGTTACTAACAAATAGAAGTATGTGTGTGTAAGTGCTCGCGATCTAGTTGCAAAAAAAGTACTTGTCAGACACAAGTTTCATTACCTATGATTTGTAACATGTTCAAGCAGTGATTGGATTTAGCTGAAAACCATAATAGAGCGCTCTTAAGTTGACGTAGCTAAGTTTTTAGGGCCCCCAATGTTAAGAAAATATCTTAAACTTGTATATTTCTTGTACCGCCATGATGTTGCTGATTAGTTATAAGCACAAACAGTGTAAAAAACAATGTCATAACACTGGGGGATATAAGAATATGCAATTACGGTATCTTCGGTTCAGATATAAATGGACCGAATGTATACTGGGGTATTTTGCAAAAATTTTTAAAATTGAACTTTGCGTTCAATTATTTTTTACAGTTAAAAAAGTAATGGATTTCGCTTTAGTTATTTGAAAAAAGTGAAATTTAAAATAACGGGAATAGATTGCAAAATGATGAATGAGTACTAAAAAAAAAGTACACGTACCCTCACCCCCATTTGAAAATAAAAAAGATTTGATTTGACTACTAAGCCAGAGATCCTGGGTTGGAACCTCGGCTTGGCTATGGGTATTCTTTGAGTGTGTCCCTTCAGCAATTATATTGTATCATCTTCGCGATTAGCCAAAAGTGGTGGAAAAGCGAAGTAATATAAACCAAATCAAGCAATCAATCAATGATTTGACTTGATTTTTGTTACTTAGCGTCGCTTTTTTCTCACATTTTGTTATTTGCGAAGATGATACGGTAAATTAATGAAAGGACAAACACAAAGAACACCCATGCCCAGGTCGGAGTTCGAACCCGGAACTCCTGGCGTCCTAGCGCGCTGTAATAACCATTCCCCCACGGTTGGTTGATTTGGTGTTTTAAGTCCACTTTATGCACAGAAACAAAACAGGTAACAAAACACACTTTTTTGTAGTTTCTTTAATAATATTCATTTGGCTTCTTGAGTTCTGAGATACATTTTTCATTTCAAATTATTTCATTATTCACTGCAGAGTACAACACAGGAACAAGAATGCACGCTCATCACGGGTTCGAATCCCGGCCTGGATTGTTCGAGGTCCCTTCATTAATTTCATCACATCATCCTCATTTTCGCGATAACCAAATGTGGCAGAAAAGCGAAGTAAAATAAACCAAACCAACAACAATATGGATGTGCATTCTCTTGCCCAAATAAATACATCCGTTGGAGGCCAAGAGATTAGTATATTTAAAAAAAAACACTACAAAAACTAGAGCGAGAGAGAGCCTGAGCAAATATTTGTAATTTAATCATTATATGTTCCATATTTGAAAAAAATAAAGAAAGAAAGCATAACATTATTGTCTGCACATAACATGTTCCCATTTCATAAATAATACAAAGGGCCTCCCCGATGGCGCAGTGGTTGCGTCGTTGCCTTGTAATCAAGGGGTCCCGGGTTCGATACCCGGTGGAGGCACATAGTGGTTCGGATCCCACTTTAAACTGTAGGTCCAGTCCCGATTAGCCTTACTGTGCTTAAAGTGGACTTAAAACACCAAATCAAACCAAACCAATAAATAATACAACTACATCCATATTATACATACATATTGTACAACGTGTAAAATGTTGTGTAAATACAGAGAACATAAGTACTGCAGAAAATTTTCCCTTGAGTTATCTAGAGGATTTACAAAGGAATCGAATGGAAACCAATTCCCTATCTGTCCTATAGGAGATAGACTGAGGGACCTGCTGAAAGCATGGGCTTTCAACCATTGCAGCGGGAGCAAAGGGGGCAAGGGAGGTAGAGGTTCCCTTCGGAAACCCGTTTCTACCTGGAACTGCTAAGGCGGAAGAAGAGCGAGCTAGGCCAGTTTTGTCCGCGGATCACACCGAGGGATGAGAAGCACGTGAAAAAGAAAGTGTTGCATATGAACGAACTGTGGCTTTAACAAGACAATAAATATTGTGATTTGAAAATAATTAGAGATGTGAGATTGATTAATCTATCTCTGCTAGACTAGCTACTCCTCAGTGCACGTCACTGTTAATAATGTAATCTTTGAATTTGTTTTGATTTCACATAGGTAATTGTTTATATGGCAATTCGACATTTTCTCGCATAGCCATACAACATTCAAATTATGGTCGGCGATAGATTGGTTAAAAGGGAAGTAAGTTAAATAAGCAATGGAATTTTTCTTCTAATAATACCATTATATAAGATATTCTGTTGGATTATGAACTCCGGGCATTCTAAAAAGAGGTGTTGTGCATCCGGGGTATCGTGACCACATGAATAGTTACTTTGTCGGTTTATACCTATTTTTGCTAAGCGTGCGGGTGTGCGGACATGTCCAGTACGTAATCTGGTAATGAAGACTATTGTCGATCGAGGTAGTGGATATGCCTGAAACCATGGTAGTCTGCTAACCAACGATATGTATGACCTACCAGTGTCAATTGTTCTCTGCACCAATCGGACCAAGAGTCCATTATTTTCTCTTTTACTCGAGGTAATAAGTCGGTATATGGTAATCGAGTGAAGTGAATGTGTTCTAAATTTCTGGCCTGTTTAGCAAACAGATCAACGATATCGTTGCCATGATTGATGTTATGTGCCTTAACATATGTAAGGTGCAGTTGAATATTGTTCGATTGTGCTTGTTAGAGAAGTTGTAGAATCAAAATAATGAAAATTGATTGTCGACACAATTGGGGGTAGGTTAATGTGAGAGATTGCAAGACACTTAATGCATCGGTAAGGATTAGGATGTTGGTGTGATTATTTTGCACGATAAATTGCAAAGCATTCTGCATTAAAGATAGTGGTATCAGGGGTTAATCGGATGAGTGCGTGGTGTTTTATTTCTGGGATATAAAATGCACAACCAACAGAATGTGATTTTTTTGATCCATCAGTATAAATAAAAAGAGAATCAGGCCAAATTTCTCTTCATTGGGCATGACGCCCATCGCCCAGAAAATTAATGGAAAGTTGGGGAGTAAGAGGCGAATCTAATTGGTAAATGGGAGGTGACTGAAAAGTGAAGGACTGTTGATAAGCTTCAGGATCTAAATGATAACAGTACATGAAATAAAATTTGGGGTTGAGGGGCAGTAGCGGCTTCTGCCTATTCGCACGTGAACACCCAAATATATCTGCAATGCAATTATTTTTATTAAACTTATTCACTGAACACTATCTCCTTCAAAACATAAAACGTTCCGAAGCCCAATCGCTCCATCGGCTTCCCAATACGAGTGCCTGCCGCTGAGATGCGTTCGCTTGGAACACAAGTCTCCTGGTGCTCGTTGGCCGCTGTTTGCAGCACGCAAGAAAAGATAAGGGATTTGCTCTTCTAGATCGCGGTATTATGGGCTAAATTCGCACTGCTAGTGCTGTGTTCAAGATACAGCAGTGTTGCAATCCCATTCCATTCGAGATCGTGTGGCGGAGTAGAGGCAGCACACACGTCACCGTAAATCGGGAATTTTTATTTTGGAAAAGGGGTATTTCTATGGTATCTTCGCCCACCCTGTTCCGAGCATGAAAAGGGCAAGGAAGAAAACAGGAGGGAGGGGAGGACAACTGAAAGCAAGACGCGTGCTTTAAACAATGTCTCGCATTGCCTTTGCTTGACCAAAATAAACTGTCCTTGTGGCGCTGTAGTAGAATTATCCACCAGTTCAGTCAGGGGAGAGAGACGTGGATCAGTCAGCTCTTTCCATTGTGTGGTAATATTGTTACGCTATCAAAAACTAGTTGCAAAGTGAGCATGATGAAAGGGGAAACTGTACATAGCGAAAGCAGATACGGAATATTTAACGTTGTTGAATATTTGGAGGGAAGTTAGCTACTCGTAAAAATCGCACCAGCGACTGCAGTAATATAAGACAGATAAGGCGGAAGGGAAAGACAATTTATGAAGTACGAAGAAGGGTAGTGTGAACTGAATGAGTACTGTCATTTTCTTTAATATATTTATTTTATTTATTCTCTTGATTTCGCTTTAGTTTGTTGGTTTGATCAGTCGGTCGTTAGAAATAAACGGTAACAGTAGTATAAGCCGGAGACACGTTAAACTCGTTTATTTTCAAATAAAAATCATTGCTACTTACCTCATATGCATACCGAAACATTTTTCAAGCTGGGGATCACTTTTTTTCCATGAAAAAAGCATTATTTTTAACATTATAATCATTTATTGGTCGTTGCTAATTCGGCGGGCAAATCTTGACTCACGTTGTCTGTCGTCAGCTGATGTGCAGTGTTTCCAAACTTATGAACCGATAAATGCCGCACAAACTATTCACAAAAGGTTTTTAAGCGAAAATTGAGGCTAGACTCTACTTTACGTCCTTATCTGCATGGTGATTGCTTCTTTACGTCGTGGTGCGGCACCCGGCATCTCTTCGGGTAAGTACCTTTTTCTTTTTACACTTTCTGTTCACGATAGCCCCACTATCCATTCACGGGGTCGAGGTATGCCTACGAGGTTAGGTTAGGCCTGTTAGGTTAGGTTCCATTAGCACTCATTTCACCCCTAAATATGTGCTTCATCATCTAAAAAATTCCTCAGTACGTTCAATTACGCATATCCGGACAACATCGGTTTTTCTCGATTCACTCCTTCAGGAAATTTTTCCTCGCTTTGGGATTTACGTTGTTGAATTCCTTATAAAATAAGCTTTCCAACGATATATGACACGTATTCCTTAGGTAAAGGACGTAAACTAGAGTCTTACCTTAAATTGAAAAAAAAAACGCTCACACGTCATCTTGTAAAACTACCGCGTGGTTGCTACACTGACAGGGGGTTACATGATCGAACGCACGGAACATTTGATTCACGTAGTCGACGGTAATGGCGGCACGAGCTATCGTACAACGGAGATGCATGAATGACGAAAAATACCTTACTTACAGGCCAAATAAGTTGCACGATTCGAAAAAACAATTTCCCCGGCTTCAGAAAGTCCTCAAGAACGCAATTCCGTAAGTACTTTCTCGTCTTTTCTCCTGTAAATTTTAAGAAATCCGTCTCCGGCTTATACTATCGTTACCGAAATAAACAACTGCTAGATAAATTACAACTGATTTTCTACATGTGGTCGTTGGATCGGCTAAAATGTTTGCAGGAGTGGCTCAAGATAAAATTTTCACCTGGGCGAGATGGAATTTTGGCTCCCCCTACTTTCCACATTCCTCCAATATAAATCATAACCATCCTCTTTACGGTTTTAAGCCTTATTTTAAAAATACTACAAGGTGCGTCTGAAATGTTTGGTGAATGATCCCATATTTGAAATACCGCGCTGGTTAGGATGACGCGCCTGCGCATACGCATTAAGAGACATGTCAACAAGAGCCCCCTATCGTGCAAATCACCGAAGTGAAGCAGTGGTGCACGCTGCGACCAAGCTAACGGAGTGAGTGTGCAAACTAGTGTCATTGCAACATGGAGCAACGCGTTAACATTAAGTTTTGCTTCAAATTAGGAAAAACGGCGACGGAGACTCGTGGAATGTTAGTGCAAGTGTACGGTGTTGAAGCAGTGAGTAAAAAGTGTGTGTTTGAGTGGTTTAAACGGTTTAGCGACGGAAAGGAAGGTGTCGAGGATGATCCGCGTTCGGGTCGACCGTCAACAAGCACAATCCCAGACAACATCGAACGAGTGCGACGGATGCTTGCGGATGATCGGCGACTGTCGTTGAGAATGATCGCAGAAGTGTTGCAGATAAGCAAAGACAGTGTACCACTATTGTTCACGAACATTTGAAAAAGCGAAAGATTTGTGCCCGGTTTGTACCGCACACGCTGACAGACGAGCAGAAGCAAACTCGGATGGAAACGTCTGGAGATGTCATCGACATGTCTGACCGGAATCCGCAGTTTTTGGAAACCATCATTACTGGAGATGAGATCTCGTGCTACCAATACTATCCGGAGACCAAGCGACAGTCAATGGCATGGTGTTCATCGTCTTCCCCGCCTCCCAAAAAAAGTCGGCTGACAAAATCCAAGATTAAGACTATGTTGTTCGTCTCTTTCGACAGCAAGGGCTTGATCCATCATGAATTTCTACCCGCGGGTCAAACTGTCAACGTGGAACTTTACGAGGGAGTTTTAAAACGGCTGCTGCAACGTATCCGGCGGGCTCGGCCAGAACTGTACATGAGTGGACAGTGGACTTTCCTCCACGAAAACGCCCGTCCACACACTGCGATCCGCGTGGTCAACTTTCTCGCTCAACGCCAGGTGACTCTTCTTCCACACCCTCCGTATTCTCCAGATTTGGCGCCGGCAGGCTTTTTTTTGTTTCTCCGCCATAAATTAGCCCTGAAAGGCTAATTGCAGACGTTGCGGATATCCAACAACGCGTGACCACGGTGCTTCGAACAATTCCACAAGAAGCGTTTGCTGCCAGTTTCCAACAGCTTTACAACCGATGTCAGACGTGTGTTGTAGCTAATGGTGATTACTTTGAAGGCCACTAAAGGTATTTTGTTTGTAACTCTTGTTTCCTTTATTTTCTGAGACCATTCACCGAACTTTTCAGACGCACCTTGTATAATGCTACACGTGTATTGTAGGTATGTGTTTATTTTATACCTACATAATGACATCAAAACAGCAATAATCTCCTAGCATAGATGATTTCGCAATATACTTATTAAGTTATTCAGCAGTAGCTTCAATTAATTCTTGTCAACAATGAATTCAACTCTTTTTAAAACAAATAGCCACGCAGCCGGTAGAGGCACATACTGGTTCGGACCTCTCTTTAAATTGTAGATCGTCTGTCTGTTTGCTTTTCTGTGCATAAAGTGGACTAAAAAATAAACTCACGCTTGGGATTTGGCTCTAATCAAGGAGGATGCCCCGGTTTGGCGCCCTGGGTAGTCGCCCGATCCTGCTTGTTTCATGTATGCAAATGTAATTATTATTGTTCACATTTATCAGTGGAGCGAATGGGAAAGTTTTTACAAATCGACAATGATATTGAATATTGTAGATCGGAATTTCTATGTTTATAGTGATTTTGTCAGATTATCGAATGTTAAATTATCTATATATCCAATAGCATCGCCCTTTTCGTGATCAACGGAAAATTCGCCGCGATATTTCAAATTTGTAAAAAATAATATATTTTATGAAATAAAACTCTCCTATAGCCTTATTTTTCAATAAAAGGTGTTCATAACTTGGGTTACCAATACATTTAGCATCATTATGGACAAAAAATAAAGCGAGTATTTGAGAGGGTTATAAAACACTTCTGGACGAGATGCTGAAGTGCACACCCATAAAGTCAGAGCACGAGCCGCCACTGTTGAGGGGGCACCCACTGTTATTGTATTTCAAGTATTAGGTTGAAAGGGTGAGGATGATTCTCCAAAGTGTTAAAAAGGAATTTAGTGGTTAGTTGTTGTCTACAATGTGATAGGTCTACTTCTGTATTTCCCATGTATACACTTACATTTGGGCTGGATTGCATTAATCCGGAACAAACTCTTAATGCTTTACGTTGAAGAACATTAATTTTTTTAAGTAATTTTAGAGATGCTCCACCATAACTAAAAGATGCATAATCAAACATGGATCTAAAATAGTTGCGATAAAAAAGTAACATAATAGTGGGATGTCCTACCCACTGAGTGGTTGTCAATCCACGAAGGATATTTAATAATGATTTACCTTTAGTGAGGAGATAATTTATATGATTGGTCCAATTAGTTTTTTCGATCAAAGTGTATGCCCAGATATTTGCATGTTTGTACTAAAGGAAAAATATTGGAACTTCTTGAATTAAAAATCATAATGTGGGATTTAGTTGGATTGAACGTAAGCCCAACGAAATAGAACCAATCCTGTAGTTTTTTTTTATTAGAGAATTAGTAGCTATAATTCCTTGCGTAGCTACTGGACTCTTTTTATAAAAGCAGAAGTCATCAGCATATTGAAGGATTTGGAAACCCGCTAAGGGTTCATGATGGATGGAACAGGTGTAGATATTGAAAAGGATAGGACTAAGAGGGGCTCCTTGTGGGAGTCCTAATGTGGTGAATCGAGGTCCTTGGAGAGAACTGGCAAACCAGGCCTAAAGTTGTAGATCTGCATAAAGATTCCAAATTAATCTAGAAATCACAGGGCCGCAGGTAATTTTTCAATCAATTTGCAAAGTGGTAAGAGAGGTAGAGATTCATATGCTTTTTCTACATCAAGAAATATACTATAGCAAAAGGAATTCATAATTATATTATTTTGAGTAACAGCAGTAAGGATCTCAATAGCATCTTGATCGCTGTGACGCAATCTGAATCCTAATTGTGTAGGTGGAAAATATTTTCATTCCAGAGCCCACATGAGTCGTTTTTGGATGGTTCGTTCAAATAATTTCTCAAACACAGAAATGAGGACAATGGGTCTGTATGATCGTGCATCAGAGGGTGATTTATGTGGTTTTAAAATGGGGAGCACTAGGTGTTTTTTTTTTCCATTCTACAGGGATATTGCCCTTTGTATAAATATCATTATATATGGATGTTAAGATGTTGTAACCCCTTGTAGGTAAATGCTTTAGAGCTTGTTATGGGATACCATTTAGGCGTGGTGCTGTATTTTTTTATATGTCGCATGATATTTTTTTAATTCAGAAACTGTCACTTCTGGAAATTCTCTGGTAAATTGAAAAGATGGGACTTCGGGTGGGTTATAATCGAGGTTCGCTGTAGAAGGTGCAATCATGATAAGAAGTCTTGTTGCCAGGTTAAATCAAGGGAGTTATTTCTACTAATTGGAAGATGTAGAGAATTAATTTTTTTCCAAACAAGTTGTAGGGGTTCTGTGGTATTGAGTGAATTACAATACTGTATCCAGGCCTGTTTTTTGACATTTTTTAATACTTTTTTGCTATAGCTTGCTATGCTATTTTATGATTTATAGTGGGGTGTCGGCTATAGATATTTTCTGCAATTTTTCGATTTCGTTTGGCTGTTTCACAATCAATGTTCCACCAATGAAGGTGAGGAAATCTATACAGCTTCTGTCCCTTAGTACGTTTACCTACTATATCCAGAGTTAAGTTAATATAATGGAGAAATTGTGAATATGACATGTTTTGATTGTCCTTTCATTTGTCTTTAAATAACATGGAGTCTAAAACAGTGGAATACAGAGACCAGTCTATACAGGAGGTTTTCCAACGTTTAAGTATCGGAAGATTATGTGGGATTGAGATATTGGACATGAAAGATCCTTGCACATGGATGGGTGAATGGTCACTTCCACGCATGTCATCATCCACCCACCATGTGAATTGTGGAAACATATTATTAGATACCATGGTAAGGTCAATTGCTGATGGAGTATTTCCGGAACGAGGATAATGAATTGCAGTCCCATCATTCATAATAATGAAGTGATTATGTTCTATAAAGTCCACTAAACGGTCCCAAGACTGTCTGTTCTGGGATGTCCCCACATTGGGTGATGGCCGTTAAAATCCCCCACACAAAGATATGGGCCTGGTATGCTAACAATTATTCCTTGAAGATCACGTACTGCAATTCGTTGTGAGGAGGGACGTGAAGGTATGTAATAGTTGAGGATGCTAAACGTTAGGTCTTGGATCTGTATTTGCACAGCTAGTATTTCAACTTGGAAGGTATGTATTAAAGTAGAATGAGGTGATATGGTTAGTACACGGTGGGTGACACTTTCATGAACATGAATGCTCACACCCCGCTCTCTATCTTGAAAAGGTGGTCCTATAGTGTGATATTGTTTGAGAAGGTATTGTTCATACTCTTTGCCTTTAGTTTCTTGGAAACAGAGTATTAAGGGTTGAAATTCCTCAATGAGTTTTGCAATTTCCAATTTTCTTGCAGTAAAGCTATTAATATTCCATTGTATTAAACATTCCATTGCCTATGTTACAAACTAGAAAATTTAGGATGTTAAGGTGGTCAGAGCTGTGAGAAGATCACTGGTGAGTGAATGGATATGTTGTAATAGTAGATGTTGATCTTTTAGGTCTTTAATTTTGAGTAAAGCAGTCCATAGCTCAGGGATGGTTTTAAAAAGTGATTTATAGATTTGCAATGTCTCGGTCGTAGTTTCAGTTTTATCTCTGGAGCAGGTAATCGGGAAGATTTATACAATCGTCCACGTGTGGTACCATCATTCACTGGAAGTGGTTTACTTTTCCCAATTGGAGGTGAATGTAATTTCCTCTTCCGTCGAGGAAGATCCCATCGAAGAGGGCTCTGCTACAGAATTAGTTAACTGAGAAGTATGCTTCTTAGTTATATGATGATCTTTAGTTCTGTAACTGTTACTCTTGGAGGAAGAATTGATTGGCCGACTTTTGTGATCGATGCGGTCTGTGTCCACAGGATCGCGAGTATCCAGATCGTCTGGTGATTGTAGCTTGTGGAAACGATTTGCCCACACACTATAAATTTTTCACTGGGTCTAGATTCCAGGTTATTTCTGCGATTTGTTATTGGTGGAAATTCTTTCTTATTATAATTTGGATTTCAGATGGATTCCCGCGAGGGAGGAGGGATGTATGTTCCTATTTTTTTTTTCTTTAGCTTCATGATATGCAATGTTCTCAGTTGCCATTCTCGTTTGTATTTGCAGCTCCTTTTTCCAAAGCTCACAATTTCGGTTTATAGCTGCATGAGATCCCTTGCAGTTTATACAGGGTGTTTCAGAGCGACCCAGACACTACCTTTTTCTCGAGAACGGGAGATCGTATCAACTTGAAACAAAAAATGCACCACTAAGTTGGGCCCAAAGAATCCGTAGAAAGTATTTACAACAGCCCGAAAGCCACCCTTTGTGGTTTTAGTATGGGGGCATATGCCCCGTTCGTGCGATTTTCAAATGGGAAGGGTATGTTTGGAATGCAGATTCGGAAAGGCGGGGAAAAAATACGATTGTCATATAAAACATTTGTCTGTACCAACTACCGTTTTCCGTGTAGAAAATTGTTTTGCAAAAAAAAAAGGAAGGTGAGCCAAATCGAGTATACCGAGCTTAACAATTAAGATAAGTGCAGCACCATAACAGTTTCGGAAAGTGCAGGACACAAGCTTTCCAACGATATGCCACATGATGACTGCGGGACTAAAAAGGATGAAACCGCGGGACCTAAAAAAAAGAGGTCTAAAGTTAGGGAAGCACTCCAAAATTTCAAATGACAAGGGGGGTTGAGTAATACCTTGTTTTAAAGGTCACAGAAAACGTGAAAAGGATGCGAACATGATTTTGTAATCCACTGACCGGTTTCAAAATGGCGACCAAAACAATTCCGACCCCTGAAGTTGGTGTTCGAAAGTGAGGAATTACGTACGCAAATAGCAAAACACAAACACTGGACAGAGTACATAAGATCCTGTACAAAGAATGCCAGCGGGACAAGGTTTCTAAATGGTTACTGGTTCGCTACCATTGTCAGACCTTGCCACCCGTCACATGTAACGTCAGTGGACTGAAAGTCTGGGTGAGAGGTTTGCGGTTTCGTAGTAGTACATGCCTCTGTGAGACTACAACTTGCAGTGAGTAGAACTTCAGGACCATTGTGTACGAGTAGGAATAAGCATAAGCCCACGTGTTGGGTAGGCTGCAGTACACAACACAGCATGCTGACCCAGTCGACAAATTACAAAGTACGCCAATTGCCGGTGCGTCCAGTTCCATTTGACTGCACGTACGCTGTTCCCACTGCCCGGTTCAACAAAGGCAATCTGAAAGTACCACGGGTCGAGGTGTGACGAGCTCTCCTGCATAGCAGCCGGTTCCAGTGGGCTTCCACTGATAACGCGAATATTCCCCTCCAATCTTGGTCTCATTCACCGTTGTCTGTTACAAGTGGTTGTATCGTCGAAGGCATTGTGTGGTACCTCAGGACGTTCTACAGTGCATTCCTTGCGGGTAGTGTGCATTCCTGTACTTAATTCGCAGTGGCAAATTGTTGAATTTGAACTAATAATGCCTTTCACGAACGAAGAAGCATTTGATATGCTCATGGTGTTAGGTGAGTGCCAACGAAATAGTTCTTCTGCTGCTCGTGTGTATGCTGCAAGGTATCCCGATCGGGAACATCGGTCAAGACAAGTTTTTCGCACCCTTTCCGATCGTGTACGCAGAAGGGGCAATGTTGAGCCTTCTAGTAGTCACAAACATGAACGCATTGCTCGGCCTGTTCGAGATGAGAGGTCTGCTGGTGTACTTGCAGCCTTCCATTTCAATCCTCACGTGAGTATCAGGCAAGTTGCTCGTGATTCTGGTGTCAGCGCAAGTACAGTGAGAAGGATTTTGAAGGATCATAGATTTCATCCGTACCACGTGTCCTTGCATCAAGAGCTACACGGAACTGATTTTCAAAGCAGGCTAGACTTTTGCATGTGGTCTCAAGCTCAAGTGAATGCAAATGTTCGATTCTTTGACGAAATGTTGTGGTCTGACGAGGCTACATTTAAAAGTGATGGTCAGGCAAATCGGCACAACATGCATTACTGGGCAGCCGAAAACCCACGGTGGATGCAAGAGGTTGATCATCAACGTAGATGGTCTGTGAATGTGTTGTGTAATCATCGGCGGACCTCATTTTTTTCAAGCGAGGCTTACGGGTGTTGTGTACCGCACATTTCTTCAAGAACAATTGCCCAGTCTTCTCGAAGATTTCCTCTTACACATCAGAACACACATGTGGCTACAACAAGATGGCTGCCCAGCTCATTTTGAGCTCACAGCAAGGAATCAGGTGAATGCAGAGTTTCGTGGTCGCTGGGTAGGTAGAGGTGGGCCTGTGCCCTGTCCTCCTAGATCACCAGACTTAACATGTTTAGATTATTACCTCTGGGGACGACTGAAAGAAATCGTTTACCAAAATCGCCCTACAACGAGGGACAACATGATCGAGCGCATAGTTGCTGCATGCAGGCAGATTAGTGAGGCAGAAGTTATTGCAGCACAGAATGATTTCAGTGTCCGTGTGCAGAAATGCATTGAGACCGAGGGAAGACATTTCGAACATCTACTGTAAGTTGGTAAATGTGCATCACACTGGGTGCTTTACCTATTCTTCTCGTTTTCATTGTTCATTGGTTTCTGATTACTCTTTCGTTTTTCTTATCATTATTTCAGTTAGGCCTATTTCTCTTGTCAAAAAATGGTTTGGCAATCAATTGTGAGAAAAGGACCTTTATCCTTGGCGTAGCAGCCGTTAAACACGACAACGAATTCCTTATTGTGCGTGACAGTAAACCATTCGTTGCCAGTCCTAAGCCTGGAGAAAGTGTGAATAACGGTCAAAGTTGCAGCTCAAACAAAGCTTACAGTAGTACGGTGTTTCCATTACCATAATTGTTTGTACAGGATCTTATGCACTCTGTCCAGTGTTTGTGTTTTGCTATTTACGCACGTAATTCCTCACTTTCGAACACCAACTTCAGGGGTCGGAATTGTTTTGGTCGCCATTTTGAAACCGGTCAGTGGATTACAACATCATGTTCGCATCCTTTTCACGTTTTCTGTGACTTTTAAAACGAGGTGTTACTCGACCCCCCCTTGTCATTTGAAATTTTGGAGTGCTTCCCTAACTTTAGACCCCCTTTTTTGGGTCCCGCGGTTTCATCCTTTTTTAGTCTCGCAGTCATCATGTGGCATATCGTTGGAAAGCTTGTGTCCTGCACTTTCCGAAACTGTTATGGTGCTGCACTTATCTTAATTGTTAAGCTCGGTATACTCGATTTGGCTCACCTTCCTTTTTTTGCAAAACAATTTTCTACACGGAAAACGGTAGTTGGTACAGACAAATGTTTCATATGACAATCGTATCTTTCCCCGCCTTTCCGAATCTGCATTCCAAACATACCCTTCCCATTTGAAAATCGCACGAACGGGGCATGTGCCTCCATACTAAAACCACAAAGGGTGGCTTTCGGGCTGTTGTAAATACTTTCTACGGATTCTTTGGACCCAACTTAGTGGTGCATTTTTTTGTTTCAACTTGTTACGATCTTCCGTTCTCGAGAAAAAGGTAGTGTCGCTCTGAAACACCCTGTATAATAATGATTACATACTTCTCCATGTTTGTCGTTCCCACAATTGCTATAGATTGGTTTTGACCTACATTGCATGCTGGAATGGCTATATCGGAAACACGTCCACCATTGTAACACAGCTCTCACTCTAGGTTTAACCTCGAGAATGTCACTATTTATTATTACTTTCTCGGGAATATTTCCCATGAAATGTCCAACACACTAATTTTGTGTCTATTAAATGTGGGGTACCGCCTTCTTTCCAATTTTTTAAAGCCTTTTTGCACAGATGACTTTGAAGCAGGGTTGGCATGTTAACAACAAAAGTGTTTAAAACACTTTGTTTTAAGCGTTTAAAACACACGGCTTTGTTTTTTTACAAATGTTTTAAACGTTTAAAACAATGTGTTTTAAACATGTTTTTTTTAGAAGTGTTTAAAACACATTTTGGTACTTGATATTTTATAGTCTGTGATATTTTTTTTGTTTGGCAACCCTATCTTTTCATTAAATCTGTGTAAATTAATTCGTGCTTTACGTGTCTCACTTATCGCACAACACTTGAGCAACGTTATGTACTGACGTCATGGGAGAAAGCTTTTTAATTTTAGGCTAAATGCCTACGTTGTTAGGTTAGGCAGGCTAGCTATGTATGCACAAGGTAGCAATACTGTTGTGCGACAAGAAAGACCCGTGCTTTAGTGTAGAAATCGAAACTCCTCAGTAATTTGTTTCCTACCGTCCTGTAAGTTTGAGACTAGTGGAAGCTGGAAACTAATATCTGAATACACAATGCGTGATTTTGATCATGACGTGATTTTTTTCTCTTTCGATACGATTCATTTGTTTGTAAAACTGAATGAAGCGCAGATGCTTACTTTTGGTAACATAATTTTTTGGCCGAGTCTGCTGGCATGCACGTGTCAGCAGTAAGAATAAGCTTCAAATTTGCTCCTGCCACGTAATTCGTCTGCTAAGAGTATGTTACAAATCTTAAGAACAGATTGAGACGAGAGACATGCAAGTTTATGATTAGTGAGAATTAATGTACAGGTAATTTAGAACCTTTTTCTTTAGAGAGCATTTAGCGATATTATTTTAATGCTAACAGAACCTAAATCTAACCTAACTACGAAAGCATTTAAGAATGCTAAGGGACATAATCTTAAAACATTTTTGCTACAACTTCACAGTATGCGTTACAGACGTAATAGCATACATAGCATGATGAAATCACGATATGACAAAGACCGAGTCTGCTGCCACGCGCATCTTTTTTGAGGTTCCAGTACAAAAATAACGTGGCAGCAGACACTACCTAATTTTTTACTTGGAAAGATAAATTGATCTAGAGAATCTATTATGACAGTACAGGTTGTTTTCTGCTTTATAAACTGTTCAGGCAGCAGGAAATATTTCACCCTGATTTTTCCAGGACGAGGATAGTAATTGTACAATATTTAGTTTCTTGAAATTTAGATGAATATGAATCCTAAACTACTTCAGCAGTGGGGGGAAAATGGGGGCTATTACCCCCAAAGTAGTGGTGTTTGTGGTGGGATAAACCCGAGAAAGTATGAACTCTCCTCTAGCAGATTTGCTTACACTTAAAACTTGCTCAACATGGCCATATGAGTTTTTTGTTCAAGTGTGGAACCCCCGTTTAATCCAAGATTTTTGTAAAAATGCCCTCATGGATTCCATGAGAAAGTATGACCCCCTCAGATTGATGAGGCTACACTTATAAAAGGCACTTCTGAGAGATTGTTGTCCATAAATTTGTTAAAAATATGCCCCTCTTGTAGCCACACTTAAAACTAGGCCATACACACACACACACACACACACACACACACACACACACACACACACACACACACACACACATATTTATTTCTGGTTTAAGTTCAATTGGATACCAGCTTCAATTTGTTTATCTAATATTAAAACAATGTAATTCTTCTAGAATTGCTCTGTGACTCTCTCATTTCTTACGTCATAAACATATGATTTTTCACCTATGAGAATGACACTGCATATGGTGTCATCGGGTAATGCCTCGTGGAATTCACAGATAATTTTAATGTTTGTCCTGTCATTCACTACAACCTGTTTTCTTTTTGAAGTGTTGATTACAAACATGGGTCTCCGTGCTTTGAATTCATCTGGTGAGTAATACATATCAGTACTGCCAGTAGTGACCCTCTTGAAAGCCGAAAAAGCCTCATATAATTTGAGGAAATCATCCTTGGACATGTCTAAATTGTAATTTTCTCTAGGAAATACCTCATTTCTGCCATTTTTAAGATAAATGTTCTTGATGTTGCAGCTATCGAATTTACTTGAATTTTTTTCCTGATTATTGTGTCTTCCAGTCTGAAACAGTACCACCACAAAATCCGGCATGTCATATTGTATGCTGGAGAATGAATTTGTGGCATCAAACTCATAATAAGTACCAGTTGCAACCTTCTGTACGCATTGATATGTATAAAATTGCAGAGGAATCTGTGGATTTTTTACTATATCAGCTTTGTATTTAAGAGCATAACTGGCTTCATATTCAACAACAGGGATTCTTAACTCCATAGTCTGAATAATGCATTTGCCCTCATCAGGTAAGGTATTAGGCAGAGCTTCTCCTGTAGGGTTTAATGTGCTGTACCTCATCAAAGCATTGTTATCATTTGCAGCTCTTCTAAATGTAATTCTTAACCCGCCCTTCTACATAATATCTTTGTAATCCGAGAAGAATCCTGGCAACAGGCGCATGGGGAACAGCACTGTGTGGTTCTTGGTTAATATTTTATCACCAGCCTCAAATCCACCGATTCTGTAGTAAGAAGCCTCTGTTTTGGATAATTTTAGAGTAGCCAAAGCTGTGGAGGTAATGCCGGGATAATCTATTCTGTTTATAACAACACCATGTTTTCTGATCTCAATTTCAGAGAACAGATGCGGCACAAAATTGTCCACCAGTCTTATATTTGTATTTGCCGGATAATCTGTTCCATCGAGCTTTACAACATCAAATTTGATGTATAGATCTGCTCTGTGGGGGTGTATAAAGCCATCCCCTACATCAAGATCAACCTCAATTTCTGTGTTGGGTTGATTTAAATTTGCAAATGTCCTCCTGTTTGGGGGGAATGATTGTAGCTCATAACTCTCAATATTTTCCATTGTATGTATTTTTATTTAAATGTTAATCTCTATGATTGCAGTTGTTGTGGCTCCAGCAAAATCAACTAATTCTTCTTTTTCATTAGTGACCATCAATTCAATGTAATCTATTCTATTATGGCACACGGGAAAATATAATGTTGGGGATGGATTGTAGATGATCGGCTCCATGAATTCGGAATTAGGTTTGAATGTTGCAATGATGCCGGTTTGTTTGTGAGTGCCTATGCCATTTGATTTGGTGATCATACCCTCGGCCACATTACAGTGAATATTCAGAGTCTCTATGGCTAAGAATTTAGGTATATTCATAGCAGTGTGTTTGATGGCCGGTTCAAGTTTTGTGTTGTTCTCAAAGCCTAACAGCTCTCCTATAGTACCCAGATCCACTGTTTCTGTAGCAGATACAATCTCTACTCTGTGAGTGACAGAATTTTGACTTAACACTATACCTCTGGGTAATTGAGCATTTAGAGTGGACAGATTATATTGCCCTGGAGTGATGACAATTTTTTGT
This sequence comes from Lepisma saccharinum, assembly GCF_977018435.1. Classification (NCBI taxonomy): domain Eukaryota; kingdom Metazoa; phylum Arthropoda; class Insecta; order Zygentoma; family Lepismatidae; genus Lepisma; species Lepisma saccharinum. Next base: position 67,545,988 of record NC_139230.1, read on the forward strand.
TCCCCTACTGCAATTGTGTTGTTGTGGTGCGTAATATTAGGGATCAGGTACATGCCGTAAAATGCTCTGAGAGCTATTGTTTTGGGATACACTATGTCATCATGTAATTTGAGTTTCAATATTGAATTTTGGCTGGTGAGATGGAATACCCCCATGATGTTTCAGATACCACAAGGCCTTTTGAAAATCTTCAATTGATGGTTTATTTATTTGAGACATATATCTGAGAACAGATAAACACAAATGTCCGCAATTAACATCTTTGAAATTTTGAACACGGGCATTATTGTAATAAAGATTGGCTGAATTTAGATATTTTACTAAATTTTCAGGTGGAACACCTCCAAATGAATCAAACACAAATGCCTCATTGTTTAAATATTTAAGATAACAGATCCAGTGAGTGCCCTGATTTTTGTACTCATCCAAATTAACAATGCCACACTCTTTGTTGAGTGGTTGTTCCGGTAAAGAATCAGACATGTACACACCCCTAAAATGTTTGATGCCCAGTGGCTTGATTAAAGCTTCAATATCTTGGTTTGTAAGCGGCTCTTGTTTTTTTTAAACTTATTCATGGCTCTCTTAACACCTTTGCCTTTTTTCTCCATGGCCAGGTTATGGCGCCTCTGCTCATCTAATTCTGCCCTATTTTTCTTGGCATCTATTACCGTTTTTGCTATGGCGGCTGAACCCCCAGCCAAGCTCCCCACAGCCCCGAGAGCAGCTAAGATGGCAGGGATGGTAAATATGAATCCCCCCACATGTGATTTTTTTCTTGATTGCTGTAATTTTTTTAATTGGGGGGTACTAAGCAACAATTTCATACCATGCCCCTTTGCAAGACAAGAACTTTTTTTCTTGCGCTGCTTTTTGGTTAGAAGACTATCAATAGTTTTAAGAGATTTAAGACCTGCATAAGGTATTTGATACATAACACCCTTGGCCTTCATTGTAGGTTTATTATATACATATTCACAACCCCCACCCCAGTTTTTGTTTGGTGCTCATAGCTATGGTGGTTCCCAATGCTGCTATTTTTTCACTCAAAGAAGCATCTTTGCTTACAAATCTACCAAATGCAGCCTCTTCTAATTTTTTGTCTGCAACATGTCTCTTGTCTAGATCAGAATGTGTGTTGTATGCTATATCATGGTCTCTACAAGCAACATCTAGGGGATTTACACCAGGGTCACCTCTGTTTAATCTATGGTCCAATTTTGTACCGGGACCACAATACTGATAGCCTGGAATGTGTAGTTCAAATGGCAGCTTGTTTATAATGTCATTAACAAGCCCCCGACCCTCAGAGACATTCCAAAATTTGGGTGGTAGAGTATTAATAATTTTTATAAGATATCCAATCCCCTTAGGGTCATTCACTATAAAATTAGACAATTTGGTGCTTATCATGTCCATAATTCCAACCTTTTCATTGTAAAAATTGTGGTTCCCAGCATTTTCCTCCCCAGCTATGACCAGCAACCTATCTACAAGTTTCCTGACATCATCAACCCAGACAAATTCTTTAGGCAGGGTGTTGTATTGTTTGATCCCACTGCCAGTCTTGATCTGTGACCATATGGGCTTGATTAAGTTGTTGTATTTTGCTCCACTGCTAGACTTGACTCTTTTTTGTGTGGGATCATTGTTCTGGTATAGAGCATCTGATTTTATTAATATTTCTTTGTAATGTTCATAATCTTGATCTGTATAGCTGCCAGGCCTTTTCCTAGTCATCAGTTCCCACAATCCAGGTGTTCCGGGGTACTTAACAAAACCACCTTTTTCTCCGAGACGAGATTCTGAATAAACAATTAGATCATCTCCCATAAAAGTTACTCTGAAATTGCCAATTCTATGTATGATGCTCCCATCAAGCTCTGTGTCAGCATATAAGCCAAACACCTCATCTTTGTTGTCTTTAGGTGTGGTTAAATATTTTTGAGCAAGAAGACCCAATTCAATAGGATCCTGAGTAGCTTCAATTCTTCTAGGAGCAACAGGACTAGGTGTATGAATACTGGAAAGTGGGGTGAATGGATAATCTAATATGTTCCTTGCAGCTACAGGCACAAGCTCTGTGATCAAATTTTGATTTTGCTCTGTAACAGTTTTGATATTCTTACCTAAATTATTAATAGCATCAATGACAGGCTGTTCTGTTTGTTTGTGTTTTTCATAAATTCCACGGTTCTCCGATTTCCATCCCTTAAATCTTTTTACAAGATAATCTCTTAACTTAAGATCATCAATGACTGGTCGTTTCATGGTTGTTTATTTATGTTTCAACGTCTAGAAAATCGTTGATTTTATTTCTGTATTTGCCAGTATTAGGTGTTCTTGTCATATCAATTGTGACAAACCCATAACTGTCCTGGTTCCAGCACCTACTGCAAAACTTGGAAAAATCATTGTAGCTCAAGTCCCCACCTACATATTCATCATGTATGTGTTTGAGGTTGGTATGATCTTGATGAAACACACATATAAAATTGCTGTTGTCTCGGATCAGCTGCTTCGATATTTTAGAAAAAGTCTGTGCCAGGTAGAAGCAATCAATGTTTTTGTGCCGCCCCTGTGTAAAGAAATTTCTAACCTTGTTTTGATTATCCAGTATAATGTCATCAAACACAACAACAGAGTTATCGAGACATTCATGAAGTGGCTTAACATCTGATTCAAAAGTGGCAATATCCAATCCATCATATAGCTTCATCAACTGCTGATATTTTAATTGTTCCAAGCTCTTAGAGAAGATATACAAGTGCCTGTTTTTCCAGTCTAACCAGTTGGGTGCCAATAAAAAATTATCAATCATTAGTGTAGTTTTACCACAAGCCGATGGCCCAACAATAAGACATCTAATATTTTCAGGCAACAACTTGCCATTTCTCTTAATCTGCTGTTCAGGTTCTGGCAGCCTTTTTATAACATCCCAGGTGCTCATATTATCACTTTGTCTGCATCGATCCAGCTGTTTTCCGGATGACCCAGCCATTTGACAAATAACTTGTTGCCTTTTCTGCGGATGATTTTTTCTATGAGATATGTGTCAGGCTGTTTAGTTTTGCTGAGCTCTTGTTCATAGAACCTGCCTTTGAGAATTTCTCCTCGGTGATCTTTTATTATATATGTGTTAAGGGTCCCGGGTTTAACTTGAACCACTGTAAATAATTCAGTGCTCCAGTTTCTTGTAAAGCCTCTCTTGAATAAGTGCTTATATTTGCTGATTCTTACTTGATCGCCCACCCTGTATTTGGCCCTTCTTGTTGTTGGCTGGTATCTAGGATAATAAACAGTCCTGATCAATTTTTGCTCATCAGATGAAGTTACTTCAGAGGGTTTCATGTTGATTGTGGAATGGACAGAATTGTTATATTTATGTAGAAGTTCTGGAAGAATATTAAGCCATTTATAATTACCTTGCAGGGTAAATTGTTTATACATAAGATTTTTTAAGGTTCTGTTGAATCTCTCTACAATTGAGGCCTTGAGGTCACTGTAACTCGAGTAATGTTTTATTGCCTGGCTTTTAATAAATTGTTGAAACACTGAATTATAAAATTCTTTGCCATTATCTGTTTGCAAATAGCGCGGTGATCTTCCACTCTGATTGATGATTGTCCTGAGGGCTTCTGTAACACATTTTCCAGTCTTGGATTTGAGTGGCACAGCCCAGGCAAATTTTGAAAATGTGTCTATTACAGTGAGTAGATACTTGTAGCCCTTGTTGATTTTGTCTAAGTTTTTCAACTGCCCACTTGCCATTTCAATCAAGTCGCTCTGCCATAAATCATCTATGCCCTTTGTGACTACTGGAAGTCTCTTAAAATTATGTCGGGCCTGTCTGTGTAATTCATCAACAATAATTTGTCTAGACATAATATGTAAACAAGAATATTGCAACTATGGGGTGTTCAGCAGCTGAAACTGCAGGATTTTCTAAATATAATTTGTCCCCTATTTGTATTTTAAATTCCAAAGTGCCATCATCTTCAGTATAGGCTGTTTCTAATGTATTGGGATCTGTAAAATCCTCTAACTCTACACTGGTGATTTTTACTTTGTTGTCAGCATTTGTTATTGATAAGGTGGGGTAGTGGTGTGCCTGTGGTTGAAGCCAATATTTGATCTTGATTGGTCTCAGTGTGCCCCCAACAAAAAACTGGTAATAAAATTGTGCAGGGGACAGCATATATATTTTGCCACCTGGTGTAAATGGAGAATCATATTCTTTGTTGGGGATGCTGTACAATTCAAGAATTACTGTATGTTTTGGATTCTCGATTATGCCCGTTATTTCTTTTTCTGCTGTGAGCAATCTGCTTGTTACAGATTCAAGGTGCTCATTGATGGTTCTAACAACATCATCATGCCCTGGCTTTATTTTTATGTCCACAGCAAGTCTCTTGTATTGTTGCACAATTTCTTGAAGCTGGGTGGCAAAAACAGACAGGGCATTTGCTTGATTGGATTCCATGGTCCCTAGCTGTTGCTTGATATTAGCTACAATTTGTTGCAAATTTTCAACAACTGCCAATTTTGAATTTTGAGCAGTAAGATCATGGACCTGTCTTCTGATATCCTCAAACAGGGCATGCAGTTCATTAATATGTTGATTGGTTGGTAGAGTGGCCACTGTCTGAGTAAGTTGTTTGATCTCTGTCTGGATATTCTTGATATCTTCTGATTTCAATATGCGATTCACTGCTCTCTTAATATTTTTAAGTTCCTGTGATGTGGGAAGATTTGATACTGTATTTTGCAAAAATTCAAGTGCCAATTTTACATTGTTTAATTCAGAAGCATCAGCCACATTTTGCATAGCATTTTGGAGCAGGGCTATATCTGCCTGAGAGGGTGTTGATTGTTGTAAAATTTCAAGCTTTGTTTGGATATCATCGATCAAGTGATGAAAATGAGATAGCTCAGATTCAGTGTTGAGGTTTTCAAGCTTTGTGATTTGGTGCTGGACACTGACAAGGGTGTCTACAATCCCAGGCAATCGGGATTCTAGTACATTTGCCAAATCACTTTGCACTGCTGCTATTGTACCTTCAAGATGGGTTATGGAACTTTGAATTTTTCCAAAATCTTCATATGTTTCAAGTTGCAGCTTGATGTTTGCAACACTCCGAGTTATTGCACTCAAAGCATCAGAAGATGGCAAATTGTTCATAAAATTTTCAAGTGTCTCAATTTTTTCTTTAACCTCGGCTATGGCATTGTTCAAGGGGTCCAGATTAGGTATCTGTAGTGATTGAATCTGTTCCTTTAGAGTGGAAATCACTAGATCAAAATCTTCTTGTGATTTTATGCTTTTGACAATTGTTTGGAGCTGTGCCTGGACATTATTTATTTGCTCTTCCAATTGTTGTTTCAATTGCTCAGAGTTGGTGGCCTGGGTCTTAAATTTGGCTTGAAGAGTTGCTACAGCCTCTTCTAAACTTTGAAAATTATCTAATGTTGCCAGGTCAGTATATTTCTGAAGCAGCACTTTGAGTTCAGAATCAATTTTAAGAAGAGGGTCCATGCATTGTGATTGCAAATTTGTAATTTCTAATTGAAGACTGGCATTGAGTGTGGTTTGTAAAGCTTGTAAATCACTTCTCAATTTCTTGACTCTGACATCAAGCATAAGAATCTCATCACTGTGATCTTCATGTCTTGTATGGCCAAATATATCATTAGGCATTTTCTTTTAATGGTTATTTATTATAGAGTATCTGATTCTTAATTCTATAAAAAAGGGTATAAGCTTGTCATAGGATCCAGGGACTTCAATATATAAGCAGTCACCAGCAGAAACAGTATATACAGTGCCAGAAATCATGTTTGAGTGCTTAATTCTATAAATATTTCTCCCTACTGAAATTTTAACATCACCCTCAGGGGTTGTAATAAATTGCAATTGACCACCTACAGGTAATTGGTAATGATTTAAATTATTGTTAAATATGTACAATATTTTGCCTGTTTCTTCATCAACATCTGTAAGTATGCTGTTCAGATGAATAATTAACAAGCCACTCAGTTTAGACAGCATATCAGGAGAGGGTTGTGGTGTGGGCAGCTCCATAATAGCCTGTTTCTTGAACCCAAATAAGTTCATAGGCATGTTTATTTATTTCAAATCATGCTCTGTAATTGGGCATTGTTTGCCACTTTTCAAATCACAATGACCCCAAGGTAAAGTATGTATGTCACATGATAAAATACATCTCTTATCATCATGTGGGTCCAGGGCCACTTTTCTTACAACATTTGAAGTCAACAAGTGATCCTCACTCTGAATTCTATTTTCTGATGTTCTAATTGAACTCTGGGATTTGATGCAATTTTTATAATCTTCAAATACAAGATCTTTTTCCACAGTAACTCTGCCAATACCCTTGGCTTTTTTGGCAACAGCGCCACTACATGTTTCAAAACTGTACATCTTGGCACTTAACCCAGCAAATTCCACAATAACATCACCACATGTCTCATCTTTTAACTTGCCAGGCACCTTTTTGTTGTGGGGTTGAATTCTTGTATGTTCACTGGTATCAAAGTATTGAAACAATTCAGGCTGTGCCATATCTTGATAAACATCTTCTGTTTGAATATCAAGAATAAAACTATCCGTGTCCATGTACAATAATTTTACACGATCACCATAAAAAGGTTTCAACACATCATAATATAATATTAACATATGTAATTTGGACAATTCCAATATCACAGCCCCTACATAAATAGGTTTATCAAATTTGATCTTTGTTTTCATCATGTTGAAAAGTGCCATGTGCTCATCATAAATTCTTCTGTAATTGAAGTTGGGCTTTGCAACCAATTTTTTGCTCCGGCTGGGGTCAGTAATTATTTTAACATCGGTATGTTTTCTGACATTTTCAATAGTTTTGCCATACACTGAATTCACCATCAATTTAAACAAGCCCTTATCAAATTGGCTCTTTGCAGATGTTCGAAGCTCCGTGTTTGTATCAATGTATGATTTCAACCATTCTGAGTGCCTGAACCTCAAGACTTTGCCAACTTTGGTTACTTGGACACCATGTTTCATCAGGAACTGGAGGTTTTTGTAATATATGACATAACCCTGTTTCGGCTCCAGAGTCATCATGAGCTTCTTCTGTTTAGAGCCAGGTGAGCACTGAACCTCGGAAATTGGGGGCAGATCAGAAAATTTATTGTGTACATTATCAGGAAATGTCAGATCAACCTCTAAGAAGAGGCCACAGTCACTGTCATCAAAGTCCTGAAGATCTTCAATATTGAAATCTTCAACCCATTCAAGCCCTGCATATGGCAATTTATCCATCATAGCGTGACCATAGAGGTTGTTTGCATCTACATACAGTATATAATTTGATGGCCGTGCTGGATCATAATCAGGCATATGCTTGTTATTTGCTCTGGCATATCTCTGGGAACATTGCACCATCCCCCCTCTTATACATTTCTCCATAAACAGATACATATCTTGATCGTGGATCAGATCCAATTGCTTTTTGGTGTTGAAAAATGTTGCGGCCCATGCTAGGCCCGGGGCACTGTAAAAATACACTGGGTCCAGTCCATAATTTTGCATGGAAGATTTTCTGAATGCCTGCAATATATCAGCTAAGAGGGTGACATCAAGTTTCAAATATGCCATGTGATAATCACCAAATGTCTTGCATTTTAAATTGTTCCACATCAACTGGGCATGGTGATAATCTTCATCAGTGATTCCAGATCCTCTGATTTTGCTGTAAAACTCTTCTTGTGGTGGCAGGGAACACTCATCAAATTTAGAAAAATCTGTAACATAGTCATATGGATATACACCCTTCCGCCTAATTAATTTCAGGTCCTGATTTGGAAACAATGCACGTGTGATTTTTAATTGATCATCAGGTAATTGAGTGGCCAGTGTAGCCAGGCCAGCAGATAAAAATCTGTAAGAATCAAGAAATCTTATGTGAATAGGAACACCATCAACTTTAATTATCTTGCTAATAGATATATATTTCTCATCATTTTCAGCTAAAATATTTAAATTCTGCTTCTCAAACCCCTCGTACCTGATCAGATGATGGAAATCATAATTGGATGCTCCATGGCAAAATATGGGGACAAATCTTGGTCTCTTGATCTGAATATTGCAGCTATTACACAGGGCCATTAAGAATTTACCATCTGTATGAGAATGGTGATGAACCTTGATATTTGTATCTGAAAATTCACAATCACATACCGGGCATTTTTCTGCATTGTTGAAATCTTCAATCTGTTCCTCTGTTAAAGGCAACATAGGCTTTGATTTTAATAAGATGTTAGATGCTATGTCACGGCACTCATTTTCTATTCTATGTGCAAATATTTTGATGGCATTTGGTCCCTTGTATGAATATTCTTTAATAACAACACCATCCCGTATAACCACATAACAAAAGCTGGAAGGTTCATGTTGCTGGTATGGTGTACTTGAAGATTCTTCGGGATCTGGGCTACAGAATGCAAGAGATTTGAGATTTGATTCAGAATCCCAGACAATATATGCTGGGTGTTCCAACAAGGCTTCATACTTTTTGAATTTGCAATTTTCACTTGGATTGGGCATCACCATATGAACAGGTTTATGGTTGCCACAGTATTTCAGATGCTCAATTAACTTGTTTTTAGCAATTTCTGCATTCTCTTCACAAACACCATTCACCATTTTTCTACCATCAAATTCAGTTAAACATCTTCTGCACAACTTGAATATTTTTTTATATTTGTCTAGTTGTGTTCTCACTAAAGCTTCAAGATTATGTATCAGAGTGTAATGATATGTACCATCCTTTTCAATTAAGAGCAGATCAATCGGAATTGCAGATTCATCATCAAGTGTACTGATTCTGAGAGGATCTATCAAGCAATTGCCAGTGGAACAAGTAAATACATTAATAGATAATTGCTTGCCATTGATGTGCCTGGCCCTTTTTTCAAATTTATCAATATTCTGAACAGACATTGGATATTCCAAACCCTCCATTGCATCGTCAAAAATATGTTCATGCTGTTTGTAATAACTTATTCTCTCAGGATGCCTTGAAACTAGAAACAAAGCAGCTAATATACACCACAAAAAGCATTTCTGGTCGGTATTTTCAATATTAACCACGGCTCTTCTGTTTTTAATATTGGCAGGTAATGGCAGATATGTAGATCCTTGTAATGGGTTGAATTCAGAAATATTAACATATAACTTGTGCGGAGAGCCGCATAGGGTCCATCCGGACTCTTTTGCTGCAAATTCAGAGTGTTTAATATTCAGTTGATTTATCAATCTGCTTATTATTCTGTCTAAATTTGCGTTTGAATATACAGGTACAGTTTCTGTTACGTGGGGCTGTGTAAATTTTGTGCCATTTGGTTTCTTATATTGTGTATACAATTTGAGGAACAGTTTATAAGAGCCATTTTGTACATTTAGAATTGCCTGCACATTAGGATTTACACTGTTCAAGAAATTCTCAATGCCGCATCTTGGCTCTGATACAAACCGGTGATCCCTTAATTGGCCGTTAAAACTGCTACGGATGGGTTCATAGCGTGGCTGCTTTGCTGCTCTGGCATTAAGAGGTGCTTCGTGCCTTCTTTTCAGACCAGATGTAGATGGTTGTGCAGAACAAGTATTTTTATGTTTATATGTGAAATATTCCATGTTGTATTTTCTATTGCATTTGGGGCAAATTTTTGTGGGAGTTCTGTATTTGTCCGGGTTACAAATCTTTTGATGTTTGGCCCAATTGGGGCTGGATATATTCTTATTGCATTGATTACAATATTTTTGATTCGGCATTTTTGCTGTTGTTTATTATATACAATTTCCTGGGTTTCAATTCAAAACTTTATACTGAATAAAAAATATCAGTTGGGTTCAGCACTGTGCTTTGTGTGTGTGTGTATGTATGTATGTGTGTATACACTTAATATTTTTGGCTTTGGTATTTATATACAATTTCCTGGGGTTCAAATCAAAGCTCTATGCTGGATCAGTTGAGTTCAGCACTGTGCTTTGTGTGTGTATATATGTGTGTATGTGTATTAATATTTTTGGCTTTGGTATTTATATACAATTTCCTGGGGTTCAATTCAAAATTCTATGCTTAATCAGTTGAGTTCAGTGCAGACAAAAAAACTGCATAGCTCTATGTCAATTAGTTCTTGAGTTTTGTATTTAGGAACCACTTTGGCCCCCCTGCCAAAAATTGGCTTTTATTGTATCAGTGTATATTGTCTCTATGACCTTACTTGGGCTATTCCAGTGCAGACAAAAAAAACTGCATAGCTCTATGTCAATTAGTTCTTGAGTTTTGTATTTAGGAACCACTTTGGCCCCCCTGCCAAAAATTGGCTTTTATTGTATCAGTGTATATTGTCTCTATGACCTTACTTGGGCTATTCCAGTGCAGACAAAAAAAACTGCATAGCTCTATGTCAATTAGTTCTTGAGTTTTGTATTTAGGAACCACTTTGGCCCCCCTGCCAAAAATTGGCTTTTATTGTATCAGTGTATATTGTCTCTATGACCTTACTTGGGCTATTCCAGTGCAGACAAAAAAAACTGCATAGCTCTATGTCAATTAGTTCTTGAGTTTTGTATTTAGGAACCACTTTGGCCCCCCTGCCAAAAATTGGCTTTTATTGTATCAGTGTATATTGTCTCTATGACCTTACTTGGGCTATTCCAGTGCAGACAAAAAAAACTGCATAGCTCTATGTCAATTAGTTCTTGAGTTTTGTATTTAGGAACCACTTTGGCCCCCCTGCCAAAAATTGGCTTTTATTGTATCAGTGTATATTGTCTCTATGACCTTACTTGGGCTATTCCAGTGCAGACAAAAAAAACTGCATAGCTCTATGTCAATTAGTTCTTGAGTTTTGTATTTAGGAACCACTTTGGCCCCCCTGCCAAAAATTGGCTTTTATTGTATCAGTGTATATTGTCTCTATGACCTTACTTGGGCTATTCCGCCAAATTATATGCTTCAAGTCTCCTATACTTTGGTGGAGCCTGTTCAGGTTCTATCCCCCACTTGTGGGTTCCACTGCCGATCCAGCAATGGTGAAGAATCTGCACTGTGCCCTGGCTTTTATAGATTTGCAGAGCCAATCAGAAAACACCACACATCGCATTATGTCGTACAATATTAATTGATTAAATAGTTACAACATGATGCAATAGAAGTGACTGGGGAGTAAATATGTATAGATGTGGGTAGGTGCGAGTACAGGTGGGTTAGGGGTGGGTAGGTGTGTATATGGGTGTGTAGGGGTGAGTTGGGGGTATATGGGGGTGGGTTGGGGGTGTGTGGGGGTGGGTTGGGGGTGCATTCAGAAACATGAGACCTTTTCTTATATTTTTGTCTCCTGAGCGTACATCCCATTTTTCTGCTGAGCGTACATGCAATCGAGACCGCAGCGCCTCCACGCTTAGGGGAGCGGAATTGTCTGGAACTACTCCAATCAGTCAATAGAACTGCACGAGCTTTGTCAATAAGAGTACATGCAGGCAATAGAACTTGTTCTGCTCGAAATATCGATCCGATCCCACCTGTTGCCTGCCGCGCCGAGAAATTGCCCCGAATATTGATCCCACAACTCCGTGGCGCGGGAATCTAACCTGCACAGACATGCATGTCCCAGAAGGCACTGACCTAATGCCATGTGTATTAATTTTATATAACAACTTGGACAGACTCTAAATATGAATAGATTATAATAATAAGAGAGTCACAGAGCAATTCTAGAAGAATTATATTATCTTAATACTAGATATACAAGTTGAGCCTGGTGCCCAATTGAAATATTCCAGGTAAAATAAATATGTGTATGTGAGTATGTGTATGTGTGTGCGTGTGTGTGTGTGTGTGTGTGTGTGTGTGTGTGTGTGTGTGTGTGTGTGTGTGTGTGTGTGTGTGTGTGTGTGTATGGCCTAGTTTTAAGTGTGGCTACAAGAGGGGCATATTTTTAACAAAATTATGGACAACAATCTCACAAAAGTGCCTTTTATAAGTGTAGCCTCATCAATCTGAGGGGGTCATACTTTCTCATGGAATCCATGAGGGCTTTTTTACAAAAATCTTGGATTAAACGGGGGTTCCACACTTGAACAAAAAACTCATATGGCCATGTTGAGCAAGTTTTAAGTGTAAGCAAATCTGCTAGAGGAGAGTTCATACTTTCTCGGGTTTATCCCACCACAAACACCACTACTCCCCAACCTTTGTCCCTGCAGTAGAGGTGTGCGGGATCCCAATAAAGTCGAAACCGGGATCGGGAGGGGGGGATTCCCGTCCCGATCCCGACTTCGGAAAATGACTTCCCGACTTTTCGGGATCCCAAGCAGTCGGGAAATACCGAATGGTCATTTTAAAAAATCGTCAATTCTCGACGTTTTCTGCATTGTAAATGTCTGTAACTTATCGGAAATTGTTAGTTTTTGTACCAGAAGTGCAAAAACAAGCACTTACGATGGAATTTACGTGTAGAATTCGAGATTTTAAGAGCTTTGAGAAATTTCGAACATATCCCGTCCCGAAATATGTTCTTAATGTTACTAGAACTCGATTTTTCCCACATTGTTCCACTAATTGCACTGGTATTTCAGCTTTTCTCAACTTACTGCCGAGACTTCCTCCCGAAAGTTTGCCGATATTTTGATCTAGTCCATCTAATAGTATAACATACGGTCCGGGGAAATCTGACGAATACCACAATGTGGGTTGATAACGTTCAGTTTGTGAGGGGCGGAATAGTTTATCCTGTGGTTTGTCTTCGGTACTCACCTCCGAAGTCCTTTTACCGTGTCTTTTTTCTACTGTTAGCATGTTGATATCCTCGTCTTGAATTGAGTTGGGTGTCTCGGGTGTTTGCCAAATCGACAAGTCCTTCTGCCGCCGATCGTTCCCTTGTCTTCCAACATTGCCACACAGTTGAAGTGGGGCGGCTGACCGTCGGTTTCCACTATGGTCAAATGTAGTTTTACTCAAAGCGTAACTGGTAAAACAAGAGCACTTCTCACTTTATGTAACGGTATCTTATTCGTATCACAAAAGAATTAATCCTATCACTCGCGTGTCACTTCTCTTTCGGCTATCACGATCACTTGTTGATCCTATCGCCTTCAGAGCGCAAGTCCCTATTACTTTGGACCATAATATTGCAACTCTACAATGGGGCTGTTCATTGCCAAACTTTTCCGGTGGCTGCGCCACCCCTGTTGTGTCCCTGAAGAATTTCGTTCATCATTTGGTTGCCCTAAGCTTTACATTGGAGCGCGATTCGCGATGGGATGGCTATACAAACGTTATTTTCAATGAAGGTAAGAATTTTTCGTGTAAATCGATAATAAAAATGGGTTTAGCATAGTGTTGCCCACGAGACGAGACTTTGGCCTGTCTCGTCTCGTGGAAATGCTGTCTCGTCTCGAAAACATTCGTTTGTCTCATGACACATGGTCAATCTCGTCTCGTCTCGAATTTTTAAAAGCCCGTCCCGTCTCGTCCCGTGGACAACACTAGTTTAGCAAAGCTTTAAGATTATGTAGCTAGTCATAAGTAGCGAACGGAACTTTAGGTAAATAAATGTTTTTTCTGCGATAAGATAGATACCCTCGTTTTTGCCAAAATTCTTATCATAGCCTTATATGTCAACACAGCAAATTTTATTTTACATAAAAACACATATTTTCCAGTATTCCGTATGTAAATACATATTTTGCGAATTTTCATTTTAAATACATAAAATCGCTCATTAACTTCAGCTACTTCGAAATCCTCGAAGGAAAAATGTTTATTCTCCGCACCTCTTTCATATCGAGAATGCGAGGTTTGATTTGTCTTTGAAGACGCTCGCTGGCAGACTTCTGGCGCCTCGCCTATGATCCTATTGGTATTGGAGTAAAATATTACCCAGATGAGGCAAGCGTACAACGTAATGGAGAGCTTCGAGAGTCTTTATGCTTTTGTCATGTTCTGATTCGGTGCTTGTGCAGCAGTGTGTGTTTCCTCGTGTGATATGCCAAAAGTTAAGGCAAGTGTTTCATCTCGTTTGCAACAGTTCTGTAAAGAATATAAGGATATGTTTTCAACTGATGGCAAACTGTTATTTTGCCAACCGTGTGGTAAATCTGTCGCAGATGACCAACGTTCGCAAATTACGCAGTATTTAGGTAGCAACAAGCATGTTGTTGCTTCTTCACGTTTGAGCGACAGACGGGCACTTATCGCGCAACAAACTCCATCTACTTCTGGGGAACCGTCAGAAATATTTGGTAGTGAGTAGAGAGCTAGCTGGGGCTACAATGTAACGATAGCAAGGCTTTTTAACGAAGCAATGCAGCTATTGTGGCCGGAAGGCATAAAATTTGACAATGTTCTCCTCGTGACAGATGCTGCAGCTTACATGAAAAAAGCTGGAGTAGGCCTTGCCGTTAGCTACCCCAAAATGGTGCACGTTACATCTGTGGCTCATGCGTTGAATAAAATATGTGAAAAGATAAGAGCTCTTTATCCCAATGTCGATAAACTGGTTTCAAATGGGAAGAAAGTTTTCATCAAGTCGCCTAGAAGAATAGGCATTTTTAAACAAAAATGTCCTGAGGTACCCCTTCCCCCTACACCTGTAGTTACGCAATGGGGCACTTGGTTGAATGCAGCTGTATATTATGCCCAGAACTTTGAAAAATTTGTATCTGTTGTAAATGATCTCGACAAAGAAGAATCATCGTCTATAGAAATTCTGCAAGAACTGTTGAAGGCTTAAAAGTCGAATTGGCATACATCTCAACAAACCTGTCCTTTCTCTCTTATTCCATACAAAAGCTTTAATCGTCCGCACACTTTGGCAGTTTTCATGGGTGAAGTCCGTATAGCAGAAACGAAACTGAAAGAATTCACTGGATCTAACACACAATTGCTAATGTCTAAATGTACAGAAATTTTTGGGAAAAACCGAAGTTTTCAAACTTTGTGCCAAATTGCACGTGTTTTGGAAGGTGAAGTAGAGGAAGATGAAGCTTTGGAAAACTCAGCGTTAGTGACATTTCGTGCTTCAAATATGCAAGAATAGTTTCTTGTGACGTGGAGCGATCTTTCTCACAATATAAGATGCTTTTTAGAGATAATCGTCACAGATTTACAATGGAGAATTTGGAAAAAAAAACTATGGTGATCCATTGCAACTCTCCAAAAAAAATAGCTCGCTAAGAGATAGTAAGCATTTAGAAACTTATTCCAGGTGTTTAAAATTCCTTTTATTTTTTTTTACCAAATAGTTTTTATTTTTGTCACATATTTTCCTGTTTTTATCACATATTTTCAATATTTAAAAAAAAATACATATTTATGAAGATTTTTAGCACATAAAGTTCCGTTCCCTAGTCATAAGTTTCCGAAAATTACATTCTCCTGAACAAAAGAATTAATATATTAAAGCACAACGGCAGGGTTGAGCAAACGGGCTAAATATACTATGTTTATGCACAAAGAGCACTAAACTTGACGTCATTTAGATCGTCTCTAGCTGCTATGGGTTGATAATACAAAAATTTAAATTTTTACACTACGCTTTATGTTTTTCTTTTGGTTGCGAGTATGCGTAATTCAACGGCAGTAGTAGAAACTCCCAAAATTGTAAAGAAATAATGTATTAAGTGTGTAAAGAAAGAATGTATTAAGTGCGTAAGCGCATAATATTTATTGATATAGCTACACTATGACTGCCCTATCCGATAACATAATATTAACGTATGTTTTCATTGTATTAAGCAGACATTTATTTTCCTCTCGTATTTTCGCCCTTGGTTTTTTTGGCAACAACAATTTTAAAATTGTAATTCCTGTAAATAAGAAGCCCTAGTGGTTGCGAGACATGAAACAGAAGATAAATATTATATGTAATAACTATTCTTCTCAATAAATGAGTCTATATAAAACAAAGTCCCATATTTACTAGCCACGTGGAAAAGTATGATATCACGTGGAAAAAAAGTCAGTTCTTAATAACAACTATAAAAATAAAAGTACAGTCGCGCGGAATTATTATGTATTATTCCTTACCGGATTCACAAAAATGAAGCACTTAAATTGTGAACATTTTAAGGCTTTTTTGAGTTCCGATATCTTTCCTGTTGTTGACGATCATCTTATTTAAAATGTTAGTTTTACAGCACTCATTATTCAACTATCATGTTCAGACATAAGTAGATGTCATCTACGCTAGTGGCTGTTGCTGTTTAATATTCATAATTTGTTTGCATGTGCTTAGAATTTATTTGCATGTATTTAGAATAAATTTGCATATCATTAGAATAATTTACATTTATGTATTTGCATATTTATAACTTTTATGAATATATAATTATTTATTTTATGACAAATATGTATATAGACGGTAATTAGTGGTACTAAATGTTATGCATATGATGTTATATTCATTACTGCAAAGTATGTAATATATGAAACGATAATAATTAATGTTTATAATATTCAAAATAAGTTTTTATAGTTCATGAACCGCTATGAATGTTCGTAATGGGTAATGATAAAGGTCCAATTACGATATAGGTCGGTCCCGGTACTCGAACCCCCGATATGTAATGATAATAATTATAGTGTACTAAGAGTACTATGTAATAATGTTATTATGGTATGAAAGACGATGGTCCGACACGCTAAACAGAAGACGGTGAACTCCGCGCAGGTAGAGGAGAAAGAAATTTGGGGGATGTGCGGTCAAGGTCAAATGACGTCAGAACGCCAGAACAAAGAAAGAACCCGATTGAGCAATCAGAACCGGTTTTTCCAAGGTCAACTAGAACGCAAGAATAGGGAAAAGGTATGCAACACCATAGGGCAGGGGACGGATTGAACCAGACAACAATGGATGTCTCGGAATGCGCGGTCAAGGCCAAACTCTGAATCTATGCGTCGCTTTCCAGAAATGGTTTCCGCTGCCAATTAATATTCCGCTCAGGGTTACCCCCAGGGCACGGGAGGCTGTAGCTCGGGTTTTAGGGTAGAACGCTGGCATGTCAGAACAGGTTCCTGTCAAAGTAGCCCAAGGTTACCGAGAACACAAGAAAAAAGGATTTTGGGATACCCAATTAGATTGGAGCGAGAACTTTACTTTGAACAAGGAGAACGAAGCGTAAGGGTCTTTTATTTGTACTAGGAAGAAGGGAGAGCTATCTGGGACGGGGCCTAAAGTTTTCACTATTTGCTTTTATCACGGGGTTACGAACCTAGGAGTCTTTGATTATTGATTTAGTTAGTAAATTTATGTTACTGCGTGTTCTTAACATAATAATAATCGGGGTGTTGAACCTCGGGCAATTTGATTATTGGTTTATAACGTACAGGGTGTTTGTTTAACTAGTGAATCTCTGTTACTGTGTGATTTTTAATATAATATTGAGTTTCTTTTTACCAAACTTTGACTTTATGTCAAACATTTTCCCAGCTTATCCTTATTTTTACTCAGATAACACGATTTGAATGTGTTTCTTATTACATTTGGACGCACAAAGTGTGTCTTGTCAAGTTTTGTCTATTTATTATTTATACCTATTTGTACTCAAATAACACAATTTAACCCATTCAGGCAAGATCTTTTATTATATTTTGGACGCACAAAGGGTGTTTTCTCAAGTTTTACTTTCTTATTTACAAGTGTTAGTATTATTTTGTATTTATTGCGTTTTGTATCCCACATTCACTAATTTTTAACTTAAAGTTTTGTTTTTTATTTAAATCTTTTCAAAAACACTGAAGAGAAAGTAATTTTGGCTAAAAGTTATTATATAGTTTACGGTTTTCAGATTTTTACTATGCTATTTTTAGTTTTATATTTCTATATGTATTTATTTAGGTCAGGTTATGCCTGCTACGTAGGTAAGTTTGTTTATTTTAGAGTTTGCTGAGTATTTTGTTACTCTTATACTAGGTAAAAGTTTTCTAAATATATGCAGTAGGGCTCTATATATTTTGGAGATGATGCGATCAGCACCACTCTCCATCTGCCTTTTATCTCATGTACCCAATATTATTTTGAGGCTTTGTGAATTCTAGAGCCTATTTATGCAGAAGTGAGGGCTTGAAAATGTCCATCTCAGATAACCCACAACTATCTGTCAGAGTATTTTAAAGGATATTTTATACTTATTATGTGCAACTAGAATATCAAAGCTTGCTTAATTTTTATGTCTGTATAACGCTGTTATTGTATTTTTAGCTAATGCTTACTGGATAAAGTACACGAAATGTTTGACATTTTGACTATTTGCACTTGAGATATTATATAAGCCCAAACTATTACTGTAACTAAAATAATTATGTGTCTATGAGGACTGTAATCACTTTACCGAGAGGACCATATCTGAACGCTTACCAACATTGTTTTCTTTATTTTTTAAATATAACCATTTATCAATATATTGACAATTCACAGGACAATACGAAGTTCACAGACGACTGACTATATGGACCATAGGTCCATTTGCTAAACTTTTATTTCTATACTAGAAGAATAATTTAACCTTATAGCCTTTTTCAAGGTATTTTTCAAGTATTACTGGCTTTTTGGGTGCGTCAACATTTGGGTTATTTCCATTTGGTTTATTATACGAGGCTACAATCACTATCTGAGGACTAAAATCCTCTGATTGAAGCTAAAAGCTTAGGCTGTAACTAGGCACTTAGCATGTATATCGACAATTTATAGGACATCACGAACCTTACAGAGGATTGTAGATGACGTAGGACCACACGGAAGAGCCTTATTAGTCTGCAAGAAGCACTTACAGTTAATGTTACGAGGAAATAAGGTTGATTTTTTATTGTTTCACAAGAAGGCTATCCTTTACACACCCAATATTTGTTTTTTCAAGTAAGTATATGTACCAGATGCACACAGGCCTACACTAACTAGATTTTGATTGATACTATATCAGGTGCTAAATGTATCAAGAACTATGATTGTCTATATTTCTGAAAAAATACGCAAAAGCAGATTACCCGATTCAAGTATCTCAAAAGCAGATTTTTCTATGTAAGTATATTTTTTATTGATGGCTTTGTTTAACAGATCAAACAGAAAGACGGCAAAATTCACTGCTGCCCAAACTTCGTGGGAGTAAGAAAAGGACTATAGAAGAGGAATGTAGATTTTTCAAGCGAAATGCTTACTTTTGTTGTGAAGTGAATAGTGAAAAGCGTAGAAATTTTGTACCCTGATAAAGCTAATTCATTCAGAAGTATTTCTTTATCAGGAAATAAATTTGCCAACCTCTGTGGCGGAGTGGTTAGCACAGCCCGTTGCGACACCGGAGGTTGCGGGTTCGAATCCTGGCCTGAGCATGGGTGTTCTTTGTATGTGTCCCTTCATCAATTTCATCATATCATTACTCATCCTGACCGTCGCCATTAGCCAAACGTGGCAGAAAAGCAACGCTAATAAAAAAAATATTTAAAAAAAATAAGAATTACAGTTGAGGAAAGGATTTATGACTTAGTCAACGAACAATTGAAAGCGAAAATTGTTCGTGTTTTTGCCTTTTCACTCACAATATGTGAAATTAAGGACGTCTGTGAGCTAGCTCGGTTAGCTCCCTTCATTCGTGGATGCGATTCTCATCTCGATATGACAGTAAAACTACTTGAATGATTCCTCCCCGTGACACAAGGGTTGATATTTTGAAGGAAGTGGAGGCCATTTTGGAAAGTTACAGTCTTCCGTTATGTTAATTTTTTTTAATAAAGTTATAACTTGTCCTTCCCAACATCTCAGGAATACCAGGAATGGCAGGAATATTTGTCCACGAGAATATAATAAAGTGGAAACAAGTTTCAAGACTTCAGAGGGTGCGAAGGGCAATATTCTTGTTCTGCTCTGCTCCCTTTTCTTTTGATGATGCGTGTGCAAGTCCTGCCTTCGAATGGAACTTATTGAATTGCAGTGCAACTTGTATTGAAAAATAAATGTCGCGAGGTGGGTTATCCTTGATTTTTCTCATATCTCCCATAGCAGTATCCTCGAATAAGCTATATTACTGTAGAAATGTTATTAATTTTGGTTGCACTTGCCTTGATGAAAAGTTGTTTTCCATAATGAAGATTAATGAAACAGCCGAATGATCAAGAATGACTGACAAAACATTTGTTGTCTGCATTAAGAGTTTCATGCTCACAAAAAACTTATTGCAGACTTTTGATAAGCTTGCTAAGAAAAAACTGTGAAATCTGTGTGAAACGAAATTATAATTGCACACAAACAGTTTCTTGCAAAAATGTTTGAACAATTGTAACCAATTTATACTCGAAACTAACATGTAAAATACTATAACCATGAAAAAATATGGGGGGATGCTGCAATAATCACTCCAATCCCCCCCGGCCCCGTTGGGTCGAACCACTTAGTTCTAGACTTCAAGGTGTTGGGGTTCTAGATGTGTGGCCCGCATAGTTTTGACATTATCGTTATGCGGCTCTACTCACGAATTGAGTTTGACATGGCTGGTCTATGGGGCCTGTTGAGGAGGTTGGGGAGCTACGAATGAGTAACCCGGTCACGGAAACCTTCAACAACGTCTGGGGGGTTCGTCATGCTGACCACGCGTTGGAGTGTAAGTGAGACCGGCCCTTGTGAGTCAGTGAGTAGGCCCTTGCCTTCACGGGCTGTAGCATCACGGGTTTACTTACGTATATTGGCCTAGCCATGTGTGGGTCCACAGAAGCTCGGCCTCTCCTCGAAATTCTGTCACTTTATTTTGACCAATTCACTGGGAATTTTTTAAGAGTACTTTGTAACACGTATAGTGCTGATCTTGTAGATCATACTTCAATTAGTTGGACTGAAATTTCATTTGGGAAGCAATCAATTAACATTGGGAAAAACCACAATAGGAGAGCAACTAATGTGATGCAGGAACTTGTTAAATGCAACTGGCCATATATTTCCACAGGGGATTCACATCACCACTGAGAGTTTGTTCCCACCCTTGGCCGATTAGCCGCCCCCGTGGCGGAGTGGTTATCTCATTTCGCTACGACGCCAGTGGTCCCGGGTTCGAATCCGGTCTGGGCATACGTGTCCTTTGTGAGCGTCTCTTCATCAATTTCATCATATCATCATTAGCCAAGAGTGGCAGAAAGGCGAAGTAAAATAAACAAAATCAATCAACCTTGACCGATTAAAGCTGTTGCGAACTCCAACGATGAGAACTGTGCAAAGGGACTTAATTCAGATCATAACAAAGAAAACTACTTCATCAAAGTGTTAAGTTCAATATTAAACTATTGTTTCCTGACATCTTTGTTACTACTGTACATTTTGTTACATTGTTTTGTCCGTCTTTCTCCTTTTCAGTTTTTCCATATGTTATTACGCATGCACACGTTTCCTCTTTTTATATTTCAGGTAGTTTCGCTCCTGCCCATCTCTAATTATTATAGGGACTCTATTCGTTAATAGTTGAAATAATAATTGTTACTAATTTTTGCCTTATTATTATTATTATATCGATTTTGTATAAAAAACACCCCCTTCAAAAAAATTACTTTCTTTCAACTGATATTCTCTACCTCCTTCTTTACTCTCAATTGATAATTCCAACCTCAAAAAGAAAATTCAACATAATTATAGTAGCCACAGCTGTAATCAACCAAATTTATTCAATCAAAACTTCAGTGATGAAGGTTCTGTCTCGGGAGCCTGCCACTCTTCTCGCTCCATGCAAGAGTCAGCCAGCATGCAGTGAAATGCGAATTGCTTTGCCAGTGGAGAAATTTTAGCCTCCGTAACCAGAATGAAAAGAAACAGGTGGGTGGCCTTTTCCTGGAAACCTCACTGCAGGAGTCACGGAGGAGGGGATGGGGTGATGAAGGGAGGAAGGTACTCTGTCTCTGGCCTCTGGTTTAGGACAGCGGAAAATAGTTCCTAGTCCCCTGATATGTCGCTAGGTGTCTCTGTATCGCATCGGGCTAGGAAACTACTTTCATGCCAACCTCCAGGCCACTCTTAGGTTCTGTTCAAAAGGTACAAAGTACAGACTTGAAGTATGGTCTTGTGCGGAAGTGACGTCACCTAGTACAGTTCGAAAGTGCCAAGAACAGAAGCACGCAAGTGCACAGGTCGCAGTGCAGATAGTTGGTGACTAGGTCACGTGGTTTCCGCACTCGTTGTTCATTTGTTTAAAATCACGGAGGTAGAAAGCCAGCGACACAGGTAGATATACGTTATGGGCCAGCAAGTTGTTGGATAAAGTTCTTTTAATCTGTGGAAATGTATGTGTACGAACATTTGAAAATGCTATGCGATTTCTATGGTGAAAAATAAGTGTTTAAAACGCGAGGAAAACAACGAGTACTCAGTTTTATCTACTGATCGTATTTGGCGCTGCAGTCGAAGTGCAATTCGAAAGACTTATACTTCCAGTCCACGACTTGAAAACCGCACTCTTCAAGTACGTTCTTGCACTTTTCGGACACGGCCTTAGGCCCGTATTCATAGTCGTTTCTCAAGAAAGGAAAGCGTCTTGAGACCTCGCTTAAGACGCCATGCTGTTTCATAAACGTATCTCAAGATTTAGCCCAAGAGACGGTTTGCTTCACCATCTTGGATAAGAAGAGTCTGTACCAAGAGAGTCTTCCGGACGTTTTTTCCTGTTTCATAGGCCCCTCTCAAGATCCATCTTAAGATTCGCTGTTTCATAGACACTTCTTGGCAGCGTAAGAGCGATATTCGGTCTCTTAAGATCCTGTATTCGCCAAGAGAACGAAACAGGTCTCTTGAGATACAGAAAGTTCTCCTGAGAAAATAAAAATGGACATTGCAGTTCGAAACTATGATGAAGAGGATGGATATTATGAAGATTTTCTCATTGCAGCAGCTGTTTTGTCCAGTTTTTATGCCTCAGTTTTGCATCAGGTATGTAAATTGAACTACTCTCTACGCAATTATCTTAGTTTGAGGAGACATAAACCTTGTTAATTGGTTGTACTGCCTCTCTTCCTTCTGTTTATTGATTCATAAAGAAAAGTGTAGTCCTGTATTATAATAATATTGCTTCTGCATGAACATTATTTGATACTGAAGTAGTGCATCGGTTTGTTACTCAGTTGTGTAGAAAAATAATGGAATAAAATCCCTCAAGAATTGTGTTTTGTTTTCTTTTTAATGGACAGATTTCGATGTTTTACATAATATTAAATTGGTTCCAACTCGCGGAAAACACAAATAAAGAATGTATTTGATCCTAAAGTAAGTTAAAACCTTCCATCTACGGTTACTTTCGCCGCCTTTTATTAGTAAAAAAAACCGTTTATGTGCACACAAAAATAGCGAAAGAACACGTCAGCTCCAAACTTAACACTCCTAACTTAACGACGAAAAATTTCAGCTGCTGTTGTGGAATGTCGTGCTGGGTGCAATATTCACTTGCACGAAGCCCTCAGGCTGTTTCACAGTAAGGTAACACACGTACTTTATTACACAGACACATCTGTGCGAGCTAAAAATAGTGAAAAACATCTACATTTTACATAATATTTATAAACCATGCAAGGCATTTACTTTCTTGTGGGAGTACAGATTGTTAAGAGTACCTAGTATTTCTATTTTGGGTGCAACTACGGGCACATTGTGGTGAGACCAGATATATCTTTCACACATTTTCAATGTATGTATGTCAAATTACTCACTCTAACTTGGGAAAATAAACAATACAATAACAGTTAATCAAACTACCTAACCTGTGCACTATAGAAATTTCTGATTATTTTTAGACACACACATGGCATACCTAACTGCCCTCCCTAACATGCAGTGCAAAATATAGAATGCAAGAAAATATTTGTGTCATAAAATAAATTTCCAGTGACAAATCACGAGACCTGGTGAAAATAGCCCCAAAGCTTGGTTCATCACCTGGTGAATAAAGGTAGTCACTGATTTCATTTCATTACTACAGTATATATGATTACACAAAAATATATGATTTAACATAAACATATTTGAACAAGCATAATTGTGAAATCATGAATATTTCTCTTCTATTTTCCATTCCAAAGGTGTACATAGATAATTCAGATAATTTTTATTTGACATTGAGACCCAAGGCCTTTTTCACATGTAAGCCTGTCCCGAGCCGATTTTGAGCAAAATGCAGAGTTTCAATTAAATATGTGTAGATCGGAGACTAATTGCCCTAGAGAGATGAGTGATATACCGTTGTACGCAGAATTACCCAGAGATTCAGACTATATGAATTTTTTGCAAATTCGGAGTATATGTGGCGGAGGAGGGGGCTAAATCTCAAAATTCCAAAATTTCAGGAAAAAAATTGGTTCCCCCACCCTCCTCTCAAGAAAAAAGTACATGACAGTGTCGACATGCACATGGAAATGATAGCTGATATGTAAGGAACACAAAAATATTTGCATTATTATCATATGACCAATGTAACTTGAGTTGTACCCTCAAAAGGAATGGTACACTGATTCAAGCTTCAAAATGCAGCGGTACCTTGAAATGACTTTAGCTGAGAGACTATTTGCCCTGGAGATATGAACGATATACCGTTGTACGCAGAATGGATCACAGATTCAGACGATATATAATTTATGCACATTCAGCGTATATATGGAGGGGGAAAGGGGGAAATCCCCTGAAAATACGTTTTTTTAAAAAAATGGGGTTTCTCCCCCCCTCGCCCTCCCCGAAAAAAAAGGATATGAAAAGTTCAAAATGCACATTGAAATTATCGCTGACATGTAAGGAACACAAAAATATTTGCATTATTATCATATGACCAATGTAACTTGAGTTGTACCACCAAAAGGAATGGTCAGCACGCCACTGATTCAAGCTTCAAAATGCAGCGGTACATTGAAATGACTATAGCTCAGAAACTAAATACCCTAGAGATATGAAAGATATACCGTTGTACGCAGAATGAATCACAGATTCAGACGATATATAATTTATGCACATTCGGCGTACATATGGAGGGGGAAAGGGGGGAAATCCCCTCAAAAATACTTTTCTTAAAAATGGTGTCTCCCCCGCCCCCGAAAAAAAATGTCAAAATGCAAAATTTATGCAAATTTGGCGTATATATGGAGGAGGAAGGGAGAAAACCCCCAAAAATTATTTTAAAAAATTTTCACTTCACCCAAAAAAATGTCCTCGCACTTGAGCACAAAACGACACCTACGCACAACATTCATGGACGAAAGCTAGAACGCAGTGAAAAATGAGCGCCAATTATTGCAGCTGCTTGAAATTCTATTTTTAGACAATGCAGGGTAACCCCTGTAGCAACTTGTGGACACTTGTGCTAAAAAAACAAAGGTTTCCTTTACCCCGCTTCGAAATTCCATTCTCACAATGCAGATTCAACAACCAGTCTTCCCCCTCCCCCACCCCCTGTTTGCGCCCTCACGGAAAACTTTCATTTTGACATCGGATACTGATAAACGAGCTTCCTTCGAATGCAGTTAACAGGAGGGAGTGAAAAGCATTGCTTTAGAACAAAAAAGTAGGTCTTCCTTTGTCGGCAAAAATTTGAATTTGAAAAGAGAAGTCCCTTTTCCCGCCTTTCCCCCCCATTTTCATGAAGACAAAAAAAATGCAAAAAAACATTTCTGTTAAATACATGTGTTAGGAACAATATAAAAAAATCGAAATTCTAGCCAAAAATAGAAAAGTTATAACGTAAAAACTACGACCTTGACACAGCGTCTCGATCGAGACGCTTGGGACCGTGAGGGTTACATTTGGGTATATCGATCGAGACGCTTGGGACACAAAAGGTTCAGGTCCAAACTCTGATTTTGTAATTTCGATATTCTCATAATACACTCATGCATTTACATAAATCATATTCTACATGCGCCTATAAGCAAATACTGAACATGTTTTCTGATGAGAACAATTTTACCATCCTGCTCGTGTGTACTTATGCGAGTAGTTTAGGCAGGTAAGGATAGGTGCTATAGTAACATTAACTAATTGTACTATATTTTTTAAGTATGTAGCAATTGTTTAGATTTGAACAATACTGAAAAACTTTTACAAACACAGTTATTTTCATGTTATTAACTTCAGAAATGAATATTTTCTGCATTTCAAAATGCACGAGATATGGTTATTTCAATAATCAGGTATGTGTATTGGGGTTATTAACTTCAGAAATGAATATTATCTGCATTTCAAAATGCATGAGATATGGACATTTTAATAATCAGGTATGTGTATTGGGTTAATTTGTGGTTAGGCATTAATTTATTTGGAATGAATTTTCTTTATAACTTTCAATGTTCTTACAACCTTAGTGACAATGAAGTTCGACCAGTCACAAATATAGGAGTGCGTTGTGAAAGAAGGAGAACACATGCATATGCTGAACATATTTTATTCAGCAGGCTACATGGAACAAAGGAAAACATAAATTTCCGCTGCAACGCAGCAATGTATGGTGTCCACACAAAATAAACATTTTCGTCCATCTACACGTGACATTGAAGTTCGACCACTGTTAGAGGGGATCCTGTTTACCATGGTGTGACGCCGCCCCGTCGGCGAATAACTGTGGCAATGCGTCGGGGCATGCTGCGGACGAGTCGTTCAAGGTATTCCACATCGATGCGGTGCCATTCCTCCTGCAGGCAGGCGATAAGAGCAGCCACTGTCGTGGGTCCCCTCTGTTGCACACGTCGCTTAAGAACACGCCACACATTCTCAATGGGCGAGAGGTCGGGACTCGATGGTGGCCATGGCAGAGTTCGCACGTGATGGCGAGTCAACCATTCTCTTGTCAGCCGCGCTGTATGAGGCCTGGCATTGTCGTGTTGAAAGATGAGACGCCGCTTGTGGAACATGTGCCTTCGCACTGTGGGAAGATGCCGCTCCAGTATACGTGTATAGGCGTGTGCATTCAAAATGCCCTCACAGACGTGTAGTGGGCCAACCCCAGATGCCGTCATGCATCCCCATACCATCACTGACGCAGGTTTCTGTACCCGACGTGCATAACATTTTGCTTCATTCTGTTCCTCCTTCCGACAAATGACTGTTTTCCGTATTTTCCCGTACACAACATTGAAAATGGATTCGTCCGTCCACAAAACCCTGTTCCACTGCCGAAATGTCCATCCCCGGTACATTCGTGCCTACCGTAGTCGATTGCCTTTGTTCAACATGGAAAGGAAGGGTTTACGTTTCGCCTTGTACACTCGGTAACCGCATCGCTGTAGGTAACGGCGAATGGTTCTGGTTGACACTTCAATGTGAAAGCGTTCTCGAGTCCACAGTCGTAATTCGGCCACAGAAACATGATTGTTGGTCTGGATATAGCGCCTAAATATCCGTAGGGCACGCACGCTCAGCAGGCGTTTTCGACCGGGGGCCTTACCTGGCTCTGTAGTACCCGTATTTTGGTGGTGTTTGATGATGCAGTGGACGGTTGACTTGGGTAAGTTCAGTTGGCACCCTATTTCCCGTTCACTGAGTCCATCCCGTTGCAACTCCACCACTCTTCTCCTCACGGTGTTGTTAATAGGTTTGCCCCTGGCCATGGTGACGATGCACTGCGGTTCCTCGGTGCACAGCACGCGCTTATATACGGCGGACTCCCTTATCGTGTCCGTGACGTCATGCTTCCGTCGAATGCGCCACTATCTGGAATTTACCGTATGGGTCTGGTGCCTGGTCGAAGTTCAATGTCACGCGTATAGTTCCCCGTTTTCGTTCTTTACGTGACCTTGGGTGCAACATGCTGGGATCACGATTCTTGCCTGCTCACACGCCTCCTCTTACACACGTGCGTCACTTCTGCGGGTCACCTATTCCACCTCTGTGAATTTAATCACGTAGTCCTTTCTGGTCGAACTTCATTGTCACCAAGGTTGTATTTTAAATTGTGAGATCAGTCTTAAAGATATTTTGTTGTTATTTTTTCAGGTAGTGGCAGGTCCCAAAAAGGAGTTCTTGACTTTGTGGCTAGATGGGCAGGAAGTATTTATGATAATTCGATATTCCAAAGGACAAGGTGCACTTCTTCATGGTAAGGGATATTCAGCTCAGCTCGACCATACCTCTACAGTCCATTCCAAGACTCACCAACTGATCCTGAAAGAGGTACAACTATGCCCATGCTCAGCAGAGGAATGTTGTGGAGAGTACCTTTGGGATATGGAAGCGACGTTTTCCACATTTGTCCAGAACACTTGGAAACAGTTCAAGACAATGTTGAAATTTTCAAGGAACCTCAGATAACATATCTGTAGAAATAAAGCCTACACGTGTGCATTGTAACAATGGTGAGCTGCAAAGGAGCTTGTTGTGAATAGATTGTTCATATGAATATAACAATGTGGTCAGCTTATACTTTGATCAAAGACTATTCACGCAGTTTTCAATGTTTCTCTCTTTCTCTCGCACACAATTTTCTGCGTCAGCATGCGTGTGTGACAGTGAATTATAGTGGTAGGAATCCTAGTTTTATGAGATGCCACCTGGTTATCTCTTCGTTTGTGATTTTTATTGTGAACACTGTTTTAGCATTTTCCATGACGTTAAATTCCTATTCATCCAAGAGCTGTGTGCATTGATACTATTGATTGATACTAAGAATATCAAAAAAGTTATCCTGCAAAACTGTATTTTCCTTAAAACCATGCATTTTTCTAAATGGTTTTAATGTCACCAAAAACATGTGTATTTTGTATATGTGGACAACATAATTTCATTTAACTTGATTATGTTCTTTTCCCTTTTTTAGAGTCAAACAAAATAATGAAATGTGACCTTCCTTTATGTATGACCAGTGAACGAGAATATTCTCAAAATAAATTAGTGCTTTACCTGTAAATTAGTTTTGATTTTTATTTATTACACAGTTTAATGTTTCTCAGTGATGTCCATGCATCTAGGAAAATTAACTTTTCAGTGATGTCCATGCGTCTAGAAAAATTAACTATCTTAATTCCTTTGGTTCTTTTCTGAATTTGTGCCGGACCCTGTGGTCGAGTGGTTAGCACATTGCGCTGTGATGCCAAGGGTCCCGGGTTCGAATCCCGCTCAGGCTTGGTAGTTTGTGAATGTCCATTCATCAGTCATCCCCATCTTCGCAAATTAGCCAAGAGGCACAAAACGCGAAGTAAAGTAAACTAAATCAATCAATCAATTTTATGAATTTGTAAAATGTGGATATTCTTGGAATCCATGGGAGGGAGTATGTATGCACCATGTGCACACATGCATAGACAATCGATACATAAGTAACATAAAAATCTGTGGTATCACACCCAAAATTATTTACAATAGGAATGGTATGCTTTCAACTATTCAGTATAGCCTGGTACAGTTGAAAGTTACTCAGGTAAGTAAGTGCATCAAATTCTCTAGATATCATTCATTAATGGGAAAAAGCCTGATGATAGTGTACCATCAAGCTAATGTTACTGTAATTGACTGGGTAAAAAATATATACTCTTTATACGATTTGAAAAATAATGAGTAACTTATGCAAGAGAAATGTTCATAGGAAGCAATTGAAGGGTTCAGTGTGTAAAACATGCTAAGTGACACCTTCGTCATTTCTGAGTTCATTATGAAAAAAAAATATTAGAAGCTATACTGTAGATAAATTGTTTTCGTGTTGTATTTACCAATTTCAGAAGGCTTCATCGAGTCCAATGCAAATTGTATGACATGGCAATTTCACTCTAAAATTGAAGGATGGCACATTTTACTTTGTAACTCAAAAATACCAAAATGTCACCATATTTTCCACCCAAGCCCTTCAATTGATCATAGCTCTCTGGAACATTTTTTTGTGACCATGGACTCTTACTTTGTTTCTATAGCCTATGGTACAGCATAAATGAGCAAGGTAGAGAGGCTGTGATTAGGCAGTGGGATAAATTAGTTTGGTAATGTTTGTGCATCTCACATTTATGTGAGAATCCCATAATCTTGTACCTTCTGTTATATGATGGGATAAAAAACACACCCAGTGTGTTGTTACACTTTTGCATTAAACTTTGATACATCTCAGATATTCAGTAGATTTCTTTTGTCTTCTGTTAAAAGTTTAGCTCTTAACATATTCTGAATATTTGATGTCCTTTGCTATACACTCATATTGTGCATAAATACCAGGCTATAATCGCTCCGCATCTCTTGTTCACGTGTATTGTAACCACCCATTTCAAATTCCAATTTCTAAAAGTTACGCTTTCTTCGTTGATGAATTTTACTTGTACTTGTGTCGAATTATGTCATTGCATCTCGCTTATACTCTTGAGAATAGGAGTGAACAATTTATGTGCACATTGTGGAAACTGTGGAAACTCATTATGAGTATTCCGCTTCGGATTTCGAATCTATAGAAGAAGTTTTTAGTTTCTTTCATGATTTCTTCTATTTTATATATGTGGAAAGAGGACATCAAGTAGATTTCAGGAAAAAATTGTAAATATTAACAAAGTGAACAACATCTGTTCTATGGTTTTCTGAAAAAACATGACAATGTGCAGGTAAATTTGGACTAGATAGCCCTTTCTCGTTTGTTGCAATTTGATACTTGGGTAGAAAATGGAGAAGCATCCCAGTATTAGACTGATGTAAGGAAATTATGTTCAAACAGATTGATGCTACAGTGAAAGAGTGGTAAGGTTGGTAAGCTTCAAGTTCATAAGATTCCTCAAATGCAAGCCTGCAGCTGTAAATGCCCATTTTGCTCAACTAAAACTTTTTTTATCTTATGCTTATGGATATATATTCACAAATGAATTGATTTTT
The DNA here is from genome assembly GCF_977018435.1 of Lepisma saccharinum. Lineage (NCBI taxonomy): Eukaryota > Metazoa > Arthropoda > Insecta > Zygentoma > Lepismatidae > Lepisma > Lepisma saccharinum. The sequence goes on from NC_139230.1 coordinate 67,576,831, forward strand.
CTAATATAGTATAATGTATCAAATTTGTGTCCCAAAAAAAGTTGAATTGGAATGGTTCTCGCACATCTCAATGCAGGGATGTCCGTTGAACCATAGAAACTGCAGGCTCTTAGTGCTAACAGTGTTGGACACGTTCCATGTACATATTTACTCCAGGCTGTCTACCAGTCAAGAAAGTCAAGAAATCATGTTTGTGGTCAAGAATGTTTGCTATTTTTTTTACAGTGTAGCGAGTTAAATTGTCCTTGGATTTGAAAATATTGAATATTTGGAAATTTAAATTATATTGAGTTGTGTTTAAAATTTGTTTACTTTGGTTCTTAAGAAATACATTCTTGTATGCATGAAGTCTTGTAAAAATATTACATAACGTAATGTGGCCATTCCCCATCTAAGATGAAATCTGGAGCATTAATTTTTACATGCATTAATAATTAAAGCAAGTCAAGCACAGCTTCAGTTTTCATCTTCACTGGCCTTCTGGTAAGGGTTTTTCATTGAATAAAAATATCTAAATTTGCAACTATGCCTAAGTAGTGAACGATTAAATAAGGTTAAGAAAGGGAAGAAAGGTCAAGAATTTTGGATTTATTATTTTGGTAGACACCCTGTACTCCATTGATTAAAAATCTGTTTTGCAACGTGAATTGACAATGATAATGGATTTGAAAAACAGATGCAAAGACCTTCGAAGCAAGACCAAAATTGTATTTGTAGGACTACAATATTATAAGAGAAGTAGTTTCGCAAAAATTGATAAGAATAGTTTTTTTGACAAATTTTAAAAATCTGAAAATTAAGAATTGTTTAAAACCTTTCTCGTTGCACCATAATAAAATTTCATTAGAATCGGACTACCCATTTATTTTTTATAGAATTTCAAAGAGAGCGATCGTATGCAAAAAAAAGGGGGGACACTTTTTTCTCAAGACAAAAAAAAATTGCTTAGCATAGATTAACGCAGAATTGAGTACGCTGAGTTTTGATGTAAGTCGTTTCTATGTAGACTAATTCAAGTTGAGTCCAAACTCTAGTATCTATAAGTTTTAATCCGTGAGTAGATAATTCTTTTGTTGTTGTTTCTCTTTCATCAACGTATATGAACAACAAAACATGAACCTACAGCGGTGTGAATTTGCGTCTTGACTGCACACCGATGCGTGATTTTCTTTTGTTTTACTACCAACATACAGCCCTATCTCTAAACAAAAAAAAACGTACAAAGCCAGGAAAGTAATTCATCTTCTGTAACAAAATCATCACTTATCGAAATAAATGTACTTTTACGACTCTGTTCATAACTTCACGTAATTTATTAATGTATTTCAAAATGTGTTTTGTTGTTTCTTTTGACAATTTCCCTTGCAGTTCTTTTAAGTTGGTAGCACTTCAGGCAATGGCATCTTATGATCGAGGTCTTGGCGAAAAGAAGGTCTCCTTCCTTGGGAAGAGAGGATCTTAGCCAAGAGTTTTCTCAAGATACGACTATGAAACGACACTGTCTCAAGACGAGATTACCTTACCAAGATCGTCTTGGCTAAGAATCTCTTACACAGTGTCTTGAGATTTAACTATTAATACGGCCCTTAAATTTAGGCAGTAAACGTCTACTCTGCACAAAGGATAAACACAAAACACCATACATGAATAATAATAATATATTATTATTATGTAGTGTTTTCATGGGTTTTAATGTGAATGCCCCCTTACAATAGTTTCAAGCCCCGCTTCCGCCCTCTAGTCACTTGCCCCTTGCGCAGTCACTGTCCCCCTTCAGTTTTGGCACCCAATCGCCGCTACTGATTTGTACTATTAACATTTTTAACATCTATCAAAATATAAATCGTTGTTTTTGTTTCGTGCCCCTTTTCAAAGCAACTTTTTTCCAGTGGGGGTCATTTAACAGAAGAGCCCAAGTTTTGTTGCCCCTGAAGCTCCCTATATGTGGGCCTGACCACAACACAAATCATTCCTGGTTGCTAATTTAATATATTGTAATCTTGAATAATATTTTAAAGTGTTTTCCTTATGATGAAAAATCCACGGAAGCTTCTCTTGTAGAGGTGACCAATGAGATTTCTAGTCTGTGGATATTATTATTTTGCGAGTTCGAATGTCACTGTATTGGATTCAAAATGGCGTCAAAGAGATACATGTTTTCTCAGTCTCCGCTTACTTCCTCTGATCGATCCCCTCAGAAGACATAAATTTAGATCTCTCCCCTGATTGGCTGTTGAGGTTGCACGTGACATTTGAATCCATTTAAACAAACATGGCAGTTTGTTTTGAGACAGTGTAGGTTCGAGGTATACGCTTTTGCAGTACAAATGAAGAAGTGAGATTGTGTGAAGAAGTACTTGTTTTAATGTGAAACCGTGTTGTAAATCGCGTCTCGTTTTGTTTGCATTGATTTAAGCAAGTGCATTAGGCGTAGTGACCTGTATTCGATTTTCGCTTCCCGCAGTATGTGGACGTAATTGCCGACAACAGAGGTTAACTCTAACGCTTTTCGTGTACGTGTTCTTACGTAGCCAGCCCGAGTGTAAACATTACACACTGTTCCATCCTGACTCCTTGGCGGTGAATTCGATTGCGTGTATCGATTACACATCAGTTTATTGTGGTTTTGATGTGCTTTTAAGAGAGGTTGTAATATACCTAGCGCGAAATGTTGTATTACGTTTATATTGCAGTGCACATAATAGAAGTCACTTAGGTATCAGTTACGAGTTTGAGATATAAAACATGCTCTTGTAATATTAGTATTTTGCGGAGAGAAACCGAGATAATGATTTGCAATTTGCATATATTTGTGTGGAAGTGGCATTAAATGGTCGGATTTTAAATGTGATCTTATAAGTCCTGAGCAGAGTTTAAAGTTTCACGGTGTGTATATTCCCGATAAACCGATGACAATTTAATTTCCACCAAACATGGATGAAAGTAACGAAGTATTGGTATGTGCATCGGAATACATCAAAGGTATGTACTTTCATGAATATTTATATGCATGTATATCGCTTGTTAGTTTAAAACTCGTTGTACACATAGCGAGCACCAAATTTTAAGGCCATCATACAATACATCCTCAACAGATCAAAAAAGATAAATGGTGTTAGCAATACTAGTAAAAATTATTATTATACCTATATAATGGAACTACCCTTAGGTCAAAGTACACAACATGTCTAAGTAATGGATATATAGGCTTAATTTTTATTGTTATTTTCATAAAATTAAACAATATTAACACAAATATTAATATAATTTACAAGCTTATAGCAAGGTACTTGTTTACTATCCTTCGGACACATTGATTTATTTTTACAGAAGAAACTACTTACCGTAATAAGTTCCTGTAGCATTGTCGGCGAACCATTGGCATGTGGTTAGGTTAGGAAACATAGTTAAAATTTGGTGTCGTGTTAGTATCAGGATCTAGAAATTGGAAATAATTGCGAACCATTTGCACGTGGTTAGGTTAGGAAACATAGTTAAAATTTGGTGTCGTGTCGGTATCAGGATCTAGAAATTGAAAATAATTGCAAAAAGGCCTACCAGAAAGCCGTACTGGTAATGTGAAAAATTGCAATTAATTTCATCGAAACAACGTTGATACACCTTCAGGAATGTTCCACGAAGCAGATACGTAACTACGAATGTCAAAAATTGACGAAACGAAAAAATTAGAGGTGTCCGAAGGATAGTAAATTTTTACCAGGTTGGGTTCAATATATGCTTTTCTGGTTAGGTTAGGCAGGTTATGTTAGGTTCCCTTAGCATTAAAATAAAGTCCCTAAATGCATTCTACTAAGGTTCCGATATACTTCTACATTCATTCCCATGCTTCTACGATATTTACTGTTACTTGTCGACGGAGAATATCTTGTTAATGAGAAGTGCGTAAGGTAATTTTGAAGTTGTTTTTTCCAGTCCAAACAGTGCTCGTTACTTTAAGGAAGGTTCAAATTTTGTGTGACAATGATTTCCAAAATTCTACAATAATTAGTCTTTGTGCTAGGAGAAATCATAAAACAGTCTGAACTGTTACCATAATGGTATGATGTCAGGTCCAAAGTCTGGTGCTCTTAACATTATAAATATGCTCCTTCATTACAATGTTGCTATTTACACATTTTGAGTAGGTTAGGATTGCAGCATGCTCCTCCAACTCCTGTTTGTGAAAAGAATGCTTCTGGCAGCGGCAATTCACATGCACTTTTCACGACATATTCCTCACAAATTACTATATATATTTTTTTTTTGCATCTTTAAAACATCAGCATATTTCCACAGTCATTTCGTCTAATTTGAACGGTAACGGTTCCGCTTGTTTTATGATTTTTGCAAATCCTCCTAGCAAAGAGACTAATAATTATCATAGAATTTTAGAAATCATTGTCACACGAAATTTGAACATTCCTTAAAGAAACAAGCACTGTTTGGGTTAAAAAAAAGTTATTTATGTTGAAAAAAACAACAACTTAAAGGTTACCTTATGCAAGCATGCGTGCTTCCCGTGGTATTCTCCATTGACAAGCGACAGTAAGTATCGTAGACTAGTAGAAATGAATGTAGAAGTAAATCGGAACCTTAGTAGAATGCATTTAGGAACTTTATTTTAATGCTATGAGAACTAAACCTGAGCTGCCTAACCTAACTACAAAAGCATATATTGAACAAAATCTTAAGTAATCTCTAAAACTCTGCAGTATGTGTTAATAGACGTAAAACGAAATCAAACCATGTAAAAATTACATTCCTAGCATGATGAAATTGCAATAAAACAAAAGGAACTTGGGCCATTTAAACTAATTTCTCACACCTTGTACAACTTGTATAAATCATTATCGAACTGGAGTCATGACCTGGCATCATTTCCAGGAAAGTACTGTTTTTTATCTAGGTGCTCTTGCTTTTAACCTTGCTGCAAGCAAATTTTTATCTGGGAATCATCCATGTTTAGTTTCACCTGAGAATCTGAATGGTTCTGGTCAATTAGAGATTTTTATTGTTATTATTTCTTAAAATACTGACCTCACATCTCATGCAGTTTTGTGATGTATGTGCTGAAGGATTGATTTTCTAGCATTTGTTGCGATTTTCCACACATCTTAATTTACATATTTATTTTGTTTGTGTATAGTTATCAGTTAAAGTTACCATGCAGAAAAAAAAAATCTAAAATTATTTCAGCATTATTTGAGACTTCAAAACTTTTTTTTTTTTACATTAGGAACTCTTTATTGCATTTTTCATTACATAGTCATGGTATGCCAGAGGGAGATTGGCAATGATAATTATTTTCTCATGCATAAAAATACACTCTGGTTCAGACAGTCAGACATGCTTAATTCTGTAATCCCATTGAACATGCTACTTTATATGAACAGGAGTGTATCATGTTAGAGCCTTCGGTACACCCACGTTAAACTGGGCAATTTTGCATTTTTTATGAAGATTGTGTTAAATATGAGTTTTTCTTCTTTTTAGCATTCTGAGATGGGTCATAGTAAAGTGATGGGTGGAATTATTTATGGTCCTATTTATCACATTATAATATTCTGGTAGTTAGTTTCACTGATGGCATAGTAGTAACATCATTACCGTGTATGAAGGTTCCCAGGTTCGATACCCAATGGAGTTTTTGTCCATGTCATTTAATAGAACCATAAGTGATATGCTGAAATCTTTATTAAATTATTACTAAATTATTTTTAATTTACTTGACCATGAGTATGATTACACGAAGCATGATATTTATTTAAAAAAACATATAACTTTTCCTTGAATGAACAATAGCAAAATGCTATATACCGAAACTTCTGTATTTTTAAAAAAAACACAAAAAAACATGTTTCAGGTGAAGGCTATAGGCTAATTACTTTCATCATTTTATGGCACCTCATGTGTACTTTTTTTTTTTGCCTGGTTAAGTATGTGTTCTTGATATTGTAACTTTTGTAAGGCCCAAGTTCCATTTGTTTAATTCTGATTTTATCATGCTACACAGTTCCTGTCCGTTAACACATTCTTCAGAATCATTTATGCACTGCTGCTGCTGCCCTCTAGTTCACATGCATGGGGTGCGAGAGGGTAATTCATCACTAAATGCTTTCCTTGTTATGTGAGGTTGGTCAGATCTAGGGCTCTTGGCATTAATAAAATATTCTCAAATCTTTTTGTTATTGGATCAGGTTTAGGGCTCTGATCATTACATTGACATCCCTAAATGCTTTAAACACCTGATCACATAATATCTGGTCTTGTGCATGATCACACATGCGAGTCTCGCATGAAAATCATGAAAACTTGTGTCACAGTCAACCGAAAACCAGGATGCATGCTGACATTAGCTACTTTTTATATCACAGTTTCTCTGGTAAATAATGGTTAGTGAAGCTTTCAGCTGTACTAATTAGGGTTCTTTAGTATTATACAGACTACCTCATTTCTCTACGTTAAATTATATTCCCCTCACAAACATGAGTCATTTAACCTAACCTAAGTGTTTCTTTTGCTTTCCCAGAAAACAGACGGTCTGAAATGAAATAATACTAAAGTACCCTAATTAGTTTCTCCAAGCTTCTAACTTCCTTCCACAACCATTTCCAGTATTTTAAAGCAATTCCTAATACTCTAATAAAGCTTGTAGAAAAACATTAAACATTTGGAACCGTTACCCATTGTAATTTATTGGATGGACCATAGTCAGTGATTTATCCAAATACATTTTCAGTTTATGTTAGCAGTCATTTGCAAACACAGTACACAAGATTAATATGATTTGGAATTGCATGTAATAGAGCCACTCTGATCCATATGCCTTCATGGCACGTTCATTGATTGGTTGATTTTGTTTATTTTACTTTGCTTTTCTGCCACTTTATGGCTAATCACGAAGATGGGAATGAATGATGAAATTGACAGACACTCACAAAGAACACTCAGGCTGGGATTTCAAACCGGGACCCCTGACATCATGGTTGTGCTAACCACTCTACCACAGAGGAATGTGGTAGAAAATGGATTGCATGCTAAGAGAAAGAATGTTTGCAAGTAAGTTTTCACTTTACCGAAAGTTTGAAGCTCCCACTCGGTGAGAGTGCTTGCTATTCAGCTATGCAGAAAAATTTAATAGTCACCAATGCATTGTGGGAAAATGGGATTTATATGCTTTTATTTAATTAGTTATATTTTTCAGTATTCATTTCCCCTTTCCACCAAAAATATTTTTGTTTAATAATTAGAATGTTGGGTGTATATGGCTTGTAAGCTCTTTTTGGGGTAGTTTCTTGTTCTTCTGTGGATGTCAGAAGTATAGCAAACAAGGTTATGATGAGAGATATGAGTATGATGTATTTGGGCTTTCGCTCTTATGGAACATATGGACTTATAATCAGACTTTGACAACATTTTTGCAATAACTGCTTTCTTAAAAACAAGGAGCAGGAATTTACATTTGATAATTTATTTCTGATAATGTGGAGTTCTATTTGAATTCTGCATTACACTAGGGTGGTTTGCTTCTGACAGACAACACAAGTATTGCATTTAAGCAGCTGAACCCAAGTTTTTTTTTGCAAAAGAGGTTACTTGCCACCTAAATTTTTTAAAAGATAAATATATGACCCCATGTTTAAGTTGTCTTACGATTTAGTTGTGTATTGGATTTTAAATAGCATATTGTACCCAAAAGCTTGTCATGCACTTTTTGTCTTCCTTTCTGTCTGTGTGAAATTTCGGTGAAACTGTATATTTCAGATTAAATAAGTGGTTATTACATTATTTTATTGCGTCAGTTCTAAGCTGCCTAAATTTACAATACTATGTAACATGAATTTGCAGTTTATGTTAAGATGTGTATTTTGTGCACAACACATTGATATTATCTTTCTATTTCTTTAAAGAGTCAAACGAAAGCATACTACATTAATGTGCATTACCTAAGATTTTGGTTATCCTTGTTGTTTTTACATCTGGATACATTTTAATTTCATAATTTTGATCATGTTTTGATATTTCCCTCAAGAAACGAAATTTGAAAAATGTATGAATAAGCATGTAGGAATGTGTGTGTCTGTATGAATAAATCAGCAATTTATGACTATTGTTGTTGGACGTTTAAATTTTTAGTCCTAGTTTTTGCTGATAAGATTTCTCTTAATATGAAAGCAAATACTTGGATGGTTGCTTTAATAATGAACACCGGTGTTGTCCACATTTTTGTATGCAATTGAGTTGATGGAATTTGCCAGCTTCTGTGTTGGTTAGAGATAAGTGTTGAACTGCGAAATCACGAGTCAAGGGTTCGAAACCAATAACATGTGGATGAATGTAGATTGTTTTTTACTCGTTGATACCTTAAGATGGAAATATAAATAAAACATAACTGAAGGTATAGGATTGAAAAAGAATGACAACATTTATTAGTTTTTAAAAACTCGAAGATGACAAAAACTCTTTGTCTGTGTTGTTCTATGCATGGTTAATTCCATTGCATGAATACCAATTAGGTATTTATTTCAATCTGCCCACTTATGTACTCATCAAGTGCATTCAGAGATAAACCAGAATGGTTGAAAAGAATGTTTGATTTTAAACTTTTGTTTTTGTGTTTGCATTTTTCTTATTTTACATCGCTCCTCTGCTTCTTTATGGTAATTGCGATGATGAGGATAAATGGTGATTTAGGTGAAATTGATGATGGGACACTCACGAAGGAATGGGTTCTGCCATCAAGAGGGAGGCCATTTGAACTTGACTTAAAAAAAACAACAACATAATGTTAAATTATATATTAATCATTACTGTAATGTAAGTAATTTAAGATAAAGTTAACAGCATTTGTGTGACATACTAATGCTGAGAGTAGATATGAAGCTGGGGTAAGAATATGTGGAATCCTGTGGAGGATGTGTTTTTAATATTACTAACCTCATGTATATGCATTGTTAAATGAAAGTGAAACTGTGTGAACTTATTTTAAAGTTGATATAATGTTCTCTCTTGGTATGCTTTTTGATTAATTTAGTGGTCACACTAAGATATCATGACTTAATATTTGGGCATCAGAAGACCTGCGACATTTTTACTATTTTTCAATAGCTTTTCTGCACCTGTGTATTGATTTTGGTGGTGAAAATAATGATGCATGACTTTCCTCACCTCATATTGTTTAATACACACATAATTATTTCAAGACAAAAGGGAATATTTATTCTGTGATATCTTAGTCTAGACAGTCTGAATAGAAGGTTGCAACTACTGACACAAACGCATTTTAAAAACTTGTTAGAAACGTATGATTAGCACATTTCACTAATATTGGTAGATGTTGCCAAGCGTCGCTCCTGTCAATAATATATGTCTCAAGGAGACCAGCGGATGTCAGGTGACTTCAAAGACTCGTTTTTGTGCATCACAATCAAACTTGAGGCTGAAAAATAACGTCAGGCCAGGAGGATAGATTTATTGATGTTTTCTTTAGGTGTCCGCTATTTCAGTGTTGATGGATTAGTATAAAGCTTACTATATTCGGGTAGGGTATTTGAGTCCTCTTTCTCCACTGCTCTGTGTTCTGGGCCTCTTCCGACGAAAAGTCTCGTTCATCGAAATCGATTTTCATCATCCCTTCACAGATGTTTGCAAATCCCAGTTTTTCCGTGGTTTCCCCCTCAGTCACTCCAGACAATGCTGGGATAATACCTCTTGTGAAGCCCTCAATTTTTTTCTTCCACTTCCTTTTCTCTTTACTTCATTCCACCTTCTCATTCCCCTATCGTGGTTAACCTAACAAACAAAAACATTTGAATACCGAAGCAGCTAGTAGCAAGAGTGCCCAAGGCTGCATCTTGGTTTGTCCCTGTTTGTTCTCTATCTTGTTTAATTGTACTGTGTTTACATTAAGACTAAATTTGTAACTGTAGGCAATAGTAGGGTCCGTCAAAGACAAATGAGAGCGAACGAATATTTCACAGTTAGTTATTTTTCTGTTACTGAAAAATAATCCATGTTGGTGATCATTTTAGCTTGTTGCAACTCAAATAATTGATTTGGTTGAAGTTGCAGTTGAGCCTTGTTTTAAACTTTTGTACTTATTTTGCTATGGAAGCTCTGTAAATGGTGATATAGGCACAGACACTTCCATACAAATACGTAATGCACCAGTTAGTTTTAATAATAATATTGTATAACACAGTACTGTCATCTGTATGCAGCTTTGCTCCCAACTTTTCTTTATCTCGCTCACTCTCATGATTTCTATTTACTTCCATAAAAGTTAACCAATTTCCCCTGCCTTCTTTTACCAACTTCCGTGGGCTCCAATTTGTGAGTTATATACATACATCAAATGAACTGATTTTATCCACAATGCCCATGGAGTAAAAATAAAAATAAAGGAGCATATTTCCTTGCTTCCCTTCGCTTCCGATGCACGTGTCTACACCAACGGAGTCTGATGTTGGCGCTCAAATTTTAATATTACATGCGGAGTGATTATCAGCGCGCTACGACGCCAGGGGTCCCGGTTTGGGCATGGGTGTTCTTTGCGAGTGTCCCTTTATCTTATCACTCATCTTCATCGTCGCGATTAGTCAATGTGGCAAAAAGCGACGCTAAATAACAAAAAAAGAGAAATAATTTAAATTTGTATATAAGTGAATTTATTTTCTGCCCGTCCAATCACACGCTGGGAAAGACTTCCCCTCGACTAAAATAGTTTGCGTAAGCATTTCCCCATATATTTGCAAAGTTCGAACGAGCATTGAAAATAGTGTGGCATTAAAATACATGTATTTTTGTTTTATAGTCTAGGGATGGTATCGATACGAGACGAGATTTGGGAGTGTGTCTCCGTCTAGTCGGCCCCCGTAGCGGAGTGGTTAGCACATAGCGATACGACGCCATAGGTCCCGGGTTCGAATCCCGTTCGGGGTATGGATGTTTGTGAATGTCCATTCATCATATCATCACTCGTCCCCATGTATAGGGCCTCCCCCATGGGACAGTGGTAGCGTCATTGCCTTGTAATCAAGGGGTCCCGGGTTCGATACCCGGTGGAGGCACAAGTGGTTCGGATCCCACTTTAAACTGTAGGTTCAGTCCCGATTAGCCTTACTGTGCATAAAGTGGACTTAAAACACCAACTCAAACTCAAATCCCCATGTTTGAAATTTGCTAAAAGTGGCACAAAAGCGAAGTAAAGTAAAGCAAATCAAATCTCCGTCTAGTCTCGAAGTATATAATAGAGATAACGTGTCACTGTACAAACATTTACATGGTACGGTGCTCATTAAGAAAAACGTTTTTTGTGACGCCTCGTTTATAAGCTACGAGCCCTCGAAGACTGGATTTTATCCTGAATATATATGCAACCGTGCGGCCAGAGGGTGGTGCTGATCAAATCACCTCCAAAATGGCCGAGATCGAGAATGTATGGGGCCCTACCCCCACATCCCTAAAATGTGCCTTCATGGTACAGTGCTGTGTGCACGGGAACTTTACCTTTTACCTGCACTCGTTATTAAAGAGAAAAGGTGATTGAAATTTCCGTAAGCCAACTTGAAGTATTAGACATGTTTTTTTTTAATTACTGAATTGAAAAATTCAGACACCAGGTGAAAATTTTCAGGCATATATTATAGTGCATATTTTGTACAATTTTAGGTCATAAGAGCATATTTTGGTGATATTTAGGTCATAAAGGTCTTGGCTGCTACATCATGTATTTTTTTTATCTAGTTGTAAAATGTCACTACAAACCTGTAAACTCATAACAGTAACTTCAAGTGAAATCGGTTAGCTGTATTTGGCAAAAAGCCAAAATTTACGACTTTTTTTTAAATGTCTGCTTTTTATCGGTTAAAGTCCCTTCAAAATAAAGCCGGTTTTTTGCAACTCTTGTACAAGGTGAAGCTCATATAAAAGGAAAATGCAATATGCAAACTAAACTGTAAACTCATTAACTTTCTGATGATTCACAACACAATTACACTTTCATGGACAAAAATGGGAAATATTTTGTGTAAAAATATATACAAAATCCCGATTGTTAAACTATTCTATTTTATTCTAAGTTCTAACTAAGCACAGTGCCGATAAAATTTAAACTGCCATTTAAATAATAGTACATGCGAAATTCATCCGCAAGGACTGTAAAATAATATGTTTCGTTAGCATTATAAGAATTGCGAGAGCCTTCTGCAACAAACAGCTTGCTTTAAAGTACCGAAAACCGTCTTAGTTTCACAAGAAGTAAGATGATATAATGCACGGTGTTCTCGAAAGTGAGCACAAACAACAGATTAGTAAATATTTTTTTTTAAAAAATACTCTTTCACTCTATTTTGATGTGCAAAGTTCTTCTGGCACGCAGCGTAATACTATGTATAGACTATAGAAAGGAACGTATGCTCAGAAAACACATTGAAAAACGAATCTGTCTGTATACTTACTGTGCCGAGTAACATGCAAGAAAAGCTTTATGCATTTTTTTTCAGTCATCACAATTCCAGTGGTATTGTGAGTTTTACTGTCACATTTGCAATAGCTAATACTTGTGGCATATTTAGAATAACATTTCTGATACCAGGTTTTGTTTATTATTTTTTTAAAGGTTAACCAGTTACACTTGATATTCAACAAATTTTTAATATCGGAATGAATTCTTCACTGGCGGAGGACCAAAATCTGTGCCAACGTTCTCGCAGTTTCATCTCTGTATGGTGTTTTGCTAGCCACGCGCCGTTGGAAACATTATTGGTTTAAAACTAAAAACACGAAATCTAGAATCTCTGTCTTTATTTGGTTCTCACTGTTATCTGATATTTGACTATGTGGCTTATCTTTTCAGATAAAAGAATGCGGATTGTAGAAAGAAAGCCGTTTTGTAAATAAAGCTATCAATGTTAAGGCCAACTCAGTGGCAGAATACGTTGACTGGTTAATTCACGATCTAGATACCTAAGGTTCCAGTTCTGGCATAGGTGTTTCTTTGAGAGTTTCTCTTCATCACTTTCATCTAATCAGTATTTCTCATCGCTGAGATAACATCGCGCTGCGACGCATGGGGTCCCGGGTTCGAATCCCGCTCGGGCATGGTTGTTTGTAAATGTCCATTCATCAATTTTATCATTTCATCCCCATCTTCGCAATTAGCCAAGAGACACAAAACGCGAAGTAAAATAAAACCAATCAATCATCGCTGAGATAGCAAAAAGTCGCAAGAAAGTTGACATAAAATTAGAAAAATTCAGGAAATGCATATGCACATCGATGTTTTTAGTTTTAGAGTTTAGCATTTTAACTGTTAAAATAGTGCTTTCACACAAGTGTTGAATTTGCGGAATCAAGAAGATACATCCTTCTGATAATTGAGCGGCCGGGAGTAAAATTTGATAACCTACAGAAGTATGGAACCGAAAAATATAACGCAGGTGAAAGTTCGTTCATTACATTGTGGTTAATGGGTTAACCGGGCCTCCCCGATGGCGTAATTGTAACGTCTTCACATTGTAATGAAGAGGGTTCGATACCGAATGAAGGCACATATAACAGTGGTTCGGATTCCACTTTAAGCTGTATGTCCAGTCCCGGTTACCCTATTTGTGCATAAAGTGGACTTCAAATAACAATCCAATTATGGGTTACCCAGATGTTCCCGTGTGTTTCTTCACTGGCTACTGAAGGAATATCATTCACGATTGTACAGCAACTGGAGACTGTGCAGCAACTGAATGTGATGTTAATTCAATTTTGAACGGAGTGCGAGTTATAAAGTTTTACTCCCGAGCCGCTCAATTAAGATCAGTATTTGAAGCAGTAGTGCATCCAAGATTTTGTATGGGGATGGGGGTCTGAATCTGGTGAAGTTTTCATGACAAAGGTGTTCTGTGTATCTAGCGAATATGACTCGTTGTGCGGAAAGAAGTAAGTTCCTTGTTTAGGAAATTGAATTGGTGCTCATTCCATGTTTTAGGATGTTAACTAAGGTTACCTTTCTCACTTCGACGCCTTTTCACTTTTGTCATTTTTTTGTATTTTTAAGGTAACCGGGAAACAAATGTGCAGTTGGGAGCGAAAATAGAAATCTAATTATTGCTTCTGGAATTATCAAATTTAAATTTTTGATCTCGCATGGACCTTTATAGTTTGATTTTACTAGATTTTCTCGGTACTTCTCAAAGATTTTGATGTGGACATCGAGATATGTTTGCAAACAGTTTGCAGACATCGAAATTGTTCAGTGACTATTTCTTTGAAATTATGCATTGAATATATTCTTGTAGACTACTCATTTAATTGGGACTGGACCTACAGTTTAAAGTGGGATCCGAACCGCCATGTGCCTCCACCGGGTATCGACCCTGGGACCCCTAGATTACAAGGCTAGGACGCTCCAACTGGGCAATCGGAGAGCCCCTCTTGTAGATTACGAAACAAAAAACTCCTTTTTCTTTAAAATTTTTGCCAACCATGAAATATGCAACTCCTGGAATAATGTAACGATATTCCATCAATCACCTTCCTCTCAATGTCTTATCACTAGGGATAGGATTTTTATGACCTACAATTTTACAAAATATGCACTGAAAAATATCCCCTTATAACTAGATTGTTTCAAACATCAATATCTAACTTATGCTGAAATATGGTCATATACATACTATCTTAGTTCACTTTATTGACCCTGATGAGTTGAAATGCAAAATGTATACTTTCTGTAAATTTTCAATTAAAAATGAAAAAGATTTTGCTGCAGTTCAAGAAAACGAAACCTCGATTGAACATGCGAGTAAGAACGAATCCACTTGGAAAATGACTGTATATTTCTTGAAAAAGCGAAAATATGCTGAATATGACCGAAAATCCATCAAAATATGCTTTATCACGTAGAAATGACCAAATATGCCCTTAAAAAGCACCTTAATTCAATAAGTTTCTTCACAATATGAATTTCTATATATTTAGGGAACACATCACCCTCATCAAAAACAAATATGCTAAATCATAAAAATCCTAGCCCTACTTATCACATTTCCTAGCAAAACCAGATTTCATTAGTTCGAATGCTGGAAGAGACATTTTTAATTTAAAAATTTAATTTATCTGTATCATGATTTCTTCCCTCAAGCGTCCCAATTTACCTGTAGGGTAGAAAAACGAAATGACACTCGATATACAAATTCTCCAGCATTTTCACTGCTGCCTCCTCCGAGGCAGTTTCCAGTGCTTCACATCACTCGCAGTAAACTATACTGAATATTTTCGCGGCTTGAATGTCCGAATTAAGCTGTATTAACTCTAGCTTACTAACAGCACGATCAATTTTATTGTGCATTTGTTTGTCCTTAAATTGAGTAGTGTGTTGACGGTTTTCTTAATGATGCCTCTACTTTTTATATATACAAGGGCTGGATAAAATGTAGTGGCACTACTGCTGTAATTCGTACCTATCTTTATTGGCAGATGAAACACCAGTTACATTGCTTCAGTGTAATCGCCCTCCCTCACATCGAACACCTTCTGCCACACTTGTGGATGGCGTCGTACACCGTCAGCGCGTCCATTTATGTTGATGTTCCGCAATGACCGCCCTGTAGCACAGATGGTGACTTCTCTTGTATCGTAATGCTTCCCGCGAAGTGGTTCTTCCATTTTTGCGAAGAGAGACATGTCGGTTGGATACGGTGGGTGTGTCAGTACCTCCCGTCGCCAATTACACAGGAGATCCGTCACAGCGTTAGCAGTGTGGCATCTTGCATTGTCATACAGGATATTGGGAGTCCGTGACAGCAGACGTCGTCGCTTTCTCTTGAGTGCGGGACGGAGGTGGTGTTCCAGGAAATTGCAGTACTAGACTGCATCGCATGGTGCAGTATGACCCCATGTGTGTCATACGCCACAATGGACATCACCTTCACACCACCTTCTTGTGCAGGTCACACTTTCTTTGGACGATGAGATCCTTGATGCTTCCATTCATTGGATTGCCGCTTCAATCGTGGTTCGAACGAGCGAGCCCAGGCTTCGTCCATAGTGACAATCCTTCCAATGAAGTCCTTACTTTCCCTCTGGTAGCGGTTCAGCAAGTTCTGTGCAAGTGCATAGCGATGCCAGTTTTACACCTCGGTGATTTGATGGAGTATCCAACGTGCTGCAATTTTGCGGAACCCTAGCATGTGCAGAATGTGGAGCACGGTTTTGTGGCATACGCCTCCCTCCGCGGCTAAGCCGCGCCGCAGTCCATCGTAGATCCACCTCCAGCAGGGAAGCAAGGAGCTGAATTGTGTTGTTGTCAGTTTGGAGTTGTTCTAAACGGCATCCCTGCCATCACGAAACACTTTCACCCATCGTGCCACTGTACGATAGGACAACGCTACATCACCACATGCCTCACGCAGTCCCTGAGGACAGTCTTCTGAACTCCGACCACGTGCCACTTCAATTTTGATCCACGCACGTTGTTCCAGTTTCGTGAACACATTGTTAGTGCGCTTGCAATGCCCTCCTCTACTTCACGACACTGCAATATTTCAATAACACACAGCCGTTCCCACTCGCCACGCTTGCTCGTCTCAGCTACGACAACCCTGTGGTTCACAGAATCGTCAGTCAGTCGTGACAGCAGTGTGGCCACTACTTTTTGTCCAGCCCTTGTATATGTCACGAAATGAACAATTTTGTTTTTTAAAAGGGGGTTGGGGGAATTTGTAACAGCAAGAGTAATAATTTTGTTCAGAGATTAAGTTTCCATCATTCCCTCCTGCTAATTTATATCGAAGAGCAAAGCGATATAATCATTTTGCGAATGAATAAATGAAACAATGAATCTACTCAAAGAGTGCGGCAGTTAGGTGAAACATCACAGTTTGTTCCCTTTTTACGTGTGTGCTGTATCCATTAAAGCGCGCACACCGTACATCTCATGTAATTATTGTGCACTAATCCCTGCACTCTGTACCCTTTAAAGTTACATACCCTATTATATTTTTGGTTCATTGTTATTATCAGTATTTGAAAAATATTCATGTCACACACAGTTTTGACATTACGTTTTAACATCATGATCTTGACAAACAATCCTCGCAATTATTACGTATATGATTAGTTAGTTTGTTTTCTCAAAACGCAAGGAATATGTGTAGAGTCCTTTCCTCCATTACCTGAAGCTACTCACAATTCCAAGACGAATGTTTTTTCTTCATTTTAGGGTGTTTTGTATTGAAAACAATATTTCTATTTTCCGCTTGATTGCCACATCATTATCGCCATTGTTTCTGTAACCACATCTTGTTCTTCAATATAAACATACTCGGTGTATCACGTGGCTAGAATGTTTCGAAACTTACCTCAGAATTCAGTACCATGGCGAATGCCTATTTATTACTGTCTGATGGGATCGGAAATAGACGAAGCATTCGCGGTGACAATGCCTGTGTAACTATTTCAAGAAAACTACGAGTCCGAGTAGTAAAACTATGAGCTATATTGCAAGTAAAACGTGAATGTAGTAATCAAAGGACTTCATAACAAACTCTGGATGGGGGTCATGTGTGATCCTGGACACTTATCTTTTCTAATTACAAAAATGCATGAAGGGGACAATGAGCTTTGTTGCTTGGATTCGAACTTCATTGTTCCAAAAAGTGGAACTGCATAAGCTATATTGGAGGATAAGTTGTTTCCAAACAGAGTTCAGTCACGGACACTTCTGGATTGTAACAAACCGAATGACTTTCAATGCTATCACTAGAATCCAGAAGTGTCCGTGACTGTACAAGTGTTAAACGTGATGAGAGTTGGGGGGAGGTAGGATTTTGAGTGGTTTGCCATTTTTTGGCCATCCTGTTTCAGGTGCAATCATGATTTGAAGCTTAGATTGGATTAATTTGGTTATTTTACAAGCTTTTGGCTAATCGCGACGATGACGATAAACGGTGATAAGATTAAATTGATGAAAGGACAATCACCAACACCACACATGGACAAAGCACAAAACGAACCCCGCAGAGGATTTTACTGGCTGTGAATCCAGATATGAAAAGCTTTGTTACTCTGCAACAATGCAGTCCAGAGTGTACTACGTGGAAGTGAGGTTGACACTTAAGTACTTTCTGAAAATTATCACACTAAAGTCCCGAATACAAAGTATCAGTCTCGTTTCGATTCTATAGAGGTTTGCTTATTTCTCGATCTCGACTCTGTACCATCCAAAATCACGACAATAATTTTGTTTCGCCTTGTAACCTATAATAGACAGCATAGAAGAACAAGCATCGAACAAATATACAAGAAGAAATGGTCACATATTTCTTCTCATTTTTGGTCAGTGTCCTTAGTTTAGTACCCATGACTCCACCTCTCGTCACCGAAGGTTCTAGATTCGGCTCTTCCCCCCTGGGCGTTTCTCTGTTTTGCATCTGTCCATTTCATCTAATGAACATTCATATTCGTCGTCATGATTAGCCTAAGTGGAAGAAAAGCTACACGATACGAGAATGGAGAATCGAAACGGGGAAAGGAAATTTTGTTTCAGCAAACCTGGACATTATGTAACCCATCTTTGTACTAAATTTTAATGTACTTGTAAATTGCAGCACAGGATTCATGTTGAGGATATTCCATAAAGACTGTCTCATTGTAATCAAGCCTCTATACAGTGTGAATTTCGTGTACATTTTTTTTTGGCCAATGCTAGTAACGTGATTCTTCTATTCTTCTTGCCAACCGTGGTAGATGTATATGTTTTAAAATATGCTTATTTATCAATAAAAATATCTCAACTACCACAATTTCTACTTTCTGCGTGTTTATTTTATTGTTTTTTTTTTTTACTTTATTTTGTTTCTTGTTTTTTAAGGTGTTTGCCTTTCTGGTACTTTATGAGTATTGCATTTAGTTTTCCTTTTTCAGCGTCAAAAATTAAATCACGATTTTACTTCTTTCTTAGCAGATAAACTTTCATCTAGGTAGTTTAGAGAAGGAGCAAGTGAACAGAATGTACTCTCTAGAATTTTTTACATTCAGAATCATATGATTATAATGCATGTTCGACAATTTTTTGCTTGGAATCTTGCAAAATTTACATTTCCGCCATTGTTTGTAGAAATTCATCTGTATGAAACCAAACATTTTCTTTTTCTTTCAGACCGGTTATACTTTGTAACGTTACGGACGACAGTAAGGCCAAAGTCGACCCCAAATACTCACTATTTCACAGTCGACGAAGAGTTTGTGTACGAGAACTTTTATGCTGATTTTGGGCCGCTGAATTTAGCGATGCTGTACCGATACTGCCTGAAGCTTAGCAAGAAACTAAAGGTGAGTTTGAGTGTTCTATTTGCTTTTCTTTGCTTGTTGTGTAGGTGCAAGCTTGGTGAGCATACAGTTTGAACTTCTTTTCTGGGAGAGACCCACACACTGTATATTATGAACATTGAATGAAATCACAATAGTTTCGCTGAATCATCAGCTTTGGCGCACCAATCACTTCCCGTTCCACTGTTAACACCACTGACACAATTGTCGTTTTTCTTCCGCCCACTGTTGTTAACATTTCGTAACACTTGCACACACACACACACATTTGTTCTCGCTGGAGGTTTGTAACGAATTTTACCCTTTCTTCGAAAGTCACTCCATGATGAGACTTCGCGGAATAGAGTTTCAATAAATTTTCCTCATTACAGGATTCGAATTAACGGGGGGGGGGGGGGGGGTTCACCCTCTCGTCAAAATATTTTCCCAGCACTTAATTGAAAATTTCTTACCCTGTCAGGGAAATATCCCCCCCCCCCGCTTCACGTCGTGACCGCATGGGTCACCCATAGCTTTCATCTAACAGTTCAGAGGGTAATATGCTTGTACTGCTCGAAAATTCAAAGTCACGGTGTTCTTAAAGACAGTAAAATGCACGCTGAGTTAGCTTTTGTTGAAGGCAAAAAATAATAAGAAGCTAAATGATTACATTAGTGATCACGCTAAGAGCAAATTTCGCATGTGCGCATCTATTTGGAATGAAAAACAAAAAGGGGGTAGTTGAAAAGTCTCTCTGAGTGTTTCAGAAAGTGGGAGGAGGCAAAATGAGGATAAGTTACAAGTGACAGCGTGCATTTTTAGAGCAGGGTATCTCATTTCAAAGAAAATAAGGCATTCTTACTGTTAAAAAAAAATGCGAGTTACAGGCTTTGAACCACTTCATATTGGAAGCATGCTTCATTCAGATCTCACTTGTGCAAATATAATACGTACAATCCACATCATTGTCTCCCATTGCGTGTTTACCATTTTGGTTAACGAAAACATTAGTGCATCGAACAAGTCATGTTTAATTATCTATGTTCGTTGCATCTATGGTGATACACCATGCTACTATTTTTACGATATTGTAGAATTGTCAGTCGTTGCTGACAGCATCACAGTTTGTTTTATTAGTGGGCTTGATGACATTTCTGAAGAGATTTTAGCTTCAGTTGAAAGGGTTTGCTTCGGATGGAGCAGCTAATTTGCAAGGTATTTACAAAGAAACAGTATCATACATTCGGGATAAATATAATCCTAATATTGAATTTTTTTTACTGTTTGAACCACAAGCTGGAACTTGCAATGCATGATGTAATAGATACGATGTCTGTTACACTCCACTTTATCTTTCACGGACGCATTATAGTCCCACTTTTCTGCGAGTTCGAAAAATCAACGTGAATTGGCAGAAATTGACTATGGAACTTAAGAAAATAAAAACAAATATTCGATGGTTACCATACAGGACTATCACAGCTGTGATGTCAAGTTATACACCACTTATACAGTATTTTACCAATCGACAAAATTACCATCCATTGGTTTCACGAAACAGTGACGTTTCGTGACTTTTTACGCCAACTTGGTATACCACAACAGATATACCACTTTAATCCTACCCCCCCCCCCCCTCGTCAAAAAGTTTGATTCGGACCCTGCCTCATTACATTATTTGATTACAAGACCTTTACTTTTTGACAATACTCCATCATATCATGTATTTATTTTTTGTTATTTGGCCGAAATAAATCTTCCTTTTGTCAGCATTTGCTTGTGTTAGATTAGCTCTTACTCGGGTCAACCAATAACAATGGTTATGAGACATCCTTTTTCACCTCTGGAAATTGTATATTTTCCCTTTGCATGTTATTGATTTCCAATTTTTGTGTTTTTCTCCCCGCAATCTCTGTAGTGCTGCAAAATCATGGTTATTTGCTGTTTCGTTCCAATATTTATATCTAGTCGACACAGTACTTTTTAAACGTTTATCAGTATGTGTGATGTTCATTGTGGTATCCTTTACTCTTATCAATTCACATGTTCTTCAAATAGGGAAGTGTTGAACACTTTTTAGAAACGGGGCTTATTCCTTTTGCATACAATACATTCGCGCAATTAAAACCCCTTTAAAGGCACTTCGTTAATGGCAGCCTAGAAATGATACTAGTCGCCTTGGCGGCAGAACACGTTATGTGATCGACTTACGATTTTGTCACCTAAAGTTTCGGGTTCGAGTCTGAAGCAGGCGTAATTGGGTGTTGCTGGTTTTCAAACTAACTGTATTTTTAAGGATGTTGGTGCTAAAACAAATTACCAATATGACTATGGTGATTGTCAAAGATCAGTACCAGTTATCAAAATATACACATTGCTTTCGTAAAATATATTTTAATGTGTGCAATATTCTCATCCTCCCCCAAATTTCAGTCCTTTATTATTGTGAATGATAATAATTCCTCCAAGCACGGAGGAAATGTTTATTCCATAAACATTAGTGACCAGCGAGTTAAGTATCCTACCCACGATCCCCTCGCCATCGAAAGTTCTGGGTTCGAGTCCCGTCGAGGGATGGAACCGGGGACCGCCAGCGACGCATCTCTCTCTATGGATGCGAACTATATAACTAATTTCAGGAAGCAAACTCTTTGGCGTTAAATATATTCGCCTATTACATTATACCTTTGTTAAACCAGCCATTCACATTTACCAGGGAAAGACTTTCATGTTTCATTTGTGTAAACGTAGGCGTCATGAGTGGGATCCTTGTCACACCAACACACGGAGAGCTTAAGGCGCGGTCTATCGTATCCTACTGCAACTCCTCCTCTTTACGACGGTGACTTGGGTTTTCGACTGGGCGAGGCCACTTTTTGGTCTAAGAAACGTAGGAGTCCCGCACATGATTGATGCAACCTGAAGTTCGTTGGGCAGGAAATTATCGCGGCGCAGGTGGCAGATACTTAACTGGGTTACGATTTCTGCAACGTAAGGCCGACCCCCTCTCCATCTTGGTTGCCTACCCAAATACTGTTCAAGATTTCATGTTATAGAGCACAGATGGCATAAGGGCAATGTGTTGTAGGTCAGCTGTATTGTGTGCTTATATTATACATGTGACCGGAATTTGATTATTACGTTTATATCTTTGGCTTGTGTTCCGAGCCACAAGCATGTTTTCCGAATTCCCTTCCATTGCCGCATATTTAATTTTGATTCGAAGTGATCGAATATGCTAATTTCTGCATATGCTCATTTATTTATTTTGGTTAGAAGGTTTCTTCGCTTCATTTTGTTAGATATATCTAAGGAGTTATTGGAAAACCCGTCTGACTTGTTCAAGCTCTCCCCCCCCTCTCTCTCTCCCTCCCTCCCTCCCCCCTCTCTCCCAACGTTCCTGAAATTAAATTAGTACCACATTTAAGTGGGGCTACCGCACGTGTTGAAAACTGTATTGCATATTTATTATTTAGAATAGTTTATCTTGCACGTTTATACGGACCTTAAAACACAATATGGGAACAGCAACCTCACTCTTCACGAGTTGTTGCTCAAAATGTGTGCTATCACTTTCGGCTGCCTTTGCAAAAGCCCTTTAATTGAGATGTTACTCCACCGCTGTGTAAATTCAGTTTCTTGCAAGATCGTGCTTTGAACATGAAACTGTTCTGCTCTCATTTGCCTGTTACCTACACTTGTATCTTGTTTATCGTACGTTACATCACAGACTTCTGGGTTATCAAAGAATGAAACCGGCTTCCTTTGTCTAGTTTGTCAGTTCACTGTGTAGTTCACAGCCCTGCAAATAAATATACAAAGTTGTATATTACTCTTAGGTGCTTTCGTGTGCCTTTCTTTCCTGTTCATTTCATATGATTCTAACCCTTTTCTGCTTCTCGGTTTATGCAGTGACTTGCACGAATACAGTTAATACAAATAAGCATTGAGAATGATTTTGATGAAGAGTAATTCTTCTGGAACTTGGACCCACGGTCAATAGCATTGTAAGGATTAACGTAGACCACTAGTTAACGAAAACGTAATCCGATCATACACGCTTCAACAGTCAACGACCAGTTCGATAATTGAAATGCGACCACACTCAGCGGCGTGCCTAGGATTTTCGTAAAGGGGAATATGACTATAAGATTGGATTATGTCTGCTTTTTGTAGCAGTCCTGTATTTTGCAGTATTTTCCTGCATTTGACGTTTTTTTTAGGAAGGATGTTATGACGCCCATCAACCCCACTTGGGCACGCCACTTGTATACGATCATACATAATTTAACAGTAATTTGTTCTTTTGCCAAGAGAAGACGAAATAGCTAGTTTCGTTGTATCAAAGGTAATTATGTATTCTATATCCACGAAAATGTTCTGCTGTTCTCAGTATTATAATTGCTATATCAGGCACAGAAGAGAAATGCTTTGGGGTAATGTGATCCCTCAAAGAGAATGCACAAATCCTTCCAAATGGCAAACAAGCCAACTTCTGCATAGCAACCGTCACGAGTCTGCTACTAAGTGCCCTTGAAGAAAAACAAAGGATACGGGATTGTTTTTCTGCAAATGCGATTTAAGGTGTGCGGTTTACACAATGCATATTGTTGAATATGTTGTTGGCTCAATCTATTGTTTTAATTTTGTTATTAAAATGTGCATGTTTTGCTACACACGGTACTTCTATTTGAAAGATGTTGTTTAAAGGTTGATTTGGGTCCAAAGGTATGTAAGAAAAAGTTTATTGATTATATCGGTCAACATGTGTCTGCATTCCGCAACTTATCCAAGCGTACACTGGGGTTGCACGAAATCGAAATACGGTTTCGATCCGCATTGGAAACTTACGCAAGAAGCGAAGATTGAGGATGCTGTGCCAGTGCGCTGTGTTGGCCCGCGATTTCACCACCGAAGGGTCCTGGTTCAAGATTTGTCCCGGGCATGTGTGTTTCTTTCACCATTATCACGCAATCATTCATCGTCCAGCCTAGAGAAGCAGAAAAGCAACGCAATACAAATACAAGTTTGTATATGTAAAACTGTTCAGGCATTTCGAAAAGTTGTAGTATGCAGACTTTGTAATCTTCTTGTGTAATCGTGAATTTATTTCAATAATTTCCCTCCTCCCAAAAAGAAGTTTCCAGAAGAAATAAATGTCATTATTAAAAATGAATTCATTTCAAGTTTGAAAATATATTTTTACGCACACATTGAAAGCGATCACTTTGTCCCAGTCCGTAAACTCTCCTTGTGCAACCTATACATGTGCTTCCCTCCATTTGCTCGATTCTTTATAATCGCAATCAAATACAAGCACGAGTCATCTTTGTACTGTTCTATTTTATTGCCATATGCATTTCTGACAACCACGAGTTTCCAGAGTCCTCTTGTCTTCGCCACAGAATAAATAGCATTCTGGGATATGTTCGATGATCGGTTCGTATACCGCATAGTCTGGTCCACGCTCTTGCTTAAGTGGAATTCACTGTAACCTTTCCTGAAATGGATTCTTGAATCCTAACCTTTAATAAGGAGTAAGATTACGATTGTTCTGACGTACTTTCTTTGAATGAGTTGTTCGAGCTTCATTTACTATATGGAGGACTTTAGATTGGATATAGGCAGACCCGAGGATGAATTTTATTGCTTCATTGACGCCACGTGATTAATAGTTTCAATGTTGACAGTACTATATTGAGGCATACTTCCTTCTGCTTATATTTGTTGACCACAAAATACTGATGACCTATTTATTTTGTAAATTTCATAACCTTTTTTCCTCCCCTCTGCACTACTGAGTTTATTTTTGTATTTTTTTATCAGTTATGCAAACTGATAATTTATACCATTCAAACACACACATTCGCGTATCTGTTAATGTTAACACACTACATATACGTGAAACAGAATAAACTAACGTGCAGTTGTCAGTGATTAGGCATTTTATAAGAATGCATTGGTTTATTGCATGACATGTTTGAATCAGATTCCTAATATGACTTGTACAGTCACGGACACTTCTAGGTTCTTGATTGTAGTAACTCCATTTACTTTCAATAGTATCGTTACAATCCAGAAGTGTCCGTGACTGCACAAGTCATTTAAGGTATCTGGCACGGACACTTCTGGATTGTAACGATACTATTGAAAGTAAATGGAGTTGCAACAGTCCAGAACCCAGAAGTGTCAGTGACTGTACGTACAGAATGAAAATTTGCACTTCGCGAGTTGTTATTGATCGTACAATTAACGGGCAAAGTTAATGTCCTTGTGTGTCAGATTTTCGACTTATTTGGAGGTCTTGAGCTCACAATACGGAGTGATAAAAGTATTTACACTGTGTATTATTGTGTGTGCAAGGTGTCCATATTTGACTGCTCTGGTTTCAGAGACCCACTGTAAATTCAGGGATTATTCTGTCGAAAAGGTGCAAATAATAATAAGTATCTCCGCTCAGTGTTTTTCTGGCAGCTCGGTGGTGTCGGAGGACACAGCAGCAGAAATGCGATCTTTGAGGGCCTTCAAGCTATCCACTTGGGTTGCTCTTCACATAGCCCATCAGAAAAGAATCAAGTGGGCTAAAATACGGCGATCCTGGTGGCCAACAAATAGCCCCCACTGTTGAGGGAAGATTCGGTCGGTCTGTGCGAATTTCGAAATGCCGGTCTCAGTGGACACCATCCCGTTGAATGAAGATGTGAAGCTGCAAGTATTAGAGTTGTGGAAAGCCAAATCTTTCGATGTCTAGAAGTCGCTCCACTCATAATCCTATCCAGGGAGGAAAATGGTCAGCATCAGGTTTCGCATGAGAGCACACCAAACGTTTTGTAGTGGGGCTGTCACCAACGATTTCCATGACCACGTTTTTACATCGTACCTGTTCATTTTTCCTCTGAGATGAAAAGTCCAGCATTTAAATCTGGGGGGAAAAGCGGGATTCTCGTCCACACGTGACGTAATTTCAGAAGCTAACGGGATAAATGGACTTAGGCCCGCTTTCTAGATATTTTTTTCTTAACATTTCTGCTACGATCGAATTCTACCATGTAAATTGAGGAAATCTTATAGCATTTTGATTCCATGATATTTTCCACAGATAGAATCGGTCCTAATTTCCTCAGCATTTCGCGTAGCATAACTAATCAGAATCGTTTCCTATGAGAAGGTGTTAGGTACAAATCAATGACACAGCGTAAATACATACTTTATAGCGCCTACAGTATACATATGAAAGAATAAATTAGTTGTTTCAATTGTAAACACAGAAATATCTCGATATATATCTGAGATTGATGGGTACTTAACGTTACAAAAAAAATGTGAGTTTACATGATATCTCGTCAATTAAATAACTTTCCTCTTTTAAATTACATCTCTTCCTCTTTCAATATATTAGTTATTACCGTGCGTTCATTTCGATCTGCAGCCGAGAGATCGGGAGAAGCGTGGCGGGCGGCGCTGACGGAGATGCCGACATTTGCGGCCTGTAATGCCCGCTTATTTTTATAGACATATGCAGACATTTATATAAATATTGCAAAACGATCACTAACCTGTGTTATAACACGCAAAAGTTCTTCTGTAATTCATCCAAGTTCTGCTCTTATATACACAAAAAAATTCGCTTTAGAAACGATGTTAAGAGCCACAGATAATAAAACATTTTAATCATAGTTTTGACCAGTAACGTCCTGCTTAAGTTTATATCCTTGAAAGAGTTTTGTGCCGATGGGGATCGTTTGGAGGTTTTGAATGTGCAACACTGTATCAAGATTACGCTGTAGAAGAAACCGTTAAAAGTCAATAGTGTTCGTGAGCTTCCTTGCAATCCGAAATCTCCGAGCTCGAGTTTTTTGTTCCTTCGCGACTAGATGAAGACAGAGTTGTAAATATAGTGGCGAGCAATGTAAACCAAGAGCGTGTTAATTTCGTACTGTGCGCAAGAGTGTTATTCTTGGTTACTTGCAGTTACTTGTTTGTGTTATTGTAGTGTGTATGTGTGACGTGTCAGTGAGACGATTGGAATGCCAGCCGCAAGATTCACGTTAGAACAAAAAAAAATTATGTATGACACGTACCTACGTGAAAACAAACTCGTGTCGAGACGTGTGTAGGTAATTTGTACAGAAATTCCCATGCGTTTCAACTCCACACAGAGATACGGTTAGACATCTTGTCCTTAAATTACGAGAAACTGTATCGTTAAATTTTAAAATACCTAAGCAAAAACGACGGATTCTAACCGAAGCAAAACTCGATGATATTGGTGCAGCGTTAGAACGTTCTCCAAACAAACCTCTACGCCGTGTTTCACAAGAGGTGGGCGTGTCAAAATCATCGGCACATACAGTCACTAAGCTACTAAAATTAAAACCATACTCTTATACCACAGGTTAGTGCTCGTTTTGCAATATTTATATAAATGTCTGCGTATGTCCATAAAAATAAGCGGGCATTTCAGGCCGCAAATGTCGGCATCTCCGTCAGTGCCGCCCGCCACGCTTCTCCCGATCTCTCGGCTGCAGATCGAAATGGACGCACGTATATGAAAACAGCATAAATGCCTTTCGTCCTTTATACCTAATATTATCTAACGTTCTCTGCATGCTTCACAATCGCAAATGCTTCCGTGTAAAAGTACTCTGCTATACGATTTTTGGACGCATTTATGCTAGCAGAAATGTGAAAGGAAATGCCTCCGTCTGTAGCGGGCGTTACCCAGGTTTTGCTCGAAGGTCTTGCGTTTCTTAGTACTTTTTCTTTAGAGATTGGCCGCTTCCCTCCTACGTGTTGTTTTGAACTCTCATATCGTCAGGCACTTGTGTCTTGGGATCAGGTATTGCCCTTTTAAAGTTTTTACCTGACGGATCTTGACACTGCACTTCTATGATTGATTCAGCTCAGCCAACTGCTACACAATTTGCGCTTTCTCTTGCAGTGACACAGTGCTTGCAACTTCTGTCAGAAGTGCACCCAATCGCTTGTGCAGTTTCAAGAATTCAGATTCCACAAATCTTAAGATCGGTTGAACGACGAAAACCATACATACCTCCGAATGTAGTTTTTCCCTTTCTTTGAAAAAACTACGGAGGCCCAGTGTGGACACCCTGTATGTATTAAACATTAACTAACTGTTATTTTGTAGTTTCAACTGGCTGTTTGCGTATAAACACATACACAAACAATATTATGCGTATAATTTTAACTACAGAAATGTGGCGCATGCTTATCGCGTTTTGGATCCGTAGGTATCCTAAACTCAACCGTACTGGGTTTAGTAAGTAAATCGTTAACTATGTATAGATTGTAAAATGTACACAGCCCTAGGTTGTTCATGCTCTCGTTACGTAATTTGTAGGCCTTCTCAAATTTGATTACAACAAAACACATCGCGATCTTCAGATTTTTATGCATGTGTTTGTATAGCTACACTGATCTTGATACAAGTTGGCAGTAGCCGGCCATATCCCGCAACTGCAGACGTGGTGCAAAAATCAATCTTCGAAGCGAGTATCACTTTTCTTGGAGTGGTTTCTTGACTTCGTGTGCAATCAATCGGGATGAACATATGGCTACCCATCGAGAGAGATAAGAGGTATAAATGAAGCTCGTTCCTAGTTTACACATCAATTGTCAACGTGTTACTTTTTGGTTATAGGGAATTTGGCTTCCGACCAAAAATTGATCACTTTGAAAGTGCTTATGCGTGCGTCTTGGCATCTTCCTCGAATCGGGTTTTGCCAACCTCCTCCTCTTATGAACTGATCTGATGACTGGGAAGGGGAGTCCGAAATTATTCTCCCAGACCCATTCTTGTCTGTCCTGAGGTTGCCTATGTCACCCTAAGATGCTCATGCGAGAGAGGTGTAATCTTGGTCGTATAAGGATCAGAACTTTTTTTGTGATATATTTAAAAGAAAAAGAGCCAAGTTGATATTTCCTTCAGGTATGAATAAAAATATAAATGAACAACAATAAATAACAATAACTAAATGTTTCCAAGAAAAAAACGATGTAAACCAACTTAAGTAGCCTTTTCAAAAGCAATCATGTCAGCCAATATTATATAATCTAAACAGCTTCATTTATCTTTAACGCCTGACCAAACCCTTTTTCGATGATACCAGGAAGACCCAACTTTTCCCATCTTCCTGACCGGGAATTACATATGACTGTTCCGACGATCCTCTGGAATAATATTGCTGCTTTGAAGCATCCCTACCCTTTTAAACAGTTATCCTTTTCCTGCATTCATTCACTTTCCAAGTACTTCCCAATCATTCGCAACTTGTAACACACTTTTACATGTATTAACTATTATATTTATGTTTATATCCTCTCTCTCTCTCTATCTCTATCTCTCTCTCTCTCTCTCTCTCTCTCTCTCTCTCTCTCTATATATATATATATATATATATATATATATATATATATATATATATACTTTCTATTCACACAAACACTTAATATCTTTGTAATTGTATTTATGTAATATATACCGATATAAAACTTAGATATATATTTTTAAACTTGAATCAAGCTCAAATCAGTATGAATATAATATACAACGTAGTATAAGAGTTACTAATTTTTATTGTTATTTTTCTCATTTAATTTTCTAGCATTTCTTTCATGCTTGACATACTTTGTATTTATTCATTATTAATATTTTCTTCTCCTTTGTCATTAATTTCACAAACATAATGAAAACATTGTTCTGTATACCCGAACTAAATGTTGTTATGAAAAGAACAAAAGTTGCCAAATTACATGTAAAATAGAAACGAATAGGAACAACTTGTAACCTAAGTATAGTATCCTGTAAATTTGACACAATGAATGAAAGTGACCAATATGTAATTTGTAATGTAATAGATGAAAACGTAATGTAATCAAATACAATAAAAGAAAAGTGTATAATAATTATATATAATATATCAATTTAACCTTTAAATTTGGGCTTGAGTATTAGTTCACCTTAGCTAAACGACTGAAATGAGCATACTACTACTGATGATAATGAAAGGAGATTGTTGTTTCAATAATTTTGCCTGGATCTATTAATTTAAATTACATTCATATTAATGCAAGTACATTCGAAACTGTCTTGGCTGTATGTATAGCACGATTATGAACTCGCCACCATAGGTTTTGGGTTCGATTCCAGTCCTTGCCGAATGCCTCTTCATCAACATTATCAATCAGTATTCAGCCTTATCGTCACGTTTAGGTAAAAGTAGCAGACACACGTCGCAAGAAAGGAATGCACGCGACACGATTGCGTTTCATGAGAATATTGTAACATGCCTGGTTTAAATAATCTTATTGTGCATATATAGTGCATTAAACTGTCTTAATTTTTCATTGTGGCTTGTGCTTTAGAGGAATTGCTTGCATATTGTGTGCATGGTTTTATTTTTCATTACTTTTAAGTTTTGTTATTACCATTTGATAATGTAACTTTGATTCATAGCTGCAACTAGCAACTGTTACCACAAGCTTTAGGAAGAACTGGTCTTACGTAAACTTAGCATCCTGTATAATCATTGCGGAACCTGAAATTACTTGCATGGTTGCAGACAAACAAAGAAGCTGTTTAGTGAGAGAAGCTTGTTTTGAGTGACTGTCGGCCCCAAGCACTCCATTCGTGATGGGGAATGTGGAGTTCTTTCTCTGCGTGTATACGAATTGACCCTGCAAGAAAACTTAATCGTGTGATTTGGAGTGAGAGTTTATCTGATGAAATTGACAATCAATCTCAATCTATCAACAACATTTATTCCAACAGCTATCCGAATGATGGATGGGAGCATGTAGGCGTATTAAAGCTAACAGGTTTTTCCAATCAAATCGGGTACAAAGCATCAACTAAACGTTACAATTCTTGGTTATTTGTACAAACACACGAGCTTCAAAGCCAGGGAGACTTCGTTCGAACCCCAAATATATACATGCCATCACTGGTATGTGTATTTGCATGCTATCGTAATGAGAAAACACGCATACGCCATTAGGGTTTGGTACACTTGTTGAAGATGATGTAGAGGCAAGAAATAATCCATACCTTCAATCAGTCGAAGGCATATGTGATAAAATAAGTACAGGCCAGGCATTATAATGATTCTAGTTGTGAAAACAACTTCAGATTTCCGTGGGGGAGTGGTCAGCGTTACGTGCTGCTACCTGGTCAGGCATGCATGTATCATTATCACTATTATTAATAGTGTTAGTTTATTCCACAGCAGATAAAGAACTAAATATGAAATGTGCAAAAGCATTCCATAGCAGAATAGGAAACTTCTAACTTTCGTGGTAGAAAGTGTACAATATCTTGGAAATCTGAAATCTAGACACGCACAATCCTGACATAATCTCCCTTGCGATGGATCTTGTAGAAAAATGGATTTTCACATTTTCCTCAAACTCGATTACATCACGAAATTAGCACATACATGAACATGACAAATGCACGCTCCACGTTAACAAAAAGTTAACGAATGTATATTTTGGAAAACATCCGCCAATTTTTTTGCAGTTAATCTTTGTACTGTGTGTCTGCGCTTACATCGCAGACCCCAATTTTATGACAGAAAACGCCCTGTTTCTTTAAATGGGGTATTGATCTAGCTTAGTATACGAGTACATGCATAATTATAGATCCCCCCTTTTCCGTACTTATAAGTTTTTAATGTGCTGTCCAACTTCCAGCACTTTGGAATTTAATGTCTTGCTTTCTGTAAGATTGCCAAAGGAAACTTTCCTGCAGTGCGGTAATAAAACTGAGAAAATGGGCAGTGTTAATTTTCTGCCAGCAGTTTCTTCGAATGAAGTGGTGGTGTTTTTTTCTATTTTATTTTTTAGAACCAGAAGAATGGCCCCTTTCAAGAATTAGCTTTCAATCCTGAGTGGCTAGAGAGTTAACGAACTGAACTGCTAACTACTTTACCAAGCATAGTGTCAT
Source organism: Lepisma saccharinum (assembly GCF_977018435.1). Classification (NCBI taxonomy): domain Eukaryota; kingdom Metazoa; phylum Arthropoda; class Insecta; order Zygentoma; family Lepismatidae; genus Lepisma; species Lepisma saccharinum. Next base: position 67,609,097 of record NC_139230.1, read on the forward strand.
ATCTACTGACCAGCTCGTTTCGAAGCAACCTAACTTCAGGTTATAATAGTTTGTACTGTTAGAAATTTATTTGCAAGCTGACTTCTTCCTTCCCTAATGTACATATTTCAGCGATATGTTGTTATGAATATCATTATGATATCGTAGGCCTGTAACAGGATCCACAACAAAGCTGGCAGAAACCAACCTGTTGCTTAACAAACAACCGTTATTGCCTTCGGTGAAGGATAGATACTGTTAAGCAGCTCTCAGCATCTTTTCCTTTCTTTCTGAATCACCTTGCAGATGATGGAAACGCTAAACTCAGCACTGCCCCGTGTATCTGTAAGGTTTGTTTAATCACTAGCGAAAGCTCGTCGTAATTAGCGATAGAAATTTGACTTTTCTCATTTCATGTTTGGAGTTATTCTTAATGAGCAGACCATGTCAACCCCAACAAACCATTTTTTGTGTGTATCAATTTTAAGATCTAAAACGCAAATATAAGATTGGCCAAGTGGTAATATAATTTATACGTATGCATAACCCATATTTTGCTTCCGACCACTAGTTCAAACATCGAGTCGTCTCGGTGGCCGAGTGCATTTAGTGGTCGACTCACTATGTCGCCATCGAAGGTTGTAAGATCGAGCACCTTTATAAGTTTTATCTTACCATATCACCAGTCTCGTCACAACTAGGAGAAATTCTCAGAAAAGCCACGGAGAAACAATAATGTAACAAAAACTAATTCAGTCTAATATTGGAGGGTGATTACGTGCCTTGCCGCTAAGGTACGAATTAATTGGGTGCTTCCCCGAAAGCGTAGTGGCTAACGCTGTCGCATTGTTATAATTATCCCCCATCTTCGCATAAGGTAGACTGAAACTTCGCCTTCTTTTTTGACAATAATTGTGACTTTCGAAACTGAAAAAATGTTCTGCTCATTGTTAAGAAATACCACGTCAATGTTAGAATAACACGTGGAATGATGTAAAATACAGAAAATGCTCTCTGCCTGAATATGTCGTTACTCATTGCTAGGGCTAGGATTGACCACTGAATTACAAAAAAATGCCGTAAAAAGAATGCAATAATGCATTTATTTAAAAAAATATCCTAAAAACTTAAAAACCTACCCAAAAATAATTTTCTTCTTACATTGAATATGCTAGAAATAAGTAATTTGGGCCAGCAAACTTTTAATTTATTACTTAAAATCTAAAATAAAACAATTGTTTTATTACCACTCCAGATACAATTCATTTCAACTGGGCCTATCATCTGAGTTCAGTGTTTTAAGTAGGCGTTGCAGTATGTTACAAAGATTTTCTGCAAGTTCAGTGAGGGACAATGAACAGTGGACTTTCATTTCCAGGAATGTGGGCCCCATTAGGTTAAATACAAGGAAAAATAATATTTCAATAAATCGTTAAATATAAAACATATTTAAGCTCCAGAAGGAAGAAAATGGGGTAAAATGACAAAAGATGCCTTATTGGGCTTTAAAAAGCAAAAGAAAGTTCACAAAAATGCCTCGACAAACCAAGAAAAATATGCAAAATCATGATAATTCTATCCCTATTCATTACACAGTTATTTCCACATGAGTAACACATGATATCGAAGATCTAATACAGAGACTCATTTAATTTTTTACTCTCAACTCGCATCAAATTTTACTGAATAGGGTTTAAATAACTATACAACTCTCACATGTAGGTACCTCGGTGGCAGAGCGCGTGAAGTGGTCGACTTCTGATCTCGCCACCTAAGTTCCCAGGTTCGAGTCCCGACCTGGACGTGGGTGTTCTATATAAGTGTCCCTTCACCTAATCATCACTCGTTCTCATCGTCGCGAATAACCAGGAGTGGCAGAGAAATGACGTAAAAATAAAAGTACTAATACAATTACCACCTCGGACAAACTATTTCAGTATCTCACTGACCGCTTAAAACTGCCAAAATTTGGCAGGACTGGAGCACATCATAATGAAACGGATAAATATATGGCTGTAGGAAACGACCACTAAAATGGGAACCTCTACACTCAACCGAGGTTGCTTTAATTTTAAGCTCTGACGCAGTCCCACATACTTTCGCATTCCTATGCCCCATTCGTAGATGGATATTTCGGAAATGCATATTTTGTTCAGTTAAAGGGGCTTACTCAATAGAGTTGAGAGATGTCTTCTCCCCTCGGATTGTTCCTTATAGACTTTCCAACTTACATGGTAATACATACCATATGTTGGAATAGAATATGTTGCTGGGAGAGTGTGAAAAATCTCCTAATAATCAAGTTGGCTATCTGCGAACGTTTCATGTAGCGGATGGTTTTCTATAGTAATATAATTTATGTTGAGTACAACCCCATGCGTCTATATGTCTTACGTTTGACTACTAAGACAATCGGGTCGCCCATCACCATGAGATTGGATTCGCTCGAACTTATTTGCTTACGGTTACAGCCTTAACACAGTAAAATTCTGCCGTCGCAGGAACCCTGTGTGCAATCAAAGCACAGAACTGTTATTTTGACAAAATCCTGTTTCGCTACTGGCTGCTTTGGGAGGGGTATTTTTAACGTTGTCGCTTCTTGTCCAAGCACTAGGCCTAATTGATTGTTTGACCACGAGTTTCTTCGTAGGGAAACGCGGCAACAGTGTGTCACTGCCATTAAGGCTGTTCCCGCGCCGGATATAAGAGCGGCGCAGGTATAAGGTGACTGCAGTCTTAATCCCGCTTTAGACGGAAACATTTCCTTTAACATTTTTGCTAGCATAAGTGCTATGTAAATGCTTCCAAAAATCTTATAGCAGATAGTACTAACTACAGAGAAGCATTTCATGTAACATTTCAGGTTAGCTTTTGCGAGTACAATGTATAATATATACAGCACAAAAGACACGTCGAGTTGCACCATCTATGGTGAGTGCACGGTGTTCATAATTGAAACAACTAAAATATTCTTACATACGTGTACTGTATAAGTTATAAAGTATGCACATGGTGTACATAAAGTAATATAGCAGTTTCAACATTTTTTATTTCTCTTAGCGATGGGGTATGAGAACAAATGTTACACTGGATGAGAAGAAGTGTGAAAGATTTTTTTTAGACATACCCACGAACTTGTACTTTCCTTCACTGCTGCGGGCTATGATACTGTTGAGAAATGGTGACTTCCCAGCAGAAAGCGTATTGGTTATCTATGCACAGTGACAGCCACATTCTCCTGACCACACCCCATGTGATTTCTTCATTTGGTAATTTGTGAAAAAACCATGTTTACATGCCACCACTACCAACCGATCTGCCTGATTTGAGAAACTGGATTGTTTCAGACATTCAGTCCATGACATCGTACGTGCTGATACAAGTCTAGCAGGAAATGGACTTCTGACTGATGCATGCAGTGGAACCAAGGGATGCGCATTCAACACTTGTAATGTAAGTTGCACAAACTTGGACAGTTCTTCTTTCATCCAATGTCACACTTGGTCTCATACCCCGTCGCTGTGAGAAAAAAATAATCTTGAGACTGCTATATTATTTTATGTACACCCTGTATTTAAGCAGCGCTATTGATTTGTACCTAATACCGTTTTATAGGAAACGTTATTCCTCTCGGTTGAAAAGTTATCGACTTTTAAAAATGTGAAGTGATACATTGTTTACATCTCACGCGGCCGCCATTACATCTGCACTTGTGACCTAGAGGTCGCTTCTGATTGGTTATGCTACCAAAAATACTACGGAAATAGGACGGTTCTATCCTTGAGAAATACCATGAAACATGCCATGGCATCTGAAATGCCATAAAAATTTTCACTTCACGCGGATAGCATTTTGGTCATGGCATGAATGTTAAGGAAAATGCTTTCGTTTAAAGCGCGCCTTAGAGAGAATGATAATTGTCTCGCGAGAATTGCATGAATTGTGTACATTATTTTCACCACTTATGCTTCTTTTGTTTACTAAGTTGTGATCGTAGTTGAGTTTTCGTGGATCCTCTAGGTTTTCTTTTTTCTTTATATACTGTGTGATTGACTAATGTATAACTTTAGTCGTAGTCTACCTACAGCCATTAAGCACTTCCCGATCTCATTGTATCATAATTTATTCTACAGCTTCTTTTCAGTTCGAATTTCAAAGCCTGGTTCGCTGAAAAACAACATTCGCAAGTAGTGTTGCCCACGAGACGAGACTTTGGCCTGTCTCGTCTCGTGGAGTCTCTTGAAAATGCTGTCTCGTCTCGAAAATATTCGTTTGTCTTATGACACATGGTCAATCTCGTCTCGTCTCGAATTTTTAAAAGCCTGTCCCGTCTCGTCCCGTGGGCAACACTATTCGCAAGCGATGGCGGAAATGAGTATACCGTCACTTTGTACTTGTAAGAACACTGGTCACGTGACCGAACTTGAGCCGTAGGCTTGTGAAGAAACCAGAGAAGAAGAAAAAAGGATTTACGTCAGACTAGTCGAGTCTGTAGTTGAAACTGGGTGGGGTGATTTGGAAATTGCAGGTTAGGGTTAATGCTGCGTGGTGGAGTGGTCCGCCGAGGAGGAGCTGGTCATGTATGTGTGTGTCGCGTGGGCTGGGAGAGAGAGCACGTAGGTTGGCATAAGGCCATCAACGTGTATTTCTGCGCCATTTCATCGCAATTTTTTTTATACCATTTCTCCAGTCCTGTTATTTATTTTGATACTCCAATTTTCGTAGCGAGTTTGAAGAAAAGCACCCTACCATACTGCGCTAGAAAAAGCATATATACTATGCCATAAAAAAGTTACAAGATGTCGCTTCTTTTCCTTGTGCTTTTGACATATATACCTTATTTTCGTGGGTGTGATTTTACAACTGTATTTTGCCATTACTTTTCATGGTCAGTTTACTAATGGAAAATGTATGTTTAACTCATGGTCATAACTTTATGGAATAATAGTCTTCCTATGAGCATCCTGTTGTAAATAGAACACCACTGCTCGCTTGTATCGGTTACTTAGTATTATGTTATTGAATGTGTCATTAAACACAATTATTCAGTTACCTACAACGTAATAGCAATGACTTAACTACCACCGTGATCTTTCTTTAGAACAACGCGATGCTCATTCTTGAGTTCTGGGTTAGAGTCTCCGGTCATCAGTCCATCGTTCATTTTAATTCCTGCCGCCCCCCATGCCGGAGTGGTTAGTACATCGCGCTACAACACCAGGGGTTCCGGCTTTGAATCCTGGCGTGGGCATGGATGCTTGTGAGTGCCCATTCATCAATTTCATCACTCATCCCCATTTTCGCAAATTAGCCAAAAGTGTCACAAAAGGCGAAGTAAAATAAAGGAAATCAATCAATCCATTTTAATTCATGAGATTAATTTAGACAAAAGAATGGCCAGGGTGTCCACCAGTCATGAAAGAAAAGTAAATAAATCAACAAGTATATCAAGAAGTAAAAAAAAAGTCAAGAAATTGTACTTGTGGTCAAGAATGTTCGTTATCAAAATGACTGATTGATTGATTTAGTTTACTTCATTTTTCTGCCCCTTTGGCTAAACGCGAAGAAGAGTGGATGAATGGTTGTAAGATAAGATAAATGAAGGGACAATCACAAATATATAGGGACGACAACACGAGCCCCACAAGATTATACTGGTTTTGAGTCCAGATGCCAGAGCCTCGCTAGTCTGTCAAATGCAGTCCAGGATGCATTAATAGATAAAGCAAGTCTAATTCTCTTTTTAAATACAGCTTCAGTTTTCATCTTAACTGGCCATTCAGTATTGGTTTTTCATTAAATAAATATGTATATCTTCTTAATTGCTAATTTCCAATTTTACCGGGTCGAATAAATAAAGGTTAAGAAAAACGAAGAAAAGGCAAAGAGAAAGTCGAAGAATTTTGGATTTGTTATTTTGGTAGACACCCTGATGGCGTATAATAAGTAAGGAAAATACACTCTGTAAAAAAAAAATAGCATCACTTCATTACTTTTGGTCGTCAGCATTTCGCTCGTGAATTATCAGTTGTTTTATTGATTTAATTCGACTTGTCGATTTGTTTTCCTAACAATTATATAAGACACTATATCTGTACAATATATTTTTATTATTTAAGTCATAGTTACATACATAATGCACTTTACAGAACTAATAACAAAATTATTGCAAATATAGCTTGTGGAACGTTTTCGCACAAAGACAATTTTTACAAGTGAAAAAAAATTGAACAAAGGTTTTAAATGCATCATGATATGTCAATTTGTAATGATAGTAAGTAAATACATTGACTAGTACTTAGTGTGGCCACCCCTGGCCTTCCTAAGTGCTTCCAACCTTCGAGGCATGCTATGAATGAGATTTTGACAATATTCGATATCAATTTCATTCCAAACATGTACAATTGCTGACATAAGTTCCTCTTTTGACCTGTACGTCTGATTATCAAGTTTTTTGCACATCATAGCCCACAGGTTTTCTATAGGATTCATGTCTGGAGAGTTGGGCGGCCAACAAAGTCTTTCAATGTTCATATCGTGAAACCAGTTATTCACCACCTGAACATGGTGACAGGTTGCATTGTCGTCTTGAAAAATAAAGTAGCCCAAATTCTGTCCAGAAAAATGATCTCCTGCAGTTTGTAGAACCTTCCGATTCAGGATTTCCAGATATTGATCAGCCTTAACGGTCCCTGTGCAAATATGCATCCTGCCAATCCCTTTTGCAGAGAAACATGCCCAAATCATAACACTGCCACAAAACTTTTGAGTTTCAAAATACACAAGATTTTGCAAGTTCTTCTCCCTTCCGCATCCACAGTTTAACTGAGCTGTCATTCCCCAGCAATTTAAATCGTTTTTCATCAGAAAATATCACATGTTTCCAATCTGTATCATTCCATGCACCATAACGTGTGACAAACTCACGTCTAGCTTTTGCATGTGCGTCAGTTAGTCTGGGTTTATTACGTGGGACGTGTTTAGAAACACCCTGTTTCTTTAGTCGGGATACTACAGTAGCATGAGTAAGATTAACTCCCACCTCATTTTGAAGTTTATGTGCAATTTGGCGTGAACTCATTCCTCTGTTCTTCAGTGCCATGTCCTTTATCAAATGATCCAGTCGAGGTGATGTATTTTTCTTTCTGCCACAGTGACTTCTCAGAGATGATTTTCCATATTCTTGTTGCTTTTGCAGGCAGCGGCTAACTGTGGATTGATGCATTTCAAGTTGTCGACCAATTTCTCTCTGAGAATGACCATCCATATGCAAAGCAAGAACCATTCCTTCCTTACGTGGTGAAATGTCACACTTTCTGCCCATTTTTTCCGAGAAAACACGCTCAAATACACTACACACCACCAGAACACTTCACAAATATGATAACGTATCCAAACTGTCAATAATGAACATGTAGTTTGCAATATAAAACACGTCACAAGTTACACTACTAACAATCGTTTTACAGACTCCTGACAATTGATTACAAAACCTTGCAGCAGTAACTGATTGCTACACCCTCTAGCAGACACTCCAAACACTAAATCAACAAAAGAATAACACCACACTACGCAGTGATACCAGACCAATGCTTCAATCAATTGATTTCAAGTTGTGCAGGAAAGATGCATGCATGCGAAACTCAAAATTGTCAACATCCGTAATAAGAATACAGTGATGCTAATTTTTTTTTACAGAGTGTATAAATAGATCTATCCAGGTAGCATTAGTTATGTACTGGTATAGCCAGCTCTAGTTGCAAGCTTATATTACTTTTGAGACTTTAGCAGTCACTCTGCAAGAACTCTACGCACGGAGCATGTCGACAATATTCGTGATGACCACTTAGGCCAACGCATCATCACGTAGTAGCAGTAACGTATAAAATTGAACATCTATTCTTAAGATAGAAAATGACCTTACCAAACTTTAGGCGATGCACAATGCTCTTATTCTGCCCCCATCGTTTCAAATTTTGTGTCCTGGGTTAACACCCACCCGAGAACTTATTTCCCAATCCTAATGGTGTGTAGGTGTATTGAACGAGGCTTCTCTTTGTGTGTGTTTTTTTTTACCCAATTTCTAAGAAGAGAATAACGAGGCTGTGACATCTGGACTTAACAGCCAGTGTAATCCTCTGTGAGACTTGTTCTCTTCATATGTGTGTGTGTGTGATTGTCCTTCATTTCTTTGATCTTTTATTATTTTTTCTTATTCATCTTTATCTTCACGATGAGCCGAAATTGATATAAAAGCGATGTAAAATGAAATTAGGCAGGTGGCAGAAGTTCGCGCTGTTGCCACGTCGGAGCACAACCCCGAGGATGAAATATCTCGTTGTGGAGTTGGTCTTTGTAATCCATGTGATATAAACTGACAGTATTTGCTCGAAAGGTCAGAGATGAAAAGTGCTCCGGAGAGAGGTCGGTCTGACGCTCGAAGTAGGCAACGCAGCCCGGTTGACGTTGCCACACAGTTCGCGGGAACCAGCGACTTTTGTCCCGCTCTCGCTTTGATTTTCCCATATGTGGCACCAGCGCAATTCTGCCCAGCAACCTATTTTCATGGCCGTGCGTTTAAGATAAGTTTAAAAGTTTGGTACTTTTTGGAGATTTACTCCCAAGTTTGTTGAAAGGGAAGGTCATATGTCCTATTTGTGACACTTTTCGTCAGCACGCATAATTGCAAATAGCTCTTCTTGAAAATGAACTACGCCAAACCAAAAGCAAGGAATTACCTCGATACTCCGATAAGGAAACTCGCTCCGAATTACGTACTTCAGCAATACTATATATATTTGTAATTGCTGTTAACTTACTTGGTTTTGAATGAATGGCGAATTGATGAAACAGATAAAGTAAAAAAAAAAAGTAAAGTGCTCCCCTGTGCATAGCACCACGCCATGAAGGCGTATAGGGGGTGTGGGGGTAACGCCCCACACTTTCTTGATCTGGTCGTGAGTGGGGGTGATATGATCAGCATCACGCCCCTGACCGCCTTTACAATGAAATATCAATTCCTTGCCCAGAATTTTAACCTTGGTCCCCTGGCTGTGCTAACTACTTTGCCACGGATATCTTGCTTTTCAGTGCATAGAGGAGCAGGAATAATAATCCGTTTTTGTATAAATCCCCGGTAGTTAGGAACTGTACATCGTTTTGAAGTTTAAAATCCAGTTTATCATCATCGGCGACTATTCTTAACTTTACCCATGCTTCTTCTTCTAGTTATGTCTTAATCGGACATTTGCCATCAGGGTTTCCTCATGTCTGCGCGCGCGCACACACACACACACACACACACACACACACACACACACACACACACACACACACACACACACACACACACACACACACACACACACACACACACACATATATTTAGACCATCTGTATTTAAATTATATTACAATATTAAAGGTTTAATAATGATGAAAATCGTTCTAGCGATAGGAATATGTATTACACAGATAAAAATATTGTACGTCTCACTTTTTGAAAACCTTTTCATTGCTGACTGCATTATCTTCTTCGAGAGGGTGATTAAAATGTTAACAGAACATTACTTATAGCTTGTTTTTATTCTGCTCTTCAAGTTGAGATAGTATAATCGTATTTTTATCGTGTTGTTTCACTTAATAAACAAATCGTAATTTATCATTATTTTCCTCTGTTTTCGATGTATGCCAACCAGAGGCAATACTTTTGATTTATTTGATTGATTTGTTGTTTTAAGTCCACTGTGCCTCCACCGGGTATCGAATCCGGGACGCCTTGATTACAACGTAACGACGACGTTACCACTACCCCATCGGGGAAGCCCTACTTTTGATTTGTGTCGCATCAAATTATTGTAATATGTGAGAGCTCCCGTGTGGCCTAATAGTTAGCACTCTCATTTTTGATGGGAGGAATCTTGAGTTCGATTCCCAGTGGGAGTTCCATAATTTTGATGTTGATCCAGCATTTGGACAATTGGGGAGCTATTTGAAACCAATAGGAGCGGACTCCTGTCTCAAATGCCAGAAAACAGCAGCGATGGAACACCATGCCCTATCCAGCCCTTCACCCTCAAAGGGCTGTTAGGGCCATGGCCTTTGTTTTTCGGTTTTTTGTTATTTATAGTGTTTTTTATTTCATAATGAAAATTGACGTACATCTCAGTTGAATTACGTAAATGTGAACGGAAACAGGCCTTTCGTGACGAAAAGTAGTATACAATTATGGAAATCTTTAAGTTGATCCAACGCTGGTGTCGTCCAAACATTCCGCCAGTGTGTCTTTAACTCGACACATGCGTTCCGCTGTAGTGCGTACTAGCAGTTATTTTTATCTCCTTTCACAGTTGGTGAGGCTGAAGTTGTGATGCTGCGTGGAATTTGTATCACGTGGTCAATGCATACTTGAAATCTTCCGTTAGCATCAATGTGCAAACGCATTGGCCTCTTCTTCCTTATTCCAGGTTCTGCTCGGAATACAGCAACGTTCACTTATCGTTCTGCTTGGAGAAATGGCAAAAACCTAGTAAGATACGATATGTCTGATAACATTGCGAGCGTATTAGTAATAAATAATGCATGCAGAGTTGTCGCCCTTAAAGGTTGTGTTGTAAAATTTTCATGACTAGATCCTTCCGGCGTCTATAGTAACTACATGCTTTTAGTATGAGAGATGTAATTATGTTCCAGCACGATTTTATGCACATTACGCACAGTTTATGTAACCGTTGAAAGTGCTAACACGTAAATTACCAGGAAATGTTTTCATTATGTCGATTGAGGTATTATTTGCACATCTGGTTAGGAAAGGCGACACGAATCTTCTTAACTCCAGGGTTCGAGTCCAGCTCTGTGCATAAGTGTGCTTTTTGAGTGTTCCTTCACCAATTTGATTAATCACTTATCCTTCGCGATTAGCCAAAAGTGACAAGAAAGTAGGGATGGACGATATCGGAAGTTTGATATCGCGATATATCGTCTCAAGAAAATATCGTCACAGACGATACAATCTTTTTTCCGTATGGTGATATCGGCGATATATAGTCTCCATGATATATATATATCGCAAAAATATCGTGACGATATATTGCTGATACGACCTACAGGGTGTCCGAAAAGTCTTTCCCTGATTACAAACTTTATTCATATCTGCTATATGTAACGTAGAGATGTGAAAGTGGTGCCAAAATGTTGGAAAACTAACCAAGTTTAACGGGCAACAGGAAACACATCAATAAATCTCCACGTGAGCACCCTTGGTAGCACGTAGTACATCTAGTCGATATTCAGTTTCTGTCCATACATTAGCCAACATCAGAGGAGGAATCGATGTAATAACTCTGGTTATCCGTTGTTGCAGAGTTGCAAGATCTGATACAGGAGTTATGTAGATATTGTCCTTGACATAACTCCATAGAAAAAAATCTAATGGGGTTATGTCAGGAGAATGTGCAGGCCAAGCTGTCAGCCCTTCACGATCGCTCTATCGTCCAGGAAAAGTCGTATCAAGATAGGCACGAACCGCCCGACCCCAATTAGGCGGTGCACCGTTTTGTTGAAAAATAACATCTGGGTGATACTCAAGAAACTGAGGCACAGCAAGCAATTGTAACATGTCCAGATACACGCCAGATGTGATGGTGTCCTCGGCGCAAAAAAAAAAAAAAAAACAACAACAAAAAAACGAATTTTGTCGTGCAAAAGCGCGCACCAAATATTCACCTTTGGGCTGTCTCTGGTACACACTAGCACCTCATGAGGGGGTTCTGAACCCCAGATACGCACGTTATGTTGGTTCACTACACCACTGACATGAAAGGTCGCCTCGTCAGAAAAAGCGACACGTTCGAGATAGCCATTATCGTCCCCAATACGTGATAACATTTAGACCTCAAAGTCATACCGACGCTTGTCGTCATTGGGCAACAAAGCCTGTACAATTTGCACTTTGTATGCACGAAACAATAAACGTTTTTGTAAGATATCCTGAAGATAACTTTTTGCCAACTGTAATTTACGTGATGCCCTACGCACTGATTTCTTGGGACTTCGCACAAAAGACAGTCTCACTGCTTCCACCCTTTCAGCTGAGGGTGATGGTCGGCCACTTCTCGGTAAGTCAGCAACAGATCCTGTGGTCTTGAACTTGTCATACCACGACTTAATGCTCTTGACATCGAGTGGCATATTTCCATACGTTGTTTGAAAGTTCCTCTACACTGTTGTTGGTGACCGGGTCTCGTGATACCAGAGGACACACTGAGCTTTTTCCTGATTTGTGAACATTTCCGGTTTCATGGGCAATGCCACTAAATCCACGCTACTGAAATCTGCAACAAAGAAACTTGGTTAGTTTTCTAACATTTTGGCACCACTTTCACATCTCTACCTTACATATGAATAAAGTTTGTAATCAGGGAGAAACTTTTCGGGACACCCTGTATATCGCCAAAACATTGAAGATGTATCGTCTAGCTGATATCGCCTGGACGATATTTTTTAATATCGCGATATGTCGCCCAACAGTACAAGAAAGCTATGCCAAAAAGTACAAATTAATAATCCTCCAAGAATATCCAGTGAATGGTCATTGATTTTTTTTGTTACATTTCGAGTTGGTATCCTCTTTAGAACAGAGCAACGTTGGTTACTACTATTTTATGGCACGAGTGGTTTGTGAGTTGGAAAGAGCGCTAGGTGATGATGGATTTAACATTCTCTCATCTCATTTATGAATGATAGAAAGAGAAAAATAATGTAGGCAGGAACATACGACAATGTTTAAAATAACTAATCGTTTATAGAACCAATTGGCATTTTGAAATACTGAAATATTCTTCTTTACCCAAGTCTGCCGTTCCCCCTTTGTTCAAGACCACGAAATAAAGTCACTTTTTATATTTCAGTTTTATATTGGTTTTTGTTTGGTCTTCACTATGCACTGCACTTTTAGAAAAAATGTAAACACATCACTGCAGTTGTGGTGTATTTTCCCTTCTAGCTTAATTACATAGATGAGATTGTTGATATAAACTTAGTCTATATATCAGAATAATCAGTGCTCGAAAAAATTTCTTCAAAGCTAGCTGCCAGCTCTAAAAATCAGGCGCCAGGAAACCACCTACTACCAATTGTGCATACTATAGTATGTTTCAAAATTCGCACAACCCAAACTTTGAAAATGTATATCATGAAAATCGTAAGAGATATTTACACCGGGTTTTCTGCACTAAACTAATCCTGTAGGCTATCACTGGCTATCACTGGATTCATAAAATGTATGTTAGCATTTATCTAAATAAATGCAATTACATTATTTAAAAAAAAAACATTGTTAATTTGCTGAAAACGTCTGAGAACTGATTTTCAACAATAAATACCAACTCTTAAACGATTTGTGGGATCATTTGTTGGTGTTTGACTGGTTGTAAAACAGTTGCTTTGTGAGGTACAGCAGAAGCAGGGCATTTTTATTGGAAAACCTCTTGCACATGAGTGTAAGAATGAGTAGTAAAATACTCTTCAGTAATGCACATGCACTGCTCCAATGAATACGCCATGCTGAATCAATTAAAAATAAACAGCCACAGTAGCGGCGAAAGTGAGCGAAGAGAAATCATTGTAACCAGGGGCAGCCTAGGAATCTCTCAAAGAGTCCTATTTCGGCACAAAATCTTGATTTATGATTTTTCACGTAAATGTGTAGCCAATACTTAGACACGTGTTGCATGCGACTGTTGGCAATATTTCGATCTGCTAGTGTTGCCATATACGGAGATATGTCCCAAAAATTACACTTTTCACTCAATCCATAAAATCGCCAGTCAAAAATTCATCAAATGTTGCACGTGACCAATATTTGTCGCAAATGACAGACTGGCATGGCATCAGTCATCAAATGTCTAATTATGACCCTTCGATCATTTCTTACATATTTTTCTTACTCAGAAGTTCATTTCTGGAAAAAAAAAATTGAGTGCTGCTTTCCGTCAGTTATTAATTTATATAATTTCCTGTACGGAGTGAACTGAATTTTAAGCATTGAAAAATATCTCAATGGATGAGGCTTTATAATGCAGAAAACCCGTTGTAAATATCTCTTACGATTTTCATGATATACATTTCCAAAGTCTGGGTTGTGCGACTTTTGAAACACACTGTATAAGATGCTGAGCATCACGGTATTCAAAACCTCGCTAAATTATTTGAGAAAGTAGGAAATGGGGGACAAAGGGTAAGAATTGTTAATGACTCTATGGAATGTTCACAACGTTGATAAAATAAAAAATAATAATTTGCTAACTTACGCTCTACTGCAATTTGAACTTAGAATCATCAAAATTTCGTACATATTACAGCAAAAGATCACAGTCGCCAGGCTGAAATTTTTAGTCGCCGTGGCGACCTGGCGACCGGGATTTTTCGAGCCCTGAGAATAATCACATATCGTATTATAGATTTCTTATTTCATAATTCCGTGCTCTATGGGCGTTCGAAGTGGGAGAGGTGCCCACTGGAATGATTGTCAGTTTTAATTTCATTTGTCACGGTAATGTGTGGTAAGAGACTGATAATTACAAATAAGACTGGTACAGATCTTTTCAAGAACGTGAAAACTTCAAGTTGAGGCAGTTTACGGATAAAACTGAAGGAAAATCCTCCAGACACCTTGGAGTGACATCGTTGGCTTTGACCCCGAAATCATCGTGGCTGGTGGACGCTTGCATGACAGCATTTACTTATCAAATGCACAGAATGTGGGCAACAGCTGTTGCAGTGAATATATACCGGAAATGTTTTCTACTCTGGTACACTGCAAAGAATCTGTTGTAAGGCCAGGCACTGGGTGTTTGACCCCCTTGACCTGTATTTGTCCTGTGCAGCCACGGAAGGAAATGTTGGCCTATGCAAGCGTGAAATGATGGTTGTGATTACCTTTGATTGCGTTTAAGGGCCAGGAAGGAAGATTGACACGATTCTTAAAGTGGCGATTAAATTAAAAAAATAGACACCAGGAGCACACGGACATTTCAAATGAAAATGACATGTACTTGTACTGTCTTTCTGTATCGCTAATTAATGTTACGTGTGTTATGCGATAATTGCAAGTGATACCGTTGCGGATTATTACATGACATTGTTTGCGACTACGCATTGTTTACAGTTTTAATTATTTTACTTTCAATGTAATTAGCCGGCCTCTATGACGGAGTGGCTAACTTAACCTGCTATGATCCTTGCTTGGATCTTTGAGTAAGGTTATAATTTGTTACTGTATTTAGTACTTCTTTCAGTCAACAATCCGGACAACTTACACAGAAAAAGAAACGGATTTGTTTGAATTAAATAAACACGTTCGGTTAAGGTTTTTGGTAACTGAAAACAAAAGTGTAATCTTTACTAAATTTGTTAATTTTGGCTAAATTTTTTGCTAACTCTAAGCAAATGTGCACGATTACGAAAATAATGTGTTTCTGGTGAAAAATCATTTGTTCGTTCCCTATTTAAGCAAGTATTACGAGAAAGTAATTATTGAAAATTCCAAACCAAACTTTTTCCTCCATGTAAATCATACTTATATATACGCCAGCCTCAATGGTGGAATGGTTAACACGACACGCTATGAAGCCAGGGGATTTATAGTCGAACCTTGGGCATACGTAGGGCCTTTGGTTCTTTTCGTAGTAAGGCACGTATACTGTTTATGCACGAATCTTCTCATGCCCGTCCATTCATTTCCATTGCCGAGGTTAACCTAGCGGTACAACTACGCGACGAAAGTACAGTTAACCGTGTGAAGAACTTGCAGTGTTTGACAGGTTGATGTGCTGTTATTTGGTGTGGCCAGTCAGTAATTCGTGAGCTGTTTTAACGGAAACTGATAAATGTATTACTGAAATTTCTCGAATTTTAAGTTTTGTTGGGTGGTTTCGATTTCCACCAGATAAGAGAGTTGGGAATAACCTAATTTTGGAGTAGACGGGAGGAAATTAATGAATGCCGTGAGGTGAATGCACTTGTGTGAGTAAATAACGGGGAGAATGGAGGCCAGGGATTGCGTGACGGATCTCTCTGGCCATGAGAAGAAGCGATTTTCCCTTCAGAACCTGTGACTCTGGTTTCTCCGTCTTCGTACAATGCTGCGTTTTTAGTATAGTGAATTCTTTGTTGTACGTACCAGTACTTTACCTGTTCGCAGATGTAGCAATGTAAAGTCTCTTTTTTTCCTTTGTTCTGTAACAATGCGTACTGCATTTGACTGACAAAGATTTAAACTGGGTGAAATTTTGTATACTAAATATAAACAAACACAAACGTCGGTTCTTGAATTGCAGAGTATTCAGTATAGTACATGAACATTCTAAGGTTCTCACCATAAACTGGCAAGAAAAATTTTATAAATACATAACGAACAAAGTAGTACTTATGGTTTGTTGACTACATATTTTTGACATATTGTTTTACATTTCTTTGTGTGTATGTGCATGTGGATATGGACATTGATTCCGGTTTCGAATGCCGACCTCCGTGGCGGAGTGGTTGTACAGCCCCCTTCGACGCCAAGAATCTCGGTTTCGAATAGAATACTGCACTCCCGTCTGGTCCATGGCGCGTCCCACTCTGATCTCTAGAATCGATTCTGTTCTTAACTTTTTCCTAGCTATAGTTCGTTACAGGGTTCCCTCATTACGCAATTTTTCAACACCACATCTCCTGTCCTTTCTAAACTTACAGACTCCCTATCAGCGTCGTTTACTGAATGATTTTAGGTATCTTTACAAAATTGTCAATGGCAAAATCCGTTGCAACACGCTCCTCCAGGAATTCCACTTTCGAGTGCCTATGCGCACAACACGCAACACAAATCTATTTTACACAAAGAAGCCTAGACTGGAAATTAAAAAAAGATCGCTCTTCCACAGACTTCCCACTCAATATAACGACCTCCCATCAAGTGCTGGTGTATTTTCCACAGAGTACGCCTTTCGGTCAACCATCAGAACATATCCATTAAATTAGGCGCACACAGGAGATGTACTATGTAGATTTTCAGCGAAAAATGCAGGCTCGACCAGGACTCGAACCCGGGTCTCTGGCAATCCGTGCCATTGCTCTACCACTGAGCTACCGAACCGGCCTGGCTTCCCCTGCATTTTCGCTGGCGCTGTTTTACCTGTGTGAAATCGTCTCTGCAAGTGCTACTGCAACGGGATCTGTTGCCTTTGAAACACTATAGACGTCGACGTTGCCTGGTTCCTCCCAGCGTAGAGATGTCAATCCATTAAATTAGGCGCACACAGGAGATGTACTACGGCACGGATTGCCAGAGACCCGGGTTCGAGTCCTGGTCGAGCCTGCATTTTTCGCTGAAAATCTACATCAGAACATATGTTGCTAAATAATATTTAATTGTGCTATCTTGACTTATTTATATTAATCTTTTCTTATTTTTTATTTTTATTTTTGTTCTTTTCATTGTTACTGATTTCAATGTAAAATGGCTACGTGCTGTATATGAAACTTTCTCAATAAACAAATAAATAAATCCCGGCCTGGGGCATGAGTTTTTTTATGAGTAACCATTAATTTCATCATTCATCCTCATCTTCGCAATTGGCCAAAAGTGGCAGATAAGCGAAGTAAAACCAATGAATTGAATGCCGGCCTGTGAATGGGTTCTTTGGAAGTGTCTCTTTATTCATTTCATTATATCATCTTCGCGATTAGCCAAAAGTGACAGAAAAGCGAAGTAAAATAAACCAAATTAATCAATGAATATGTATATCGACATGAGTGAATGTAGTGGATGTGCGTGATGCGAGTTTATTATTTTAATGTTTAATCGGTAGTGTTATAAAACCCTCAGGTCGTGTTGTGCAACGTGTTTCAGAAGTAGCATAACCCAAACTTTGAAAGCTTCTAACTAGGAGGCAATTTGTACACTAAAAAACCGTAAAATGGACAGGCAAATAGGCACAAAAATTAGGCAGTGAACATGAAATTCCTAATTTCCTTTCTCAGTTGCACATTTATAGATTTGAACTTTTGATATTTCCTTGTATTGTTATCTTGCGTCGCTTTTCTGTTATTTTTCAGCAATAGAGACTGCGATGACGGTTAGACGAAATTTATGGAGGGACACTGGCACAGCCCGTGGCATGAACCCGAGTCCTTCAGTAGAGTAGAGTAGTTAACCACATGCGTAACTATGGTTTATTTTTGCCTGGTTCAAGTTGATTGATTCTTACAAACTCAGGGGTGACACTATATCTTGAACGATTTTACAACCCCTTCCCTTTCTTCTATACGGCTGGTTACCATCAAAGGGTTTGTTACTGTGATTTGACATTTCTTGCGTTTAGGAAATTCGATACATAACCAGTTTATATATAACTAGGGCCTTCCAGATGGCACTGTGTTAACGTCGTCGACTTGCAATTAAGGGGTGCCGGGTTAGATACCCGCTGTAGGCATATGGCACAGTGGGTCGAGTCCCACTTTAAACTATATGTCCTGTCCCGATTAGCTTATCTGTGCATAAAGTGGACTTAAAACAACAATTCAACACAATCATATGACCAGATTTCAGTTCAATCTAAAAAAATACCTTGTACAATATATTTTGGACAGAGGCCAGAAAGGGCAGTTTTATGTAAAACTTATGCCAGATAGGAACTAAACCACAAAATAGTCATTTGTAGGTACTATAAAAAAATGCGTTATTGGACTCAAAACAACAGGAATTAATTTAAAACATTAAAACTTATTGTTTACTGCAAAGGATTAAAAATGGCAAATAGTCAAAAATCCGCTCCCGACCTATAAAACCTAGGATAGAGATTTACATAACGGATCCCCGTCCACGAACAATAGATTAAATTGACGACTGAACACTCACAAACTACACCCAGACCGGTACTCGAACCCAAGAACTTGGGTGGCCAGATCGAATGTCGGCAGCTTAACGCGTTCGTTCAACTAGCCGGCATATGAAAGAGCTAGTAAAAGATTCTGTACTTCGTTCGTAAATGATCCTGCATTCACACATATTTATGCAGTTTTTTTCTTTATAAGAGAAATGATTGTTAGTTGTTACTTCTCAGGTATGAATTTTTTTTTTTTTTCAATCAGTGCACGAGGAAAAATTTCTATTGTCGAATACGACTAATTCCCTGCACCTTCGCGGTGCCAGTGACTGGAATCGAACTCAGGTTCAGAAAATATATTGCAAGAGTACGAAGCTTGTCGATTTGAATCCGATTGCAGTTAAGATTTGACACCCTGCACACTATTTCTTCGACCACTGTTGGCTGACGAACTGCCACTGCACATTTCAATAGCACACTCAACTGCTCGCTTTGTTGGAATCGCAAACGCACAATGAGATTTTTTTTTGTTGTTATTGTTGTTATACCGATGTCTGCATCGGCAGGTAGAAGGCAGGCGAGCGCAGTATTGAGTAGCCAGCCAGCCGAGTGGAGGGGTCAACGACACGTCGACTGAGTCCCGCTGCAGCAGCACTCGCTCGGCTGTTCGATCGAGGTCAGAGATGGGACACGTTTGTTGTAGTGAGAGCGAGTGGGAGGGGGGAAGGTAGTTTGCGATGTTTTCCGGGGAAGAGGCGCGAGAGAAGCCTGTATGAAGTAATCTAGGTTGAGGTGAAGGAAGAAAAACAGCAACGGTTACCATCTGAACCTCATGGGCGATTCGATAATTCTGGTACAGATTTTTTCGTGTGTGTGAAACATGCTGTTTTCTTATTTGTATTTCTTTAAATATCCTTATTTTTTCGGCTTCCCCGATGGCGTCTTGGTATCACCGGCTTGTAATCAAAGAGGCCCGGGTTCGATACCCGGCGAGACCCATACTGGTTTAGATCACACTTTAAACTGTAGGTCCAATCCCCATTAGCCTATCTGTGCATAAAATGGATCTAAAACAAAAACTCAAACTAAAATAAAACTTATTTTGCGTCACATTTCAGCCTCTCTAGCTAAATCGCGACGATGAGAATGAATTGTGATTATGGAATTGGGAACTCGAACACGAATCTTCGGTGGCGAGATTGTGAGTCTACCAAATATTTTTATGGTAGCAATGTTAGTAACATCCACTTTTATTAGCACGGTAATAAGGACAAATTTACATCTTATTTACAACTAAGTATTAATGCAGTATGAAGAAGTCACTTTTAAATAAAGTAATACTATAAACAAAATAGCAATTGCAAAAATCCCTGTAAATTGCATTAAGCTTACGTATATGGATTTACACAGAGCATGGACACTGCCAGTTTTACCAAATGTCAAATTTGTGCCATTGATATTGTCTGATGAGCACTTTCGACTTGGTATTTGCATTTGACAAAGCGCGAGGAACTGTGGGAAGAATCAACACACTCCAGAGTCGAACCTTCAAACATTCGCGTGCAAGTCCACACGCATTATTATCTAGACCAGTGGTTCCCAAAGTGTGCGCCGTGGATGGCTTACAGGGTCGCCGCGAAAGGTTCCAATATTTTCACTGAAATGACACTTACGTGTTAGTGTACACACGGTTTAAGAATCGGACCATCTCATCAATCTGTTCATTCCATGATTGGAAAAACACCTAAAGGACACTGTAGACATCGGTATTTAGCTTTCCGATATGAATACTAGATGGCGTTTCAAGTTAAGAATTTTAACAGACTCTTTTGGATTCTTCCAGTCAAGTCACTGCAGTATAGAAGGCCATGCAAACAACGCAACATATCGCAGAAGACTAAGTTTGGCAGCATGGAACTAACTCAGTTTTTGATATCAGTAAAATATGAATATCTGCTTCTAAGCGGTAAAGCTCTGCGAATCTCAATTCCATTTGCGACGTCATATTTGTGCGAAACTGGATTTTCAGCGGTTGCTGTGATAAAGAGAAATGTTGAAAATAATATTATGACTAGATCTTTAACTTTAATCAAACTATGCGCACGACATTCGGATCGTTCAAAACTCAACTTTGAACAGGAGGGTGGCTGTGTCCTCTTTGATACCAAGATTTGAGAAGATATGCAGTGAACATCAGGCTCACCTGTCTCACTAATTACATTTGTAAATTTAATCAATGATATGATTGTTCCAAAGATGTACTTTTTTAGTACTTTTTACACATAAGATGTTTTTGAATTTGAAATATGTGTTTATTTTTTTAACTTAAGGCAAGCAACCTAACCACACTAACTGAGCGTTGCAAGTGTTCGATAGGCCTACATTCTGACTTTGGCGCCGCGAAACGAAAAAGTTTGGTAACCGCTGGTCTAGATAATATCCGTTTTCCTCTTCAACGTTGTAATATCACATAGCGGTTGTAAATGTGCATGAATTGCGAGCTCTTGTAAGTACTGCATTTGCAGTCATGAACATAATAGCGAACGTTTGCTTTTTTGAACAATATATTTTGCAGGATGCAATATCGCATGTATTTAGATGCGATTTCGTCGTTTCGGAAAACTTGGAAATAAATTATTATTATTTGTTGTAAATTACGTTCATGCAATTCGCTAGTAATGTGTACGGCCCTCGATAGCGTAGGGGTAACGCTGTGTCACCTTCGAATCAAGTGGTCCAGGGATTCGATCCCTGGCGAAGGCACATCGCACAGTTGTTTGGATACCATTTTAAACTGTAGGTCCAGTCCCGATTAGTTCGAGCCTCAAGTGGACTTCAATTAGTAATGTAGAAATTTGACTTCCAGAAAATGTTGAAAATAATATTATGACTAGATCTTTAACTTAAATCAAACTATGTGCACGAAATCGGATGCTCAGAAATAATTACATCACATGTCAGTAACGCTGGAAACATTCATTTGTCAGTTAGTCATTCTAAAATGCTGTTCAATCTGTCCTACTGCTGTTGTAATGGATCATTCCGATCCTGCGCCTTATGCTTCATGTCAGCGTAGGATCCACTTCATTTAATATTGTCCGTCGTCACCTTGTAATCAAGGGGTCCCGGGTACGATACCCGGTGGAGGCACAAGTGGTTCGGATCCCACTTTAAACTGTAGGTCCAGTCCTGATTAGCCTTACTGTGCATAAAGTGGACTTAAAACAACAAATCAATCAATCAATTTAATATTGTCTATCAACTGATATCCTCCTCTTCTCCGGATCAAAAACAATGTCAATCTCCCAGCTGTAACGAAGGAATTAGCGTGAGGCACTTAGATACCGGAGGTTTTGGATAAGAATCCAGGCCAAGGGAGTCAGGCCAAGGAATTGACAACTATTCGCCCACGCTGTCTTCTGACTGAAGTATTTCTCTCCGAAGTAGGATGACTGCTGAAGAACGAAGGACACAAATTCAATTCCCATCCTTGCACCCCTCTCCCTTTTCTTTTTGCGAATACTTTGCTTGACAACATCTGAACTTGCCAAGTTTCATAATATCTTAATGCTGAGGTCACATTAGCTCCTGCATCTTCGTGATAGACAGTTTCACTTTGCAAATATTTCAGCGGCTCTGTTGTAAAGAAAACTAAATAATTGCTAGGATTGTTGGTGCTTGAACTAAATTATAGCATTGATGACACTACTAATCTTCACGAAAGTTGAAACGTGGATGCTTTGGCTTAGGGCAACCCACAGCAGAGATTTTTTCCTAGGGGCTGCACTTAGAGAGCATTCAGATCGTCGCGACAAACTTGTCACTTGGTTGAGTTGAGTTGGTGTTTTAAGTCCACTTTATGCACAGTAATGCTAATCGGGACTGGACCTACCGTTTAAAGTGGTATCCGAACCACTTGTGCCTCCACCTGGTATCGAATCCGGGACCCCTTGATTACAAGGCGACGACGCTACCACTGCGCCATCGGGGAGACCACGTGTTACTTGGAAACGAACATTCAAAAATAAAAGCAACCTTTCCCACTAAGGTGACACAACAAGCTGCATGTGTCGCTCGGACTGGGCAGTTTTCTCAATATCGTTCCGCCTCGGTCTGTTGGTTTCTACAGGCTGGATTGGGCCTTTTGTCGTTTGTCGCTTCGGTGTGGAAGCTGCTTTAGAATTCCTTGGTAAGGATAAGCAAAATAATCACTTAAATCACAGTCACCTCCTCTCCCCCTGATCTTTGGCGACTTAAAGGTATCATGTGATTGATGATTTCCTCCATAGCAGTTGACAGTTTCATCATCCCCCCTACTTATAAACAATGCACATTTTCTTGCTTGGTTTGCCTGAATATTATGCGAATATATGTTGATACAAGCATGAATTCATGTGGATTTACATTATGTTTTCAACCAAGTTTTCACGTAGAATTAATTGGTCCTGGGTGGATGAAGACTTGTTTTTCATGACTTACAGACTGTTTTATTGAGTTAGCAGTGGGAGGTAATGCATATATGCATATATATATATATATATATATATATATATATATATATATATATATGCATTGTCTCTCCTATGATCCTTCCACTCTTCAGTGGATGGTCCACTTTCTTTTTGCAACCTGCAAATGCAGCTGCCAGAACTCGTCTTCTTTCCAAATGGAAGCATGCCTAGAAGTTTATCGATTTTCCAGTCACCAGAAGATTTGCGGGCGCTTAATGTGTACTCTCTCATTCAGCTTCTGCGCGCGAAGAATATTTCCATTGGTAGACTTATATATTATTCTAATCTACCTGCTTAAGATACTAGTCTTTGTTTAATTAATTATATTATGATAAATATCTAAGGCTCAAAGACATTTCTTTAAAAACATAGTATCAATGGCGGGCGTGCCCAAGGACGTTATATTACATTGCATTTTGGCGATTTAACGTCGGTCCTCTACCTTTTTATGTTAGCAGATGAGACAGATACAGAAAAAGAAGCAGCTAGAACCAGAACATTACCCCCTCCTCTTTTTCCTTTGTCGCATATTTTCGTACAAAACTTATGTACAAGCTGTGATAAGGTGTAATGGAGAGCCTGTTCTCTCCTTACCTGCATGGTCCATAAATTCCATACGCTGGGTAGTATGTTTGTTTGTGCATCTCTTTAAGTGATAAATTTGTTTAATTGAATTGTTGTTTTAAGTCCACTTTATGCACAGAAAGGCTAATCGGGACTGAACCTACAGTTTAAAGAGGGATCCGAACCACTGTGCCATGTGCCTCTACCGGGTATCAAACCCGGTACCCCTAGATTACAAGGCGACGACGTTACCACTACGCCATCGGGGAGGACCTGGTAACTTTGTTGAAGTTTGTTTTATGTTCACTTATGCTCAGCCAGGCTAATCGGGACTGGACGTACAGTTTAAATTTGGATCCGTATCACTGATATGTGCCTTCATCGGGGATATTGGATTACAAGGTGACGGCGTTAAAATTAAGACACCGGGAAGGCCCCAAGTGGTTAACCAGCCGAAAACTGTACGATTTTCTATATAAGGAATCGTGCCATGCATGCTCTGGTTTCTTCAAATAGAAAAAAGAACTCTTATTCATTTGCATTAAGAACAAAGTACGTTTATGGAACTTTATTCTTAAAACAAAGGAGAGGGGCCAGGACTGTGTCGAGTTAAAAAATGGGAAACCTGCTAAGAACTAATTGAGGTTTTCCTTTGAGTTACATCCTTCAAGTTTCGTTGCATGCAAAGTTTCTTAAGTATTTTTTTTCTTTTGCTGGATCTCGCCTTTCAACTTAAATACCTTGTTTTTAAAACTTCAGAACATTATAGCTATAACTTCCCTCCAGCTTATAAAACACGAAGTCTTAGGTAATTGTCGGTAGTATGCCGACAAATTACGATAACAACTTTTGATGCCGTGATGCTGAAACATGTGAACAGCTGTGCTTGTTTGAATTGTTCCTTTCAACGAAAGGAAAAACGTCTTACACTGTTTTTGTGGTCAGGTTATTTGTTATCACCCTTTGTTACATTTTACATCAGATTGTTTGCAAATAATAAGAAAGAGGCGTGAAAAAGTTTTGATAAAATCGACATGTAATGGATGCATGTAACTGTGCACATAAAGCTCTAAAAATTTCACATTGCTTTTCCCCATAGCATGGTAGGTACCGACAAATTTAATTAGATAAAATCAGTTTGTGAATTTGGAAACGCCCTATCATGCTTCGGATCAAAAAATAATAGAATGCTAACATGTGAACAGAAAACATTGTGAGGCCTCCCCGATGGCGCAGTGGTAGCGTCGTCGCCTTTTAATGAAAGGCGGGTTCGATACCCGGTGGAGGCACATAGTGGTTCGGATCCCACTTTAAACTGTAGGTCCAGTCCTAATTAGCCTCACTGTGCATAAAGTGGACTTAAAACGCCAACTCAGTCAATCATGAAAACATTGTGCACTCTTGTTCGCAAAAGTAGCATGTTTTATAAGGTTGGATAGCTGAAAGTATGTGCCACATTGTGAACAGGAATGCACGTATAATTTTTGTGTTTCATGTGTTTCGATACGAATATCATAGGATTTGCACGGTGACATGCTGCATGTAATCATTTTGCGTAGTTCCAAAAGATGCTGAAAAATTGTACTTGAAAGTTGAACCTTTTTATTTATGACGCATCGTATTGCACAGTCCGCGAGTATAACGATCTTTCGGTTGGGAGTGTATTGTCCGTCTACATCTCTATCCAGTTCTTTTCCGCAGATTTGTTGATTACTATATATTTAATGGTCCTTCTCCGTGCCTGTGCGGTCTAAGGCGCTGTTCTTTGGACTCCGACTGCAGGACGGCATGGGTTCGAGTCCGCTTGGGTTCGTTCTCCGGGTTATCGGCCTGTGTATAGGACCGGTGGCAACCCACCATCGTGAGGAAATTGCGGAGCTACGAGTGAGTAGCGTCTCTGATATCTCCTATAACGACTGAGGGTTGACGTGCTGACCCCACGTCACCCCATTACCGGTTGAAGATCTCCACATCTCTAGGTAGGATTGTGGGAGGGAGACTGGCAGTCGAGAGATAGGCAAAGGCCCTTCGAGTGCTGTCGCGTCATGGGTTATTATTATATATTTAATGACCGTTAAATAACCGAGGGACTGGTAACCAGGCTTGTTTGTGAAAAACTTAATGGATCAATTATCCCGGAGCAGAGCTATCCGCTTCCCCTTTTACTATTCCTATGAGTATCATGTCAGAATACTTCTGCAGCACTATTGAAGCACGTTTGACAGGATGCCCACCTCACCTTACTTCGTACTTTTCAAGTGCCCTCCCGCCTCTCTCTCTCCTGCGCGCGCTTTCTCAGTGCCCCATTTCATCTGGAATTTAAATAACATTGTGCCAATAAACATTGCTTAGCTGTTGCTGATACGCGTTTTATGATATTTGTCCTAGCAGGTCGTAAATTTACAAATTTTTGTGTGACACGCAGCTGTGTTTTGTTTGGCTCGTAGCAAAAGTCGATCCTACTAATGTTGTTATATTTTTATAAGTGTACTAAAGAACAATGTGAATATTATGCACGAACCAGACAACATACAGATTGAAAATTAAATTTAACTGCTGAAGGTATTGTTTCACGCCAGAGAAAGTGAAACTGTTTGATCATTGAGAGAAGCCGACATGTAGTGAGTGTGTTTGTCTCTTTTGGTAAGTGATAAACTGCTCACCTAGGGGTCCAGGGTTTGAATCCCGGGTGCGACATTGGTGTTTTTCTAGTAGAAAAGGAAGCAAAAGTAGTTAGGGAGTTATTGAGCAATAAAATTAACTCAATGTGTGAAATGGTGAAATGTAGATGGACAAATTTAAATCCAAATACAGTGAAGATTTTAGTTCAAGATAAACTAACCGTCCGAAACACCTTCAGTGTTTGACTCACGAACTTTCTTCTGTTTCTTGGTTCAAGTCAGCGGGGGGGGGGGATTATCATGTTGCGGTGTGATGACACAACGTAAGGAGAACGTGTCGTAATACTATATGTCCAGAAACTAAATTCGCGGTGGTTTTGGCCAGTGAGAAATTCTGATAGATATCCACTTGGTATGTCTCATAGTGAAATAATTTATATCCACATGGTATGTCTCATAGTGAAATAATTTTGGTTTTGGGTACAATTTTCAAATATAGAAGGCTACATTCTAGTTTGCCGGAAATTGAGTCTCTTCTCGAAGGACCTATCTCTTTTCTTTCTTCGATTATTTAAATTCTGCTCCATTCTTAATCGCGATCTGAACGCAATATGAGAGGTGCAAACATGAATGTGACTCGGGCACTTGCCTTCTGCAATAATCGGAGTCATCGTTTTGGCGAGATTTGATCCTCCGTATAATGATCTAACTGCACCCCATGATTTAACAACTGTTCCAAAGAATCTCTTTCAACAGTTTCTAAGTCACTAAACTGGTCAGAACAGTTAAGAAAGGATAAGAAACTTGGAGTAGTAATGACACGCAAAACCTTTAATTGTACAGTCACGGACAGTTCTGGCTTGTAACGATACCATTGAAATAAATTGGATCGTTACAACCCAGAACTGTTCGTGACTGTACTAAAGAGTGTAAACGGGGATTTGTTTTTAAGATGAATATTTATTTCTTATCTGCAGCTTCTGAATTGCAACAGACTTTCAGCTGAGAACAGCTGAGAAGTGGAACTTGCAGGATATCTTGTGGGGTACCTTAAAAAAAGTTATGAGGACCTTCATGGCTAATATTATTCCAAACGAATGACTGTCTCCTGAGAGAGCGATCGACTTACACTAGATTTTTGTACCTAATTCAGCCTTCGTTTGATTCTATGATAAAGAAGAGAATTTTAATTTTACCTCAACAAAAGGTGATCAATGTGAGCCTTTCCACCACTCTACCCCTTCCATATAATTGTTTTCAACTCTTCTTTTACCTTAATGTTCTTCGTAATGTGTTCTCTTTTCTCATGTTATCCGTATTTTAAATACGGTTTTACGTACACGCAACATCTATTAGTAGGTTGTGAAATTCGTTACTACTTTCATGACTTTATTTTTGTCCTATGTTAGGGAGACACGTCACACTGATTTTTCTGAAGATTCAAATACCGCACTGCTCTAGTATAGCTATTGTAAGTGAACAACGAGAAACAAACTACAAACGAAAGGTCGTTTGATCCCCCCTCCGACTGTAAGCTTTCAAACCAGAAGGCGACATGGCTAATCTGAAAATCGATTCACGATGTTTCACACAAACGCTTGGAAGATGTTGCGTGTCAGGTTTCTAAAATCTTCTGCCCAAGGTCACAGACGGATAGTATGGGCGGAACTGCCCATCTCGGCCATCTCTTGCGTGATATTTTTTCGTGTGCATTGATCTTGCGCAAGAGATTGGAATACACCTGTCGGAGATGTACTTCCGGACATAGTAAAATGTGTCTATTTCTGTGGGGTGAGTCACGGTGAAGAGTTTTTGAATAAGTTATGGCACGAACCGAAAGGAACCCATTCGTTTTAGTAGGAAAGTGCACTATTGAGGTGGAATCCGAGCCTTCAACGAGGATATGGAAGTTGTTTATACTTCCACTTTTCAAAATATAAGGGCCTCTCGAATATAGTTCGCACAGGGCTTCGCTTTTCCTAACAGCAGCCCTGATCATAGATTCTCATGGTCGCAATTAACCTAAAGAGGAAAGACGGTGAATCAAAATAACATATGCAAATATAGAGTACTAAATAAACCTGCAAAACTGGGTGTGTCATAAAGATTGTGCTTGGTATCTCGTGTAGTAAAGATAGTACCCAGTAAATGAATTAAACCAATGTGATAAATCCTACTCCAGAATGCGTATGAAGCAAATTATGCTGGCATATGTACTTGGAAATAGTGTAATACCATTGTTCTGAACATTACGGTGTAACATGTCGTTTGTTTCGTTGGTGTTGCTGCAAGCAGCTGTTAAGTAACGAAATCTGCAATGTTGTGTCAAGTATTATCCCATCGAGCAATTCTAAGAGTATGAGTGTGCATTGTTGTTCTTTGTTTCATATTGTTCAGCTTGTTATGCGTTTTGTTCAGAACATAGTGTGATGATGCGCCAAACACGGAAGCTACAAGAAGGGCCATCAAAACAGCCCACATGACAGGTTCTATCGTTTGTCTGGGTCATCCTCTCCCGATCGAGAGAGCATGGTTTTTATTTTCGTTATGTTGTTCCCTTGGAGTAACGGGAGAATGCCTCTCAAACAGGTTTTCTACGTAACAGGGCGTCGCGAATGCACACAAAGCAAGTGTTCCACAAGAGGTAAAAATGACGGCCACCTCTTCATGACTCATCATGAACGAAACCCACCCTCTCATACTGCGAACTTGGTTCTAAACTGAATAAACAATCGGGAACACGGCTGACCACCAAACACGTCTCGCAAGATTTTCCTGGTGATATTTTTCGTACTGAAATCGTGAGTTGCCAATTCAAGGGAGTTTAAACATAATTTTCTATCGGGCGAGTGCGTGGGTGTAATGGGCTGTATCGGTCAAATTGGGGGGATTCAAATATATACAGGGGGCAAATGTTGCATCGTGGTCCCAAATGTTCACAGGAATAAGTCGTATTTTTAAAAAATTTCTCACCGAGACTCAATCAGGGTTAAAGTTTCATATTTCGTAACACAATCAGAACAGTTGTACTCGTTTGTGTTATAAAAGCAATTCTACTCATGAGCGAAGATCACAAGTTGGCATAAAATTAAGTAATAGTAGTTTAATAATAACCATGAGTATAAACCAATAGCAATAATAAGTTATTGTTTTTATAGCTATATCCTTGGAGATATTGATCTGTTCAATACACCAAATTTCAAACCTTAATGCACTAAAATACAGCATAATCATTATCTTATTAACCCAGTGAAATGAAAAATCATCGAAATTTCGGGTATGAACTTCATGTGTTACCTTTCATATAAAAATGTATTTCCGTGGAAACCATTTATTGTTTTTGGATTAAGTGCTGGAATACGAAAACATCAAACACGGAGGTATTCCACCACTTAACCCAAAAAGAATGAATGGTATAGTCGACCTTCGTAGCAGAGTGGACCGCCAGTTGTACCTGGTTCGAATCCTGGGTAAGACATGAATGTTCGTATTTGTCTGTCCTGAATGAAAACGTAAAGAATTAATTGATACGAGGAGATGAAAAAGAGTCTGGCTGGGTTTCCTTTTGTAAAATAACAGGAAAAAAAGATCCTTATGCGGTCGACTTTCGATCTCCCCACCGAACTTACCAGGTTCGATTCTTGGCGTGGGTATGGGTATTCTTTATGAGTGTCCCTTCGTCCATTTCATTTCTCATCGTGATTAGCCAGGAAAATTGCAGAAAAGTGACGCAAAATAACAAATACATCTGCACCTCACACTTTACTTTTGGAATTAACTAATTTTTCTTGCGTTTATTCGGCCGAATACTAAACTGAAATTTATTTCTTTTATCGGCCCATCCTAAATACATTTTTCTTTTTCTATACTCGGTCAATTTTTAGAAAAGCGCGGGGGTTGTCTATT
Source organism: Lepisma saccharinum (assembly GCF_977018435.1). Classification (NCBI taxonomy): domain Eukaryota; kingdom Metazoa; phylum Arthropoda; class Insecta; order Zygentoma; family Lepismatidae; genus Lepisma; species Lepisma saccharinum. The sequence continues at coordinate 67,639,546 of NC_139230.1, forward strand.
AACCAAACGGTTCCTCGCTATTATGCATTTATAGTCACGGACACTTCCGGATTTTAAAGATACCATTGACAATCAGTGGTATCGTTACAACCCAGAAATGTCGGCGACTCTACATGAGGGACTGAGAAAAATCATCGGGGATTGGTGAAAGGATGTGATTAAGTGGCTTGATATTCCATATTTTTGGATATTCCTCCTCTTTCTACATAATCATGTGCGCATTGTTTTGATTATTTTTTTCTGTGAAAGGAAATTTAAACAGAATGGCACTTGTTTGATGCATGGACGCGTGGTAGGGCGATCACCTCTCATTTGGTTCAATAAAATTAAATGCACACTTGATGTACGGTAGTTTGTTAAGAATGCTAATAAAATTTTATCAAGATCCCATGTGACATACCTGAAGGAAACAAGGAAGCATTTAGTTATTGATAACTGCTTTTAAAGTGGAGGCAGCAAAAGAGACATGTCAACCATTTGTTTAAAGCCATGACACTTAAAATAGCATGTGATCGATGAAAAACGTTCCAGAGCGAATATGTTCCCTGCTGTCGGGTGTTCAACAGAGGGTAAATGACCTCATTCAGTTTTCGTTTTGCATTTATATTTGACGTTCCTTTTTCTTCCTATACTTCAATCGCGACAGTGAAGATGAATGATGATGATTACATGAAATACAACCATGCCTGGACTCGGAATTGGTCAGTAGTAAACAAGCTCCCAAGTTTTCAGAACATTGTGTTGCATTAATTGGCATGCTTAATTTATTTTGTAGTTTTTGTATTTGTATAATTTTTCTTTCTTTGTTTTTCTACCACTGACGATGAATGGCGAGTTGTCGTAATAGGTAAAGAATCAAGAAAAACGAAACAATTCTTTGCCCGATTCGAACCTAGGAACCCTGGCTGCGTACGATAACCACTCTTACACAGATACTGATGCTTTCTTTCTTTCTCTCTCTTTTTTCTTACATTTCGAGTTTGGTAATTCTTGTATGGTGGGCTTTTACATGTATCTTCATGACGTGAAATCGTTATTTGTACACTCGTCTCACTTAGTAATCCTGCAGTTTGTTTCTTTATAGTGTTTGCAAAAGCTGCAATTCAGCCTACGCAATTGGATTGCGTTAAAGCCATAATTTCTAGATCTTCCTGCAATCTATTTTTATTTTTATGAATGCCAACCTTCGCAGCGGAGTGGTTATCACAGCTCGCTACGACGCTAGGGGTCTCGGGTTCGAATGGGCCTGGGCATGGGTGTTCTTTGTGAGTGTTCCTTCATCAATTTCATCATATCATCACTCATGCTCATATTCGCGATTAGCCAAAAATGGCAGAAAAGCTAAGTAAAATAAACCAAATTAATCAATTATTTTTATCAATGAAAATGAAAAGATTCTAACCGTGTACAAAGAGTCAAAAAGTGTGTCAATATACTCTGGATAAGACATAGTACTTATAAATTGTTGTCCCTGTACACCGTATGTACGTACAAAGGTGAATCGCGGTCAACAATTCGGTAGGACATACGACTTCTGCGCGGGAGTCCAGGTTTGAATGACGAGGTGGGTGATTTCAGATCGGGAATTTTCCAGCCATGTCCCTGCATGGAGCGGTTCTGGAGGTCATGCAGCCAGTTAAAATTGGGTACCTGAGGGTGCAAAGACAGCCGGAGCGTGGTTCTGATCACATCACCTCCACAAGTGACGGAAGTTGTGACCATCCGCAACATCCACCCCATAAATCTTCACGGCATGTTGCAATGTGCAGGGAATAGCTTTATACCTTTACCTTTTGCACAAACGTACGTACCAGTTCATTTCTAGAGATCAGCAAGCTTGGTAGGATGTAAATGTATGCCATATAATATTTTAATTCGTTCGTGTATCAGTAATCGTAATATTATTTTCGTGTGAGAACCCCAGTTTCAAGAGTATCTTAGAAATGCGTTTTTGGGTCTATTCAGCCTCTAGTATAAGTGTGTATTGTAGTTCCACCCTAATTATTTTTTTATTATTATAGATTTTGCCTATTCGTTTTATTTTTTCAGAAGAGGTTTTTTTTCTCCCAGTCTCATCCAGTCCCTTGCTTGGCATGGCGAGAGGAAGAACCGCGCCTCGGGGCAAGTGTCACTGGCTAGGGTGTTCTTTTTGTTGTTTTTTCTTCGTTTTTGTGTGTATTAGTGTGTGTGTGTTAGCCACTGGACAAGACTACAGAAAAAACCGGCGACATTGCAAGGACACGGGGGAAGTTTTGGCTCTTTGGGGAAGGACAAGACGCAACGAGATAGAGGTGACAGCAGTGAGGGTGTAAGAAGGTCTGGAAGACTCGGTGTATGTGCGTACAGGGATTCAGTGCGGTGCTTTGGGAGGAGACAAGTAGGTGATGTACGATTGGTGGACAGATGATAGTATCGTGCAGTGAGAGGAACTGTGTTTTGATCGTGTGTAAATTGAACTACTTCCGTGTGTACTGAACAGTACTTCCAGGATGAGACCTTTAACACATTTAACAACATAGAAATGTTATACAAAAATTATACAACTGTTCTACAGTTACAGTTTTAAAGATTAAAATAAAACATTCTAATATAGGCTATGCAGTGTTATATAATTACAAAGTGTAAGACTAACAAGGAAGGTTATCTAAGTGTCCCCCCCCCACAATTTCCATGAAACTTCGCAGGTGTATAGAAGAGCCCAAAGGAAGAAATACGTGTTTTTTGTTTCGGCTAAAAAACTGTTCTAGGGGGCAACCCCCCCCCCTCAAGATGAGGACAAATTTAAGTGAGCATTTGACACCTGTGTCTCCCTCCGATTTCCAAGAAACTTGGCAGGTGTATAGAGGGGCCCAAAGGAAGAAATACGTGTTTTTTTGTTTCAGCTGAAAAACTGTTTTAGGGGGCAAAACTCCCTCAAATGTCAAGATGAGGACAAATTGAAGTAAGGATCTGACCCCTGTTTCTTCCTATACCATATGAGGCCTCCCCTATGGCGCAGTGGTAGCGTCGTCGCCTTGTAATCAAGGGGTCCCGGGTTCGATACCCGGTGGAGGCACAAGTGGTTCGGATCCCACTTTAAACTGTAGGTCCAGTCCCGATTAGCCTTACTGTGCATAAAGTGGACTTAAAACAACATATCAATCAATCAGTCAATCCTATGCCATATTTACGTGGTTTCGGGGTCAGATCCCCACTTCAATTTCTCCTCATCTTAACATTTGATGGGGGGGGGCTGCCCCCTAAACCATTTTTTAGCTGAAACACAAAAACACGTACTTCTTCCTTTGGGGCCCCTCCATACACCTGCCAAATTTCATGGAAATCGGAGTGGGACACAGGGGTCAAATGCCCACTTAAATTTGTCCTCATCTTTACATTTGAGGGGGGGGGGGGGTTGCCCCCTAAAACCATTTTTTAGCTGAAACACAAAAACACGTACTTCTTCCTTTGGGCCCCTCCATACACCTGCCAAATTTCATGGTAATCGGAGTGGAGACTTAGACCTCCCTTGTAAGTGTATTAATTACAAATCACGCACACACATACTAGGCTATATATATACCTATATATATATATATATATATATATATATATATATATATATATATATATTATATATGTGTGTGTGTGTGTGTGTATGTATGTATATATGTATATATATATGCATATTAGCAGGTAACAATATGTTATAAACATATTCTTACTTTCCAAAGAAACGCTCATGTGGGATGGCAAAACGGATCCGGATCTGGCCATCCCTAGTAAACGAGAAACTTACGTCCATCCAACATAATGTATCCAGGAGAGCGCCAGTCGTACACCCAAACGTCTGTTCTTCAAGACCTTCAAGGTATTGGTGAAGTCGGGGAAGTAACAGTATATCCTATCCAACTAGTTTTCCTTGCATAGCCGGTCTATACTCGTAGTATGCTAAGAAAACTGCAAGCTAACGAGTCTCCCGGCGATTCAAACATCTAGTATAATTATCGGTGATGATGTCTGTATTGTCTCTTGTTTCCTTTTTCCAGTTCGGTTTACCATCAATGATTGTGTCGAGGCCCACCACCATAATATGCACATGAAATGAAAACGTTCATGTGCCTCACCATCAGTACAATTCCATTCCTTAAAACAACATAGGATGTAGAAAATAAATTGAGATGCATAATTTGCCTACAGTTGTCTTAGCCGCTGATTGTACTTCTACTTCCATAACACAGGCCTGCATGGGTTTGGATGACTCACAGATGACTGTTGCCCCTGAATAATTTAAGCATGCTGATTCCAAAAATGAAATCCATTTTTACCCATCACGTCTAGTTTTTCAGAAAATAGCAATATATTAACTGCCTTAATTTCACAATAAAATGTGTAGTTCCATGATTTTCTCAATAGATGGATCTGTTTAGATGATAGTAAAATATTGGCTTTCTACAATACAAATCCTCCAATTTCGAACTATAAATGCACATAGAGTAGTAAGCATTTATTTTATTTGTTTTTTTGAGGGATCATTGGTTTCTACCTTATTTTTAATTTTAGGACGGGGGTATCAACCAGAGCGAGTACAAGCAGTGGTATATTTGCTTTTTTATACATTATACACCTTCTATCTTCGCAAGACACATTGATATGAAAATTGTAAACTTTGATTACGTAAATTCCATTTTCGAAATCCCTCATAAAAATTTCCTTCACAAAATGTCCAAAACTCAATGTTATAATGTAGTTTGTTGATTGAACTTAATGACGTGGAGAAAAATTATGATCTAGGGGAAAATCCTGACGTGATGGGAAGAAATATATGTCATGTGCATGATCAGCATTCAAAATACTTCCAGAATCACCTGTTAGTTTGTAAACATCCGAAATTTCCTTTGTTTAAATTTGTTTTATTGCGTTCTGTAATATACGTAATGGAATGGTGAATTTGATAATTTTGATTGTGAAATTATGAAAAATCCTGATGTGATGGGGAAAAATTAATATTTTGTGCATGATCAGCAAGCAAAATACTTCCAGAATCACCTATTGGTTTCTAAACATCCGAAATTTCCTTTGTTTAAATTTGTTTTATTGCGTTCTGTAATATACGTAATGGAATGGTGAATTTGATAATTTTGATTGTGAAATTATGAAAAATCCTGATGTGATGGGGAAAAATTAATATATTGTGCATGATCAGCAAGCAAAATACTTCCAGAATCACCTATTGGTTTGTAAGCAACCTAAATTTTGCTTGCTTAAATTTATTTTCTTGCGTTCTGTAATAGTTGTAATGGAATGGCGAATATGAGAATTTTGATTGTGAAATTGTGAAAAATCGTGACGTGATGAGGAAAAAATGGACTTCATTTTTGTGATTAGCACTAAAAATACTTTCGGATTCACTTATTGATTTGGAAACAACCTAAATTTCCCTTGCATAAATTAATTTGATGCGTTAGGTAATGGATGCAATGTAATGGCGAATGAGAATTTTGATTGTGAAATTGTGAAAAATCCTGACGTGATGGAAAAAAAATGGATGTCATTTCAGCATTTAAAATACTTCCAGAATCACTATTGATTTAAAATCATCCGACTTTTTTTTTAAAAAAAATGCAGGGTGGTGTCAGTCAAATAATCAATTTAAATGAGTTCGAAATTAAGAATGAAGTTATAATTTTTGTAGTAATAACTGATAGTATAGCGGTGGTGCAATCGGTAGGACTGCCACACGACAGACCCGGTCTCATTTCCGGAGTGGGTGATTTCAGATGCGAATTTTTTCGACAAATAGAACGGCTCGAATCAGTGGGCACCCGGTGGCAACCCTGGGCTGGGGGAGGGCGTAAAAGTCGACCGGAGTATAGTTCTGATTACATCACATCCACCATGTTCGACATCTATAATGTGTGAGGCCCCATCTCCACTCCCTATGTGCCTTATGGCACGCTGCAATGCACAGAGAATAGCCTTACTTCTTCACCTTTTGACAGTTTTATATTACATGATGTATTAAGTGCAAAATTCAAACACTGAAATTGTTCGTTTCGTTGCAAATTGCATGGTACACAGGTGCACTCATATTCTTTACGCTTTTTGTTCCATGTATCAAAGATCAGATGCTCAATTCGCAGGCAATTAAATCAGGCTCGATTTCCTGTGGTAATTCGTAACGGGTGTAGAATTTGAGACCCAGTTTCAAATATGCGCAGATTGACTTTAGTAAACAAATTTGCCAATACCATAAATAAAATTTTAACGCTCAGCTGTCAACGTTCTCAGCCAACTTCCATCCCTATTATGTTTCTATTCCGATTTTTTACATTTTCTTCCTGTGCATCTCGCTTTACCGAGCTATTTTTAGCATTGCAAAACGACCTTATTTTTATTAGTATATTTATTCTACAATTTAGAATCTTTTACCACTATCAAAGTAAAAAAGTTGCTTGTATTCAGTTATATTCAGAATACATTAAGATAGTTCAAGAGAGGTCAAGGAGAGTAGGCGGATTTTACTATGTAGTATGCCTTGTTCTGTCTTTAAAATCAGCTTGTCAAATGTAAATTATTTTTCGGATAGAACAATAGGTAAACAGGTCACATGTTTTTCAGCAACTATGTCCTTGAATGAAATATTATTTTTGTGCATTAAACGAAAAAAAACAGCTTGCAACGCTGTGAAATCAGAAATATGTTGTATTATTTACACCGTGTAACCTCATTCAAAAGAAAACCTTGGGAAAGAAGCAGAAAACAAAAATGCATCTCCATTAAAGCACCCATAAACTCTGCAAGAAACGAGTTTCAAAGCGATGAGATTTGAGTAGTGTTCTTCTTCTGGCACATAGCCAATAATGAGTTGTCGTATCATTCAAATTTGCACATAAATATTTTGTGTAACCGTGGATTTGGGGTTTTCAGAAGCTCGAAGCTCTTGATGTTTCACGTACAAAAGCACTTTGCTTTAATCTTGTGTCGATCTTAAAAAGGCATATCAAGTTTATGTTGTAGTACATTCCTTAGCGATTTTCTTTCTCTTTGATTACGGGGACTAAGATAATTTTTAGTGTGTTATGTTGTTTTACTATGCTCTCTCTATTGCTTGAAGTGCAGCATAGGGAAGCGCAGATAATATATTATTAATAATTCCAAGTTCTGCAACACACAAGGACACAATAAAAGTATACTATCACATGCAGATAAATCTGTAGCATTTGATATAATTTTTTTGACGATTTTGTCTTGTAGGGACCAACAGGGAAATGTTTTTGTACTAGCTCCAACTTGTCTTAAAGTTAGTGCTCTCTGTTTGTATGTGCGTCTGACGTGGGATGGCTTTCTTGGATTGCGTAAATCTTGCATGATTTATTAGTGCCTAAAATTAAACGTGATTTTACGTGAACTTTCACAAATCTTGCCAAATAAACTGATCCAAGAAATGTACATCTCTAAAACAGCAGGGTCGAAACCTTCATAAACATTTTAAGATGTTTCAATCATAGTTATTTCCCGTTTGTTTACTGAGAGCTTTTTTGTACTGGCAGTCAAAACTTGGGAGACTAGTGGTTATCACAGCGCTATACTACGCTATAGGGGCCTCGGGTTCGAATCCCGTCCTGGGCATTGGTGTTCTGTGTGAGTGTCCTTTTATCAATTTCTTCATCTTCATCTCCGCGATTAGCCAAATATGGCAGAAATACAAGTAAAATGAAACAGCCAGTTTTAAAGTGTCCATCTGTGTTGTCTCATTCAGTAAAACCGTGCGGTCGATCCAAAAAATTTAATTTCTACAAACTGCTAAAAATACAATAGTTTCGTGTAGTAATGTGTATAATAATGAATAAATTGAAAAAAAATGTTTTAATGCTTATAATTTATTTTCTTATTTGCAGTTTGGCTTTCCGTCGTTAGTTTAACTTGTAGTTCACACTTTAATCCTATCTCTATGATAACACTTTTATGAATTGTTTGTTTAACTAAAAAGTTTTTAGAAAAAAATTTATAACTGTGTCCGCCTATTTAAGTTGTAAACAATACCTTGCTTATTAGTGTGTGAATAACACTCATTGCCCTATACTACACATATTTTACCAAACTGATTCAAAGCAGTATTTCATTGAAATTTGAAATGATTCAAAGATGTAGATTTTTTAAAAAAATATCTAAATTGATTATTTCCTTCAAGAAAGGATCTTTACACTGGAAGTGAACGAGTGTTTGTAGTCTGATGAAGTCATTGCCTCTTCATTATCCTTAATGTTTGACCCGACCCTACGCATTTTGATCGTGGTTAAAATCAACCCGTTCTAGGACCTAAGACGCTGTATTTATTTTCCATGCACACTTCTATTTCTACCCTGGGCATCTGGTGACCTTCGTTGTCGTAGTGATCTTTAAATATTTTATCTGCATTAGGATAAGGCAATTATGACTTATTTTAAGTATAATCTCTTTCGTTTCAGTCATTTTCGCTTGCTAAGAAGAAAATTGTTCATTATACAACGATGGATGCGCAGAAGCGGGTCAATGCGGCGTTCCTAATTGCCTCATATGCGGTGAGTATTTATACTAGTGTGTTTGGTTGTATTTTAATGTTAGAGAATAATGAATGTCTGGACTCTGTAAGGTAGATTCATATTCTATGCAGGTTTTTTTTTTGTAAATTTATCCTAAACTTGCATGAACTCGATAATATCGTGTAGCGAATTATTTTGGAAATTACCCTAAGAATGAAATACCTTGCCTTTAGTAGTATTGTTACAGCGGAGCTTAATAGGTACTTCTTCTTAATATTTCCCTTTGAATGCTCAGGTATCAAGAAGAGAGGATCTTCTTAACGTGCGTATTATCCATAATTATCGGAGTCTCCTCATCTGGAGTCAATGGTTTTAATGTGCAAGACAATATTCTCTGAAATAGGACAATACTTTCTTATTGTTGTAGAAATCAACATTTATTTAATCACACATACTAATTTGTGTGAACGTAACCTTTAGTCCGTAGTGAAGTCAGTCTTGGTAGCATCACATACGAATATGTTTTCATCATTTCCTCCTATATGCACTAAACTCGTAGGTTTAGGCGATGTCATATTGACCTGGTCAAATCATCAACCTTGATACGAAGCTATGAAAATTGTTAATCCATAACTTTTGACTGGAAGTTCTTTCACACCCCCAGTGCTTATAGTTGCAATGTGTCAGAGTTGCGGTGGTCTAGTCGGTAGGGCGTCTGACTGCCACGCGGGAGACCCGGGTTCGATTCCCGGGGTGGGTGATCTAAATAAAGCGGCTCTGTGGCTCACTCAGCCTGAAATCGATGGGTATCTGGGGTTATAGGCGACCGGAGCGTGGTGCTGACTACACAACCTCCTAAATGTGTCTTCATGGCACGGTTCTGTATGCCACGGAATTGATTCAGCATTTGCAAGCAGTGCAGAAGTCTGTTAAATGTTAGCCCGGAAATTAATATAAGAGAGCTAGAACCGTAAGGACATAGCAAGAAAGAAAACATGTTGCAAACGGCGAGGAAGAGGATTGCAGTCATTACCTAGGACAAAAATAAAAGGAGATCACCCAAGAAGTGAACAACAACAGTAAAAGTTTTGAAAAAGATTAGAGGGGAAATATAGGCTGCAAAATCTACCCTATAAGTATGTGAAGCTTGCAGTGGCTACAATCAACTTCCATTCTAAAACGCAATGCCAGAGCTCTTCCTATACAATTTCCTTTGCATTGTTGCTGGCTGAGACCGCTCGTGTGCTCTTTATTCCTGTTTCTCCCAGGAATACCGAACAAGGCTGTAAATCTGCTTGTATTTATTTCCGGCCATTTTGGTTTCAAGTATTGAATCAGTTCTGTATGTTCTTCAAGTTGCATTATACCTTGACTTTTTCTGCCGTCACGAGGAAATTGACGTTGTTAGGGACTTATTGAAAAATACTGCTAGATCCCTACAACTTACAACCTAGCCCGAAAAAAAAAACTTTACATCATGAGTTACCTCTTGATTTTTACAATTACTTGGACTGTCTGCCAAAAAAATTACGATTCCATAACGACGGCAATTTTCTTCGGACTGTACAGCATCGGTAGGGCCTAACTGCAACAAGGGAAAGATGGGTTCGATTGTCCCTGTACATAGCAGCTCTGGATCTCGCCCAGCTTCTAATCAGTGGTTACCGGAGGGGGTCTATGTGGGGTAAAGAGACCCGAGCGTGGTATCTCCAGTATGGCCGAGATCGAGAATGTGTGAGGCCCTGTCTTCACATCCTCGTGTGTCTTCATGGCATGGAACTCAAATTTTAAGGTGGAATGCGGAATTAGTACCTTGCAACCTTAGATCGAATCGAACCCGTAACCCATGGTTACTACCATGTAAGACTTTTGATAATTGTGGGAATGTAGAACAACAGGAGGCAATAGCCAATAACGTATATTCTATTTCGGAATTTCCGTTTAGTAAGAATAACGGGATGCTTGTTGTTGCACCGCTTGATAGATTGCGGAAGACATTGTTACCCCATTATTCTAGCTAAACTGCCTGAAAAAATCTACCTTTGTAAGCAATATAGGTACTGTTCGACAGCTTCGGCGTGTAACGTAGTCAAGAGAAGCAGATGTACAGAACTTATTTTTTCTCCAAGTTGTAATATTGCAAGGAATGTTGCAACAAGACCTGTTTCTAATATGGATGTTACATGATTTTTCACCTTTACTAGGTGAGGTATTAATATAGACCATGCACGATAACTGGAACATGACAAACCAAACTGTCTCCTCGAAAATGATGAGCATGTTGGAGCAAATTCATGTGGACATGTTTAACTAATATATGAATTACATGTTTCTTCCCTGATGTATTTTAATGAATATTGTGGCAAAAAAATTCTATGTTTTAGATTCTTTGTGAAAGTTCAGTTTCCATGCATGCACAGAGTGAACTTTTGAATATAATACTAAACTTGTTAAATATTTTGTGTTGTACTTTCAGGCCGAAGATCAAATTTATCTATATTATCTCCATGTTTTAATTAGATATTTGTACTTTTATTAATGAAAGCAACGGAAACTGCGTTTCCTTAATCTTTTTCTATTTCTCTCTCTTGCCCGTCTCCACTGTTGAGGAAAACCAATCGACAGATATACGCACTTATAAGCAAGCTAAGGAAGTATATAGAAAATTGTCTGTGTAGAGTTTTCATTTCCTTCTCAGTTCTTTTGGACCAAAGAGAATTCTGATAAAAATAAAGTCCGTATTGTCATGGCAATCAGTCTTCTGAATGTGCTTGGAAACGAACACAGGAAGATTGATACTCGGAAATCCATCCGTTGCTTGGTTGCAAAAGTCATTGTAGGACGTTTGTTGTTAAGGGAAGTGAGGAAGCGCTGCTTTGTTAAGAGCCCTCATACTCCAATTTCTTTTGTATCCTGGAAACAGCAACCGTCGCAGACTAACAAGGCATTGAGCATTAGAACCACAATCTGGATCAACATCCTTGTATTTTGTTCTCGCAGACTTTTGTACAGCTTATATATCGTCCGCTTGACCCTATTTTTAGTACTGAAACGAATGGTTGTATGTAATCAGACTCCTTCCAAATTATTGTTTCGGTCTCCGCTTGTGCAGGGTTGTGATAGCCATCGTGCTGATTCACCCAACAAGACTAAATACGCTGTTAATAAATCTGCCATTTCAGTCTATTTTTTTACATGCGTTAATCAACAGTTATAACTATTTCCGAGTCAACAAGTGAAATAAAGACAAGTGGAAAGATTGAAATCGCGTGTTCTTACTCAATTACGTAAAACTTCTAAAGTTCGTACAGCGTCTCTCAAAAGTTTTAGGACAACGACATTTTAAACTAAGCAACCCAATTTACACAAGGCGTTGGTGGGTTGCGTGTAGAGTTATTTTCAATTTCAGGGTTGCCACATGCCCAATAGATATTTATGAAATACGAGAAGGAAATAGAAACAAGTATTATTGTTTAAAATTATAAAAATATCACTATTATAACGCAAATGACAGAATTCTTTCTGAAATAAAAAAAAATAGCTTTTCTAGTGTTTCATCGTTGATGAGTCTACAGAAAGGAAGAGGTGAGAGGAAACGAAAGGTGACAAAGGAGAGGAGAAAGAGAGAGCGAAAGGAGAAAAAGGAAAAGTAGAGATGAGAAGAAAGAGAGGATAGACGAGGAAAGAAGAAGTAGTGAGAAGAGTGGGATGGAGGCAAGAGGCGATTGACTGATTGATTTAGTTTTTTTACTTCGCGTTTTGTGCCTCTTGGCTAATTTGCGAGGATGGGGATGAGTGATGAAATTATGAAATTGACGAATGGACATTCACAAACAACCAAGCCCGAGCAGGATTCGAACCCAGGACCCTTGGCGTCGCAGCGCGATGTGCTAACCATTCGGCCACAGGGTCCGGCTCAAGAGGCGAGAAAAGGAGGGAAGGTGATACGAGATAGAAGCAGAGGAGAAGAAGGAGAAGAGAAGGGACTGGAGGCCAGAGGAGAGAAGAGGTAGTTGCAGAAAATATCGTCCCGGCATCAAGAATTGATGCATTGATCAAATTATCGACATGAAACTTTCAATAACATTTTGAAAGTATTGGAGAATGTATTGGGTTGGTGCGAATGAAATGTCCGCTTTGACGTCTGGTGGGAAACTCACCTCAACAACACAACACGGGGATTGACTGAGGTCACGGGTCTAACGTCATAAACTCTGTATACGTCCAGCAAACAGGCTGGAGCACCCAGACAGTCAGGAGGCAGGGTGTTGCTGAACAGGGTCGTCTGAAAGTGCACCTTGGAGAACACACAATTGCGAGTGATTTGTCTTTACGAATTCAAACTGGGACATTCTGCTCAGCAAGCCGCCAAAAACACTAACAGTGCATTTGGGCCAGGAATGGTAAATGAACGCACCATTCGCCGCTGGTTTGTCAAATTTCATTCCGGTGACACAGCATTGCAAAATGAACCCCGTGGCCATCGGCCAACATCATGTTCGGATGAGCTCCTCAGGAACGCCGTGGAAGCGGACCCTCGGAAAAGTGTTCGTGCCATTGCAGACGAGTTAGGCATACACCATACCACTGTCGTTTGGCGGCTCCGTGCGATCCGTAAAGTGAAAAAGTTGGACTCATGGATACCACATGATTTGACACCGGCCAACAAGACTCGCCGTCTGGAGGTGTGCAGTTCTCTGAGTGTAAGGAATAACTGGGATGGTTTCCTGCATCGGATTGTCACTTCAGATGAAAAATGGATCTGCTATGACAATCATAAACGATCAGGACAATGGTTGGATCGTGATCAACATCCAGGGCAGTTTCCGAAACCACCTCTCCACCCACGGAAGGTGTTGTTGCTGGTATGGTGGTCTATGGTGGGTGTGATCCATCATGTCTTTCTCAGGCGAGGTGAAACCATCAATGCAGATCGTTACAGTGCTGAACTGCATGAAATGCACAGCAAACTTATCCGCAAGCATCCAGCAATGGTCCACAGATATGGTGTCCTCGTGTTGCACGACAATGCTCGCACACATGTCGCGCAAAGGACGGTGCAGGCGCTCCATGAGTTGCAATATGAAACCCTTCCTCATCCAGCATATTCTCCCGACCTCTCTTCCATTGACTACCATCACTTCCGTCATCTCGATCACTTCCTGACAAGGAAGACCTTCGCTGATGTTCGGGCGGTGCAACATGCCGTTGAGGAGATCTTTGCGTCGCCGACTCCAGACTTCTTTCGCCATGGAATCCAATTGTTGGCTGAGCGATGACAAAAGTGTGTGGCTGCAGACGGCGACTATTTTGATTAACCAGGTATTGCAGTTTTGATTCTTTTGGCCTTTGGCAATGACGCACCTGGGCCGGACATTTCATTCGCACCAACCCAATATTAGATCGGTGCGAAATGACTTTGGGCTGAGTTCAGAGCAAAATAAAATATTCCACGTAAGATCTTTGATTTTACCTGCGATTATATCACTAAAAACATGAATGTAATTTTAATATTTATAAGAATTATCCAATTTTTCTCCACTTCTCGATTCGTTGAAGTGGAGATCTTGTAATTTAATATTTCCCCTCCGTTAATTCCAAACTGAATCATTCAGTTTCACACGGCGTGGACAATGAAGACAATGGGATACGTCCAAAACTTACGAATTTTTTTTGCCACCGGAGGGGTTTGAACCTACGACCATCTGGTTGACAATATTTAACGGTAACCACTATCCTACAAGTTGTCGCTCCTGAAAGCAGGTAGAATGAGCTGACCAATGTGAAATGTAGATGTAACTCTCCTCCTACATGTAATGTGCAAATAATACTTGTTTGTAACAAAGAAAATGAAGGTAGTACGAATAGGCGAAAACATTTAATGGAGAATTGCACATGATGAAAACTTTTCAGTCGATATTTGCGGAGGTATCCTTGCATTGAACTCGAATGGGAAAATGGGTAAAAGTAGTATGTCCTCCATTAGTAGTTGTGAATGTCTTTGAAGCAGTACACATAGTACAACAAAGTGGCAACAAGGCAATGTCAGTTCTCATTGAGGCTCGTACCAGCGAACAGCCTCAACGGTGCATGCTACGTTGAAAATTAAAGCACATTATATTAAAAACCTCATATATTTCCAACAACTTTCCATTTTTCGCCATCTGCACTAATAACGCAGTTGTCCAATTGTGTCAGACTTTTGAAACACACTGTACATATACAGATTGTCAAAAAATGGACTATTATTATTTCATGGGCTTAGTCTGGCACTATTTTGGATGCTACTGTTGGTTCTGACACATCCAAAGAATACGGTTGTGGGGTCTTTTTAATTTCTTATTATCATAATACAGTTATAAACTGCAAATTCGGTGAAAATAATATGTCATGAATGATAGATAACTGCAATAAACTAACAGGTTCAGGTATAAAATCTTCGTCATGACCGCCATTTTGAAGTCGCCATTACAGACAAACGAGGGCTTAAAAACTTGGGGTCTGGGGCGTTTTCGTTTCGGGAATTAATGTAGTATCCGCTCCCCAAAGGGTACGTTCTCCGCCGGAAGTGAAATATTTTCCGACCCCACTAAACCATAGAGTTCGTGGCACATTCTTTGCCCCTTTTGGTGTTTAGTTATGTCACGTACTTTCGAGGTGTTATAATTTTTGTATGATCACGTATTGTTCTTTGGTATCCTACCACGCAATATTTCACTTCAAATATAGACATGTTCCAAAAAAAATCTACCGTTCATAATAACATATTATTGGGCATTTCTTTCGAACTTATGCAACTTTCATGTAATGCTTCAAAAAACATGTCCCTGATATCTCCCCACTTGTTACAATCCGAGGCTGAATATGACGTTACATTACACTATCTTATTTACATATATAAGGTATGAGACACCTTGATTTTTCTGTCCTTATATGCTCAATATGCATTTCCTTGAACGTATGAGAAAAGTAAAATGTCAATTTTCTACCTGGGAATTAACGTTGAAGCAATTTCAACCTACCTCTCTCTCTCTCTCTCTCTCTCTCTCTCTCTCTCTCTCTCTCTCTCTCTCACTCTCACTCACTCACTCACTCACTCTCAGATATGAAATGATCACTTCAGTTGCAGAATTTTAATACTAACACAATATGTTATGGATACATATTTTCTAAAACTGTTTATACATGCTTTGAATGTGACTATTAGCTTGAACTTTCAGGCAGTTCAATTAATATAATTTGCTAATTCAGTGCCTAAGCTTCTACATGAGAAGATATTAAGAGATATGAGAAAGGGAATGAATAGACAACCATCATAAGAAGAAGTGAGGTTTAGCTTTTCTTCTAGAGAATTAACCTCTGTTATCGTGGGGTTAGGAATATTCTTAACGTACGGGTATGTTTCAGTGAGTTATCCTCATTTACTTCTGATAGTTGCAAAATTTCATGCTTTTGTTCCACTGAAAATTGATTCCGTGACTCTCACTTGCCCAGCTGGACACGCTACTATGCTGTCATCCGTAAGGGCTACGGTGTTCATGATGAAAGCAAAATTCTTGTACCTGTTTGAGACGTATCAGCCGTACCATGTAGAAAATTGTATCGGATTCCTAGAAACTGCACTCAGTTATAAGGTATTCGCATTTTTCGTGATTTTTACATTTTCCGTCATGGGAAAAAATTGGCTTTTGAATAAGAATAAACATGAGCATTTAGTGTCAGTAGTCCTCCTCCATGGCCGTGCGGTCTAAGGCACCTTGCTTTGGACGGCGGCTGTCCTACAACGGCTGGGGGTTGATCGGGCCGACCACCCGTCCCCCTAGTCTGGCTGTAGATCTCCACGCCCCCCTGGTGGCCCTCGTGGGAGGGAGGCCAGCAGTCGGTAGGTAAGCCAGGGCCCAATATTGGGCTGTAGCGCTATAGGGTTTTATTTAGTGTCTGTTTATTGAGGAAGTCAAGAACTGAAACTTATCATTTATGATTCTGCATCTCGAGGTTGAATAGGTGCTCACATCAACACAGCTTGGCATGACTCACTTTTAACAAGAAGTTGTACATGTGATTAGATTTTGCAGCAATACGTCGCAGGAGTTGTGGCGGAAATAGCAGAGGCATTACAAGAAAGGAATGCACGTATTTTTCGTTCAGGTTTAGGTTAGATGCGTATCATACAAAACGCCAAAGGATGTTTTGTGTGCATATTGACATACATTTATTAATGCTAAAACTAAACTTTGTAGTGCAACTGCCACGTCTGCCAAACTTCTTTTCCTAGACTTGGTAAGCACACCTAATCCCATCGCTCTGCTTTTGTCCTCCTTTCTAGTAAAATGTCTCCATGCTCCACATTAAGATACTTCTCAATTGTCCTCACGATGTAAGATCAACACCAAAATCTCCCGCGATCACTCGCACCACTCCCAGTTTTTTTTTTTTTTTAAGCTTCTCTTCACTGTTATGCTTTTGTAATAGGCTTGTATAGTTTGCTCATTTGTGGATTATAAATTGTACTCTCACATTTACCTGCACTAGCTGTGAGCAATAAAATGATTCACAACACATGAAGATAAAATATAGGCAAGCAAATAATGAAGAAGACCGACTTTCTACTATTTTGTTTATTGGTAAAGCAAACTTGTAAACGAACGGGGCGGGGGTGGAATCTGCCATTACATCCCCTCGTACGAGAGAACGGGAGGGTTTTGAAATTGTGCTCCGACAATTTCTAACTCAGTTCATGTACACATTATTTAAGAAGCTGAATGATTTACTTTCTTCATAAAACTTTATATGAGATTGGTACACAGCCGGTTGTCAGTAGGGCCCGGGTTTTAGGTGCAAGAAAAACGAAAATGTATTTACAAAATTTTTAATTCTAACCATTGGTGTTAGAATTGCAATTTCCTTGTCCACCATTGTCTCAAGACCGGTTCTTTTGTGTTGTTCCCAGTTGGGGATGGAGCTAATGCAAAGAGCATTTCACACCAGTGTGGCAGGTGACATACGACACGGATTTTTACACCAAAGTGGCAAATGGCAAATCGCCACAAAATACACACACACACACACACACACACACGTGCACAGCATGCCACGCCACCACTGTGTGAAGGGTTTCCATTTATTTTTTAAAGAAATCTAATGTTATTTTTCAATTGTCATGTCGCGTGTCACTTGTCGCTTCAGTGTGAAATCTCAGAAAGAGCCATGTTAGGTCATTGGGGAAAAATCTCTACTTCACTGTCCGTACACAAAATCATTAATTAATCTACATACTTTAAATAATAAACTTTAAATAAATAGTGGGGAAAATGAATGAATAAGGGCAAAATAGACGTTTAGGTGCGTAATAGGGGGAATTTTGTGGATTGTAATATATAAGATAAGAGAGACAATTTATGGAAGCCTCGAACATTATTTTCCTACACGTGATACACGTAAAGTCCGAGCTTATTTATCAGTATGGGCACCTTATAGGTAACGATAATAATTTTATGTACTAAATATTTTACAAAGTTTTCGAGAATGGGTGGTGGAGTTTGGTGAGGTTATTGGAAGATATAGATATGAGGCCTAGACTTTGAAAGTATGCTTATTAGGTGTCTGCAACTCATACATTCTTAATAAGTTAACAAGATATAAAGGGTATAGCGGCGGAAACTCTGAAATCGATCGTCTTTTTGTTGAACCAAAGTGAATGCAAAGTTCCAGTCTTATTATTTCTGCAACTGCCTGTGTCGTCCAATGACAAAGGCAAGTCTCAACTTGCATCTGTGTAAGCAGATCTCGTGGTTCCGCCTCCGCAAATAGCCGACCCCTTCACGGCCGGTAGTAAGTCACAATTTCGCATACAGTTTGCTTCAGGTAGGAAACACATTCAGCTACTCTAGAGACATCTATACTCTTTGGAACAGGTTATACACGGTCAGCAATCCGCGCCAATAGGCGGTAAATTACGAAAGTTATTGAAATCACTACAGCGCATCTTCTCAGTCAGTAAACAAGCACAGTGTGCAAGATCATCTTTCAACAAGATGAAGCACCACCCCACTTCCTGGATCATGTACGACGTGTACTACAGTTCGATTTCCAGAGTGGATTGGGGATCCATACTGTGATCTAGACCTTATCACCATTCGACTTATTGTAGGATCATGGAAAACTAACACTGTTTAAGTGAAATAATAAATGTGGTCCACTTAATGAAGTGAATCAATCACTTACAAGCATTACTCTTGCTCGAGTGTGGATTGACATTGGATACCGTTATAGACATACTAACTTTATATTTTACTCGTGCTTTTCTTTGCAACTGTTTTCGTTGCAGAACTTATTACACAAACATTCATTGTATAGCACGTAACTTATATATTTCAAAACCACCATATATCAAAAACTCAACCATTCATTCGCGGAAGCCCTGTACTTCTCAGCACCTTCGTAACTGAGGTCCGTAATTGACTCTGCTTACTTGACACATATCACACACACAGTGTCAATATATGTTCGGAGTTTAACTTCACTCCCTTCTATTTTTTTTTCTTTTTTCAATTGAATGCTTCAGGATGTGATGAAATGGTGATATATCGCTACATGTTAATGTCTGGAAACATTAGTAATACCCTAAACGAAAGATCACGCGTATAGAACTTGTTCACCTGAATGCAACAATGTAGATTTTCACTACCAACCTCCACGACCCAAAGTAGAGGTTCTGTTTAGTCGTGCGTATCCCGAAAAGGGTGTAAAAAAACTTGTGACGCAAGAGAGACGACTGTTTTCAATTAGTTGCAAGCGAGTCGACGACTTACTTTTCCCAAGGACGATTCTTGGCAGTCGTCTCATTTTCTTGAAAATACCCAATGGAGAGGCATGTTATAAAACTCTTAAATATCTCTGCGAGCCTGCCCACAATTTCTAACTTGGCTTTGTTGTTGGTGGCATTCGCTTTTCTGCCAATTTTCGTAAATCTGATCCTTTTTTCAGAGTCACGTAAAACCACAAATCCGCAGTGCAACATGATCCTTAGCGAGAGAAACAGGGCACTCACTGTGGGAGTTCTCAGCTTAAATAAGCGTTACAGGTCAGGTAATAGCTTCTCCTGAATAGAATAGATAAAACTGTAGAATTGAAAGAGAAACGTTCGTGTAACGTATTGTTAGTATTATTAATTTTATTTGGGAAAACATATTTTTCTGGTTTCAAATTATTGTTAAGGATTGATTCAATTCTCTAAATGTGAATAGATCGATGATGTTGATCAAGTAACTGCTGCCGAATATGTGTATGTATATATATGTATTGCTCTTTTAAATAGTTCATAGTTTGTTTTTTTCAGTTTTATCACTATTGAGGTTAATGGTATACTATCTCTAATTCATATTTATTTATCTTGAAAAGCATTGTTAAAGCAAGGGAAGTATTAAGAAGAATTGTTAATATCGAAATTTCATTGTTTGATGTATGTTCATTTACAAAATATCTTGAAAAGCCTTGTTAAAGCAAGGGAAGTATTAAGAAGAATTGTTAATATCGAAATTTCATTGTTTGATGTATGTTCATTTACAAAATATCTTGAAAAGCCTTATTAAAGCAAGGGAAGTATTAAGAAGAATTGTTAATATCGAAATTTCATTGTTTGATGTATGTTCATTTACAAAATATTGGCATGGCGATATACTGATACTCAAATATGAGTGTGTTTATTCCCCTTCAAGTGTATTCTAATACCTAAATTTGTTCCTCGCAATGCGCCGTAAAACCTGAAATAAGCTTTGCATTGAGACGAGCCTATGGCCAGCTTTTCTTTCTTTAAATCTTTCGTCAGTCCTCTTAAAATACCACTTCACTTCCTTTGATTGTGTTGAAATATGTGCAGAAACTTTGCATGTGTTGAAATATGTGCAGAAACTTTGCATTTGTCGCATGTATGAACAGTTCTAAGCTTAGTCGTCAAAGTATTGTTTTGCAAAGTTCTATTAAAGGATTCTTTCTCCTATCGTGTGACGATGCTGCAAACGTTCTCATATGTGACAAATTTCACAGCTCTGTAAGAAATTACAACTCTTTTTCTTTAATACTAAAGTTTTGTTCCTTCCTTGTAACTGTGATTTTCCTTTTCTTTATCATTAACAGGATTAGGCAGACTACTTTTTAAAAAAATATTATCATTATAGGCAGTTTTACCCATTCTTTGAACCAATATAAAGTCGCCTTGGTGGCAGAGCGCATTAAATGGTCAAGGTGACTACCTGATCAGGAATAAAATGGAACCGTACATCTTGATGAAATTGAGTGGTTTCCATGTATTTTTCCTGTCTGAGTTCTCAAGGAAGCTTTCACACACGTAAGTGACGAGCGACACACGTCACTTGAACGATATAATCAATAAGAATGATTCATACTGCAACGATGCTACATGCTGCATAAGCATGCCGTCGATTGGTCGGTTTTCAAGTGACACATGTCAATTGGTACGAAATTTCCCTTCAGGGTTAGGCTTGAATATAAAACATAGTAGCTATTTCATGGGAATGTAATAAGTGCACTCGTGTGCAGAGAAGAACACGGGGTATTCAGAACGGTACCAGAGGAATCGAGCTAACAAAAGAGCTTTTGGTGGACCGCTAATATTTACAGGAAAACAACAGGACTCTGAATTTAAACAAACTACTTGATGCACAGCGGTTGCTTATATCTGCGTGAAGAGGAAGTACGTTCAAGAAATCTGTTAACTGAAGCAACCCACTCTTCTCGATTTACAGAAGTCGTATGAGCTTTTTTCCAGACTGCGCGCGCGTGTTTGTTTATAGATACGTATGCACACTATCTCTCACACACACGTGCACCGTTAAAGGAGTAGCCAAACTCCTACTGTGATTTAATTAATAATAATGTGTTCGATTCTCGTACACACTTTCTTAGCTTATTCTAATAAACCAACTTGTACTCATTCCCTCGTGAATGACTAAAGAATACAAATGACCGGACGTGTGTGTGTGTGTAGGGTTTGTAAGCACACTAAGATCTCTCTTTACTCACGATAAGAGGTGCACTCATGTTGAAGATAATATTTTTTCCAGTTGAAAGATAAACCGAGATTCGATATTTTGATCTTAGATGGAAACGTGAAGATTTCCTAACGTCTTACACGCACTTTGGACAATATTCAACTGTATTATTGGCTTGGTGCATGTGTGTGTGTAAAATGCATATCTTCGTATATTTGTACTTTGTATTTTTTGTTGATTGAGTACATAACTAGTGAGAACGAAAGGTGAAGAAGTTAATTTATTTTTGTGAGTTAAATCTATATTGCGAAACTCACAACAATGCTTAAGGTACAATAATTGTACACTGTGAGTACCAATGATTGTTACGTTGCAAGGAAAAAATCTCGTCTAATCGCTTCAGTGCAACGGCATAGCGATTAACATTATTGCCTTGTAAACGGAAGATTCGATTCCCAGGGGTCCACATATCATTCGTTTGGGTCCCTTTAAAATGTATGCCCGTTCTCGATCTATCCGTAAATAAAGTCGATATTCTTTTTATTCGCAGTTGAAATAAATTTATAGGAGCCGGAGATATACTCCTTATACAAAACGAAGCTGTGGCACTTCATATTTTCTTTCCTTTAACATCTGTGATGTGTTCGATAGGGCCAGGGCAAGTTGGTTACATCATGCAATGTTGAGTAATGGGACGGTTTGTCACGCAGGGTGGATAATATACTGGAATCTTCAAGGTCAGCGGTTATTAGTGATTAGGGGGATTACAGCTGCTGAAGATTAAAATACTACAATGTCCCTTGCAGTTATGCATGAGCAAATGTCGGAAATTCTCAGGGCATGACTTTTAAATAACTAGTAAGAGTCTGATATTTACCGAGGCTACAGTGGCAGTGAAAGTATCTTAGCTTGACGTGTTCCTTATTTCTTCCATATATAACATGGAATTTAGGTATATTTGTGTCATTTTTTAGATCGGCCATGTAATTTCGTATTGTATTGAAAGCCGTAGAGGAAGATTCATGTGTCTGAAATTTGCATAATTTCGTCAAATTAGATCAAATTAGGTAAACAACTGTAATGTCCAGCAGGCTAGAATTTATTATGGATTAGAAGTAGATTCTGATCCATGCTACCGATCAAGGTATGATGATCAGTTACAAGGCGCGCGTGAGAGAGAGAGAGAGAGAGAGAGAGAGAGAGAGAGAGAGAGAGAGAGAGAGAGAGACACGATCCAATAACAAATGATCAATTGAGAAATATTTATAGATAGTAAAGAGTACGTTTTCGTGTTAGAACAGTTGTGCCTATCAAATTCCATTCCTCTTAATGTACAATTTGAGCCTTAGTGTAAGAAATGCCAATTCTAAAAACTACGAAATGACCTCATATTTAAGATCACAGTAGTACAAAATATATTTTTTTAATATACGCACAAATCATTGGACAGTTTTAGCTGTGTAAACTATGCGTAGAAAACCTATTTTTATATCCTTTCGATAGTTTTTACTATACAAACACATTAATTCTGTTAAATATCTAATTTCTCTGATTTTTTTTTGGAAAATCGTGCTTTTTTTAAACGTCAGATTATATAGAAAATCTTGGAAACACTCGACGATAATTTAGGTCTCAAAGTAGAATTTAGTAATTATCATAAAGAAAAGAAAGATCTCTCAAATCCATTTCAGTTTTTGTCGGTTATAATGTGAGGGTTGAAAATTGTTGTTCCACTTTTCTCAATCCATTTAGAATTTATGGAAGTGCCCTGCATATTCAGGGTGGTAGTTGCAAGGTTATTGTTGACAATCAATGTGCAACAATAATGTAAGTATTGAGTAATTCGTTTTAATACAATACTAGAAAATTATATTTTTAAATTCAATTTTAGGGGCTGTAACCATTGGTTTGGTGCTTTGCTTGCATACCGCTATGTCGACGTTCAAGGGAGTGGGTGAATATTGAAATGAAGTGGATAAAATCACCACATTAAAAATTAATAACACTGTCATCTATATCAGTGCAATCAATTTGAATTTGAATTTAACATTTTGGGTGCGTCAGCACTTCGGCTATTTTGCACCCGTCACTTTATACGGGGTCCAGCCCCTTACCATAACTAAAATATCATAACTGTCGTGTCGTAACTAAAGTATTAAAATATTCTGACTGGTTAAAAGCTGAGGCTGTAAAGAAGCACTCAGCACACATAAGGACAAACTCAGGACAACACACACAATTATACTGGCCATAGGGTTAGTCGCCAGAGCCTCGTTAGTCTGCAAAAGCAGTCCAGGGTGTACTACGTGGAAGCATAACCCCTTACACCCCACAACCAATTTGAAAATCACAAATTGCCCATAGCTATTTTGCATCGATGCAACTGCATATTCTGTGAACTTACACGGTGTGATCTTGTACTGGTTATAATAGCAAGGATAGCTCTGTCTTGTTAACAGGTTTGTTTCAATTGTAGAACCTCATATCATATATGGTGATGGGCAATTTGAGTGCCAAACTCTACGGCGGTGGTGGAAGGTACCATTGAAAACTTGCTGTTAAAATCCACTTATCTCCGTAGAGTTTGGCAACACGCACAACCCTTTGCAAGAAAGCAAGTATTTCAGGATCTAGGCGTCCCATTTTTATTGCCGCTGACTGTACATACTTTATATTGCATTCAGTCAAATATTTGAAACACATCCGTACGAGAAACAGAAACTACGTTTCAGGGTAACTTTTGCGCTCGTGTGTAACACGCATGTTGTTGGTTTGTTTGTACTCTAAGCGACAAAGTCGGTCCATTGAACAATTATTTAAATTGGCAACTTTTAGGACAAAGTTCCAGATGGGGAAAACCAGTGTGAGCAGGGAGTGGCAACGCAATTTGCGATGTTAAACAATACCAGTCAAGGTCGTACCTCTCATGCAGTGGTACAGGCGGAAGAGGCCCAGTGAGGATCTAATGGTTGGAGATGGACGTGAAATTGACGCTTCCGTTCACTGATTTCAACACACGCACCTTGCACGCGGGGGATGGTGGCCGTGGCAATGGAAGCGACTGTCAGGTGCTATTCGTCGGCACAACTTGTCAATAGAATATGCCCAGCACGTGGGAAGGTCAGTGCTCGAAGTGAGTGGGCTGCTGAGGGACGGTATATTCCCGGCTAGCAATTTATTTTGCAAGGCAATACCATGTTAAACTATAGGAGCATCCCCCCGCAGACATTTTCCACTTCAAGCGCTGGGGACGGTAATAGGGCGAACAAAAGTGTCCATTACTTTCAATGTATGTGATGGTCCTTTCACTACCACTTCTTGGATTTGCGTTTTCTTTTCCACTGACGTTTAATAAGTGTGCTCAATAAGAACAACCAGCGATGCTAATTGGAGGGAAGTTTTCTCAAAAGTTGACAAAATGTAGGTAAAATCGACGTGAGCAGCCCAAGGCATTTTTACAGGCTATTTCTCTCGGTTTATCCTTCTACAATGTTTTTTAAGAGACAATCTCATTGGTTATTGGTTTCAAATATCTCATTTGATTGGTGCCTTCTGAAAAGAAAAAGAACCGCGGTGATTATTCGAGGGAGTAAAGCGAATGAAAGCATGAAGCTGTGAGCGAGATCGTGAATGTGTGGAGCTCTACACAGAAGGCGTGTGTCTTCATGGCACGGTACAATGAGATCTTTGTCGTTTTACCTTGGTGGAATGCGTATTCTTGTAGCACAACAACCGTGTACGTTCAAGAAATAAGTTAAGGTTGGTATTTATAGTGTGTCGCGTGTGTGAAAAATTCCAGTGAAAATGATTGCATTTAAGAATATATTATGGTTGAAATTGGTAGTTAACGTGCCTATGTTTTAATTACAAATATATATTTGTGCTTTCAATCCACCATAATAAATAGTATTATAATAATTATTTAAAATTAAATAATTAATATGCGAGTACTAAATCCAGGAAATTTTTCTGAGAAAAGGGGAAAATTGTCCCTTGAGAGGGAAGTTGAACAAAAACGAATTTCGAGGCGTGACAGTTTAATTACCGAAATTGCCGTGAAAGCAAAATTTGCTTACTAGTGCACTAGCGGCTGCTGTCGCCTTCGAAATACTCTCCTTGTGAAGCTATGCACTTCGCGAGACGATGATGCCACTGCCAGAAACGGTCTAGAGTAACGTTTTCCGGAATACCTCGCAGTAACGTTGTCACGATGCGTTGGATGCAGGAATGTCAGCAAATCTCCGTCCCTTCAGGCAATTTTTAAATGTTGGAAGGATCCGAAAATTGCAGGGGATTACTTAGCTAAAAACCAATGAAATCTCAAAGCATCATGCGCAGAGGTATTGTCATGGTAGAGAATCCACGTGCCAGGCAAGAGTTAGGGTCGTTTCCTGTGCAAAGATTCCCGCAATCTTGTCAGCACTTCCAAATAACACTGTTGATTCACCGTTTGTCTTTGTGTAGTGAATTCACAGTGAACTATCTCCTTGTGATCGAAGAAACATGGTCTTGAACTGCGAGCGAGATATACGAGCTTTTTTTCGACTGAGGTGAATTCAGTTTTTCACTGCGTGCTCTGTCGTTTTACCACGTTTCATAACCCTATCAAACATCTCTGCATTGTGTAAAAGATAAGATGAAAGGTGAAGCCGACGTTGTTTCTGGTCACCTATGAAGATTCGTGGCACCATCTTTACGGATCCCCCCCGGCCAGAAGTATACTACTGCTCGGGAACCAACGACTCATTTGGTCTGTGGCTCATGTAAATACAAGTTGGAACATGTACAAACGTGCTTGGGTACATGATTTTGCCTGACTCAACACTTCAGCGACACGCCACGCCACCGCCATTCCGATAATTTGATTTGTCACACCTCGTACCATCACTGCCCTCGACTAAAGATAAAGTTATTGTACTCCTCACTTAATACGCATTCAGATAAGACAAAAACCGCAAACGTTGTACTTAAGATGCCAAGATATGTTACACTTTGAAAATTTGAGTGATACCTTATTAAGGCACATTTCCGAAAATAAAAACTACCAATCTCGTACATGCAATTACATGCACGGGAAGATATAATATGCCAAAACCCTCAAGTCTTCACTAAAACAATTCCAATACGATGACATGAATTAATAAGCTTAAAATATTCATGAAGAAAAACGATACTTTCATTTTTGGTCAGCACAGTGCTGCGAAACCCTGCCGATATGTCGCATTTCAATGTTTTGACATTGACAAATTAATTGGTACTTCGATGATAAGAGTATTATTAGATTAGTATCCAGGCTAAAGTTGTTCTCCTGAATTTCATCAAGTATTTATTCACACTCATAGTCACTCTGAAGCTGGAGAAGTATAAGGTGGATTAGCCAAAGAAATGTAATCTAAATGAAAATACCTATTGTCCAATGATCTTAAAATAATCAAATAGTCCATGTTCCGGCATTTAAAACATTCAAGACGACATTAAAA
Organism: Lepisma saccharinum; assembly: GCF_977018435.1. Classification (NCBI taxonomy): domain Eukaryota; kingdom Metazoa; phylum Arthropoda; class Insecta; order Zygentoma; family Lepismatidae; genus Lepisma; species Lepisma saccharinum. The sequence continues at coordinate 67,666,540 of NC_139230.1, forward strand.
TTTTCTATCATATTTATGAGCGTAAGAATTCCATAGTCGCTAAAATGACCAACCGATAAGTCAATTAGGCGCACAACTAAAAATTTGGTCGCTTCTTGCAACAGCTAATTTTGATCACTTGTAAATATTGGTATCTTGTACTTTCCTTATTTTACGTAGCTTTTCTGTCCTAATCGCGACGATGAGGTTTGAGAGATGATCAAATGAAAGTGATTCAAAGGACACTCGCAAAGGAATACCCATGGTTAGGCTGGGACTTAAGAATCAGGAACATTTTGTGGGAAGATCGTGAGCTCTCTGACCATTCAACGTGCTAGGACACAGTGACGATTAGTAGAACTTGGTGTTTTAAAAGTTTCGAAGATTCACGTATGAATTTTGTGGATATATATCTATCTAAAGTAATCAAAAAGTGAAGGGCATAAAATCCAGTTGTAATAAACTAAGAATTTAACTAGAACATAGTTTTCACATTGTCACCAATTATATTCGTTATTTTGAAATTCGTTTGGCAATATTTTGTAATTTGCAACACCAGTTTTTGATTTTTTGATTAGTCTCTTCGTCATATAGAATTTAATTTGTAGTCGTTACGCAAAGCGTTGAGTCCCGTGGGTCGAATCGATCTAAATGGAAGCAAGCCAAAATTGCAATATATTGATCCATGAACTTGACATGGGCTGTGCGAATTATCTCGCATTATACATAAATAAATGTACTTATACCTAGAAATGTTTAATGAGCCTTTACCCTGAGAGCTTACCACCTTTCTGTAAGATTTAGAACATGATGAATCCGTGAAACGTAATGTCACAGTGAACTTGCATTTGATTAATACAAATATGTCCATAAGTTAAAAAAAAACTACATTATTGTGTAGTAGATGGAATACTTGAAATAGATACGCGTTGAGGATTTTATTTTTTAAAACTCATGTCCAAAGTCATTCGTGAGTCAACCCACGAGACTGACTCAAGGATAATTAAGTGCTAAGATATAACCCAGTTTCTAAAATTACGGACCCACTAAAGAAAATGGGAAGCTGAATGCCCTAGAGTCCGTAGACTGTTAGTGTGTCGACTGAAATCAATACATTGCTGTGCTCCACAAAGCGGTGGCTCTATTGTTAAGCTGGCAGAGTCCCATGTCGTTTTATTATCCCACCACAGCATTTCGCCAGCCCTCGTTGCGAAGTGGTTAGTGTGGCGGGCTACGAAGCCAGATTTTTCTTGCAATATTCACACATTTGGACCAACCAGATTCATCGTGGAAGTAGGCAGTTACGTTTTGTATGGTTTTGGGTCCTCGTATTCGTTTTTTAATAAAACAACCAGTTTACAAGAAACATTTCATTTTCCATCACAGATTTCTCAAATCAACTTTTTGTGGTAATGTACGGGATTTGAGTGTAAGATTTGAGTGACACTGTATGCCTCACGTGAGGAGTAAGTGTTGAGTATCATCCAACCACTAGATTGTGCATCTTGTTTCTTTTGGGTCAATTAATATAGAATATAGAGTTTAGATTGTGGATGCTGATGTTTCACGAATTCACTTTTATTGATTGATGGTCTTTATTTTAGTTTGCTTTCTATACCACTTTTGGCTAATTTGCGAAGATGGGAAATGAAATGAAATTGATGAATTCAAACATTCATGCCCATGCCTGGATTCGAACCCGGGACCCCTGGCGTCCTAGCGCGATGTGCTAACCACTCCGCCACGGGAGCCGGCACTTTTTTTATTTTATTATTATAATTTATTTTTTCTGCTGTAGATATGGTACTTGATCTCCGCAAGAAATTGAAACCTGAAAAGTTCCTTGTTGGTCTAAATTATCACTTAATTTTACAATCTGTATTCTTTTTGTGTGTGTGTGTGGGTGGGTAGCGGAGGTAAAGTTTTCTTTTAAGTCGGCTTCCATGGGGACTGGACCTACACAGTTTAAAGTGGAATACGAACTACTGTTTTACCTCCGTCGGGAATCAAGCCTAGGACCCCTTGGTTACAAGGCGAGAGCGTAAATCGGAGTGACCTCAGTGTGGAGGGGCGAGGGACCATTCTGTAATTGATTGATTTAGGTTATTTTACTTCACGTTTTGTGCCTCTTGGCTAATTTGCGAAGGTGGGAATGAGTGATGAAATGATAAAATTGATGAAATGGACATTCACAAACAAGCAAGCCAGAGCGGGATTCGAACCCGGGACCCTTGGCGTCGCAGCGCGATGTGCTAACCACTCGACCACAGGGTCCGGTAGGACCATTCTGTAAGTAATGGAAATTATTTCCCCTTTGTTTATCTTCTTTGGAGAAAACCTGCCTCTTTCCTCAATTTGCGGTATGCTCTATTGAAAAGGGTCTCAATTTCTTTTAAGAGGGTGTATTCCAAAACATATGAGGCGCAAAAGTTGTGGAAAACTTTCAACGTATTATTCTATCGATCCAAATGTTGCATATCTAATTTGTGATGTTTGTTCATGAGTTTATTTTCAGTTTGTTCAGATTTTGTTATGAATACCTTTAATTTTAACCTTGATGAGGCTCGGTGAAAATATTAAATAAAAATTCTGAATTATTTTCTGTGAATGTCCCCTAAATGTTTTCGAATTCTAAGGGGAAAAAGCAATCGATACAGCTTATTATACAATCAAGTCATTCCTTTTACCTAATTATTTCGGTGTGTCCGAAATTCCGTAAGGTATTACTTTCTTTTGTAGTGGTCGGTGCTATATTTTTCACATATTTGACGTTCTTATTTTGTTGTGTTAGGCCAAAGGAGAGGTGGTAACCTTCACCAATCCCTTCTGGACACCCACTTCCCTCTCGTAGGCCGTAAGCATTCGCCTCCTAATAGCACGGTGTTACATGAACAGATATTTGTGAGGCCTCTGAAGGAACACTTTTCGTGACTATTCACGGAAGACGTGATCCGGCAGCATGGTTAGGTAACACAATTGCTTTTGCGCAGCTTTCCTGGTATTCTACCCATTACGTCATCTCGGTGTTTACACTTTGTTCCGTAAGATGATGTCTATCCACACAAACAATGAGAGACGCGTTTAGAAAGGCAAAATACCTACAGCGTTTGCCACTGCCGTTAAAGTCACCTTACAACAGGATATTCTTTTTACTGCCGCCAGTGGCGGATTAACGACTACTGTCTTGGGAAGGCATTTAACCTCTTCTCTCTGTTTGTTGAAGATTTTAAGTGTCCCTTCATTCGAGGCCGTTCAGTGGGATTTTTCAGGAGCATACGCTAGATCGAGCCATTCACGCTCCACAGATGCTCGACAAACGCGCCACTCAATGTCCCGTGTGAAAGGACCCTTATAGCTCATGCTAGACGTTCTCGGTTGGGGGTATCGAATTCCCATGAATTCAGCGGTGGTTTAACTGCACTCTGTCCCGGGAATCTCTGGAGAGAGCGAACGAAAGCAAGTCTGCGCAAGTAGTGACTCAACGAGGGCTCGACCAATGAACACGTGCGAGGGAACGGGATTGCGTGGAGATAGAGAAGCGACCGCAGCTACCAGCCTTTGCAGCAGTGTGTACTGCTTCGCTCCACCCACTCGCTTTCTCCCATTCTCTACCGTTATGCGCGGCCTTGCTCCATAGATTCCCGGGAATTCCCGAGCTCGGGCTTGCTGTTGGACTAATTTTGTTTTTGGAATTGTTCAACTGTGTTCATGTTCATTGAAGATTTATTGCTCTTTTTAGGTGATGATTTGTGTTATTTTACTTCGCTTTTCTGCCACTTTTGGCTAATCGCGAAGATGAGGGTGAATGGTGATGTGATATGGATAAAGGGATAATCACAAAATGGACGGCACATCACGAGCCTCACAGAGGATGATTATACTGGCAATGAGTCCAGGCGGCACAGCCTCGCTAGTCCTTCTTGCCCCTTCCTTAACCGATGTGTTGTAAGTTTAATGAAAACAAGAGGTGTGTTTACTTTGTGCCCAGACAAGGTAATCGGGACTGGACCTACATTTTAAACTGAAATCCAAATTGCTGTGCAATGTACCTCCACGGTGGATCGAACCCAGACCCCTTGGTTACAATGCGAAACTTTACTAATACGCTATCAAGTAGTGTTGCCCACGGGACGAGACGGGACAGGCTTTTAAAAATTCGAGACGAGACGAAATTGACCATGTGTCATAAGACAAACGAATATTTTCGAGACGAGACAGCAATTCCACGAGACTCCACGAGACGAGACAGGCCAAAGTCTCGTCTCGTGGGCAACACTACAAAAGGAAACTTTACTAATACGCTATCAAGGAGGCTTGAAGTTTAATGAAGCACTAAGAGAAATTCATTCCTGTTTAATTTGTTGCCATTTTCGTTATGACAATTGCACTTCAAGTTTGTATTTTCCTTCTTTCCTCTCTGTTACTTCGGATTGCTTTTTCAGCGACAAATACAAATACTATACAAAGCAGGTGTAATACTGGTGCAAGTAATCAGATATTAATAAAGCACCGCAGAGAGTAACACATCAGATGCACTCCGTTGCCGAAGCCACTTCAAATTATGTTGCTTCTAGTGATGTTAGCCGATACGTTATGTTGAGGTGGAGTAAAATCGTTCAGTACTTGTGTTGAAACAGTGCGAGGCACGCCTAACGCGTCACTTGCTTTCTGTCTATCTACATAATGCGAGGATGTTGCAAATATAGACAGGTTCAGATTTCAGGCCCCATTAATGGAGCACAAACACATTCAAGATCTGTCCAATCAATTCTCAGAGTATAGGCTGATTGACGTTTGTCTTCTGTTACATCTGATCTTTCTTCACCGCACCGTGTTTTAAAGACTAGTCGTGGGGGTCAACCCTAATGAAAAATGTGCGTGCGTACACACAACACATATTTTGAAGTAATATACCAGAAATTACAACCACTAGAGAGAAGTTTCCCATCATCCTCTTGCATGCAGAAATGATTTTGGTTAGCTAGCTTACGTCATTTCCTAACAATTTGAATTTGAATTTATTACTCCATATAAACCATAAACATTGGTATTTGGAGGGTTCAGTACAGTTCATATAAAAAATATAATTACAAAATTTCTATAATTTACAATCTAGATATTCACTAACGCTATAATATTCCTTATTAACTAATAGTTTTTGATTTGTTTTTGAAACTTGTCATACTTTCTGCTTTTATATCATTTGGCAAGTGGTTGAATATTTTAATTGCCATCTGTTCGGGTCCTTCTTGAACTAACGTTAGCCTGGTGAAGTATGGCTTTAGAAGCTGTTTGTTTCGGGTGTTATATGTATGTTCTATTGAACTTCGCAGCGTAATATTTTTTCTCGCATATAATACAATTTCATATATGTACAGTGAAGGGAGGGTTAATATTTTGTATTTCTTAAAACAACGTTTTGCACGATTCCCTAGTCTTTATTCCTGCTATAATCCTAATGGCTTGCTTTTGTTTTCTAAATGCTCCTAAACTTGCCGGTGAGTTCCCCCAGAATTCTATTGCATAATTTATTAGTGAATGAAACATTGCATAATATACCTGAATTGTGAATTTGTATTAAGTGCTTGTTTTAATATCCTCAGTGCAAATATTTTGGAGTTTAGTTTTTTAACGAGTATTTTTACATGGTTTGACCAAATTAGATTTTCATTTATAGTTACTCTTAAAAATTTTGTTTCGCTAACTAATATTACTGGAAGATGGCTATTCTTTACTACATCTTTAATTTTATTGTTTTGTTTAGTGTGAAATAGCACGTAATTTGTTTTCTGTTCATTCAATAGTAATTTGTTATACCAAGATTTCATTTCTTCCATTGTTTTTTGAATGTTGGCTTCTAACTCGTTCACATCATTTCCCTTTACTATTGCGCTAGTATCGTCTGCATACAACAAAATCTTGATATTCTGTATATTTAATGGTAAATCATTTATGTACAAAAGAGAAAGCAGCGGGCCTAATATTGATCCTTGAGGAACTCCATATTTTAACGTCTTTAGAGTGGATTTGTATTTTCTTACGTTTCCTTCTCTTTCGTGGCTAATTTCAACACATTGCATTCTGTTTCATAAGTATGATTTCATAATTTCAAGCGCATTGCCCCATATCCCATAGTGTTCCATTTTAGAAATTAATATTTTGTGGTTTACCAAATCAAAGGCTTTTGTCAAGTCGTAAAACATTCGAAAGCATGAACAATGACAAGGGGTGTAAGGAGTAACCTTTTCAAAAGGCACTCGAGAGTCCAGCTCATTTCCACGTAGCACACCCTGGATTGTATTTTTCAGACTAACGAAGCTCTGGCATCTGGATTCACAACCAGTATAATCATGTGTGTGGCTTGTGCTGTGTTCTGTCAATTTGTGTTTATGATTGTCCTTCCATCTATTTCATTACATAACCATTCATCTTCATCTTCGTTATTAGCCAAAAATGGATGAAAATCGAAGTACATGTTGCGTGCGTCTGTTGACAAAATATCGACCTTCTAGTGTTGCCAGCTACGGAGATATGTGACAAAAATGGCGCTTTTTCACTCAACCCATAAAGTAGCCAGTCATAAATCCATCAAATGCTGCACATGATCAATATTGGTCGCAAATGACAGATTGACATGGCATCAGTCATCTTACTTACTTATTCCGATCCTCTTCTACCGATTGGTGTCGAGGTTTTGCAGAGAGCTCGCCATCTGTCACGATCTTCTGCCAACTTCCTTCACTCCACGAGATGTTCCTCCTGCTCAGGATATCCTTCATTCCCTCATTCCATGTCCTACGTGGTCTTCCTTCCGGTCTCTTGCTTCCCATACCTGTTTAGGTTTTCGACGTTCAGGCATTCTGCTGAGGTGTCCAAACCATCTGAGTTGTGCTTGCTCAACATCCTGATATATTGGTTTTGTGTTTAATATTATTCTGGTTGTTTGATTTCTGATTTTGTCCATTCTGGTCTTTCCCACTGTTCTCAAATATTTCATTTCTACTGTTTGTAAGTTTTGTTTTTGTTTTTCATTAATTATCCAGGATTCACTTCCATATATCAATGTTGGTACATACGTTGATTTGTACACAATCGTTTTTGTTTTTGACTTATTTCCTTTTTCCCTAAAAATCCTTTGTTTATGGCATAATACCGTGCGTCCATTTCGATCTGCAGCCGAGAGATCGGGAGAAGCGTGGCGGGCGGCGCTGACGGAGAAGCCGACATTTGCGGCCTGTAATGCCCGCTTATTTTTATAGACATATGCAGACATTTATATAAATATTGCAAAACGATCAATAACCTGTGTTATAACACGCAAAAGTTTTTCTGTAATTCATCCAAGTTCTGCTCTTATATACACAAATAAATACGCTATAGAAACGATGTTAAGAGCCACAGATAAAAAAGCATTTTAATCATGGTTTTGATCAGTAACGTCCTGCTTAAGTTTATATCCTTGAAAGAGTTTTGTGGCGATGGGAATCGTTTGGAGGTTTCGAATGTGCAACACTGTATCAGGATTACACTGCAGACGAAACCGATAAAAGTGAATGGTTTTCGTGAGCTTCCTCGCAATCCGAAATATCCGAGCTCGAGTTTTTTGTTCCTTCGCGACTGGATGAAGACAGAGTTGTAAATATAGTGGCGAGCAATGTAAACCAAGAGCGTGTTAATTTCGTACTGTGCGCAAGAGTGTTATTCTTGGATACTTGCAGTTACTTGTTTGTGTTATTGTAGTGTGTATGTGTGACGTGTCAGTGAGACGATTGGAATGCCAGCCGCAAGATTCACGTTAGAACAAAGATTTTTTATGTATGACACGTACCTACGTGAAAACAAACTCGTGTAGAGACGTGTGTAGGTAATTTGTACAGAAATTCCCATGCGTTTCAACTCCACACAGAGATACGGTTAGATATCTTGTCCTTAAATTACGAGAAACTGTATCGTTAAATTTTAAAACACCTAAGCAAAAACGACGGATTCTAACCGAAGCAAAACTCGATGATATTGGTGCAGCGTTAGAACGTTCTCCAAACAAACCTCTACGCCGTGTTTCACAAGAGGTGGGCGTGTCAAAATCATCGGCACATACAGTCACTAAGCTACTAAAATTAAAACCATACTCTTATAACACAGGTTAGTGCTCGTTTTGCAATATTTATATAAATGTCTGCATATGTCCATAAAAATAAGCGGGCATTTCAGGCCGCAAATGTCGGCATCTCCGTCAGTGCCGCCCGCCACGCTTCTCCCGATCTCTCGGCTGCAGATCGAAATGGACGCACGGTACAATCTGTTTGTATTCTTTATTCGAGTGTTTAATTCTTCTTCTATTTTTCCATTACTATTGATTGTAACACCTAGATACTTAAAACTTTGTACTTGTTTTAGTTCTGAATCTTCAGGGCTTATTATGCAGGGTTTTTCTATTCTCCCTATCCTTAACACAGTTGTTTTATCTTTGTTTATTTTCATATATTTCTTTGACATATTACCATTTATTATTTCTAAATTTCTTTGTAGGTTTTCTTTTGAATTTGCAAACAATACAATATCATCTGCATATAAAAGTTCAGATACAGTTACAGTTTTCAGTTTCCAATTTCCTACTTTGAATTGTCTCATCTTTGGTTTTATTTCTTTCAGAACATCATCCATCAGAATGATAAACAAGTATGGGGATAAACTATCACCTTGTCTTACTCCTGTTGTTATGAATTCCTCTGATCTGTTATTGCCAGTTCTGACATAGCATCTATTTGTTTTGTAGAAACTTTGTATTGTTTCTACTAATTTTTTTTTACATTGTTTTTCTTTAGGTTTTTCCATAGCTCTTGCCATGACACCCTATCGAAAGCCTTTTCCAACTCTATAAAGCATAGGTATAATTCTCTATTGTATTCTATAACTTTCTCTATTATTTGCCTTATTGTAAATATGTGATCTTGGACACCTGGTCTGAATCCACTTTGTGTCTCCTCTAATTTATCCTCTATTTCTTGTCTTAGTCTAGTTTCCAAAATTCTTCAATAGACTTTGCCAGGCTCACTGAGTAGTGAAATACCTCTGTGATTTCCGCATTCCCTGTTATCTCCTTTCTTATATATTGGTATTAGTATTGATATTTCCCAATCCTTCACTATCGTCTTTTCCTTCCATGCCACATTTATTATTCTGAGCAACAGATCTTCTCCTTCCTTTCCCATATACTTGATCATTTCTGGTGCAATGCCATCATGACCAGCTGCCTTTCCTAGTTTCATTCTACTAATAGCTTTATTTAACTCTTCCCATGTAATTACTTCTTGTTCTACATCTAGCATATCTGGTTCTTCAGGCCTTCTCTCCTCCTCCTCCTCTTCATTTGGTACGTTTCTTTCGTTTTCACTTAATAATTTTTGGAAGTAGTTTTTCCATCTTTTCATTATTTCTTCAGAATTTGTTAATAATTTCTTATTTTCATCATATATAAATTTTAAAGGGCAATCTTTTTGTTTCCTCATGTTCTTCAAAACTTTGTAAAAAAGTTTTTGATTTTCTTACGATTTTGCTCCATATTTCTTCGAAATTGATCCCACATTTCTTTCTTTTCCTCTTGAACCACTTTCTTCACTTTATCTCTCTGCTTTCTATATTTTTCAAATGCCTCCAGAGTACCCAGCGACAGGTATTTCTTCCATCTTTTATCTCTGCTTCTATTTCTGGATTCCACCAATTTGTTATCTTCTTTTTGCTTCCTACTCTAGATGTTCCACACATTTGTTCAGCTGCAGATATTATTGCCCCTTTCCATTTACTCCAGAGTTTTTCTAAGTCCTCTTCTCTTTCTTCTACTTGCTCATTCGCTAGTTCTTCTTTCACTTTCTTTCTAAATTCTTCTTGAACATTTTTCTCTTTCAACTTGTATACCTTTATCTTCTTTCTTATGTTGTAATTTATCGTTTTCTTCCTTCTATTCATCCTTGATGTCTTACTTTTAACCCATATGGTCATATCTAATATGAGAAGTTTATGATCAGTGTTTACTTCTGGCCCTCTTTTAACTCTTGCATCTCTTATGAACTTTTTCATCTCTCTCCGCACAATGATGTAATCTATTATAGATTTTTCATTTCTACTTGGTTCTTCTCTAGTATATTTGTGTATGTCTTTATGTATATACACAGTGTTGGTGATAATTAGATCATTTATTATGCAGAGTTCCAATATTCTCTCTCCATTGTTATTTATCACTTCTTCTCCATACTTTCCTATTACTTTTCCCCATCGATCAGTTTTATTTCCCACTCTAGCATTCATATCTCCTAGGATAATAACTTCTTTATCTATGTCTTCAATAGTTCTTTGTAGTATTTCATAAAACTGATATTTTTTGTTTAAAGTTTCATTCTCGTTAGGGGCACATATACAATCACTAGAGTTAATTCTTTCTGTTTTAAAATGTCTACTGTCATTATTCTCTCATTTATAAATTTCCGTCCCTTGGTATTTTCCTTTCTATCTTTATGTATCATACATGCCACTCCTGATCTTGCTCTTTCTTGTTTTGTTACTCCACTGTAGAATAGAAGAAAGTTTTCATCAAGTTCTTCAATTCCATTACCTTTCTTCTTTGTTTCTGTAACAGTATTTCACTTTTGTTTCCTTTATCTCTCTTACTAATTCACATTCTTTCCCATTTACACCCCTTACATTCCATGTTCCAACATTCACTGAGCCATATCCTCGCCAATTCGTCGTCATCGTGATCTGTCCGGCTTGCTCTCTTGTTCTTCTTTTAATCATTGTAGGTTCAAATGTGCAGGGGATTGGCCTACGGCATTTTAGCCCAGTGGAGTGACTGCCTCCTTTCTGCCTCTGGGCTTGCAGTGAGCATAGCTTGGTCGACCACAAGGAAAAAACCTTGGGGCGAAAAGTCCCCGCGCAGCTTTCCCTTCTTCCCTCCACCTCGGGTCATAAGGAAGCATGGTCCACTCTCCCCCTCCCCTACTCGCGGGAGTACGGTGCACAGGAGTCGCGGGTCTGCGCAGGTTGTTTTGCTCGTGGTTCCACTATAGCTGCTCTATGTTTTACGGGTAGAGTTAATGTTTTTCACTCCAACCCCCAACCTGGGGGGATCAGGATTTTCGGATGAGACGTCTAATTATGGCCCTTTGATAATTTTTTATGTCTTTTTCTCACTCAAAAGGCCATTTCTGGAAAACTTTTAACTCTGCCTGCTGCCAATTATAAATTTATCTGATTTTCTGTATGAAGTAAAGTGATAATGTTAAGGGGAGGAGGTACAGTTACGCACCAATTGTGCATTTATTTCAATATCGCCCGAATGGGCACTACTACTATAGGTCTCGCGCCACAACTTGAACTCTAGGGAGAAAGTATTCGAGTTGACCGCGGAGGCAGTGACAACCCTTATAATAATAATGAGTTCTCCGCCCTTCAAAAGCAGTGTTTCCAACCGCACTAAATATATATATTTCACTAAGGGCCCCAAATATTTTTACTTGCAAATTGTACTGCGTCGATGGTTGCCATTAGAAGCCTCTCCTTCCTTTTCCACTTCTAATCTTAGCATTATTAATAAAAATAGGAGCAGCTCCATTCCACATCTGAATGTCAGAAGTTATAGAAGGAATAACATGAATTAATTGTTTGGTAATAACAACTATTCAAAAAATTGCTCCATCAACACTACTTAGCTACATAGTTAATAATTTAAACATAATTTTTATTATCAGAATAGGGATATCAGCAATTATTGGAGCAATTGGAGGGTTAAATCAAACTTCATTACGAAAAATTATAGCCTTTTCATCAATTAACCACATATCATGAATTAACCTAAGAATAACATCAGAAGATAACACCTGATTAACATACTTATTCGTATACATCCTAATAACCTCTTCCGCTATTATGCTATTTTCAATAAACAAATCATGTTATACCACCCCCCAACTCTTCATACTGGGACTTCCTTCTATAAAAATAATAATATATAATATAATAAAGACCTTACAACGTCTTTGTCACACTGACACGTTTTGGCACCATGTGACGTTCGTTTATGTATGTCTCGTCTAAATAGTACACAGCTCTTCCAGTGTTTGGGCAGTCTGAGGAAATCGGCGCGCACAACAATAATATCTGGTTTCTCCATCAAAACCTCCTATTGGATCAGATCTTTAATAAGGAAAACAAAGATCGAGTAAACTTTCCATAATGTGACCCCAAATCGAAAATTGATTTTTCTCGCAACTTCTTTGATAGGTGTAGGTACTGTATTGTCCACAACGTAAGAATCTCTTACAAGCCTTCTAATAATCCCTTTTCACGGTTACTGGCGGAGTGGTTAGCACAGTGCGCTTCGACATCGTAGGTCCCGGGTTCGAATCCCGGCCTGGACATGGGTGTTCTTTGTGATTGTCCCTTCATCAGTTTCGTCTTATCTTCAGTCATCCTGATCTTCGCTATTAGCCAATAGTGACTGAAAAGCGAAGTAAAATAAATAAAATCAATCAATGAATTAATAACCCCTTTATCCAAATTGGATTCATTGATTTTGCTTATTTTACTTCGCTTTCCTGCCGCTTTTGGCTAATCGCGAAGATGAGGATGAGTGACGATATGATGATATTGATGAAGGGACACGCACAAGAACATTTTCATCTACAGGCCGAATCTACATTGGAATTTTGCTCCACCAGCCTGCCTTTTTCTTGACAAAACCCATATGGCCCCCTTGGATTTCCACTTTCCCCTGAGCTCAAGTTGTCGCGCGAGACCTATAAAGAAGAAAAAACCTGGGTGTATCAAGAGTATTAATTTATCTCCATGTTGCAAGTGAAAGCGTTTTTTATGTTAATTATTAAGCTGGACACGATATTTGAAAAATATGATGAATAAGAATTTTCGGAATCCCATGTATTCCTTATGGGGAATCAACATCTAGTTACGGCTAATCAAATGGAAGTTTCAACTTTTCCGCTTGGCAATCACTTCTTCAAACTGCCCTCTTCCCGTTGATATCATTTTTCTATTCCATCGGAAGTTTGATATTCCCAAGACGACAAATCAAATGATACTCCCATAAGCCCAATGCATTTATCTTTGCCTCCTACGGCCATATTGGCAGTGTTGCCAAACCTGATGCGCATAAAGGAGCTAAATTTCATATTAAATGAAGTTAAAACTGACTTTCAAGGAGCTAGATTTACGAAGTGCTTCCTAGAGTAATGTTAGTTGTCAAATGGGTGGGGCGCTGCTATTACCGTTAACTCTAAATTGATGACAATTTATTCTTAGTTTCCATCATCTAGATCCGGCGGCATCACCCATCTCATGGTCGTATGAAATCGAAAATAAAGAATTCCCTGATAACAATATTATGCCAATTTCACGTCAACACGGCGCTATAAAAAAAGAAGTAGCTGGGGATATAAGAGGGGGTGGGGCGACGCAGTCAATATAACAATATCTCGTCATGTGCAAAATGTATAATCATGGCAAGAGGTGGTCTATGTGAGCCGAAACCAGTGATGACATCATAGTGGGGCACGTGGGTAGACGCCCCAGTTCACAGCCAAACGAGTGCACGAAAGAGACAGATCTGGCTCCAAGAGAGCTAAGTTTGCAACGCTGCCATTAGGGAAGAGCCGCGTGGAGACTGTCCCGCATGCCCTTAAGCATTGAAAAATATATCGATGGATGAGGTTTTATAATGCAGAAAACCCGGTGTAAATATCTCTTATGGTTTTCATGATATAAATTTTCAAAGTTTTTTGTTGCGCAACTTTTGAAACACTGTAAAATAAAGCAAATCAATCGCCCAGTCCTGAACTGTGATGAAACGAATGACCTAAGTACTCCATGAACGCCATACTATACAATCAGGTTAACTCGTAATGTGAATTGTCGCATGGTGGCATCACCAGAATCTTCCCTCATCCATCCAGTTCGCTCCACTAAAAAGAGAAGAAAAATATGAACAATACAGTTTATCCCAAGTATATACAATTTTCTATGATATTTAGAGACATACCAACTATGGCTGCCGTTCCATTCTCACCCCCTTCTGCAATCCTGCTGACTTTTTTCCTGGGACCGTTATTGTTACCGCCTCCTCCGAGTTCACATGAACAGATTGCAACTGTGCCTCGACTCGAATGGCGTATTACGACTCTGTCGCAGAAATTTTCACAGCCGTGTCGTTCCACTTCGCTGCCTCTTGACCTTGGAACCACATTGCTGTGTTTGTTTGTATTTGACTTATTTTCGTCGCTTTTCTGCCACTTTCGGCTAACTGCGATCTCGACGATGAGAATGGATGATGATTAGATGCGGTATTTTAGTTCAACCCATATGCCTAATTCATGTAAAGAGCATGTGGCGTAAGGCCCCTTGATAAACGTGTAACACCATACACTACATTTCGAATCGTTCTAAAGGTCTTAACAAATTTTCTACATATTGTACGGATTCGTGCAGGATGTTTCAATCCTTTATTTCTAGCATGTTAAAATTCGTCCTAGTGATGAGTTTATTCAGTACGCTTTATACATAGGCTGTAACTAGCAGCACCACTTCACAGAAACCACATGCGGTGAGCCGTTAGGTGGTATGTTCAATGTAGGTGGTGCCGCCAAGTGAGGGTGATAATTCGAAAAATTGTAAATGGATCTCTTAATTTGAAGCAATTTTTGTATTTTGGTATGTGTAGCCATATTCGAATTAAATTGCAAAACTACATTGCATGATTATTGTAATTTTGTAACAGGCGGAGAAAATATTATTTGTTTCATTTCTCGTGTTCCACTGGAAAATCATATGAATATAATCTACTAAATGTACACTCAGCATACACATTTGAAAGTCTCACCTGCTTAGTATAGAGGTTGCAACTTACATAAATTGAATTCCTGTCAAAAGAAAGGATTTCTTTGTAATTTCTGTATTGTGTTTCGTGGTCAACCCTGGCGATGGAATGAGTGGGTAACTTGACGTTGTAGGCACTCGAGCCATTCAACGAATCCATTGAGTTGTTCAATAGAAGTTAACACTGCGTTTAAACTGACCCGTTTTAAGCATCCGCATTGATCCGCAGCTTACATTGTTTGAATATGCAAGTTAATGGAAACTGATTGAATGCCGTGTAAACATTACAAGTAAAAGATTACTTTTTTAAATAAACAAAAAACAAAAAAACACACCTTGTTTACCAGGTTCGTGCAGTCACCATAGTGAATAATCAACTGTGGACAAGAATGCTGCCCGAACGAATGTTGGATTACTGTTGTTAATGCAGTATGTAGGGAGGCCAAGGCCCAGGGTGGGCTGTAGCACCATGGATGATGATGATGAATGCAGTATCTTAAAAATCAAGCTGATGGGAAATCGTTAGCAAAATCGGAGAGCAGAGTTCGCAATACCGGCTCTTTGTATAATTTTTGTTATTTGGCATTCGCATTACCACTCCACCCACCCCAATGAACCTCGTAATAAGCAGAGCCTAGCTGCATGCTAATTACATGATAATCGACAGTTGTTGAGACATGCTTGAGTGGCAATCTTCGTTAGCGTGTGAAATATTGGATCTCAATGAAGCGAACTTGTTTTAATGTATTGATTATCATTAATGCATTTTATTATTAAACTTTTGAAAAACGTTGATTAGCAGACCTGTTTATTCCAGGGTTGTTAAAGGCCCAGGCACCCATACATTCTAATGGGTTCCGCAACAGGACAGGAACATTTTTTCTCGCACAATTTAAATTCGGTCCAATTTGCGTATTGTTTCATTTCATTACGGAACTTGGACCGGATTTTAATTGTTCCGGAAAAAGGTTTCCTGGACCGTATTTAAATTGATCAGGAGCGGGCCTCCCCGATGGCGCAGTGTTAGTGTCGTCGCCTTGTAAGCAAGGGGTCCCGGGTGGAGGCACATAGTGGTTCGGATCCCACTTTAAACTGTAGGTCCAGCCCCGATTAGCCTTACTGTGCATAAAGTGGACTTAAAACACCAACTCAATCAATTAATCAAAAAATTGATCCGGAAAATAGGTTCTTGGACTGTATTTAAATTGATCCGAAAAAAAGGTTCCTGGGCCGTAGTTGAATTCGTCCGGAAAAGTGGTTCCTGGACCGAATTGAAATGCTTTAAACATAAAAAAATGTTATTTACGGTCTAGAACCCATTTACACTTGCAGATTTTCTCTCCCAAACGGGAATTGAATTTATTTAAAATTCCTGGACCTCTAACAACCCTGGTTTTTATTTCCCCTTTGGTTGAAGACATTGAAACCGCTGTGAAAGAAGATACACCGCGAATCGAAATCGCAGAGTATTTCCATCCCATGGAATTTTGCAACATGTTTGCGTAACTATTATCTTTTGCATGGTTTTTGAGAATTAGTTCAGTTGTACCGTAGTAAAGTATCGATAAATCTAACTTGATGAAGCATGCTACCAGAGAGCTCTTGTGTTGCCTCCTACACTCGCCTGTGCACACCAACCGGATCACCTGTATGTTCAGTGCATGCAAAGTAGGCGTGTTAGATTCAGTCAAACCAGTTGCTTGTGACCTTTCGCATAACGCTTCTATGCTGAGTTAAAATGCAGCATTCCGAACTACAGTGGAACAATGTCGATATTCTTCGACAAAAGGGGAAACAACTTGATTGTTTCGCATATGCACAGTGAAGCTGTAAATTTGTGACAGGGCTAGTAGTTTCGAATCGGATAATAAATTGTACAAATTATGAACATTACTTCATGAAAACGTACAGGACGAGTAGGGACCCGTATTTTAAATTATAATGGACTGGAGGAGCTCCAAAATTTCAAATGGTAAAGGCAACCAAGTGACACATCGTTAGGTAGGTCTCTTAACTACAAACAACTTTTATAATTGAAACACATAAGGAATAAAAACACACAAGAAATAGAAATTAAGTAAGTATATGTGAAGGAGGCAATGAGGCAAATGAGCCACGGTGTCAGTATTCGTAGATTAACATCTTAATTTGTTGTTTAAATTTGGCCAAATTTCTCTCCTTTTTCCAGGCTACAGGCAGTTGATTCCACGCCTTACTTGCCAGCGATGATATGGATTTTGATCCGTATCTTGCCTTGTTACATTTTGGTACTCGGATACTATTGGTGTTATTAGATCGCAGATTGGGATAATGCATGTTACTACATATAATTACCTTGCCGCTTAGTAAGTGGTTGTAAGTAACCTATGTTTTTTTTTTTTTTTTAAAAAGGGAGAAAAACCGCCCCAAAGGAGCTCGCGGGGG
Source organism: Lepisma saccharinum (assembly GCF_977018435.1). Classification (NCBI taxonomy): domain Eukaryota; kingdom Metazoa; phylum Arthropoda; class Insecta; order Zygentoma; family Lepismatidae; genus Lepisma; species Lepisma saccharinum. The sequence continues at coordinate 67,683,823 of NC_139230.1, forward strand.
TGAGTGGTGCCCGACCTAGGTCAACCGGCAACCACACCGAAATGCGCAGACCTCGCCTGAGACACTAATGTACTATCCGAATACATTATAGACCCATGTTCGGTCTTTTGCCTAGGCGTAGTCTTCCCCTCAGAATAGATCCGGTCAAGCCGGATTTCTCCCTTGGGGAAACCTCCATTTCATGCAGGCATGCTCTAGTAACGAACTACCTACAGGATATTTGGTATCATGCTTCCTGGTTTATAGTCTTGTTAAAGAAGACTTTTACCAAGTGTCGAAATTAGAAGTAGTTCAAAAGACTACAAAAGTCAATCTCGCTTCCACGTAGTACACCCCGGTAACTGCATTGTTGCAGGCTGACAAGGCTCTGGCGCCTGGACCCAAAGCCATTATAATCCTCTGTGGAGCTTGTGTAGTGTTGTCCATATCTGTTTGTGATTGCTCTTTCATTACAATCATCTTATCATTTAGGCCTTCCCGATGGCGCAGTGCGTATTTCTGACAGTATGCAAAACCTACTACCGGCACCTTTTCTCATGAATAGGATAACAATTAATAACAGTTTGTGTTAATGAATGAAATATAAACAATCAAGCATAAGCGTGCAATTGTCAAGATGAATTTAACTTTGAATGTTATTATTTTTATCGTCAAACTTATCAACACCTTTCTACCAAATAAAACAATAACAAGGAAATGCTACTTGCAAGTACGATAAAAAAAACACCAGTTCAATCCATTTGTACTAAAAGTCGCAGAGAAATGCAATATATGAACTTACCTGAAAAGACATGTTCACCCCACCGCTCTGTACTGTTTGTTTTGTCATTAATGTTGGCACGATTTATTCTCGCCATGACGGGCGTATTCTAATCAACAATCGGAAAATTCTGTGCCATGAATTGCACCTTTTGTTCTTTCTCGGAAAGTTCTAGGATAAACGTGAGTGCCTGTTAGACCTAAACACATAATATTGCACAAAGTATGCCATCGTAAACAAGGTTCAAATCTCCCGCCGCCTGCTTGAATTCCGAATGTTTACACGAACCCGTCACAATCATGGCTGCTCGATCCCACAATGCAACAGTTTGTGACGTAGGTGAAACACACCTAAGTTTGCAAAGTTTATTGTAAGAATCCCAGCCGCTCATCGTAGTACAACGTACTGTCTTGACGTGACGTTAACTCTTTTTTTCTTAGAAGCCACCTTCAGGAAGAGGTCGTATTATGCTCACTAGAACTAAGCATTCATTCAAGGAAGAGGAAACCGTGGCTGAGTCGACCGGTTTGTATAAAGCTCTGTGGATAGGAGAGGTGGTGCCGTTGACCCAATAAAGAGAAGGGGGGAGGAAACGTCGAATAAAAGATGAGAATGCCAACTTTCACCGCGCAGGCTGAAATTTGAGCGAAGCCGTAATGTTTACGTTCCTTTGTCTAAAATAATTGTCAGCGATCTCTTGACGCCAATATTCAATATTGTCTTCAACTACTCCAGAGGAGATTTTGCAGGTTTTTGGTACATTTGTTAATTTTGGAGCCGAATTTTTGATGCACACTCATTAAAAGAAAAAGTTATTTTAATAAAATAATTGGGGGTGATTGCATGTCACAGCGCGCTACGACGCCAGGGTTCTCGGGTTCGAATCACGGCATGGGTGTTCTTTGTGAATGTCCCTTCATCATATCATCACTCATCCTCATCTCCGAGATTAGCCAAATGTGGCGAAAAGCGACGCTAACTAACATAAATCACAAATCGCTTGGGATCGTTACAACCTAGAAGTGTCCGTGACTGTACGTACAGTCGTTCGAATCCTGCTATGAATTTAACCTGAATTTAATTTGCTCTCTAGCATGACAGCATTGTCTTTACTTCAACAGAAAGAGTGTATACATCGAACTGTCCTCCACATTTTTGTCTTCCGAATAGTTTAGTGGCTAACCTTGTAATCGATTCCCCCATTGGACCCAACATAAAACTACAGGCCCAGTCCCGATATTTTTTTTTACCAACAGGATGAGATTTACTCGAAGGTTGCGAATTCAAAACACGGGGAAAGCCGTTGTAACCGATGTTTGCGGTGGGTTTTCCTTTAGTCGCACCAGGCGAATGAAGGAATTGTACAGTCCTGTTCAGAAAAAGTGGCACATTCTTCAACTGCCAAACCTTTTAAAATGTGCCACTTTATGCTTACATGGGCTAATCGGTGATGGACCTGCAGTTTAAAGTGGAATCCAAATTATTGTAGAATGTACATGGTGCCATTCTTTCTACTCCTTTTCTCATATTCTCTCTGGCGTATACCTAACGATGCAAATAAACAACGATAAATAGTCAGAGCCAAAGCCGGCAGCACTTTCAGAATGCATATTCGCCTAACGTACAGTCAGGTTCAAAGATATGTGGATGAAAATAGCCCATTACTATTTTCTTTCACTTTCCTTTATCATTATGAGCGTAAACGGTATAGTTTTGTGTTGGGTGTGCTTTACTGACTGTTTTGTTTCACCTTTTGAAACCCACATTGCCCAAAACAAAATAAATAAATATGGGGGTTTCCGGTGTCTTTGAACTCGATTTTTTCTAAAGATACTTGAGGCACGCATCAAAGTGACTAAAGTTCAGGAAGCGTAAGGTGCGCCTTCTGACAGGTTTTATTAATATGGCAGCGTAACTTTGAGTTTGAGGGTGCCAGAGAATAAACGTGAAGTACTGAAAGTGAAAAAAAAAAACGATAAGTCTTGTGTTTGTCGTAAATGTAGCACACACTGGTATTTGTTACACAATGCGGTATCAGCAAGAACTAACAACTTAATGGGCCTGCTTCATGCAGTGTGCTGCCGTATCTGTTGCAGTTGGAGTGGCAGTGTTTTCCTGGAACATGCAACTGATGGAAGCCAGAATGGCATTGTTGCGTAATCGGAACTCTGTTGCGTCACAGCTGCTAACTTTCTTGGCAACAATTCAACTTTAATTTAATGATTTGTAAAAAAAAAATGGTAATAATAAAAGGTGAAACATGACTTTTGAAATATTACTCTGCTCCCCTCCCCGTTCTAGAAGTGGAAATTGGCCTCCCTCATGGCGTAGTGGTAGCGTCGTTGCCTTGTAATAAAGGGATCCCGGGCTCGATACCCGGTGGAGGCACATAATACAGTCGTTCGGATCCCACTTTAGGTCCAGTCCCGATTAGCCTTTCTGTGCATAAATTGGACAATCAATCAATCGAAGTGGAAATTCGTTGCTGGGGGAGGATGCTTTGGGAAGTTGGAGGAAATGTGGGGAGGGGTTGTTTGTATGGATCAACATGGAGAAAAGTGGGGGATGCCTATACAAATTATCCAAGTGGGGGATACTTTATGGGAATTTTCTTAACTGGTGGACTGTATCCCCCACGGTCCCCCTACGTTGAGCATTGCTGCCCCCTCTGAGAAACAACCCTGAGTGCGCCCTTGTATGTAATAACTAGCTAAATATGTTTCTATTCTACACGTAGTTCGTCGTGCTTGAAAGCAGTATACAGGGTGTTTCCGGGTTGATGATGCAAACTTTCAGGGCACATGTATCAATTTGAGATAAGCAACCCTGGTCCGGAAACGACTTAGTCGAAAGTTATAAACGAAAATCGGTGGATGAAGATGTAATACTTTTATTACCTGCACAAGTTTCACAAGCTGCTACATTCACAACAGTTGTTCAAAGTGGCGTCCCCCGGCTTCCCTGCAGGCACAACATCGTCGCTCAAAGTTCTGGCGTACCCGTTGGAACAACCCCAGGGTCGTTCGAACAATGTCGCAGGAAGCGAGACTGCAGAGGATCTCCTCGCAAGAATTCTCGCTGTTTGGGTACGCCAAAACTTTGTGCGACGATGTCATGCCTGCAGCGTAGCCGGGGGGACGCCACTTTGAACAACTGTTGTGAATGTAGCAGCTTGTGAAACTTGTGCAGGTAATAAAAGTATTACATTCTCGCGTATAACTGTCGACTAAGTCGTTTCCGGACCAGGGTTCCTTATCTGAAATTGATACATGTGTCCTTCTCCATCATCCCTGAAAGTTTGTATCATCAGCCCGGAAACACCCTGTATATATATCTTCAATGCACATAGTGGGAGCGTTGTCCGCGCTCGTAGAGAGAGGTCAGTCCGCCACTGATGTGATCCATGTGAGAGTCTCATTATGAGCAACTGAGAAGTTTGTTAAAGTAATCAGAAAATATACTTTTTGCCAGGCCCGGATTTAGTGTGACCTCAGGGGTTGGAGGCTGGTGTGAATACCGGTGTGGGTCTCCACCTTGGGAAAAAAAAATACTTTGATGAGGGCAACAAAATGACAAAAAGAACGAAATATTTTAAATATGTTAAAATTTAACTAATCATGACGCATAACTTGCCTTAAAAGTTGTAATTTTATATTGGAGGAGGAGGAGACTCACGATATTGTTAGCTCCGGCCCATCGCATATGTATACAAATCCAGGCTTGGTCCTTGCTTTAATGTTTATTTACTTGATTTGCACAGCAAAAGTTACTCTTCTCTCTTCTTTTTTGTTATGCAGTTGGCACTGGGTTCTGTCGTGGGCCAAGGTAAGCATGAAGTAGTCCGCCCACTGTTCATTCACATTGTGCATCGATATATCAGGCTGGATAAAACTTAAAAGGGTTGCTCGTGGGTGGATGGGTATTTCTTCACATTTTCATTTTTTTTTCCCCTAGTGGTAGAAAGTAACTCGACGAATCGTTCCAATTAAGTTAAATAACACTGCATGAAGGAGACTCTAGTGATCGCATATCAGAACCCAGTTTAAACCACGCACCCATCTAGATCTAGGAACAAATTCTAGAATTAAAACATAAGCACGCCTGATAAAGTTGCATTGTGTTTCCCTTCTCCGGCAACAATAATATGTTCAAGCTGCTGACCAGTGCTCGAAATGGGACGATTTGCATTCGTTTTTCTTTCTCTTTTTTATTTTCCCTCTGACTACTACAGACTAGTGAAATGACGCGCTTTTTAAAATTAATAATAGTTAGTATTATTTTTATTTTTGCTGTTTGTATCAATTTCGTTAATTTTGCTTTTCAAGTAATATCTTTTTTTACTTCTAAACGTGCGGTTAACTTCTCGCTTTATTCTATTATAATTGTTTAGATTTGTATCATCAGAGTTATTTAACCACCTAAGTCTAGCCTGATTTCTTATTTCTCTTAGATTATGACATTCATTATCAAACCATGGCTTACTTTTTCTCGGTTTATGGTATCCTATACTTTCTTTAGCTGCTGATTCTATTGCATTACGTATGTGCTCCTAATTCTTATTTACGTCTGTTTCATTTATATTTTCATCATCATTTAAATCCTGCAAAACATCAAATCTATTTGACAGTTTAATTTGGTAATCTTTCTTAATTCTTTCATCAGTAAACTTTCCTGTATCAAATTTTATAACTTTTAGATTTTGTTGCTTATGATTTATCACTGAGAGTCTTTCTCTTAATTTAGCAATTACTAAATAATGGTCACTGGCACAGTCAGCACCTCTATGTGTACGAACGTCAATTATACTAGTATGCCTTCTCTTATCAATGAGAATATGATCTATCTGATTATGAGTTTTACCATCTGGAGAAGACCAGGTATATTTATGGATATCTTTATGTTTAAAAGTGGTACTTTTCACAATTAAATTCTTTGAGGTTGCAAAAGTAATCAATCTTATACCATTATCATTACTTAATTCATGAAGACTTTCTTTACCAATTGTGGGTTTAAATGTCTCTTCTATGCCAATCTGTGCATTACAGTCACCTAACAGAATTTTCACATCATACTGAGAAAATTTATCAAAGACCTGTTCTAACTCTGTATAAAAATCATCTTTAGTATTATCATCTTTATCTTCGGTTGGTGCATGTATGTTTATTAAAATAATTTTACACCACCTACCCTGTAAAACTGCATATGATATCCTATCATTAATAAATTCTACTGTTTTAAGAGCCGAGATAATTCTATTATTTATGAAAAAGCCTGTTCCAAAATTATGATTTTCAGTACCACCATAGAAAAAAGTATAATTTTTAGTTTTACAATTCCCTTCTCCTGGCCACCTAACTTCCTGGACAGCTACTACATCTAATTTATACTTAACTATCTCATTAACTGTACACTGAAATGCCCCAGGCTGGTAAAGGCTCAGAACATTCCAGGTGCCTAATTTAATATCCTTATTCCTAACGTAGATCTTTTCCTTGGTCCAGTGACCTCCCAAAGTAGTCCCCACCCGGAGATCCGAACGGGGGACTATTTTACCTCCGGAATATTTTACCTTGGGAACATCCATGGCCTTATATTGCTGATTCTTGACATGGCTTTTTACAGTGCAGGGTTGTCAGCTCTACGCCTAACCCCCAATATGAGTGGAGGAACTACTACAGAAGACAAACACAAACACATTAGACAGCACAACTACTACACAAGACACACACAAACACATCACAACTATAACACAGTATAAACACAAACACACCACAACGGCAAGTGGCGAACAAAGTTTTTTTTTTTTTTAAATAAAGGCTAATAAAATACTATCTTCGGTCAATCATGTCTGAAACACGCTTGTTTCCATTTTATGCAAGATAGCATTATACGAAAAAGAATATTACATGCATAGGTAAATTTCCCTGTGCATATAGCACCATGTCATGCGGGTAGGGCCATACACATTCTCGATCTCGGGCATTTTGGAGGTGATCAGCACCACTCTCCGGTCGCCTTTACCTCCCAGGGTTGCCCCCAGGTACCCATTAATTTGAGGCTGGGTGAACCACAGAGCCGCTTTATGCGGGGATAACGCACGAAAGAATTAAGACCTTAGATCACCCACATTGGAGATACGGGAATATTACATGTAATTCTTTTTAAAAATCCAATCATGTATCAGATACCTACAACGGTATACATATGAAGTCAAGCCTTCATTTCTTTCCTAATGCTTGTTACATTTAAGGTACGTTTAAGAGAGAGAGAGAGAGTTTTCATAAAATATAATAATAATATAAAATCAGTGTCACATTTTTTAAAGTTTAACTGTGGTCGAGCGAGATATCCTTTTGTGCTTAATAGTATTGAAATAGCATAACAAGTCTCATTATTTATTTTATAGTTTGATGTTTTACTTAGGAATATATTGATTTTCAATTTCCCGTTGCTGCCTAATGACGGGAGTTGGGGGGGGGGGAGGTTCGAAAAGGAGCGGCATTTTCTGCCACCGCCCGGGGCGGCAAAATGATTAGCGCCGGGCCTGGTCCACTGTACAAAACCCAGAGCTTTGTTGTATGCTTTCCTCATGCCACTTTCCTTGCCACTTGAAGAGGGTGTGCATTTTTTTTTAAGTTATATTCTTTCCCAAATACAGAAAAACTAGAACGCTTATAGCTAACTCGAGGTTAAATGTAACATCCAGTAATGTAACAACTGTTTAATATTCAAAAGAGGGTGTGCAAACTAACCTTTTTACTTTGTGGGATAGGGTGTTGCATCCAATAAATCTATTGTTCGATTCAGTTGCAAAGAAGACATACATATACCCTCTTGTAATAATACTAATTTGGTATGTTTTAAGACTTTTCTCCCTCCCTAGATTAATTGCAATGATACAAGTGAACACTGAATTTATCAAATCAATGAAGGAACATACTTAGGATTTGAATTTTATCCCAGTATTTTAGCTACACTCAATGTTTTATTGACATTCTGGGGCAAACTTTTAACGAATGAAGTTTTTTTTTTCAATTTTTCAAATTATATAATTTTTTATGATGAAATATTACATGTATATCAAAGAAGAGTGCATAGAACTGCACTGTTGAAAACTCGTACTAAATTCAAGGTCTCATTTACTAAATATGTGACCATAAAACTCAGGTTTTCACATGAAAGTTCTTTACCATGTTTATTAATAAATATAATTAGTTATAAAAATTACTGATATAAATAAAATATGTATATGTTTTAGGCATTAATTTAAACAATGCATTTCTACCCAAATATTGCTGTCAATTTTCTTTATTTGTTTAGTTACTCTGTTTCAATTGTTTGTAAATTTTAAAATTATGTCAGTAGTAAAGTAATATTGATTGCCCTGACTGCCGCAAATGCTCTGTTAAGTTAAGATCTATTTTTATAAAATTCGAAGCTACAGATTTTAATTTACTAATTTAATTATTTCTCTTTCTCTCAGATTATCTATTTGAAGAAAACACCAGAAGAAGCTTACAGACCACTAGTGGGAGGAACAAATCCACCTTTCTTGCCATTTAGGTAAAGTAATAAAGTTTTTAATATTTTTTAATTACTCTTGTTGTATTTTCTGAGTTATTTTATTCATATGCATAATTTAGTAGCTTGCTACACACTTGAGGAATTCTGTTACATGTTACATTAGAGGAGTCCCACACCGTGGCCGTGCAGTCTAAGGCGTCATGCTTTTGGCTGTGGCTATGGAATGCACACAGGTTCGAGTATCCTGGGGGAAAACCTAACAACTTTTCTCCTAAGATGTCTACAATGACTGGGGGTTTGTCATGCTGACCACACGTCACCCTGTAACTGGTTCGATGATCTCTCACCCAGGCAGGTGGGAGAGAGGCCAGCAAGCAGTTGGTAGGTAGACCCTGGCCCTCATGGGCTGTTGCACCACAGGTTATTTATTATTATTTTAATTAGGTATCTGTCAATATTGCAATAAATTGTTTGCACATCTATTTAGAAACTTTTTTGCAGCAATTATTGACACTGATCTTTGTAATAATTTGATTTGTGTACCCATTATTGTTTTATCTGAACTAACGTCCTGTATTTTTTCTTGCACTATTTTATACCTTTCATCAGAATACATGTACAGATTTTAATTATACCCCCTGATACACTTTAACAGTGTCACATGAATGTGTCTGTTTTTTGGGGGCTTCCAAAATCCAAAATGAACCCACAACCTATCCCTTTCCACACACACACACACACACATATCGGACCCTCTCCGATGGTGTGGTGGTAACGTCGTTGCCTTGTAATCAAGGGGTTGCAGGTTCAATACTGGGTGGAGGCACATGTAGTTTCGTATCCCACTTTTAACTGTAGGTCCAGTCCAGATTAGCCTTCCTGTGCATACAGTGAACTTAAAACCAAAACCCAACATATGTGTGTGTGTATGTACACAAATGGCTTTTAATGGAGTGTTGAGTTCCAACAGCTCCAGTGTTTGACCACTCTTGAAACTCTATGATTTTGGCCTGCTTTTCATCTTCCATGTGGGTTCACCAACTATATTTGGTAGAAATAGGGTGACCAGACACATACATTCAAAAAAGAGGACAGAGCATGGCGAAAAAGTAGGACAAAGTCATAAAAAAGAGGACACCATAAAAAATTGCAACACATTTGCTATTACTCATAATTTAAGCAATATAAAAAAATCTTACCAACATTTTCCTCACAGATACTTTTCAGGTGATCTCTTTCAATAACTTCCTCTTACCTTTAAGCAACGAAAGCAATCTCCTAATCAGTTATTTAACAAATGACAAAGAATATGTAACAATTAAGATTTGCTTTAACTCATTTCCAAAAACCGAATTAAAATTTTAGGTAGTTTAGATTGGGTAGAGAAATATGATTTTAATGCCACAAACATTTCTAGCACTCTTTCAACAGCAGGGAACAGTGACAGCCACTTTACACTTTACCTCATATTCATTTCGGGATATTTTCTTCCAAGACCATTGTTGAATTTACACTTTCGTTCGTTATTTCATGAAAGTAAATATTACATAATAATCAAAATTCTCGCTACGCGTTTCTGTATCACCTATGTATAACTCGAAAAGGAACTGGCCGACCTCCATGGTGGAGTGGTTAGCACACCGCGTCACAATGCCAGCAGTCCCAGATTTGAATCCCGGCCTGGGCATGGGTGTTCTTTGTGAGTGTCCCTTCATCAAAAGCATCATATCATCGCTCATACCCATCTTCGCGATTAGCCAAAAGTGGCAGAAAGCGAAGTAAAATCAGTCAATCGAAAAGGAACTGCACAGACAACATGCATTCCAGCAGTCTCAGAGGGTGAAGCAACGAGTTAGAACTTACAATAATAGTAATGACTAGGGTGTGGAATTTTGCCTATTTGCCTTTTTAATTCCTTTGTAGTAAAACATAGGCATTAATGTTTAAAGTTCGTTTCATGGTATTTCTAGTCCAAAAACGCATTTTTATAGTGCCTATAAATGCCTATTTTGCTTAGTCGTGCCAAAAAATTGTTATTCTGCAATTTTTGCATACTTCAGCTTTTCTTACGTGCCTTTGGCTTTCCCTACACTGAAGAAGGCGTTGTTGATGTTGTACTGACTGATATCTGGTATTCGCCAGATTTGCGGGGCTCAATTGGAACCTTGAATAAAATAATTTTTTTTGTTAGAATGTTGCAAATTTTTTTTCATGATTTGTTCAAATTAGCACAGTCATTAGCACAAGCTATTTTTGTGAGAAATAATTAACTGACGATTCTCAGCAAATGTGAATTTCGATCAAAAGAGTATTAATAGTTTATTAATCGTTAGCACACTTTTATGTATAAACTGAAGTGCTAATACAGTATAAGTGTGCATTGTAAGAAGAAAATTGAAATAAGTTCACATTCAGTGCCTATTTTAATGCCTTTTTTAAAATTTTAGGGTGCCTTTTTAAGTGTCTATTTTCATCATTTTGGTGCCTATAAATCCGCACCCTACTAATGACTCTGTCGGGAAAGTGATCGTGTTCAGCTCTCAGATGCTAGGTGACCATTGCTCGAATACTAAGGTGCCCCAAGTGCACGTTATCAGGGTGGCGACAGACCTGGAAAACCTGGAAAACCGGGAAAAGTCAGGGAATGTGAGGTGTCAAAAAAAGTCAGGGAAATGTCAGGGAATTTCGTCATCATTGACTTTTTTTATTTATTTATTTATTTAAAGATATCGTAATGGAACTCTGCACGGGAACAGAAAATCTCGTTCGTAAGTTTGAGCCTTAACTTTTAGGCCCCTCTTATGCGCAACACAACCATGGCGCCAGAAACCATTGGTGGCAGGAGGAGAGAGAGAGAGAGAGAGATTTCTCTCGCCCTGGCTTCTCGGCGGGAATTTTAAATTCGAACACTCTTTGGAGGAAAATTGTTATAACTCGGGCACTATGGGAGAAATGTACTTCGGATAAGTTTTGTTTTTCAGCTAAAACATCAGCGCATGCAACCGTGTACAATTCAGAACACCAAACCGAGGAAGGGGTTTAGGGGGGTCACATCCCCCGAATTTCAATGAGAAAAACATAAAAATCTGAAGTTTGCCCCTTCTTCTCCCGCTATTTTTGGGAGAGGGCTCAAACTTTAGTATTCTTTTCAAAGAATGGACATTTGTCAAGAGAACGTAACATGTTTCATGTTTCATACAACTTGAATGATAAGCCAAAATGTGATTTTTTTGCGAAAAATAGGTAATTTGCTTTTCTGGAGGTAAATTGTTATATAACTGGCACTGTGGGAGCAATCTACTTCGCATAAATTTTGTTTTGCAGCTAGAACAGAAGAGCATGCAACTGTGTACAATTCAGAACGCCGGACCGAGGAAGAGGGGCTTGGGGGGGGGGGGGGGCGACCCCCGAATTTCAATGGAAAAAACATAATCTGCAGTTTGCCCCCTCTTCTCTCGTTATTTTGGGGAGATGGCACATACTTTAGTATTCTCTTTTAAAAAAAGTACGTTTCCAAAGAGAATGAAACATGTTTCATGTTTTTGGGTGAATAATAATAAGCCAAAATGTGAAACTCAGTTTTTTACGAAAAATAGGTAATTTGCATATTGCTCAAAAAATTGTTATAACTCGGGCACTATGGGAGCAACCAACTTCGGATAATTTTTATTTTGCAGATAAAACATCAGAGCATGCAACCGTGTACTATTCAGAACGCCGAACCGAGGAAGGGGGGTTTGGGGGGCGCGGCCATCGAATTTCAATGAAGAGACCATAAAAATCTCGAGTTTGCCCCTCTTCTCCCGTTATTTGGGAAGAAGGTGCGAACTTTAGTGTTATTTTCAAAGAATGGACATTTGTCAAGAGAACGTAACATGTTTCATGTTTCATACAACTTGAATGATAAGCCAAAATGTGATTTTTTTAATTTTTACGAAAAATAGGTAATTTGCATTTTTGGAGGAAAATTGTTATAACTCGGACACTATGCACTATGGGAGCAATCTACTTCGGATAAGTTTTTTTTTTTTTTTTGCAGTTAAAACATCATAGCATGCAACCGTGTATAATTCAGAACGCCGAACCGAGGAAGGGGGCTTTGGGGGCTCGACCATGGAATTTCAATGAAAAAAAAATCTGGAGTTCGCCCCCTCTTCTGCCACTATTTTGGGGAGAAGGCGCAAACCTTAGTATTCTCTTCAAAGAATAGACGTTTCCAAAGACATTGAAATATGTTTCATGTTCCTGTGTGCCATACAAGTTGACGGCGCCACCTGCTAAAAACGCCAACAATTTGCATTTTATGCCAAATTCGCATTATTTCGATATTTCGAACGTGCGAAAAATGTGTCCAGACATCACTGCACAGACAGGACAGAGAGTGGCGTTAATTTCATTGCAATACTAGTGTTGCAGTAAATTTGAGGTTGGGAGCATGCACTTGCCAATTTTTATAACGTTCACCAATGCAGATTTATGTTTCACTTTTTCGTGATAGTATTCAATATATATCCCATTTGGTTGGATTCTTCTTGATATCTAATAGTGCAATGTCATTGTAAACGTATGTTAACTTGTGCGAAACCAGTAATACGTCAGGATGATGAAAGAAAACCTTCATAAGCACTGCTACACTAAATAAGGTGAAGTGAGCCAGAAGAGTAATAAAATTCCATGAAATCCAACAGTCTTGTCTTTTCTAGGTCATGTTTGTGTATATAGAACATGCAAGTTTTCCAACATTTTACTCAAGAGTAAACTATAGAGTTATACGTACATGGAATAATTCCGACAGCCACATTAAATCATGTATTTCCCACGAGTTTTTCAACTTCTATCAAAACCATTTGCATCACAGAACAAAGTGGCAGGGTTCTTATAGCTCTTTTCAGTTCTTACGGCGGCTGGTCCTAGTTCTGCCAAGGGAAGTGGGGAGAGGGGATTACGCAACAGACCAATCAGACAACAGCAGTGGCGCCGAGAGACACGGCGTGGCCGGAAAAAGCACTACGTGAAACTCGTTCTACTGGCTGCTACGTTTCTTATCGCGCTGGATTGGTCGCTTCCCCACTTCCCCTGCCAGCTTCTAGAGCGCCCGCCGTAAGAACTGAAAATAACTTTACCAGGAGATCGAGTGCGTATCTACCGTCGCACGAGATATGTTTTGAATTACCAAGCTAAGTGCGCACCATCGGCATTTGTCGAGCGAATAATAATGGAATGGAGCTCAGTTGTTAGGGCGTCTGACTACTATGCGAGAGACCCGAGGTTGATCCCATGCGGTGGAGAACCGGGATATTTTCCACCTATTCAAACTGCTCCGGCGCCCACCCAGCATCATGTGAAGCTGGTATCTTGAGGAAACTCTGAGGGATAAAGGTAGCCAGGAGCGTGGTGCTGATCACATCACCCCTACCTTCAGCCGTGATCAAGAAAGTGTCGGGCCCTAACTCCACACTCCTACTATACACTTTCATGGAAAAGTGCAGAGGAGCACTTTACTTTTACTTCCTCAAAAATCTGTTCCAACATATCAAACTGTCACGAAAATACGTAGACCATGTGACCTGCAATTTAAAATAATAGTTTAAAAGCACAATGGAGTATTACGTTTCGGTATATTTGGCAGATAAATGTTCTAAAACAAAAACGCGAATTTTGGGAAACGTAACACTAACAAGTCAAAAAAAGATAATGACAATTTTTGGTGCCATAATATATTGGTATCTGTCACGTGAGATTGATTGATTTGAATTTTTTTGGGTTTTTTGGGTGCGTCACCACTTATGGTCATTATGCACCCTTCAGTATATACGGGGAAAATTCCATTATCTAAAATCCTTACCTTAAATTTAAAAAAGGGGTATGGAAAATAACTTTCCCAAAATAACTTTCAAGATATCAAACTCTCACGAAGAGGCGTAAGCCATGTGACTTTCAATTTGAAACAGTAGTTTAAAAACACCATGAAGGTATAATGTGAATTTTGGGGAAAATAACACCGTATAGTAAAAAATAAAAAATAAGAAAATACATCAATTTTAAAAAAAATAACAAAATATCAAGGTCCCTACCGATTAGGCATAAATAAAACAAGAATATCAGTTGTAATTTATTGCATTAGTAACAGTGAGTCCTAACCTAATTTTTGGCATAATCACCACCGTTGTTCTGGCATTTGTCGTAGCATGGCACTAAATTTTGTATGCCCATGGTATATGTGTCTGACAGCAAAGACTGGAACTATCTCCACCGCAGTGTAGCTGTCAAATCCTTACCCTGCCAGAAACTTCTTCAGTTAAACAAAGAGATGAAAGTCGGTACATTCAAGGCCAGGGCTGTACAGGGAGTGGTCCAAGATCTCTCACCCGAAGTGATGCAAAGGACCCGTGTGTACTCAGCTGTATGGGGTTGTGCACATTCGATTGGCCTTCCGTGAATTGTCTGGACCATCATCTGACCATACTATCACTCACGACGTCTGCCAAATTCTGAGCGTGCAATGTAGGCTACATTGTAGTCTGTGGGAGACTATATGAGAGCTGCAATCTTTAACCTAGAACTGTCCTAAAACGTCTGCATTGCAACTGTACCAGATTACAACTACCTAGGTACATGCCACTTCTTCCTGCCTGCATGTGTGTGTGTCGCTCTCCGACCACTAGTGCTGCGTATAGGCACCATTGGAGCTTTTTTCAGGATGCCCCTCGTATATGAACTTTCAGAAGCTTTTATTATTAGAGTGTTCCTGTTTTAATGTGTGGTTAGCTAAATCAGGTACCTATACAATGAAATTCTATAAATTCCTTGCGTTAAATTTCTAATACCTACATACCCTTTTCGTCAGCATTAATGGTATAACTGCATGTTGTCAGTTTCACAGTACTTCACTTGGATATACTGTACTGAAGCAGAAATCCCATTGATAATGTAAGGAAATATGACACTTTATTTTGTTCGATTCAATTGTTTCACTTATATGCAAGAGTTAAGTTGTTTGCTTTACAGAGAAGAGAGAAGTAGCTTTATGCATTGAAAAATGAGTCCGCACTCATGGTACTTGCAAGCGGAGGGTTCCAAACCTCAGTGGAAATATCAACATATAATACCGAGAATGTATAAGGAGACTGATAAATTACAAATTGTATTTCTTAATCAATCACTCTTCACTCTTATCTCATTTAGTGGTAACTTTAAAAATAATCAAGTATTTTATTTTAAACTTACTGCGTATGACAAAATTCCGTAATCCTTCCCTAGCTTGTGAATTGTAATAATTTTCCAAATTCACTATTTTGTAGTTTGAATTCAAATCATAGAGAATAGAGAAATTAAGTCAATTTCATAGAAGATAATATTAATACTTAACAAAACCATACGTGGATCTGTGTGAGTTTATTATATCTATTTGCAAAAACATCGATTTAGTTTAGTTTGTAATTGTCAGGGAAAAAATGTAAATTTTGTCCTGGAAATCCTGGAAAAGTCAGGGAATTTTATTTCTGCTTGTTTGTAGCCACCCTGGTTATGCCTTAAATAATGATCGTTTTATGTGGAAGCATTCTCTATGCAGCACATTTGGTATGGTCGATGCTATACTCTTTCCAAAAAAGGAGGACATTTACCGATTTCTAAAAAATCCACCCGGACACCGGACAGTCACCTAAAGAGGAGGACATGTCCTGATAAGAGGATGTCTGGTCACCCTAGGTAGAAAGCCCTGTTTTATCAGTGAAAATCACATGTACACTATCTTGCAGCTTTTAAAGACTAATTATGACACAGGGGGTGTTTGCGTTGTTGCAGTTGCAAGCACCATGATCTGTTTGATTGTGCATTAAATTGCCATTGGTAATTATGATAGATGTATGGAATAGTTTTAATGATATTCACTTTGTTTAATACATTTACCTGTAATTCCCAATTTCCTTTAGTTTTTGAGTGTGAATGCATACAATGTGTAGATTAGAAACAGTGCGAGTGTGTGTTCTTTGTAACATTGAACTGAGTCTTGAATCACATTTCAAGATTGGATATTACTGTGGCAATTTTCCCCTATTTCGAAGAATATTCAACAATTTGGTTCTCGATTTCCTTAAGAAATATTACCTGTTAGTTTTCCGCTATTTTTATTGAATGAAACAATATTTAACTGCAATTCATTGTTTATTTCTAATTTTTCAGGGATGCCTCATTTGGCATGTCAGTTTACCATGTGACACTCTTAGATTGTTTGCAAGCCGTGTACAAAGCTCTAAATTTGGGTTTCTTCAACTTTGATGATTTTGATGTTGAGGAATATGAATATTATGAGGTAAGGATTTTTTTTTTTTTTAGTGTATGATTTCTATGTGTACATCATAATTAATTATGTGTCATTTTTTTATACATAAGTTGAGCTATTCATTAGTCATGTTGCTGAACTATAAACAAAACATACAGTTGTTGTTAAAACCAGTTGTTTATTTTGTATGCTTCATGTTGATTGCAATGTTCTGTTTATGTACAGGTAGGGACATATCACGTCCTTACCTGTATCAGTCCAGGTCCACAAAACACATCACACAAAAATTAAATTTTCCTTATACAATTAAGGATATAGAATGTTGTTATTCATTCGAATCACCTAGGAAAGCAATTACATGGATTAATTTGCACTCTCAATTATTGCAGTGTAACAATGCCTAGTTATGCATTGATCAATTAGTAGAACACAGTTTTCATAGAATGGTAGTTATGGACCACCATAATGTACACTCATGTTCACATAAAGTGGCACATTTTATAAGGATAATTGGATAAACAATATGTCAGTGAATAATGTGTTATAAAATGAATGCCTTTGTGATACTAAATTAATTAGTTAATTATTGTTGAAAACTCATTTTATATTTGGATTTATTACTGAGACTTTAGTATACTGTTGTCATGCAAGCTTGTTATTTACTTTTATAATTCTCTTTTATAGAGGGTTGAAAATGGAGATTTGAATTGGATAGTACCACAGAAATTCATTGCATTTTGTGGACCACATGCCAAGAGCAAAATCGAAAATGGTGAGTCAATTTTAATAATGTGTTCCATAGTGACATGATTTATTTTCTGCAGAGACATTTTTTGCTTGCTGCTTGTGATTGATATGTTAACTATAAGTAATATTTATATAATTCTGTGTGAATATACAGGGTAAGTCAAAATGAGGGACCCGATTACAGAAATTTATTCTGTGAAATCTAATAAACATATGTTATTGTGAGACATGCGCTTCGAAAGGTTAACTTTCAAAGTTTAGTTTCCACGCAGTGTTTTCACTTTCTACCGCTGGGAGTCAGCAGCGAGCAGGAAAATGGCGTTGACTGGAGAACAGAGATCTTTTTGTGTGCTTGATTATCATGTGAACAAGTCTGTGATTAGTGTGCAACGGCATTTCCATACCAAATATCGGAGAGAACCACCTACGGGGAAGGCCATTCGTAAGTAATATGAACATTTCAAAGATTCAGGCTGCATCTCTAAACGAAAATCGATTGGCCGTCCGTCGACTGGGGAAGAGACAGTGGAACGAGTGCGCACATGTTTCGTGCGGAGTCCACAGAAGTCCACCTACCGGGCAGCGAGAGAACTTCAACTTCCACAGAAAACTGTCTTGCTGGTTCTGCGGAAACATTTGCAAATGAAACCCTACCGCTTGCGACTAGTTCAAGCCTTAAAAGACACTGATTATGCTTTGCGCACGTCCTTCTGTGCTGATTTCCTCGCATTAATGGAAATGGATGGGTTCTCCAAGAGGTTAATTTACAGTGATGAAGCAACTTTTCACCTTTCAGGGAAAGTGAATAGATACAACGTAAGGATTTTGGGAACTGCTAACCCCCATGAATTTGTGGAACATGAACGCGATTCTCCCAAAGTGAATGCCTTTTGTGTCATTTCCCATGAAAAGATTTATGGGCCCTTTTTCTTCCATGAACGTATTGTGACAGGACTTGTTTTCCTTGATATGCTGCAACTATGGCTCCTTCCACAGCTTGCAGAGGATAGCCCAGATTTCATTCTCTAATTGGATGGTGCCCCTGCGCATTACCATGGCAGCGTTCGGGACCATCTCAATGGGGCATTGGAACAACGTTGGATAGGCCATGCATCTCTGGAGGATCGACCTCTCCTTCACTGGCCACCTCATTCCCCTGACTTGTCCCCATGTGATTTCTTCATGTAGGGGTTTTGTCAAGATCATGTTTACGTACCACCACTTCCAACAACATTGGATGACCTGCATGCCCGCATCACAGCAGCCATTGCTGATATTGACCGCAACATGCTACACAAGGTTTGGCAGGAGATAGACTATCGGCTTGATGTGTACCATGTTACGCGAGGTGCTCACATAGAAAGAACACTTGTGATTTGTTTGAAAAAAACTTTGACAGTTTACCTTTCTTAGCACATGTCTCACAATAACATTTGTTCATTATGTTTCACACAATAAATGTCTGAAATTGGGTCCATCATTTTGACTTACCCTGTAGTTCAGGTTCACTGTAATAAAGAATGAAATAATTAAAAATATATAGAAATATAATAAAATTACATGTACGTATGGTTTCTCCTTTTTATCCATCAAAATTCAGGATTCATTACCCAAATCTGAAAACTACGTACAATGCATTGTATATCTCAGTCCTTAGGAAAACAATTCAGATTACAAACAGAAATGGAGATTACAAATGTTTGCTCAAAACTGTGATTGAGAAATCAATTTTATAATATAGTCATGTAAGAATGATTTAGATAATGCAGATGCCTAAAAGTAGACATTGCTTAATATTATTATTATTTTACCTATTTATGTAATATTTGGTATTTAAGTAGCAGTTTTTTTTACTTACCATAATTAGAATACTTGCTCTCTCTAAACTTGTTGCAGTAGCTGTTCAGTGTTGATCAAGATTTAGTTGGATTTCATGCTACTCTAATGGGATATATGTTGCTTCTGTCATTCCATAATATTATTGCCTCAGTGCCTGATGTCCATAAGGATTTTGTACAATGCACAATTGTATGGAGTAAATTTAATCAATTTATTTATATATGTGTGTGTGTGCATGTGTGTGTGTGTGTGTGTTGGGGGCTGAGCTGATACCACTTTGAACCAATACCAATGCCAGTACTTTTCAGATTCCTACCGATACCGATGCTTGAAAATTATAACAATTAAAAGTTGTTAAAAATATTGATTAATTAACATTTGTAGGTGAATATTCCACTCCAAATTACTGGCATCACTTTGCTAGAATTTTCTTTCAAAATATTAAAAAAGTACACCAGTATGTTATGTTATGAAATCACAAAATACAGTTTATCACACAATATTGTTGCAAAATAAATGGTAACTTCAAATTTTACACAGTGTCTAGGATAATTAGACCCTGTGAAAGTGTCGTGCAGCATTTTTGTTGACCCTGTGAGAGGTACTTGGTAAATAAAATCCAACAGATACTTTCCAATACTGATTCCACTGGTATTGGCCAAATTTTATGCATCGGCATTGGTATTGGCTTAGCCCTAATTTCATACCATTCATTTCATTGTAGATGATTTTCCAACATTCAAATGATTTTTGCAATCTTCCAGGGTACCCACTTCATGCACCCGAATCTTACTTCGCATATTTCAGGAGAAATACTGTGACAACTATTATAAGGTTAAACAAGAAAATATATGATGCCAGCCGATTTTCTAATGCTGGTTTTATACATAAGGACTTATTTTTTGTTGACGGCAGTACCCCAAGTGATGGTATATTGAGACAGTTCTTGGACATATGTGAAGCTGCACCAGGAGCCATTGCAGTACACTGTAAAGGTATTGTATTAATCCATTTGCAAAATTAACTAGTCATGTGGATATACTGGTAGCGGAATAATCAGAATTTCGTGCTGAGTCATTGTGTCAGTGCAGTGAACACATTTAGATAGGAATGTGGTTGTCCATACATCTTGTGTGCACAGAAATTTTAAGTTACCTCACTTGTATACATTGTTTGAAACATTGAAACTTTAGGAGTTACAGGGAATTCAGCTACTTTGACAGCTGCAACAGGTTGCGTCAGATTCTCTGTACTTACCAATTTTTATATTGTTTTACTTCAATTATATTTACTATTTTAGATTTGCTGTGTCCAGATGATATAGGTTTGAATAACTGCAGCTTTGGCAAGCAAAAGCGTATAGGGCAGCTAGGAATTTTACTCAAATTGCACAATTACATATATCTTGAGCTCATGTCAGATTTGGGATTTTTTAAAAATATATAGATGTATATCTTAGACCAGTTTTTTTTTTCAGTATAAGATATCAAAGATTCTAAATGTCATTAAATTTTTACAAGTTACTGTGTTACCTGCTAGTCCACAAGTTGCCATATCTGCACACCATGACCACACTACTTCAGTAAGTTAATATATGAAGGGCTCGGGTGTAAAACATGGTAAGTGACATTTGGGTAATTTCTGAGTTCATTAAGAAAATAGGTTATTAGAAACTATACTGTAGATAAATTGTTTTCATGTTGTGTTTACCAATTTCAGAAGGCGTCACTGAGTCCAATGCAAATTGTATGACATGGCAATTTCACTCGAAAATTGAAGGATGGCACATTTTACTTTGTAACTCAAAAATAACCAAAGTGTCACTTACCAAGTTTGACACCCGAGTCCTTCGTATGTAGTTTATGCATCTGTGAAAAAATGTATTTAAAACATTGAACTACATTTTAAATTTGCCAATTTTGGTTAATGACTAAATAAATAATGAAAGAAAGCTAGTAGTTCGGGATGCAAAGGAAAACAAATAGATTTACCAGAATTGAAAATAAAATACGTTATTCGTGGATTAATGTGCAAATTTCTTAAGATTATGTTCTAATTACATTTCCTTATTCAAGTATTTTTTTCTCTCTTTTCAGCCGGATTAGGTAGAACAGGTTCACTAATAGGTTGCTACATAATGAAACATTACCATTTCACTGCCCATGAAGCAATTGCTTGGATACGGATATGTCGACCAGGTTCAATTATTGGACATCAGCAGCAGTGGCTTGAAGAGTATGTCATTTTTTGTGTTTTTTATTTTTTACACCTCACTTTGAAGCTGAAACATGGAATAGACATATCAATGTGTTCAACTAAAAAAATACAGTGGAACGCCGATTTTATGTTCCCAGATTTTACATTTTCCCACATTATACATTCAATCTTGATGGTCCCAACATAGCAAAATTTTATAAAACTTTCCTCGATTTTACATTTTCCTGCATTTTTTTAAAAAAATAATTTATTATTATTATTATTATTATTATAGAGAGCTTGGTCCCCTGAAAAATGTAAAATCGAAGTTCCACTGTTGTACATATTTTATTCCTCATGTCAATAACATGATTATCATCAACAAACATACCTGATGAGATTTTTCCTCAAATTTTGCCAACTACCTGTTGGCTTCCTCAGAAACATGGTAAAGGCGATGGAGTTTCGTTAAAAACTTAATTGCATTTTTAAAATTTAGATGTAGTTAAAATGTGTAAAAATAAAGTAAGAGATGGGAATGTAATCCATGCAAGACTGTCCACTACACAAGTGAACCATCCTTGCTGGTTGAATCTACATCCTATCATTTTTAATGTGAAAAGAAAGGGCAATTCCACACTAATGAAGGAAGAGGTATGGTGTCATCATCATGGCAGGCTCACTTTTGTAGTAGGCAGCCATGCATGGACTACATTCTGATCCCTTTCTCAGTAAGTTTTTTTTATGTATCACCTCCAAAATGGCCAAGATCAAAAAATGTGTGGAGCTCTACCCCATTTATCCCTACATGTGCCTCATGATATGGTGCAAAGTGAATGGGGAACTTTACCTTTTTTTACCAACGTCTTCTGTACCCTGCTCCTGATCAAGAAAGTGTCGGGCGTTACCCCCACACCCCCTATATGCCTTCATAGCGTGGTGCTATGCACAGGGGAACACTTTACCTTTACCTTTTTACCCTGCTCCTGAGAAAGCCTACAAGTAGTTGGCAAAAATTTGAGGAAAAATCTCATAAGGTGAGTGTTTGTTTCTTTGATTCTGATGATGATAACATTCATCTAAGTTTTAGTGCACATATTTCACACTTACTCTGGAATGTATAAAAACATACATACTTTTCCCTTGAGCCTTGTGTTTTCTGGTTCCATTTAATTTCAGTTGCATCTAGCACAATTTTTATGGAAACTCAAAGTTTTTCATTAACCTTTAGCGGATGAAGCCTTGCGCTCCTGGAAAGCCTCTGCAGACGGGGCCTATTCAAGCGTACTTTTCAAACGTTCTGTGAAGTACAAAATAAATCATAGTTCAAGAACTAATTGTTGTAGAGAGATGATATCTATTTTTTCTTCTTAAAGACAGGGCTTTTAGCAGAGCTAAAATTGGGCCTCCCAGTAATTAGTGTTAAGGGAATAAAGAGAAGAAAATTGAAATTTTTCAATAAAATTGGCATATGGCATGCCCCTGTAGCCCCCACAATAGTCCGAAGTGAATTAAAAAATTCTAATATGTAGCAGTTGTACATCCCTAATGCAAAGTTTCGTTGAGAACAGACTCATACTTCTTGGCTAAAAAATTACAACAGTGTATAAGAGCTGCAGTGTTGCCAGCTTATAATAGTAATAATAATAATAATAATAATAATAATAATAATAATTCCTTTATTTAGCGGGCGAGGTTCAGCCGTAGGCTGCTCTGCCACCTAATCCTTTCATGAGCTACATAAGAAACTATATAAGTATATATAATATAATATGATAATATATGAATACAGATGGAAAGCTTGATTACATTAAAGAGAAATCAAAAAATTCACATTACCTACAATTACGAATATTCTCATTTCAGTAATATTAGTTGTGTGAAAGAACACGAAAATATTTAAAAATAATAATAATAAAATAAAATAAAATAAAATACAAATGTGAAAAGAAAAATATAAATGTTAACATAAGGTTGCATTTAAGTAAATAATAATAATAATAATTTGAAGATATTAATAAAATTCCAATAGTTACAGTTATAGAATATGAGTGTTTTGTCGAAACAATATCCAGAATTTTACTTATAGCGTGGGCCCTATGGATGCTGGATGGACCAAATATGGAGGGGAAACACGACAAAAGACCACTCTTTGAGGACATGTATTGCTCGTGCCAAAATTTTGAAGAAAAAAATTGAAATTACAGGGTTCAGAAATTTTGCGTAATTTCAAAATTTTGGCCTTTGCTCTCTGGACCCTTAATTGTTACTTAAAGTCTCTTTACTCATTATTACATGCACATTTTTTTTAAATGCAGTGGTTTAGAAATTATAGCCATTTTTATAAATCTGTCCCATAATATTAAGGCAGTAACAAAGGACTTTTTGAATCTCCGCTTGTTAATAATAGTAACAATGGATATATTGTTTTGTAATTCAAGTATATAATACCTTCATATATATAGTAATGATCAAGAAAGAGAGAACTGAAATATCATGTGTAGTTTTCAAGAAATGGCACATTATTTGCTGCCTCATGGTGCTGGTACAAGGTTAAATGAAGCATGCACCATTATACACTTCTTACATGAATTGAACATTGCCAGTGGAAAGACCCACACATTTGGATTTTGCCAGTGCAATATGTGAAACGCAGGAGGCAACTGAAGTTTGTGAGCATACCACAATAGTACACCTAGCAGTAGATGGGGAAACCTTATGCACATGAAACTGCTGGCCAACAAAAATATAAAGTTCTCATGAGATTGTGTATGTATTTGTGTTTTGTATTTTTGTTATTTAGCTTCACTTTTCAGCCACTTTTGCTAATTGTGACAATGAGGATGAGTGATGATTAGATGAAACTGATGAACCGACACTCTCAAAGAACACTCATGCCCAGGCTAAGACTCAAACCCAAAAAACTTTAGTCTGCCACTGAACCAGCTCATGACGTTGTGGCAGAGGCTACAGAAATTAATGAAACCAGTAAAATTAGATGCATGGATGAATTAAGTGTTTACTACACAGCTAAGAATTTTTCACCATATTTACTTCGTTAAAGCATGAATCATGTTGCAGTTTATGGGACTTGGGCATGCACTGTCATTTTATAATTCAAATATAAGATAACATCAGGTAGCCCATCACTTATTTCCCAAGTTAAAAATCAGAATAAAATAATACATTTTATGCAGTGAAGTGTAGCATAATTGTTAATAGTTCTCTGAAATTATATATACAGGGTGTGCAAAAAGTCAGTGATACCGAGACTTTGAACATGTGTAACTTTTGTACAGAAAGCAATAGAAATGAAACACGGGTATTAATTTTGTCTATGTGGATATTTTTTATACATTAAACAAATAAATCATGCTTTACATGAACGTTCAGTATATATATATAAATAAATAAATTATCATGAAATATATGTCAATTATTAAATAATTAATTAATATCATTAATGTATTTATTTATTTATATATATTTATACCAGGTGTATAAGCTTAAATCTGCTGTTTGCTCATAGATGGCGTTAGTGAGCGTATGAAGCTACCATGGGCCCGCCATACCTGGTGTTTGTATGAGTTGGACATCTGCCAACACGAATCAGTGCACATCGTCAGCATGTGCAGACAACAACAGACAGTGTTCCTGTGGTAAGCATGTCTAGTTTTGTGTCAGAAAAAGAGCATATGCGGGAAGCTCTGCTTTTCTGCTTCCAATTGAAGAAATCGGCTGCCGAATCGCATCGAATGCTTGTGGAGGCCTATGGTGACAGCGATGTATTGGAAACAACGTGCAGGGATTGGTTTTGTCAGTTCAAAGACTGCAATTTTGACCTGAGCAACAAGAAGCGTGAAAATCGGCCCAGGAAGGTTGAGGACCATCAATTGCAGGCTCTTTTGGACGAGGACGATACCCAAATGCAAAAGATGTTTGCCGAGCAATTGGGTGTTACTCAAGCAGCCATTTCCATGCATCTATGTGCCATGGGAAAGGTTCAAAAGTTCGGAAAATGGGTGCCGCATGAATTGACCGATCGGCAGCTGGAGAGACGCCAAAACACATGCGAAATCTTGCTTGCTAGACAAAAAGAAAGTCTTTCCTGCATCGGATTGTGACTGTCGATGAAAAGTGGATATATTTCGAGAATCCTAAACACAAGAAATCGTGGGTTGATCCCGGCCAACCATCAACATCTTCCTCGAGACCAAATCGCTTCGGCCGGAAGATGATGCTGTGTGTTTGGTGGGATCAACAGGGTATCGCCTACTTTGAGCTGTTGAAACCTGGTGAAACTGTCACTGCCCACCGCTACCACCAACAACTGATCAAATTGCACCGTGTTCTGTGTCACAAAAGGCCCGATTATCAACAAAGGCATGACAAGCTGATTTTCCTCCATGATAACGCCCCATCGCAAACATCAAGACTGGTCCAAAACTACTTGGAGACACGCAACTGGGAGGTGCTACCCCATCCCGCCTATTCACCAGACCTGGCCCCTTCCGACTACCATATGTTTTCGTCGATGGGCCACACCCTCGCTGAGCAGCACTTCGATTCGTATGCAGACGTCTGAAAATGGCTTGATGAGTGGTTTGTCTCGAAAGAGAAGGACTTTTTTGGCGTGATATCCACAAATTGCCCGAGAGGTGGGCAAAATGTGTAGCTCGTGAGGGCAAGTACTTTGAATAAATTTCTTGTTGCTTTCTATGAACAAACCATGTGTTTTTCTGGCTACAAAACAGCAGATTTAAGCTTATGTAAACACATATAAACAAATTAATTTGCTACATTTATAAACTAGCAAATTAATTCCTTTAACGACTGGTTCAAAATGGCAAGAAATTAGAAAATAAGTGAAATGTTTGTAATAAATGTTAGATATTATTTAATATTACTTTTTTATTAAAAATGATAATTTAATTTTCATACTTTTATTGTGTTATGTTTTTATAATGGTGTAAATCTATTAATGGTCTCTCGAAAGGAAATATTTCCTTATCAGAGTTGTAGCTAGAGATTTCAGCACCCAGGACGAGAATGATTTTCGCACACCCCCTATCTAGGTGTAGCTGGCATACTTAAACATTGTTGAAATTTTATGTACTTACTCTTTTCTGCTGAACCCGATGAAAAGAAAACTTAGCATTCAAGAAATGTGGACAGTTGGTTGTGCATCCCACACCATCTTCATTGAAGAAGTGTGTGTTATTGTTCACAACTGCAAAATCGATTGCAATGAAGGGACAAAAGTGAGAAACTTTAAGAAGACATTAGTTTCCTATTAAATTAACATGTAAATGCTATGTTTTATTCCTGACGAAAGGAGGTGAGAAATTGAGGAGAAATGACAGTCGGTCTAATTTTTATGTTCCAGGGGCCTAGGGTGACAACGACAACCACAATGGAGCCAGCTACGGCTCCATTTCTTACTAGTCCAATTTGATATAATTTTAAAATCTTATCTATGACTAGAAGTACGTTTTTACCCCATGTTGTTACTAGCCTAAAGAGAGAGAGAACACACACAGGCAGACATCATTCTTTGTGTGTGTTTCTGATGATATTCTTAGTAAAGTATGTTTGAAGTCCAAACTAATTGCTTATCTTTGTAGTTATAACACAAACTCTTACCCTCGGAAAATTTTAATAGAACAAGATTGTTGGTGGGAAGGTGGGAGATCCCCCTTCTGCCATGGGGATTCGTACCTTGAATGTAACCACCAATGCTATGGAATTATCCTTATAATGAAGAACATGTCTGAATGTGAATTAACCACAAAAAGAGAACATTTTCTCGTCAAGGCTGCAGTTCGATAAAAGTCAAAACTGGGAGTAAATATGGTGAACTGTCTTGACCAAATTGGAACATTTAGTAGTTTTGCATAAATGGTTATAAAACTAAAATTACTAAATATAGTAGACTGCAGACTTCTGGAGACTGCCTGATTAGCTTCCTAGTTCCTGGGTGTGTGGTTTCGCGTATGTCAGTTTCACTCTGGTACAAATGAAACATATATGTAGATTAACTTATACTTTAATAACATGAAGCACGTAAAATAACACGAATATATAATGAAGGTTTCCACACAAATGTACACGAATATGACGAGGCGTACAACACACGTACGTCGCCTCACGACTCTACTCGGACTCACACTGCGCACGCGCTCACTGCATGGCAACAAGCTTAATAAGAATGACAATTCGTCTGAACATCACGGCCCCTCTTGGAAGATCAGCTTCCAAAATTAGAATACACAATAATTATTACCTTTACAAAATAACATATTACACTTGAATACATAGATTACAATAAACACAATTTTTTTTCTGGTTACATATTTACACTTTCTCAATTGGTAGAGGTGCAAGCTTCATAATAGGCCTCTTTAGTTCACCGTCTTTAGTTTTAACAGTTGCAACTCTTACCAAACCATCTTGTCCTTTGTGAGTTTCGATAACTCTACCTAATTTCCACTTCAATGTGGGTACGTTATCTTCCTTTATCAACACTAAATCATTGACTTGAAGGTTAGGCAATATCTTCTGCCACTTCGGTCTACTTTGAAGTCCAGATATGTACTCCAAATGCCATCTTCTCCAAAAATGCTGCACGATTTGTTGACACCTTTGCCAACGCGTCAGGCGGTTAATTTTGCTCTTGGTGAAATCATCTTCTGGAATGTTAAGGAGGTTGTCGCCAATCAGGAAATGCCCTGGCGTAAGTGCTGTCAGGTCATTGGGGTCACTTGACATAGCTGTGATTGGACGAGAGTTCAAACATCCTTCTATCTGCACTAATACTGTGTAAAGCTCTTCAAAATTCAACACAGCATTGCCCACAACACGTTTCAAATGATATTTTATGCATTTTATGTTACTTTCCCAAATTCCGCCAAACCAAGGTGAGGAAGGGGGATTAAAATGCCACTTGATTCCTTCATTTGTCAGAAAGTTATGCACAGTTTCTCTATGGTTCGATTCTCTCAAAAAATACAACATTTTATGCAATAGTTTGTCAGCTCCTACATACTGAGTACCACAATCAGAATACAGGTTAGCAGGTTTTCCTCTACGAAATATGAAACGTCTCAAACATGCAATAAACGTATTAGTAGTTGCTGAAGATACAACCTCAATGTGAACACACTTAGTAGAAAGACATATAAACAAAACAATGTAACCCTTGATTATTTTATGAGATTTCAAAAATCCAGACTTAATTGAAACGGGACCTGCAAAGTCAGTGCCTGTGTTAACAAAAGGTCTTGCTTCGTTTACTCTAGGAGGCGGTAAACTTCCCATCAATTGTTTAGCTGTAATAGCCTTGACACGTCTACAAATAACACATTTGTTCACTATGCTACGAACCATATCTCGAAGCCCAACTATCCAATATGTTTGTGTCACAATAGCTTGTAACAGTTGCAGATTTGCATGGAGATTTTTCACATGTTCATGTCTCAATAACAGTTCAGTAAACGGATGATTTTTGGGTAACACTATAGGATGTTTCTTATCCAGGGTGGCGACAGACCTGGAAAACCTGGAAAACCGGGAAAAGTCAGGGAATTTGAGGTGTCAAAAATAGTCAGGGAAATGTCAGGGAATTTCGTCTTCATTGACTTTTTTTATTTTATTTAATTTAAAGATATCGTTATGGAACTCTGCACGGGAACAGAAAATTGTTATAACTCGGGCACTATGGGAGCAATCTACTTCGGATAAGTTTTGCTTTGCAGCTAAAACATCAGCGCATGCAACCGTGTACAATTCAGAACGCCGGACCGAGGAAGGGGGTTTGGGAGGCGCAACTCCCGAATTTAATAGAAAAAACAAAAATCTGAAGTTTGCCCCCTCTTCTCCCACTATTTTGGGAAGAAGGCACGAACTTTAGTATTCTTTTCAAATAATGGACATTTCTCAAGAGAATGAAACATGTTTCATGTTTTTGGGTGCCATACAAGTAGAATAATAAGTGAAAATGTGATTTTTTATTTTTACGAAAAATATGTAACTTGCATTTTTGGAGAAAAATTGTTATAACTCGGCCACTATGGGAGCAATCTACTTCAGATAAGTTTTGTTTTTCAGATAAAACATCATAGCATGCAACCGTGTACAATTCAGAACGCCGGACCGAGGAAGGGGGCTGGGGGCACGACCCCCGAATTTCAATGGAAAAAACAAAAATTTGGAGTTTGCCCCTACTTCCCCTGCTATTTTGGGGAGATGGCGCGAAATTTAGTATTCTTTTCAAAGAATGGACATTTCTCGAGAGCACGTAACATGTTTCATGTTCTTGGGTGCCATACAAGTTGAATAATAAGCCAAAATGTGATTTTTTTTTTTACGAAAAATATGTAATTTGAATTGTTAGAGGTAAATTGTTATAACTTGGGCACTATGGGAGCAATCTACTTCAGATAAGTTTTGTTTTTCAGATAGAACATCACAGCATACAACCGTGTACAATTCAAACGTCTGACCGAGGAAGGGGGTTTGAGGGAGCCCGACCCCCGAATTTCAATGAAAAAAACATAAAAATCTGAAGTTTGCCCCCACTTCTCCCGCTATTTTGGGGATAAGGCGCAAACCTTAGTATTCTCTTCAAAGAATGGACGTTTCCAAAGAGAATGAAACATGTTTCATGTTCTTGCGTGCCATAAGCCAAAATGTGAAACACTGTTTTTTTTACTAAAAATAGGTAATTTGCATATTGCTCAGAAAATTGTTATAACTCGGGCACTATGCGAGCAATCTACTTCGGATAAGTTTTAATTTGCAGCTAAAACATCAGAGCATGCAACCGTGTACAATTTAGAACGCTGAACCGAGGAAAGGGGGTTTGGGGGCGCAGCCCCCGAATTTCAATGAAGAAACCATAAGAATCTGGAGTTTGCCCCCTCTTAGCCGCTATTTGGGAAGAAGGAGCGAACTTTAGTGTTCTTTTCAAAGAATGGACATTTCTGAAGAGAACGTAACATGTTTCATGTTCTTGGGTGCCATACAAGTTGAATAATAAGCCAAACTGTGATTTTTAAATATTTTTTTTACAAATATGTAATTTGCATTTTTGGAGGAAAATTGTTATAACTCGGGCACTATAGGAGCAATCTACTTCGGATAAGTTTTGTTTTGCAGCTAAATCATCATAGCATGCAACCGTGTATAATTCAGAATGCCGAACCGAGGAAGGGGGGTTTGGGGGCGCGACCACCGAATTTCCATGAAAAAAAAAACAAAAATCTCGAGTTTGCCCCCTCTTCTGCCGCTATTTTGGGGAGAATGCGCAAACCTTAGTATTCTCTTCAAAGAATTGACGTTTCCAAAGAGATTGAAACATATTTCATGTTGCTGGGTGCCATACAAGTTGAGTAATGAGCCAAAATGTGAAACTGTTCGGAAATGTGGCATGGATATGTTGAAGAGAAGGGGGAGGGTGGTCATCAATATGAATTTCCCAGGCTTGCTCCAGACCTGTGTCAGAGTTTCCACCCAAACATAAGACTATGAAGGTCCAAAAAGGACATTCATTTCGTAATCAGCACCATGATACCATATGGTATCATCGGGCAAGTACGACCTTACACTGATGATACCATATGGTATAAATAAATAAATAAATACGATTTTTGTCGAATATCGCCACCCGACAAAGTATCTCACTACAACATGCGACAGAAATTGCATGGACTGCAACATCCAACAAAAATCGAATGCATAAACAAGAAGAGCTTTAGACTGCAAATATGCTGCTGGAATTTTATTACTCTTCTGGCTCACTTCACCTTATTTAATGTAGCTGTGCTTACGAAGGTTTTCTTTCATCATCCTGACGTATTACTGGTTTTGCACAAGTTAACACACGTTTACAATGACATTGCAAGTGCATTGCAAGTGCATGCTCCCAACCTCAAATTTACTGCAACACTGTAAATTCCTGTCTGTTTAAACTCATGAGAGATGGTCATTAATCTCTCACTGAGTAATGTCCAATATTATGAAATAAAATACTAATAAGATACGTAAATATTTGAATATCATATTTACTCGAATCATTCAATCATAAAAGCAAATCACTTTCTTCAAGAATTGACTTTTCTCTGCCAGCCCTGCTAAATTTTCACCTTCCATCTACTGATTTATACGAGGGGTGGCCAGAAAGTAATTTCCAATTAGTAGGGACATTGATTTTTCGCAAACGCGAAAACTGTGAAAAATGGTAATTGCTGCGAAGTTATGTTTAGGAATTTGCAGTGATGATGTCTGGACACATTTTTCGCCCGTTCGAAATAATGTGAATTTGGCACAAAATGTGAATTGGCGTTTTTAGCGATTTTTTTTAAAGAAATGTCCTAAAACAACGAAAAATTCCATGAAATCCAACATTCTTGTCTTTTGTAGGCCATGTTTGTGTACATAGAACATGCAAGGTTTCCAACATTTTACTCAAGAGTAAACTATAGAGTTATACGTACATGGAATAATTCCGACACCCACATTAAATCATGTATTTCCCACGATTTTTTCAACTTAACAAGTGAAAAAAGATAATGCCAATTTTTGGTGCCATAATATATCGGTATCTGTCACGTGAGATTAATTGATTTTAAGTTTTTGGGTGCGTCGCCACTTATGGTCATTATGCACCCTTCAGTATATACGGGGAAAATTCCATTATCTAAAATCCTTACCTTAAAATTAAAAAAGGGGTATGGAAAATAACTTTCCCGAAATAACTTTCAAGATATCAAACTCTCACGAAGAGGCGTAAGCCATTTGAGTTACTTTGAAACAGTAGTTTTAAAGCACCATGAAGGTATAATTTCAGATATTTGCCAGAAAATACGCTAAAATGAAAATGTGAATTTTGGGGAAAATAACACCGTGTAGTAAAAAATAAAAAATAAGAAAATACACCAATTTAAAAAAAAATAACAAAATATCAAGGTCCCTACCGATTAGGCATAAATAAAACAAGAATATCAGTTGTACTTTGTTACATTAGTAACAGTGAGTCCTAACCTAATTTTCGGCATAATCATCACCGTTGTTCTGGCATTTGTCGTAGCATGGCACTAAATTTTGTATGCCCATGTGTCTGACAACAAAGACTGGAACTATCTCTACCGCAGTGTAGCTGTCAAATCCTTGCCCTGCCAGAAACCTCTTCAGTTAAACAAAGAGATGAAAGTCGGTACATTCAAGGCCAGGGCTGTACAGGGAGTTGTCCAAGATCTCTCCCCTGAAGTGATGCAAAGTACCCGTGTGTACTCAGCTGTATGGGGTTGTGCACATTCGACTGGCCTTCCGTGAATTGTCTGCACCATCGTCTGACCTTACTATCACTCACGACATCCGGTCTGCACACCTGACACGATTGCTGGTGGCTCTGTGCCAAATTCTGAGCGTGCAATGTAGGCTACATTGCAGTCGGTGGGAGACTGTATGAGAGCTGCAATCTTTAACCTAGAACTGTCCTAAAACGGCTGCATTGCAACTGTACCAGATTATAGCTACATGTCACTTCTTCCTGCCTGCATGTGTGTGTGTAGCTCTCCGACCACTAGTGCTGCGTATAGGCACCTTTGGAGGAGCTTTTTTCAGGATGCCCCTCGTATATGAACTTTCAGAAGCTTTTATTATTAGAGTGTTCCTGTTTTAATGTGTGGTTAGCTAAATCAGGTACCTATACAATGCAATTCTATAAATTCCTTGCGTTCAATTTCTAATACCTACATACCCTTTTCGTCAGTATTAATGGTATAACTGCATATTGTCAGTTTCACAGTACTTCACTTGGATATATTGTACTGAAGCAGAAATCCCATTGATAATGTAAGGAAATATGACATTTTATTTTGTTCGATTCAATTGTTTCACTTATATGCAAGAGTTAAGTTGTTTGCTTTACAGAGAAGAGAGAAGTAGCTTTATGCATTGAAAAATGAGTCCGCACTCATGGTTCTTGCAAGGAGAGGGTTCCAAACCTCAGTGGAAATATCAACATATAATACGGAGAATGTATAGCTAAGGAGACTGATAAATTACAAATTGTATTTCTTAATCAATCACTCTTCACTCTTATCCCATTTAGTCGTAACTTTAAAAATAATCAAGTATTTTATTTTAAACTTACTGCATATGAAAAATTCGGTAATCGTTCCTTAGCTTGTGAATTGTAATAATTTTCCAAATTCACTATTATGCAGTTTGAATTCAAATCATAGAGAATAGAGAAATTAAGTCAATTTCATAGGAGATAATATTGGTACTTAACAAAACCATCCGTGGATCTGTGTGAGTTTATTATTTCTATTTGCAAAAAGATCGATTTAGTTAACTTTGTAATTGTCAGGGAAAAATGTAAATTTTGTCCTGGAAAACCTGGAAAAGTCAGGGAATTTCATTTCTGCTTGTTTGTAGCCACCCTGTTATCTGAAGACACATCAGCATTGTGTAAACGCAAACCAACTCGTAACACACAATTATTGTCAATGAATGGACTCAACGAAAGAAGTTTACTGGATGAGGGGAGCTCCTGTTCTGTTTGTAAACAGTTAACCTCGCTCTCATACGCGTCACGTTGGGTGACCTTGACCCAAAACTCAGTCGCAGCTGATAACTCTTCGGTTGTCAACGTCTGCTCTTTTCGCTGCATGGATGGCGCTCTACAGTTGCTTATGAATCTAAACATCCAAGCAGTAACACGTATTAATCTCAAGAATGATGAGAATCTCTGGATTCATGCATAGGCAACTCAGGCAAATAAAGAAATGATGGACCATTCCACCATAAATGAGCTTCACACAACTGTGTAGGAAAAGCACCACGAGAACCAATGTCTGCAGGGTTTTCTTTGGAACGTACATGAAACCACTGTTGAGGATTCGTCAGTTCATGAATGAGTGAAACTCTATTTGAAACAAATGTACTCCATCTGGATGGATCTGATTTAATCCAACATAGGGTGATCTGGGAATCAGACCAAAGGAAAATATCGTCTATATGCAATGACAATGATGACTGCACAACACTAATCAATTTGGCTAACAACACAGCAGCACATAACTCTAAACGTGGCAATGTTACAGGTTTTATGGGTGCAAGCTTTGTTTTCGAAACTAACAATCTGACTGTAACAGCGTTGTCATCATATACTGTTCGTAGATACACAATAGCACATGTACCCTTCTCACTGGCATCACAAAAACCAATCAGTTGACACAAAGTTGGTTCTCTACATTTTAAGCATCGCGGTAACTGTATGCTCTGTAACACATGTAATTCAGCACAATATCTTTCCCATATTTCTCTTATGTCACTAGGAATAGGTTCATCCCAATTTAACTGTTCCTTCCACAGTGATTGAATTAATATTTTAGCTAACATAGTGACTGGGGCTAGTAATCCGAGTGGATCAAATATGCGAGCTATCTCAGACAACAACAACCTTTTGGTTAATACAGGGTGTTCACTAGGTGGGTTAATGATGAAACTCAAATGATCAGTATCCGGGTGCCACACAAGGCCAAGAGTTCTTATGAATTCGCTGTTATGGATGGAAGATATTGTAGGTTTCTCTCGCAAATGCTCAGGAATACTGTTCAACACGTCAGTATGATTTGACGTCCACTTATGCAACTCAAATCCACCCTTTCTCAACAATTGTGTCAATTGTTGCTGCATCTCTATTGCTTCTGGAACACTGTCAGCTCCACTGCACAAATCGTCCATAAAAAACTGTTGCTTTAAGACTTCTGCTGCAATCGGGTAATTTTCACCTTCATCGTCTGCTAACTGACGTAACACTCTCGTAGCAAGAAAAGCAGCTGGTGCCGTGCCATACGTGAGCGCATTTAAACGATAAACAATCACAGGTTGATTGGGGGATTCTCTCCACAAAATTAATTGGTAGTCTCTGTCCTGAAGATTCACCTTTATCTGGTGATACATCATCCGAACATCACTCGTCAATGCAATAAGATGGCCACGAAAACGTAACAAAATGGATAGTAACTCTTGGCTGTTGTTTACCTCCATTCATTAACACGTCATTCAAGGACACGCCTGTGCTAGTTTTACTCGATCCATTAAAAACTACTCTCAGTTTCATACTTGTGCTTGTCTCCTTTGTTATAGAATGATGCGGAATGAAATAAGAATCAGCGGGGGTGCTGGCTGGTTCACAGTCCGCCACTGGTGTCATATGATTCAACGCAATGTACTCTTGCATGAATGACTGGTATTGTTCTAGTCTCTGGCTATCAACTTGAAGCCTACGCTCTTGACTAAGCAAACATTTCATCGCCTTATCTTTTGAATAAAATAACTCATCGCGCTTGACCTTAAATGGTAAGCGTACAACGTACCGACCATCATCCTCGCGATAATGTGTTCGTACGAAATGTTCCTCGCACAATTGCTCTTCTTGACTCGGCACTCGTAAGTTAGGAATCTCCTCCGATTCAAAAAACTTATTCAGTGTTTCGTTCAGATCATTTTCTTGGACAACAATGTGATAAGAAGACAGAGATTGTTGAGGTCTTTGTTGAGGAGTTTTGCCACAAACAACCCATCCCAAGGGGGTTTGAATAGCCATGGGTTCATTCATTCTCCCCTCTCTTCTTCCACTCATTAGTAACAATGGGAAAAGATCAGCCCCGATAAGCAACTGAATTGTGTCAGGTTTGTGATATGAAGGATCGGCAAGTTCAAGGTTTCGTAAATGTTTAAAACTCAGAGTGTTTGGTACACACGCTTGTGGCACTGTGTTGGATATTTTCTTCACAACTAAGGGCGAACAATGATAGGATCTGTCCCCGTTTTTAGAGAGTATGTTCAAATCAACAGTAGAGTGTGAATTGCCGGCATTTACACCCGAAATTCCAGTAACCGACACGAACACTTTTTTACGTTTCAAGCCTAATAATTGGGCTGAGTTCTCGCTCAAAAATGACTTTTCACTAGCACTATCCAAAAGTGCTCGCAGGGAGTGAAGCTGATTTTGTTTATCCTTTACTCTCACAACAGCAGTCGGTAACAAGACACGCGTTGCGTCACACTGCGTATCAGCTGTTATGTGTGACACCACTTGCGGTGTTGCCACGTTTCCACTTACCTTAGCTCTTTGCGAAGTTTCACGATGGATAGACGTGTGGTGAGACTTACCACAAGACCTACACGAGCCTGATTTACACCTATCCACAAAATGGGAATTATCAAGGCAGTTGAAACATAAGCCTTTCGATTTCACAAACACTTCCCTCTCTGGCACAGATAATCTCATATATTCTTCACATTTACTCAAAAAATGCGATTCTCGACACATAGGGCAAGAGGACGACACGTGAAATGAATTAGCACTTCTTCTAGCACTGGGTTCACTGTGGGGGGTGGGAGGTTTCCTTTGGGATCCTGGTTTCGGGTCCTTGGAAGATGCAGATGCTGCGAGCGCTCTCGCTCTGTTGTCCAGGAAGCCGCTCAGCTGTTCGAAAGTAGGAAGTTGCTCGGACGACACGCTCAGCTCCCATTGTTGCCTCGAAGTACTGTCCAATTTCTCCACGGTATGAAACACTAGGATAGCGTCCCAATGCTGCACTGGAATGTCCAACACACGTAAAACTCGAACACATTCTGTCGTCACGTCAACAAGCTTGCGTAAGCCGACAGCAGACTCAGTTTGTAATGAGGGTTGGGACACAAGCCGCTTAATTGTGTCGTTCACTAGCGCGTGTTTCTGTTCATATCTGTTAGTCAGAATGTCCCATGCTTCTTTGTAATTCGAATCGGTTATCGCTATAGACTGTAACAATAACGCGGGTTCACCACGGACGCTAGATTTCAAATGCTGAAGTTTTTGCGCGGGTGAAAGTGACGCGTTGTTGTGTACGGACGCCACGAACAAGTCTCTAAAAGAAAGCCACTGCTGCAGATTTTCTGTAAAAGTAGGCAAATCCAATCTTGGTAGACGCACATCACTCACTGTCTTTGTCTCGGTCACGGTCACGGTAGTTTGCTGTTTTTTCGCGATGTATAACTTGGCCAATGCTTCGTCGAGCCTGTCTTCCTCATCATATTGCTCAAACTGTTCGTCGGTGCACTTTTCAGAGATTTCACGGATCAGTTTTTGAGTGTCTTCTGTCAGTTGTAATGCTTTGTCTATGTACACTAAAACATTACCTTCGGTGAGATCATCTGCCGCCAATTTCTTCTCTAAACGTGTGACATCACGTTTGAGGAGACGTTTGTTTGAAAGTATTTGCTCCATATTTCAGTCTCAAAACACGTAAAGTACATACACGAAGATCACAGTCACACCCGGCAAGGATACGATGCACAGAATTGCTGGTAAGCACAAAAACACTGTCTCTCGTAGCTCAAACACAAAGCCGTTAATAAGGCGCACTTTCTCAGCAGGAACACAATGGATGACCGGGCCGTAACGAATCGAATCAACCATTTATCCGGGCACAGGAGGACCATGATTAGCTTCCTAGTTCCTGGGTGTGTGGTTTCGCGTATGTCAGTTTCACTCTGGTACAAATGAAACATATATGTAGATTAACTTATACTTTAATAACATGAAGCACGTAAAATAACACGAATATATAATGAAGGTTTCCACACAAATGTACACGAATATGACGAGGCGTACAACACACGTACGTCGCCTCACGACTCTACTCGGACTCACACTGCGCACGCGCACACTGCATGGCAACAAGCTTAATAAGAATGACAATTCGTCTGAACACTGCCTCTCTCCAGAGACAACTCATTCATTTATACAAGAAGAAAATCTAAATTCTTGCAAAATCTTAAAAATTATCAAGGTTATTTTTGTAGGTTTGCATCAAAATATTTCATGGCTCGAGGGGGGGGGGGCATGGTCCCCTTTGCACCCCCCTGGGTACGGGCCTGTGTTCCACTGTATGTGTGTGGAACTGTAACTATCCTAACCCTGTTTTTTTCATGGTTACTAAATAATGTGAATTTAGATAAAGTGTGATTTCTGTGTGTTTTTGTGAATGTTTTCACTACAAAGCATGAAAATTGAACATGCACAGTTATACATGTCTAAATTACCATTCATAACCATCATGTTTGTGAAATGCAAGGGAATAAATAACTAAAGGATCTCTGTTTTTGAAAAATATATGCTTAACCTTTAGTGTACAAATGGTAACTATTTTTAGCGGCATGTGTATTCTGCAAAGGATGAGTGATAGCTATGTTTACTACCTCTATGTAGCAGCAATTAACACACAATTTATGTGAAAACTACGCATGATGTTTCAGTTCTGTCTTTCTCATTCATTTGTACACATATTACAGTATGACATACTTGAATCACAAAACAATATATCCATTGTTACTACTATTAACAGACGGAGTGTGAAAATGTCATAATTTTCTCCATGCACATTATGAGAAATATTATATAAATGGGCTATTTACCCTTCAAACACTGCTTTTTGCTGATATATTTTTACTTTTACATGTAATAATGAAGACAAAAGAACATGCTCACAACATGCGACAATTAGGAGTCCGGCAGGAAATGTCAAATTTTCAAAATTTCCTGAATAATATGGTTTTCTAATTTTTTTCCAATATTTTCAGTTTTATACTTCAAAACTGTGGGACAGGCATTACATGTCCTCGAAGATTGATCTTTTGTTGTGCTTCCCTGCAAATTACGTCTACCCGACCCCCGCAAGTAATATCCACCTATTTTTTTCAACGAAACTCTTCATGGTTGTAGGAATGCACCTCTGCTACATACCACATTTTTTCATTCACTTTGGTCTATTGTGGTGGCCACAGGGTCATGGTAGATGCAATTTTTGTGGTAAAATTTCAATTTTCTTCCTTTAACTTTCATTATTGGGAGGTACAGTGGATAAATTTCACCTCCACTAAAAGCTCGGTAATTCTGGAGAAAAAAAAGATTTCATATCTCTACGACAATTAGTTCTCGCGCTATTATATTTTTCCCACAGGTATGCATACATATTACATATTGATACAAAAAAACAATTGAAATGTGGATTTGTATGTCATACTATTCATCTCATTACCATGTAAATCTATGATATACAGTATTTTTGTTTCATACCATGTGCATATGAAACAAAGTTACTATGTTAAATGATTGGGATTGAGTAGAACTACTGCAGCATGTTTAAAACATTGGTTAGTCACCAATTCATAAAGAGACCAAGGCCCTTCATGTACTGTAGTGTTAAAGAGAAGCAAAAGTAGTTGTAATTGTTACAGTCCCATTTCTGCCAAGTCTTGATTAGGCATTCAAGGTAAAGAAAAATACAGAACACACATTACGGAAGAAATCTCTGAATATTTCTAAGATGGAAGATGACAATATCAGTTTTCAATTTATGGTAATTATGTGCCCATTTTTGTAACTGACACCATGTTTCTTTTCTCATTTTTCAGAAAGCAATCTTACATGTGGCTTCAAGGAGATGTTCACAGATCACAACACAGAGAAAACAGCAATGTGTATCCAACACATCCATATGGTGTATACAGTGTCAAAGTTAAATCTCTTCCTGTGGATCTCAACAAAAGAAATTCAGAATTTAGCAAGAAAGATCTCAAAGGATCTGATAATGTCTCTAGGATACTTCAAAAAGTTGACACCATGAAACTTGATGACCAAGAGGATGAAAATAGAAATGACCGAAGCATCAAAAGAAGATCGGAGTTGATAGAGGTATATTTATTTTTTGCTATGAATTAAAACAAATATACACTGAGTGCACACTAAACTGCGACCATCTACCCTTAGTCCACATGCATTTTATGCATTCAGCTTTTATGAACCAGTGTACTCGGCACGTACCCCAACATGTCCATTTGCCCTTGCAGTTCTGTGTCTTGGTGATTGTTGTCCCATTCCCTTGCCACTCCCTGTACACCCTCACTACACTAGTATTGGCACACCCAACCAGTGTTGCTGTCTGGGTATTGAACATACCTACTCCATGTGGTACTGTAAGTACCAGCATTGATCAGACCCCATGTTCGTCTGCTCCAAAATATACCAATTGTCAAGACAAGCACCTGCACAGCCCTACATACCAGCAGGAGAGAAAAAAAGATCCAGAAGTTGTAATAGAAAAAAATCTCAGCTGGAGGATAGAAGATCTGTCTTCACAAGAGTGTCTACACACCTCCATCTCTACCCTTTGCTATCACTGCTGCTAATGCTCGTAGCTGTCAAATCATAAGAATCCAGATGTATGACTTGTCTCCACAGATACCAGTTGTTTCTAAAGTTTTGCATCCTTCTTTGCGGAAGCCAGTAATGTCTGGTTCTCTCTTGCCAGCAAAGAAATATTATCAGTTGACGATTCTACCAAAGATTATTGTATGAAGTCGACTAAGGCGTCCCGGTGTCTCGACAAAAGTCCTTGAGACAGCTTTTTGTCCTGTATTTCAACCTATCGTTGAGTCAACCTGGCCTGTCAATTTTCTATTTTCACCCATACTGGAGAAGTTTACTACTGCTCACACAACAAAACTCTTTGGGTAATTAGATAATTCTTTTAGCTACCCATGCTAACGTGAGATTCAAATAAGACTGGTTATTGCAGTTCTCTGTAATTTGTGTTTCTAGATTTTTGTTTTTCAACTGAAAATGCTGAAAAGAAAGTGTGAATTTATGGATGCATTAAAATCTGTTTCCATTTCTGAAGAAAAGTTGCAAGTTGAGTAAAACTGATAAGGTTTGCCTCTATGTGGTTTGTTCAGAAATGTTTCAATTTAATGTACTATGCTGTGTACACTTTTTCATTGACCCATTCTGTGTGAGTGATTAACTTATGAATCAGTGACAGACAGTGATAATACTAGAAAACTTCATTAAAAAATTAATGTCATTTAGTGTGAGAAGCTCCATAAATACAAGTTTCCTTACTTTATATTTTTGATAATGTTCATCTTCATAGTCTCGCTGCACATGTGAATTAGTCATTCCGACATGTTGATGTTTGCAGCATGGTGAGATACCATACACAATCTCCCTGCTGCTCCTAGTTCCTGAGTGCATGGTTTTGTGTATTTCAATTACTCTCTGGTTCAAATGAAACATGTATGGTTAATTACTTACACTTTCATGACTCAAAGAATATTAAATACACTAAATATGATGCAAAGTTCTCCACAAATACACATGTAATTACGATGCGTACAACACCTTGCATGCCATACTCAAATCGGCTCACACACACACTGTGCATGCGCAGTCTAACATGGCAACAAGACAATACAAATAACAATTTGTCCGAACATAAGGTTTTCTCGAAATCGCACTTTCCAAACGCACAAGTTTGACAGCTACTTTACTACTCCGTGTCTCAAGTCCTGGATACTGCTCATTTTTCCATTCTATATGCCAATTGTGCTATGATCCATGCAAGTACTGATGGATTACAATGAGCCGTGCACAGATGTGACCAATGAATGAACCATTATCTCCATCCTGAAACCAGGCAAAGTTGCACCAGTCTGTTGACTTGACTTGCTTTGTAAACAATGTGATGGAACACATGAGGGGTCAACACACGTCTGGCATGGATCTTGGAATTAACAACCAGATTTCTTACAATCAGTGTGGCTTTCAAGTCTATCTTTTCATGGCCATTCTTCTTCAATAGTCTGGGCATGATGGTAGAAAAAAATGAAATTTCACCCTACTCCTTTGCTTATTTTACTTACCTTGATAATGCCATATTTTTATCATTTCTGCATTTGCAGAAATTTGCTTACATTTTAAACTGTACAGCCAATGGCAAAGATAATTGTAGGCAAATTGTCCATCGCTATTTTCATTATTTTTTTATTTTACATCCTGTGTTGTTTTAAGTAATGGAATTCTGTTGATTTGAAGCAGTTGTTGGTTTCTACTTATTGACGTTTATATTTCAATTCATTATCATCAGTATGTGGAAAGCAAGTTGAATGAAAATCGTGTTACTGTTTCTTTTTGCTGTTGGGTGTACATGGAGAGGCTGGTAAGTGTTGCAAGGTTTTTCATGTTATTAAATTAGCTTCATGAGGGGAATATCTTTTTGAAACATATGAATTAACTAAAACCATTTTGCATTTATTTTCATTGCTAAGTTTTACATTGCTTATTGGTAACATGGGATGATTAAATTCTTACATTTTCATTTTCTATAGGATGCTGTAAATAAAAACACAGAAGAGGACAAACAAAACATAACAGTAATGACACAAGGTGATAAATTGAACCAAATAAAAGCACTGAGAAGACATCCTAGGTCTGTGACTACTGGAGCTCTTCAGTAAGTATATAATGTTGCATTGGCTTCAGATTAGGCCAATGTGTTTGACTGATATTTTTATCTTTCTTTCTTTCTATTCACTTATTCATTATTCTCCTCATTGTCATGATGAACATAAAAAATGGTATAAAAAGATACAGTAAATAACCAGATTTGGGATGGGCCAATATGAAATTTTGGCGATATATGATAAAGTACCGATATAAAATTTAACTCTACCGACAACCAATCTGATACAAAATTCCAAATGGTCCTTGAACATGAATGGATCATTGACCTCATTAATAAATGTGTCTTTCCAGGTAACTGCAATGCAAAAGAAGTTATATATTTAGACATTTACTTTTTAAAAAAGTAAGGCATGGAGATTATCCATAAAAGTTATAACAAAACGGCAGAATTTTGCACTAAATTATAAGATGTTTATAGATTTATTGGATCGGTAAAATAATCAGTAATTTCACTGATACATCGATATGCTTGTATCAGCCAATGCCGATAGAGTACTGATTAATCTGTCCCATCCCTAAACCAGATACAAACATGAATATTTGGATGTGAAAATGGTGC
The DNA here is from genome assembly GCF_977018435.1 of Lepisma saccharinum. Lineage (NCBI taxonomy): Eukaryota > Metazoa > Arthropoda > Insecta > Zygentoma > Lepismatidae > Lepisma > Lepisma saccharinum. The sequence continues at coordinate 67,727,093 of NC_139230.1, forward strand.
ATGAGAGATTTTGTTGCATTTTTGTGTTTATATTGCATACTTGCAGCATTGTCATTTAATATCATATCACAAAGTGCTCTTTAAAGTTTATTTTATTTTTTATTAATGAGCATGTGCATCTGAAGGCTTTCAAAATAAGTGAAACCTTTGGCTGTTGGTAAGAAAAGAAGAAAATTGTAAAATCCAGGAATGCAATGAAGTGTTAGTTGCTGATAAACAAAAATAGTAAATTAAGACAACAGATGCAAAAGCTTGGAGGATGCTCACATCAACTACAGTAATTGGGACTTTCCCTACGATTTAAATTCACAATTATTCCTCCACCTGGAATCAACACTTGTTAGCCATTATGCTATCAGTAGAACCACATATTTATGGTAAATAAAACATAAAGATATCTGTACAAAAAGTGGGCGTATTTCGGGATCAAAAGTGGTACATAGAATGGCATACCGGTGTTAGAATGGTGAATAAAACCCTAAATTTGAATTAAAACTACTTATTACACAAAATTAATATTTCACTATTAATAACACACTTATATAGTTATCAGAGTATGAAGTTTAATCCTGTGTAAAAAAGTCAATTTTTGCTTCTCAAATATTTATAGCATAACTCTCAGGATAATTCAGACCTCAGAAGGTATAAAGTTGGTAAATAAACCATAAATTTCATGCTTTAGAATTTATTTCTCATTTTTTAGTTCATTTCGTGACAAAACATGATAGTAAAATGCACCCCACACCTTTCAAAAACATGAAAAATTAACATTACAATTTGTTATTTGACATTTCGTGTTTTCGTCAAAAACGAAATAAGCATGCCCCTATCTATCAGATAGGCCCTGCTAAGGATGTGTAGTGTGTGATCTGGTGAGTTCACATTTTGTGATGGGTATATACTAATCTTGAGGTTACAAAGTTATAGCTGACTTTTTACCATGTATCCAAAAAGTAAAAAAGGTAAAGTGTTCCCCTGTGCATAGCACCACGCCATGAAGGCGTATAGGGGGTGTGGGGGTAACGCCCCACACTTTCTTGATCCGGTCGTGAGTGGGGGTGATGTGATCAGCATCACGCCCCTGACCGCCTTTACCCCCCAGGGTTTCCCCCAGGTACCCATGTTATTCGACGCTGGGTAGGCGCAGGGGCCGCTTCCACCGTTAGAAAAGTTCCCGGATTTGAACCGGCCGGGGATCGAACCCGGGACCTTGAGCATGGTAGTCAGACGCGTTACCGACTGAGCCACCGCGGCCACTATGTATCCAAGTGTGGTAATTTTCAAAGAATAACAACAAAAAATGAAAATAGAAAAAATAACAAAAATTTTTATTTTCTACTTCTTTCTCATGTGTTGAATTACTGTTCTGTATAATCTTGGTGGGGCTTCTCTTCTTAGTGGCTCCCATATTACTTTGCATGGTAGCATGTAGCTTTCAAGTCGAGGAATGCCAAATTTACTTATTTTCCTTTATTCAACGATTTGTCTGCTATGGTCTGGATTGAGTAAATATGCTAGTGTGTCTGTCTGCCTGGGCAAAAAAAAAAAAAAAAAAATGCTTACTTCCCTTAAATATCTGATTCCGGCATATCCTCAATCTTTTTTCCAATATTCTTGAATATAGTTTCATTACGTCCCCCACTGTAACCATGCAGTCTAAGGTGCAAGCTTAGGCCTCCAGCTATGTGACATACACAGGTTCGGGTCTCCTGGGGGAAAATGTAACAATTTTTATCCTGAGATTTCGGGCTGCGTATGGGACCTGTAGCCACCCACCATCATGTGGAAATTTGGAAGCTACAAATGAGAAGTGTAACCCAAACATGGAAACATACAACAACAAGGGGTTTGTTGCGCTGACCACACATCACCCGTAATGTGTTGAATGATATCCCACCTCTGTTGGGAGCGATGCCGGCAATTGGTAGGTAGGCACTGCCCCTCGTGGGCTGTTACACCATGGGTTATTATTATATTTTCATTACTGCTGTTGAGAGAGACATAGCTGTGTAGTTTCCACACTCTGTTGTTGTGCTTCCCTTCATGCATGTTGGTATTATGATGTTCATTTCAAAATCCTTTGGTATTTTTATTGCTGCAATTCTTTCTATCAGACATGTTATTTATTTCCCAGTACAAATTTCATAATAATATTTATTTTAGTGATTACTGAAACTGTCTTAATTTATATGAAAAACATACATTTTAAATGCAGAAAACAAGAGAGACACATTCTGTATTTTATCATCAATTTTCAAAAAAGAACACAAGTCCTCATTTTAATTTTGTCTGGCAGGTACTTTGTATTGAATGTGATACAAATTGTAAATGTTAAAACATCATTTTCAATAACAAAGCATAGAAAAGCAGATCATCTTATGTTTAGTTAATATCACATTTTAGGTTATGTGAATTTCAAATTAACTTGGGAACATAATAGAGTCTAGGGAAATTTTATTCTAGTTGCTACAGGAATGGTGGTACCAAAATTTTCAGAATTTGAAAAGGTGTCTGCAAAATTTATTTTATCATGAGTCTCTGTGGAAGCTAGTGGTGGTGCATAAATTAGGGTTACTCCCCATCCTCCCTTCTTGCCCAGCTTTCCTTTTAAATTTTTTTTAAAAAATTCTAAGAGAAAATTCATACTGATCAGCATACACACAAAATTTACAAACTTACTAGGCACATCACTGGTGAAAGCGTTCTTACATTTTCTCCCTTATATCTCTTTATCAGTGAAATGTATATATCTGATATTTATAATGTAGCTTAAGGCAACATTCTAAATCGTGTTACTATTTTGTAAAGTATACAGTGTTTGTAAAACATGCCGAAATCTGTCACCTGGTTATGTACATTAATTAAAGAGCTGAATTCAGGTTCTTCATGAAACATTCACAATTTTGTATTGGATATGTTGCCAGTATCTGTTTTTTTTTAATGGCCAAAGGGGCATCTCCAGGGTGGCTACTCACCGGGAATTCCTTGATTTCCAGGAATTCTGTGTGAATTATTTGTTCCGGGAATTCTGTGTGAATTCTGCTTGAATTTTTCTCCATAGACATGAAAAATTGAAACTTTTATTAATCCAAATCCCATTGAATTTGTACAAATTTATAAATACCCTGAGCCAATTTTTTCACAGTTCAGTTTTTAATTTTATCGAGGAAGGAAAGTAAGTCTGTGTGGAGAATAACACAGAATTCTTTCAATTATTTTAATTTGTTAGTGTCCCTTGCAGAACATCTGACAGATGGAAGATAAGATATCTTGAGGTTGATTAGGTAAATTTGAGTTTGAAATTCTCACGGAATTAACAGTTTTCCATGGATTTGTATATCCTGTAACATTTGTGACTTGTGCTTGTAGATATATTTCGAGTCTGAGTGTGTGAAATGACACCTTAAATGGAATATTTTAAATGTTTATACTGTTTAATTAAATTAAATTAGAATTTTGGACACATTACAATAACACAGATCCTTTATATTGTTAATATATTTGTGTGTGTGGGTGGTGTGAGAAATAGAGAAAACATCTGCTTGTACCCTTGAATTTTTGGAAAGTTCACCATGAAAACTGGGAATTATACTTGAATTTTATCGTGGTCCTAGAGTGGCCACCCTGATCTCTCTCCATTCCTATCAAATATCCTTCATTTTAGAAAGAATTTTCCTCCTTGAGAAATTTTCCACCTGGTGATCTTAAACTTTAGAAAGTTATTTGTAATGCCAACATATTTGGCAAAACTTTTCCTTATATATTTCACAACAGAAGCTGCAGAAGCCCAATAAATTCAAAAAGTTGCATATCCCATGCTTAATTATTGTAATGTTGCCTATTAATATTTATTTTGTTGTACCACAGAACATATGGAAGCAGCACACATGAAAGCAAGTACAATCCAGGGTAAATGAATCATAATGTACTCTTCGCAACATCTTGATTGACCACCCTGAAAAAATTCAAAGTCCTGAATTCATAAATTGGGCAACATAGTGCTTCAGAGTCCACAAATAGTATCCAACTTAGCAACAGTTTGTCTTTCTAGACAAAAACGCTGTTGTGAATTTCTTTAATTCTTTCCCATTCCATGAAGTTAGAAACCCTAAACCAGTAATATAATACGTAATTAAACAAAAATTGTAAATTGGAAATACGAATTTTGAATTTTTTTTTTAAGAGTATTCGTTCTGAAATTGAAAATAGGGGAATTTATGTGCAGTTGGAAACACTGATCTGGTTCTCCACCACCTGGAGAGAATTGACATCACATTTCAATGCACTGAAGCAAATTTCTCTCGATTTTAATCAAAATTACAGTAAAGAAAATTGCACAATACCGGACGATTTTACAAAGTGCGTCTTTTCCCTGATCTGTGACGAACAATTCTTCGGAACTTTGGCAAAATATTCTTTTAACTGAGATCAACTTGTTTTACAGAGTTTCACGTTAGTAATCTCCTGGAGCAGTTGGATAGATGGTTGTCTTGTTATTTTTTCATCAAGAACGAAACATCATAGGTTCAAATCTCACCCACTCCTGATTATTTTTTTATTGTTATTTACCGAGTACGAAGTGTTATAATAATGCAATATTAAATCACTGTAAATATTTATGCGATGCATACGTTGGGAATGTTTCTGTTCAACTTCTTGATTTTTCAGTGATTGGCAGTATTTCTGGCAGACCTTTCTATTCATTCAGCTGCCAAAAGTTATGTTAACACACATTAAATATTTATATGTCATAAATATATGTTCGTAAACAGGATGTTGTAATCAATGTGTCCCGGGTTTTATATCAGGTGGAGGCACATTGCACTGTGGTTCGGATTCCTGTTTAAACTGTAGGTCCAGTCCCAATTAGCCTATCAACAACACACACACACACACATACCATCACACACACAAATACGATGTTCTTCACTGCAGACCTAAAATATAAGTCGGATTTTCAAATGATACAACCACAGATATTATGCTATATTCATCTGAGGAAGACCCTGATACAGGGTTGAATTGTTACATGTGAAGTGTTTTTATATCTTAATAAACTGCCTTGGTCAGCAACTTAGTGTTTTTAGTATCTGGTTTGTTTGCTATAAGGAATATAAATTATAGGAAATTATGTGTGGGTTTTAATCATTTCATAAAAACAGCAATTTTCACCTAACTGCACAATGTGTCTCATTTAGTATGTGAAGCAGGAATATGCACAAAAGGATAGACATGTGTAAAAAATACAGACAACTCTACACTAACTACAATATCCAGTCATCGGGAGTTGCAGCGATGATAAAGGAAAATAATAAAAATATTGCATTTTAAGTACAGCGTGTCCGGCTTAGAACTATAAAAGAAACTGTCCCAAAATTGGTTTGACCAAGAATTTATTGGGAATGAAGGTGTATCCTGAGGCACAATACCTTACCATTACACATCACAAAATGAGAGACATTGGCTCCGTCACTGTCACTAATAATGTCAATACACTTCTATATGGGCACCCTTAGTATCACAACATTCAACATGTACTCCAACTCCATCCAAGTGTTAAACAGCATGGTAGATGTGACACTGTTTATTCCCTTATTTATTCATGTTTTTCGTAAATGGCAATACCGTACATACACAGGTTTTGACTGTGGCCGGTATTCGTAAACTGTAGTGCATGTTTCTTTTATTATAGCTATAAGTCAGAATATTTGCATATTTGTGCAAAATAAGCCAAGTGACTGTATGAAACAGCTAGAAATGCACAAGAGATTTGCACATTGAGTGCAATGGTTTTACAAGGCCCAGTTCAGCGCAGAATTGTGCAATGTTCAGTAGCAATCTGCTGTTCTCATCAGACATCCTGCGACAAGAAAGAGGAGAGACTTTCCCTCACCTGGTCATATAACAAGGCCTTTTTTACAGCCATGGCAAGATTTCTCTGACATAAGCTTCTTCCAAGTGTCTGCTATTTCCTTCAGTGTAGAGCTTGCAACGCTCTTGTTTTTAAGAGGAAAAGACATATTGAGTGATACGAAATCTGCTTTTCATTATCAAAACCAACGTAAAAGCTTGACTTAACATGACTTGGGATTTTGAAACCCCATGTGAAAGTCTCAATGATGTTCTTGTTTCTCTTACTCACGACAATTGAGGTGTTTTCATTTCAGTTTCAAAAAGAGAGAAAGGGGAAATATGAGAATTGTTGCTTTTTTGTGTTGCTCAATTTTAGTAGTATGGTCTCCAAAGTATTTTCTTCCAAGTTTATCATTTTTATAGTGTTATTATCAGTATTATTAAAGTTATTAACACTATGTAAACTGACAATTCACAAAAGCAATATCAGCAAGAAAATGAAATACAATAACATGCTGTACTGTAGCCTTTGTGTTTACTTCGTAATTCATAAATGTCAATTTGTTATATTTAAAATTAATCAGATTTCATAATTCTCATCGTATGGGATGGCATATTTGTATTTTGTAGTTGTAAGGTCTATGGTACTGCAGTGAGCTTTTACATTGAATAGGCAATGATCTTGGCATTTATTGTGGAGAAATATTGTCCTCCCTCCCTGTTGAAAGATCAACACAGTTGTTTGACAAGTCTTGCGATGAGTACTTAAAAATGTCATGCTTTGTCACTGACAATATCTTAGTTTTGATGACCAGAAAATGTTGTGAAACATTAATATACTTTACATATAAATCTGGGTAGTTTTTTCCAATGTAGTGGAGTTGGAAAGTAATAGAATAAAACTGATCAGGTACACTGCGTTAGCAAAGCACCCAGGATTAGATTATGTCTTCTAAGTGACTACACTGGAAGCTCTACCTATGCCCCCTCTATGTGTAAAGTAGACTTAAGATAAGCTTTGATTTTTTAATTAAAGGTTTCAGTCTGAATGGAGATAAAATTGTTGAAATAAAGCTTCCTAATGTCTAAAGTATGTAGGATAAAATTTCAGATTTAAAGAATTTTGTATAACAAATGATAGTCACTAATTGGAAATTTTAACTTATTTATTACTGAAACTACATCTTACTATTGAGTATCTATTACATTTAGGTTTTATAAAAAGTTTATAAATTAGTAATATGCATATAAGATTGACTGATATTCTATGATCATGTGGAGAACAGGATCTATTTATTTTGTACACTTTTCACATTGCAAATTTACTGTGAAATTCATCTCCAAATTCTTTCAGTGCCTTTCTTCACTAGTGAATTGAGATTAATACAGGAAAATTTAAAATTAATATGGATATCATTAATTGAATATGCAATAATTTTGTTTACCATTCAGTGGATTTTTTTAGGTTATGTCTCTTAATTACTAATTCATCTAATGATTGTTAAGTAAATATCTGGTTGTGTTAGGGAAAAAGCACACTTCCTGTAGGTAGAGGCATGCATGTTCCATTTTTTATGGAAATACAAAATGAGAAATAGCATGCTGTAATGTTCATTTTTCGTATTTTTTAAAGATGTGAGTTACATTTTCCTACCATGTTTTTTCTCGAGGTGGTGCAAAATGAACTGCAGAATGCAAAATAAACTCTTAAACACTAAATTTAGAGTTTATTTACTGATGCAACACTTTCTGAAGTCTGAATTAACCTGTGAGTTATGCAGTTAATTGAAAATTTATTAATTCTGCTGTAAATATTTGAGAAGCAAAAATGTACTACTTTACACAGGAATAAACTTAATCACTGATAACTACATAAAATGTGCTATTAGAAGACAAAAAATGTTTATTTTGTGCAATAAGTATATTTTTTTAACACATGCCAATTTATATACTGCTTTTGATCCCAAAATGTTGCCAGTGTTTTGTACGGAAATCTTGATCTTTGATTCACTATAAATATGTGGCTCTACCTATAGGGTATTGATAGAACAGTTCTGATGATTTGAGTTGATTTTTTTTTTTACCCAGCAGTAAGTAACATGTAAAATGTAACTTTTTTTCCATAGTCTGGAAGATGGACGACCTCATACAAGAGCCAAATCTCAGCCATTTCGCACAGGACAACAAACTCAGTCTTCTCAAGGTATATTATCACCACTGAAAGCTACAAAAGTCAGCTCCACCATTGCAGCTGCCCATAGTAAAGAAAAGGAGACCATTTTGAGTAAAAGAACATCGAGAGCATCTACTGCATCTACCAAAAGGTAAAATCATTGACATACTTGCATACAGTATTCATAGAAGACAAGCAAGCATGTGTAAACGATAGCTAGTGAGTGTGGACATGTAAATTCTATCTGTACATTGCATGAATAGATAACAGAAGCATGTAGAAAATTTAGTTCATGGAGGCAAATTAAAAATGTATTATATCTAGTTTGTAGAATCTGCTTTCAGGTGAAAGCAAAAAATAAATATATTTTTTAGTATCAGAATATGTTTTTACCTTGATGCATTTTGTTGTATGCAATATGCAAGGTGAAAAGTTACAAGTACTTCTATTTTGTTGTGAGCCTGATTTTCTTCTCTGTTCACTTGTTTCTGCTTAATAGGAAATATACTTTCCAGACATTATAGTATTTCTATTTTTTCCTACAATAGTTCTTTCTTTTATGTTTCTTAAGTTGCTAATTGTTAATGATAGAAGTAGCTTGTAGAATAAAGAACAATTTTTATTATTCCTTTTTGTTTTTTGACTTAGTAACTAAAACTTCATACTTCATGATTGCTTGATCAGTATGTCATTAAGATAATATAGAGATTGTGAAGTATTTTTTTTCCTTTTTCCTTGTTGTAGTAAGAAAATCTTAGTGGACAACTATTTGGTAATGACATTTACAATGTACAATTTTGAAAGTATTTAGATTGAATTTGGCTATGCACAGAATATAAGTGATTTTTAAACTTGGAATTAGTATGTATTTTGGTATGTATGTAGTATGAGTTAAAATTACGTAACACACTGTTATAACAAACCAAAAGGGCAATTTAGAGTAAGAGAGTAGTTTCAACTAATAAAATAATAAACTCTATTTGTATCTTCACCTTTTTCTGTCCTAGACATACTTGGCTTCTAAGCTCTATGTATGGATCCAACAGATCGTTAAACATCAGCAAAGTCAACCTAACCCACCCTTCAAGACCCATAACACGATACTCCTTCAAAGCATCTACCACAACTTCTGGTCCTTCCCAAACCTCAATGGGCATGACGTTAAGAAGTGCAGAAAGGGTCTCCAGGTACCATAATATTCATCAGTAAGTGCAAGCTACACTTAATGTGCCTCTTGTGCTTCCGCTTCTAACAAAAACATGCATGATAACCTGATTTGAAAATATGGATTTGCTCAGCAAGCACAGTGTTTCAAGTGTCGTGTGTGGTTATTTTAGTAGTAGATTGCCAATTAAAGCTTGTATTCTGTAATCATTGAACACAATACCAGCTACTAGAATGAGTGCAACTATTTCTTTCTCACATAAAGAATTGCATTTACAGGATTTATGTTACTAGAGGGTGCTTTTCTTTAAACTTTAAATTTTCAATTGAGAACATTTTTGAAACCTTTGTTGCATCTGAAGCAAAATGTATGCATGTTATCTTGTGTTTATAATTCTTCTCTCCTTACTATTACTTTCAGATTAAATTTTAAAAATATACCGGGTGATCCGTTTGAGATGTCAGAAAAGTAAACCTTGATACATGGTAACATGTGCATGGTAACAAAGGTGGTGATCATGGCACAACAGCACACACAGTATGTCATATGGTATGCGAATTTTCGAGTATTCCATGCATGCTACTGCCGCCATGCAGCTGAAGTCTCATTTGAAACTTCCATCCTTTATGCTTATATTATAATAAACTGCTCACAGATACGTACATTAACCTCTTGTGTATAAAGGTTTACTTTTCTGACATCTCAAATGGATCACCCGATGTGTGTGTGTATGTGTATGTATATATATATATATATATATATATATATATATATATATATATATATATATATATATACACACACACACACACACACACACAGGTGAGTATAATTTTGGAACAGGCTAAGATCAAAATTTCATCACTGCACGAAAATGCATGGGCCAAGGTGACATGTGTGATTTTACCAATAAATTAGAATAAATACCATAGAGTGTGTGTGAAGAGCACCCAGGTAATGGCTTCTATTGAAGAAAATTAATCTCTGTCCACCATAATAAAGGATGTCCCCAAGAAAGGTAGAATTTCATTTAAAATAAAAACATTTTATTTATTTATTAGTTGGCAAAGTCATTACATTATTTGAAAGGGTAAACATTGCCATTAAATGTGAAATAGGATATCTGACAAATGTCCTCCATGACACATTTCACACCCTCAAATTCTTTTGACAAAATTCTGGATGCCATCCATTACTCTTCAAATTTCTGCTTTCAATTCAGGAATCATTCTTATTTTCACAGCATAAACTCTCGACTTAATAAATCCCCAGAGAAAAAAATCACACAGTATGAGGTCGCACAATCTTGGTGGCCAATTTATGAGGTCTTGACCCCATTTTTTTCCAGCTGAAATAATAAACATGCAGGGAATCAAAATATAGGAATTGTTCTATGTACCTTTCACTATTTTTCCACATAGTCACCACAGCGGTTCAGGCATTTGTCCCATCGCACCTCTAGTTTGGAGATGCCGCTGTTGTAGAATTCGGCCAGTTGATGTGGAACCACTGCCGGAAAGCTTTTTTTGCTTTGTCATCGCAAATGAACCTCTCTCCTGCCAGGAACTTCTTCAGTGGACCGAACATGTGGAAATCACTGGAGCCTAGGTCTGGACTATGCAGTGCATGCTCCAGAATCTCCCATTCGAATGACTGAAGTCTGTCGATGGTCCTGTTTGCCACATGAGGCCTGTCGTTATAGTGGAGGATAACCACATTGTCGACATCGAGAATCCCTTGACACTTTTTCCTGATGACAGCTTGCAGATGTGAGTGTGTGCCACAATAGCTGTCAGCATTGATGGTGTCACCTCGTGGCATGAAATCTATCAGGAGTGGTCCTCAGCAATCCCAGATGACTGTGAGCATCAACTTCCCGACTGATGGCATTCTGCGGAATTTCTTTGTGACAGCCGAATGTGGATGTTTCCACACCATGCTCTGCTGCTTTGATTCTGGAGTGAAATGCAATACCCATGTTTCATCTCCAGTCACAATGAGATCCAGGAAACTTGCACCCTCCTTGACGTAACGCTGCAAATGTTTCAGTGAAGCCATCATTTGCTTGCCCTTGTTCAGGTCATCCAAAAGCTTAGGTACCCACCGACATGAAACCTTGCGATACCCCAAGGATTCATGAACAATATCATAAACACGGCCATAAGAAATGCCAAGCTCCTTGGAAATGTCCTTCAGATGCACACGCCGATCTACTTTCACCATTGCATCCATGTGGGCAATGTTTTTCATTGTGAGTGAGGACACCCCCGACCGTTCATTGTCATGAAGGTCTTCTCGGCCATTTTTGAACTCGCAACACCACCACCGCAAACTTCTCAAAGCAAGACACTTGTCCCCATACGTCGGCTGCATTTCCCTATGGATCTCGATGGGCATTCATCTCTTGCTCCATAGAAAACGAATAACACTTCACTGCTCGTATGACGTGGATGTGTTGAGTCCTACAGCAGGGTGTCTACCAGTCAAGACTGTCAAGAAATCATGCTTGTGGTCAATAATTTTTGATCATTTTTACAGTATAGTCAATTTACATTGTTATATACCTGTACTGGGATTTGATAAAAGTGAGTTGTGGTTAAAATTTGTTCACTTTGATTCTTAAGAATGACATTCTTGTATGCGTGAAGTTTTGTGAAAATATTAAACAAAGGAATGTGGCAATTCTCCATCCAGAATTAAGTCTGGAGCATTAATTTTTACATGCATCAATAATTAAAGTAAGTCTAAATCTCTTGTTAAAGTACAGCTTCAGTTTCATCTTAACCAGTCTTGTGGTAGGGGTTTTTCATTGAATAAAAATATATATTTTCTTAATTTCCAACTATACCTAAGTAGCGGGCGATTAAATAAATGTTAAGAAAAAGGAAAAAAGGTCAAGTAAAAGGAAGGAAAGGTCAAGAAAAAGTCAATAATTTTGGATGTGTAATTTTTGGTAGACACCCTTTACAGCCATCTTTGCAAACTGACAGCAGCACCGTGCCGCGGAGTAGCTCAGAGTTAACGCTGGGCCGTTCCAAGAAAAACCTATTTCATTGAATGTATATCTCTGTTTCTCAATCACACTAGTATTTCGGCTGAAAAAAAAAAAATAGGGGCAAAGACTTTTTGATTTGCCCTTGTACTTCACTGTTGCGCAAGATGAGTCTTATTAAATTTCTGCCACATCAAGTGGAATGTTTCATGCACTGTACAGCCGGTGGTGCCATCCTGCTGGAACCACATGTCGTCCAAATGAGGCCACAAAAAGTCCAATATCATCTCACGATAATGTTCACCATTGACAGTCACTGCGTTTCCGGCCCCATGTTCAAATAAGAATGGCCCAATCACTTCCCCCAGTATGAAATCTTCACCAAACTGTCCCTTATTGGGTGTACATAGGCAATTCTTGAATGACCCGAGGATTTTCTATGCCCCAATGTGACAATTTTGCTTGTTGACATACTCACTAAGGTGGAAATTTGCCTCATCACTAAAGATGATTTTCTTAGTAAAATCGCTATCCACTTGTTGATTCACAAACATGTATACAGTGCAGGGTGGTTGAAAGTGTGATCTTAACTGAAATATGCCCCCAAAGGGAATCAAACTCAAAACTCCTTAAGTACTGGCAGCAAAATGCATTTTTTTAGCACTAGAATGGCGGGAGGGATCAAAGTGACCCTACCTTCACAGTTTCTTTGATAACTCCAGTTTTTCTTATTTTTTCCTCGAAATTTTGTGACCTTTCATAATTCTTTGTCCTTTTTAAGATGGTATATTTAAATCTACAAAATATAATTTATTTCTGTAATATTTCATGTTGTAACCCTAGAACAGCGGGAGGGGTCATTTTGGCCCCTAATTTCAGACGTGTCATTGCAGAGAAAGAATGTTCAGCTGTAGCCGAATACAGTGGCACACACTGTGCAATATTAAACTTTTTTGTACAACTGAAAATTAATATCTACCCAGGGTGCGATTTGTGCTCTCAACCTTTTGCCCCCTCCAAGTTACGTGTATGCTTTCAGATCTTCAGAAAATGTATACTGAAGAAATGAATTAGGGAAACGAAAAATTCCGAACTATTACAAAATTTAGAACTTGATAAATTATTGAATTATTCTTGATCTCTATGTTGGCTTAAGATTAAAGTCGACCTTTTATTAAAATGATTATCAAACACACCTGAAGAGAAGGTCTGACTTAAACAAATTATAAGAAAAGCGCATACTTATACTAAATAATGGGGTGAAGGATACAGAAAGTTGCAATTTATGTGATGTATTTATTCAATTATTCTCTAAAAGTAGACTTTTGAAAGAGGGTTCACAACCTACCCCTATCTAACTACACCCATGATTCTGGAGTCTTAAGTTGTCATTGATTATATTTTTTTTTATTTGTAATCAAAATATATTGGAAACCAATGATAATACGTGAAGCACAGATAATAATATAAATTAAAAAGATGTTCCCATTCTAAAATAATTATAATTTTTAAATGTGTTTCTTATGAGGGGTCAAAATGACCCCTTTCCGCTGTTCTAGGGGTTATCATATCCTTCGCCATTCTAGTGTTAAATAGGGATGATATGACCATAAATGGAGCGTATGACTTTTGGCAAATCAATACAATATTATTATTTTAAAAAAAATATATTTTCACATATCTAACCTATGTTTAAAAAATAAAATAGGATAGGTGGTGGTGGGATAGTCCCGTTACCCTCTCTGGGTCCATCACTGCATACATGTTTATGTATTTTACATAAAGGCTACATTTAGGCTTACACCTGACAATTAGATCAATAATTTCCTATGCTCCTATCACCATTGCAATGACATGAGCAACAGAAAATCCACATGAAAAGATTCTCTCGGGCTATCGACCAGGTGAGTTGTGGAAAATATTCCAAGCTTTCGAGAGCTTACGTCACTCTCATCTTCAGGGTAGAAGTGCAGTCCTGAGTGTCAACCCAGTGTATATACAGGGTGGGAAATAACCTTTTGCTAGGGGTCTGCAGGAAAAAGTAACAACAATTAAGAAATTATGGTAATACCAAATGTTTACTACAACAATTGTGGTTCCAAAAACAAAATTAAAAGTTAGTTCACGACAAAGCACCTTGCTTCAAGGCAAATGCTAAAACCAAGACCTTCTTCGGCGAAGTGGCATTGACTTCTTCAGCAGTTCTGAATGGCCAGGTGCATCACCGGACCTCAATGCAGCAGAGCACTTTGGGGCTATTCTGAAGGATGCAGTTGAGTCCTTGATGATAGTGGAACCCGGACCGGACCGCTATTCCCGGCCAACACTCCTTGCACATCTGGAACAAGTCCTCCGTGACATGGAATGGAATACGGACTGTTTGCGAATCTTCTGAGCTCCTACCCTGATCGTCTTCGTGCTGTGAGAGAAGCAAACGGCGGACATACTAACTTTTAATTTTGTTTTTGTAACCACAATTGTCGTAGTAAACATTTGGTATTACCATAATTTCTCAATTGTTGTTACTTTTTACTGTGGACCCCTAGCAAAAGGTTATTTCCCACCCTATACATTCATGAAGGGGGTTTGCTGGTGAATATGGTGGATCAATCTGGTGCCAAGCACTGCTCGTCGACTATCGCTGGCCAAGCTGGGTCCAGTTCGAGCCCCTGTCGCGATTGAGATTCTCCTTTTCCCCATGAATAACTATTGCTTCTTTTATGATGCGATCCCAGTAGATTGAAGAATTGGCTATAATTTCTGTGTTGCTGAAATCTGGTCTATGGCCCTCGTTGATTGAATGTTCCGCTAGTCCCGACTTTTCCGGATTGAAATTCTTGATGTAGCTTTGGTGTTCTTTGCAGCGCTGTTCTATTGTCCTGCCCATCTGCCCAATGTATGCTTTATCACATTTGCATATAATACGGTAAACTCCAGGTGTTTTAAGTCCTAATTTTTCCTTGGGGTTACATGGTAGGCTTCTGATATTTGGCGGTGGTTTGTGAATGGTTTTTATGTTGTGCTTCCTGAGAATTTGGCTTATAATTCCGGAGAGATTTCCGATGTATAGTAGGATGGCTATCTTCATGAAAGCTTCGTCCTGGTTCCCTGGAGTTTCTAGATTCCCTGGTGTGTGTGTGTGTCCAGATTCCCTGATGTGATGGTCTTCTTGGACAGTACTCGTTTTAATGTTTTATTGATATTGTGTTCCGAGTACGCATTCGGTCTAAAAGTCATGCGAAGATGCTGTATTTCTTCTGATAGATGCTCCATGTCACTGATGGAGATGGCCCAGTGGAATAAGGTGGATAGTACTGTAGCTCGTTGAGCCGCATCCACATATTTATGGCAATGTATTATTTCAAATCCTATATGTACACATCATAGCACGTTACAAGATTGTGTATACAAGTCTGTCTGTTCACACCACAGCATTATTTTTTTTTCCTTCTGAATATTCCTGCCCCAATTAACATTGGCTCTTGTGGAAATTCAGCATTTCGGGCACTCATATCATGGCCATTGGAGCTTCAATTTACATCAGCCAGGAGACTCCTTCTATCCCTCTATGCATATATCAGGGTGAGTCAAATGTTCGTTCATTTTTTCACATGGACATTGAGACTGGAGACACAAGGCGATACATTGGACTTATTCAGCAAAGTATAGGCCATTCTGTTGTGTGGTCTTCTACCAACGTTCCGTGAGAGCCACGACAATACCATTCAGCTGGTTTCGAGGCCATAAACTCGCGCACCCCTGTTTCCATAGCATCCATTGTGTCGAACTGTCATCCTTGCAGGAAATGCTCGAGAGAGCAAAACAAATGGTAATCGGATGGCATGAGATCAGGGCTGTACAGGGGATGAGGCAACACTTCAATTCCCTCCAAGTCCTGCAGTTTCTAGGTAACAATTCATGACTGGTTACATGGGGCATTATCGATCTGCAACAAGGCTCTCTTCCGATGCATCAATGTTGGATACTTCTGGAGCATAGCATCATGGACCTGCTGCAGTTGTACAACGTAAAGGTTCCCATCGACAGCACGACCATCTGGCACAAGTTCCCAGAAAACTGAACCATCGATACTCCACCATATGCACAAATGACCTTCTTTTCAAACCATCCCTTTAAACAAGTGCCATTGTTTCTTGCCGTGGCCGCAACCACTACTACCACAGGCAGAATATTGTAGAATGATCCACTTTTCATCACCTGTGACAATTCGATGCTAAAAGTTGTAGTCAAGTGGATTTTGAAGTGAATTGTTCACAGGTGGAGACTTGTCATTGCCTGTTGTGGTGTCAACTCGTGGTGTACAAGTCGAGGCTGTTGAGAGACAAAACCCATTTGGGATAATCCAATCTGTCGTGCCAGTTGCCGTTACTGATGCTTGCATCGGCTGTCATGTGCTGTAGCAGGGCATCTGCATCCATGGCACCCTGTCTCCAAAATTGGAGCTTGTCTTCCACACTAATATCCCCAGACGAGAACCGCTTGAACCATTTCTGTGCTGTCCTAATGTTCACTGTGCCCTCATCTTCCACCACACAAATTTCCCTCGCATCTTTCACCCCTTTTTCCAATAATATCATAAGATACACACGGCCAATTTGTCGACCTCCATGATGGACCACAGAAATTGCACTGTGCCTTGTCGAAATGCATTGTGCCTGTGTGAATGTATGCACCAGTTGACCTGCATGTCCCATGCCCACTGCGAGGTGCTCGCTTGGCTTTCCATGCTTTTTCTCTGGCTTCACTGTTTCCCTCCCACGTGAAAAAACGAACGAACTTTTGACTCAACCTGGCATTCTGTCTCATTGGATTTTACACTTGCATTGTATCTTCCCCAGTGGGTTGTGGATGGAAGAGTGCCTCAAATTTTAAATGAGAAATGGTGGTTGAGTTGAGTCTTAGATGTCACTAATTTCAAACAGCTTATGAGAAGAACCCAATTTATAAGGACCCAGTTTTTGAATGCCCCAATATTATTATTATTTTAAATACGTGTGAGAATAAGAGAGAGGATGAAATTGCTTGCAAGTAATGTGTTTCCACATGCAAAAAGTGATATACAAGCCCTAAATAATTGGACTAGTTTTGGAAATTTTAGGTAGCAGAAAGATACCTTATCAAAACAAACCAGACATATGTTATTCCCAGCATATTTAGTTATTTACATGGCAAAACAAAGATATACAGGGTGTCATTTTAATGGCACACACGGACCACAGAAACATATAGAGGACATCAAAACAAACAACTTTTCTCAGTAACATTTTTCTCATTGGTGCATCGTTTCGGCATTACATTCGTTCAATAAATCGTATTTTGCTGCCTTAATGCTGGCAACCACACACAACATTTGATTGCATTTGAGATGTCATTTCCTGTTGTGAAGTGATGCATCCCATGATTGCCAGAAAAACACATATTCTGTGAAAAATGACATAGCTACAATCAGCCACATTATGTACCGTGAAACAAAGCAAGAAAACACCTTCTGTAACCCAACAGGAAGTGAACAAACTATACGAAAAATGGTAGAAAGAAAAAGGAATTCAAATGGAAGTGGTAATACCGAATTTTGTCTCAGCTTACATATCAAATAGTTGCAAATCTCGTTGCCAAGTTGGTATCTACAATTTAGTCTATCCACTTTGTCCTTCTGATACTCGTTGTCTGTGATACACTGAACAGTTGACAAAATAGAAATGAAAAAATCAAAATTCCAAAGGTAAGTAACACATAATGTAATGCATATTCAGGGCATTATGCAACAAGGGGTAAAAATAGTTTAAAATAAAGGGATATAAGTAGTAGTAAAACAAGCTCTCGGACGACTTTGTTTATCTACTCACCGGATATACATGCAATAGTTTGCAACTGTGAATATGGCAGTATATTCGCTGCTGATTCATTATTAGGTTGTTACTGTTGTTGTACGTGTTTTAGACATAATGTTACAATGTGAACCTCTGATACTTCCGTTATCAGCACCACAATCCCACAACACATGTATCAGGACAAATTGATATACACACCTGTAGATATCAACCTTGCAACGAGAGTTGCAAATATTTGACATGTAGCTGGGCGAAAACAGCCAGATGTAAACTGTAATTTCAATCAAATTTGTTGTTGTTGATGATGATTATATTTGACATGTAGGCTTAGAGACAAAATTCGATATTGCCACTTCATTTTGAATATGTTGTTTTTCTACCATTTTACATATCGTTGGTTCACTTCCCCCTTACCCTGGGATGACTGCTGATATTCTGGCTGGTAGGCTGTGTTTCCCTAGATGTTCAGTCTACTGGAGGCATTCCTATCTTCGTTTTACAGCTCATAATGTGGTTGGTAGTCTGTCATTTTCCCCAAAATTTGTGTGTGTCCTTGCAACACTGCAGTGCTCTGTTTTGCCGCAGAAAATGGCATCACAGATGTTATCAAATGTTGTGTTGGGTTGCCAGTATTCAGGCAGCAAAACAGGCTTTTTTCAACGACTGTAGCACCAAAACGATGCACCAACGAGAAAAATGTTACTGAGAGAAGTTATTTGTTTTGATGTCCTCTATACGTTTCTGTGGTCCATGGGTGCCATTAAAATTACATTCTGTATATGAATTATATGTTAGAAATAACAAAATGCCAGAAATGATCAGAAATTTTACCAATAAACTAATGTATTGGTATACCTAAAATGGGTTGATATGGATAGTCTAATAAGTGTAGTCCCATTCTTGCTATTCAGTGGATGATGTTGGATGGCAACAGAAAGTCTGTCATTAATTACAGCCCTTGTTGAATGTTGGCCTGTCGGCCTCCCTCATTTACAATTCTTCTTCACACTCTAATCTTCATAGTCCTCAAGTCTTCAACATTAGTCAACACATTCATGGAAATTAGAAAAATGGAGCATTCACTTTTAATAAGGGCTGAAATTCCACTCAGTGGTTTAGAATGTGGTGCAGACAAGGTTGATATAGAGCAACCACAAGGAAGAAAACCTTGGACGAAAAGCCCCCGTGCAGCTTTCCCTTCTTCTATTCAACTCTGGCCATAAGGAAGCATGGTCCACTCTCCCCCTCCCCTCCCCTCCATGAGGGAGTATGGTGCACAGGAGTTGTGGGTCTGTGCAAGTTTCTTTGCTTGTGGTTCCATTATAGTGTGTCATCAGTTTGCTTTTTTATGGAATTATTTAAAGTAGTTGTTCTTCCATTGCTCTAGATGAACATGTAGATATGCAGATGTGGGATTTATCTTGGGCAGGCAGCACTTGAAGGCTTCTTTTGAAATATAGAAAGAATAACATCATATTTGTTGTTATCATAGTCAGCTGTGTCAGAATATGATCTAGTGTATTATTGAAAACCATTTTCTAAGAGAAACTTTCTCTCTTCTGCTATTTCTCCTAATGTTGTTTGAGTTCTTTTCACTCTTACTTTAATTATTACTTAGTACGGGTGTGAGAAGAAACACACATACATACTGCATCTATATGGAATTCCAAATGCTTACATATTTCTTTGCTTGATGCTGTGTTCCATCCTGTGTAAGCCTGTTTTTCATTTTGGTACCATGGGAATTATTAGTTTTTATTGCACCATGCAGAATTGCCCTTTTTAATTTCATTGACTGATTTTTTTTTAAAAATATAGAATAGATGATGTTAAGATATTCTTTTATTTCTCTCTCATGTACTTCAACATTTCCATAAAAGTTTTCTTCAAATATCATTTTCTTGTCTATAAAGTGAAGAGGAATTGACTAAGGTTTACATATTTGTTTCTTTGGGAGGCTAGATTTGGTTTTCTTTTTCATTGTAAACTCCGTCCTTTTTTCCAAGTAAGTAGCATGTGAATATGTAATTTGAGTTCATTCATTCCTGTTTCTTTTAATTGTTCTAATTTATGAGGGCCTCCCCAATGGTATAGTGGTAGTGTCTTTGCCTTGTAATCAAGGGGTCCCAGGTTCGATACCCGGTGGAGGCACATGGTGGTTCGGATCCCACTTTGAACTGTAGGTCCAGTCCTGATTAGCCCTACTGTGCATAAAGTGGACTTAAAACACCAAATCAATCAATCCTAATTTATGAAAACCTTACCTTGCAAGTGATAATCTCTCTCTTTCTTCCATTCATTCATTTCTTCATTTGGCTTCTCTGAGGGTCATTTGAATATGAACAAGCATTTGTCTGGAACACCTGAAAGCATAGCATGATATTTTTCAATGTAATTGTCATATCATGAAATACACTCTAGCCAACATTCTGGCATCTTGTAAATACCACTTTCAAAGAAGCTTGTCTGGTTGTCCACATATCCAACTGTGCACAGCTGTAATGACTTCATTGCATACAGATATACTAACGCCAGTAGTAGTATACAGATATTATACTAGATTTCTGAAAACTTGGAAAATGTATAAACTACAGGCTTCCCTGTGACTTAAGCTAGTGACACCACTGCTTCCAAGCCAGGGTTTCAAATGCGATGCTGGATCTAAACTGGCCACCAAGCATCATTCTCCTCCAAGAATCTGGATGCCTTGTGAATGACAGCTAAAAACAGAAAGTCATCCTCTAAGAGAAAATCATAAATTCACCACCTGTACTGGTCTTATATGTGTGAAGGAGCTATACAGATCCAAGTTTTCTGTATGAGGTTCACAGTGTCAATTCCTTCCTTTTGGTTAGCTCTGTGTAGTTCATTTCGGAGAAAGATGTTTTGTGATTAAACATACTGCCAGGAAATAGTGTCAAAAATAGAGCATGAGTTCATGCTGCTGAAACAGTTTTTTTTCTCAACATACTTGGAAGTGAAAAATAAAATAAACAAATAAGAATCATTGAGCATTCTTAAATTTCTCATATTGTACTGCTGGATGATGGTAATGGTTAACTGATCATCAACCATATTAATATTAATAAATTGAAAAAACCGACAGATAGAAGCAGAGAAATGTTGTGTTTTGTCACAGATAGTGGTAATTTAATACAGTTATGCACCTGTCTGAGAAAAATTTGTTTCCTAGTTGCTGCTTCCAGATCACAAAATTTTATGTGAGAACTGTAGTTTTGAGGAATCTATAAAATTATGGACAATTTTACCATTATCCTTTTATCAATGTAATCGTTACAGCAAAGGTAAAGTTTCCCATGCAAAAAGCACTGTGCCATGAACACATTTAGGGGGTGTGGGGTTTAGGGCCCCACACATTCTCGATCTCTGCCATTTTGGAGGTGATGTGATCAGCACCGCACTAAGGGTGCCTCTCCTCCCCAGGGTTGCCCACAGGTACCCATTGATTTGAGGCTGGGTGACCCCAGAGCTGCTTTTATGCGGGAACAATGCCGGAAGAGTTCCGACCTTAGATCACCCACACCAGGTTGAACCTGGGTCTTCAACGTGGTAGTCAGATGTCATACCAACCAGACCACTGTGGCTCTTATCTATATCATTACAGTAGCAAGTGTTAATATCTGCCTCATCCCTAATACGAGGGCAAATCAAAAAGTCTTTCCGCCTAATTTTTTTCTAGCTTGTTATAAGTGTTATTACAAAGGCGAGATATACGAGCGATGCAGTAGGCTTTCCTTGGAATGGCCCTATTGTAACTTCCAATTTCTTCCATGGCACGGCCCTGTTATCAGTTGGCAAAGCTGGTTGGAGTGCTTAGGAAGTCCACCCCATATGAGCAGCGAAGTGTTATTAGTTTTTATGATTTATTAGTTTTTATGATGCAAAGGACAAACAGCCACAGATATCTGCAGGGAAATGGAGCCAGTGCATGGGGACAAGTGTTTATCAGTGCAAAGTGTGTAGTGGTGGTGCAAGGAGTTTGAAAATTGATAGGAAAATGTGGAGGACAATGAGCGATCGGGCTGACTTCATTCCTAGCTGACACCAGACAACTTTACCCGTGTTGATGAAATGGTGAAAGCTGATCGACGTGTTCATCTGAAGGACATTGCCACTGAACTTGGCATTTCCTATGGGTCCCTTTTTTAAGAATTGTGATGAAGTACTGTTTTTGACTTAGATCATGCATTTTTGTCTTCCCCATCTTGTTCAAAAATCTGGATTACTAAAATTAATAATTCTGCAATGAACTTAGTGGATGATGACATGGACGTCCGCAGGATTTCTTCCAGGGAGGGGCAAGCAAGGTAATTTTTTTCCAGGGGGAGCAAAGGACACATATTTTCCTCCAAAATAGTGATGCCCTCTCAAAAAACACTATTTCAGTCTGAAATTATCATGTTTCTTCAACAAATTTATAATAATTAACATAAATTACTGTGATTGAAATGAAACTATGTGTGAAATATATAATTTTTAGGTACACATTCATTTTCCAGGGAGGACCATGCCCCCCCCTTGCCCCACCCCTTCCAGATGCCCATGGATGATGACTAAATCAAAGACCTTAAGAGAAAATCATAGTCACATTAGTAACTTTTACACATATTTTCCTGTCCATGTTCTGATATTCATATTTATTATTATTTGCATCTACTTTGAATACATGTTGTTGCTGTTTTGTGTGTGTATTAAAAGTGGGAATGAGCACATGTACTTGCATGGAGATGATTGATGCACTTGATGCATGTTAACTTTTTTGCGATGTTTTATTTTCTCAAAGTTTCAGTGTGTTATTTGAGGAATTGAGGAATTTATAATTAATAGCATCTGCAGTTCATGGTATTGGACATTCAACAGAATGGTCATGTTGTACAAATATCCTGGAAAGGGACCTTAATTGGAGAATTTGCTGACATATGTACATTTATTAATTTTACAGCTCTCAAAATCCTGGTGTTTTGATTGTTGTTTTCAATATTGTCACTTTTTTCTAGTTTACATGTACAAATTTTCCTCTTATTCATATACTATATTACACTAAATTTATAGCGATGAGGCACAGTTTCATATTTATTTAAATTCTGTCAAAATGCTTGTGACAATTAGAAGTAACGAGATGAACAAGTTCTAGGTTATGTATTTATCATCACGTTTAAGTTGTAAGCTGATCTTTAAGTTGGTTACTAAGTTGAATAAAGTTTATTAAAATTTCTAGAGAAAAAGTAATATTTCATTAATATTGTCCATTTAAAATGCCAGTTGCTGGGATCTCTCTCTTGCTCCTCGTGCTTTATGAAGGCAACTACATTTAAAAAAAAAAAACCTCAAAAGTGCTAATCCTTGCACATACAACACAGTACCTGAAATCCTTTTGATAGGTTATTTCAATGGCACTTTAGTTTCTATCAACTGTAGGTTCTCTGATTGGACTGTTGGTGTTCCTTGTATTCATGATTCATTTTTACTTTTGCAAATTGAGTATATCTACTTTTATAATGGTGTCCTACTTTCTTCCTTGGCTAATGATGGTAGTTAGCTCTGTTTTGTGTAGGAGTGGGTTCTGAGAGCCCATGTTATGTGTATTCATGTGTCCTGGCAGATCATTTTATAAGGAGGGAGGTGGAACATGTTTGTTTTGCCATTTTCTTATAATTTCTGACTTTTGGAATTGATTCTAGCTTCCTTAGAATAATATACCACATTTGATGTTACTATGCATCCATCTCAACTGATATTGTCTTTACCTACCTGACAGTAGGTTTTGAGTGTTAGTGTTAGAATAGGTAGAAAATATATATTGTTCAATTAAGATTTCATTCTAATAAATAATTGACTTCCCTGTAGCCACAGTGCAAGTGGTCCCAAATGTGGTGGGAGCTCCAAAATTGGTGTTGACTGCATTGAGTGGACAATTGCAGAGCTATTTAGTAGCAGAAGTAGCAGACTCTGGTCTCAAAAGTCGGATAAAAACGGTGAAAATCCACTTGACAGGTGTTGGCCTCAAGAGCTCTTGAACATTGGTGGGATTCACACATTCTTGCCTGTGTGCTGCTGGTGTAGCATTCCAACAGTGTTATAGTAACGTCTGAAGGCTGTAGAGCTGTTTAGATTCTGAGAGAGAGAACTTTTTCGTAAGGGGATAGGGGTGCAAGGGGTGACTTCCAAAAACACCCAAATGTCATCCTCCCTTCCACGTAGTACACCCTGAACTGCATTTTGCAGACTAGCAAGGCTCTGGCATCTGCACCCATGGCCACTATAATCCTTTGTGTTGTCCATTTGTGTTTGTGATTGTTTTTCCATCCATTTCATTTGATAACCAAGTGGCAGAAACATGAAGTAAAATAAACTTAAACAATGAATCACAAGAGTTAGCAGTGTTGGGGTGATGAGGTACTGCAATGTATTGTAGTTCAGCTGTGACATGTCACAAAAAAATATGGATATACTGGATTCAATTTTCCAGTTCCTTCTGTACTCTGTGATGCACTGCATTTAAAGGAAAGATCAACGTAGGTTCCAATTTCTTTATTTTTCTATTTTGAATTGTACTTTTACATCCAATGTACAACTTCAACATGTTCAGCCCAGTAGTTTTATTTCTAGCTATTAAGGCTAATGTATTCTCAAGTAATTGTCTGAGGCTACTTAAAATTGGTACTTGTATTGTCACTTGTATTCCACATTGTGACAGCCTCATTTAAAGTCAATGGGTCATTACAATATAGAAGTTTCTGCAAGGCTCAATACAGGAAAGTATGTCAAATGGTGTCAAATGATAGAGAGATTTTTGTCAGGTTATTTACCAGGTGAGTTCCAGAAAGGTTTCCTAGCTTTCAAGAGGCATCATCAGTGTAATTTTCAGGGATTGAAGTGCAGTCAGCAGTCAACACAGTTCATCTGGGTTGGATGTGCTTGGGTTGCCTGTATTGAGTTTCAAATACCAGGTTTTGGTATTTGATGCATACCAAAAAATATCAATATACTGAAAATTCTAGGTATACCAGAAATACTGAAAGTACCAAAATTCCAATTTTCAGTGTATTAAGTTTTATTAGTGTCTTGGTACATACAGCTTGATATTTCCTGCAACCCCCTTGTATTGCAGCTTCCTCTTAACAGATACAATAGCGGCAACACCATAATATCAAACATAGTGTGAAACTTTTTCTTCTTCTTTCTTTCGGTCCTGCCACTTGTTGAGGAACTCAATCACCACTTATTAATTGTCTTGTCATTTTAACAATCGGCTACCTGCAAAAGTCTTCCTTAATTTTCGAATGGGCATGAGTGAAGTGGTGATGATAAAGTTGGTAGTGTGAGCCACCTTCCAAAGAGAAGCTGGTACCTCCCCAAACACCCCAGTGACCTTCCCAGTTTTTAGCGGGAGAAAGGTTTTCACTATCAATATATAGTGGCATTGTGTTTGAGATGAAAGCATTTTATTATTCAATGTCCTGGGGGGGGGGGGAGACAGGTTTTACATTTTGATAAATGTTGTCATCATTACAATATGTACCTGCTTATTACTGTTAATTACGTCATATAAGTTAGCACAGGAATCTGTCAACAAAAAATTGTTTGAAACTGCTCCAGCTGAAAAAGTTAGAATTTGCACATTCATGGTTTTGACTTTGGTGTGATGTTCTGTGGTGTTCTGTATTAATTCTCAAACTTTCGAGAATTTTGTCACCCACTCCCATTATATCTGTCACTCTGCCCACTCTTAAGACCCCCTTCTAAAAGAAGAAAGAAAATATGCAGAAATATGTTGTTTCTTTACAAGTTCTTATGGTGTGTCACATTCTGTTACCCCAGTATAATTTAATTCATTCATTAATTATTCCATTATATGAAGAGACACCGGAACAGGTGTAACAAGTGCGAGCACTTTCATTTTTTTTTTACCCATTGGCGCTAATTTTGATATTGAATTGTTTAATATTAAACAGCTGGTAGTAAAGAAATATGTACATGGAATATAAATATGTAAATATAACATCCTCATTTATTCTGCTCAAACCATGAATTTTTTAAAATAATATTTTTTTTGAATATGTATGTTCTTCACCAGGGTTGCTTCTGGTGAACAGAAATAGATCAAATTACTGACGTGTAGTACAGCACATATTTAAAAAATTAAAATTTGTTTGTACATGTAGCTCAAAATTATAAGAAACTTCTATTAATCCTGCTTTGTTTGTTATTACAGTACACGTACATCATCTACAAGGAACTGCAAGACTGCATTTATTAGATGACTAAATAAACTTCCCTCCATTCAAACCCAAGGAGCTCCTCAGGTTGATGCCAGAAACAGGAATTGCCCACGTCAAAGAAAATGTGCTTTAAAGAAAGATGAACCAGGCTCTGGTGTGGAAAATAGTTCAAACGTTACATTGACAGAAGGGATTAAGTCTGTATTGGCTCCTGCCAGCATTTTACCAATAATTCCATCTCAGAGGAATATAAAATTAATGCTGCTTGAACCGTTGTCTGCAGATATAGATGACAATGGAAATTCAGTTCATTGCAAACAAGCAGAAGTAGAGAATGAAGAATACGCACCGAAAACTTCGTCGTGTACTAAGAGATCACTAAGTGCTAGTCGGGAAAAGCAATCACCACGAATGGCAAAGGCATTACGCAGACCAAAAAGTAGTGCAACAGTTTCAGAATTTAGCACCTTTGGTGTTAAAGATGAACTATCTCCAGAACTTGAAGTTTGCAAGGAATATTTGCCAGGAATTAATTTACCCAATTCTTGGCAATCAGTGTGTACAGAAAGCCACCAGACTTCAAAACCCATTTCTGGAAAGAAATTTGTTTTGCCAAAGCTTAAAGTCAGAGACAGGAAAATTTTGCACAAGGAATTTATTGACAGTAATACAAATATATTTAAACATAAAATAGTGAAACGAACTACTGTAACAAGCATCAGACGAACTACTATGTCCAAGAAAAGAAAATCACTTGAAAAGGAACCTGAATGAATGAATGAAAATGTTTGCATTTTCTAAATTATTTATTTTTAATGTACATACACGTGTAATTTGTCCACAAAGATATTTTAATGTCTACGTGTTCATCAAGCGTTTGCGTGTAGATGCATGTGCTAATGTGTACATGAATGGATTCATGATTTTTTCATGAATATACATGTGTTTTATATGCATGTGTATATGCATATTGTGTGTGTGTGTGTTTTGGGGAGGGGGGTTAAATAGCATATGCTTTAAACTATTAGCATAACTGTTAGTTTTGTTTGTTAAAAATAATCATTATTAAACATGACTAGTGCCAGATGTTTTAATTTAACATGTAGCGTGTGTGTTGCTAATCAAGATCTTGTGTGAGTCAGTGGCACTTGGGATTTACAAATACAGTAAATTGTAAGTAAAACTGATGGGGTAGATAAAACTGATTTAATGTGTAAAAGCAATGAATTTGAATGTATTGCATAATTTTCAGACTTATTCTGTAGTAGAAAATAATTTTATCCTGGCAAGGGGTTGTTATGAGAATAAAATTTATCTTGCAAATTAAAACGTGTGTGGAGACAGGCAGTCTAATTGTATTGTTATACGATACAATTAGAATACATTGGGATGAAACCACTTCACAATATCAAGCAATTCTTGCATGTACCTTTCTTAGAGCAGGCATAGTGGTCCACAGTAGCACAAAGTTGCCAAGAGCATACATGTAATTTGATCTGTAATTATCCATTTGCTCTCTTTTGCATTTCCTGATAGAAGTTTTGGTCTTTTAAAGAAAAAAGTTGTAAAGCTATGGCAATAGATTCACCAATGAAAAAGTGAGGTTTGTAAGAGCTCAGCAGAATGACTGTGGTAAGAACTCTACCAGCTCTTGGTAGCAGGTACCAATACATGCTTCTGCTGTCACCTTAGAATGAAGGGTGTCTGGATTTGATTCCGAATGGTGGTTCAGGTTCTAATTTTAAACTGTCAGGCCCAATCCTGATAGAAAAGCTGTGCACAAAGCAGGGTTAATACAAACTTTGGTTATACTGGTGACTGCCAATCATCATCTGGGGGCTTCCTGGTGGGAACATAATTTCATTTGCAAAGTAAACATTGTCAGGAATAATCCTACCTTTGCATGTGTGTTACTAAAGAACTAATTGTCCCCTCCCCCCTTGAAATTCTTTTATAGCTTTGTTTCCTTTTTTGTTATTTTTAATTTTGGGTTCTATCTGGAGAACAAACTTGGCACTTTTAGGTTTGGCAACATTTGGTGTATCAGACCCTCATTTGTTTTGCCTGCAAGCAGTGTTTGGCTCCTTGAGACATGGAACTAAATAAATAATGTGAGCAGTACACACTAGAAGTCATTGATCTCCAGCTGTCAGTTACTGATATATACTAGAGATATTTACATAGATTCCTTGTACAGTTGTTTGCACTGCAGATTTCTATTGTTGTTGTTACAATAATTGTTCATGTGAGTACCATTAAATGATGGAACATCAGATTGCAAATTAAACCTTTTGCTTTTAAGCAAGGAAGATGGGGTGGGGGCATGCACCAATTTTACCTCTGTTTTCTTGTTCTAGATGAAGTTATGGAACAAACTTTTAAATCCATTTTACCCTGCATTAGGCACTACATTCTGTAACATACTTAGTCACGTGGGTGATGTGTCAACCAACCCTTTAGCTGTCTTTAAATGTGGAATTTGCAGTGAGTACTGTGCATGTGTGCTGAATGTTCTTTCTTTGTGTTTGTTCTAAGCTCAGATGCATAGTACTGCTGCACTTCTAAGACATAATATTATAAAATTATCAATGAGCTTGAGTGCAAGTGGTCAGTTTTACAATAATCACATCTATTTAATGTTTACAAATGAAAATCCTTGGTTTGCCAGGTGGTATTATTGTCTACAGTGGAAATCCCCAGCACCCTCATAATTCTCACCGTGGAAAGAGTACGTCTGTTTCTTACTCTGATTTCTTTACATTTATTGACCACCCTGCCTGACTTACATAGGTATTTCAAGTTGTGCCTGTGGACACAGCTCAATCTCAAATGTGAATTTTCTGTGAAAAGGGGTGACATTTAGTCTCATGATGACCTCTTGTTCATGGCAAATAGATCTTCATGAAAGATTGCATGGTGTGAAATTTGTGGGGAGAAGAAAAGTAACCATGTTCCTCTAGCTGATATGTCTCAGTGTTTGTTTCAAAATTCAAATTCTGTATATTTGCTATTTGTATTTTTTTTTTTTCATGTTATGCAAGATGCTCCCTGCTAGCTGTCTAGAATATAGTTTTATATCCTTAACATGCTAGCTAGTCAGAGAAAACTGATGTCAAGCATAATTTGGCTCTTCTTGTAAATGTGCCCCATTAGTTTTCTTTCACTTACTATGTATATCTTTTGTAAATTCGAATGTTCACTTGCATAATTCACAAGCTACCTGACAACTGTGATCATCTCACATACATGTATATATATGCATAGAGTTGACAAT
Source organism: Lepisma saccharinum (assembly GCF_977018435.1). NCBI lineage: Eukaryota > Metazoa > Arthropoda > Insecta > Zygentoma > Lepismatidae > Lepisma > Lepisma saccharinum. The sequence goes on from NC_139230.1 coordinate 67,756,645, forward strand.
GAAGATAACTATAGTTGTGACATGTTATACTGACAGTATAAATATGATTCACTTAGCATTTCAGTTGCATAAAATATGTTGATAAATGTATCTTCTTAGGAAGACAATAACTGCAATATATATATATATAAATATATATCTATATTTATATATCTATAAAGTAATGAATGCTTCCAAACCGCTTTCTCCTAATTGACTTCTGCTACATGCAGGTTTTTTTAAAAGAAAATAAGTAAGAGTTGTATTTTTTGAGGCATTATATAATTATTGGGATTAAATGAAGAGTATTATTAATTTTATGTGAATATGTGTGACAGTGTAAGAGCAAATGTGCATTTACACAAAGTGAATGCAAATGTTACTATTATGCCATGACTGAGGGGATTCCAACTGAACTGTTCTGATTTTGCTGTATATTGAAAATAAATTAGTTAGATGTCTAAATATATATATATATATATATACACACACACATACAACTTTTTCTTTGCTAACTTTGTTGACAAATGTTATTTTAACTTGTAAATATACATACAAATAAATATATATACATATGTATATACACATACATATACTGAAAGAAGAAATATTGTTGAATAAAATAAGGAAGTGGAATTTAAAGGACCTATTTGATAATAGGTGGGTGTGATTTTTGGTGTAAACTGTTCATAACGAGAATTAATGAAAGGGGGGGGGGGTGAAGTTGCATACAAAATAATTTGTTCTTTTCCATACATTCTTTCTTGTACTTTTCTTTTATTCTTCATATTGAAAAATATATTTGCATTCAAATATACTAATTTATTTCCATTGGCAAGCATTTCTTTTTTCCATTTTCTTATTCTGTTCACACATGCACATATTATATATATGCATATATGTATGAGTAACACAATTATAGATAGATGTGTGTGTAACCTGGAAAAAAGATTAATGTGAAATATTTTGTGTGATTAAAAATAATTTTGTAGATTTAACTGTTATTCTTCAATAGCAACACAACTGTTTGATGTTATTTGAAAGTAATCATTTGCTATGTCTTTCTTCCTTTGTTTATTAGTCTTAGTATTTCGTGTTTCATGTCCCTTACAAAGGACGTTACTTATATGCGTATGTGTTTGAAATCTAACAAAAGAGAATTTGGTAGCTGATGTATGTTTTTCAAATGTCATTTTCATTCTTGCCCATTAGTGGTTCTGAATATAATACACCACAATTGATGTATATTTGTGTGCCAGTTACAGAACTGAAACATGGCGACAAAGTCAGACTTGCAGAATCATGGGGAAATTGGGTAAAGTGCATTTCAAGTTCTCCTAACCTAGTGATTAACTAGTGACTTACTGATTTGTTCATGTCTTGTTATAGTATTTTTTAAAACTGTGTTTTGTTAGTAGATGTTAGTTTAATTTTACAAAATTCTGAGTAACTTTTATCTTGAAACTTGCTCTAATTAACTGAACCTTAGTTCCAATTTATTCAGAAGCACAAATGATTCTAGGAATCAACTTCATTTTACATAGTATTAATGACGTTAATTAATTGTACTCTAAAGTAGTTTGTATGGATGTTGTTAAAAGTACAAGAGTCAATATGAGGTAAAGGTATTTATTTTTGTGTTGATTTCATAACTTTAGTAAGTTTTAAAGCTCCCATTAAAAAATAAAATGTGTGATTGTCACGTCATTTATTTCTAGTTAGGTGATATATTTGTGTGGTTGCTAGTTAAACATGGAGACTTTTCCAGTTTTGGAACAAGAATTACTGTTACTAGGAAAAAATATTCTGTTGTGATTTAATCTAGACTGTTGTAATTTTGCTTTGAATTTTCTTTCCTCAGTGAATCTCATGATGTTAAAAACAAACAGTTTTTTAAAAGCATAATAAAATAATGTTGAAGTAAACGCTACTTTCTTTTTATACTGATTTATAATGCAAGCTCACAATTTGCTATCATCATTCTTATACAGGGTGGCTACTCACCGTTCTGCATGAATTATTGGCTGCGTGAATTCTGCTTGAATTTTTCTCTAGACATGAAAAATTGCAACTTTTATTAATCCAAATCCTATTGAATTTATACATATTGATAAATGCCCTGAGGCGAGATTTTCACAGTTGACTTTTTATTTTTATCGAGGAAGGAAAATAATGTGTCAAAAATAAAACAGAATTCTCTCAATCTGTTTACTTTGTTACTGTCCTTTGTAGAGCAATCTGACAGATGGAAAATTATTTCAAGATAAGATTTCTTGAAGATGATTACGTAGATTTGAGTTGGAAATTCTTACACAATTAACATTTTTCGCAAGTTAGAATTTATACCATAACATTTGTGTGACTTGTGTTTGTAGATGTATTTCGAGTCGGAGTATGTGAAATGGCAAATGTAAACTAAGGACCTCAAATTAAATGTTTTAAATAAACCGTTTCATTAAATTAAATTAGAACATTGATGGCCAGGGGCACCTGCAGAGAGCACAGAGGGGCAATTATCCCCCTCGATTTCAAATTTTATGCAAATAAAAATACATTTCATAAAATTTTCTTGCTCGCTTCTCTTGCAATACTTGCTTTTCTTAGTCTCGTCAAGTTCAGAGCCGTCGCTAGGGAGTAGCGGGAGTCGGCCCTGGCCGCCGAACAATCGAAATGATGAAAGTTGTAAAAGAGAGAAATAATGCTATGCTGCCTTGCGAATTTATTTGCGTGATATTAAATCAATATTGTTTTCAGTTTTCAAAAAAATGAATAAAAAATTTTCTTGTTTGCTTCACTCGCAATATGATTGTTCTCTGTAATGCACTGTAAAGTCTTCTCTTAATGGATTTTTCTTAAATGCATGAACAATTGTTTGGAGGAAAAGGAGCATGCACATTTGAGACAATTTATATAATGTTTGCTGTTGGTTTGTTATGAGGTTGATGAATTGATTACATAATGAATATAAATAATAGACCTATATACTGTGTGTGTGTGTGTGCATGTGTGTATGCAGAGCATTTCCTGACATTTGCTACGAGACTCGGCAGCAAGCGGCCCGGCGTCAGCGCTTGTCTTTCCCAGTGAACAGGGTTCGCGACATTCACAGGCTACAGTCTGTTTTTTTGCTCTCCCTGCCTTCGCTCTATTTCCCTTTCTGTTGACGTTGCAGACTGACGCCAGTATAATCCTCCCTTGGGAGTTGTGTTGTGTCGTGTCTGTGTGTTGAAGATGTGTGGCTTAATATAGCACCACAAAAGTTTACATTACAACAAAGGATTTATCTTGTCGAGTGTTACTTCGGAAAGAGGAATTGTGAAGAAGTGCGACGACATTTTGCAACAAAATTTCCTGGTGTTCCTGTTCCACATAGGACCACTATATTAAACCTCGTAAAAAAGTTTAGAGTGACAGGGTCAGTTCTGAATAAAAGTGGAAAGAAAAACCCACGTGTACTTACTGAGGAAAAAGACTATGAGATAGGACAAAGGTTAGAACAGTCTCCTCGGAAATCTATCCGCCGCCTCACAAGAAACGGGTGTTTCAAAAACCCTCTAGGTCCCCTTATTTGTCAGCCTGCGATTTTTATTTATGGGGAAATCTAAAAAATAAAGTATACAAAGACAATCTGCACACCATCCATGAGTTAAAAGAGAGTATTGTACGAGAAATCGGGAGAATTACAGTAGACGAACTTGCTCGTGTAAATGTCAATTTCCTTCGGAGATGCCAGGAATGTGTTGCAGCAGAGGGACATCATTTTCAACACCTTCTGTAGTCATGGTTAGTACACAATATGAAAACTTTAATTTTAATAGCAGACTCTAGCGACTGTCGCGGACCCTGTTCACCGGGAAATACAAGTGCTGACACCGGCCCGCTTGCCGCCGAGTCTCGTAGCGAATGTCAGGGAATGCTCTTTATATTAATGTTGGCATGAATTTTCTTATTTTACATCACTCCATTTTGAATATGTGTAAAACATATTTTTTACATGAAAGTTATACATGTTATATGTGCAAAAAGAATAATGTTTGGAATGCATTTATCATGCATTTTCTGCCATTCAAAAATACAGTTTGTGTACTTGTTTTCCATTATTAATTAATGTGAAATTGAACGTTTTTTTTAAATAAGAGAAATATTTAAAATAGTTTGTTTCAACACAAATGCTTTAACACAGACTTCTACCCCCTTTTTGTGTAATTTACGAGGATGGTAACGTCTGACACTACTACTACTAATAATAGTCATTATTATTATTATTATTGGTATGTTTATCTGGGACTTGCCCCCCCCCCCCCCTCACCTCAGACAAAAGTTCGTGGTTGTGCCTCTAGTGCATAGTGCATGTGTGTGGATGTTGAGAGGCGGTAATACGCAAGGTTGAAATAGAGAAAAACATCTGCTTGTGGCCTTGAATTTTTTTGAAAATTATGCTTTGAAAACCGGGAATTATACTTGAATTTTATCATGGTCCTAAAGTAGCCACCCTGTTATATTCAAGAAGTATTTTGCACACTTGTTCATAATGGATTTTCAAGGTTTCTCTACATTGGAAGGAAAAAAGCTTGGTTTGTTCAAAGGAAACGCTATGAAAGTTGTAATTTTGGTTATTCATGTGTAGTCACTGGCAATAAAAATGGGACACCTATATCCTGCATGGTGTTGTGTGTGTTGCCTAACTCTATGTTCGTGGCCGATCTGACTAGTGAGGATGTCAACAGTGTTGACTAGGGTGATGACGTTTTTACAACCTCATTTCCCTGTATCATAATTTGATGAGCTTTCATTAAAGATTAGATAAAATCTTACTTTCAAGGTGATTAGATAAAAAAAAAACTAACGCACAAAATGATTTTAAAAATTTTATTTACAGTTTTTTTGCCCATTTTTTGAAGTCACTGTAAGCAGATATAAAATTGAACACAAGCTTTAGAGTCACATATATACAACATTATATAGGGTCATCAAACACACAAGGAAGTCAATTATTCACGATAATATCATTGGACAGGATGAATCTCAGTGGGAGGTTGTCCTTGTTGCGGTAGGAGTCGTGCAAGTCTTGCATAACTTTGATTGCTCGCTCACAGCACTGGTTGCTTCGGGCAATGTTGATTGGAGATTCATCTGTTTTCCAGTGGGTTTTCAAGCATTTGAGACCTGTTGGGTAGTCATTCAGAACTGCAGATAGTTCATCAAAATCTTCAGCGTGGAACAATTGACTGCTGAACCAATGGTCAGCCCATGAGTAGGAAATGAATGAACAAATTTTACGCAGCCTGTTCCGGGTTTCAGGCATCAGAATAAATGCAAGAAGGGCTAGAATGGCACGAGAGTTCCATCGTGCATTGCTGATGTTTGGGATATGTTGAAACTTCACAAAGGGGATCTCATTCCTGTCAGTGAAGTGACAGAAGACTCTAGTGAGGTGGTAGAGAAACTTCATGTTGTCTCTCCAGCCGCCTGTTTCCTTAATCTCAGTTTTACCGTTGCTGAAGGCTGCTTTCAATTTATCATAATTGCTCATCAAATCATGCACAAAGAAGTAGTCGATGTTTGGTGATTTAGTCGAACCATGGAACTCATCGTCCATGACAACGCGATCCAGCACATGGTGCTGGCAACTGATGAACTTGGGTTTGGGGTGACCTTTCTCTTCGAACATTTGCTGCAGCCGAACAACAATGCCTGTCTTCTTGCCGGTATTCACGCTTGTTGTGTCAGCAACAATCATCAAAATTGATCCCCACAGGTTGAACTCCTGTAACACATCCCGGTGTCCTTCTGCGATTGTTTGAGCTTTCCCATCTTTCAATTTTAGTACAGACAACTTAATTTATTTTGCTTCATTCTTGAGGACCATGGCCTGATATTCAAAGCCATGAATGTGTTTGCCGTCAAGGTGTATGCTCCACTTCTCCAGATGAAGCGTGCTCACCAAGTGCTTCTTCATCTGAGCAGCTCTCGTGTAGATAGCCTTGTGGATTGCTGACTGACATGGGGTTGGGATTTCAATGCCCTCACCAGAAAGCTGGCAGCACACCTTTGCTGCTCCGTTGGGCGACAGCTTTGAGCTTGTAACAAGGCATCTTGAAATACCTGTTGGGTTATGCTTCCTTGTGCTCATTGATGCATGCTTCATTCTCATCCTCCCAAGGACTGTCTTTGCTGTTGTTGGATGAGTCCGTGTAACTAACTGAACAATCAGGTGGCGCTGAGCTGGTAAGTGTTGACACAGTCGCTTCCATTGCCTTCTTTCACTTGGATGGGTGGATGGTCTTTGCACTAGCACGTTTGCAACTGGAATAACCAACCTGGCCCTTGCTCTCAATTTGCAGTTTGTAGAGGTTCTCATCCTCTTTGTACATCCATTTGCCTTTCACCTTGGTCACGTCAAACAGTTCATTCAATGAATCAAAGTTTTGTTTCTTTCTGCATCGCTCATAGTCTTTCAGAAGGTTTGCTAGTTTTGCACAAATGGCTTGATCAGATACATGCGGGAAGTTCAATGTTTTGCTCCATAGGGCTTTAAGCTCCACAGCAATTAGACCGATCCTCTCTCCCAGTTCTTTGGCAGTAAATTCAAGAAATTTGAAGCATCCAATGATGTGGCTTTTCAGGGGCATGCGACTCTGTTCACTCAAGGGTGCTTCATAAATTGCCACGTTGCCTCTTCTTAATGGTGCTTGAAACTGGACTAAGTTCTTTGTCCAGGTTTCCTTGTTCTTCTCCGTGTTAGAGGAGCTCTTCTTGAACAACATGTTGTTTTCTACTCAGCAACTGATATATAAAAGGCCTTAACATAAATATTAAATACGTAACAAATTAAAGAAACTGTATTGAGCTTCCATATATTTTATTTAAAAACAAGCAAAAATCAATTATAGAAAATAAAAAAAGGACAGACACTAATAATATATTAGATGCTCAATTATAATTAGCGAGAGAGTTCAATGTAGCTCACCAAATAATACAAGGATTTCTTTATAATATACTCTGGATAATGCGCAATTGCACATTGCGCAATAGTTATAATAAGGCAATAATAATGTTGACACCAAATTAATCTAATTAAAACTCAACTACCCACTTTGGACACCTCGCTTATATAGCAGTTTATACCACACTGCGAAACAGCTGAAGAAAATTTTAGTACTGTACAGATGCTTCCCGAGTAATTACATCTCAGTCCGGCTGGACAGAGCACAGCGTTCTATGATTTTCTGGAATATTCCATACAATTCTCTGGTGCATAAATTATTACACAACTCCATTTGCTGAATTATATTATATATAAATATTCTTAATACAGTTTTATGAAATGGTAAAATGGCATACATAAAATTTAAAAATGGTTTGTGCATGACCTTTTTCAATATTTCAATGGAATATACCTCATTTTAGTCATTAATAGGCAAAAGTTTATCCATTTGTGCTACAGGAAATAAGTTTTGAGAAAAAAATGAAAAAGTCATCACCCTAGTCAACACACACAACACCATGCAGGGAAGCCAGTATATCTCAGGATCTAGGTGTTCCATTTTATTGCAAGTTCATGAACTAGAATTAAAATTAGGACTGAACTGATAGCGATGTCAATGTATCGGTTGGATTTTGATTTACTGATACTTTTCTGACATTTTGCCCTTTTTCAGGGTCCACAAAAATGCCACTGTCATTGAGTCTAATTACAAAGGAAATTATGCAAAATTTCAACTTTCCATTTATTTTGCACCAATATTGTGTGAAAAACTGTACTTTGTGATTTCTGCGTAACTTAAACTGCTAACTATGTAACAAAAGAAGCTCGTCGATTACATTGACAGTCACAATTAAAATGAGCACATATCTTGTTACACGAGGTGTTGGAAATGATGTCCTCCTGCATCCACACATTTACGGCATTTTTTAAAGGAAATTTTGACTTACACATATCAGTTTCTCTTCCAAAAGTGCATCAATTTCTCTCCTGATATTTCCTTTCGATTCTTCTAATGTATGGTTTCAGGTTTGAAAGCTTGGTAGCTCACCATGCAGACATCATGAAAATGTCTTTTTTTCTTGTGCGAGGTGCGAGAGGGATTTTTTATCGTACTTCAATGTTTCTCTTCATTAAGCACACGCCGTTTTACTTTTTGCTTCTTATCAAGAACAGACCCAGATTACCTAAATTTGATCACAAGTATCCGAACACTGTCTGTGTGAAACAGGAACATCTGGGAATTATGCTGTAAAACGTATTTTAACTTCCCTACAAGAGTTCGTAATGACATAAGAGTCATGCATAAAAATGTGTTGTTTCAAATTGTATGGATAGTGTGGCATTATTAGACTGCAGAAAAGCACCAGTATTATGTAAACTAAAGCAATCTAAAACACTTGTTAACACATTAACACTTCACAAACAGGTGCAAACTGAACACGAGCTATCTGGATAATGAAGCACTGACATGTCCAGTGGCAGGTCAGCATACAGCTGTGGGTCTAAATGCTGGCAGATGCGATCTTACTTCCTGCTGAGGGCGACTCGACCAAAAAAGGCACTGTATTTTCAAGCATTGAAATCGGTAAGAGTATTGATGTTGGTTTGGGTATCGGTTCAAAGTGGTATTGGCTCAACCCTAATTACAATGATGAAAAATTTTCCACATCTTTTTAAGTGAAAATCTCTAAAAACCACCTGCATGTGATTCAATAGGCATTGAAACGGAGCATTCGCCAATTGAAATATGTTGAATAAGATTATTATAAGATAGCTCGAAAGTATCAAAACCATTCTCACATGCACTTTCAAAGGTATATTTGAAAGTTGTGTCTCAGAATATGGCTTGTAATCAAGGGGTCTCGGGGTTCAATCAGAATATGGCAATGGGTATGGTAAAATAAAATTAACTGTGTCACTAGCTAATCAAAGTAAACAGAGGTGGTTGATAAGGGTGCTGTTTTAAAATTTGGAAGGTAAAAAGCTGAATTGAGGTTTTATTTGAATTATATGATGATATTATTTTACACTGTTTTTTTAGCATGTATTGCACTCTTTCACACTACATTATTAAATGTTCATCCAGTTGTTATTTTACCAGTCTGAATGCAATCAGAGAGAAACGTGAAACAAAGGTGTTCATAACCAGTGGCGAAGCGTGCTGTCTCTGGAAGGGTAGGCACAGGACGGAGCAGGGATTGGGGGGAGGGGAAGATGTGATTTTTTTTAACAGTAGTATGTTAAAATATAGCCCCTAGAAAATAAAAGATAACATATTGCCTGAATCTCGTCTACTACTGTTCGAAAAAGTTGGGATAGTGATTGTAAAGGATAATCTAGTGATTAACGCTCTCGCCTTATAATCAAGAAGTAGAAGCTTCGATTCCCCCTGGAGTCATTGGTTCGGATTCTACTTTAATCTAGTCTCGATTAGATATCTGAGAATAAAGGCGCTTCTGTCTCGAAGGTCAGAAAACAGTGACAATGGGACTCGATGTTCTGACCACGCGTCACCCAATGAAAGAGCCGTTCTGTCAGGCCCTAGCCATCTTACATTTGTTAGATTAAAGCTGCTCGTAAATATTATTTGCTACTTCAATAACAGTATTGTAAATGTTTCTCGCATCACAGAAATGGTTGGTTCACTTGATCGTCACTTAGCGTTTATTTCTTTTTGATGCTGACCTCCGCAGTGGATTGGTTATAACAGCATGCTACGACAAGGGCCTCAGGTTCAAATCCCCACCTGAGCATAGGTGTTCTTTGTGAGTGTCCCTTCGTCAATGTCATCATATTATCGCTCATTCTCATCTTCCCAATTAGCCAAAAATGGCAGAAAGCCAAGTAAAATAAACTAAATCTATCAATCAATTATTTCTTTTTAACTCTTTTATGCATATAATTCTTCTTCAACAGGCGACTTTTTTAAAAAAAATTATAATATGATTTAGAAAATGATGAAATACTAAATGAGAACACGGACACCTTTCTGTGTAACACACCGACCAGAAAATTTCAGTAACATGGATTTTCTCTATACGTTTGCATTGTACGTACTTTGCCCCATTTTAAAAGTAGCGCATTTTCAGTTATGTCACTAATCATGAAAGGAAATTTCGCCTCAATATACCTTTCCTCAAAGAAATAAAATACTTTCCCTCTCTGAATCTAGATTGGTGTGGGGCACATCCAGCAGCTAACACTTCGCGAAAAGCGGTTCCTCAAAAGAGCTGAAAGCAACAAACTTAACACTGGTAACCAACTTGCATGCATTATTTGCAGTTAGAATTCTAATAATGCCTACTTTGATAGGTTAGGAGGCCAGGCTTAGAGGTGTTAGCAACACATTTTCGCTACATGTTAGCAGCTGGGTGTGCTCTGCTTCCGGCACAGCTCTGAATCTTCCATGGAAACGCTGCTTCTCAACAAGCTCTGTACGTCCACTGCCTGCTTCGTTGCGGACTCGTACATGATCGGCACTCTTCGGAAGTCAGGGAGAGAGGGTGAGAGAGAGAAAAGAGGCGGGCCTCTTTGTTTAAATTACAGGCGAACGCGCCCCTGAAATTATGCTTTCCCGCATGAATCACATAGGTTATTTTTGGACCAGCTGAGGCACTCTCAGGCGGGCCTCGCTGAATGCGCAGATACGGTTCAAGGCAGGGTTGCAAACTTGCTCTAATTATCAGAAGACCTAGAATTTCAGTTTTCTTTTATTAAGCGTCATTTAATGAAATTTATAAGTAATAAAATAATCCGTAATAGACAAATATATTAGGGTAGGCCCGGCCTCATAGGACGCTTCGCCACTGTTCATAACACCACATTCAAATTGGGGCAAGAATGCCATCATATTTTTGTTGTTTCTGTTAGACTTTGATTCTTATGGTCTAGTGGCACATGTAACCCAGGAAGAAATGGCTTGGCGGATACCTGGCATGGAAGTCTGTAAGCAACTGAACTCATTCTGAGAACGTCGCCTGGTGTTAATGGTTCTCGCTGACAGAGGTGAAAGATTCTGGGAAATAAAAGGCTGTAGCAAGCGAGGATTGGGGTTAATTGAGCAGGGACAATGTCACAGATTCAGTGAATTCAAAGTAAGTAATGCACCATCCTTATCACTATACCTGTTGTGGTGGAGAAGGGATCATCCTCTTGTGTTTGCCATTCAAATTGTAATTGTGCTCAACCTCTTATATTTGTCCTTAACCCTCTGTTATGCACACTGTCACCCATCATTATTCATTGTGAGATTGCAACACTGTGAAGTACATTGTGTGTGCATGCTGTTGAGTAGCTGAACATTGTTTCTTTGTCTTTGCTGATTACACTACTGAAATTAGAACAATGTAATATTATAAAATGAACGTCAGTTGCATGCTTGGGTTACAGTAGTTGACCTAAATGCATAACAAGAAAAATGTCAAAAGACAGCACAGCAAATTCAGATATTATACGGAGGTGGGTTAATAAGAGGTGTAAGTGATGAAAATGAATATGACACTGCTTCGGAGCAAGAGGTAAGTCATGGTGAATTGGATTGCAACCATGCTTGATCTATTTGTTCATCTGAAGTATGTGTTGGAAAGGATGGTAATACAATATGGAAAACAAAAGTTTCTCATTTAAATGTTCACACACCATTGCATCACACATCTTCCTGGATTTTAATGCAAAGCATGTCTTGTCAAAAGTCCAATAGAAGCATTGAATTTGTTTCTCAGTGACTATGCCATCAAGCTTATTGTCACTTGATAATGTTCGCACAAGCATGCAAACACCCATGGAATGTACAGGGAGTCCGGAATGGGACTGATAGTTTTTAAACAGATATAACTTTTTCTTGCAAACCGAGCTTGTTTTTAACAATGGACTGCAAAGGAAGTATACATTTGCGAGTTTCGTTTCGCAATTGTTCATACTTGTACGACTAGCGGTGTCGGTGCTGGTATCACTGAAACCAAAATGGCATTGGTAAGCAAAAAAGCGCAATGCATGTGGTGGTATGCAGAGACAAACAGTGTTGTGCAAGTGCAACGAAACTTTCGCTGTGTTTACCAGAAGGATCCTCAATCACGTAACACCATCAAGGCATGGAAGAAACATTTTTTATCTACAGGGAGTGTGATGAAACCTCGCAGTGGTGGTAAACCGCAAGTGTCAGATGAACATGTGGTGTGCTTTAACGCATAAGGAAGTCATGGACTCATTCTTTTTCGTGGAGCAAACAATAACAGGAAATGTGTTCCTAGATATGCTCGAAAACTTTGCAGCTTCCCAATTATGTCATTTACAACCTACAGTGATATTCCAACTAGATGATGCCCCACCACATTGGAGCCTACAAGTGAGGGAGTACATACAGTATCCTGATTGTTGGATAGGCCATGATGGGCCAATTTCTTGGCCACCACGCTCGCCTGATGTTACCCATCTGGACTTTTTTCTCTGGGGTTATGTGAAAGACATTGTGTATTCTGGCCCAAAGGTAAGAAACCTACAAGAACTGCAGGACCAAATTAGGAATGCAATTGCTTCTGTAACCCCTCTAATGCTACAGAATATGTGGAGAGAAATTGAATTCAGGTTGGACATCCTCCGTATCAAAAAATGAGCTCATGTGGAGCTATACTGAGCTGTGCTGAGTTGTATCTGCTGCCAATAAAACTTGGTGAGTTTATCTTCAAAAGTCTTGCTTTTTTTTATCTACTTCTATCCATATTAAAACCACAAACTTTTAAAAACTGTCAGTCCCATTCCGGTCACCCTGTATTTTAAATTATGTGTACCTTAAAGGCACACACACACCCATATTTATTCGCAAAATGTTTGTTTTATGTTCAAGTATATACACACAATTTACTTTGATGCAACTACTTTCACATTTGATAACTTTTAAAGGTAGTTAGTAACACTTGCACTCTCTGTGTCTTTTGCATAAAACTGATAACTAAGGGGCTATACCCCAAAGTCGTTCACGTAGTGGTGTGAACCATAATACATTTTTACATTCAACACCAGAGTGTAGCACATAACAAAGGTCCTCTGTCCTTCCTACCTCGATGGGTCTCCCTTTTAGGCCATGTAGTTGCCAACTTTAGTGACATGTTGCTCAACCTGGAAGATTTCAAATTCTACCTGGCTCTGAAATTCATGGAATATCGACGAGTGACTCTGGAAAATTTAGGTTTCTTTAGAAACTAGTCTACTTGAGTTACATAATATCTTACCAGGTTTTTACATGATTTGTGCATGTGCCTCTGAAGGTTCATTCAGACCTGTGTAATTTTTTTAGACATCCGCACCGTAATCGACTTTTTTCATACCATGAAAGTAACTCTCAGCAACTTAAATTGCAAAGGAAAAGGCCACTCTTTTGTTTTCCATGTTTATTGTTAAGAGGTAATCAACATTCTGAATTCCCTTGTTTGAATTGTTGTTGTAAGTCCACTTTATGCACAGAAAGGCTAATCGGGACTGGGCCTACAGTTTAAAGTGGGGTCCAAACCACTGTGTGCCTCCACCGGGTATCGAACCTGGGACCCCTTGATTACAAGGTGACAACTATACCACTACGCCATTGGGGAGTCCCTGTTCTGAATTTACCGGTTGTAGGGAATGAGGAACGTGCTCTCAATGCTGATGGCAGTTCGTATTAATGTGGGGTTCCTGAAATAAAAAGTAGATTGCAAAGTATGGTAGCCTTATGCTGTACATAACTCAGATTGTATGCTCCACGAATTATTATGCTTATTTATTTTGGAATAGTCATTGCTAATTATAAATAACTTAATTGAATTTAAAAACTTGTATTATTTCAATATAACGTTAATGTTTTTGGAAAATGGTTGAAAATTAATTGAATTATTATTCTCACTTTTTCAGCTGAAGATGTATTTACACAAAAGAGGATGATTAAATATGGATTCAACACATGGGCGTATATATAGCTCACGTAAGGGAAGGGGGGGTCAACTTTTGGTTCAATTAGGGTTCCTATATTTCATAAGTGAAAATCCAAGACACTACTGACTGGTAGCTTGTTAGGGAGCAAGGGGGGGGGGGGGGGGGGCTGGGCCAAGTTGTGTGTATGTAAAACATAATTGTCATTTACATCCACATCATGTGGGAACTTTATTTGAAAACTGCGGACTGAACAGATAAGCACCCAAGCACTCACTCTTTATAGTATATACAATGTAAGAGAATCGTAACTGAAATTCAGCACTGCTAGCAGATGGCAGAGCCATCGTGAAGTCAAAGATGTTTTGTAGTACCATCTGTATCTCGTTAACTCTTGTATTATGGAGAGAGATTGGTTCAATGTAGAGTTAGATTGTTTTGTAAAATGAGCATTTTAAAATTACGTCCACGCATTTAAATATATAAAAAAAAAACAGGAAAGTATAGTCTTAATCATTTCTTCTTTCCCACCTGATTCCAGGATCTTTGTGCTTTCCGAAGAAACTATTCGGGACACTGGGACAAATTATACCATTCCAGGATTGTCGCTGAAAATCCGGGACGTATAGCGTCCCTAGGTATGATCTGTATCAAAATTCACTCTGCCACCACATGAAAGGTCACACATTTATTAAATTAAGTCTATCTACGAACTCCTAACTTTTCTACATAAAATGAGCAGAAAATGCTTTGAAAAAGCTAATCCCAGCTTCTCTTTAAAAACGAATTACAATTAGTCTTTTCCTCCTTGCTACAAAATTGAAAATAACATCGTGGGTGTTATTTTAATAGTCGTATGTATGCACACTAACAGTGCAGGATCCATGAGTTGAGGATCTTCCATTGAATTGCGAGGACATTATTTCAACCTCCTTAATGTTAAACACGTCCTCTCGGGTGTTGAAGATAAAACTGACAGTGTAGCCAAGACCACCAACAATTTGTGCATATTTGAGTACAAGAGCTTGTCACAATTTTCTACTGCCTACAATGCAGACCCTGGACATGTCTTTTCAATTACTGTTTGCCACACCACATTTTTCATTCAGATTTGAAAATGTAAAAAAATATCAACCAGGCCATCCAACATTTCGACACACTGTTCCAATGAATGAGGAATAGGCATTTCATATTGGAATAAGTTGTTGCAATTTTTCAATGTGTTGACTGTATTCAGAGAAACTTGAGTTCATTTCTACTACAAAATGGTCCAAAAATGGACAACAGTAAAGTTTCTATTATTAATGTATACAATTTCACAAGTCACCCTACTGAGTATTGATACTTTTCTGTCCATCTTGTGTCGAACAACCTGAGAATGTTACAGTACTTCCCTAGCTATCTTGCCCTGCATTTTTACAACCAAATTACTTTGAGAAGATTGATTGATTTATTTGCATTATTTTACTTCGCCTTTTGTGCCACTTTTATCTAATTTCCGAAGATCAGGATGAATGATGACATGATAAAATTGATGAATGGACACCCACAAATGCCCATGCCGGGTTTCGAACCCTGGACCCACAATGTGCTAACCAAGAAAAATATCCTTTAGGAAAAACAGGAAGCAGGGGAAGATGTCTGACTTTCCCTTGAAAATCTGCACATTGTAGGGGCTGCTCCTTTGAGAAGACTCAAGGGGAAAAAATTATAACTGATTTGACAGTCTCAATATCGCAGAAAATCCACAGAAATGGGCAATAGCCAGGGTTAAAATATATGCTGAACAATGTACAAAAATTGCTTTTGGACACTTCTCTGAAATTATCTATCTATCTCACCCCTTAATTCTATCACCCATTACATCAGCACCATCATATTCTTCACCAACTATTTTTTTTTTCTAAATCCACACCCACTCAACCCAGAGAGAGTAGAGGTACTAATAGCTGAAGCTAACTCAGATGCAGTTACAATCTCCAATAGGGACAAGTTTCCCATTCCGATCTAGAGTTTGGAAAATGGTTTATCGACTTTCGGGATTATCAAACAGTTGGGAAATTTGAAATTATCAAAAAATTAGAACCTGAGGAATACTTAAATCTTGAATGGTAACAAACCATATCGGGAACTTCTAATGAAATTATAATGTTCGTGCTATAAGTTCACAAGCAGCTGCTTCGGGCAGAAATTACATGTGGCATTATAGAATTTGTGAAATGTTAGGAGCTTTCTGAGTATTTTCCAGAGAAATTTCGAAACTTTCAGGAAATTGCAGACATTTGCTTTGCAGTCCCATCTGGTGTGCGGAATTAATTTCTTTCCCATCTGTATACCGTTTTATATGCTTGTAATTTATGAGAACGAAATAAGTCTGAAGAAATTTTTACGAACAAGTCTCTGTGCATAGCAGATAGAAAAGGTAATCTGGTATTTTTTCTTAACCAAAAGGGGGGGAGTTGGACCCGTTGAACCCCCCTTAAATATGCCCATGATTCAACATCAAAATCTTATTGCAAACACCTGAATTTGAATGGCATGCGATGCCACTGATTATTGTATCATCTACTAATATATACATTGAGAAAGTTCATTCTTAAAACTTGGTGTAGGCACGTAGTGGTTCAGCTCCCACTTTAAACTGTTGGTCCAGTCCCCAATACCCTATCTGTGCATAAAGGTACTTAAAATTCAAGTCAAATGAGACTAAAGTAAGGTATTTTATTGGACTTCTTTACCTTTTATTAATACACATGAAACTGGCTTACGTATCCACGTACCTGTTTATTATATTCGATTAATTTCGGTGGCCACTGTCACCATCCACATCAGAACTTGTAGTAGTCTGCTTCATGGGCTTCTGGTCTGCATTGTTATGCTGATGGCCGTTAGGTGCATTGCTATTATTTGATTGTCAACTTTACTTGCTCAATTAGCAGAAGCCAAGTGTGATGTAATGGCATCATACATCCCCAAGTTATCCAGTGGATCGTGGTGTGGTGAAAAGTTGTTAAGATTTCTCCTGTCTCCATTGATTACAGAGTGTCAAACTTTTCATTTTTTCAAAATTTTCAATTTTTGGAAACTTATAGAAAAAAGAGGGCCCATACGCCTCATTAGCAATTTTTGGGCTTACCTGGCACTGCATAGTAAGCATGAGAAATATGGGCAAGGTGTTTTTCCCCCTTCATAGTTATTTTGTGCCCCAAAGATGAAAATATTCTTTGTAGTATAGCATGGAACCTACTTATCTGAGAGTAAATATGGTGATAAAGTGAATGAACATATATTTGTGAATGTAATAGTTTTTGAATAATTACATTTGGAATTATTGAACAGAAGTTACAGTAATTTTCACAAATGCATGCGACTAATTGAAAATGGCCGGCAGATCTATACGCAAGCCTGAGAAAAAATTTCAATGTCAATTTTCACCATTTGAAGGACACAGAAATAAATGGTTAAATTATTATTTTTTGGAATGTTGAAGCAACAAGGATTGTTTGGTTTAAGCCTCTGCCTTACTGCACCATGTGAATAGTTGGTGTTCTGTCTATTTATTCAAAATTTCCTCCAAAGAGCAGTAGGAGAAGGATCTTCTTAAGCCATATGTTGGCCTTTTGTTTTGGCATATGGTTAGATAGACCATGGATGTACTAGTTTCTCCATGAATGGCTATTGCTTCTTTGATGATGCGTAAAAAGATGATAGGGAAAAAATAATGTTAATCACGATATGGTGCTCCAACTGGATGCAGCTTGGCTTGCAATAGTCAACCAGCAGCACAGATGCGGCAGACACAGGACCCGACTGGTCTGCCCTCTATAAACACACATACACCAGGTTGACGCTCAGGACTGCACTTGTACCCTGAAGAGGAGAGTGTTAGCTCTCACAAGCTTGGAATCCTTTCCACAACTCACATGGTCGATAGCCTGAGATAATCTTTTCAACAGATTTTAAGGAGTTTGATTGTTTCTGCAACTTCTAATGTTGATACTCTGTTTACAGTTAGCCATATCTCAACTGAAGTGAGTGCCAAATTAATGGAATGGAGTTGTACATATCTACTACAGTATGTCTATTCTGGTGGGTTGGCACTGTCAGCTTGAGGTATGGAGGTGATGAGTTTCTTAGCTTCTGCACTATTGTGAAAAATGTATGTTAATTTATGGTTGAAGGCTGAGATTTTGTTTTTTATCAATTTTGTTAGTTGGACCATGTTCCAAGATGATAACACTGATTGCCTCACTACCCCATTGTATTTGTCCCTTTGTTTTTTTGCAATAGTTTGGCATGCATCATTCCTTAGCTTATCTTTTATTTTGGTAGAATAATCTTCTTTATGCATAATTACATACTGCACTGATTTGTCCGGTGTGATTGTTTTCTGAGCTGTTCTGGATGTCCATATAAAATATAATGTAAGTAAATTAACTTTTTCTTAGTAAATTTAAGTATATTTTAATTTTAATAGCCTGTCCTCGGGGTATACAGAATAAAACTTATGCATTACATTGAAAGTTGTTTAAAAAGTTACTTTTTCCTATAGGTAATTATTAGCAGAGTTCGAACCAGGCAACAAGATATGTCCAACAGGAAATAAATCTTAACCAACTTCTCACTTAAGATCATCTTAGCTGAACTGCAGAATGGTAAAACATGTCACACATCACTATGATGAAGATGATTATTGATAATTAGATTAAACTGATGAAGGAACTCTCACAAATAATATCCATTCCCAGTTTGGGGCTTGAACCGAGGAACTTTGTTGGTCAACCACTTATCGTGCTCTGTATTAGTAATTATCGTATCATGTGAGAACATTTTTCAAAAAATAATTTCCAGATCAAGCTTGATCGAACTGACAGGTTTAAAGTGGGATCAGAACCACTATGTGTCTCCACTGGGTGTCAACGTTAGAGTATCAAGATAATGAGTACCATGGTGGCAAAGTCAAAGTTTGAAGTCCACTTTTTTGCTGATATATGCTAAACCTACAGTTTAAAGTGGGATTTGAACCCACCAGATTACAAGGTGAGAGTGTTATCACTACACCACGCCATTGGGGTTGCCTTGTTATCAACATGACAGGTATGTTAGTATCCCCATGATAAGGTATGGTATCGCAGGATTGAGAAGACAGATATCTGGGTATTAAGAGTAGTGGTATCAAAATTATCTGTTTATTATTCTAGGTCACACAACATCCCATACAGTACAAATCTCCAAGGGATATCCACAAATATCCAGATCAGATCTATAGATATTATGGATATCCAGCTCTGGACATCTATTGTCCTGAATATCCATTGGATATATGGTATATGCCCACGTGTATTAGTCATTCAGCTAATCGAACTCTGTGATGCAGTCTTAAATCATAACTCCAAAACATCACCTGTCATGTATATGCCCATTGTCTGATCCAGCGAGTGGCGCATGCGTCCAAGACCAGGTGAATGTTCCATTGCTATGAGTCTTTGTGTCTGCTTCGCCAGTCTAGTTTGCAATGAGGAAGTAGTGGTAGTGAAGAATAAGCTCAAATTCGGTGCATACTCTGCTTATCATGGAAATGTGTGTGAATATAAAGCATTTTTCAGATGTGTAGACATGTTTGTATGTGTCCTTGTGTGTGTGTGTGTGTGTGTGAGAGAGAGAGAGAGAGAGAGAGAGAGAGAGAGAAAGAGGAGTGCATGTTATAAACATATGAGTGCAGGAGATCTTTGATATACATAAATCTAGTCCAAGTCCAAGAATGTTATTTTTGTATCCAAAATATATGTGAGAAATATCAGGATCAGGTCCAATTTTAGTCCAGAATATATCATTATCCACAATCAAATAAAAACATCCAGGCAACTTTCTGTTCACATGAACCAAGTTGCACTGATGTTCGAAACATATCCAAAGTGGTCCATATAATATTCAAAACTTGTCCAAAAATTATCCACAGAATGCTCAAAACATATCCTTCCTGAATATCCTATGGATGTCCCCTGGATGGAATATGGATATCTACTGGGCATCCAGAATTTTGGAATGAATATCTAGAAGATATATATTAATGTCTCCTGGATATTTGTGTGCAGTATGGGATAAAGCTTACCTTTAAAATTTCCCCATACATTTAAGATTAGTCTGGAGGGAGGTGTGTAAAAGTTAAAAACACAATAGAATAACTATCCATTTCAGTAAATTTTACTTACGAAATATAATAAATAAGGAAAAATTGGGTGGATAATCACTCATCTGGTGGATTGAGTAGAAGCATCTTCCACTGAAAATAATAATAATAATTGAAAATAGAAATAATAGTGGTTATCATTAGTTTCAAATTAGTACGTAATTGTTATTATTATTATTTCTACGATTGAGTTTTATGATTTCTGACGTCATCATGATAACATATACATATTCCTATTCACGTTTTTCTAAGGAGCTGAAATTTGAAGTTGAAATTTTCTCTTGCCCATCACGGAGAATAATATTTGACGAGAGAGGAGTAAGTCCCCCTTAAGCTCCATACAAATATTGCCCTGCTTATTGTCAGAATCCATCCTAACATCAAGAGGGGGGTTGGGTGTTAAATAATCCGAACTCGATTTAAACAAAATAAGGGGTGATATTTCTTTCTAGCAAATTAAAGAGAGAAAAATGCGAAAATCAAGTTTGTGCAAACTGCTCTGTTTTCTTTTATTAATCCATGTAACCCGTGAAACTAAACTAGAGTTTTGTTGCAGTCAAAACAATTCCTTGCTTACCTAACTGGCGCTACCAGGATCTAAACACAAAACATCATGCAGCACGCTTGTTAACACGTTTGATCGGCCATTAATCATGTTGATGCTTGGGTCTGTTGACAGGGGATGATGTGCACGTGCTTTCCCCGCTTACTATAAATCTCCCCCCTTTTCCTTCATTTGCTGATAGTCGCCAATAGTCCCCCGCCCTCCTCACTCGTTTCTCAAAGTGACCGGGGCCTAACCATGCTTCTATCTCAAGCTTCTGTTTTCAAGATCTCTCTCTCCTTGCATATTCATTCTAATATCCCATTCCACGACGACTTCGTATCTGTTACGAAGTGCAACGCAAGATACGCATGCGCTAGACAACAATCTCATTACACCTGTCATACCTGTTACCGTTAATGGCTTAATGAGAAGTCGGCCTAATGACTGATGAGCAGGCAGCCGGTTGCACGAGCACTGCGGAGAGTCTGGGAACGAAGAGTGGGGAGGGGAAAGATGAACGAGGGGGGAGGGAGTGGATAATAAAGCATAAACGACCAAAGGAAGGAAAGTTACGATCCAAGTGTTTAATTGAAGCTCGAATGCATAAATATAGTTCGCGAATTAGAAACAATTTTCAATTTTTTTCGGTTTGGAAATCCACCGGCATTTCGTGAAGACATTGGTAATGGGATGCGTAACTCTAGCGTAAACACGCGACTGTTTCAACAGTTTTTTTTTTTTTTTTTTTTTTTTTTGTCTCAGCTGTACGTCGCTTTTCTACATATTCCGGTTAACAGCGGCTACGAAGAATGGACGAGATAACACCCGTAAGAGAGGCTTTCACACCGAAGCGACAAGCGACACGGACCCTCCCATCTGTAAGAAATAGTTCACTGCGCATGCGCGATCAACAAACCGAGGCGACACGATGCACGCTATTGAGAAAACGGCCCAGCACGAATGACGCGTGCAGTTTGTCGTGTTGCTTCGGTACGAAAGGTTCCATTTAGTTTGGAAGCTTGGTTTCAAATTGACAAGGTGCGTTTGTGGCTTGTCACTTCCGTCTGAATGCTCCCTAAGGAAACGTTCATGAATTACCCAGGGTTCGAACCAGTGCCGGATCTACAAATCTTGCCCCCTTCCCCAAACGCCCCCACTCTACCTATCTACCTACCCTCACACACACACACTATACATATATCTATATATATAATGTGTGTGTGTGTGTGTAATTCTTGATCTCATGTTAACAGTCACATGCGGTGTCCCGACAGAACGTACCAGCGACAAAACGTACCACTTCAAGGAAAACGCTTGAACTTAAAATTAAAAGAGTTTGTGGAGTCCCGAATGATGCTCAGTTAGATGTGAAGAAGCGTATGTAAGAGGCGAAGAAAATGGTTCGAAAGGAAGACACGCCAATCATCAAGATTTACAACGATACTCTAGGCAACCTACACGACAAAGGTTAGGTTAGGTTAGGTTAGGTTAGGCTAGGCTATGTTACGTTAGGTTAGAACTGACATAACTAAAACGAAAAATCGAAAAAAAGACGAAGAGAGAAAAAATGTGGACGACAGCTTAACCACAGCTGATTTTAAACACGCCAAAATAGCTATATATGCATTATATAGTAATTTTACCAGTCCAAAGCGTGGATAAAGTGTAATGGAAATCAGCAAAACCATCAAGTGGTACGTTTTGTCGCATCGCAAATATTTTTAGACTCATTAGAAGATCCTTCGCAGGTAGCCGGTCAGGTGGTAGGTACGTTTTATCGGTGGTACAGTCATGGAAAAAGTTCTTCCCCATAAGGCTTTAATAGGAGCAAGTAATGCAGGAGGGTAGGCAACACATATTGCACCCTTCGATGATCGGGTGATTTTGCCTGTCTTAACACCGAGAAATGTGTTCCACGCGAAGGTCAACATGACAGGAAAGCAAAGAGGGTCACGTGACTATTGGTTACGTGGAGTGTTGTGCTTCTCCATGTCCCCAGTTCTTGATCCACATTGCAGAAAAAGCAGAGCTGCATGCAATATATGAAAATAGGTTGTTTTCAACTACACGCTTAATTATGATTTTTCCAATTCTAAATCTATCAGACGTGTCTCCCGATTTAGTCGGGACAGTCTTTTACTTTGAATTCCTGTTCGTCATAGGCGTAACTTGACGGGAGCAGAAAGGGCATTTGTAACCCCCCCCCCCAAATCAGGTTTCTTAAAGCTGCTAAAACATGAATTAAATACTATGATTTGACGCGTCCAAAAAAAGTATTATATTGAAAGATTGTTCCCAAATACGTAGATAGCAATTTAATACTTTGAAAGTGTCTCAGATTTGTTTATTATGTCACATCTTAGAGTGGCAAAGGTCTACTACAAAAGTGTAATTTCGTAACAGAAATATGAACCCACTTCTTTTATTTCGTAGCCGATTTCATCTTGAAACTGAAATTAAGAATATTAGTTAACAATGACATTGGTAAACAATAAAAAAATGTGTTATGCTTAGCGCTACTCCATGAAGGCGTATAGGGGGTGTGGGGGTAACGCCCCACACTTTCTTGATTCGTTCGTGAGTGGGGGTGATGTGATCAGCATCACGCCCCTGACCGCCTTTACCCCCAGGATTTCCCCCAGGTACCCATGTCATTCGACGCTGGGTGGGCGCCGGGGCCGCTTCCAACGTTAGTAAAGTTCCAGGGTTTGAACCGGCCGGGGATCGAACCCGGGGCCTATAGCATGGTAGTCAGACGCGTTACCGACTTGAGTCACCGGCACAGATAGACTAATCTGAACTGCATACAGTTTAAAGTGGGATCCGAACCACTATGTGCTATCACCTGGTATCGTACCCGAGACCCCTTGATTACAAGGCCTTACCACTACGCCATCAGTGAGGCGCACACAATCTTTGTATTTCGACCTTTTTTAACCTATATGTATCATATAATAGGTTGTTTAACGTTGCTATGCCTCTATGGATTATATTTAGCCAGTATTCGAGCACATAGCGTCAGATTTCATAGAATATAAGCTTCTCTTCCATGTTTATGGTTTCCTGTCTGCAATAGAAAAACTGGCAGGTTCCCATAGCTTTTCTTTCATTAGTCTTACAATGGTTGCATATCATATCACTCAAATTTGATTCATTCGTTTCGAACACAATCCCCGATGGCGCAGTGGGATCGTGGGCGCCTTGTAATTAAGGGATCCCGGGTTCGATACTCGGTGGATGAACATAGTGGTTCGGATCCCCCTTTAAACTGTAGGTCCATTCACGATTAGCCTAACAGGACATAAAGTGGACTTAAGACACCAAATCAAGCAACCAACACAATCCCGTTATTGTCCATATTATCGAATTCAGAACCTTCGTCGCGAATAACATAGGCAGTAAGACAATGTGAAATAACCGAATAGAAGCGGAACCTAAAACCTACAACGGATAGATTGGATTAAGTCGACGATACAGCACGCGTTCTGAAGTGAACAAGAATACGAAAGTTGAAGGACCTCTATACGCACCCACTTTTCCTCCACTGAATGGGGAAGATATCCTTCTAGCTGAGAAACCTTTACGTAGGAGTGCCCTGAGGGAACTTCAAGGCCACGATGATAAAGTATTCTCCGTGCAATGACGGGACCAAAACATACGTCAGATAGCTGTGTTCCTCCTTATTTCGTACGCCATTGATAACTGGAACACGTGACCTCGTCTTTGGTAGAGCAGAAGTATGCTTGCTTGCCACCACCCTTTAGTTCAGTGACCTTCGCCCGTAGTCAGCAAGAGTGAATGACTCACCAGATACTTGTTGTCTGTGAGGCTACACAAGAATAGATATTTCGTTAGTGGCTGTAAGTATTGTTTCATCTGCAGTTATATCAGTTAACATTTCAATAGTTTCCTAATGGTTACGTTAGTGATAAACATGTAAATTAGTTCTCGAGAGTGAACGTTTTATCTATTTGAACGGGGGATTTTTATAGAGCCTGCATGTATTATTTTTTCCTGAAACAAGAAGAAATTCGAAGACGCAAAAAGAGTTGTATAAGAGTAGTTAACAAAAGGAAAAAAGAAGAAGAAAACGAAAATGTAAATGCTGAAATAAATTATGGTAGAGATCGAGTGAATAACATTTTGTCATGGGGCCTCCTCGATGGAGTAGTGATAACGTCGTCGCCTTGTAATCAGTGGATCCCGGGTTTGATACACGATGGATGCACATAGTGGTTAGTATCCCACTTTAAACTGAAGGTCGAGTCCAGATTAGCATATCTGTGCACCAAACCAAAACTAAGAAAGAAATTGTCACAGTGTAAGAAAATTTCATGTTCAACCAGATACGAAACAAAAGGGAATAATATATTGCAGGTTGGAGTTCACATCTGTAGCATCTAACCAGCACAATTATGAATCGCAACATATCGTATCAGATCCATTTTTATTATACATGTATGATAATATAAGAGAAGTAGAGGAAAGAGAAAACCAAACGAAACACGGACGCCTTCTCCAGAATTTCAAATCTCGTTACATAAGGTTCTGGGTTGGAGTCCCGAACAGGCATGACTTTCTTGTTCTTGCCCTTTTATCTGCTTCATTTCATCATAATTCATCGTTATGGTTTACCTGCAGGGGAAGAATAATGACAATAATTGCCAATACAAAGCCAATGACAAACAGAACAACTCGATTACTGAGGTGCCAAGTGTCTCCGTCTCTCGGTTTGTCGAATTGAAAATTGCTCTCCCGTTCTCGGTCTCGATTAGTTAAATATAGAAATCGAAAATGTATGTGAATGAATATACATGTATTTTATATACTTCGTATTCCGGTTTTGTAGGAGATTTCGTGAGAGATGAAATAAGTACTCTTCCATCGTATTTATTTTTATAATTTTTATTCCCTGTTCGATGATCGCGACGATAAGGACGAGTGACCATTACATGAAATTGATGACGAAATAGTCAAACACCTCCGACAAGGACGGTACTCAAACCCGGGAACTTTGGCGACGATATCGAATGTCAATCACTTAATGAGCTTGACCACCGAGCCTGCTTAGTGTTGTTTCTGTCAGGTAATTCGTAATAACTGTCAATATCCCACATTCACTATCATTTGCTTCATAATTTATCTTATTGTTGTGATTAACCTGAATTCAAAGAATCAGTTGAAAGGCAAAAATGCAAGATTGAATGTCTCTGATGTTACTTCGTGCCGAATAATATTACGCGGTATTATGATATGAATTTATTAATCATATAATATGCCTATTCATTCCATTGATTGATCCCAATTGAGCACACAAAATATGGTATAATGTCCACTCCATGGAGGAGTGGTTAGCACAGCGCGCTACGATGCCATGGGTCCCTGGTTAGAATCTCGACTTGGGCGTGGGTGTCCTTGGTAAGTGTCCCTTCATCAATTTCATCATAGCATCACTCATCTTCATCGTCGCTATTTGCCAAAAGTGAAAGAATAGCAAATCTAAATAACAAACATCCAATCAAATCGAACATCTCTACCGATTTAATTCTATACGGTACCAAATTCCCACTTTATTACTGCATCTTAAGTCATTTTACAGCATCTCAATTGTTTTCCGAGTCGAAAACATTTGGAATGTTGTTTTGTGCAGTAGATTGTGCATTATTTCGTTGTTTG
The DNA here is from genome assembly GCF_977018435.1 of Lepisma saccharinum. Taxonomy (NCBI): domain Eukaryota; kingdom Metazoa; phylum Arthropoda; class Insecta; order Zygentoma; family Lepismatidae; genus Lepisma; species Lepisma saccharinum. The sequence continues at coordinate 67,782,925 of NC_139230.1, forward strand.
GATTGTTTAATTAACGTCGCATTAATTAGTTTTAGACCAATCGTGACAGGGGGAAGCAAGAGCACAAAAAAGCGAAAAATACAAGGAAGAGATCACGGCTTTCTTTAAAGATAGCATCCCGTGAATACAACTCAAGTGACTGCAGAATATTATGAATAAAATTTATTTCGCTTTTTCCTTTTATTTCTGTTTCAGTTATTTTACTTCGCTTTTCTTCTACCACTCGCGTTAATCGTGTCGGTGAGAAAGAATTATAAACTCGTGAAATGGACGATGGTACAAAAAAATATATGCCTCTTCCACGGTTCGAAACTGTCAATACAAAATATTGTCTTATTTTTAAAATTTACGGGCAAATATGGTTTGTCACGTAGCAATTTTCGCTTATCTCCTTCTCAAGGGGTTCCATTGCCTCTCTGATGTCGTAGTGGTAACGTCTTCGCCATGTAATGAAAGGCTTCCGAATTCAATACCAAATAGAGAGGCATTTGGTTCGGATCCCATTTTAATCTGTAGGTCCAGTGCATGAACTGGACTTAAACAATTAACGTGTGGCATGTGGTCTGTGATGAGAACCATCATTTCAGCGAACCTTCTTGGCAATGACTCTAATATCACTCGAAAGAATAGTATTTCCTTACGAGTAGCTCTTGTCAAGAAACCAGTTCCTGAAATTTTCTTCTGGAGGCCTCGTAGCACCCAGCTGTTTGTTGTGGCTGGGGCACGAGTCATGTGACTCATGCTATCAAAGCTCAATCCTTCTCGAGAACTCAGAATCACCAGGCAAACTTAAGCGAATATTTTGTTATTTGGATTGCATAAACAACAGGCTTTAAGACGTTACGAAATTCTACGTCCCGTGGCCCAGGTAATTTTTTCTCTGACTGTACGTTCGGTCGCGTATTCGTCACATGCAAGGGCCGGTGGTTCAAAAATCCCTTAACACCCCCTATAAAAGGTAAAGTTAGGCTGGGTAAAATTGATCATGTTAGGAACAAGTTAGGCTTAGGGGGAACCACATATGTGTGTTCCAAGCGGACGTCCGCCATATTGTATTCAACTCAAAATGTTTAAATGGGAAGGGGGTGATATGCATAGGCGCCGATTTCTTCAGATATTTGGAATGGCAAAGCTAAGTAAAGCATAAATACTGATTTATTTCTGTTTGCGGGGGGATGGGGTTCTTTTTTTTGTAAGTTGGGCCTGATACAATTGAGTTAATCTTTGAAAAATTGTAATTATTATAACTAGCGTTTACAACAAAACATATACGTATAACAGGGTATATCGAACTTTATTAGCTGGAAAAAAATCACTCTAGTACTGTGATTATGTAATTATACAACATAATACTTTACATGTAACTTTTGACAGAGAATTTGATTATCATCTTTGGTTTCCAATACGTATTCCTACAATCCTTTAGGAATTGGGTTCGAGAGGAAGACACGCCAATTACCAAGATTTACAACGATCCTTTGTTCCTTCACACATATTTACATAAAAAAGGAAGGCCCAAGATAAAATTTTCATCCAGGCGAGGTCGATTCTTGGCACCCCAACTGTCCACCCTGTCACCCTCCGCCTCAACTTTCTACCCTGATCCCACTACTTTCCACCTTCGGCTAATACAAAACATGACTTTGCTGTATATGTATTTACGGTTTAAACGACAATAAAAACCATGTTTTTTCAATGCCTTTATGTCAAAGAACGCGTGTATTTTATTGTATATCTAGATAACAGTAGTCTCTTAGTTTAAATTGCTACATGATTTTGCAATATACGTTTGTCATTGAGAAGTAACTTCAATGAATTTTTCTCTACACAAATCCAAATCTTTACAAAACAAATATCCACATTTATATAATCAGTAATAAGGATATGGCTCTACTAAATCTGGACGCCCCGGTCTCGCGCCGTCGAGGTTGGTGATCGCACACGTTTACAGGTGCATGTAAAAAAATACTAATCCTGCGATTATATAAACCAGTGGCATATTGAAAACAGAATGTTTTCAACTTCTGCTTGGTTTTTCCGAAAAGTGCCTATTTTGCAATAGACTGGCTCATTCAAGAGCATGAAGCCTACAGTATCCCCATTAATTTCCTCTATTCTCGCACATATTCATTCATAAATACCATGCGTTTTCCTTAATTCATTGCCTCCCCGATGGCGCAGTGGTAGCGTCGTCGCCTTGCAATCAAGGGGTCCCGGGTTCGATACCCGGTGGAGGCACAAGTGGTTCGGATCCCACTTTAAACTGTAGGTCCAGTCCCAATTAGCCTTACTGTGCATAAAGTGGACTTAAAACAACAAATCAACCAACCAACCTTAATTCATTGTCGGTTTGAAAAAGGAAATACTGAAATAGTAAACGCACAAGCACAAGAAAGACACATTGTTGATTCTGCCCATTTCAGAGCAGATTCCTGCGTAAATTCCTACCTGCTGCGTGCGAAGTTTCTGTCTGCAAAAGTTATGTAATATGCTGAAAGTTACGCATTGGGCCAAACGAACAGATGGGACCCGGACCCCCCTGCCCCCCGTGGTGATGTGATATGTACCGGTATGTGACACTGTTTTCTCACACCTGTAAAATGATATATTTGTTACAATCATGCAGTCATAACTTTTTCCTGATTAAAGATAGGGTGAAGAAACCTTCTCCACTGCATTTTTCGTGAAATTCTAGCTTTATTTTGTTCTACTGCCACGCGGGAGACCCGGGGTGGGTGAACTTAGGTCGGAATTTTTCTGGCTTTGTCCCCGCATAAAGCGGCTCCAGGGCCCACCCAGCATCAAATCAAATTGTACCCGGTGAGGGGTAAAGGCGGCCGGAGCGTGGTGCTGATCATATCGCCTCCAAGATGTCCGACATCGAAAATACGTGTGGCCCTGCCCTACCCCCATATACCCTAAATGTGCCTTCATGGGACATATACAAGGGTTGGATAAAAAGTAATGGCAACACTGGTATAATTGCTACTTGACTGTATTGGCAGAGGAGCACGTGTTACATTCCTTCAATGTAATCGCCCCCCCCCCCCCATCTCTACGACCTTCTGCCACACGTATGGAAGGCGTCGTACACCGTCAGCGCGTCCATCTCTGTCGATGTCCCGCAGTGACCGCCCTATAGCACGTATGATGGCTTCGCGCGTGTCGTAGTGCTTCACGCCCAGTGGTTCCTTCATTTTGGCAAAAAGGTCGTAATCACACGGTCTCATACCGGTGAATACGGCGGATGTTCCAGTACCTCCCACTACCAGTTATGCAGGAGCGCCGTCACAGTGTTCGCAGTGTGACACTTTGCATTGTCAAGCAGGATGATGGGACACCGTGCCAGAACGTGCCGTCGCTTTCTTCTTAATGCGAGACGAAGGTGGTGTTGCAAGAAGGTGCAGTAGTAGGCTGCGTTGACCGTCTGCCTAAGAGACGTTGTTCTTCTTGCCGAAACATATTGTTAGGGCGCTTGCACTCTCGTCCTCTGCTTCAGAGCACTGCTGTTTTTCACTGAATAACATACAATCGCACCCCACTCACTATACTTCCTCGTCTGACATTCCTTTATCAACCACGAAACGGTTGTGGCGCTGTGACTCGCCCCTTTCACGGGACAGCAGTGTTGCCATTACTTATTATCCAACCTAGATGCACGGGAACTTTAACTTTGCCTTTACCTGTATATATTGTATTCGTTTCTGTACCACTGACTAACTACGTTTATTTTTTACATACGAGAACCCTCTACTATGTCAATGGCTGAGGGCCCCCTAAAGGCTTACTTGTCTCCGGGCCCCCCACCCGCACTGCGAGGTTTTGCGGCTTGTAGATCCGGCACTGGTTCCAACCTAAAGCCTCTCTCTCGCTCTGCAGCCCGTTTTACCAACTGCGATGCTTGTTGTTTTTAATGTCGTCATTTTGCTTCGTGCAACTTACAACTACGTAGACAATAGGAGCATAACGTGTGTACAAATTCTTTGAGTTCTTCTTTTTTTTCTGGTATGAGTTTCAATATATCTTTCCTCGCGCAAGCACCTCCTCTGAGGGAGAAACTAAATTTCGTATTTGTATTTTTGCTATTTAGCGTCGCTTTTCTGCTACTTTGGGCAAATCGCGACGATGAAGATGATACGATGAAATACATGAAGGGACACCCACAAAGAACACCCATTCCCTAGCCGGAATTCGAATCTAGGATCCCTGTCTTCGTATCACTACGCCACGAAGGTCCACGCACTAAGTTTAGGTATGAGAATGAAGAATCCTGTCTCGTTCTTGGTCTCGTCTCGGTTTTTTTAAAAATATCTGTCTCGTTCTCGTTGGGTTTCTCTCAGTTTTGTCCCGAGTCTCAAAACAATTGATATGAAAAAAAAAACAACGAGAAATTAACAACATATGATTTTACATGTCCCTCGTTTACAGTGTTCTTCTTGCTGAAAAACTGTTATGCAAATGGAAGCAAAAAAAATGAGGACAATGCAAAATGGAAGTATAAACAAAAACTACAGTGGTTCCGGCCGAACAATGGACTTGAAAATTCTATTTTTGTCTTTTCTGTCGAAAGCCATGGAGGGTCACATGAACAGCTGAACAAATCGGCTATGTCCAGTTGCCGTGGTGAGAGGAAATTCTCGTGGTATTCTGCGTTGCTCAATTTTTGGTATTGGGTCGTTTTCGAAACAGATGGCACCCTCAACAAAGCCAAGCATGGAGAAGCGTAATGGTTCCCGCCACGTAGCAAGCGAATGGGTCTCCGATTACCTGCCTCTCCCTGAAATGTGAACGAAAGGGTCATGTTGACAGGAAGAGGTGTCGTGTACGACTGGACAAAAATCAGGCGTGTAGCAACCGGTAGCAATACCGCTTTTCTCCCCTTGAATTGGAGGCGAAAAATCTGGGTTTCCTCAAGTCCATTCTTTGGCCGGGCGGACTTTAATTTTTATTGTCTCGCACATTTTTACCGTGAAAAATGTGAATATTTAGGCCAGTTGTTCTCATATAATGTGAATAAATATAGATAAAACTAGAAATAAACAGGAGAGAGAGAGAGAGAGAGAGAGAGAGAGAGAGAGAGAGAGAGAGAGAGAGAGAGAGAGGAGAGACAAAACGAAAGGGAGAAAAGGAGAAAACTGAAAGAAGATAAGAAGATACGATACTAATTGCGAGAGAGAGAGAGAGAGAGAGAGATGATTATGAATTATACCAGGAAAGAGAGAAGCAGGGACAGACATATGGAGGAAAAAGTAATTTGGAAAAGAAGAGATAGCCACACACAGAGAGAGAGAAGAGAACATCGAGGAAGAGCGAGAATGCCATAGATATATTTTTTATTTAGCGATCATTTTCTGCTACTTTTGGCTAATTGTGACGATGAGAATGAATGCTGATTAGATGCAATTGATGGTGGTTGTTAATTGCCAAACTTTTCCGCTAGAGTTGTGTCCCTAAAGAATTTCGTTCATCATCTGGTTGTCCTAAGCTTTACATTGGAGCGCGATAGGAGAGCTATTGAAACGTTATTTTCAAAGAAGGTAAGACTTTTTTGTGTAAATCGATAACAAAAATGTGTTTATCAAACCTTTAATATTATGTAGCAAGTCATAAGTTTCCGAAAATTACATTTTCCTGAACCTAAGAATTAATATATTAAAGCGCAACGGTAGGGCAGCTCAGACGGGCTAAATATAGTATGTTTATGCACAAAGAGCACTAAACTTGACTTAATTTTGGTCATCCCTAGCTCCAATGGGTCTATAATACAAAAATTTAGATTTTTACACTACTCTTTTATGTTTCCTCTTGTTGCGACTTGCGAGTACGTGTAATTCAACGGTGGGAGTAGGAATCGGAGAAACTTGCCAAATTACAAAGAAAAAATGTATTAAGTGAGTAAGCGCATGATATTTATTATTATACACTATGCCCTATAACTTAATATTAACATATGTTTTCTTTGTATTAAAAAGACATTTTCCCCTCGTATTTTCGTCTTTATGTTCTTGGTTACAACAATTTTAAAATTATAATTCCTGTAAATAGGAAAGCCCTAGATATAAAAGATATAAAATATCTTTTGTAATAACTAATCTTCTCGATAAATGTGTATGTATAAAATAGAGAACCATAATTATTATGTATTATTCTTTACCAGATTGACAAGAAAACAGCACTTAAATTGGGAAAATTGCAAGTGACGTAAACAAGTGCTGTGCAAATTTTAGGCTTTTTTGAGTTCCGGTATCTTTTCTGTTGTTGACGATCATCTTATTAAAATTCCCAGTATCACAGCGCTGATAATTTGTCTATCATGTTCCGATATAATTTCTGAGGTTAACATGAAATTAAACTTGCAATTTAATGTAATAGCAGCTCGTTCAGCATCAAATTCCCCATGTATTTAAATGGGAGAACAATTGCCCATCAAAAGCGTGGGGACACAACAGGGGTGCTGGTGCTGGCACCTACAATATTTTGCTTTGACCAGGCCCGTTGATGAAGTGGACATTCGCAAAGAAAAAACCTTCACCATGCCAATACTCGAACCTGGAACCGCCGGTTAAGAGATCGTGTAAGAGTAGGGAAGCATATTCCGTCGTCCGATCGCGAACCGCAGCCAATAGGCGGAGCCGCTCCAGTCACGTGAGGCTGCTGGACTCCCAGCATTCAATGCGGCGATGTACCTTCGGAGCTAGAATGGTACGATTTTCTTTTAAAATGCAAGTTTTCCTTACTCCGGTTATTCTTTACCTTATGCTTATTAAGGTAGTGTAATATTTCGACGTATTCCCCGAAATCTCATGTTTACATGGATGTACGATACACATCAAAATTTTGTTTCATGACTACGTTCACAATTTTATGTGTTACCTTTGACGATGGAAAATCCAATGCTATCAGCTAGGGTAAAAGCACGTGACAAGTTTGTAGTTTGTTTGGACTTATTCTTGCTCAGTTGTCTGCTGGTGACGTCACCACTAATATGGTCCATCAGATCTGAAACATGCAGATGGTTGTTCCTAAGAAAGGGTTCCTGTGTAGTGAATCACACCTATCCATCCCAGTGATTTTTGTAATTTTGCTTAAAATCCTGTGTACTTACACCATTGACAACAGACCCATAGCGGGGGCAGGAAGCGTAGGGCGCTTATGTCCTGGTGCCTTTAAATAGACCAGGGCGTGTTTTGCTCTGAATTTATCGGTTCCCCCACTTTGTTTTCCTTTCTTTATTGTTTTTATTTATAACATACAATTACATACATGTACATGAAACAAAGAATATATATATATATATGGTGGGCCATAAGTCAGTTGTCACCAGCAATCGTCAGACCAAGGTTGAGATGGACATAAAGAAATTGGTAGGGATGGAAAAGAGTATATAGATCTTGCTCAGGATAGGGACAGATGGAAGGTCTGTGTTGCTACAGCCATGAACCTACGGGTTTAAGAAGGCTAGAGAGTTAGTTAGAGTTAGTTAGTTAGTTATGTGTGTGTATTACGGATGTTTGAAAATTATACATACACTCTCACGGTCACATACGCGTACATGAAGTAATATAAATAATTAGGAATGTTACGTAATAAAATGGAAACAGTGCATTTAGAGAATATATAAAATAGTACTAGTTATACATCAACAATGGATCATTTAGTAACGGATAGAAGTTGGAAACAGTGTCTTCGAATGCTTCAATTGAAATGTGCCGACATCAAAGAAATCATACGATGTTATTCTAGAGTGAAGAAAGCAGCCTAGCAAGACGAGAGGGGAAAACTCAAACCAGAAAATAACTTGATCTGGCGCAGCATGCATCATTAAAAGCGAAATTCCTGCACAAGACGAGCGAGACCCTGGTTTTGTAGAATTTGTTTGCGCTGCGTGCATTCAAAAGTTTTTTTTAGCCACAGTTACGCGATTTCTTGTTTTTTTATATAAAATGGGAATCATCTTTGCGTAAGAGCAGCACGACGAGAGATTCATTCTGACAAGAACGTATTCTGTTCGTCACGTTTATCGAGAAGGCGAGGATTCGTCATAAACACACAGTAATTCCTTCTGTGCGACGTTATGAAACTCTTATCTATCTCCCGTCAATGTCATGGCCGCATGAAAAGTATATTTTATATTCAATTTTCTTTCATGAAGGAAACGTCAATTAGCAATTTAACCCACTACATATTTTTGCACATGTTTTACAGGGTAATGCCACGAAAAAATTCTGTTTTTCGAAATGAAACACTCTCCTTCAGATCTCAACGACGACATACGCGCGAAATTTAACATTTCTAGTCTAACATTTAATGGTACTGTACAAAAACCAACCACAACTATAACCTTAATATTTCTGTGTTTCAGCTTGCTATATTGACAAAAGTTCCTTTCTCTCCAGTGTGGAACAATGATGTGGACAGTGTTTGGAAGAAAGAGTACCTGTAACTCGGTTACTTTTTCAAGAAACTAGTAACTAGCAACTAGTAACTAGTAACTAGTAACTAGTAACTAAAACAAGAGTTACACTTTATGAACAAATTCTCTCGGGCTATAGACCGGCTGAGTTCTGGAAATGTTTTCCAGCTTTCGATTGATTAATTAGGTTATTTTACGTCGCTTTTCTGCCACTTTTGACTAATCGCGCGAATGAGGATGAGTGATGAAATTGATGAGGGGACGCACAAGGAACACCCATACCCAGGCTGGGATTCGAACCCAGAACATCTGGTGCCGTAGCGGGATATGCTAGCCACTACGCCACGTAGCTTGGCCCGGGCTTTCGATAACAGCTCTCAAAAGCTCGGAAACCTTTCGAGATCTCACCTGGTCGATAGCCCGAGAGGATCTGTTCATCATTCGTCGCCAGGAAAGCTTCAAGACATATTTCAAGAGTTACTTTTCTTTATGCTTTTCGCATAGAAGGATTTTTGTCCAGCCAGATTTATGCAATATCTCGAACAAAATTGTCACCTCAGAATATGGTTGAGTTGATTGTTAAAATTGTGAGAAATATGTTAAACTTTTATCGCCAAAATCGGAACTGCGCATGTGCCCCAAGTGTATTTATTATAGTACTCCTAGGATTTAAGAGTATATGACCTCCGACTATCATACTGTCGACTATCATTACATTAGTCTTGGTAATTAGGAAAATTATGGTTTGCTAAAATGTTAATCTTCATTTTAAATTATATTGAAATTTCTCAATTTTTATTTATTCTGTATTTTTATACTGGCAGGTTCGCGAATAAGTAGCCTGACTCCACAGTACTACATACCAGTGTTTATTGTTAATTTAAACGGGGGCCATTTCCAGCACAGCATATGACAAGTGAGTGTGTTACCAAATATTTAGAAAAAAATAGTATTGTATTAACTGTAATAATGGCAATAATGAAGTAGTAGTTATACGTACATTATCCATTCGCTCGTTGTTTTAGTCTGGGCTTACTTTTTCTTGGCCCATTCTGTATTTAAATACATTAGGTTAATTATACTAGTGAAAATTAATGTTAATTTTTTCATTGTTATCAGTGAAGAAAAGGAACAACCCGCTTGCAATTCAAGGATGACACGATATACGAGTCATATCGTATCTAGAATAAAGTAACCACAATATATCTGTGGTACTACACACTCCTGGAAAGGTATTGCTTTCCATTTTGGGGAGGGGAAGCAGGGTATATTTTTTGTTATTATTTGCAGAAGGGTGTGACAATCAAATGGAGATGTCATCCGAAACGAAATGTATGGAACGTTGTCCAAACGGGTGTTTATTGCTTCATCCGCTTACACCGTGATTGCAACCCATGATGCTGCCCGAAGACTGAGATTTCAACATTTATTTTTAAAACAAACACTATTTTTCTTTAATTATATTTTAAATAGTTACTATTATTTGCATGATTTTTTTAAAGTACGTATTCCAATATGAGACTAACATCTAGCTTTATGAATGATTTTAAAAATCGGTAAAATTTGGCTTATTGGTTCTTCAGAAACTACTGTACCTTCAAAGGGAGCGATGCGAAACATCTCATATGGTATCGTATTTCCAAGACAGCAGCCATAATTTTTAGGTCCTACCTCAAAAATGCGAAAAGTTTCATGCTTCTTTCTTTATTTCTTTAAAAGAGAAACACTTTATGTCCACACTTTATGCTCCGGCTAATAAGGACTGAACCTACAGCTTATTGTGGGATCTGAAACATTTTGAAATGTACCACCACAGAGATCGAACCTGTCCCCCCCCCCTTGCCGTACTAATACATTGCGCTATAGGCGACACCCTGCCTGAAGCAACAAGGCGTTGTCTATGTTCAGCAGTACAGGAATTTATGACGAAGGTGCGGTGGCGATCCATTTAAGATTCATCTAAAACTAACGCTGCAAAATATTACTAAATTTGATTAAATTCCTTCAGTCCCTCTCGGCTACAGACCCAATTCAGCAGTGGAAAAAATAACGATTTGAGAAGAGAGATGCGGAATTCCTGGAGCACAGTCATGGAAGAATATATTGCATTTGAACCACGTAAACTAGAATTTCGTAACGTCTTAAAGCACGTTGTCTATACAGTCCAAACAACAAAACTGTCTCTTTGGTTTGTCTAGTGGTTCTGGGTTCTCGGGAACAATTGAGCATTGATTTCATGAGTTATGTCCACAGTCACAACAAACAACAGCTGGTTACTACGAGGCCTGCAAGAGAAAGTTTCATGAATTGTTTTTTTTAACAAATGCTACTCGTAATTGAATGTTTCTTAACTAATATTAGAGTCATTGTGAAGAAGGTTCACTGAAATTATGGGTTGCACAGAATCATTATCGCAGGCCACTCACAGGCTATCAAACCCAGAACTCCTTGAAAAAAGGCGTTAGAAATGCTACGTGACGAATCATAATACGAATCTATATCCAGTTGTCCCATCATCCATTTCGTAAGTTCATCATTCATCTTCCTCGCATCCATTGACACAAGAGGTAGATAAGCTAAGTAAAATAAGTTAAGTACTCGTAGTATTGATCCCCGCCAACGTCTGTTGATGTTTAATATTCACAATTCATTTGCATGTATTTAGAATGAATATGCATGTATTTAGAAAAAAAATTACATATGATTAGAACTAATTTACATTTACGTATCTGCATATTTATAACTTTTATGAATTTTTAATTATTTATTTTACGAAAAATGTAAATAGAAAGCAATTAGTGTTACTAAACGCTATGCATATGATATTATGTTAATTACTGTAAAGTATGTAATGTATAAAACGATAATAATTCATGTTTATAATATTGAAAATAAGATTTTATGGTTTATTAAACGCTATGAAGGGTGGTAATGGGTAATGTTAAAGGTCCAATTACGATTTAGGACGGTCCCGGTACTCGAACCCGCGATATGTAATGATAATAATTATAGTGTACTAATGCAATAATGTTATATGGTATGAAAGAAGTTGATCCGAGACGCTAGACAGGAGACGATGAACTCCGCGCAGGTAGACGACAGAGGAATTTGTGGAATGTGCGGTCAAGGTCAAATGACGTCAGAACAAAGAAAGAACTCGATTGACTAATCAGAAAACGCGTCGGTAGATTTTGAGAACTGATTTTTCAAGGTTAACTAGTACGCAAGAACAGGAGAAAGGTATGCAACAGCGTAGCTCAGGACAAGGGAGGAATTGAACCAGACAACAAAGGATGTCTGGAACTGCTCGGTCAAGGTCAAATCCCTGAAGCTGCGCGTCGCTTGTAGAACCGGTTTCCGCCGCCAATTAATATTCCGCTCAGGTTTGCCCCCAAGGCACGGGATGCTGTAGCACGGGTATTAGGGTAGAACGATTTTATGTCAGAACATGTTTCTGTCAAAGTAACCCAAGATTACACAGAACACAAGGAAAAGGTATTTTGGGATACCCAATTAGATTGGAGCGAGAACTTTACCTTGAACAAGGAGAATGAAGCGTAAGGGAATGCTATCTGGGACGAGGCCCAAAGTTTAAACCAATTATGCCTCCACCAGGTATCGAACCAGAGACCTCGGACCCTTTGATTGTTGATTTAATTATAAAATTAAAAATTAATTATAAAATTGAGTTTATTTTTACCAAAGTTTGATCTTAATGTCCAATATTTTACAACTTTTTATGTATTTTTACTCAAATAACACGATTTATTCGATTTAGGTAAGAGTTTTTATTATATTCTTGACACACAAACTGTCTTTTATTACATTTTGGACACTCAAAGAGATTTTTTTTCAAGTTTAACAGGTTTTTCTCCAACTGTATGCCTCTTTTTACCAAAATAACACAATTTTTTCGATTTAGGCAATAGTTTTTATTACATTTTGTACACTGTACACACAAAGTGTTTTGTCAAGTTGTACCCCTTTATTTTCCAAGTTTATGCTTATTTTTACTCAAATAACACGATTTAAAATATATAGGTAAGAGTTTTTATTATATTTTGGGCACACAACTGATTCATTTTCAACTTTATGCTTATTTTACCAAAGTAAGACTATAACACCATTAAACCTTGTTTCCTCGATTATGAAAAAATATAAATATGCTGACCAAGGCAGTAATTTATTTTATTAAAAACATAAACTAAACGTAACGTTTCAACCTTCTAGCAAGGTCTTCTTCAGATTCTGTATCAAGTACAAAAGTAACAAGATACAAAAACAGGGTATTATATATACACAAACATTATTCCCTCCAGACTATTAGAAAGTTGTTATGGAACTTTCTACCAGGTGGCTTTCCTTGTCAACTGTACTTTCACCTAAAAGGCTAAACATATTTACTTCCATATAGAATGTGGTTGGGCTTTATATCTCACGCTCTTTTTCCTTCATTTTTCTTCCTTCTCCTCTCCTCTTTCTCTCTTGTCCTTTCCACTCTTTCTAACACCTTCTTCCATTCTTTGTTTAACTTCAGTCCCCCATTCCAGTTGATTGTGTCTTCTTCACCTTTCTTCTCTATTTCCTTGGCTTCCTTCTATTTTCTCACTAGCATTCTCTTCTCCCTTCCTATCTGCTTAGCCTTATATCGCTTCTCGTGAATATTTTGCATCTACTTCTTCACAAATTTTAGTCTAGAAAGGAAGAAAACATCGGCGATTGGGTTCGATGCGTTGACTACTCTTGGCAGCTCTTGGCCTCTCAAAAGACTGTTGCACCACGGAGTTCCGTTTCACACTACAGATATACTTTGAAATATTTTGATTAGAAGTTTTACAAGACAAACTGAAATATTTACGTCTTTCTTTATTATCGATTACATTAATATAAGTCGAGAGTTTCTTGAGAAGATTCGGAAAAGTACTAAAATTTATAACAGTGAGATAGAAGTAGTGCTTTTATTACTTCTGAGTATAATATGATTAATATTAACATTGATTTTTAATGTTTTCCTGTGATGCAGGTAGAGTGCAACACACATATCTTTGCCGTTGCGCAGATACCAATTTTCGTTTCGTCTCCCTCTCTCTTAGCATCACGTGTTCTACCCTGCTCGCCAACCTTCGCCATTGTTGCCATATTGTCATTCCATTCCTGGACACACTCGCGCAAACATCATAGAAAACAATTGAATAGCGCTCCAGCTCGCGGTTCACACCGTTCGGCAGGGACGGTAATGTGGCAATATAGCATGGCGTAGTGGTTGCTTCTTTTATGCAGTGCATGTTCATTGGCTAGCTAGTGACTAGTGTTGACAAATGTAAATATAAAGCACTATTTCTGTTACGGAAGGAGAAAGGCAAAATGACGGTGAGTTTTGTTGGATTGTAAAGACCATATTTTTATTTTAAGTATTTGACTGGTTTGACATTGTGTGCGTGTATTGCGTGTGTGTAAGTGAAAGTGCATGTGTTTGGTTAGTGAACGTTAAATTCCATAATGCCTCCAGTACTATTGTTCATATTTCATCACTTTAGAATTGCTCAAAAGAAATAAATTATGTGGATGCATGAGCATTTCAACCCTCGTCTCTGGCACAGGCACGTGTTCTTGCAGGAATTGTATGATGTAAGCTGTTATTTTTGCTGCTTAATGCGATGCATGTTTTTTTTTTTGTGTTAAAGTTGGCATGTTTTGAAGGCATGGGCGACCGGAAGGGGGGGCAAGGGGGGGCCACGGCCCCCCCTGGAAAATGAAAGTCAACCAAAAATTATGTATTTCACACATATAATTTCATTTTAGCCACAATAATATGTGTTAATTATTGCATGAACACCATAAATTCGAATTTAAGCAATGTTTTTTTAGGGAACAACAATATTTTTGGAGAAAATGTGCCTTGTTTGCCCCCCTGGAAAAAAATACCTTCCTTGCCCCTCCCTGGAAAAAATCCTGCGGACGTCCAGGGTGACAAGTTCATAACAAAAGAAAAATCCGCGCCGCTTGTCGTCTGGTGGCAATATATGTACTTCTTATTCCTGTTGCGGAAGCCGGAATCGTTTGTAAATTTACAACAAAGGCAACCGACTGTTGACCATCACAGAAAGGCAATAATACTGCTTAAGGAGGAGTGTTTGTGGCCCAATTGTCGCTGTTAAACACGTTCGCAAGTTACACTATTCTACAAATTTTCACTTTTTTATGTTACAGAAAGGAAAGTAGCTCTTTCTTACGGAAATTGACCTCCTAAACACGAATACGGATTTCATTTTCTAAGATTGGCTTTTAATTTGAGTTAGGGCATAATTCATGTTACCCATAAGCAATGCGTTGGCTCTTATTTTCAAGATAGCATAATTCATGTTACATAACAATTAATCATAATCAATGTGAGCATAATTTAATAAATATATTAAGAACGCCCGCAAAAGGAGGCCAGGAAGAATATTAATACAATTCAAATTTTGAAATTAAGGCGTGAAAACATAGATGAGAGATGCCGTGAAAGACAGATGCAAATTAACTTAATGTTGGTGATGCTTTATGATAATTCTCTTAACTGGGGGAAAGCATAACTCTGTTTCCTCCACTTTAAACACTTCCGTAATCAGCATCCTCATATTAGTAAAGATTGGGTACTCTCATTTCTGTAGCAAAACGTGTGTAGAACAGTGTTATTAGTTCTCAAACCAGTGGTAGTGTCAGTCGTGCATCACATGTCGTGTCGTTGCAGTTCCAGTACCGGTATGGACGGGCTTATTGGGAGTGAACAGTTAAAATGCCACCAGGTTCATTAATGCAATGGAAAAATAATAAATTGTTTAATTTTATTTGAAATCACTATGAAGAAGTCTTCTTTACATCATTTTGGGTAATTTTACACAAGGATTAGTCCACATTTAGCGGTTTTAGTCCATATGTATGTACTGTACATATAAAGCCACTTGTTAGCACATATAAATCTCAGCCCTGGTTATAATGCATGGTGTTTAAAACTCAACGTTAGAGCTGAGTTCTCTAATTTCCTTGTTCTACGAACAGCTGTGCCTCGGCGCAATGTAGCGATTTTTCTATCGAGCAGATTAGCAATACTGGTTCTCCTGTTCTACTGCTCCGATCGCGGAAGAAATATCTGGGTTTAACTATATGTCAAGGTATTCTCATTATTTGCAATAATCTGCTGGTCCTGAAATGTGCTTTTATTTTTTGATCGTTTGAAAGATTTTATGCTTTTAACAAATTTAGACTTACTAGACAGTAGGTAGGCTTCATTTTGATAATGATGAACAGGGCTAGGATTTTTATGACCTAAAAATCACCAAAATATGCAAAATAAAATATGCTCTTATGATCTAAAATTTTACAAAATATGCACTATAATTTGAAAAATATGCCCTTATAACTAGACTGTTTCAAACATCAATATCTAACTTATGAATATTTTCATATACATACTATTTTTAGTTCACTTTATGGGCCCTGATGAGTTAAAATGCACAATGAATACTTTCTGTAAATTTTCAATTAAAAATGAAAAAGATTTTGCTGCAGTCAAAAAAAATCAAAAACTAGTGAACATGAGAGTAAGAACGAATTCACTTGGAAAATGACTATATTTCTTGAATAAGCGAAAATATGCTGAATATGCCCTAATATCCATCAAAATAGGCTTTATCGCGTAGAAATGGCCAAATATGCCAAAATATGTCCTTAAAAAGCAGCTTCATTCAATTAGTTTCTTCACAATATGAAGTTCTATATATTTAAAGAACACATCACACTTACCAAAAAAAATATGCTAAGTCATAAAAATCCTAGCCTTAATGATGAATAATGATCATTTAGTTACGTTATTCTTGTACCACGTAATGTAACGTAGCGGCATCTTTAGACACGAATGGTGATACTTATTGTGAAAATTCGGGCAGGAAAATATGGCATTTTCATGTTCAAAATCTTCTCTTAACGTTCTTGTCTATAATGGATCAGTGTCTGACTTGTCGCCGAGAAAGGGAAAGAAAAGTGAACAAATTATTTGCTGAAGTATGATACTTTTTGTTATCCGGTTGTTAAAACTCTAGTGTTTCGCCTAATTGAAACGTAATTCCGTTGCTTAGAAACTTGGAAAGGTAGGGAGTGCTTCAACAATATGCTTCTCAAGAGAAAGACAGAACCAGCAAGTTTGGGGGCGAGAACTTAAGAATTTGCCTGGTGTAATTACGTTGTTAGCTACGCGTCAAAAATCTTCAAAGTAACTCATAAGGATGGAAGAAAAATCTCACTTCAACTCCATTCGGCAATTCATTAAGAAAGCAACTTTCTAAACGAGTTTAATTAGATAGGTTAATAATAATTGATAGTATCGAAAAGAGAGCAAGTTTTTTAAATCGTTAATTATAATTTCAGTTTTCTTCCTTACAAAGAATGAAGAATATTGGATTGATTCCTCTAAATTATCCGTTACAAAAGATGGGCGAACGGTGTCGATGATAGCAACCTGTGATGTTCTTTTTTGAAGCACGCGAATATTCAGTAATGACATCGTAGTTGAAGAGAATGTCAAATTAGAGTGTCGCATGCAAAGAAAGATTTTCTTTTTCAATTGATTCTGTATTAGAAATTAACGTTAGAATCTTTCTAATTAGTAACAACCTTGCTGTATAAATGAATCGTACACAGATATGAATTATGCTTAGCAGCTCTGTTAGTTACCGAAAAAGCGATTTCAGATACTACGGTCTATACTTTCACATTAGTAATACGCGATACTTTTAATATTTCGAGAAATTTGGGAAATTTGATAAAAGGAAGGTATTTATTAAAGAATAGATGTTGATTGTCTTATGCTATTCTAAGAATAGAGCACAGATGTAAGAACAGGTAGGTGTAATGCGCAGAGATGACGAAATTTATTAATTTTGTTTCATGAGAAATTAATCAAGCCCATTTTACAGTTTTATTTTAATGTTTCACTTACAAGAAGGAGACGGATTTATATGTAAATACATATTTATGTATGAAGCTGATATTTTATTATCTTTGCGCATCATGGCATGTAGACTCGAAAAATTCAGTTCTTGTTTTCCATATTTTTACATATATTAGGTTTTTGATTCATATTTTACATATTTTAGTTATTTTTACATATTCTTCCCATACTTCAGAACATTTCTCAACATATACTCCATATTTGTGAAATAAGACACGAGTCCCTGTGTGGCCGAAAGAGTTGGGTGAATTTCTTGCGAATAACTGACAAATTTGAAATACACTTGCAATACGTCTTGCGATATTGAACACAGTTTTAGTTAATATAAATCCATCTAAAGAGACAACGGAAGGAAATTCACTTTCGAACACCAACAACAAAATTTTGTTATTCATTGTTTTGGAAACAGAAAATGAAAAACATTTTGTGCTGTTTTACAAATAATGTTAATGTAAGCGAATGGTTTATGTTATGTAGCTCGTATAGTGTCTTATATTATTAAAAAGGTAAATTTTTGCAATTTTAAGTCCATGTTTAACTCCATTTTTGGTGAGAATAACTAAATATGTATTTACATATTTAGTACATTTTTACTATATATGAATCCGTTCCCTGATCATAAGTTAACCAGATAATTATGTTTTTACCACACTACAAAATGTCTTTCTGCGATTGTAAACCAAATTCAATAATGCCAGAGATTTTATGTTAAGCACATACTTTTATTTTTAATGAAGGGCCTCCCAATAGCGAAGTAACTAACGCTGTCGCCATATGTTCGACGGTTCTCATTGCACAGCGGTCCGTGTTTCACTTTAAACTTCAGCTCATATCCAGATTACCCTATCTGAGCATAAAATGGACACAAGCAAACTTTCTATTCTTATTTTATAATTTCAAACACATTGTATTTGGACGTAGGGTGATCTCTTCTCAAATCAGACAGGGGTGTCCCCTGACCACCACCAGTCTAAGAACATGGTGAATAATTATTGATATTTATTAAGGGAAATCTACAGTTTATCGTCCGAATATCCACAAAGTCATAATGATCTCGCTAGATTTCCTGCGGAAGTAGCAAACCCTGATATGTTTCAATCAATCTTTTGTCGTGGGAAGATGTCACATGAAGGGTCGTCTAAATCGCGCCTTAGATGGAGGATAAGCTTTACCGCCCTAATTATACCTCACGTTTGTTTCATTCTTCACACCTCTCTCTCTCTCCCTCCCTCTCTCTCTCTCTCTCTCTTGCGAATACAATTTATTTGTAAAAGATTTTTACACGATTAAGGGAAACAACCTGTAACAACATTACAAACATCCATGAAAGTTCGAACATTTATTTTCTTGCCTCATCACTCTCGATGAATAATATAACTAATACTGAGTACAGGTTACACTAATTGTTCACTTACCCCAGAAAGCATAATTTAATCACTAAAGGACATCACGACTCATGCAAATCACTGTGATAAGTCGCAGATACTATGAAAATATCCTGTTTGTTTCAGCAGCAGGATTTCTTGCATATACGTAGAAGCATGCACGTAAGGCTCGTTGAGAGGTAATTTGATATTTTAATCAGTTTCTTTTATTGTTATTAAACATGCTGGACACGTGTGTACACGCAATATAAAGATTTGTGAAACGGCTTTTAACGTTTCTAGGGGCACATCACTCAATTAGGTAAGTTTATATTTTGATTGAGGCAATCACCACGAAAGATAAACTCTTTTGCTCCGGAAAATTTCTTTGGCGTATTTATATTCCTGAATGGACACAAAAAAGGTGTGAAACTACTTATATACAAATGACCATGCACTTGTCCCGGGACTCGAGTCCAGGATCTCATGCTCCCGTGGTCGGCAATCTGCACTTAAGTGTGGTTGACTTCATAACCCCCAACCCCCCCAAACTCAAGTGCGAGGTTAATTTGCTCGCTGACTTTCCATTTGCTTATGGAACGGTAAATTTTGTGCAAGCAATTAAGAAGGGGCGGGGGGTGAGAGAGAAATTCCTCCATACCTACTGCAGCATCGATTGGAAGGCAAATTCATTCTCTCTTTAATTTACAACTTCGCTGGCACTGCACAAAATGGTATTTAGCCAAGCAAACTCTGTTCTACATAAAATCGCTGGAGTAGTAAGTTTACAAACTTTTGAATGAAATTTTCATTATGGCTTTAAACAACATGTCTTGCTCTAACTCTTCCTCATCGTTCACGGTATTAAACATCGTAATTGATGTATACTCTTCATTCTTAAACCAAACTCTAAGCAAGAACTCTCTCTCTCTCTCTCGCTCGCTAAAATTGGAGACGTTTGTTATCAAGCCCTCACTAAAGTTTGTGTAAACTAGATTCCGTGTACACAACTTGATCTGCTTTCATACATCATTCATTATGTTAATGCCAAACAAACAACAGTCCCTCAACTATCGGGGAAATTTTCTTATTCAATGTTGGAGCAATTTGTTTCCGCTGTCCTTCATTTACTTGGTCGTCTCGTCGCTGTAATTGGATGCCCTTGTAAACACCGTGCCAGGTCAAGCAAGGTCAGGAAACGGAGAATTCTCAAGGCGGTCTTGTCTTCGGCAGAATGGGTCCAGGCGAAGGAATCAAAACGTTTTGTAAAGCGTTCTCTCTCTCCTTCGCTAATTTGCAAGCAGCCTTTGTTGACATGGTAAATAATGCAGTTCTAAACTGTTTTGCGCTGCGAGGCTGCGATAAACAAATAAAATCGAAAGCTGAGGAAATGCGAAACAAAGTTGGGAAGATCCCGGAAGATCTGCGTTCTCTTCGATTCTCAGAAGCAATTGTGTACATTGGATATTTGATCTCAAACATGTACAAGTGGTGGGATGGGGTGACATGCAATGATGGTGTTTTTTCAGTAGTCAACAATATATTTTGCAAAATCTTCATGAATCCGAAGTTCTTCTTTTAGCATGTCCGGGCTAAATCTGAAATGGTCAGGGGGTAGCTTCACCAATCCCTCATTTTAATCCGATTTTGTTGTCACTACGCACACTTTTAAAACATAAAACTGTTGTCTAATTTCTGTCTAAGCCTATTATGTGATAGTGATTGTTTTTCATGGCCATTGTGCTGCGTGGGCACAAATACTACTTGCACCTGTCGTAAGATATGGAATTACTCGCAGCTCAGATACCAATATATTACATATGACGTTTTATTGTCACTTACATGTCTGTATTTAAAGGCCAATCTACGGGAAGATGTCAATATGAAATTCTGGATTCTGATGAAAAAGTCACATGGAAGTCGAACAACTGAGACTTGAATAAAACTTACGACTGAAACTGAAACTGGAATATAACCTACGCCCCCTTGATTACTACATACTATACTTATGATTACTATATATATAGGATGGGATTAATTTGTATCAGGGCGATCTGTGAAAATTTTCATAATTTTGAATATTCTGAAGAAGATGCGTACTACTGTAGCAACACAAAATCTATGATTACTTAGTGTGAGTGCGTTAAAACCAACTTATTATAAAAATTAAAGCAACTACTACTTAGTCTACTAAGAACCTCCTAAGAACCAGTAGGTAGTGCACGGGGGTGATTCGATTACCAGTGTGAGCGATCTCAGTCAGGATATTTTCAGTCAATGTCTCTACAATGTCCACGGCCTTTTAGCAAAGGGTACTTGGGAAGAGGTATAGGCGACTTGATCGTGATGCTGATCACACCTAGAATGAGAGGAGTCCTACGTCCACACCACTCACAATGCACTTGAGATAAAATTCTTTCTGACCATGCAGAGCACCTAAATATGTTCAGTTCTAAGCACTTCATAACGATCATACGTAAGAGAGAGCTACAACAAGACATTGCAGAAACAATAAGACTCGTGAAATATACTTCAGTCCTTGCGTGTGATTTGTAGTGCAAAGAGAATTCTCCTCTACATTGCATTTTAGAACAGAACATCCTTGTACTGTGAAAAAAAACGAGAAAGGTGCAAACTTTGAGGGGATTCCCACCAATTTCCCCGTATCCCGTTGTTTCGAGGGAAAACAAGGTGAAATCTTAGAAGTATTGCTCCTCCCTGATACTCAATTACATGCTATTGTATAGGAAGCCCAACGTGTATTGTCAATGCATTCATGATACTGGTTAAAAGAGACAGAAACTTAATAAGGAGAGAACACCAGATGCTTCATACATCCTTTCCTGTCTGTCGTTCGATATCTAATTTTGTTGAATGACAGATATTTCGCAAAATTTGTCGATACGTTTCTGTTTTATTGTTAGTTAAGAAATGAAGCACCGAAAGGGGAGTTATGGAGGCTAGAATCTCCTCTTTCTTTATTCGTATTTCTTAAGCAAAAAGGGGAAATATGATTAATTTGAAATATTTTGCTACTCATATTTACAAACAAGTTTTATAAAGTTTGTTTAAGTTCACTTTATGTTCAGATACGCTCGTCAGGATTGGACGTGCAGTTCTAAGTGGAGTGCGAACCACAGTGCAATGTGCCTCTACCGAGAATTGAACCCAGAAACGCTTGACTAGAAGGCGATAGCTACCACGCTCATGTTTCCATTGGAAATTATTTTCTGTGGGTGAACCTCAAACCCATTGAAACATTCTCAATGCACTTATGCAGCTAAGTATTTTGTCAGCCTTCAGCTCTAACTTATTTTCGAATAGATATGTGCAAGTCCAGTGTTTCATTTTCATCTCGGGTCCTGGTAAAGTTGACCTTTTGTTGGGCTATTTAAGGCCACTTGCTTGTACTGTTAAATGATCTCATACCCGGCAAAAAATTGAGAATTTTACTTGTCAAGTCTGTGTAAGCTTACGAGGTAAATTTGGTCACGATTATCTTGAGAACTAGTTGACAGAAAATTTTCAGATTTCACTTGACCACTGAAAAAGAACGTCTCTAGAGAACCACTGTTTGATATTTTCATATATTGCATCAACGTCCCGAAAATTAATTCATTTACTTTCACTCTGAAATATCGTAGGAAGATGGATGGAAAGGGAAAAGGTAAATCACGGACAAACCTCATCCAGCATGGTTTCAACCCATGACCTTTTGAATATCATCTTCATTCACTCATTAGGAAAAATAATTACATTGAGAAACCAAACCAACTGCATATAGGTGAATTAATGTGTTTAAAATATTCAGTGTATTAAATTGATATCCTAATTCTAAAACTGACGGATATTTCTAGAAAGACGAACTGTTTAAATTATAAGTCTAAATTTCGGTGTCGCCTCGCCTCAATTTATAAATGTTGGCTTCCGGAACACGAGGCTATATTAGCAGTTTTAAAGCTTTTATTTAAATGTTTTCTCCTGTTTCAATAATGGCCATCAATCCTGGAACCTATAATTTTAAAGCCGAAACTTACTATTTTGCTTTATTAATTAATTTTTAATTAATATTATTTTGAATGCTTTTAAATACTAGACACGCGTTCAAATGTTCCAGTTATGAAAAATGTTCATGCATATAGTAAACCTAAACAAGTAGAATATATGACATAATAGATATAATATTATGAAATTTTACGTAATGGGTAGATTCCTTCTATTAATTAAACCTATACTAATAGTTCTCAGCAGTATGTGTAGACACTTATGAGAGAAATCAGTGGTGTTTTACTGTGGTATATTATCCAAAATGAAGTGTTTGTGTTACACAAGGTCGAGAGGAACATGCGACTTTGCACACATTATAATTTTTATCGAGTATGTCACTTCCTCCGAGCAGGGAATAAATTTTCTAGTCAAAAGGATTTTAAAAATCCACTGGAGAGGAATAGAACTGTTTAATTCGCATAATAAAACGATAGCAGTGTACGAAACTACTGAAAATTCGATAAAATGTCATCAATATTTATTAGTTCACCCATCTCATTTGGCTTCTCTACAACATTTTATTGCTCATTGTAACAGAAATTATATACGATTGGAAATATTAAGGAATGAAAGTTCATTGTTCACAAACATCTTCATTCATCGCTACATATGTCATAGTTGTTTGTTTCTACTCTGGATTCGCAAGCAACAGTGTTTGAAAACCAAACAGAAACACTGATTTCAACGTTTCTCTTTTCCTGATACCATTTGGTTTCCAAGCAATCGACCTAATTCTGTTTAAGTACTTGATGGGA
Organism: Lepisma saccharinum; assembly: GCF_977018435.1. NCBI lineage: Eukaryota > Metazoa > Arthropoda > Insecta > Zygentoma > Lepismatidae > Lepisma > Lepisma saccharinum. Next base: position 67,806,493 of record NC_139230.1, read on the forward strand.
AGTAATTAACCTAAAGAGTCTAACTCTTCCTTTGCATGTCTACTTAGCGCTGCAGCGGGCGATTTTATAAATCTTTGTTTCTCACCACACCCAACGCACAAGCATTTTCATCTTCATTTTTAGGTGGCCATTTCATCACATTTTCCTTACAACAGCGAACTCGACTGTATGGTTATTATGTTATCAACTCAAGCCCCATCAACCCTTTGTTTATGTGTGTGTGTGTGGTTTTCATATTTTAACCTTTTTAATTGAACCCAATGAAATATTTAAAATGTACTTTGATATGTATCATCTGTTTGCAGAACAGAATTGAAAAATATATTTTCGAGGATGAACTAAACTAATCTCCATGGTGCAACAGACCTCTTAGGAGCATGACCTGCCCGAGCGGCTTTTTCACTGGGTGACGCGTGGTTTATAGTAACTTAAATTTAAGGCGGAAGAGTGATAATTGCATTACTGGCATATCAAATCATCATGAAAGTAATGGGAAACCTTGCATGCACGTTTACTTATACAATATTGCTATTTGATCTCCAGTTTGAAATACTTTATATTGCAACATCACAATTTGAATTCCCTTCTATTAGATATATACAACTTTATATACCACTTTAGAAAACACATATAAAAGTTGAAAATTAAATTTCTCAAGCCCTCTTCTCTCCTTCTACCACAATTTCTTCAGTTAGAACATTGGAATTGGACTAGTCAAATTTGTGGTTCCAACTGGAAAAAATAAAAGAAAGTTTGATTAAACTTTCGTCAAAGCTGGAAGAATATTGACTCTTGCGTAATTTCAGTGACAAACATCACCTTGTATGTTTATTTGTTAACACCACCTATTAGCCCTGTCTATACTAAACGTGTTCGATAACACCACATATAATCAGAAAATGCACGACCATTTGGAAACCATTAGTTCCTTGCCTCATTTGGAAACCTGACGTAAGAGTAAATGTGTAAGTGGTAGATGACACACTGCATCATTGAAACAATGGCAGCCACGTGAATCTATCGAGGCTATGGCGATTGTGACCACAACCGGGAAGATATCTGTAATGTCCGATCCTTTCATTTACCCTTGAAATATATCCTTCTTCTACTTCCGCAATTTCATTTCCTTGTATGTTCTAAATTCACTACACTATTCGTCTTTCAATGTAGAAGTGTAAACTGTTTTTAGTACAGTTTTCATTTTAAAAATGTTGACAAAGTACTTATCTATCGGGACTTCATTTTAGGACTGAAATGAATTAATATATTTAGCCAAACATAAACCAATGTGTTGTATAAGTGGAGCAAATATCTAAAGCACCGACCAACATATAATCTTAACAAAAAATCTTAAGAAACAAATGAAAATTCTACATAAATTGTGGACTTTTGTTTCATATCTTCTCAACAATTTCTTAATAATTTTAATGCCTCTCTTTTTTGTACCAAAATATGAACGTAAGGGATGGATATTCTTTTCAGTATGTTTTTAATTAACACTATATTATCTTTTTTGTGATAATACACATGTTTGTGATGTCCAATGAGATCAATGCTTTGTTGAGTAAAGTTTTCGACAAAAATAATAATGTTTACTTTTACCTGACCTGAGGCAGAACCATCCTGTTTTTAATGGAACTGGAGGAAGAGAGCGAGCGAAAGGGAGAGAGAGAGAGAGAGAGAGAGAGAGAGAAAGAGAGAGAGAGAGAGAGAGAGAGAAGCCCGGTGATGCAGTCGGTAGGGCGTCTAACTGTCATACGGAAGACTGTGGTTCGTTTCCCGGAGTTTCAGGGGGGAAATTTCTCAGCAGTGGCCCTGCATGGAGCGGCTCTGGGGTTCACCCAGAGTAAAGGCGGCCAGAACGTAATGCTGATTACATCACCGCCACAAATGGTTGAGACGAGATACCTTGACGACATACCTTGACGAGATGCGAGAGGGAACAGCTTTACATTCACTTTAATGTCAAACTTAAATCCAAAATCTATTTGAAATAGTGCGCCATTACTCATAACTGTAACGTAAGGAGAGTGTTGCCTAAGTGTTTTTTTTCATCTGAAATAGTACGTTGGCCTACTGTGTTGTTGCTTGTAGAAACTTCTGTTGGTTGAATTTAGCAAACCCAATATCTATTGGAAAACAGATATAGGCCTATGCCAGGATAAATAATGGGTTGTACCGTTACAAATATTGTGTTTTCTTGTTGTATTATAGAACATGCAAATTGAAGTAAAATTAATAATGAAATCCTTATGGCATTTTGTTATTACATTATCTACATTTAGAATTCAGACAATAAAATTTACAACTAAATAACATAATTATTTATAATTTATTTTAGATAGATATTGCGCGACCCTGTGGCCGAGTGGTTAGCACAACGCGCTGCGACGCCAAGGGTCCCGGGTTCGAATCTCGGTTGGGCTTGGTTGTTTCTGAATGTCCATTCATCAATTTCATCATTTCATCACTCATCCCCATCTTCGCAAATTAGCCAAGAGGCACAAAACGCGAAGTAAAATAAACTAAATCAATCAAATCAATCAATCACTCAATTTTAGATAGATATTGACATATTGTTTGCGGAAGCTTTCAATATAAATTTTACATGAAGTAGCTAAGAAGTCCTAAACGTTTCTTTTATTTTCTGTCTGTACTATCAATAACTTGAACACAATTATTACGTATTACATTTCTTGCAATGTCTCTCAATGATAATTTCTTTTACTTTCCATTTCTTGATTTGGTATAACAGTTTATTTATCCCTATGTGCTTATATTTTTTAAATATACTTTCTAAAATTTTGTCTGTGATCATTAATCCCGTTATAGTTTTATATTTTTCGAACTTCGTTGAAAGTTTTTTTTTATTTCTTATGATTTTAGCATTTCGTTTCATCCATATTTGAGAAGATCAGTATTTAACGGACAATTTAAATCATTTGCAAATAGATGTCATGAATCATAAGTATATTTTTTAGGATTGGACTGCATAATGCAACATGTAATTGTGCGTAATATTAAGGTTTAAGTTTTGGAGAATAAATGTCACAGAACATGTCGACGTTTTGCAGGTATCGGATAAATATTTCTGTTTTGTGTTGTGTAATATTTCATCAATATTTTGGATAAGCAAACTAAGTAAACGAATCAGTTGAAACAAAGAAATGCATAAAGTCTGTAGCTCAGACCAAATGTTTAATTGCATCATCGAGAAAGATGCAGGAAGGTGCAAGTAGTGTATATTGAGCGGTTCAAAGTAGTACTTAGTAGGTATGGTCTTTTTTTACCAATTGAATATCACTTTTTGACATACTTTGACAATTTTTTGTCGATGTTTTAGCGTTTAGCGATGTTTTAGTACAAATTTTCACTATACTCATTTTTCCCCCACTCGTACTTGGTAGGTATATCATGATGTTACGTGATACAACTTAACCTATCCTTTTTTTACGATTATTTAATTTTTTTACGACCCTAAGTGATATAACTTAACCTATCATTTTTTTTATTTAGGTACTGTTTGAACGTTATTATTTGAGGATCATATTTTGTAGGTAATTTTTTTATCAATCGAATATAAGTTTTTGACATATTTTGACAATTTTTTGTCGATGTTATAGCGTTTAGCGATGTTTTAGTACAAATTTTCACTGCACCCATTTTTTTTTCTATTTGTACTTGGTAGGTATATCACGATGTTACGTGATATAACTTAACCTATCTTTTTTTTACGATTTTTTTAATTTTCTCACGATCCTAAGTGATATAACTTAACCTATCATTTTTTTTATTTACGCACCGAACTAACCTACAAGGGGGAGTTTGTTTGTTTTAATATTTCAGTATTATAAGGTTTTCACAAATTTTATATAACCTAAAATGTGTTGGATGTTGATGTTAGTATGTGGCAATTTTTTATGAATTTAAAACTGTTCCGTCACCCTCTCGTTCTTCACGTCGTGGACGAAGGACTTCTCTGCAATTAGGATGACGCTGCATAGAGTATCCTCGGGCAAGGCGTCGTGGAACTCGCAAACACCCACTCTACAAAAATTCTACTATATGATCTTTCACTGGCTAAGCTAACCTACAAATAGGAATTGGCAGCACTGACTTATAAACCCACTGGATCTTCTTGGCATGTTTTTTCATGATGTGTTGCCAGGCTATTGCGCATCTTGGCGTATACAATGTATATATTTTGAGAGGGGGGTTATAGTTTTTTATGCTGTACGAATACTAAAAACTTGACAGTGCTAACCAACAGAGTAAATAAACCTACATGCAGAAACTAACAACACTAGTTTCTGACAGTGAATTTGAAATAAAATATTAAACAAAATACATGAGTAAGCACTGTGATTACAAATAATACCAGTGTTATGCCCCCCCCCCCCAACTCCAACTGGGCAACTGGGGAAAATAATTGTACAACAATTTGTACCTAATTGTACAATATTTGTACCTAATTGTACAACATATACACAGACATAAAAAATAGAGCCTTCCCGTAACTTATTTCATGTACAACTGTGAAAAGAAAGCATATGTGTTCTGTATGCACATATTCATTCTTATTTTTCGAAGTTGAATGAAATCACGTGTTTTTTACGCTCTCGTAATACTGACCTTGCCCCACTGATTTTAAATTGCTTCCATCCGGTTTTTTTTCCTGTGCTATTTCCGCATGCACGCAACATTCGCTTTCAATAGACAGGCTAGTATAGCAGGCTCCGAGTTTACAATTTATTAAATTAAACAATAATTTATGTAAGAATATACTTGTACTTACCGAACACAAAATAATAAAAGCACATGTAAATTTTTGCGTGTGTTCATGTTATATGACGACTGAGTAAAAAAATAATGTTGACTCCCCGAAAGATAAAAGTTCCTGGTTCGACATCAGATGCATGCAAATTTTATGTTTTGCTCTCCAAAATCTTGATTTTTATGTTTGCGCTATTTGTCATACAGCAGAGGAGAAGAGGGGAGAGGGGAGGGGAGGAGGTACTATTAGCGCCATCTATTAGCAAACAATAGAAATAAAAAGTAGGGGGTCAAACTTTTTCAACACCCAAAAATTTTAAACGTCCTCGTTTAGTAATACGATCAGCAGAAGACGTTTAAAAGAGTACTCTTAGTCGAGAAAGCTAATTGCTAGGGCCCATATATTACTAAAATGTTCTTTAATTTACATATTTCTCATACCGCCATATGTTGTTCTAGTTGACTTCTTCCAAAAAAATGCTAATTAGCGAGAGTTAATTAAGCAAGGCAAGTAAAAGAAGCAAATAGGACAATATGTGGTGGCGTGGAAATATGTAAAAATTCGACTCGATTCGAATTAAAATTGAAGGATATTTTGAATTTTTTTCCTATAATGTACAAAACATTTACCGTACATAATCTTTTCTATTTACAACAGTATAAAATAAAAGAAATGTGTGACAATATCCATATTAATTAGGAAGGTATGTCGTATGCTAGGTTAGCTAATTGCGTCTTCTACAACTTCACTGTTTAGAGGAAAGATGGAAAAAAAGAACTCTACAAAAACTAACGCTCTTGACAATATTGTATGCCCCGTGAAAATTACATATATAAATAAGACTTAAGCGTATTATCTGCTTTCATGTCAGATTTTCCCGACCTGTGAGCTGTAGTGTTTAGGCGACAAGCGACGCGCTCAAATATAATACCGTTGACAATATTGTACGCCCCCGTGAAAATTATATATAAATAAGGATAAGCGTATTATCTGCTTTCATGTCAGATTTTCCCGACCTGTGAGCTGTAGTGTTTAGGCGACAAGCGACGCGCTCAAATATAATACCGTTGACAATATTGTACGCCTCGTGAAAATTATATATAAATAAGGATAAGCGTATTATCTGCTTTCATGTCAGATTTTCCCGACCTGTGAGCTGTAGTGTTTAGGCGACAAGCGACGCGCTCAAATATAATACCGTTGACAATATTGTACGCCTCGTGAAAATTATATATAAATAAGGATAAGCGTATTATCTGCTTTCATGTCAGATTTTCCCGACCTGTGAGCTGTAGTGTTTAGGCGACAAGCGACGCGCTCAAATATAATACCGTTGACAATATTGTACGCCCCCGTGAAAATTATATATAAATAAGGATAAGCGTATTATCTGCTTTCATGTCAGATTTTCCCGACCTGTGAGCTGTAGTGTTTAGGTGACAAGCGACGCGCTCAAATATAATACCGTTGACAATATTGTACGCCCCCGTGAAAATTATATATAAATAAGGATAAGCGTATTATCTGCTTTCATGTCAGATTTTCCCGACCTGTGAGCTGTAGTGTTTAGGCGACAAGCGACGCGCTCAAATATAATACCGTTGACAATATTGTATGCCCCCGTGAAAATTATATATAAATAAGCCATAAGCGTATTATCTGCTTTCATGTCAGATTTTCCCGACCTGTGAGCTGTAGTGTTTAGGTGACAAGCGACGTGCTCAAATATAATACCGTTGACAATATTGTACGCCCCCGTGAAAATTATATATAAATAAGCCATAAGCGTATTATCTGCTTTCATGTCAGATTTTCCGACCTGTGAGCTGTAGTGTTTAGGTGACAAGCGACGTGCTCAAATATAATACCGTTGACAATATTGTACGCCCCCGTGAAAATTATATATAAATAAGCCATAAGCGTATTATCTGCTTTCATGTCAGATTTTCCGACCTGTGAGCTGTAGTGTTTAGGCGACAAGCGGCCCGCTCAAATATAATACCGTTGACAATATATTGTACGTATATTGTATTGTATAGGAGACTAGAAGCATATAATTTGGCGAAAAAAAAAAAACCCAAAGTAAGGTCATAGAAAATAGTTAAAAAAAGTGAGCAATTATATTTTGCATTGCACAGCATTTGGTATTAAATAACATACCCCCAAAAAATCTCTGCATTATGTGTTCTGAAAAAAATTGCTCTACGTGTCAAATTACTGTGTCAAGTAAAAATTTTCAAAAAGCACTGTCGTACTTGTGTGCCGGGAAAGCGAATATGTGCGACCAAACTGTGCTCTAAGTGTGGAAACAATTTTTCTATTGACTACTTCAAGCGACACCAGCTTACTTGCAAGAGCACTGGAACATCACTACCGCAACCTTCCAAGCGAAAGGTAGAAGTAACCTCCCTCGATGCATCGCCACCTACCAAATGCGTCAAGCTGACGAAGAAAGCAGACCGAATTGCGTTTGAGCATTTATTAGAAGACTTTAACATAACATCAGACAGCTTCTGCGATGTGCGTAGTTTTCTGGAGAGCGAGCGAGCTAAGATAATATCCATCCTCAACGATGCATTGCCTACATACTCCACTAAATTCTATGCCGTGCTATGCTGCAAGTATAAGAAACCGTCTGATGAAATACCGGTTTTTTTTCACAATGGCTCGGGATATGATTTCCATCACTTGGTTACACATCTAGGGTACGACAATGCGAGAATCAATATCCTGGCGCAGAACAAAAAGCGTTATATTAGCATCAGTAAGTGGGGGCCGATCCCCAACTCAAGCAACAGCATCGAGCTTCGGTTCCTCGACTCTCTGAGGTTCCTCCAGGCAAGCCTCGATACTCTTGCTGGGAAGCTCAGAGACGACCAACTAGCCATTACTACATCAAGTTTCCCAAACTTAGATGTCGCACTCATCAGACGTAAAGGGGTCTACCCCTACAAATACGTCACAGACCCTTCCAAGTTCGAAGAAAAGTTGCTGCCTCCCTAGGATAAGTTCTACAACCAGTTGAGAGGTTCAGGTATTACCGACGAGGAGTATGTGGGTCGAGTTGGGTTGCCGAACTTTCGGTGATTACCACGATGCATACCTGAAGCTTGATGTGACGCTTCTAGCATGTGCGACGTTTGTTGTGGTGGGATCATTGGGGGAAATGTGATTCTCCCAATATGTCATCTGACTTACTAGCATATGCGATACGAAGAACAGGTGTGTATGTGACTTACTAGGATTAGGCTCATGGTAATGAGGTCCTAGTAGCTGAAACGTTGAGTTTTGTATTCGCCCCCCCCCCCCCCCCCGAGAAAATTCTATATAAAATAACATACCTGAAAATTATATTCACAGTAGATTCATTTTTTGAGTTTTGTAATTACCCCAAGAAATTCTATATAAAATAACATACCTGAAAATTGTATTTACAGTAGATTGAATTCTTGAGTTTTTGTATTCGCACACAAGAAATTCTATATAAATAACATACCTGAAATTCTATTTACAGTAGATTGAATTTTTGAGTTTTGTAATCACTCCAAGAAATTCTATATAAAATAACATACCTGAAAATTGTGTTGCTATATACTAGATTTTTTTATTTCTGTGATTTTGGAGAAAGCAATGGCATCCACCACCAGTTTCAATCGTAAAAATGATAAAACTGAATGTGTTACTTGTGGGAAGCTAATCTCAAGGAACAATTTATCGGTACACAGGGCAAGATGTAGCGAAACAGGTTCGAGAATTAATCGTTCGTTACCTTCTAAGCCCTGTGCTCGATGCGGAAAGATGATCAGCATTACAAATTTAAGTAAACATCTCAAAATTTGCAAACCATCGACCGAACAAGAAACATCGAAAAGGAAAATCGATAATTCAGAAACGGAAGCTTCCACTTCCAAGCAAATTAAATTATCCGATGAACCCAAACCAATTAGATCTGCATTCAACGACCAACTCCAGGATTTTTCAATTAAGTCAGAAGCAGGCCGTGACATCCTTAGTTTCTTGGACGAAACGAAAACATCCGTGATAAATATTCTAAAAAATAAATTGGAAAACAACTCTATAAAAGTATACGTTGTTCTGTTTTCCGAATACAAGAAAGTTGATGGCACAACGAGTATTTTTTATCATCGTACAAAAAACCAGACTCTTTATTTTGCTGACGTCGAAAATTTGGACAACTTCTATTATAAAGTTTCCAACGAGCTGGTTAAGAAACACGACGATTTCGAGGCTAAAGGGTCGGGATGGTCTCTGTGTGGAAGTCCTCACACGTTAACCGTTTACGTGAACCGATTCTCGCCTCTTCGCGCTTCCAGCTACGTTCCTCTTCCACCGAATATTCAACGCAAGAGGGCTGTGTTAAATATACAAAACGGTGATAACAAGTGTTTTCTCTGGTGTGTGTTGGCTGCACTGCATCCTGTTCATTGCAAAAATAATCCAGAACGGATTTATCATTACAAGCAATACGAGACCGACTTTCAAAGTGTAATGTCTGATATTGAATACCCGGTGACATTGTCGGATATAACAAAGTTCGAAAATCGTACAGGAAAACGCATCGCTATTAATGTGTATTCCTTCACGTCAGATAAATATCTCGTGCACCCTGTCAGGATAAGCGATATCGACGATGACGATGCCTGTGTAATAAATCTCCTTCTAATTTCAAACGAGGATGTTCATCACTACACGCTAATTCGTTCACTATCACGTTTGGTCAGAAGTCAATCAACCAAGCATAAAAATTGCATCGAAGTTTGCCCGAGATGCCTAACCACGTTCGACGATCAAAAACAGCTCGATTATCGAAAATACACCGGACGTCAAATTGCTCTGGAGAAACTTGTCGAACATAAAATTTATTGCGGCGACAACAGACCGGCTAGAATGTTGATGCTCGAAACGAACGAAGTCGAAGAATTCAAAATGCACAAGGCATTGTTGGAACATCCCGCAATCATCGTCGCAGATTTCGAGGCGTTCCTCAAACCACTCTCCTACTGCGAACCGGATCCTGAAATTTCCTCCACAACGCCGTACCAGCTTCATCAACCTAATAGTTTCGGCTATGTTGTTGTGCGACGTGATAAAATAAATGAAGCATATATATACCGCGGGCCAAATGCAATCGAACACTTCCTGGAAAAAATGGTGGAGGAGGTTGAGGTAATTGGTAGCGTACTGCTTACATCAAAACCGATGACATCTTTAACTGAAAATGAACTTCAAAATTACAATTCCACTGAGGTGTGTCCGGTATGTGATCAAAGTTTCACTGATGAGAACAAAAAAATATTCCACCACGATCATTTCAGCGGAAACTACATAGGTGGAATTTGCAACACGTGCAATCTTAAAATCCAGAAACCTAAATTCATCCCCATATTTTTTCACAACGGAAGCGGATATGATTTTCACCACCTGGTGAGACATCTTGGCTACGATCCGAAACGTATAGGTGTCTTGGCCGAGAATGAAGAACGCTATATTAGTCTCAGCAAGCAAGTGTCGATTCCGGGAACGAAAAATACAATCGAGATGCGCTTCCTGGATTCGTATAGATTTCTCTCTGCAAGTCTGGATGCTTTAGCGAACAAACTCACCGACGATCAATTCACAATAACTAGAGCTAGTTTTCCCAACGTAGACATAGAACTCGTTAGACGTAAAGGGATTTATCCTTACGAATATGTTAGTGATGGTTCTAAATTTAACGACGACGCTCTTCCACTTCCAAGAGAATTTTACAGCAGACTCAGAGAGAAAGGAATCGCGGAAGAAGAATACCAACACGCGCAACTCATGTGGGAGAAATTAGAATGTAGGACACTCGGAGACTACCACGACGCATACTTAAAACTGGACGTGACGATACTCGCGGATGTTTTTCAAGCGTTCAGGAAAACGGCAACGAATATTTATAAATTAGATCCAGCGTATTTCTACAGTCTACCGGGATTAGCGTGGTCGGCAATGTTATTCCAGACAAAGGTCAAGCTGGAACTGATATCGGACGTTGACATGTTACTTTTCATCGAAAGAGGGATACGAGGTGGAATGGTGCAATGCGTACAGAGACATGCAAAAGCTAATAACGTACACATGAAAGAAGATTACGATTCAAATCGAGCATCGAATTACATCTTCTACGCTGACGTTAATAATCTCTACGGACATGCCATGGTTCAGAAACTTCCTTACGGGGGATTCGAATGGTTAGATCCCACTTCGATAGATATTATTCATTTCGACGATAGCGAGTGTGGTTTCTTCGCAGAGGTAGATCTCCAATTCTCCGACCACCAGCACGACACGTTTTCGGATTTGCCTCCGACTCCCGAAATCAAATGTCCACCCGACTCGGTTCAAGACAAGCTTTTGTTAACATTGGACCCTAAACAGAGATACGTCGTCCACTACAAGAATCTCCGGTTTTTGATTGGGAAGGGTGTTCAGATAGTAAATGTTAGAAGAATACTAAAGTTTAAACATTCCACGTGGTTAAGACCTTACATAGAAACTAACACACAACATAGAACAGCTGCCACTTCCGATTTAGACAAGGACTTCTTTAAATTAATGAACAATGCGGTGTATGGAAAGACCATGGAGAATGTTAGAAAGCACGTAGACGTGAAATTAATTTCCGATAAGAATAAATGTCGGAAGTGGATAGCCGATCCTAGATTCAAGTCGAGAAAAATTTACAACGAGAATTTAGCACTTTTCAATCTACACATAAAATTGATGAAATTCAGAAAACCAATTTACGTTGGCGCAACGGTTCTCGACTTGTCGAAACTTTACATGTTCGAATTTCATTATGACGTGATGAAACCCTTCTACAATGATAAAATATCACTTTTGTACACGGACACCGACAGCTTCATTTACAGCATACAAACACCTAACCTCTATGAAGACATAAAAAATCCTTCCATGCTTGAGTATTTCGATACTTCTGCGTATCCTCAACCCAACAGATTTGGAATTCCTTCCCTCAACAAAAAAATCCTAGGTAAGCTGAAAGATGAATGTAACGGTGATATTATTGTCGAGTTCGCGGGTTTGCGTTCGAAGATGTATGCCATGAGAACAGAGAGTAGTGTCACGAAGAAAGCAAAAGGTGTGGGCAAAAATACGGTGGAGAACAAACTCACCTTCCACGATTACATCGATTGCCTTTACTCACAATCGACGATACTAAGCATAGAACAAAGAATCCAGAGCGTCGACCATGTGATTACAACAAACGAAGTTAGGAAAGTAGCATTAGATCCGCATGACGACAAGAGGTGCGTCCTCGAGTGTGGTATTCACACATTGCCTTGGGGACATCGTCGTTTAGAAATAAATAAGAATTGCGCACAGTGCAAATAATTAGCACTCACCACCACACACAACCATTTTCACTAACTCAAAAAAAACCTTTTGTTACTCAGTAAAAAAACACTGACTGTTATTACAAAAAACTATGACCGTATCCTTAAATAACCAGCATGCCTATGAACTTGTTCGGTTTCAAAAAACAGATCATCATGGAAACCATACCAGATCATGAAGTCTTACCTTCCGTGTTACCTAAACTCAACGGTCTGTTGATCATTCACCTCAACAGCATTTGGACGAAACTGAATGACGATGTGGGCAAGATGTTTTATGTTTTTAATAACAATTTACATTTCTACGAAATTCCGATCGACGGGAAACTTCAAATCACCGTGAATCCGGAAAACGCAGGCGAAATCAAAATTTCTACCGGCAAGAACATTTTTCGAATCAAGCACGACAAGATGCTTTCTAACATTACGTACGATGTGTCTGCAGGAGATTATTTTTACATAGAACTCCTCGGAGATTACGACAAACTTATTCCTCTTTTTGTAGAATTACGAATCGTCTATCCTATTATAAATAACCGTTAACAAAATGCCTAACGACATTTTTGGCAACACCAAGCGTGTAGACCATGCAGAAGAGATTCTCATGTTGGACATTCGAGTTAAGAAGTTAAGGACCGATTTGATCGCTTTGCAGGAGACCTTAAACAAAAGTTTAGAGTCGGAAATCGCTACGCTCCAAACGCAATGTCTCGACCCCATTCTGAAAATCGATTCCGAACTGAAAACGCTCATAAAAAATTATGTCGACGTACCTTCTTACGACAACGTTCAAAATATACAGTTGAGCGTGGATTCGCTTCAAAATGATTTGGCCAAATTACAGCAATTTCAATCGAAAAATGAAGATTTGGAAAAATTGAAACTCGAAATCGAAGAACGAACTTCCGCAATAGAAAAGAATTTCTCTGAACTTCAAACCGTCGTGAACGATATTGATGTAGAACGCTTGCATGTCGTTGTTTCCAAATTACAAGAAGAATTCACCAGCACGTTGGAAGAAATTAAATCCAAGTTGCAGACTTTGGAAGATACAATGACGAACCTACCATCGTCGGACGAACTGCAGGTCATCGGTAAAAGCGTCGCGAACATAAAAATTCAATTGGAGGCCTATCGAGATTTCGAACACATTCAAACCACCATCGCTACGCTTCAGGCGTCCTTGGAATTGATCAACGAAGAAATTAAAAATATTCACGCTGAAGCGAGAGCGTTGACGAGCATTCAAGACACGTTGAGCACGGTTCAGCAGAAGATCGAATATTTAGAAAATTTGAACGTCGAAACGAATCTCGCTCATTTTCATCACGTACTCGACAACATACAGGGTGACTTGGAATCGTTACGGACGAGCGTGCCTTCGAGCGAAGATTTGGAAAAATTGAAAACGGCGGTGACGGCACTATCCGATTCGAGCGACATCAAAAGTTCATTGAGCGATCTTGAGAGTAAAGTGGCCAATCTCCCCACCTCCAAAGAATTGCACGCTTTGAAAAGAAACATATCTCGAATGCTAAAACGACTAGAAACGGAAACGGCGAACGTGGAACAGATTCGAGACGAAATTAGTTCGCTGGTGTCGACGCTGCCTACTTCGCAGAGCGTCGCCGACCTTCACACGCAGTTTACAGAGATGCGAAGCATCGTGAACGATCTTACCGAGAAGAGCTCGAAATTGAATCAAGTCGAGAACCTTCAGAACATTGTCGTCAACATCAGAGATCAAGTTGGAGTGCTGGAATCCACGCAGGAATCGACGCTGGCCTCTTTCGGTGCCAAGTTGCAAGAACTCAACGAAAACTACAAGCAGTTGAACGTGGAAGTGAAAATCAAACCGTCGTTTTCTGCCGTAACGGATACCATAGTCGAGCATTTGCTGCCCATCGAAAATAAACTCGGACAAGTTCACAGTAATCTGCTCGGCGTCGACACTAAATTCGCTAAACTGCATTCTCTGCAAGCCATCGAAATCAACAGCGTACCCAATCAACAAAGAATCTCCACGTTCGTCGAAGGTAACAAACTGTACATGTTGCATCCTTATCATCCGTACTACAAGTTTCTCCTCGATGGCACGATTCAGATAAACGAATTTTCGTACTGGTCTCACGGCAGAAAAGCTAGCGTTCCCACCATGACTTTGATATCGAATCGTGGTGTGCAGAAAGCAGGAAACATTCCTCTGGCACGTTGGAACGAAACGCGCAACATATATGAAATACACGAAGACGAAGATCTCACCGTTTTCGACGTGAGTGCCGGCGATAAGCTGATCATTCAAAACACGAGCGAAGTGCCACCCTCTTTGAATCCCATCACGCTTGTGCTTCTCTTGAAACGTAATCTCTAAGAAAATGTCTAGGCAAGCCATCGTCGAAGAATTGCATAAACCTGCGCGCCGTAACTACGAACGTTTGGCTGTGGTAACCAAGGGCATCGACGACCTCTGGCAAAGCGACCTCGTGGAGATGAGTAGCGGTAATTTGAAAAACGTACATAAATTGAACAAGGGCAACAAGTACCTCCTCACCGTCATAGACACGTTTTCGAAATTCGCATGGGCTCTACCTTTGAAGGCGAAAACGGGAACGTGCGTCACGGAAGCATTCAAATTAATTTTTCGCGAAAGCGGAGGCAGACGACCACGGTTTCTGCAAACGGACAACGGTAAAGAATTTTACAACGCCGTATTCCAAAAGTTTATTCAAAAACACAAGATTCGACATTATTCGAGCTTCAGTCACATCAAAGCCAGCATCGTGGAAAGATTCAATCGAACCTTGAAAACACACATGTGGAAACGATTCACGCTTCGGGGAAATTACAAATGGGTCGACATCCTGCCGGAACTCGTCGACACCTATAATGAAACGGTACACAGAACGATAGGCATGAAGCCAGCCGACGTTACCAAGTCCGACGAGCAGCGTTTAATTTCTACCGTTTACTGTCCAAAGTACACACCCACGACAAAAAAAGCTAAATACAAAATTGGAGACCAGGTGAGGATCAGCAAATTCAAACGCACCTTCGAGAAGGGGTTCACAAAAAATTGGAGCACGGAACTCTTTACGGTGGTTCGAGTTCTACCTGGAAACCGACACACGTATATAATAAAAGATAGTAGCGGCGAGATTTTGAAAGGAAGATTTTACGAAGAGGAACTCTCTAAAACAAAACACCCCGACACGTACCTCATCGAGAAAGTATTGCGTAGGAAAGGTGACAAACTTTTGGTCAAATGGCTGGGACTTCCGGAAAAGAGTTGGATCGACGCGAACGAAGTGATCTTGTGAGTACGTGGAACGTGGTGAAGCGTCTACCGGATCCGGAAAGTCAAACGAGAAAAAAAAAGAACGGCGAGTTGCTTCCCGACAGCATCCGCTGTCTGATCGTAGGTCCTTCGGGGTGTGGGAAAACGACACTGCTCGTGGACAATTTTCTCCTCGCACCGAATTGGTTAGATTGGAAGAACAGGCACCTGTACGTGTTCTCGAAAAGTTTGGAGCAATCCAAATACCAGCAACTGATGAAACTGTACGATGGTCTGGACATTGCAACGTTTGCCTCGGAAATAAAACCACTCGACGATTGTCGTGAAAATTCAGTCGTTGTGTTCGACGACGCCATCCTGGAAAATCAAAATGAAATTCGCAACTTTTTCACGCAAGGTCGTCACAAAGGAATGGATTGCTTTTACCTAGCTCAAACGTTTTCCAAAATTCCAAAACAGTTAGTGCGCGACAACGCCAATTTCATATGTTTGTTTCGTCAAGATCACACCAACCTCAAGCATGCGTACGATGACTACGTAGGCGGAGACATGAACTACAATCAATTTTCGGAAGGCTGCTGCTCTACTTGCTGGAACGGTGACGATTTCGGATTCGCGACGATCGACATGACGAGGAAACCCAACGACGGAAAATACAGAAACAAAATCAACGACTTTCTAAACGTTGCAACGTTGTGAGAAACGACGTATATAAATAACGTCATGACGAAACGAAAAATCGAAGACGAAAATCTCAAGTTGCGAAAATACCTCGCGAAACGCTTCAAAGGTTGGAAATCCGAGAATCGCGGATTCTACGAAGAGAAGAAACGTCAGGATCAACCCGTGATCGATGCCATCAGCGGTCTAGGTAAAGAAATTAAAAGTGTCACGGAACAAAATAAAAATTTGATTAATGAACTCGTACCGCTCGCAGCTAAAAGTTACGCCGTACCCACGCCTATTTCGAGCATTCCTTCGACGCCGTTCGAACTGAAGGATGCACCGGCACGACGTCGAGCCATAGGTAGCACGTCGTCGTCTTCGGATAAAATCGAGTTGGGACCTTTGGCACGAGACTACCTGAGCACGGGGAAATTCGACAAGGATGAAGTGTTCGGATTGTATCCCAGCATGGAAACCAGCGAAGGCGGCGGTGTGGTGTGGAAGATTGGGAAATCGAAGGTGACCTTCGAAGGCAACGACATTAAAGTCAATTTAGGCGACAAGGATAGTTGGAACAGGTATCCGGGTACGGTGGGACTGTGGGAACTCGTCGCCAAAAAGCAGCCGAAAGATTACACCGACGAAGATTACCAAAGTTACAAGGAAATTCTGATCATGACGGATGCCTTGTACCAGAACAACGACGCCTCGCAGAATAGGGTGAAATCGAGCAGCGGCGAGAAGTACAGGAATCTCATCAAACCGATTTGGAACCAGGTCAAAACAGGCAGCGGCGTCAAACGCTACAACACGTTACCCAAAGAATTTGTTTGGGTGGACGACGTAAGGAAGCTCGTGGACCGATTGTTGGTGATAGCCGGCGAAGAGAATGCAGGCAACCGTAATTTCTACAACGAGAAGGTTGGCATCGTGGACATGATCAGCACGAAACTTTCCAACTTCATCGTGAACGACGACAAGGGCATAGGTTACCTGATCAAAATCATCAACACGCTGCCTCCGAAATTTTGGAACGTGGCCGAAGGAAAGGGACTCGTGAACGACATCATCAACAAGTTACCTTTCGAGATGCATTTACCTGGCTACCAGTACTGCGGGCCGGGTACCAAACTCGAGAAAAGATTGGAGAGAGGAGACAAGGGTGTGAATCCGTTGGACGCGGCATGCAAAGATCACGACATCGCCTACAACACCACGCAGACGGATCTGGACGCACGTCACGAAGCAGACAGAAAGTTAGAGCACGCAGCTTTCGAAAGGTTCGTGAGCAGAGACGCATCGCTGGGTGAACGGGTCGCCGCACTGGGTACCACCATCGCCATGAACACGAAACAAAAATTGGGGTGGGGTATATAAATAACATACCGTAAAAAAAACTTGATATATAAATAACACACATCGTAAAAAATAATTTTTGGTATATATAAATAACACACATAGTGAAAAAAAGCAATTAAATTTCTCTCTAACACTCTGACAACTGAAAAAATGAGCGATCTCCAAGCATTAAAACAAATGCTAAATTTGTCAGTCGAGTATGTAAAAATTCAGGAATTGGAAGTCGACAAACCTTACACAATAACTTCCGGTTCAATCGTTTCTACCCAGTATGGTCCCAAGGTACGCCTGTTGCTCAACGCACAATACAGTCTATTTTTACCAGATCGATACGCTAACATGTTATCCGACGAGAAGCTATCTATTTTAATCGAGAACAAAACTCGAATCGTGTACAAGGGGACAAAGGAACTTCTTGGCAAGAAAACGAAGCACGTAATAGAATTTGTGTAACGACTGCGAGGCCTTGAAAATATATAAATAACATACCGTAAAAAACTACACAAAAAAAATCTCAGAATATATATATAAATAACATACCGTGAAAATAACACATAGAGCATCAACATGAAGCCCAAGGGTGTCGTGTACCAGATACCATACTCCAATCTTAAAAATCTAGGTGCCCTCGATGGGTTACTCACCAAGAAACAACGTGAGAAGAAACGTTCTTGCTTGTCGAAAGGACATGGAATGAAATTGCTGCTCAGCACACCTCAATTGAAAAGATTGCAGCGTTCGCGGAAACAACAAAAGGTCGGAGGTTTCATATTCAGCATCCCGGCCATCCTGGCAGCATTGGGGGCCGTTGGAAGTTTGGCCGGCGGAAGTGCCGCCATCGCGAAAACCGTCATCGACTCGAAGAAGAACAAGGCGGAATTGGAAGAACAGAAACGTCACAACCTGGCCATGGAGAAGAAGGGGAAGGGCGTGATGAAGAAGTTTAAAAAAAAGAAACAGAAGCACTCACCAACCGAGATATTGAATCTCTGATCGAACCGTTACAAATCAAACACTTCAGAGGAGTTTTCATGTCCGACTCGTTACCTTCAAGCGTGAAAAGAAGAGAATGCGGAGTAGTCAACTTGGACGGTCAAGAAAATCCAGGCACGCATTGGATATGTTACCACAAAAATGATGATAAAGCATTCGTTTTCGATTCTTTCGGAGGTGTTCCACCTACAAATTTAGTTCATTATCTGAAAACGAACAAAACCTCCATATACTACAACGACGAACGCATTCAAGATTTCGGAGACGTGAACTGCGGTCATCTCTGCCTCTCCGTGCTCGCGTTTCTCTCTAAAATAAATAACCCTACGATCGAGGATTTCCAGAAAGCATTGTGGAACCTCAAACAGCATCACTAGGATGGGCGTGTTCCATCTCACGAGCGAATCTTCGATCTTGAAACTCACGCTGCACGACGACATCGTCTATCCTAAATCCGTGGCTCTGCGTGCATTCTACAGCATGTACCTCATACCTAACGTCACCCAGCACAACAACAAAATTAGCGTCGGAAGCGAACACATCGTCGTCACGCCAGGACAATACAATCTTTCCACTTTGCAAGCTCAATTACCCAAAGGCACATACCTTTCTCAAAATTCGGTCACGCACAGAGTGGAAATCCTATCCGCGACGGAGACCGTGGACCTGGGCACCATAGGAGAACTTTTAGGTTTCGAGAACGACACCAAACTCGAAGCTGGCATCAAGCACGTAGCAACCAACATTCCTAAATTCTTGGCCATAGAGACTCTGAACGTACACTGTAACGTGGCCGAAGGTATGATCACGAAATCTTCGGACGGATTGTTAGGAAGTCACAAGCAGACGGGAATCATAGCCACTTTCAAACCAAGTTCCGAGTTCATGGAACCGATCATCTACACGCCCTCTTCGCCGATCTATTTTCCAGTATGTCGCAACCGCATAGACGACATAGAGTTGGTGGTGACGAACGAGAAAGGAGACGTGGTGGATTTCGCAGGTGCCACTACGACGGCCATCGTGGAGATCAACGTATAATAAATAACCATACATGTAAAATGGAGCAAATCGAAAGTTACGAATTGCAATCTTTCCCTCCCAACCGTCGCACGTTCGCCAATCTCAACGAGGCAAACAGGGAGATCGAATACGACGTGGACGTAGGCGACGGGTTTATTCATCCTCACAGAGCGGACCTCTACCTTCAATTCGACGTGGTGAAGAAAGAAAGCGGAGACGCGTTTCCCGCAGCAGCAAACTTGATACTCGTGGACAACTTCGTGCCTCACCTGTTCTCGCAGGTGGAGGTGAGGAAACACAACACTGTCATCGACAGAATAGATTATCCAGGCATCACGTCGACGGCAGTGGGAACGTTAAAATTATCCAAAACGGACGCAGCGTACTACCAGGCCGGGGGATTCGAAGCCGGAACCAAAATATCGACGAAAAGTCACACGGTGCTCTTTCCCATGCGTCTGCTGCCAGGTTTCTTCTCGGATTACAAGGAGATCATGTGGAAGGGAGGACTGAGGATCACGTTTCGAAGAGCAGCCAACGACAACGACGCACTGATGCGATACGCTACTTTGGGTCCGGACGGCACCACGCCGATAGCCAACACTTTACCCGAAGCAGCGAAATGCGTCATCCGAAGCATGGAATTGAGAATGCCGGTGGTGGAATACGAAACGAACTACGCCCTCAAGTACAAAGCGGAGATCTTGAAAAGTCCGCAGGTGTCGATTCACTTTCACGGTTACCAGTGCGTGCAGAAAATAGCGTCGGGAAGTCACATGGAATTCGACGTAACGACGCAGTTCAACAACATACAGTTCGACATGCCAGATTTCGTCGTGGTGCTTTTTCAGACCGGGAGGGACAAGAATCAGGAAAAAGATTCCAGCAAGTTCGACGACTGCAAGATCAAGAACGTTTATCTGAAGAACGGACGCAACGAAGTGTTCCCGCGCGAGAATTACAACCTCGACGTGATCAAAAACGATTACCTCAAACTTTACGAAGCTTACACGGCTTACAAACGCGTGACCGAGGGAAGCGTGGACATGTATTACACGCCCAGCGAATTCAAAGCACGGAGACCCATGACCGTCATCAACACATCTAAGAGAAGGCAGGTGGTGGTCAACGATCGAACCAACATCAAGGTCGTCTGCGAGTTCCACGACGCCTTGCCCGAGGATACTCTATGCAGCGTCATCCTAATTGCAGAGAAGTCCTTCGTCCACGACGTGAAGAACGAGAGGGTGACGGAACAGTTTTAAATTCATAAAAAATTGCCACATACTAAAAATCAACATCCAACACATTTTAGGTTATATAAAATTTGTGAAAACCTTATAATACTGAAATATTAAAACAAACAAACTCCCCCTTGTAGGTTAGTTCGGTGCGTAAATAAAAAAAATGATAGGTTAAGTTATATCACTTAGGATCGTGAGAAAATTAAAAAAATCGTAAAAAAAAGATAGGTTAAGTTATATCACGTAACATCGTGATATACCTACCAAGTACAAATAGAAAAAAAAATGGGTGCAGTGAAAATTTGTACTAAAACATCGCTAAACGCTATAACATCGACAAAAAATTGTCAAAATATGTCAAAAACTTATATTCGATTGATAAAAAAATTACCTACAAAATATGATCCTCAAATAATAACGTTCAAACAGTACCTAAATAAAAAAAAATGATAGGTTAAGTTATATCACTTAGGGTCGTAAAAAAATTAAATAATCGTAAAAAAAGGATAGGTTAAGTTGTATCACGTAACATCATGATATACCTACCAAGTACGAGTGGGGGAAAAATGAGTATAGTGAAAATTTGTACTAAAACATCGCTAAACGCTAAAACATCGACAAAAAATTGTCAAAGTATGTCAAAAAGTGATATTCAATTGGTAAAAAAAGACCATACCTACTAAGTACTACTTTGAACCGCTCAATATACACTACTGGTGCATCAAGAAACGCATCAATTGATATATTAAAATACAGTTCGACATAGAAATAATCACTTGCATCATGTGATGCACTTTGGTGTGTCCTTTACGATGTACAAAAATGCATCAAACTGTAAACCTGATTCTTGGGGAAGGCCAAAAAAAAAGAATGAAGAAAAAACGCATCTGTCGTTGCGTTTCCAATAGATTTGATGGACGGAAAACCTCACGAGTTTATATAATAATGAAAAGCCTAAGGACGTTTATCTTCTTCGGATATTATTTTCCTGATCTCAAGAATTTCAAATTCAGTCTAAAAGTTTTATTTGTAAGAAACGGCAAGGATCCTCGGTATCTGACAGATTCCGATGTCGAATAATAATGTTTTGTTACATAAACGCCACGGGAACTCCTGCAGCACATTTTCAAAGTAATTAAGAACTCTAATAATGATTTCGCGTTGTAAACAGGAAGATATTAAGGCTTGCTGTCAAGTTAATTCCTGGGCAGCAGCTGGTGTGGGTTGCAGTGGCCATGCTAATTAGAGACATTACTGTTCTTCTTTGTATCTTTCCTCCAGGCAAGTTGCCAGAGGAGTTCGAAATAGATGTTGCTGGAGCGAAATCTTTGACGAGTTCGGGGGAAGAATGAATTTAAGGAGAGTTAAGCGTTGGCATTTCCCAGAATTATCATCTTGCGAAAAGAACAAATGGCGGATATTTGACGGTGCTTATTGCACTACAAAGATTCATTGCAACTTGCAGAGAGTTGGAGAAGTAAAAGATAGATATAAATAATTAAAGAGCTGGAGAGATAAGGGTGAAATGGTGAATAGTATAAATATTATTAATATCGTTTAATGTTTGTATTGGTTAGTAGGCGACAAGACCATATACACAAGTCTCAACTGATATTGGAATGTTTGAAAATTGAATGTTTGGAAAGATTGGTGTGTCCGTGTCCCACATTCTAACAATTCGATATCTTCTCATTTCTGTTATAAACTGTTAGTTTCTTGGAAACTAATACAGACACTAACATACAATTTTGTGGAATGAAATAAATACAAGGCGCTAGTATAACGGGATATTTAGTATCTCGATCGAAATGTCTGCGTGTCTTCAATGACAGCAATTGCAATTGCATTGTAGCAAACTATTCGTAAAAAATACCCATACAAATGTATTTAGTGGGTAAAATTCCGCTAACATAATAACAAAATCTTAGTTATCTAGATTTGACTATTTATCAATCTACGAATGTTAAAAATATAAAATTTGGTGCAATGAGATAGGATTCAAGTGGTAATTAGTAATGATATAAATTATTCTCATTAGATTAGTACATCATTAGAAAATCTATTTGTACCTATTGGGCATATCGCAGTTATGTAGTGAACGCAGCCTAAACTTTATTATGTATATTCCAAAGACAGTTAATAATAACTTAATTTCTAAAATTATTCTAGATCTATGCGTCTGTGAATGCAAATAAAAAACATTACAATACACGAGTAACACATTACTTGATCAATGGGCTACGCGAGAAAACCTTGGCAGTTGTTGAAACTAAGAAGCGCTTGTTTGATTCATGTGATCATTAGATATGAGAAGAATTTTATCCATAGCAATGGATAAAATTCAATACCTGATCCCTCCTTGTTGTACAAAGTTGCATACTGTAGTTGAAGGAAATTAATACCAAAATAACTTCAGCGCAGAAATAGGGAGTAGGGAGTAGTGTAACGACATTAACGCGTTAATATCGCGTTATTGAAATTACACATGTAATGCAACGTACTTCCTTACATTTCAAATGCAATGAACATTACTTTGCTTTACCTTGATGAACTCAGAACTGAAGGATTCATTTGGCAGAAAGCGAAACATGGAAGAGGGATGGTTTGAATTTTCTCATAACTCAGCAGGAAACAGTTTCCTAGATTAATGACAAAGATTAAAGGGTTTGGGGGACAGTCTCTGGTACGTACCTGTCCGTGGCGTAGCGTTTCGTCCGAATTCCAGGAACAAGCAGCAGCTTACTGTTATCTGACCGAGTAGCGTTTCGTCCGAGGGCTTGTAGTGTTTAATGAAGCAAACTGCTTGCTAACACTCTTAAATGTTCCATCCAAGAAAATATTTTTATGTTGTTTAAATATTTCTTTCCCTCTGGAACTTGCAAATATTAATAACCTCTCACCTTCACAGTCGTCAGATAGTAAGAAAGCGTTGCCATCTGCCATGAATAAAATTTCTGGATCCAAGTTCACTTGCTCTCGACGATTTGATTTGATTTGATTTGTTGTTAGAAGTTCACTTTATGCACAGTAAGACTAATCGGGACTGGACCTTCCGGGTATCGAACCCGGTACCCCTCTCTCGACGATTTGGCAGTCTGCACTCCCTGCGCTACACTCCGCTGTCTATGCAATGTACTTTTAAAAGTTGTAAACTAGCTCAATGGTTAGAGCAATGGCACGGTATGCCAGAGACCCGGGCTCGGACGATACGCAACTCATTAAACCGTCGCGGAAGAACTGTAGCATTTTTCTACAAATTTCGCTTTCGGGCGAACTGCAACTAGGACGAAACGCTACTGAACCTACCTGTCACATGCATGGTCCACTTCCTGTATATAAGAAAGGCCGTTCTGTCAATCAACCGATTAGTCATGAATAACGCGTGCTCTTGGTCATTGCTTTCTGAGAAAGAGATGATTATAGATTCTTCCTTTTCGACCGTAAAATCAGTGTCAATACTAATATTCACTGTTCGGAGTGCTGAGTGAAAATGTGTGACAAGAGAATTTCTTACCATTTACGTCCTTGAATAACACAGGTTTTCCTAAAAAAAAACGAAAGTTTAAAAGAAAATAAATGCACGTTGTACAGTCAGGGGAAAATTATCATTGTTATTGCAATTTCGTGTTATGTTATAAAATTCCCATAATTTATGTTCCTTTGTGATACATTTGCTTGGGAAAATCAAAAGGCAATACATGATGAAAGGTTGTTTTTTCAGGACAGGGTGTCCCTACTAACGGTAATTTGCTTCTGACTATACACTGAAAGAAAGGGGTTGTCTCCTGCGAGAAAGTGAGGACTAAAAGTGGTAAACGTTGGGAAATCGCATCGTTTCGCACATCAGCCGGTAAGAACGTTCACACTAGTGACCTCTTTACACGCCATTTGAACTACTTAGAAGGCTACCAGCCACATTTCACGTTTACCACATTACAAAGCATGGCACATTTCACAGTTTAACGTGGAAAACGGTGTTTGAATTATTGTAGCACTTAAAGCGTTTACCAATTTTAGTCTTCAAGTCATCTTCAAACTTTAATATATTTATTAAGATACATTTTTGTAGATCTATATTTCTATCCTGTCAAAATTCTTCAAAAATATTTGAAAAAATAAAATGTTCCTCCTGTAAGTGCTGAATTTCATTTATGTGTCTATGTTCTAATTTCTGGTGTTAAATCTTAACTAATATGCGAATTTTGTTTAAAAAATAAATTCGATATTTGTTACTGAGTGCTTCTAGTTCAAATATGCTTGAGAAATTACTGCAGTGTTATCCATTTCTTACGACAGATTCGCATCGTATGTGGTAATGCGGCCGATCAAAAATGTAGGCTAAATCAAATGTACGTGTACACTGCATTTGAGGAGGGAAGACTTGTTTATAGAGATTGGGTGTGTTTTGTTTCATGAATGAACGACTGCCCTTGCGCCTGTGCCTAAATCGTTCAACACACAAGTCGCACACGACACGTGGAGCCCTGAACACCGAGTTACACTTCATTTCTGACCCTTTGTCACGTAACAGCTACATGTATAAATAAAACTCTCTGGCTTGTTTACATAACGTTTTCTAAATACACTAGGCACATTTTCCACCTTACCAGAACATTTAGTTGCTGGTAGAAAAACAGAACGTGACTGCAAGACTAGGTATGCAACGAAAGCGCACGTGATACTACTCGGAACCTCAAGAATCCAAAATCACATGATGGGTGTCAGTTCTGTAGAAGTCATGTTCTTGAAAATGCAACAAACACTTACCACCTTCCATGGATTCGTCCCACTCTTTGACTTCAGGGGTAAACCATTTAAACGCGCATTCTATACCAACGTAACAGTTCAAAAACCAGTGTTAGGAATGCTGTTTGATGTCATGAAAGTCTTCTTCATACAAATAATAATTAGAAGAATTAAAAGGTTCTAGACGCAATGCAATAGTGTACGCTTATAATGCAACCAAGAGAAGATTCACAGTATCCACAAAATACTGAACTGTGTAGAACCTTTACGTGATGGTGTAAAATGAACAATGTTTTTTTTTTTTTAAAATCAGCACGTCTGGTTTGTCAGAAATTAGTTAAATGTATCAAAACAACAAAAACTTCGCAGGCCAGAGCAACTTACCCATCTCTGCCTTAGTGTGTGTGTGTGTATGAGTAAGTTTTTGCCCTCACATAATAGCTGAGCTGAGAATTTGAAGTTTACAGTGTTTGCTTCCACATGTCCAATTCTTATCTTTTCATGTTGAAACGTAAGTGCAAAACCTGCAACAATTATGAAAAGGAGTACGCTATCGAAAATTGAATAATAGTGACTATGGTGAACGATGACCATCCCTATTCACAGAAATATAACTTCAAGTTTGGAAATTGAATTACTTCGCTTCTTTGCCACTTTTGGTAATCGCGAAGATGAGGATGAGTGATGATAGGTCGAAACTGACGAAGGGACAGTCACAAGAAACACCCATGCCCAGACCGGGATTCGAACCCGGGACCCCTGGGTTCGTAATGCGCTGTGCTAACCACTCCGCCACGGAGGTTGGCACCAAGAAGCATAAAGTGGAAAGGTGAACAAACGAAAAATCCATTACATTCTTGCTGTGGATTAACACCGTACTACATTCGAGTTTTCAAACACACTTCGTTGATAATAGCAACGGACAGACTGCGATTCCGCTTTGTGGACCATAAAGATGTCTTCTGGTAGCCTTTAATAATGCATGAATAATGGTTGTTATCATTTTGACCTGCAGAATGACATTGGTAAATGATGCAGCCACATGTCAACCGACTGCGAAACCATATTAGGGATCGTGTGTAGCTACAGAATCCTAGCTCAACTCATTTGGGGAAGCAAAAGAATATTGGTATGTTCTCGTATATGTTTAAATTGAGTAAATTTAACGAAATAAAGGCCATAATGTTTTTCAAACCATGGAATTACTGGGGAACAACTATTTCTTCCATTGTTGTGTTACTTTGATTTTGGTCTGATAGATTCAGTCAAAATGTCCTATTTTTTCATGCTAATTGAATTTTGTACCAGCCGACTTTTTCGCTCATATTTCAGAAGTGAATGTTTTATGACTGTATACTCGTATATGTGACCAGGTTTCTCACATCGCCTCCAGCATGTTAGTATAACATGACATGCAAGGCCGCTGAACAATTGTTTAAAATCAACACTTTCCACATATATAAATTAACTTTTTGAGAGTTCATGGAAATTTATTTCAATAATCATGGGAACTTTCCTTCTTTATTTCCCCGCCGTTACTGGTTGCAACGTAAATCAATCTCATTTGCCTAAAGGTCGTATTTCGCCGGAAGCAAAGACAGACCCACCAGGTTTAACGATTCTCCAGCCTAGTTTGTTTTTATTGTGAGCGACTTCAAAACAATTATTATGGTTGCATCCACATCGTTACAAGAAGTTTGATAAGATAATGGTTTACGATAAAGCACAAACTAGGTGCTGGGAATTGTATATTGTCGTTTATTTGATATAGTACACTTTTGTTATTTTACATCGCTCTACTATTCCTTATTAGGACGGTGAGGATGGATGGTCATTGTTAGGAATAAAGGTACTCCCAAGCCTTAGCCGTAGAGATAGATAGATGGACATCCAATACCGAAGGACATTTGGACAAAAGGTAATTAAGTCAGCGGACATAATTCAGTAGCAGTGTAATTGGTATAATAGTGATATTGCGTTCTAAAGCTATGAATGTGACTTACATTAATTGCAAATCTACGATGAAATTTAATGTTCATCAAATCAATATGGATTGTTCATTAAAAAAAAAAAAAGATTGTTGACCTAGTTGTTTCCAATACTTTTTGCCAAATTTTCCCAA
Source organism: Lepisma saccharinum (assembly GCF_977018435.1). Taxonomy (NCBI): domain Eukaryota; kingdom Metazoa; phylum Arthropoda; class Insecta; order Zygentoma; family Lepismatidae; genus Lepisma; species Lepisma saccharinum. The sequence continues at coordinate 67,834,118 of NC_139230.1, forward strand.
ATTTGAGACTGCAAAATATAATTAATATATGATGAGAGTGAATCATGATTACATGAAACTGACGAAGGGACGTTCACACGCATACCCAGGCCAGGACTCGAACGTGAAACCTTTGGTGATAGGTCAACCAGTCAAAGTGCTTGGCCAACTTTAAAGAAGATAAGTATAAACATTTCTTGACGAGATCAAGAAATGTTTATGTAAATTGAAGATACAATCGAAGGGCTTTGGACTGGATTTTCAGTGCAGTGTTGAACCGAAGACCTGAGATATTTCCCCACAGCCGAAATTGATTTAAGGCTGTAGCGTAAACTAATAGGATGAAGGAGGGCGAAAGCTGTTCACGACTGTTAAGCTTTGTATGTTATTGCGCTTTCTGTCAACAATGTCTGTATTTCCGTTTTCGACGATGCGAACTACATTCTGCGACAAAGCATGATTAAGATTATTAGTACCATCACACATAATGCTCACGTTTTTCCTGAGTCCCTCCTGCCTTCTCACAAATGTAACAATCAGATGATCATAATAATAATAAATCTAAAACTCAGATAGCTGTTTGACTTTCTAAATGACAATTACCATTTATTAACTCTGTTTATTATACTCTGTCTTTAGGGCCTCGCCGATGGCGTAGTGGTAGCGTTTTCGCCTTGTAATCAAGGGGTCCCGGATTCGATACCCGGTGGAGGCACACAGTGGTTTGGATCCCACTTTAAACTGTAGGTCCAGTTCCGATTAGCCTTACTGTGCATAAAGTTGACTTAAAACACCAACTCAATCAATCAATAAACTCTGTCTTTAAAATAAACCCATATATTTGCCAGGACATCAGCCCTCTGAAATCGATGGTAGTCGGAAATAGTAAATTTACTCAACAAAACGCTAGGCTAGCAAGGCAAGAAAGGTTTACTGGCTATTTTCTCTGTCGCATTTCTATCCGTTGGTTAACCGCAACGATAAGAAAAATCGGATACTTATAATGAAACGTGAACACCAGAATACCGAAGCGTTTCCCCGCTATTCGAATGTAAAAACAAATACTGTTGTACGACAACGAATAATTTGGTGTTAACAGCAGAAAACATCTGGTGAAGAAAAACAATATTTATGTATTTATACGTTTCTTGAACAGTTTTGCGACTCGCCGCAAGGTCTTGCGCTCCTCAGAAATCCTCTACCTTAGGCTATACAGTCTACTGGGTAATGTGACACTTGCATCAATCAACACCACGCTCCGGCTGCCTTTACACCATAGCCGATCCATGCAGAGACATTGCCGGATAAATTCCCACTTGCAATCACCCACCCCGGGAATATACTATATTTTATATAACACTATTTGAGACCATTTCAAACCGAAACCTGCACTGTATATGCCACAAGTTCAATCCCAGTGTCGCTTGAGCAAACGGACGAAAGTAACGGTAAAGCGAGAAGTACTACGCCGAAACTTCCCAGCCTCTCTCAAGATTCATCCATGATGTGTTCAAAGAATCTGGTTGTTCCAGCGGGGCTTTCCCCCCTTTTTTGTCGTTCTGACACCTGATTCTGTCAGGAAAAGCCTTATGTGAGAGGAGGGGAATGCTCCTGATGGGAAATTTCGAAGAATTCTTTTTCTTTTTTTGGATTGATTACACACATTTCACAAAACCGATATCTTCTTTTGAAATTCGAGGGAAGTGAAAAGTTGGAGGGGACTGTCTCGGTTTGTGTTTGCTTACGTATTGGAAGGGCTTTCTTTTGTCTGAACGGATTCAGTGGGAAGTGCAGACGATGTCAAGAGGACGGTATCCTGATGGGGGAGTTATATAAGGCAAGAATGCTTTCATCTACGTCGAAAAAAATTCCATCGCTTTACATAATGCGTTAGTGCTTCACGTTCTTCGGTTTTCTGAGTGCGCGGAATAGGATGGAAGGTGGAACAAACATCCTCTGGGCAAATGATCTTTGTCGCCGTTTGTTCATGAATATTTATCAGAGTCAGTTGCAGCCCCCCTACCCCCACCCATTTCCTGTATAATGACACTACAAATGTATCGGAAAGTTTGCATGTGTGGTTTATCTGGACAGGGAGAGAAGAATTGAGTTATGTATGGCAGTAAAGGTATATCAAGATTGATATTTCAATGTGAATTTCGAAATATGTGAAAAGAAAAATAACTTTAAAAAAATTGTTTATTATGAACAAAATCAATTAGTGAGATTCTCAAAGGTTTGTCTTTATGTTGTTAAGGATGTAGATATAAGAGGTGACGTAAATTGTAAAGTAGCCACCTAAATGTCTTTCGCTTTATTCGTTGCAAAATGTAAAGAGCATCTTGATGGCTCTTGATACTGTTCTGTTTACCATCAGATGTAACACAGGGAAGTATCTAACTTAGATATCTATAAAAATAACTTAAACAAAAAAAGATGCACAGTCATCATAAATTTAGCGTTATTATGCAATCATTAAAACATACGCTATAGTTAATATGATTGACACACAACAGATAAAATATACAATCCAAGGTTGTCTTTGTGTAAAGTATGTAAATCATATGTTATATATTCCATAAAAATAGCTAAATTTATTCAGGTTGTACAAGTTGCAAGTCAAGGAACCGAGACTCAAAATTCAAATATTAGTTGTTACTTTGTTTCTCCATTTCTTGTTGATATTGTGATACTCGTAAAAATATAAGGAGTAGAGGTGCATGTGTTTGGAGTTACGTGTAAAAGAGACATGGATCTCGTAGTGAAAGGGTTTGTTTGTTGGTAAATATAAGCACTGGAATGCAAGAAGCTTACGATGTGAAAAAAAATCTAATGGAAGTTTGTTTGATGTCCATTTTATGTCCAGATAGTCTAATTAGGACTCTGCCCACAGTTTCAAAGTGGGATCCCTGTACAACGTGCCTTTGCTGGTAATCAAACCTGGATTACAAGACAATAGAGGTAGCCAATACGCTATCGGGGATTTTCAGTTTTGGTACTAGTTTCGCCTTGTGGAATTGATTTTAACATGTCTGAATTTCCTGTCAACGTTCGCATAATAAAAAGGTTTCCATAGTATTGCAGGCCACCTATAATTACATTTCTAGTATATCACTGTGTAAATTTGTTCCAACTTTCACATTAAGTTGTGCTCTCCGAATTAATGCATAAGTGACTATTACTACGCAAGATGTTTGTTTATATGAGTAAACTATGCGAGTTTTCGGAAGTATAATTCCGAAGGCGAGGGTAGCAGAGAGTTAACATGGAAAACAGTCTATCTCACCCGCGCCTCTCATCGTGTGATGTTCAACCATAATATCTGTCAAAAGTGACGATTACTCACTCCCGCACTCAGTCAATCATTATGTCCTTGCCTCTTTGATGAATCACCAAGGATGAGGAAGAGACTAACGCATGCAATCTTGCTGATCCTGTACCAAGAATTTTCTCAATTGTGAACATGTACGTACACGTAACGCTATTCTTAAATTATTATTGAAATGAATTGAATTTTTTTTCACAATAGCGTTTTGCAAATCTTCTATTCATGTTCTCGTGATTTTTTTAAAAAATATGTTATAAACGTCACGAAAACTGCGAGCATATTTAAGAATTGAATGCGTAACATGTTTCTTCACCTTCAGTGTTTCTTTCTTCCTTGAAATCGGTCGCTTGTTGAATTCACAATATGAACGTTCAAAGACTTCGTTCATTTTAAAAATATTCAAGTTGCAATGAAATCAATAGCTTTCAGCTTGAAAAAATGTTGAAGTATTCAATAAGGGTAAGAGTTCTCCTGATTTAGAAATAGCTGTAGTTTTTTAAGAATTAGGATAATTTTAGCAAGTGCCATTTTATCTAGCTTTTGGATTGGATGGGATTGATTTGGTGTTTTAAGTCCACTTTATGCACAGTAAGGCTAATCGAGACTGGACCTACAGTTTAAAGTGAGATCCGAACCACTATGTTCCTCCACCGGGTATCGAACCCGGGACCCCTTGATTACAAGGCGACGACGCTACCACTGCGCCATCGGGAAGGCCTATTTTATCTAGCTAAATGCCATACGGACAAGATCTCATTTAACTATTTTTAAGAGTATTCTTCTCGCCTCGGTAGCCGATCTCTACAACAGGTCATCTAAAAATTTCGTCAGATTTGAGTCCTGTCTTGTACGAGTATCCTTCACGTTCATCAATTTTATCCTCAATGTCTCGATTAGCTTGAAAGAGGCAGAGAAGTGATGTAAAATCAAAAATGGGCAAAAAAAAATAATTAAGGGGCATTCTTAAATAATTCCTTGCAGTTCAACAAATGGAATTCGAGAATAGGAATACTGTCAAACATAGTTTCATCTCAGATAAATTCATGGATGAATTGAATGACGTAAATATGCTTCATAGTTGGGGAGTAACATAACGCAAATAAGGTGTTACTTTTTCGGTAATTGTGTTGGTAACAACATTACAAGAATAATTGTGACGGAACTTCGTTACTATGTATTACTTGCATTACCTTGATAAATTAGAACTACAGGATTTATTTACCAGGATGAAACATGGTTTGTTGTATTATTTTAAAGCTGTGCGTGTAAAGTTACATTGGAAAGTAACTTAAGTGCCCTTGTGACTACGGTAACGTTAACGCGTTGAATTTGGATGCAAAGTAACTGTAACTCCTTATTTTTTTATTTTCTTATATAACTTACCCCAACTCTGGTAAGCTTCGTCCAGCAAATGGCACTGAGCTGTAACTTTCTTACGAAAGATAAATTGAATTATTGCAAGGAGCATGTACCTGTTCCATGCATCCAGTTTCGTAGGCGGATCTCGCATTTTCGTTTAACTTAATGATATACAGCAAGGAGTCACATTCGTTTCGTAATTTTGGTACAGCCGAGGAGAGTATAATGCCCTCCCAAATTCCGTTTTAATGAGGTTAACATGACTCCATTGTGACTTAAAATCGCTGCTATATTTCACGCTTTCGCTGAGGTGGCAAGGCATTTGGGACTCCTGTCTCGCTGCGGAATCTTCCACCAGAACTATTTCCATGTCTTGCTGCAATGTCGTCACACCTTGTCTGCGGACGGACGATTTGTTTTCAATTCCAACATTTTCCGTGTTTCGACAGGCGTGAAACTCATCTCGCAAGATCACATGAGCATGTGAATTATTAATTATATGAAGGCGGAGAGCTGCTTCTCCGTGTTGGCACGAAATTGTATTTGAAAATCTACTCATATCACTGATAAAGGAAGGATTACTAAAGGGTGGTATTACAAGTAAAGTTATGAGACAAAAAAACTGCTAATTACATAGAAATACCCATACATCATGATTTAAAGATAGTAACAAGCTTGAGAATCATAATTGAATAACGTAATTATTGCGTGTAAGCTCTGTATTCATCTTCTAAAATAATTTGAGACGGGAGGTGGGGAGATGGAGGTCGGATGCGATAAAGAGATTAGGAGTGAACTATAGGTTGAAGACATTGACGAATTTGAATACAAATTATTTGAATTCAAACCCGTATTCCTGCCTTAGTGACTCGAATTATTGGGTGTCATCCCCCCAGATATTGATTGATTTCCTTAATTTTACTTCGCTTTCCTGCCATTTTTGCCTAATCGCGAAGATCCCACGAAAATCCGTGTAATTTTTCCTATTTTGAGGTGTTATTGTTGTCACAATTCGTGCCTTTAGTTTAGCACAATTACTGAGTATCTAATTTTAGCAACAAGATTCATACATTTGTTACAACTCTAAAGATTTGTGTGTAATGTAACTTGTAACGAAACATTATTGTTAGCCATCAATGAAGCACCAGCATTTCTTTCTCTCTTAAGAACTCTATCTCCCTCTCCCTCCCTTCCCCTATTTCGCTTAATATAATAATATAATCATCAGACAGATGAAGGCAATCAATGAAGGAGGGAGACACACAGAACTTCGTTAGCCTGAAAGAATACAGTTTCTAGGGTGAAAGAGAGTTTGCCACTCGGGTGTCTTCCATGACAGAAATGGAAACACACATACCCGACGTACGTACTTTTTTTTGACATGTTGAGAGGTGTAAAATAAATTTAATGGCAGTTGAAACTTATGAGCTATTTCTCGTTCTCAAACCCAAAATGAGGAACATTTCTTTAGAAAATGGGGAACTACAGAAATTGCATGTAAGGGCAAGGCGAAAACAAGCCATGAGATATCATAGGGTACAAATAAATACTTTCTCCCGATATATTTAACATTGCGAACACGTTATCAAAACTACTAGTCCTTGTCCGATAACACAGTTTGTAATTGTATTGCATTGGAAATGCATTTCTGCACTGAATTTATATTTTTACCTGAAATTTAAAATGCTGGCTCCGATAGAATCGAACACTGTACCCCTTCATTATAAAAAGATAAGCAATAATGAGGAGCACAATTCGTGCGATCTGCCCATCGCAAGGTTCAAGTCATAATTGAAGGGCTCCGGTGTAAAACATGGTAAGTGACATTTTGGTCATTTCTGAGTTCATTATGATAAAAGTTTATTAGAAGCTATACTGTAGATAAATTGTTTTCGTGATGTGGTTACCAATTTCAGAAGGCTTCACTGAGTCCAATGCAAATTGTATGTCATGTCAATTTCATTCGAAAATTGAAGGATGGCGCATTTTTTTATGTAAATCAAAAATTACACCCGGGACTTTCAATTAACTAAAGAGTCCCCTGAATACTTTATTGCCAAGGCAAGTGTACTGTGATCAGGTGAAACTAGATGAAATGCGTAATTGACGTATCGTACGGTTGTTAATGGAAACTATAGTGATGCACTATAAATTGATTGATTGATTTAGTTTATTTTACTTCGCGTTTTGTGCCTCTTGGCTAATTTGCGAAGATGGGGATGAGTGATGAAATGATGAAATTGATGAATGGACATTCACAAACAACCAAGCCCGAGCGGGATTCGAACCCGGGACCCTTGGCGTCGCAGCGCGATGTGCTAATCACTCGGCCACAGGGTCCGGCTGATGCACTATAAAAACAATGTTCACGAAACAAGGGAAGAAAAGGAGCTTGATGACTCCCATTAAAATACTAATAAAATAACCTATGACGTAGATAATTAATATATACAGAAGTTCATATTTCACACGACGATCGTTTGGAACAGTTCACCTGTGAATCCAAATATCAAATACCAAAGAAGAATATTTCAGAAGAACATTGAAATGGTGTAACTTATGAAATACTTTAAGATTTTAACATTCGTTTCACATTATTTCAAATATTTTGCCATTGGACTGAAAATGCCTTCCAATTTATACAATGAGAGAGAATCAGCATTTAATACACGTAAAATGATTGACAAGTATTACAGAATTATGACGAATTTTCTGCCGTAGCTCTTCTAAAATTCACTTTGCGTAGAGAGAAATATAATAGAAATATTATTTAGTCTGTAAAATAATTCTTTGATTGCAAATTCTACATTGCATCAAAAATTCTGCATCTGAATGCGCCATTAACACAATTGATGTTTTTAAACAAGCTCATCGTATAATTAAGCGTAAACATAGAACAAATTAGTAAATATTGATTATTCAAACGTAAAAATTTATTTACACATAGCATCGTTAACTTTGAACGTGTTTGTTTGTATTACTCCTTTTGTCGATACAGATCCATGTTTTTAACAACATGCACAGAAATATTATTAAAATTTCTCTAGTTCTGCGTTTACTTAATGCACTGGGAAAAGAGAATAGAGTATCAAATCTATTCCGAATTATTAAGTGATGAGCGAGAACACTTTATAATGTAACTGAAACTGAATATTATCTTCTCATAATTTTATTTCCCAATTAATTAGTTTACAAATGCTTACAAAGCTATTTAAAATTTATCGGCGATAATAAAAAATGAACTTTGAAACTTATATTAGAACGAGGAAGTCACACCTTACATCCCCAGTGAATTATATAGCATTCACTTGAAATGTATCAGTGATAATCCGGACATCCTCTACATCAGAGGTTCTCAACCTACGTGAGCCCACGGCCCGGTAAATTCGCATTCTAAAAGTCGATGCCTCGATCCTAACAATTTTACAATTTCTATTTTTTTCTAACTTTATACGTTAATTAATATGAACCCTTCGATTTTAATATTAATAAATAAATTATGGCATTATCATAGAGAGTGTAAGTTCGTTTATGTCTAGGGTTGTTGGCAAATATAAAATTTAGTTTAAATTAGTTGACAAAGATTGGATCTAATGGAATCTTTTAGTTTCCTCTGCCCAATATCGTTAAATTAATTTGGTAAGTGCTAATTTTCATTAGTATGTTCCATTTTTGGAAGCAAGGCACCCACCCAATGGTTAGATCATTTGACTCCTCACCACCACTGGCACGAAAGCATTTTCTGTTATCACAGTGGAAACTCGAACGAAATGCTATCTTTTTAAATGGTTGCCAGTTTCACACTTCCGGCTCTCATTCGGGAACGGCCATAAAGCTTGACGCCCACTGAGACGCAGAGAAAATCGGCAACAGAAAGCAACAGAACCTGTGTTGTCTGCTTCTATTGAAATCAAATGGTGTAACACCCACTACAGGGAAACGCACGAAACCGAAGCGGGAATTTCCATGCCAGAAGTCTGCAGGTATTTGCGAAACTCTCTCAGCGGCTTTGATTTCTCACCAGCACTTGAGAGAAAGAATTTCCTCTTTATCGCTGGTGAACCCCGAACGAAAGGCCATCTTTCGAGGTGGTTGTCAGCTCGGGCTGCAATTTGCAAACGTCAGGAGAACCTCTCCCGGCCCGGTATAATTGATGCCAGGCCGCGGCTCGGCGGTTGAGAAACACTGCTCTATATCAACAAAGTCCGAAATTTACGGTATAAAACTGTTAAGTACTCATAATTTTCCCGCCATACTTTTCCAACATATACACTGAAGACGTAATACCTCATCATCCACTCTTTCGTTCATAAATGTAATAACTATCATTTTTTAAAAATAAGAGGCTGTTTTGAAAATGATGTGCTGTTGCGTATTATAGTTCCTTCAATTAAACCACAAAGTAAATTACTTCACATGTGCATTTCCTGCATTGTTTAATTTTGTTTTTTGTAAACGAAAGGCATGGTAAGGATATGTCATAAAAATGGATGGAGATCAGATGGTTAAAGAACTCTTCAATGGAAAATCTGTAGGAAGAAGACGGGTAGATAGGCAAAGGCTTAGATGGCTAGAAGATGTGAAAGCAGGCCTACAGAAGATAGGCGTCAAAATATGGAGACTAAAAGCGATAAAGAAGACCTAATAAGCTTGCATCAACAAGGAAGTCCTTTATGGACTATAAGTAAGTTCTTACAAAGTAACTTATACCTTATTCATCAGATTACATGAAAACATTACTAACTTTGTTCAGTCACCTTTGCTTTCATTCAATTAAACTAATGAAAGAATACAAAAAAGGAACACATTTTTTTATGCCATATCCAACGTTTTGCCAACCTCAATTACACACATCTCCGACTCGTGTTAAGCATAAGATGATCTCTGTCAATACCTATAAAATCTTACATTTTAAACAATTTAAGTTTATGTTTCCTTGTCTTTCCTCGTTAGTACCGACGAAAATTAAACATAACAAGCAGTGTTGATATTTGTCACACTTGCCTTACCGACGGAACGTTTTATATTTGCACGTATCTTTGTTCCTCGTTTCCGTTCCGATCTTGGAAATATTTTTGAATGCATGCACATTGCAAAAAAATACATATTTTTCACTCAGTCGAAACTGCAATCACATCATGCTTGAAGCTATTTGCACACGTGCTTTGTAAAGAAACGCTCACTCCTACTCAAAAGATAAATGCAAATATTTATCGGGGAATCGAGAATCACTCATCCATGACGAAATACGTATGATTCTGCAAGATTCCACCATTTTCTATTCTAAAGAAAATAAGTTAGTCTACAGGGGAATACCATTTGTTGCTGCTGTGTGTTTGGGGTTTGCCAGCGACGACAAAAAGCATTTCGTACGAAGAGTGAAAGAATAGCAGCGTGAGAAAAACGTTTGTGTACGATGAAGCCTGCGTATTTTATCTTTACATGAAAAAGAAGAAAGAAGAATGGAAGAGAGCTTGGTGGGAGTTTTGAGTTGCCGACCACTGGTACCTGCAGTAGCTAATATTGCTGGTACCTAAGGATGACTTAACAAGTCTTTACAAATAACTTACATGTTAGAATGCATTTAAAGATTTGTCATGAGAATGAGCTCTTATATTCAATAACTTTTAATAGATTTGTAACTGGATTGGAGGGAGTCACTTATCAAGGTACCTAAATTCCAACCGCTCTTCCATGTAGTACACTTTGAAGTAAGAAGAGAAAATGTACTATACCTTACTTTGAGAATATTTTAGAAGGCAGACTGTAAGTACCTATCCTTCTAACATCAAATTGCTTCAAAGTGATATTGAGCAAACAAAAAGTTTTTACAATTCCTTACTAAGATTTACAGTATTCATCTAGCAAAGCTGAAAAAAGTAACGGTCCGGTATTATCTTTATCTCAAGTAAACTTTCTAATGCATAATAAAATTTATGAAACTCCATACCTTGTATATCTCTTTTATTATCATTCAATGTCTCTCTTTTTTACTCAGTTTTATTCTTTATGTTAGTTTTAATGGTTCGTTTTCCCTGATTATTATTATTTTTAGTTATATGTCTTATCTCATTTCTTAGTATCTCCGTCAACTTGTAATTTTGTAGTACTATGTGTCCGCTGTGCACAATTGCTGTAATATCGTTGTGTATGCTTTTGTCAGTAGTAAATAAATGCCCTGGACTGCGTTCTTGTTGACTAACGAGGTTCTGGTGCCTGGACCCACAGCCAGTACAATCCTCTGTGAGACTTGTTCTGTGTCCTGTCCATGTGTGTTTGTGATTGTGTGATTCTTTGCAATCAGCCAAAAGTAGCAGAAAATCGAAGTTAAATAAAACAAAACAATCAGTCAATAGATTTGTAACTGATTGCAAACATATTATTTATTGTATACAAGAATGTAATATCAAATAGTATATAACAACGAAAACGTAATAAAAAGTTGTTTCGTTGTTAAGCAACGAGTTGTTGATAACAATTGAAAAATGTAATAATTCTCTGAATATTAATGGCAGTGGTTGACGTGGTTATCATACAACGGCGGAGTTCGAACCTATAAAAATAAATAATAATACTAGTAATACCTGAAGACGGGAGGGAGGTGCTCTCTTGAAACGTGGTGTTAGAATAGTTAAAGTAGAAGCAGTAGACAATGAATAAAGTCTAATTAACATTGCATGCTAATTGAAGAATGTGAGAAGATTTGTATAATCTGACTCGCGTTAAACATAAAGGAAAGTTAATATATTTATTTTGGTGGCAATAATAATTAGATCCACTAATGCCTAGCTCACAGGCACGTATCTAGAAATATGTTTCGGGGGGTGTCCGAACTAAGTGTCTCAGGAATAATAATAATAATAATAAAAACTATAATAATAATAAATAATAATAAAATAATGTTTAAATAACATATTAAATAATTATATTAAATCAAATTAATACTAATTACAATACATAAATTAAAATTATATTATTACTGTATGACACGATTAGGTAAAAAGACTATAAGAATAGAGAAATGACAGCGCATATTCATTACGTAGCTTACCTGTAGTTAAGATCGGAATAATTTACATAAAAACAAGTGACCTGGCAATGAAATTAATGTCAAATAGATGAATAATTGAATATTTATCGAATAACAAATATGATGTTACATGTAGTTGGAGAAAAGTAAGTTTCTGATTAATATTTTATGCATATTATTTTGAGCAGTCGTGTACATAAATCTTCTTTGTAATGGCATTCAAAACCGTATGATCCCAATATAATCCTTGCCTTCTAAAAAGCTCAGAGGAAATTAATAACCATCGGTTATTTAACAAATGCTAATATTTTAATTTCTTAATTTTAGTACTTGATAAGTCTTTCGGGGAGTCCGGACCCCTATACCCCCCCAAAAAATATGTCCTTCCTGTCCTTCAAAGCCGTATGATCCCAATATAATCCTTGTATTCCAATAAGTTCAAAGGAAATTATACAACAAATGCTAAACGAGTATATTTTCATTATTAAATGTTCGTACTTAATAAGTCTTTCGGGTGTTTGTGTGTATGGGGGGGCGGGCCCCCTATACGTCCTTCCTGTCCTTCAAAGCCCAATATAATCCTTGTCTTACAATAAGTTCAGAGGAATTTATATAACAACGGCTAAACGAATAAATTTTTCATTATTTAATTTTAGTACTTCATAAATTTTTCGGGGGGTGTCCGGACCCCCTGGACCCCCCCCCCCGCTAAATACGCTCTTGCTAGCTCATTATCACTTCTATTGAGTGCATTCAATAAACACATCCTGTGTTCGGGGACGACCTACATATGATCACATAAACATAACCCTCTATCCTCAAGACGGAGACAGAACAAGTCTCTGAAACGTTGGTATAAAAATACAGTGGTTAAAATTCCAAGCAATTTATCATGAATGAACCACTGCTGATCAGTTACAAAGAAGAATTAGAAAGGAGCATGCATTCATTTGAGATTTGAACATAGGACCTCTTGGTTTTGCAGCAGCCACGATAAGGGTACAACGAAGGCTCCATGATTCATGGTACTTCTTGCTTTAAGTCACCTTTCTTCAATTTCTTTGACAATGAGGATGAATGCTCTTTAGATTAATTTTGTCGAAGGGACACTCAGTGCGCTCTCTCTCTCTCTCTCTCTCTCTCTCTCGCTCTTTCTCGCTATCGCTCTTTCTCTCTCTCTCTCTCACACACACACACAACCACACATATTTAAATTTTCATCCTCATCCCAGGAACAGTGAATTCCATATACACCCATATCCATACCCACACATCTTTATACTTCCATTTTCTTTTCTACATACACAGTATATCACCCTGTATGTTTTATTTTGCCTTCCTACTACATAACATTCTATGTTGCAATATTTTTGCAACTCATCTCATTTTCTTTAGTAGTATTTTTTGCGTAGTTTTTTTCACTATACCATCAAGCCATTATATGCATTAACATTGTTTTAAATGAAATTGCTCACTTATAACAATATGAAGAAGAATAGTAATATAACAAATATGACCACGCCAAGTTTCAATCTCGAGATTTTCGATGGAGAGATCGTGAATGGATCTGCTTGGACACAGATGCGACAAATAATGTTTCCCAGAGAGAGTTCAAATCAAAGTGACAGGCGACGCACGTTACTCGAGAAAGAATCAATTGATAGAAATGTTTCACGTTGCAGCGATGTTGCACACTGCAGAAGCCTGTATTCGATCGGTTGGTCTTCCTTCAGTAACACACGACCAGTGTCGCTTGTGATCTCGGTGTGAAAGCTCTCAGTGTTTAGTGCAATTGGGTTTGTCACCCATTCTCTTGGTTGCGAGCCTAGAGAGTTATAAAAAGTTGTTGGTTGATTTAATGAACGTCGTTTATTTACACAATTAGGTTAATCGTGACGAGGAGGTGCGAGAACGATGGAAATAAGAGTGCCAGGATAGTTGGAGGAACCGTTTGTGGCTTTCATCCAAGTTACTAGCCCAGCACTTACCTTGATGGAAATTAAGTCAAGAGCATTGTGGTACAGCCAACGGCAAAGATAATGGTATGGAAATTCCACGTAGTACACCCTGGGCTGCAATTTGCAGCCCAAGGAGGCTCTGTCGTCTGGACTCGCATCCAGTGGGGCTTCTGGTGTGTGCGGTCTGTGTGTGTTTGTGATCATCGTTTCATCAATTTCATCTTATCACATTTCATCCTCATCTTCCCGATAAGCCAAAAGTTGAAGAAAATTTAAGTAAAATCAAGCAAATCAAATAGTATGGAAATTGTTCATCACTAAGGCTAGGATTTTCATGAAGTAGCATATTTTCTTTTGTACGGGCGGTGTGTTCCGTAAACATATAAGAATTCATATTATGAAGAAACTAATTAAATTAAGGTGCTTTTCAAGGGCATATTTGGCCTTTTCTGCATGATAGAGCATATTTTGATGAATTTTCAGTCATATTTTTAGTTGCATTGCAACTCAGGGCCCATAAAGTGAACTAAAAATAGTACATATGTGAAAATATCTCAGCATTTAGATATTGATGTTTGAAACAGTCCAGTTATGAGGGCATATTTATCAAATTATAGTGCATATTTTGTACAATTTTAGGTCATAAGAGTATATTTTATTTAGCATATTTTTGTGATTTTTAGGTCATAAAAATCCTAGCCCTATTCATCAATATATTCGTTGGTTCTGTTTTCTGCAACGCACAGTTTAATTGATTGATTGGTTTTTATATTATAGGAACATCAACATAGGCCCATATTGCCCATCACGCAATAGAGGGATAAGTCCATTAACCAAAACAAAATTGAGGATAGGCCCGTAAAAGAAAAGAAAATATGTGTTAAAAACTTCCTTACCAATTTTTTAAAACTAATTCATTAATTCATCACTTAACAAGAACTTTAAATGTACTGTGTCTGACTAAAATTTCCTTACCTTGGTTAGGTTAGGTTAGGTTAGGTTAGGCTGAAAAGGGGCACTCAGAACACACAAGGAGATACAGAACAACACGACCCCACAAAGGATTATTTATCCTGGCCGTGGGTTCAGGCGCCAGAGGCTCGTTTGCCTGCAAGAAGCAGTTACCGGGTGTACTACGTGGAAGTGAGGTTGAAAATTCACAGTTGAAGGATTGATACAAAGGTACCAATAAGCAGAAGACAACCACCCAAAGTACAATTCCATTCCCTTAAAACACATAAAGATGAAAGTAGTAGGAAAATAGCAATGGATACTTTGCCTACCGTTATCTTTGCCACTGACTGTACTGTTTACTTCGCGTGAGACAAAGTTCCCATTTCAGCACGTGCATAAAAAATCGAAAAAATCACAGCATCTTTCCCCGTCCGAGAAGAGCCTGCATTCATCGTGGCAACATTTGAAAACTTGAAACCAACACCCACTTTCTCCTTCCTTAATTTCACAAACTTGGCATTTGCAAGTACACAAAGAAAAAATAAGAACACCGAAGAAGGAAATTTAAACAACGTTAACATTCTGTTCAAGAAATACTATTATTAGTGAGGTCTTCTTCCTGTGGCTAGGTTAAAGGGGGTAAAAAAAGGTGGAGAAGACCACGTTAAATTCAAAGAGTGAAAGAATAAAAATTGCTTTAGCTTAAAGCCGTAAGTTTTCTTTGTGGCGGAAGAGAAAGGAAGGAAAAAACAGCAGCTTTGTAAGTTTTCACTGAAAAGCGTCCTTCACGTAGGCCTATTGATTGCTCTTGCTCTGTACTTCATGAATATTCACTGGTTCAGGAGATTAACTGGGGGGGGGGGGAGGGGGTGCGATTTAAACACCCATGAAAAGAAGAGCGTGGTCTTCTTCGAAGCAATATAACGAAAGGAAACAGTGTCTTCAAAAAGTTAGAAAACTTCCATAATAATGGAAAAAATTGTTCTAAGGTGGAGCGCACGCTATCGGCCATAACGCATTAAAATCGCTCGGCTATTAATTGTGAAGTTATGTTTATCGCACACCACTTTTGTTCCGGCCTTACTGAAAGAATGGGAAACAACCACTGACTGCTTAATGTTCGAGGGTGAAAATGCAACAGACCTACGTGTGCAAGTACTTCGCAGTTACTTACGGACTTATGCAAGTATTGTTGCCTTAGAATCTGTTGAAATTCTTTAAGAGTTCCACAAACCACTTCACTAAGGCATAACGAAAAGTGCTCACGTTTTTATTATTTTTTGGTGACCTTTTTGTTAATATTTAAAGGGGAATGCCTAACGTGGTGTCACGAAATTAGCCTAAGGACTCCGTAGTAACGCGACTCTACTGCGGCATAATCTATAAAAAGTTAAATAGTTGTTGCATTATATGCAGTGTGGGGGTATTGTACTGTACACAGACTTTCACAGAACGCAGAGGATATCAATGCAAACCCATTTTGTTAGCAAGTCTTGCTTGTTCAGGCCTAATTTCAACGTTACGAGTCCACGAAAAACGGCAATTTCTATCCTGTACAGGTGCATATATGCAGCCAGATGGCTCTAATTTATTCCGGGTGTAAAGGATGATGTCAGAAATCACTAAAATGCCAACCTCTCTTCCATGTAGTAAACTTTGGAAACTCGTTCTTGCAGGTCAACAAGGCTGTGGCGACTGAACCAATGGACAATGGGCACCATCGGGATTGTGTGTTGCCCATATATGCGTCTTGTGCCACTTCACAGACTCATTGTTATCAATCAATATCGTATCAAAATCGATTTTAGTTCTTCGATGTGTTTTCGTTTCTGCTTCAGTCTTCTATTAGACTGAATTAAATTCGTTCTTCTTTTGCTACAGTATTTATATCCCCTAATTAGAATGGGCTCATGCACTCATTACAATTTTCAATAATCATATATTCTTTTAATTATTCCTGTCTTAAATTCAACTTAAAATCACCTTTGCTGATTTCGATCAGGTCTATCTTTTAAGCAACTGAATGTATGAATATTTTCAGAACATCAAAAGAGACGTGCAAAGTAATTTTAGGAAATGTTGGTTTAGTTTATAAAGTATAACATTACACCAATATAGAATTTCTCCAACATATATCGCTCTCGTTAATCAGTGAATCAACGATAAACCAAGTAACAAACCCGCAATCTTACATTACAACTACAACCATATCTACCATAGGGCACACTGGCAATGTCGATATGATTTATTTATTTACCGTTTAATTATTATTGTTAATGGAAGTATTAATACGTGTGGTCTTGATTGCTTAAAAGTTCAAATATGATGACATATAATTATCACACTTTGGTTCAATAATAATGCATTTAAAACGGTACGATCTGTTCTTCGAGAGTCATCGACAATATAATGGTAATCAAATCACAAATGAAGTTAAATGATTCAATTACCGTAGTGCATTTTTTTTCGGATCACTAACTTAGTACGTTTTCTGAGAGAGGGCTTGCACATAATCACACTTTGGAACTTCGGGTATGTATAAATAAATTAATTACTATTGTGACTACAATATATTTCTACATAAAAATAGCCGGCCCCCGTGGAGGAGTGGTTAGCACATCGCGCTACAACGCCAGGGGTCCCGGGTTCGAATCCCGGCCTGGGCATGGATGTTTGTGAGTGTCCATTCAACAATTTCATCATATCATCACTCATCCCCATCTTCGCAAATTAGTCAAAAATGGCACAATAAGCGAAGTAAAATGAAGCAAATCGATAACAATTCTACATAAAAATCATTGTATTTAATTTTTATACTTTTATCAGGCACAAGCACAGATTTACATATGACTAATAGTATTCCTACCCCTAGGACATCGATCTTATCAAGGTGTTACGTGTATGTTCGAATTGCTAACTGTATTATTTAAAAATAGACTAATCACAGAAAGGCAAACTCATAATGCCATTGTGAAAGAGGCTTTATTTACGCGGAACATCATAATAAATAAAGTAAGTGCAATCAGTGTGTAATATACATTCGTGTTTCTGTTGTTATTTTTTTTTTTGCAGTTTGGGGGAGTCATAAAATTCAATAGATTTTCCTCCAATATCTTAGACCCGTGTTCCAGTAAATACTCCTACATGCAAAGTTTCTAATACTTCTTAGGTATTCTTTTTGAATTTTGCCTTTCTGAAAAATGTTATTTTTAACATTTTTTTCACACATAATCAAAGATCGACTGCTCCCTTGAAAATTTTAATCAACTGTATAGTTATTTACAATGTTATGTCTGTTTAATATATATCTTGGCCTTGTTCTACTGAAATATCCATCAATATCCTTATCCAAATAAGGACAAAAATTTGGCAAAGTTTGTTTTGTCAAAAGCTTAAGTCCATTTTACGCACTGGACCTACAGTTTAAAGTGGGACCTACAGTTTTATGCCTCCACTGGCT
The DNA here is from genome assembly GCF_977018435.1 of Lepisma saccharinum. Taxonomy (NCBI): domain Eukaryota; kingdom Metazoa; phylum Arthropoda; class Insecta; order Zygentoma; family Lepismatidae; genus Lepisma; species Lepisma saccharinum. Next base: position 67,852,186 of record NC_139230.1, read on the forward strand.
ATCGAACCTCGGGACCCTTAATTATAAGGAGACGATGTTACCAATACGGCATCGGGAAGGTCCTATAAAGTTTGTTTTAAGTCTACTTTTATCCACAGGTAGGTTGATCGTGATTGGACCTGCAGTTTAAAGTGGTGCTCCCACCGGGAATCAAATCCAAAACTCCTTGATTACAATGCAAATCGGTAGCCACTATGATATCGCAGAGGCCAGACAAAATAAATAGGTCTAGGTAATAAATCGTCGAGCAGATCCCAGGGGGAAATTATTCGTTGCCCTTCTAGCCAGAACGCACTTGTCAGTTAAAACTGGTCGATACTTACAATGTTTGGTTGTTCCCTTTTATTTGTTTACTTATTGATTTTCTTCGATAGTCCACTGGTTGGGAAATCGATTTCTCATTCAAATGTTTATCTCAATGAGTATATCAAACTGATTTTCATTCGTTTCATTAATTAATTATTGGAAATATTCTCTAAGTAACTATGCTTGATTTGCTTTATTTTACTTCGCTTTTTTGTGCCACTTTTGGCTAAATTACGAAGATGGGATGAGTGATGACGATAAAATTGACGAATGGACACTCACAAACAAGCCTGGATACGAACCCAGGACCCCTGGCATCGTAGCGCGATGTGCTAACCACTCTGCCACGGAGACCGGCTATGCTTGATTCTGGATGCTTAAGCAGAATATTGAAGTTATTTCTTTCTTTCTCTCCATTTCAGTTATTTCATACATTTCTACCAATTGGGTTATCTCATCGATGATGGGACATACACAATGATAGATATGTCCATACCTTAACCAGGTGTCGAAACTAGGACATCTGACTTCGTAGCGCGTTATGCTGACCACTCCGCCACGATGGCCATCGAAGCAATTTTCAAACATTTGTTGCGTGTACATCATAGTAAATGTCAAGAACAAGTAGGCTCCGCATACAGTACTACAATCGTGCACAAAATTAAGTGTACGAGCAACAGCGTAGAATCCAGTATTGCTTTCTATATTTACAATTTACTGGACTCGAAATTTTCAGAATACAAAGTCTAGAATACAAGGTGTGTCTGACCAGCCTTAACCAGAAATCTCCGAAAAACGGCATTTTAAGGAAATTCAATTTACATGAGATGCTGGTGCGTTGAGTATAACGTTGGTAGTAATTTCATGGTTGCCAAGTGCACATTACAAATTTGTGAAATGCACGAGAAAAGTAATAACGAACTCTACATTAAAAATGCAAGTCTTAATTTAATTGCAAGTCACACAATATTTTAGGAGAGTATTGGGGTTTACTATCCTTTAAAAAAATAATTTCGTATTTTTCAGTAGCGATGAATCTATATGAATCTTCTTAATTCTCTTTTACACTCACTCTGTTCGGGAATGTAATGGAAGAAATAAAGAAAATAATGAATGAATGAAGGATAAAGCACATTTCACGATTAGTGACGAAAAAGTTCGATAAAGAACGATATGTCACTTCGCTTTCGGCATGTTCAGTATTATGTAACCTTCTCCATTCACTCTCTCCTATGTAACCTTCTCCATTTGTTGTTTCATCTCTTTTAGACCGGAATGTCTTTTCTTAACATTTCATTTTACCTATTATTCTTATTTATTTGCTTTGAAAATAATATCTTAAGAAAGACATTCGGACATAAAAGAGATGTAGCAACAAATGGAGAAGGTTACATAGGAGAAAGTGAATGGAGAACGTTACATAATACTGAACTGCACAACCTGTATTCACCCCCTGATAGCATTAGAAGAATTTAATCAAGAATACTTCGGTGGGCACGCCATGTGATAAGCATGGGATAGGATATAAAAATTTACAGGGTTCTTGTCTGGAAACCATATGGCAAGAAACCGGTAGAACGTCCAAGAAGAAGATGGAATGACAATATTAAGATGGACCTGAAGGAAACTGGTACGAAAGATCAAGAGTGGATTGATCTTGCTTAGGATGGAGACAGGTGGAAAACATGTTTCTGCAGCAATAAACTTCGGGTTTAGGAATGCCAAAGAGTTAATTAGTATGTTAATTATTTAGTTATTTCTTTCTGTGCGTGAGAGAATGGGGATGGGAGGTGATTTGCTGATATTTGCATGTTGTCACCACAGGATATTTGAGAAAAATGAAAAACAAAAATGCGTCTCAAAATACGTCATGAAGAGCCTCCCCTTCTCGTTTCACACCTATTACTCTGGAAGAAAATGACTCAATATAATTATATCGCTCCATATTACTTCTCATAATGACATTCAAAATACTTTTTGAGCAGTTGAACCCCGCCGTAGAGAATCTCTTGGTGTGTCTATGTCCCGAGTTATAACACAGTTACAACACTGTGGGTCACGTGATGACCCTTCATAAGGTTACATTCCTGCCAAGGCATAATATCAGTATCATGCATTGTTTTCGAAATATTACGTATATGAATATGATATGGTCAAAGATTGATAATTTCTTATCACAGTTCTAAACATAGTTAAATTCGTAATATTTAGAATATATAGATTTTTTAAATAATCGTGTTGAAAAATGTGGCAAAAGTTTTCATAAAGATAAGAACAACTTTTCATTCAGCATGGAAGATTCCCTCTATGTACGAGTATGTTAATATGAAATATGATTGACACTGTAATCGAAGAAATTGTTCAATAATCAAGAGGTTGCCATTTGTTGGCTGAATGTCAAAGGTTTTGGACCACTAAAATATGTAGTTCTAACAGTGCATACGATATTTTGAAAGCTGATCTACATAACTAGTGCAAATGTAATGGTGCACGAGTCCCTTCCCTTAGCAAATACGGTTCAAGTTAAAGTCCGAGACATTAGCGTCAGTACAAAAACACTTCTATCTTATTATATCTATAACATTAATCACCGTGTGTGAAATATGTCACTGTATCATTGATTGAGTTGGTGTTTTAAATCCACTTTATGCACAATTAGACTAATCGGGACTGGACCTACAGTTTAAAGTGGATGTCACTGTATAATTGATTGATTTTATGGGCACTTGACCACATAGGATGTATTTTCAATACGGGGATGAGAACAGACTTCGAACAAGAAATAAAAATATCTCTGTTTAAAATTCCTTAATCAATTTTTAAAAGACCTCCCCGATGGCGTAGTGGTAGCGTCGTCGCCTTTTAAATAAGGGGTCCCGGGTTCGATTCCCGGTGGAGGCACATAGTGGTTTGGATCCCACTTTAAACTGTAGGTCCAGTCCGGATTAGCCTTCTGTGCATGAAGTGGACTTAAAACACCAAATCAATCAATCAATCAATTTTTAAAACTAATTTATTAATTCATTGCTTAACACGAACTAAAACTATACCGTCTCTGAGGACTAAAATATACTTACATATTAAAATCTGAGGATGTAGAGGGACACACAGCACAGAGAAGGACAAACACAGGACTACACAGCCCTACGAAGGATTATACTGGCCGCAAGTCCAGACGCCTGCGCCTCGTAGGCCTGCAACATATGACTTACCAGGGTGTACTACGTGAACCTGACGTTGACTTTTGGGTGCCTCACAAGAAGGTCGCTTCTTACAACCCACCGTATTATTATTATTACAATTATTCGGTTTTCTTGCATAATTAAAATATAATTATATTTCTTGTATTCTCCTTAGACTCTTTAACGAGTTATGCCGGCCCCCGTGGCGGAGTGGTTAGCACATCGCGCTACGACGGCAGGGGTCCCGGGTTCGAATCCCGGCCTGGGCATGGATGTTTGTGAGTGTCCATTCATCAATTTCATCACATCATCACTCATCTCCATCTTCGCAAATTAGCCAAAAGAGTGGCACAAAAAGCGAAGTAAAATAAAGCAAATCAATTTATCAATCAATCTTTCACGTGTTACGTACTGGAAAAGTTATGAAACTCTATTATTCTGGCCTTGTAATCAAGGGGTCCCGGATTCGATACCCGGTGGAGGCACATAGTGGTTCGGATCTCACTTTAAACTGTAGGTCCAGTCCCAATTAGCCTTACTGTGCATAAAGTGGACTTAAAACACAAACTCACTCTATTATTCTGGGGCTCCTTATTCAGTTCTGCAGGGGCTCCAAGATCAGTATCACCATAGGCGTAACTTCGCGGGCGCAAGGAGGGGCACTTGCCCCCAAAAATTTTCAGGTTTGTTAAAATGTACAAGTTAAGGATACTTTTATTAACATCATAAGACCTGAGGAGCAGGGACGGCGCTACAGGGGGTTAGGGGGGCTGAAGCCCCCAAAACTGGTATCAGCTCCCCCTGTAGCCCCCTAGATTTTTTTAATACGGTAGATGCATTTCGATCGAAAACTTAAAAAGTAGAAGTTTAGCTACATTTTCTATTATAAAACTTCCATTGGGGCAAGTTCAATATTCAAATACATTTTCTAGTTCGGTTAGATCGCAAGGTTACCTTATTTATGATGTGTTTTAAAATTAAGTAGGGGGAGAACAGCTGCAGATATACCTGGATAACAGTGGCCACTGATCATTATTTGATACTAAGTAATTGGACAATCGAGTCGCCAAACTTGCTATGAAATCTGGTGCCTGTCTGGTAGATGAACGTATTCAGTGACTGCGAGATTGTTCTTTGGTTGTTGGCATATACAGTTTCTGAATAGGTCTAGCAGGTGTGACAAATGAATTTTATATGAATAAGTAGGACGACGTTCAAAATTTAAAGAAGCGTTATGTTTCTTTTCTGTTTGTTAGTTCCTCATTGGAATACCGACAATTGCACGAGTGTTAGCGATGTTCTCACATTGGTTGCGTCGTTATATCTATTCTTATCGCTGCAAATATTCGAGAGAGACAAATACGATGATAAAGAATCAAAGAGTACACAAACTACCTGATTCTTAAATGCTAACATTAAAATTGGGCTCCCAGCCCCGATAGTCTATCCGCAAATCTGATGTCAAGGGGACCTGGCTTCCATACCCGGTCTAGATATAACATAAGTGGTTCGGTTGGGATTTCACTAGAAACTGTAGGTCTCTGTGCATATTGTGGACCTTAATACAAATCTAATCAACTTATCATTGCAATACGGTGCGAAAATCAACATGCTTGGGAAATTTTATTGCTCGCAGTCTTAGTCCTACATCTTAATTAATGATCATTTTTGAGGTTAGAAAGCAATTTCTGGAGTACCGTCATAGTGGTATCCGTGCAGTTAGTGTTGCCGACGAGACGAGACTTTGGCCTGTCTCGTCTCGTGGAAATGCTGTGAAATGCTGTCTCGTCTCGAAAATATTCGTTTGTCTCGGGACACATGATCAATCTCGTCTCGTCTCGTGGAAATGCTGTGAAATGCTGTCTCGTCTCGAAAATATTCGTTTGTCTCGGGACACATGATCAATCTCGTCTCGTCTCGAGTTTTTAAAAGCCTGTCCCGTCTCGTCCCGTGGGCAACACTACATTCAATTCGGATCAGTATTTATTCATAATATATTGTGAAATAAAATTATAATCTTCAGCAGTTATTTTCACTAATCAAAATGCTCGGTGCAAGGGTTGCAACTCTATTAATTGTTTTATGTCAATATATTTGTCTCCTAATGGAGGTGAATTTATAGTGAAAATGTGTTTGTTCCTTGAGAGTGGCACCTCTTATGTTGACGGTATTTCTCGTATCCTCCCCATTTTTAGACCTAAGTTCTGAATTTCAGGCCTTGAACAAGATAGCGTAAGATATTTCATCATGACAGGAGAGTAAATAACATCATTAACACATTTTATATTCAAGGGTGGTGTTGTTCATTTCATGCTTACTTTATTAAGTCAGTGCCACTTTTTTGAAGCACGGAAAGCTACAATCTTTTGCCGCTCCCTGTTGTTTTGATTTGGACAATTTAGAGTTATGGCAGACTATGAGGTAGAAAGGAACTAAAGATAAAGACCCTTCAGTACCTCCTTGCAATGGTTGAAAATTAAAAACTGCCTTTTACAAACTTTACAAGCTTTGTGTTATTGAAATGTACATAGATACCCCCATCAACGGCTGTTTGCAGCAAATCAGGTGTTATCTTCGTAATCGAACTAGTAACGAGAGGTTGAGTGCTCTTTGAAAAAGAGCTTGCAAAATCTTTGGATTTAAACAAGGTTGTAGCTTGTCATGAAAATATACGTATCTTATCGTATTTCTTGATGTGGTTCATTTTCTCATTTTAGCAAAAAAAAAAAAAAAAAAAAAAAGTACTCAAACTCTTTACATAGGAATAGTGTTATGTTTATATACGTTTATCCGTAGCTTTTATGACGTATTTTGTACTGTTTATATGAATAATAATTAGTAAGTCTGTGATATTATTACACTCAAAAATGGCTTTGGAAGAGACAACAATAGAATTATTGCATTTTACTTGACATGAAAGATCCGTGACTAAAAGTACTTTTGTGTGTGATGGAACAAAATTCAAAATTCAAAATTCTTTGGATCTAAGGATCTAACTGCAAAATATCTCACGGGTAAAAATATACCGTAGGAAAGTTTTACGTAAATACCTTTTAGCTGGTATAAGTTAGCCCGCCGAGAATTTGACTACTGCATGCGGGCTATGGTTCTAAAGCCCCCCCCCTTTTATTTCAGGCTGGCGCCGTCACTGCTGAGGAGCTAAGTAATAAATAATAATATTTAATAATGTAACAGTTATTTAGCAAATAATCCTGGACACCATTTTTATGGGATGAAAAACTTTTCGACTCTGCCCCCCCCAAAATGTAAGCCTCAAGTTCGTACTCCCCCAAGTTATGTCCCAAGTTACGCCCATGATCACCGCCACTGTGTGAAACTTTCCTATGTAATGAACCTGTGGGGTTGCAGCACTGTTTTTCTTGAAACTTTCCTAGCATGTTTGTTTATTGTTCCCTCTCCCTCTAGACGTGTGTATTTCAAGTTTTTTTCAGTTTAACAGCAACTAAACCTGCATTCTCTTTTCCTCTTTTTAAAACCTATTTTAAGCTTTCCGTTGGAAGGCAAGTGGGACACATTAAGGTTCCGATACTTAGTTGCAATGTTTACATTCATGTTGGTTGTGTAGAGACTGTGTATTGTGCGACAGCATTAGGAATATTTGCGCTCTGTAGGAGCCCAATTCCCTTGTAAGTGAGCAAAAACTGAAGAGATGGAGAGAGGGACGAAACAGGTTGTTTTGATTACGCAGAATGTTATGAAAACTCACTCACGTTTGTTCGAATTTTTAGTTTTTTTTCCCACTGCATGGCCAGACACAACCCTGGATGTGAATGAGTGAAGACAGGATCAACAATTTCTGCTCCATGGTGAGTTAAACACATGAAATACTAATGTGTCTGGAGATTATTCCACAGAAATACAGGGTGATTGCGGAAATGTTGTCCCTCCAGCTATGATACTCGTGTGCATAATATCCCCACCTACTTTATTGTCACCACATTAAACCTCCAAGACTCAAGAAACAACCGTCTGACTAGAAATTTCCATTTCTAGCACTGGCGATTGATATATCCTCCCTCACCCGTAAAGTTAACATGAACATCACTTACCGCCCCCTCTATTTTGTAAATGTTTACTATTTGTGTTCCGAGCATTATATATATATACACATAATTTTGAAAGTATTTGCATTCGTGCAGGATAACGAGGCTCTGGCGTCTGGACTTTCAGTCAGAGTAATCCTCTGTGGGGCTACTGCATGCGGGCTATGGTTCTATTGCATTCATTCAATACCAGTGATGCTCCTGTACAGTCACGGACAGTTCCGGGTTGTAACAATCCCATTGACTCTTAACAGGATCGTTAAAACCCAGAACTGTTCGTGACTGTACCCTGGAAATATTTTCCCAAATTTCTTATGGTGAGACCAAACCATAAATTTCCTATTACAGGAAGAGTTTTCAAGCCTCAGCGAACACCGTGCATTCAGCTTTTCCCAGAAATGTTTTCATGGTAATTTAAACCTGTATAAAATGCCCCCATTGAAGCCTTCTCTATTAATTAGACAGACATGCATAGTCTTAAGAAACAGCAAGATAAATTTATCAATAATTTGTTCTTCGAAATACCCAATGCTGCATTTCTAGCCTGTTTTTCTAAGCTGTGAATGCATATGTTCTTGAAAATAATTTATTTGTATTTTTGTTATCTTACGCCACTTTCTTCCAACCTTTGTTTGATCGCAGCGACGAGGGTGAATGATGATTAGATAAAATTGATGAAGAGAAATTCACACAGAACACTCATACCCATGCCATGATTCGAACCCGGGAACATTGGTAGCGAGATGGAAAATCGACCTCTTGAAAATAATTTTAAATAATACATCTAATGTATATGTTTTGATTGATTGAGTTGGTGTTTTAAGTCCACTTTATGCACAGTACGGCTAATCGGGACTGGACCTACAGTTTGAAGTGGGATCCGAACCACTACGTGTCTCCACTGGGTATCGAACCAGCGACCCCTTCTAATATATATGTGTGCGTCAGTGCAGCATATATTAATTTCGGTTATCTACTGAGCATAAAAATGTCTGAAAAGAAGTTATACTTCCAGTATCATTGTAGTACTGTTATTCTTTGCAATTTTCTTCATTCTTTGAAAACGACTCCAGCACAAATGTATTGCAATCAACTTATTCTGTCAAAATAAGTTTACATTTCTTCTTATTCACGTCGTTTTCCATACTATATATAAATTGATGTGTCGCTGAAATTTTCCATAACGTACATTAGTCTCTCTTCTGATGTTTGGATGTAATGTTCCTTTATTGTTTGTATGCATTTGTGCGTTCTTGCGTGAGATAGAGCACAACAAAAAGAGGACAATTAGTCTCCCTAATTAATCCTGAGCGCAGTACAAAGAATACAATTAGATTTGCATCAAGGACTCCTACAGACTGCAGATAATACGAGTACAAACGTAATGAAGTCTCTATACTCAACATTTACCTTTGAAGTAGCGAAATTATATTCAATATAAAATTGATATAAAGTAAGTACTTTTAACAGAATGAACACAGTACGAGTAATATGAACAACGAACAAAATCTTCTATTGTCTATGAATTGAAAATTAAATCTCACAACTCTGCTCAGTTAACCACAATCTTGAACATCTAAATGACTGATAGTATTCGAGGCTTGCATTCAGAACAAATTTGATTTTACTTAGGCTCTTAGACTGCATCTACATCCACTGTTCATGTCTGAAGACATTATTACGGAATTTCAATGTGGTGTAATTTGTAAGAAATGATTGTATAGTGGAAGGTAGATTAGTATCATCAAAATATGTTTTTCACTTTCTTTAATGCATTCTAAGAAAAGTTGCAACTCTTTATTACGTTAGTGTTTCAGTATGTTTAAGAACTGATATCTAAATTCAACTATTGTACTGTACCTTTGCAATCTTCACATTCCACAAAGAAAGCAATGTACTTAATGCTTAAAAAAATAATAAACCCGTTGCTATTGCAGAGTAATAATTTATCGGAAAACCTCTATGGGTTTACTCTTTTTATTTTTACCAGCAATTCCAACTTTAACATTTTAATGTTCTTTCTGTCTGGTAATATCTTTCTGCTGCGGAAGAACTGTCGTCTTGCGTAGAACAATTACGCAGAATCCAGGAAATAACGAATGAGATTCCTGTTGTCATCTCTCGTAACAGAGCAGGCAAAGTACCAGATTCATGGCTGTTATATCGATCTGTTTATTTGATTTTTCGGCCACTGAACTCGATCTGATGTGATTATATGTTGGATGGCTGGACTCCAAGCTCTTTCAATTACAGAGACGTGAGTCCCTTGTGGCTAGTGCCAGATGTGCTTTCCTTACCAAATTCCACATTCCAACCAAATAAATGCGTATCTTGTCTAAAACGATCAATGGTAGGGAGAGGGATTACAGGCTCGACAAACGAGACTTGCTTGCGAAATATGAAACCAAAACTAAGCCATATTTATAAAATATGATTTGCAACAAAGATTAGAATTTACGTTTGCATTTACACTTTTCATATTTGAAGTATTGTTACTAATATTGGCTCCTATGAATGCATTTATTTTTGTAATTATAAAAGGAGCAAACTTAGTTTGCCATTTTTCAATATCTGGTAACAAAATATTCTTAGATTGTTATAAAGTTTTGTAAATTTGTAATATTCAGAAGCAAACTATGATGCATGCAGTACAATGCGTTTACTACTATAATATTTACTAAAAAATTCACACCAACGATGGATAAAAAATAACAATGAAAAGTTTATTTTATAATTGCGAAACGTTTATGACAGAGCAATTAAATTGGTTATCTTTAATAAGTGAATGATAGTGTGTTTTTCTTATGCTATTATGAATATTATAACTACAGAGAGAAAATTCTGTTATAAGCTTCAATGAAAATACACGTAGAAAACTAATTTTATGACACTAATATTTGGAGCTCCCAATTGGTCAATTTGCCATGTTCCATGCTGCTTTTCTTTGCGTTTTTGTAGAATATATCTCCAAATATGTACTAAAGTTTCTGAACATTATGTGCACATTCCACATTAAATAAATGTATGTATGCATATTACACACACACACATGTCCACATATCACACTGTTTCTGTCATATTAAGTCCTCATGTAAGTTGCTTTCTTTTCTGGATAATATTTTCTCAGTACTCGTATCTTCCCTTCTTCATAAAGTATGATCTTTGACTATGAACAACGTGTGTGATTCGAGTGTGTAATTATAGTATACTTTACATGCGGAAATGTCGAATAATGGTTAGATGATAAACAATAGTTTCTGAAAGCATCTTGGAGTTGTAATTTCATTTTGACTACTAAAAACTTTGCACAATAACTACAGTTTCTTAATCGAAACACGAAATCGATTGATATCCAAACTTTGTTATGTAGGCTTTTTCATCACTTGCTGCAGAGAGCCTGGTGTTCTTTGAAGTGTTACAGTATCAATTGTTTTAAATGAATAATTCTATTCTGCAATTTTCGAACACAAAATATCAAGTAGAAGTCACGATGAAGACCCTGTGCTAATGATCTTGACATGTATGCACGTTCGTACATATGATTTTCAGTATATTATTTTGATCATGCGAAATAAATTAGACAGAAAGACGAACCTCCGGATAGAACTACTGTAGGCCTATTGTCTACTGGTTTTAACACAATAACCTGCAGTACATTTGCTTCAATAATGATTATCTTTGCACGCGCTCACTTGTATCTTTCTTCCTGGATTACTTGCATAACTTTTCTAGTTTCGTTGTGGTTCAAACTCTAGGTCCAGTCCCGATTAGGCATTCTGTGCAGAAACCGGACGTAAAATCCAAAACCAAACACATGTGAATAGGATACAATACCAACATCATAGAAAATCGTATTTGCTCAGAGGCTGGAAGAGATGTTGACATTTGAATGCCTTTCCAGAAGATAAAAAACACACACTCTTTCATGTCCTAGAATTCATCGCAAAATCTCAATATCCTCAATGCATTATGATAGGAGGATTTTAAATTCCTAAAGTACTAAGTCACAACATGGAATTGCATAATGTGATGTTCATTATTTTAACCGACGAACAGCATGTTCCACACTCTAAAATATGTGCAACTGAGTTTTCACTAAAATTGGTGTAATGCAACACCTAATCGAGTGTTGAAGGCCTCCATACTTGGCGTGGTTTGACAGCAAATGGTGTAACAAGATACCAAATATGGTGCTAAGCAACGCCTATTCCGCATTATACAGTCCTATTGTAACACTTTTGGAGGCAAGTCAGTTGCATATTTTTTGGTAGATGCCGAAAACACTAATTTCAGTTGCTTGCCTGTTTACTCGTGGCTCCTTGACAATTAACTTTTTACAAGTAAGTATTCAAGAATCTGTCTCGAACCCCAATTCCCCAACACCCCCCTCCGTCAAGGCATCCATCCATCCCTTTTCTTCAATTTCTTTCTTCCGCGTGAAACCAACGCTCATTTTTTTGCCCTTCCTCTCGAACATCTGAAGCTGAAAACTATAACACGAGGCTCTTAATTCTTGTTAAGGACCGTAAGTCATCTTAATTAAAGGCCGCTTTTAGTCTCTTTTCAAAGCTCGTGTGTGTTTTAAAGCTAGCCTTAACGACACGCCTCTATCGATTTGACAAATCCAACCCCCCAGCCCCCCACTTTCTTAGTGGGCTTCGGCGGGGTTTGCACAGAATTAGAGAAAAATGAAGCCCTTTTCATTTTCTTGAAGAGTCACAAGAACGAATTTTAATTATGGACGAGATAATTGTGTCACATCATCGAGAGCTAGTTCTTGACTGAATCTGCAAAGAAAGGAGAGTAAGGGAACGAAGAGGGCGGGGAGGGGGTGGAAGAAAAGAAGGGACAGTGGAAACTTGGGAAAGGAGAAAAATGATTTAGTTTCAAGGTCTTGAAGGCTGTATCGCTGAGTTTTAAATGCCAGTTGCCTCACTCACAAAGCACGAAGACATTTATGAAGATGGGACATGTTTAGAATTAAACTATTTTCCTTTTGGAGGAATACCATCCACTGCAAACAGGAAATGCATATATTTGCAAACAAATCCACTTTCTTTTGGGAGAGGAACAAATACACATTACTATTTTTATTATTAATAACTAACTGATAAAAATGTATTTCCTCAGATCAGGCGTCAATGAATTTAATTATCTTTTTAAGTAAATTGGTTGATTTCTTGTTCCTAAAAAAATAGTTTCTTTCTCTTAAAAAAACAATATTTTAACTAAATTGATACTTGTTAAATCTTTGCATGTGAACTTTCAAGAAACAGTTCGTCAACTCCGTCTTCTTCATGTAATGTGAAAAGAGCGAACACGAAACCTTTCAATTGTGTAGATATATTCTCGTCCATTGAAAATCTTGTATTAAATTTACAATAAACAAAAATAACATGCCCAAAATATTGAGTACTTCTTGGTGACATACTATCATAATTGTTAATTATGTTTGGAAGCATAAAACGTTATTTTGTTTAGGAAGGAGTTTGTATTTCAAAAGCTCAAGAAATATTTGTGTTACAAAATATGACTTATACTTTTAGGGTAGGGGATAAAACCATGGATGAGATCTTACCTCTGTTGCAATGGATACTTATATCTGGCGGTGATGTGTATATGAAAGGGGGCCTAAATTTCTGTTGTCACATCCGTTAATTCACACCCTGCTTATATGTAAACATAGATATTTTAGTGACAAAAGGATTTGGTGTAACCTAGGCGTTCCTGGTTCAATCCTAGGTGGAGGTCCATCGCACAGTGGTTGGGATTCATCTGTAAACTCTAGGTCTGGTCCTAATAAGCCTATCCGAGGAAAAGTTGGACTAAAACAAACTTCGGCAAACTTTTTTGATCTGAAGAACCTCAATTTAATTGAATTTAGTGACACCGAAAATACCCCTTGCGGAAATTTGTGATTGCAATGTACGTACAAAATATAATATTTTAACAGCACACTGAACCTTTGCAAGGTAGACACCGTTCGTGTAAGAACTGTTACTCGTGTACTTTCTCCAAGCTATTTCTGGAGTGCCGGTGAAATGTTATCGATTACTGATTCCAAGTCTATAACATTAGCGGGTTACATTGTTGGGGACGGGCGCAATGTAACAGAGTGAGTAGATGCTCATTTGAAAACGTAATTACACCATAAGCCTCACCCCGTAGGCTTTGAAACGTTTCTATTTTTGGATTTGAATTTATCTTATTTTACATTGCTTTACTTCCACTATTGGCTAATCGCTACCTTGTGAATTAATGATGAAAGTGATGTTGGGGCACTCACAAAGAAAATAGCCATATGATGACCGGGGCTCGAACCGGGAACCTTCAGCGGGGCCACCCTGATGGCATAGTGGTAACGTCTTCACCTTGTAATCAAGAGGTATCTGGTTCGATACCTTTTGGAGGCACATAGTGACTCGAATCCAAATTTAAATGGTAGGTCCAATCCCGATTAGCCTATCTGTGAATAAAGTGTACTTAAAACTTAAAAAAAGCATAACCTGAACCTTCTGCGATGAGGTCGTGAGTCGAGCACCCAACACACTCAGCCCCTGAGGCGACTTGGTAAACTTTTATGCCACGGAGTTACAAAATTGCCCTGTTGACGTGCTATAAATTTCTCCTACGAGTTGAAATTATTAACAATTCCCAATTAACAACGGTTTGCGACACTTGAATTCCAATAAGATGAGAGTAAAGTCTATTGAAAGGAAGTTCTAAGTGCATGTATCTTTATATGATAATTGTTGAATTGAATCCTTTAAGGAAATCACTATCGAGGGAATCTCTATTGGAGAAAATACTGTTGGTTTAATTTGAAGTGCCGTTTTGTGTTACTTTCTTCTTGTTGTGCGTGTGTGTGGGTTTGAGATATTACTAACTGCAGTGATACAACGAAAGTTTCAAGAAGTTATTAATGGTAACACTGTTAAGCCTTGTTTCCATGTTAATAAAACATTAAAATGCTGGCCAAGGCAAACTTTTATAGTATGAAAAATATACATAAAAACGTAACGTTTCCACCCTCTAACAGGGTCTTCTTCAGACGAAACTTCATAATAAATTGATGAATGTTACAAAACATTATTTTATATATACACTCCCAGACAGGGTCCATACACAAAACAACAGGAAGGCACCAGTCCTTACCTTAGAACATTTCATTTCAGGAATTCCTGAGTGTGGAATCTCCTGACAGGTAATTGACAGGTACAAGAGTCTGGCCTTATCAATACCTCCACTAATGGACCTAAACAGATTCCTTATCTCCTGGACTCCTTCCTTCCTCTTTTCTTTCTTTGTTTTTCTTCCTTCCTTCTTCTTTTCTCTCATCCTTTCCACTCTTTCTAGAACTCCTTTCCATTCTTTGTTAATTTTCAGCCCCCCATTCCAGTTCAATATTTCTTCTTCTCCTTTTTTTCTCTATTTCCTTGGCTTCTATCCACTTCCTTACTATTCCTCTCTTCTCCCTCCCTATCCTCCTAGCCTTCTCCCATTCTAAGAAAAGGAGAGCAAAATAGAGAGCCTATGGGAGCAACTAGAAAAGAATGGGTACAAAAAGGAAGACAGACTTGACGTAAACAGAAGAAGAAGGATGAAAAAAGATAAAGAAACAGGAGAGGGGGGAAGAGAAAGAAAAAGAGAGGTGGCTTGTTATAAGGAGTATGGGGAAAGCCACAGAGAAGAACTTCAACCCCGGGGTGTATGGGGTAAGTTTTTCGGAAGGCATCCAAATGTCAACTTATTTTCAACATTGCATGCTTGTGGCGATGAGGATCTAGCATCTGCATCCACAGTCAGTATAATCTTCTGTAAGATTGTTGCCTTGTGCTTTGTTCTTATTCTTCTGACTGAGTGCTCCTAAAGAACCTAAATTTGTACCATAGGTGTGGCGATTTTATGCCCTAGATATTTTATGGCTTGTAATGTTAGTAAAGATTTTTCTTCACTTAATGAATTCTATCATGAAAGTTTTTTCTAATTAAACATACCTGTCCTTCATATCGTTACTTACAAGGAGTTTGTCTATATATAAAGAGATAGGTGCAAATAACTTAAGTGCTGAGTCACCAATCATTTTAATTTCAATTAGACCAACCATTACAATCAATAATCGTTGAAGTAACAGCAATTGAAAGGTTGCCAATTTCCATATTGCATTATTGATTGATTGACTTTGATTGATTTTGCTGGTTTAAGTCCACTTTGTGCACAGTAAGGCTAATCGGGACTGGACCTACAGTTTAAAGTGGAATTCGAACCACTATGTGCCTCCACCGGGTATCGAACCCGGGACCCCTTAATTTCAAGGCAACAACGCTACCACTGCGCCATCGAGGAGGCCCTCCATATTGGATTATAATCATATTCTTACCACGCTTGTAGTGCCGTATGATCTTGAACAGGAAGATAGCATACTCCACTGAATTATCACAAATCGCAGTTTTTATTCCACCTAATCCGCCATCTTACCGTCATGTTATTACTGGGTTATGTTGGAGACAGGGCCGGCTCTACCGTACGTGCTACACGTGCATTTGCACGGGGTGCCAAGCTCAAGGGGGCGGCAAAATGTATAAAACATTGAAGCTGCATTATTTGAGGCAGTTTGGTCTTCTTGGGGCGGAGAAAATTCAATTTAAATCAATTTGCATATGCAGTATAAAGCAGAAACGGATAAGAAAAGCAAAGGGTAACTGCGAAAGAAAGCGGTGCCGCAGCTATTATTGTTTTGTCTATGAAAATTGTAAGCAACGTCTACTGTGCGTGTGCGGTGCCAAGTTACAACGCTATCTATTGTTTGATCTCGCGGCAGTCTGGGAGTCCTCCACCACCGCCCCCTGTTATCGAGGTTTGAGTTAAACTGACGTGTCGCATTCGGTAGTCGGAAATAGAGCTGCATTGTTCTTTGGCGTGTTGATCGCGAAAGGTGGTGATGATGGGTATTGCCGAATTTCGCAAGACGCAATAGTAAGTTTTTGTCGTTGCTGGTTGCACCTCATTTACGATCTTGACTGTGTAACGATAGTGCAGTTAGTGTATGTCGTGTGTGAGAACGCTCGCGCATTTGAGTGTGACAATGTATTGAGAGACTTGTGTATTTGTGCTGTCATTAAAACAACTGGTTTGTCAAGTCGACGTAAGAAATTTAAAAATTATTTGTTGCATTTGTAATTGTAAACTAAGGTATGTCTGATAAAAGGAAAAAACTCTCGGGTGCTGAATATTGTAAACACAACGATAAAAAGAGCGCAATATAGAAAAACAAAGTGGAGCTTTGCACAAATATCTGAAACTTGAGGCAAGCGATGTAGTGAAAGTCGAAGAATTCAAAACCGGTGATTCTGATGATAATGGTGTATTTCAGCAAAAAAGTGAAACAGAATCTTCCTTTGTCGGTGCTCAGGATGTAGTGGAACTGTATGAAGAATATACACATCCATCAGATTGGAATCCACATTTGAGTGACGCCGAAAGAGTGGAGATTGTTAAAAAATTTAGACTATGGTTCTGTTATTCGCGACTTTGCAAATAGAAAAGCTAGAAAAGTTCATTTGTAAGCTTTCCAAGTTAAGGGGGGAAAAGGTACAAAGTGAATAGTGTAATCATGAAGAAATCGTGGTTTACGAGGCGTACATAATTGCACATACATAGTTTATTTTAAATAGTGATGAAGTGAAGATATGTTACTTCGTGTACAACGTTCTGGAAAATGTACATAATTATGTACAGTATAAATAGTCATGAAGAAATAGTGAAAAGAAAAACAAAAACAGGAGAGCTTAGTTGTTCATACATTACGTTCTCTTTGTACGTATTTTGGGGTGGGGGCGGCATGAAGTAAAATTGCACGGGGCGGCAAAATTCCTAGGGCCGGGGCTGGTTGAAGAAGGAACGCAGTAGGAGAACAATAGTTCATGTGGAAACGACTATCAAGGCGCCGCCTGGACGCCCGTACGTAGCCTGTCATTGATCGACTGTTTCCGTTAGGCGAAGCAAGCAACTCTAATATATGATATGTCCAAAACAGGCAGGAATATGGAAGTTTATATGGAAATGCATACATCACGACATATTTGCAACACGAACATAGTACTAACAACATAATCGTAACAGTGTGGATACCGGCTTTTATAAAGCAGGGAATGGAAAATCAGAGAAGTGTGCCCTTTAGTTGAAGTGTTGCGAAAGCACCTTCAAAAAACGTTAAAGCTGCTCTGTAGAAAATGACGGAAGTTGCAACTTTGACAACATATCAAAAACCTTGTTCGCGTGAAGAACCACCATAAAATCGGCAAGAAACTCCCGAAATGACTTTTATTATGGCTGATCCTTCATGCTTGAATGAAGAACTGCACAAACTCGCGGACGAGTCAGCATCGGAATGTATTCTTGAAGCTAACTCCAACATTCCGGCCACCTATAGAGGATGCGATTGGGTAAACAAAAACAGATCGAACATCCCATCGATTATCGAAAGCACTTCTGGTTCTAATGCTGAGAGAAGCTTCGAAGGAATATCTTTCCTCGTAGAAGTTGCCTTGTGACCTCAAAATGACGTCGGCTTACGTCACGGGTTGCGAAAATTCTTGAGTGGACAGAAGCGAGGAATGCAATGAAGAGAAAGAGAAATTGCACTTCCTAGAATCCACCCCTCCCCCTTTTGCCCCTTTTAAAAAAACTGTTATCATGACGAATCTGTCAAAATAAACATATCTATCAGATCTGGAATCCGAAAAGGTACAACGGATGCAAATGTACAGTCACCGGCAATAATAATGGGACACCTGTATCCTGAAATACTGGCTTCCCTGCAGTGTGTTGCCTAACCAGAACTTCCTATTGAAAAGTTATTATTAAAATCGGCTCATCGCCATACAGTTAGGCAACACACATAACGCAATGCAGGGAAGCCAGGATTTAAGGATTTAGGTATCCCATTTTTATTGCCGGTGACTGTACGTACAAAATAATAGAAACTTATTTCTTTAGATGACTTTAAAACTACCCATTGCCTCGCTTACCGAACACGTTGAGTGTTCGCCTCGGGATCGCGCCACCTAACGTTCGCAGATGGATAATCTGTTTGGGCATGAGCGTTACATTTGAGTGTCCTTTCATCAAGTTCGTGCATTCATCCTCATTATCATTATGATTAGCCTAAATAGGCGGAAACACAAACTCAAATTTGAAAAATGTCAATACGAAAACGCGAAAGAAAAATCCGTCGTTTACCATATATTACATACGAGAACCACACACTAGTGTTGCCCATGGGACGAGACGGGACAGGCTTTTAAAAATTAAAGACGAGACGAGATTGATCATGTGTCCCGAGACAAACGAATATTTTCGAGACGAGACAGCATTTCACAGCATTTCCACGAGACGAGACTTTGGCCAAAGTCTCGTCTCGTGGGCAACACTACCACACACACATACAGATAGAACTCAAAAAGCATTAAATAAAGGTTGATGCATGTATTGGCAGGTTTACACGTCTAATTTGGGTTTTTGTGAAACGATAGTGCTTGATCTTCCCAACTCATGCATTTTAACGCATCTCACGGAACAACAGCTGATAGAAGTGCCCTTTATGCATTTCTGTCAGTGGCGTGCCCGGGGGGTATGAATCCCACCAACTCCACATTGGGCACGCCACTGATCTCTGTGTGTATTCTGATGCACCAAAAGTACATCATTCACAGTTTATGGACTACATTGCTTTACTGCAGTCAACCATATGTGTTTCAATTGACACGTGTTGGGTTCTGTGTGTACACTCTTCTCCCACTGTTCGTGCGTTTCCTATTCTTATTTTGTGTTTTTGCATTTTGTATTATTATCACTTCACTTTGCTTTATTACCTCCGTTGCTGATTAGAAGTGTTTTTTTTAAAAGTCCACTTTATGCACAGACATAGTGCCCCCCCCCCCCCTTAAGATTTCTGGAAAGAGTTAATGTAATTCGAATGGTGAAATTGTAGAGCTATTTTATAACAAAAAGTATTGTAAGTTACAGCAACTATTATTATTGTTATTTGAAGTAGGGTTACATTTAAGCCTACAATCTATTTTACTATGATTATCTAACTACAAGCAGCAGCTTCTTGTCCTACATGAAGTAATGTTAAGTATACAGTTATGGAAATTCTATCTAGAACACAGAATATGGAAATTACAAATGTATGCAATTTAAAAAAAACAACATAAATATTAGTAGTAGTAATAGTAACGTAATAATAATAATAATAATAATAATAACAAAATAAAAACAATAATAGCAGTAAAATAATATTAATAATAGTAATAATAATAATAATAATAATAACAATAAAAGTTTCAATGACTCTGCTCCCCTGAGAAAAATTCCTGCTGGCGCTCTTGTGCACAAATAGGTTAAACAGAAGTGGACCTTCGTTGTATCCGAACCACTATGTGCCTTCACCTGGTATCGAACCCTGGACCCATTGATTACAAGGGGACGACGTTAACACCACGTCGGGGAGGCCGGATTAGGATGAATGACGAAGCGATGATATAGATGAAGGAACAAACACCAATGAAACCTCCAAGACTTACTCGGGATTCGAACCTATTCCTCAAATCATTCGAGGTATTCAAGGAGTAAAAATGCACTATCTCATGTAGGTGTAAGCGCCAGTATTATTATTAATAAAAAGGAAATCAACGTTCACAAAGCAGGATATTATCTCTACGTGCAGCTGGTAGTTCTCAAGAGGATTACTCTGTCTCTTGCATGAAGAAGCTTGAAGCTAACTTCAACACACATATTAAAGAGGACATTTACAAACGTGAAGAATGACGTTGCTACACAGAGTAAGGCTCACATCACCAACTTAGAATGGTAGAGAATCACGTGACACAAAGGGTGCGTGCTAATTGTCAATATTATAGAACATAATTGTTATCTTTTCCTACTCGTATTCATTGGTCTTGTCCTTCGTCGGTCGAGAATGGGTATTATTAATGCGATTGTGATAAGTCTCTCTCATAAGTGTAGTGGTTAACGTTTTCGCCTTGTAGTGAAGTTACCTCTGGTTCGATTATCGACATAAGCACCTTGTACAGTGGTTCAGTTTTTGATAATCAAAAAAACTTAAACTATTATTTTGCATGAAATTTGGCCGAAAGATGGCCAGTTTTGTCTAAAAAATAAACAAGTGCGAGAAAATCTTATTTTAAGAAGTAGAAAATAATTAAAGTTGCATAATCACATTTCCCTATACCTTAGACAAAATCAGATTCACAATTATCTTATAAGATTATATTTGTTTATATTCCTATGTAATATTAATAACAGTACGTCCACACATGCCTCAGTGGCCCAGCTTGGGCTTGGAAGTTCCTTTGAAGGTATCCCACCAATTTCATGTATTTCATTCTCATTGTCGCGATTACCCACAAGTGGCATAGAAAGGTCGCAAAATGAGAATAGCACAAATAATAACTCCACTTCGGACCTGCTTGGAGGAATACATCTGTATTCCAATGAATTTTAATGTAATTATGGTATTAGCTATACAAATAGAGGTAACATTTCAGACACAGACGAGTTATTAGATTAACATTTCCTTAGGTTTTGCTGTTTCTCATAATAAGTGAATGCATCGAAAATCCCAACCATTTAATTCTTATTTTTAAACTTTACCGGTTCATTTCTTCACGCGATGTTAAATTAACGGTAAAAAATCGTGATGTTAAATAACAGCTAAAAATGTACCTACAGTGTGTGTCAAATTACGAACAAATCGTTCAATTTCCTTATCCGTTTTAAATAAGGGAGAAGTCTACCGCTAACTCCAGTTTTATGTGCGTACTGGTACATGGTAAGTTTGTGGGCAATTAAGGAAAAATAAGATAGCAACATCTTTATGTGAGTGCATCTACTGTAAAAAAAATATCATCAACTATGCATTCTCAAGGAAGTATATTCTACTGAAGATTTTATTGATGGTTTTGATGTTTAAGTTTTATTTTTTCGGTTCAATTCCGGCCACGATTACCAGCAAAAAGAAAATAGGCTTAACTTCACATTTCTCCGGTACATGCGTAAAGATTGTCAGGAGGATAGCAAAAACCATAAGCGGACAGAGTCTGGCATTTGTCTTCATTATAATACTAGTGAATGTCTGTATTAGAGTTGAAAATGGAATGTGAGAATTAGCATCACTAGATTCACTGAAATCCATGACACACTCCAACATTTCACGTATTGTTTCTTCAATTGTAATAACAATAATCCACGCAATTTATGGACATGCATTAACTGGCAACTGTGCTGACACCTACACCACAGGAGGTTTGCCCTGTTACAGTTCCTGCCACTGGATGGTCTGTCGACTGCTGGAAGACTTTGAATACGTGGTTGCCACATTCACAGCGGAGGGGAGAGGAAGGCAAACAAAAAGCAGATAGCAGGTATTTTAGATGTCGAGCGGAAATGAACTTGAAGAACTCATTGATATTTGTTTGCCCTTTGGTGTTCACTTGTGCAGGAGCACGGTCACTTTCTATTTTTGCAACATACATACATTTGACAACAGACGAAATACTATTTAGTAGTGGGTGGGAACTATAGTTAGAAAAATGACGAAGCCTACATGTTTTGGGCTTGGCTTCAAGACTAATAGTCTGAGCTCCAAACTACAGGGTTATTCAAAATGATGGATACACTTTCATTCATGTATATTTCCTTGAATATACATTACATATTAATAATATACATACAAGAGAGAGAGGAAAGTCTAAAGTTTACAATCTTACAATAGAGGTTACAGATGTTCAATATGGCCGCCGCCTGCTGCTCAGCAAACATCTAAGCGGTAGCCGAACTCATCCCACACACGAAGAAACATCTCTTGTGTAACTGAGTTCACTGCAGCTGTGATACGGTTCTGCAGGTTGGCCAGAGTTTGTGGTAGAGGTGGTACGTACACGGCTTGTTTGATATACCCCCACAGGAAAAAGTCACATGGTGTGAGATCAGGAGATCTCGGTAGCCACGACAGAAGAGCCAGGTCTTCATTTCCTATGCGACATATCCATCGGCGAGGAAGGGCTTCATTGAGAAACGGCGTCTCAAAACTCGCCATACAGTTGCTTGAGATATTCC
Organism: Lepisma saccharinum; assembly: GCF_977018435.1. NCBI lineage: Eukaryota > Metazoa > Arthropoda > Insecta > Zygentoma > Lepismatidae > Lepisma > Lepisma saccharinum. The sequence goes on from NC_139230.1 coordinate 67,874,879, forward strand.
AAGTTCTTTGCTAGCTGCATTAGTTGACTTTCTAGGACTGGGCACAAAACTGCCTTCAATTCGTCTCACATCCTCCTCTGACACACGCGGTCGGCCCGTGCTTTATCCTTTGCAGAGACATCCAGTTTGCTGAAATTGGTTAAACCAACGGCATATGCTCCTCCTTATTGGTGGTTCTATGCCGAATCGAAGACGGAATGCTCGCTGCATTGCTGTTGCCGATTCAGTTTTACCCAACTCAAGAATGCAGCAAACCTTGTGCTGCACGGTGGCCATCTTACTCGGAACTGAACTGAAGGGTCCATGGTGGCACGGGCATGCGCACTCGAGTGGTTGGTTACGCAACTGCGCTCTAGCGGTAGTATGCGAAACTTTAGACCTTCCCCTCTCTCTTGTATGTATATTATTCATATTCAATGTATATTCAAGGAAATGTACATGAATGAAAGTGTATCCATCATTTTGAATAACCCTGTATAATTGTTATTGCCTGCACAACACACCCGCAGTTCTCGAACGTCCTTATGCGACAGCAAAAAGTCAAGGACAATTTTAATACAATTTAATTCAATTCAGTACCTCCAGACAATGATGTAGAGGGTTGGGGGCGCAGAGAGGGTATGATACTGCCCCCAGGTGATACTGACAAGGAAGTCTGGCAGTCAACCTGTTAACACATATATTTATGGACAATGTGGAGTGAAGCTAAACTAACATAAGGCACCGGAAAAGTAATACCACTAATTTATAGAATTGCTAGAAACAAACCCCCGAAGATCTAAGTTTTACCAATTCCACACGTAATGGAGAAACCAATATTTTTATTCCACTAGATTACATATATATATATATATATATATATATATATATATATATATATATGTAGGTATATAGGATGTATAGGTATAGTAGGAAAATTGAGTTTCAACTGCGATGCACTGCTTCAAATAATGGCTCCATTTCTATTATTTGTCGCCTATACACTCGATCTTAACCTTACTTCCAATCTTGTCTAAGCAAGAAGTGACACGTGCCCATCTTTCAAGACACCAATGGTGCCAATTGTTGTAAGGAGGGCACCTACGAAATTGTTCAGTGGCTTATTTCCTTTGATTTTGCACAATTTTGACAACTATTTTCTGCAGCGATATCAATGAGGCACATTTGTGTGGTAATGATGAGACCATGGCTCCAAGCTATGATCTCCTGTTCCCCTCTTACGTCGTTGCATTGTAATCAACGTGTCTCGGATTCGATACCTGATGGAGGCACGTAGTGGTTCGGATTCTATTTAAAATGTAAGTCCATTGCCTATTAGCCTATCGTGCATGAAGTGGACTTACAAACTCGAATTCTGCCCCCCCCCCTCTCTCCTCGGAACAGGCTGAGGAAATGGTTGAAGGTTTTTGATCTCTTCTCAAGGAAAAAAAAACTTTCTTTATCTGTGGTGTGGGTATGATTCCTATTAAATTCATATCACATTCAAAGAAATTCAAGAAAATCTACAAGGTTTAAACGACAAAACCTTGACAAGAAATAAAACCTGAAGCTGCATATGTATGTTATACACGTATAACATGAAACTATACTCTATCCTCGGAAATTTGTGGAGCAAGGCCGCGCATAGCGACAGAGAAGGGGGAGGGGGAATCGAGTGGACAGAGCGGAGCAGTACACGCTGCTGAGAAGGATGGCAACCGCAGTCGCTTCCCCCCCCCCCCTCCACGAAATACCGCTTCCTCTCACGTGTTAATTGGTGGACCCGTCTCGCTTCACTACTTACGCAGAGACTTGTTTCTGTTCGCTTGCTCCAGATACCCGGGACAGAGTATACGTCCATGCTGTGTTCCCAAGTAATTATAGTGTAAAAGTGTTTTCACCACAATTACCATAGGGCAGGGATAAATCTCGAGCTCCCTCACAGCTGAACGGTTAGCGCTAGTGCTCTCGCCTCAGGAATGAGCGGTCATATGTTTAATCTTCAGCAGGAGCTACAACATACCGATGTTAACCCAGCATTGTAAACACTCTGGGAACTACTTATATGGAAGCAGTGGCGGAGTGGTTAGCACAACGCACTATGTCGCCAGGAGTCCAGGGTTCGAATCTCGGTCTGGCATGGGTGTTCTTTGTGAGTGTCCCTTCATCAATTTCATCATATCATCACTCATTCTCATCTTTCCGATTAGTCAAAAGTAGCAGAAATGCATCGTAGAATAAACCAAATCAATCAACCAATCAATCAATCGAAAGCAGTGTGTTCTAGTCTAGAAAGCCAGATAACAGTGGCGATGGATGTCGATTTGCTGGCCAATGAAAATCCGCCTGGTAGGCCTTAGCTCTCAAGGAGCTGTTGTACTAAAGCGTCAAGTTTAGTCTGAAGATAATCAGGTGACTTATTTACTTGGTAATAGGAGATTGAAAAACTTAACATCTTGAAGTGAAGACCGTGGACGATGATGTTAAGTAGCTACAATCATCAGTATGCATGGTTTGTTTGAGATTCGATCTACTGACCCCTGGTTACCCACGTTAACCACTAAACCAACGAGGTTAACCCTGAAAGAAGTTGGCATCCTGCCTCTCGACCGTTTGAAATCGTGTCCCAAAGTCATAAATAGGAGGAGGAGTTAAAAATCGTTCCGGCTTGGTCGCGGCGAATTCCTTAATGAGCCTAAATTTTGTAATCAACCCATTAAATACGTACGTATATTGTGATACTTAGCGAGCATGATGAAAGTAAAGCTATGAACTATATGCCTTGATGAGCTGGTAATGAATGCAGTTTCTTGTGAATTTCTTGGTTATTTTCCGTTCTTAGCTACAAAGTGATATGGTGTGTGGGTTGCGTACTTGTTTGGGGATACCATTTCAGTTCTGTGAACTTGGCTCGTATTTAAAATTATTATTGCATGATGCTCTAATGCGTGACCATGTTCCGTTGCTATATATTTTTGTAACATTAATTACACGGTAAATTGTCCGTGTACAAGAGGGATCAAGTACAGAAATCAGATAATTTTTCTTGATAAAATCGCGACGATGAGGATGAATGCGAAATGATAATTGGACAAACACAATGATTCACCTTGCCTTACTCAGGGTTCGAACCTGGGACATCTGTCATCGTAGCACTCCGACACGAAGTCTGGCCCTTTTGTGGTAGACGAGGCTGTATTTTACCATCTCTTGACGTATCAGGCGATTTTTTAAAAAAGGACCTGGGCCAAGAGAGAGGGTGCCCCCTCCCCTCTGTAGGTACGCCACTGGATGTACCTTACTATTACCTGGATTCACTTGTGTTATGAAAAAACGTATGCTTAAATGCATTTCATGCTATGGATGCAAAATCATGTTTCCTGGTACACGAGTAAGGCAAAGGCTTCTTGATCATCAATCCTTCGGATTATCATACATCTTCATCTTCATGATTAACACAGGAAGTATAAAAGAGGAGTAGAATAATACAAATTTGGGCTAATCGGGACTGGGTCTACAGTTGAAAGTGGGATCGAAACAATATGTGCCTCCAGCGGGTATCGAACACAAGACCCCTTGATTACAAGACGATGACGTTACTACTACGCCCTTGGAAGAGACCTTCACATTCGATCAAGTTAATTCCCACCGTGACATATGGATTGGAGATATGCTAGTTGTGTTTGTATTTTTTTTCCTTTTCATTTTGTGTCATTTTTCTGCCACTTTTGGCTTAAACCGACGATGAGAATGCATGGTGATTAGACGTAATTGGCGTTAGGACTCAAACCAGGGACCGCCGCACTCGATCACCAAGTAAAATGTGTTTGTTCTACAATCGTGTTCGCTCTCTGGCTTTGTGTACGAAATAAGTTAGATAAATTTTTAAGTTTACTTCGTAATTAATGTTTGTGTTGAGCCAATTATCAGTTTCCAGGTTTTGACACTAGTAGTCGTGTTTAATGAAGAAGTCAAGAACTAAGACAAGCGAGTACTTTTACTGTGCATCGAAAATACAGTGCGTCGCTTGGAATCGAAACGTACAGAACATACTAATTACACGTCCAGGAAGGGGTGGAGAAAATATGATTCAAGATCCAGCCCTACGATAAAGTTCTCGAATTGAAGACAAAGTTAAGTGGAATTCTCTTCCAAGTGAATGCTAATTCTATATTTTGGTCTTCAGGTTATTTAAGTAGAAGGTATTGAATTGTTCTGAAAAATTTCGTGAAGTTACTGTTACAATGGTAGCAACATTGCCAGCAAAATGTTAGAAAGGAGGCAGAAGAGGTATGGTCACATTAACAATACATATTTGAAGTACAAGTTCGTATTTGTATTTCTGTTACTTGTCATTGTTTCTCAGCCACTTTTGCTAATCGCAACGATGAGGATGAATTGAGGACTAAAAGTGGTAAACGTTGTAAGTGCCAAAAGCGAAAGTGTTGGGAAATCGCATCGTTCAGCACATCAGCCCGTAAGAACGTTCACACTAGCGACCTCTTTACATGCCCTTTGAACTTCTTAGAGGGCTACCAGCCACTTTTCACGTTTACCACATTATGAAGCATGGCACATCTCACAGTTTAACGTTAGAAACGGTGTTTGAATTATTGTGGCACTTACAGCGTTTACCAATTTTAGTCTTCAATTATGATAAACTGAAATAGATGAAGGAACACTCACGAATAACACTTATGCGCAGGCCGGGACTCTAACCTCGGAACTTCAGTGGAGAGATCGAAAAGTCGACCACTTTATGTGCTCAGCTACTGAGCCTGCAGTTTTAGTTCGTATAATTACTACTTTCTTCTTGTCTGTTTTGGGGAGACGACTGCTTGACTAGGAAGACATCCCTTCTCCTATTTGAAATCATTAGAGCTCATGTTGGTTATTTTATCAGTAGGGGTTCATCCCCGGCCGGTTCAAATCCGGGAACTTTTCTAACGGTGGAAGCGGCCCCGGCGCCCACCCAGCGTCGAATAACATGGGTACCTGGGGGAAACCCTGGGGGGTAAAGGCGGTCAGGGGCGTGATGCTGATCACATCACCCCCACTCACGACCGGATCAAGAAAGTGTGGGGCGTTACCCCCACACCCCCTATACGCCTTCATGGCGTGGTGCTTTGCACAGGGAAACACTTTACCTTTACCTTTAGGGGTTCATTTAACCTTTCACTTGTGGAGGGAAAAAATATTGCGCTACGCCGCTTAGAAATATTTGCACGTGTGTGTTAGCCTATGCATGCTCTATTTAACATAACAAGTTGGCGTTTCGCTGGACTCTGACACTCCCAGATCAGCCTGAGTGAAACTAGTAAAAGTTTCTCTGTGCACTTAGTAAATTGCTATTAATAGTCGAAAGTTTATTTGTTTACGCTAATGGTTATTTTGACCACAGTGAACGGAATGTGTAGAGACTATAACAGCCTGCAAAAAATCTTCTTCAATTTAAAATTTTCTCACTTTTACAGCAATATGTGTTTTATGAAAAATTACACTTTCCAAGTGAACCAGTAGCTCTTATATTGGTAAACAAGAAATCAATCTAAACGATTGCAGATAGTTCAATGTTTAGAACAAATAATCAAGTTTAATATCACGAAACGAGATGAGAAGCAAACTGACACATTATTCCGGTTAGTAAAAATGAATGGTAACAAAGAAGTTCAAGAGATAAAAAAGTATATGTACTAAATATTTATGATAGCTTCAATTTTGTTTAACCCTCATCATGTCGTGCTTACGTACTTCTGTGGTGGAGACATTGCTTTAGTAGTGGAGTCTTTGTCGATGTTTCCTGTACTGAGTTTCCAATTTGTATGTAGGGCTTTGTGCAAAATTATTCAGTAGTATGCCAGTGCTATGCTTAGAAGCGAAAACATCAAAAGCATACTTCATACAATCGTAAATTAATGGAATAAATAGGACATCAGATTGGGATAAATTTCAAAGAGGTGCGTGTGTAGTCTCTTAGGTCATTATTTCACGTCTGTCCTGTTTGTTTTTCTTTGTTTCTCCGCTTCGAAAGTGATTAAAATCAGCAAAAGTAGTAGAGAAATTCTGCTGCCAATAATAACCCGTTCTCCTCGACCTCGTGCCAGTGATCAGAATAAAAATAAATTCCTCATTCCTACCGAAAAAAAACACAGTATTAAAACCAACCACAGAAGAAACTATGCGTGCGGAAGACTTGTTTACGCGCGTTGTTCCACAAATACACCCAAAACTTTTCGTTAAAGCAGCCGCTCCGGGCATATGTCCGATTTGACTAGTGGTTCAACCGGCTCTCATTATAATGAATTACAGGACACTCTGCTTCATGTACAATCCTCGGAACAAATGTGGAAGCGTGATGTAGTAGGTTTGTTGTTGCCGACAAGAACAATAGACGCTGTAACCTTCGTAATTGTCGCTTGATTAATCAACTAGTGCCTTTGGGTTTAGTATCTTCATCTGATGTCTATTAAGAAGCGTTCGGGGGGGGGGGGAGCATTCTTTTTGCCTCTTTTTGGTTGACTTTTTGCTTCGAGCGCAAGAAGAAAAAGCGTAAGACCAGGGGAAAGAGGGAAGGGAGAGGTGAAGGGGAGGAAGAAATAATGCATTATGATCGCTGAACTTCACAACATAACGTAATCAGATCAGTGACTCAAAAGCTCAGATAAAACGAGCAGTTAGTACTTCAAGCACTGGGTTGATGAATATTCATGAGGAGATTGCAATCGTCTGCTTTGGAATCAAGGCTTCCTTTTTGGTCTTTCTTTCTTTTTTTTTTAGTTTCTGGAGTTGTTCTCGATGCACTCTGGAGTTAATGTGAGGCAACACGGCGCGAGTACCTTTTGTACAAAAGCTTCCATCTGCAGAGATCTCGCGCCTGAAGATTAAGTACGAACTAAAAATTGTCTACAAGACTTCGGAACAGTTGGAATGCATATCTCCCCTCCATTCTTATTCCTTGAAGCTATCTGGTATCTGCATTTGTGTACAGCGACTCCAATTTGTGAGTTTAATTAAGAATTGTTACCGACTGCGAAATGGAAGCATTTTTCCCCCTTCGATTTTTATCACACACATCAGTGTACTACGATTAAGAAACACTCGTTTACACCAAAATCTCCCACTGCAGGAGTTCAGTGACACACTGGAGTGTAATTATTTTTGTGTTCATTAGAGAGAGAAAGATCACGAGATATATCACGCAAATGATTGATGAGACACTTTGAACAATGTGAAGAAGAATCAGCATTCTCTTCCTGATCGCAAACCGACTACTGCTGTTTGCAAATAAAACTATGACTAAACAAATTATATTTATTCATGAACTCCAAAGCAGATTACGCAGCCTTGACGAATTTAAATGTGAGAGCACCTGTTTGAGCATTTGATAAGTTTTATGGTCTAGAGTAACTAATTTATATCAGGGCGAAATGTGATGTGTTTCATCATCAATTATGGACAAACATGAAGCTGTAAAGGAGCACTGACCAAATTATAGACCCTAACGAATTGAGATATTCAGAATTCATGTGCAGACTCATGGTTTTCAAGCTCTATACATCAACCTGTCAGCAAAGTAAGTGATACCGTATAGCCAATAAGTGGATACATTTTTTGAATAAAAAAGTTATAAAAGTCCAGAAAATAACTTGGCATATAATCTCGAATAAAGAATAAAATCACTTAAATTCGAATCATATTATGACACCTTATTGTTAATAGCTGTTTTTATTATTTATACACCGGAAAAATATAGATTATTACTTAATATGAGAATATTCAGAATGTTTTTTTTCAAGTTGGTCTCTTGTGTGACAAGTTTAAATGCATTTGGCACATCATTTTGCGCAATACATGTGCATTAGGGTTATGGCAAAAAAAAAAATTAGCCTGTAGTAGAAATCAATGAACTTTATAATACAGAATCAGAAAATAACAATTATTTCGTTCAATTCATAAAAAATGTTCCGCACCAACGACAATGAAAATTCTCAAATTTAAGTACATTCAGCACAGTCAAAATGTATTGGTTGAAATAAGCTTCAGATTCAAATATTTATGTTTTGCATTTCTGGTACAGTTCTTCCATTAATTTCACCCCTCGTTCGGCACAAATATTCGTCCGTGGTATATCTTTCCAGTGACACTTCATGGCTGCAGAGCAATTTTGTGTTGTGTCACATACGATCATTTTGATGTTCTTCCATGCATCAAATTCATTCAGCAAACTTTGCAGTGCATTAAAAATATCCTGTGATGATCTGATTTCACATTTTACTATACCTAATTTCAATTCTCTAAGTGAACTCTTCAAGATTACCACTTGATATTCGTGATTTGCAATTCGCTTACCGTCGAAATGAAGGAGGCAGAAATGTTTCTCTTCTTGCAAAATAGATTTTATTTTACGCTTCGCATCTTCGCCACTTCTTATAACAGCTCGCCAAACACCTGACTGTGATGGTGTTGGAACACTGATTCCATCTTCGCCTAGACTGGAGCACACTACAGCAGCTTTATTAATTGAAAGAGGTTTTTTTGACACCAACTTAGCTGCATATGATGTTGAAAAACGCACGACTCGTTTTCTTTTGTCATTTTCATTTTCTTCTGATACATATGCTGTGTCAGAAAATTTCATCACTACTTACTTCTGCTGATGATGTGTCGTCTACATCAGTGGCAAAGACAGCGTTTAGTTCAGATTGTGAAGCCGATTTTCGCACTGGCGTAGAGGAATGGATGGACGATTGTGGAGCAACTATGCTTGTTACATATCCAATTTTACCTTGTGATTTAACTTGCAACTTGTATAGTTCTTTATCTTCTTGGCACAGCCAATGTCAGTCTGTTTTCGTTATGTCAAATATATTTTCTATTTCAACTTGAAATGAATCCTTTTTCCTCATTTTTATCATTCTCTTCAATCAATTTAACTACATTTGACATAACTGCTTGTTTTGATAAAATTGGAAAGCTAAATTTTTTCCAGAGAACAGTAAGCTCACTAGTTATCATAGCCATTCTTTCTTTCTTATCTTTCGCTGTTTCCAGAAGTGTATGATAGCGACCAATAATGTCTTTCTTTCGCGGAAGTCTAGTAAAAGAACTATGTGTTTCAATTATAGGTACATCTCGTCTTTTTGTTGCATCAATAGCTACATTCTGTGTCCACGATTCCGCATTTTTCTTAATTGCTTCACTTGATTTATAATATGCCATTATAATACTAATATTGAACTACCAAACATGAAAATAGAGAAAATATACACAATTAGTTACTTAATAAATAATCATTTAATAATTACTACATTAATTTACTAATTATTACATTAATAATGCCCTTTTCAAATGTTGTTCGTGGTATTTTCCAAAAGAGCCCCAGAAATAGTTATTTTTGATAATGTAGGGTTATAAAAATATTAAATTTATTGTGAAGCTCTTACCGAAGAATCCTCGTTGTTTGAACCCACCAACAGTCACACACACTGTGTAATTAGCATTATCTATAACTACATACAGAGACAAATACACGTTTCATTTTAAATAATGTTTTACTAAAAATGTAAACACATTTTATTAGTCATTTTATCGTGAGCGATATTATAAGGATCTACTTTTTTAGTAGTTACAGGCTACAGTACCGTACATACAGTTCTTGTGACACACACTGAAACTGAAACGGGTTGGTGCGGGAAGTTTTTTTAGGGCCACCTGTAATAATTATTTTTTAGTAATCAGGTCACAAAAGCTCATAATTTGCGACCACAGGAGATACAAAATTTTGAAAAATTTTTTTTAGTCATAACCCTAATGTGCATACATACATATGCGTTTATGTATGTGTATATATACGTGTGTATGCATGTTTAATTTTTTTGATTTGAAGGATTTTACTTTGTTTAAACTCTGAAAAGTTTTGTGTATAGTCACCAATATTTTGAAGAAAAAAAATAGATGTATGCGTTATTTTGGGCTTGGCTTTCTCAGGCCTTGCTTGTCATTCTACGTTTCTCTTATTATTATTTTTAATATTTTGATCTTGTAAGTGTCAAAGCTACCACACAGATATATACAACTTAGAATAAACACATCAGTGATTGCAATGGGAAAGAACGAGAACAAGGCTGCACACGTCGATGAAATTTTCAAGAAAATTTGGTTCGGAACAAATATTTTTGAACTTTAAAACTGTAACACCTTTTCTGTCAATGCACTTGTCCATCACTAAACCCTATGCCTGAGTGTACTAAAATGTCTTTACCTCTTCGCGGCTCAGAATTCCTGACCAATCAATTTGTTTACAAGAATTCGGAATGAAATTATGAAAATTTCCGATACCTGTTTCTTACGCATCCCATTTTTATAGCACTTAACGCTGATTTAATGCCATCCTCGTTATAGTTGTGGGGCCTTGGGTGTAAAAATCACCCTCTCGCCTCAATTGACAGTATAACCTTTCTTAAACATACACGTACATTTCACATGTTTCATATTTATATTTATATTAGCTATGAAAAAATTACAACTTATTACAAGAGATTTTGTTATGCAAGAAACACACGTGTTTTCATGACATGGCAACTGAGAAAATCTAATCAAAGAGTTTCATATGTACATATGATAATTTGTCATAACATAACAGCACAAAATAGTCATGTAATATTAGTAGGATATTCGAAATTTTCTTGATATTTCATTTAAGAAGCCTGTATTTTCATTATCGAGTTTCATTCATATGCTTCAAATGAATAGGAATTATTTAGAAGAGTGAAAAAAATATATCTAAAACGTAAATATTATGGATCCCTGCATAAGTAATATGAACTTTTAAATAATAAAAATTGATGCTATCATTAACAGTATTTTATTCGTTATGCCTCAGAAGAATGACAATATCTTTCTGTTTAGATACAGGCGCATACTAACAGAACATTCTCATTGAAATGAATCTAATTCCGATAAATTTTACATTTTTATGAAGTTAATATTTTATTCACCGAGCTTCCACTCTCAAGGATATCACATAGCACTTTGTCAATACAATTAAGTATTGCGTGAACCTCATAAATAGGCTACTATTTAAGGACACTGTTTTCTAAAAAATACCGATTCCTTTCTAGGCTAAAAGTGACAACGAGGATGAATATTGAACTAATGATATAGATGACGGGATAAACACAACGATACATTCCTTAAGCAGTTTTTTTATATTTATTTATTTTTTATAAGGTTGGATTGGTCATCCAGTTTAAAATAGGATCCGAACCACTATACAGTCAAGAACACCTTTGGGTTGTAATTATCCGATTGACTTTCAAACATAAGACCCGCGGCTTTGCTGCTCGCGACTCTAACGACTGCGTTACAGGAGGGGGAATAGTAGAAAAGTGAATGCTTAGCAAAGAACGTATCACTTTAATATATATTTATCTGTAAATGGTATTGGGCATTTTAGTTTTACATTTTACATTTTTTACACCACCTCCAAGAAAACGAAAACGAGTCCATGTTCTAGTTGTGTGTATATGTCCATTGTCCATACTCTCTTTCTCTCTCACACACACACACACGACTACCACCACCACCACACCACCACCACATATGCTGCCGAGTGCGTTCAGCGGTCGACTCTCAATCTCGCTACCGAAGGCTCCTGGTTCGTGGCCCGGCGTGTTTTCTTTGTGAGTGTTATTTCACCCGCTTCATCCGTCATCACTCATCCCCCATCTTCATAATTAGCCTTAAAAGGCAGAAAAGCGACGTAAGAAAAAAATACAATACAAAACACACGACTTCTACAATAATACACGAATTTCCTTCTTGAACATGGATTCGACAATAAGTGGTACCAAGCCCAAAGCAAAAAGAAATGTTTCCTACACTACATACATGCAACCAACGATAAATATGACTCTCTGTGCCAGCTTTTGCAACCAACTTGGCTGGTGACCAGTTCTTCTTGGCCTTGTTTGCTCTTAGATCCCCATCAGAGCAATTTGACCGCATCCGTACACGGAGGACTATAGGGAAATACGCCTCTTTTGTCCTGGACATTAAATCATGCCAATGGAAGATAAGAAATAACAATGGGAGCAGACAGTCCGGACCCACTCAACAGTTGTTGCTGGCTGGACTGGAACCAACTGTGTTGATTATTGATCTAGGGTAATGGACGACATCAGTTTTCTCCTGTGGAACCGAAGTTAAAGTAAACTTGCCAAGCCATCATCTTGTGGAGAACTCGAGCAATGGATGGAAAGCCTTTCATGCAACTTGGTGTTTATAACGAGGCGTGGTGGGTGCAACGTGGTAATTAGTAGCTTTCTCTGAAATAGGAAGAAGGGAGGGGAGGGTGTGTGTTCAGCATTGCAATATGTAATGTAATGTGCGTGATTTCATGAACTAACGTATCACTTGGCGTTGCTAAGACCGTTATTTATATATATAGTACCAGTTGTCGCGGCAGAAATTTCATATATCTCACAGAATAAATTTCGTGTATGAATACGACAAGGAGTTATATGGGCTGTAGTTTTGATCTTTCTGTTGAACATCTTGTATTCTTTGATGAATTTGAAAGGAGCCCTTTATATTTAGTTTCTTTCTTCTTACTTCGGTTATTTCTCTTGGGTTAATCGCGACGATGAGTATGAATGATGAACTGATAAAATCGATGATTTGACAAACGGAATGATACATCCCATGCCTAACCCATAGAGTGAACCTAGGACCTTTGACTTCGTAGCGCGTTACGCTGACCACTCCGCCAAGGAGGCCGGTACCGTGAATTTCATTTCAACAAATCAGGCAGGGTGGGGGACCAAGGAACGCCAACTTCTCTGTACGTGTCCTCTCCCCTCACACATGCATTAATATATTAATATTTTACATCACTTTTTTATCGTAGAAGAGTGACAACAGTAAAAGTGGACAATAAACAAATTACGTGGATAAGGAAAGTTGATTTGGTTTATTTTACTTCGCTTTATGTCATATTTGGCTAATCGTGAAGATAGGAATAAGAGATGATAAGGTGCAATTGATTAAGGAACACTCACAAAGAACACTCATGCCCAGGCCTGGATTCAAATCCGGAACCCCTGGGATGAGAAATTGAATTTGAATTCAGGTTCTTTAGTTTCGAAACATGTTTTTCTGCAATATTTTGTAATAATTTTTCATGTGGTCCTTTGAACAGGGATTTTAATGAATAAATGACTACACACTGATATTCAAACCGTCGGATTGTGCAATAGATAATCAGAATTCGAATTTATTTCAGACTTTGGCGTGACTAGAGGGGTTACTGGAAATTGTAACTCCACTATATTGGTTCAGATTTCCTTTAAATGAAGAAACATCAGATTTGAAACAGTGAAAAAATATAACACAATTACAATTAACCACCTTATTTCTGAATAAGTAATGATGTCAGAAATCTCAACCCCCGCTCCCAAAATTTGACAAGAACGTAAATCTGGTTTCGACCCTGTAGTAATGTTCTACATTTTGTATTATGGCTACAATCCAAAATTTCGTGTCCCTTCCTTAAAAGGGGTGTATAGGTAATAACCAATATTGTTCATTAAATAACTTTAATAATAAAAAGGTAAAGTGTTCCCCTGTGCTTAGCACCACGCCATGAAGGCACAATAGAAATATTCTGACCTCAAAGATTTTAAAAAAACTCACCAATAAATAGAATATGTCATTGTTACAATATACTTGCTGCAAATTTCTGACGAATTCAAAGAGAACGTGTCAGTGTAGGCATCTAAAGAAGAATAGGCAGTCTCTCTTCTAAGGGATAATGAATAAAATACTGCCAATATCACTTCCACTTGACAGATACAACAGAAGAAGAAAATATGAAATACTAATAGAATATGGATTGATAAATATCAATGTTACATTTATACTGTGAAATAGATACAAATTATTTTTAAAAAATATCCTCAATATACATAGGCATAGGTTTTCAAGTGTTACATATGATGTGCATTTAGGTCGAATTGTATCAACAAGACGCAGTCTACGCCTTCTGTAATACGCCTCTGTAGAAGAACAAATAATAATGACAAAAAGATGTGCCTCCTTACAGGAAATCTACAAGAAATAATTTTCAATGAACAGTTTTACAAGAAGTGACGCTTCAGTTGAAAAGCTTTTGAGGACATATAATTTTAGACAAAATTAAAAGACATAAACAATGCACATCTCCGACAGTGAAGCGTTAATCAATGGTTTCGGGATTTGATTCCCATTGGAGGTGCATTGTACAGTAGATCGAATTCTACTTTAAACTGTCGATCAGCCTATCTGAGCATAAAGTGGACTTACATATAAAAAACTGCTTTAAAAATTCCATCGTGTTTATTCCATCATCAAGAGTGCCTCAACATAAATTTTCGCCCGGGTGAGGTGAATTTTTGGCCGCCCCCCACCTTTCCACCTTCCACCAATACAGAAAAAGCATGACCATGTTATATATTTACGTTTTTAATGGCGAAAAGTAATAGCCTTATTTTTAAAAATACTTTAAATCGTACCGTTCATTGTAGGTATGTGTTCATTTAATGCCTACATAATAACATCAAAATAACATTAATCTCTTAGCTTAAATTGCTACACGATAACAGTTCATGTATGTATTATCACCACACACTGTATTGTTCTTCGTAACTGTGAAAAAATATATTTTATAATTTTAGATATTATTTAAAATTGTTGTATTATCAAAGTTAATAAAATTAAAGTTCAACATATTATTTATGTTTAAGACTAGAAACTAATTAAAAGAGAATGATTGTGAATTTTGTAACATTAACGGAAAGCCTGAGATGAACTATAATCTTAATAATCTTAAATCCAAGAAACTCTTACAACCATGACCACGTATGTGCAGAAGAGAGGTAACGTACAATGTGTGCGTCTCTATTACGAACTATTTTGCATGAGGGGTCAGACAACAAGAAAGCGTGGGTAGCTTGGGGAAGAAGCGAGCCATGCAGAGTAAATACAGGTTAAGAGGGAAAAAACAAAATGAAAAGTGCACTGGAGGAGGGTAAGATGAAAGAAAGGAGGGGTTCGAAGGGGGGAAAATAAAGTACCAGAGGGAGCAACGGAATTAAGTCAATAGAACTTCACAAAAAGGAGAAAATTGTTATGAACAGGATGTAAAAGAGAACTTTTCTAAAAGAGAAGACAAAGAAGAAGCTGAGCAGATAAACTTGATTCGAGAGAGCAGAAGGGAAGGGACAGACGAAAAAAAGAGACCGGCTAAAGGAATGCCGCGAAGTTTTTCATGGGAATGGCAAGTTTTGGAATTTATTACAGTTAAATTAATTTAAACAACAGAAATCTGTCTCTTTAAATAGAGGAATAAAAGCTACTAGTTCATCAAGGGTGTAATTCGTACTCGATGTTGTCCAAATCTTTTATTAAAAGAACTGAAACTTGCGTTTACTTAGAGTGAAATTCTTGACTAGCCCAAATTTACTTCAACTGTGCAATGAATAAGGCTGTTGTTTAATTTAAATAAATATGCTTTGTAGTAAGTTTGCTTTCTTTACTTGCCGAGTGCATGCTGTATTTGCAAATCACCCTAAAATTTCACTTCGGGTTTCATATTTTACAATGTCAGTGTATAAAAACAACTTCCATCCTTCGCAATCATTCAAATTGAACTCAAAACTATTGCATTCCGTGGTCTCAATTTTGAGATGAATTTCCAAGAAGAAATACTTTAATCACGAAATTTGTAATTTAGCATTCATATTTCCTTGTTGAACTGAGATTTCTTAAG
The DNA here is from genome assembly GCF_977018435.1 of Lepisma saccharinum. Taxonomy (NCBI): domain Eukaryota; kingdom Metazoa; phylum Arthropoda; class Insecta; order Zygentoma; family Lepismatidae; genus Lepisma; species Lepisma saccharinum. The sequence goes on from NC_139230.1 coordinate 67,890,663, forward strand.
TAGGGTCTATGAAAAATTAACACTAACAACAGCCCCAATACACTAGCCTGATTTCTACCAGAGTCATGACTAACAACAAATTTAATTTTTTTGTATCAAGTAAAGTTATTCTCTGTGCATTGCAGTGCCTTAAAGACACACATATTTAGGACGTGGAACTATATCTCCAGACATTCTTGAGGTTATAGAGGACGTTGTGTGATGAGCACCACGATTTTTATTATGTAGGGTAAATATGAAGTGTCTCGCAAAGTATGAAGCCACATGGGGCTCACATCAAAACTTGTCTACAGTTGCAAGTGAAATCTCAACCTCTATTACGTGTCTTGAGTAAGAATCTGACTCAGTACCCCTTGATTACGATGTGAATGATTTTTTAAAAGAACCCTTGTTATCGCCGACAATTCTTTTTTTCATAATCGACACAATTATCCTCAAGTGAACCTTCACTTGAGAGACGAGAAATTAACGCTAAGGATGCATAAGGATGGAAATTCAAGAAAACTTTTTGCTGTCGTTTTAGACAGAAAATAATGCTCATCTCTACAACGGTAATGGGTTGTTTTGTTGTTCTGTTATTCGTCTTATTGTAGGAAATATGACATTAGTTTTTACCACAAAAATTACTGGTTTATTCGCCCGATTTCAACCAAAGCTAAGTTTTTGTTGAAAGGTTATAACTCCTCATTATAAAAGAACTGCAAATTAACTCAAGAAGTTGACACGTACGTGGGCATTTAACGACAATAAATAAAGAGCAAAGAAAGTCTTGAAGAACTGTATAATGTCACATCTCAGTGCTAATTTTTCATAATTACAATTAGGTAACATGTACAACAGATGCAGACAATTAGCGTTTAAGAAACCTCCCACTTCTTTTGTTAAATAGAGTGATGTTGAGCTGTTCAAATTTCTACGAAAAGGAAGAATATCTCTCTTTCACTAGGGGAAAAAATCTCTTAATTGGCTTGATTGGCTGTGCATTGAGCCATGCCTTTCTCATAAGAATTATTTTTTAAAAGAACCCTTGTTATCGCCGACAATTCTTTCTTTCATAATCGACAAAATTATCTTAAAGTGAATCTCCACTTGAGAGTGAGAAATTAACGCTAAGGATGCATCAGGTTGAAAATTGAAGAAAACTTTTTTGACGTCATTTTTGACAGAAAATAATACTCATCTCTACAGCGGTAATGGGTTGTTGTTCTGTTATTTGTCTTGTTGTAGGAAATATGATATTTTATTTAACAAACTCCTATTAAGCTATAGTGAACGCATTTCAGGACTGGAAATGCATGAAGAAATTCATCACTTAAGTTGCATCATTTTCTATTTCAGTTTGGTAGGTTTGCGAAAATAATAACATTCTCTATACGTACGCTAAAAGCTGTTTTAACTATACATTGATTTACTCTGGTAGAGGGACTCATTATAAGAATGCTCACTTTTCTATTTCTGACACACTGAAGGGTCTGAAATAATTAACTGTTCATTAACAAGTCCATGTCATTAACTAAACAATACACATTTTGATTTTATTTATTCGTATAAGCTGGTTCGGTGGCCGGTCGCGTTAAGTGATCACTTTCTTCTCGCCACCAAAGTCGCCGGGTTCGAGTCCGAATCTGAGTATGGGTGTTCATTGTGAGTGTTCCTTCGTCACTTTCATCTAATCGTCCCTTAGTGGTAGAACAGCCACGCTAAACAACTAAAGTACAAAATACAAATACAAAAATACTTGTTCATATAAAATGTTAGTAAAATTTACAGTATTTATTATAATACGTTTTCAGATGGATTCATTTTTTAAATCTTCAGTCCATTTTTATGAAAAGCATTAATATAAATTTTATTGAAAGGAAATAATTACAATGGATGATATAATTGACTGCACTAGGTATAAAGGACACAGTATCAATTAAAAGAGAATCTACCTATTTCTGATATACATTAATGTGTCAAGTAAGGCTGAGCCGATACCGATGCTGATGTATCGGTCGATTCCAGTGATATCGGAATCGGAAAGTATTGGTTGGATTTTATTTACCCATACAGGCCGATACTTTTCCGGCATCTTGATCGTTCGCGGGGTTCGCAAAAATGCGGAGTCTAATTATCCTGGATATCAAGATTTGAAGATTCCATTCATTTTGCATCTTATGTGCGAAAACTGTATTTTGTGTTTCATAATATTATGATGTAATTTTTAAAATATTTTACAGCTTAACTCTGGTAGATTGATGCTTATAATTGGAATGGAATACACACCCACCAACATTAATCAATATTTTGAAAAACTTTTAATTATTAACAATTTTCAAGCATCGGTATCGGTGGGAATCGGTTCAAAGTGGTATCGGCTCAGTTATTGTATTAAAATAAATATATAAATATACTGTTACATAGATTTGAATATATCGTTTTTCGAATTTTTATCTTTAACGCAGTTATGTGTATTATATAGGGTGTCATTTTAATAGCGCCCACGGACCACAGATTCGTATAGAGAACATCAAAACAAACAACTTTTCTCAGTAACATTTTTCTTGTTGGTGCGTCGATTTGATGCTACAGTAGTTCAAAAAATACCGTTTTGCCGCCTGGATGCTGGCAACCCAACACAACATTTGATCGTATCTGTGACGTCATTTCCTGCGGCGAAACAGTTCACGGCAATGTTGCAAGAGACACACACATTTTGTGAAAAATTACAAACTACCAACCACATTATTAGCTGTAAAACGAAGCGAGAAACGCGGCCAGTAGACCGAACATCATATCCTACCAGCCAGAAGATCAGCAGTCATCTCCGGGGAAGGGAGAAGTGAACCAACGGTATGAGAAATAGTAAAAAACGTATTCAAAATGAAGTGTCAATATCGGATTTTGTCTCACCCTACATGTCAAATATCAACAACAATAAATTTTATTGGATTTACAGATTGCATGTGGCTGTTTACGCCCAGCTACATGTCAATTATATTTGCAAATCTCATTGCAAGGTTGATATCTACAGGTTTGTCTCCAGATGCCATGTGGTATTGTGCTGATATCGGAAGTATCCGAGGTTCACGTTGTTACATTACGGCTAAAACACGTACAACCACAGTAACAATCTAATGATTGTAGATGCCAACTTAGTAACTAGATTTGCAAATATTTGACATGTAAACTGAGACAAAATTCGATATGAGCACTTCCACTTGAATTCCATTTTCTTTCTACCATTTTTCGTATCGTTTGTTTACTTCCTGTTACGTTACAGAAAGTGTTTCCTCGTTTTGTTTTACGGTACATAATGTGGCTGATTGTAGCTATGTCATTTTTCACAGAATATGTGTGTCCGTGGCAACCCTGGAACGCATCGCTTCGCGACGGGATATGACGTCACAAATGCAATCAAATGTTGTGTGTGGTTGCCAGCATTCAGGTGGCAAAACGGGCTTTTCTGAACGACTGTAGCGCCGAAAGGATGCACCAACGAAAAAAATGTTACTGAGAGAAGTTGTTTGTTTTAATGTCCTCTATACGTTTCCGTGGTCCGTGGGCTCCATTAAAATGACACCCTGTATAGCCCTAGTAACTGTCAAAGTTTATTTTCATACACTTAATGTACATGATTTAATAAGAACTAGATTTAGATTTATACGATAAACAACCACCATTGCCAAAAATTGAAATAATGGGTCTTCAGGAAAAAGATAAACAGGCGAACAGATGGAGTGGAATAGGCATAAAGATCAAAGTTTTGATGAGAAATTTTAAATTTTAAGCAGATACGAAAATTTGATCACATGGTACTAGTTTTCCAGTTGCGTTAACCTGTCGTCTAATTATGCTTAATGAAGAAACAATTTTCAATGATTACTTAATGGTTGCGTGTGTTTAGAGACATGTGCAACTAGCGACTTGTGCAGTTTTCCTGCATCAGCAAATTTCCTGCATATCATAAAAGGAGAGAAGGGCAGGCGAAAGTCTTTGTCAACCGGAAAATGGTAGGAAATGTTTTCTTTCTTCTTCTGATTTTCATGTTTACAAACCAGCCCGTTTACAGGGAACAATTGGGTTTGAGAGCGTCTGAAACGTTGATGTTAAATACTCCCCGCTAGGTTTAAGTACACTGGGACATTTCTTATTCGTCGTTACGACCTTCTCAATTTAGTCAACTGAAAAACAAGTCGTTATTTGCAGAGTCGAACTTTCTCATTTTATAAAATAAACTGGGCTAGAAGATACTTATTTTTAAAATAAACAAGAGACCTCAATATCAAATGTCACAATTCGCTCTGGATATTTTCAAATTATCTGTTTCCTTCGAAAAATGTAGAAAAATTAAACGTGTAGAATATATGGAGAGATTATTATTCTCCTAGTAGGTTTCTGTTTAGTAATAAAGAAAAAATAAAATACACACGAGGCTTAGAATGAAAATACATTACAGAACCTTCATACTAAAGGTAAATGAATGATATAATGAATATTCAGATGCACATTTGACCATTCATAGACATGTTATATTGAGTTCGTTTTTCATATTTCTCATCTCTATTACAAGTGATGCGTGGTCCTGCTGGGACTGACAATGAAAACACTCACGTAAAAAATAGAAGTGCATAATCCTTGCATGCTGTGTGCACTTCACGACCCTGGTGAACTATTATTTCGAGGATAGTGGAATTTACAGAAATACTGCTATATAGGATGCTCTTATACACGATAAATATAAAACTAATTATGGAACATTTTCAGGGGAAAGAACATCTAATAGCATAGGTTTCTCTTGTAAAGAAGGACGTCACAATAAGATAATGAAATAGGAAAATATCTGAAGAGGAAAACAGGTAGATCACTTTCAGAATTGCGATATTTTCTTTGTATGTGTAATTAACCATTTCCAATAGACTGTATTTTGATATCTGACGATTATGTTATTTGATTTTGTTCCGTTAGTTCGAGACTATGAGTGCAAGTTGGGTCTATTTTGATGCTCCATAAAATTTTTAATTTGAATTTAAAAAATGCAAATCTGAATATTCTCAAATCGATGATGTGTTTCAATTGAATACTAGTATTTTTTTAAAAAATTGACACACGAAATATTGTTTCTACATAATTAAATCTCACAGAAAAAAAAACACAAGCGAAAGTCAATATTTTAAAAAAGGACAACAAATACAACTCAATTCTAATTATATTTCAGTGATTATAATACTAAACACTACATTATAGAATGAACTTACTCGATATGGTTCAGATGCGTTCACGCACCAACATTAGGCTTTCCTTTTTTGATACTGAAAGAAAGGAAGAAGCAGTAATTTGTATAGGAGTTTATATGTATCATAATTTAAAACAACATACAGATAAATTCATATTGAAACTTTTAATAGTTGTTGATTTGGTGTTTTAAGTCCACTTTATGAAAAGTAAGGCTAATCGGGACTGGACCTACAGTTTAAAGTGGGATCCGAACCCCTATGTGCCTCCACCGGGTATAGAACCCGGGACCCCTTGATTACAAGGCAATGACGATACCACTGCGCCATCGGGGAGGCCGAAACTTTTAATAGGATTGTATTATTACTATGCTGTTGTAATTCTCTTATTTTTCTTATTCTAAAGCAGATGATCGTTTACAGTCGACAACAGTTGCTTGGCAAAGTTTGATAAGTTTGATTCAATTCCACTTTAACCTCATAGGCTAATTGGAGCTGAATCCACAATGTGCTTCCAAAGCAAATCGAACCAACAGGAAGCCCAGTTGCTTTAAGGTTGGCATTACGGGCTTGTGACGAGGGCCCTGGGTGCTATTATTTACTTTATGTGTATTTGAAATAACTTCCCATTACAGTATTTCATGGTCCATCCACTCCTCCATTTTGTTGATATATTTACGTCGCTTTCCATAACGTTTGGCTAATCGCGACGATGAGGATGGATGGTGATAAGGTGAAATGGACGATTGGACAATGACAAATATATGGACATACAACACAAGCCCCACAGAGGATTATACTGACTGTGGGTCCAGGCGCCAGAGCCTCGTCCGCCTGCAACTTTGCCGTTACCGGGTGTAGTAAGTGGAAATGGGGTTAACTATTGAGTGCCTTCTCAGAAAGTTGCCCCTTACACCCCAATCCTCCATTGTCATTGTGGCGATTAACGAAAGTGTAAAAGTGAAGCACGAAAAACAAGGAGTAGATCTGGACGCAATAAACAAAAATACTACGAGTATATTTCAAACTATGTGCGCTTTTATCTCTGTCTGTTCTGTTATTAGAATCATGCGAGTGTATCATCAGTTGCGTTATTTACACCCATCAATAGATACAGGGAAAGCAACTTAACAAACATTTGTTCTTGTGGTCGGCAACGTTAAATGTTTCTGACACCGTTGCTAAAGCTTCAGGTACACACAGTATACTTACATTCAATGTCAGTACAATTCTATTTCGGCAGCTTAACCTTTTTTGGGGTCTAAATTTATGTGTGTCTCCAGCCCGTAGCCTCCAAGAGTCTTTCCATACTTTCGAGGATGTTTCCTTGACCCCAGCCCTATAACCCCCCTTCAATATGCCACTGCGTGAAATGAATTGTAAGGTAAAAGTGTTACCCCTCCCTAACAAACTAGTCGATGTCCATAAACCAGTGTCTTCATGAAGTGATTAACGATGCCAAGTTGCAACCCATGTGAATATGAGCTCAGCATAGGCGTGCGCAGCCTCTCTGATTAGGTGTGTGTGTGTGGGGGGGGGGGGGGCAAAAGCCTTGATGAAAGTTCAGTCGGGAAAGAAAAACCTAATTTTATCGCACTGTTTGTTTTATTACCTCCATGGGCGTGTGTATATATACACCCCTCCCCCCACACATATAGGATATATATACATAATCAATTCATCCGCCCCATAACAAACCAACAGCAAAAATCACATAAATTGTCTCTCAAATGTGCGCGCTCCTTTTCCTCCAAACAGTTGTTCATGCGTAGATTTAAAGAACTGTTCATGCATTTAAAAGAAAACAGTTTAGCAGCAGTATTTCTCTCCCTGGTAACTTACAATGCATTATAGACAACAAACCGCGAGCGAAGCGAGCAAGAACATTTTCAGATCAAAATTTTTGCAAAATGAAAACAATATTGATTTAATATGGCGCAAAAAATTTCATGGAGCGCCATGCCATTCTGTTTTACAACTTTTTTCACTTAGATCTTCGGCGTCCAGAAGTTGACAAGACTGCAAGAAATGCAGATACTGCGAGCTAAGCGAGCAAGAAAATTTTGCGAAATGTTTATAAAATTTGAAATCGAGGGGACAATTCCAGCTCTGTGCCATGCAGGTGCTCTTGGCCGTCTGAAGAAATAATGCAAGATAGACGTGAATATTAATTCCATCTTGAGTACCCTTTTGTCCTGCTATTCTGCTAGTCTTGCTTTCTTTTACTTCCATGTTTGCTCCCCTAAAATTGATTTCCGTCCAAGTTTGGGAGCAATGCCCCCTGCCCCTTCTGTTTGCACCACCACCTCCTTCGCCCCTAGTTGCTTTGAACTTTCATCGGCTTTAAAATACTTCATTTTCTTTAAGAGTATAATATCGTTTAATAACGGCGATAAGATTCCTCTATCCTCAATTTCTAGGTGAAAATATAAAAATATATAGGGGCATGGAAATCTGGAAGGCGGCAAGAATGACCATATCTCCCCCTTAGAAAACGAATGTCAACCTAAAAGTACATTTTCACACGTATAATTTGATTTCAGTCATAATAATTTACATTAATTATTATAATGGGGATGCAGGAATGCGATAATTTCAAAATCGAGAGGTATTTTTTGAGAAGGCAACACTATTATCGGGGTAATATGCTCCATGGTAAAATGTCATGCTTGTCCCTTCGTGGATAAAATCTACGGACGTCCATGATTAGGGGGGTCATTTGACCCCCTGTGCGCACGCCTATGGAGCTCACGGATTCCCTCACTAGAGGCCCCAAACTTTTGTCTATAAAACTGCCATTTACTTAAAGTTTGTATTGAAAATTTGTATGCACATACCTTCAACAATGTAAAACAGGATCTGCTCATATGTGATGCTGAAAATGGTCCCCTTCCACATGCAAGCACTCTTGTACACGTCTCTCCAAATTCTGGAATACTTCTCTTACAGTGGCGTCGGTAATGGCTTCAATCTCTTGACATATAGCTTTTTTTCAGGGCTGCGATTATGCGGGGTTTATTTCTCTATACTTTTCCCTTCAATAAGCCCGAAAGTAAGAAGTCGGGTGGGATGAAATCGGGAGATTTTGGTGGCCAAGGATTATTTTAGATAATTCGGTCTTCAAAAATAAATTAATTTCTCTCATGCTGACATTTGAAGTGTGACATGTCGCACCGTCTTGTTGGAAATATCCGTCAGTTAGTTCATCATCTGTTAACTGATTAACAAACTCAGTGAATATTCCCAGGTAGACTTCCGTGTTAATCGTTTCTTAAAAAAAAAATATATAGGGCCTATAATTCGCCTACGAGACACTCCACACCACACTCCAATTTTCTGAGAATGCAAAGGTTGTTCATGTATTGCACGAGGATTTTCTTCTGCCCATATCCGCGTGTTTGAGAGTATATATAGCCACTCAGATGAAACCATGCTTCATCCGTAAACTAAGTGAGGTCTAAAATCCCAGGATTCTGAGTAAGAAAATTTTGAAACCATAAACAAAACCCCATACGTTTTTCATGGTCTGTCGGTTCCAATTCTTGAACACTTGACACACGGCAAGCGTGTAGTTTTGATTTTTTTTGCAGCATTTGACACGTTTAATATGGGAGATTAGTTTCTTGGGAAAGTCTTCGCAATGATTTTGATGGTGATGCCAGTTATCGCTCCTTTACATTCTGTTTGGTCTCTTCAGAGATTTTCCGGACTCCTGAATGCTGTGTGACAAGACTTCACGTTGTCTATAACTTTCTTAACAATTTCTGGATACAACACTTTGAAGGGACACGTCTCACACGAAATTCAGTCTGAAATGCTCTTTGACATGCTTTAAATGAACCAGTTTGCCAGTATTTACGAACGAGGAATACACGCTCTTCGATTGTGTACATTGCAATCCCTATATATTAGAGCCAACACTGCCGACACGGAGCATACGGAGAGCCAGTTGAGGAGAATTTCTGTCCCCAGGCGGCCAAAGCTTACGCGGGCATGGTTGCCACTGCGTTTGACTCATATGTTTGGCGCGGTCGGAAGAGAACCAAGATAATCTACTCCCGTGTTGTTTCAACAATGCTTCACGGGAGGTATAACAAAACGGATTTCAGTTTAAATGTGTAAACTAACTGTTAAGTTCACACACGAGATGGTTTAATGCTCGATATTACTTCAATTAGAAGCAGCGAAGTTGAAGATAAAAGAGGAATGTCTGGCAACCCTAGATCTGCAGCGGCCACCTTCCTGGGGCGTTCGTCCCAGTTACCATAATGTTAAAACTTACGCGCAATACTTGGCGTTGTGATTAAAAGAAAAAAAATGTGACCTTTTCCTTTGAATGAGTTACTTGATATGTTTTTCAAAATGTGTGCATATATCGTGACCTTGATAATGAGTAATATTATCGAATGCATTTGCTTCCAATTTTATACAAGCAATTTTTTTATCATTCTCTTCATCGCTTTTAATATCTACTATTTTATATGTAATTTCTAAATGTGTAGTAGTACAGTCACGGACACTTCTGGGTTGTAATGGCCTAATTTACTTTCAATTGAATCGCTACCGAGACTGTACATGATTGAACTTACATGCAAAGACTTCAAATTTGCGTATTTTGTTTTATGGTAGGCAATTCTTGATTTTTCATTAGATTTGTTTGCCTTCTAATAAAATTGTGTATGCATGCTTAGTGATTTTTATCCGCCACTACAGATACTGACATTCGTTCCCCCAAGGGCATCCACCCCCCCCCCCCCCCGTCAAATTCAAAATTTACACTAATAAGTCGATCTAAATTATCAATTTTTACCTAAAATTTGGTAATTTGTTTTTGCTCGGTACGCTCCTACCTTTTCATGTTTGTTGCAGTCACTAGTATTGGCGCAATGTTAAAAGTTAATAATATTTTTGGAAGCGTTTACGACCTGTTAAACTGATATTGTCATCAGTTTAAGAAAAACATAGATAGTAACCATTTTGTACCTAATTTTGACCACAGCAGAATTTAAATACATATTACTTATTAATTGTCACTTATCGATTATTTAACGAATACCAGACTTGCAGGGGTCAATGAAGGGGTCATTGTACCCCTCGGTTTCAAATTTTATAAAATAAAAATATATTTCGTAAAGTTTTCTCTTTTCGCTCGCAATATCTGCTATTCTCGCAGTCTAGTCAAGTCCAGCCATAGCTAGGGGCGGCGGCAGACCTAAGAGCCAAATGTAAAAGAGAATGCCATGGCGCCCGAATAAATCAATATTGTTTTCAGTTAGCAAGAATCTGGATATAAAAATTTTCTTGGTCGCTTTGCTCGCAACAATTTATACCACTTTTGCTGTTGGTTTGTTATGAGGTGGACAAATTGATTATGTAATATATTTAAATGATATGTTAAATATATATACGTATGTGTGCGTCCGTGGGTGCGTGCGCGCGCGTGTGTATATTAAAGAAACTTTGAATACGTACACAATTTAGTGTTAACATCTTGCATATTTTCTTATTGGACGTCGCTCCATGTTGGATATGTGTAAAGCATATTATGCCGTACATGAGAGTTATACATGTCATATGTACAAAATAATTATATTCGTCGTGGATTTTCGATCTTTCAAAGATACTTGTTTTCCATCATTAGATAATGTGAAATTGAACGTGTTGAAAAAATATTTGAAATCGTTTATTCCAAAACAAATGCTTTAGCAACGACTTCCACCCACTTTTTGCGTGATTTACGAGGATAATAACGTCTTCGATACTACTACTACTACTACTAATAATAATAGTAATATTTTTAGTAGTAGTATCAAAGAAGTTATTATATATTATATTATATTATTATTATCTCGCCTTGTAATCATGGGGTTTCGGGTTCGATATATACTGTAGAACTATAAAAGCGGACTTAAACCACCAAATCAATTCAATTCAATTCAATATTATTATTATTATTCGCACGTTTATCCTGGTACTTGCCCCCCCCCCCCCCGCCCTACCTAGACAAAATTTAATGGTTGCGCGTCTGGTGTCAATACACATGCACATATACACACATTATCCATATCTGCGGTAAAATTTGAACTTTTCATGTTGCTCAAATAATAAATAATAATGAATGTCCCCACGTAAGGGCCGCCTAAACGGATATCTCAGTTAGGGACATTCAAGTTAGAATACACCTAGCAAAATAATAAATTATTGTAAATCATAACGGAATGATGATGTTGATGACGATAAATGCTAAACGGCAAGTGTGCTACTGGTCCTCGTCCTTCTTGCACGCACAGTAATAAACCAGGTTTCACATCATCACACACAATAAATCACACCACAGCAACTGTTTGATAGATTTCGTTTCGTCGATTTGTGAAATATAAAGTATCAATATACAGTTCTGGATGCGACATTTATTAATTTCTTGAAGACATTATTTGACAGTGACAAACAAGTAAGGGAAAATTATTTTAAAAACACACCAGTGGACGGATCTTTGTAAAGTTAAAAAAGGTGAGGATGTTTCTAACTGTTTACATGTTATTGACAATCAAAATTAAGCGTTGTGCGACTTTCAGAAAATGATGTTCAGTGTATGAACCTCTTTGGTTCTTCTGGGAAGCGGAAGAATCTTATATGTTTCACTTGTTCATCTTTTCTTCCTCCATTGTTCTTGCAATTCATTGTAGAACACCAAGTCGACCCTTTTTTAGGCATTGTGCAGTTCAAACAACACGTTCAGTTCAGCGACTTGCAACAGTTAACGCGCCAGAAACCTTTTCTGCTTGGCGCGAAATCCGGCCACCAATCAGGTTGCCCGCCACGCGAGGGACAGGAAGATCAAAGGAACCGACAGGAACGAAACAAATGAAGGTCATTGGAAGAGCCCAAACATATTGAGGGGGGTTAGATCCTGTTTTACGTTGTTGAAGGTATGTGCATACAAAATTTGAAGACAAACTTTAAGTAAATGGCAGTTTTATAGACAAAAGTTTGGGGTTTCTAGCGAGGGAATCACTCGATACTATATTTGGTATTGTCAAATAGAGATGAGGGATCAACATAATGCTCCATAGAATATGAACACTTTTGATTGAATTTCAGATTAATTCTGAGGAATTAATTCACAAAAATGTTAATATTTATCATAATAAAATTACCCTGGATTAAATTAGAAATGCTTGGAAACCCACCCCCTCCCTTTCCACCTAAAATGTGTGCGAATGAGAACATCTCTGTAATAAAATGTGCTTTCGAGAATCTTGACGACATGAATAGACACAAACTTTTCTTCCTTTTTTTTTTTTTTTAAGAAAATAAGGAAACTTCTCTCCCCAATGTTTTCCCTAATACTTTCCAGGAAAGTTATTTTGAAATTCTGATTGGTTGAAGAAAATCATTGGGAAGCTTGTATATTTATTTTTAAATTGCTGATTTGCCTGACTTTATCGGTTTTTGACAGTTGGGAGGGTGAAATTATTAAAACTTGCTGTTTAAGTCCAGCCCCCTCCCTTCCCCGTTGTATTCAATAATCGAAGAACAGACAGTAGATAGGAGAAAGAAAATGTAATCCTAATTCTTCCCTAAAAAAAAGAAAGAATCTGTCGTTCCAAAACAAACTTCCCTTCCTCATGCTAGCAAACACAGGTTGAACTAGAAAAGAGAAAAATTTGAATAATCGATGCACATTCGATAAAGATGTTATTTTCAGTCTTGCGGAAATAACGATTTCTTTAAAAATGTTTTCGCATTTCCATCCACTCCCCTTCCCCCAGCCTTCTTGAATCAAAATTCTTTTCATTTCTGTCTTTTGTTCCATCCTTGCCCCCGAACGAGCAAACTTTTCGCACCACAGATGAATGTTTTAATTCCATTCCCACATTGAATTCTTTCATTCTGGGCGTTCTTAAATATGATGATTCAACAAAAGCACACAAGGTAACTGGCGATTTGGAGAGAAAATGAACGACCAAAGCACACTCATGCATAATAAATACTGAGTGAGCATAGTGAGACGCTACAAGAATTTACGACACGTCCACAACTGCATGACACATGAAGACGCATCAGTTTATGGTTTCTTGTTTTCTTCACATTGGATATTCATGTAAACTTTTTGATATCGTGAGCAAGCAAATTAGCACCGAAAATTGATTAAGGGCTTGGAGAAAATTATTTTCATGATGAGTGTTATGTTTATGTTTTATATGAAATGTAGATGATTAAGCAGATAGGAAACAGGACTGTAAATCAAAGTGCACAAAAGGACGACGACGTGTAAGAGATTTGGTACAAGTTAAGTACACATGTCTTGCAAGTTCATGTGAACTTTAATTAACAATTTTCACTACATGAGTTTTTTTTCCCTTCCCTAGAGTTTAATGCCGTCAAATCGGACTTTCTATGCCACAGCCCTCAAGTACACCTTATTCAACCATATTCAAAGGTGTTTCTTTGAATTGTTTGAATGGGTGTTTCATGTCCACTTTATGCACTCATAGGCTAATCGGGATTGGACCTACAGTTTAAAGTGGGATCCAAACCACTGTGCAATGTGCCTCCACCGGGTATCGAACCCGATATTTAAAGGTGTATATACGATGCTGAGTTAAAACAAAATTTCTGGCAACAAACAGAAATAGTGCACCAATGTGATAGGTTATCTGAGGACTTCAGCAACAATACAATTAAACTTTGTTTTGGGAACAATGGTACGTAATTAGTTACTAACAAGCAACGGCCCAAGTTATATTTTCATTTACTCTCAATAAGCCACAACAACTGCAACAGGACAACAGTTATTCAGCAATTTACACGTCTATTAACACAGACTGGAAGTACGCGTCGGCATTATTTTATACTTTAACCGAAATTTACACCTAAAGTAACACATTTTGACAAATTTTCTGTGCATTTTTAATATTTTCTCTAAAAATCAGTGTGATTGATTGAATTGTTTACTTTATGCACAGAAAGGCTAATCGGAACTGGACCTACAGTTTCAAGTGGGATCCTAACCACTGTACCATGTGCCTCCACCGGGTTAGAACCCGGGACCCGTTGATTACAAGGCGAAGACGTTACCACTACGCCATCGGGGAGACCCTAAAAAAAAAGTCAGTATGAAAGCATGAAAATGAAACCATATCAATTTAACTTCCCATACCTTAAGCTCGGTGACAAGTTTAGAAATATTAGGCCCACGATATAGAAAGAAAGCCGACCTCCGTGACGGGGTGGTCACCTTCCACAAACAGCGACTGTACCGTTGTATTTTATGGAAACAATATCTTAAATTTAAAAAAATATATTCACCAAACACTACGGCGATGACTAAATTTCAAAAGCATATTTTCAATATGAAGTCCTGTTATCGCCACATAGTTAGGCAACACACACAACGCATTGTAGGAAGCAGGTATTTCAAGATCTACGTGTCCCATTTTTATTGCAGTTGGCTGTACCTACAATCAATCTGAAGAAAAGAAGTCAGAACGTTTGCGGTATGTAATTACAGCATGCCACATAAATCATTATTGATAATGAGAGACTAACTGAGGGGAAATTGTTTGTACAGTGTCTCTCAAAAGTTTTGGGACAACGACATTTTAAACTAGGCAACCCAATTTACGCAAGCCGTTGGTGGGTTGCGTGTAGAGTTAGGCTCAATTTCAGGGTTGCCATGTGCAGAATAGACATTTATGAAATACGCGAAAGAAATAAAAAAGCATTATTGTATAAAAATATAAAAATATCACTATTATATCGCAAATGACAAAATTCATTCTGAAAGAAAAAAAATAGGTTTTCTAGCATTTCATCGCTGATGAGTCTACAGAAAGGAAAAGAGGCGAGAGGAAACGAATGGTGACAAAGGAGAGGAGAAAGATAAAGCTAAAGGAGAAGAGGAATAGTAAATGTGAGAAGAAAGAGAGGATAAACAAAGAGAGGAGAAGTAGTGAGAAGAAAGGAAAAAGATTCGAGGAGAGATGAGAAAAATGGAGCAAAGAAGAGAAGAGAGAAGGAAAGCGAGATGAGAGGAGAGGAGGGGAGAAGACGAGAAGAGGGGAGTGGAGAGTAGGATAAAAGAGAGAAAAAGAGAAGGATGAAAAGAAGAGGAGAAGAGTGCAATGGAGTCGGAAATCGAAGAGAGTAGTGGAGAAGAGTGGGATGGAGAAAAGATACGAGAAAAGTAGGGAAGGCGATATGAGATAAAAGCAGACGAGAAGAAGGTGAAAGAAGAAGGAAAAGGAGAAGAGAAGTACAGAAGGGACTGGAGACAAGAGGAGAAAAGAGGTAGTTGAAGAAAATACCGTCTCGGCGTCAAGAATAGATGCATTGATCAAATTATCGATATGAAGCATTCAATAACATTTTGAAATGTATTAAAGAATGTGTGATTTCGGTGCGAAATGCCTTTTGGCCGAGTACAGAGCAAGGAAAAATCTTCCACGTAAAATCTTTGATTTTACCTGCGATTATATCACTAAAAATATGAATGTAATTTTAATATTTATAAGAATTATCCAATTTTCTCCTCTCCTCGGTTCGTTGAAATGGAGATTTTGTAATTTAATATTTCCCCTCCCCACATCGTTAATTCCAAACTGAATCATTCCGTTTCACACGGCGTGGACAATGAACACAATGGGATATGCCTAAAACTCGTTGTTACAACGGAAGGAAAGGGCGTGGTGTAGTGGTTAGAGTTCTCGATTGGACTGCTAGTTGTTCCAGGTTAGATTCTCCTTACGAGGTGTTCTCTTTTTTTAATTCTTTTTTTATTAATGAAGAGCATGGTGACATTATTTGTAATAGAAGAGTAAAGTCGTTACATTTTGTTGCATCTGGAATTTATATATATAAGAAAAATGAATTGACACACGTTCAAAGAGATATTTTCATGTATAAGATCGTGAATTATGATACTCTAACGATAATTGTGTACTGCTTCAAAGACATTGACAAATATTAATGAAATAACTATTTATATTTGTGGCAATTCAGGACACACTAATTTTACCCATTTTCCCACTCGAGTTCAATGCAAAGATACCTCCACAAATATCTACTGAAAAGTTTTCATCATGTGCAATTCCCCATTAAATGTTTTCGCCGACTCATTCTACGCGTGCCTTCGTTTGCTTTGTTACAAACAAGTATTATTTGCACATTACATGTAGGGGGAGAGTTGCATCTACATTTCACATTGGGCAGCTTCTTCTATCTGCTTTGAGGAGCGAAAGCTTGTAGAGTAGTGGTTAACGTTAAGGATTGTCAACCTGATGGTCGTAGGTTCAAGCACATCCTGTGGCAGAAAATTTTCGTATGTTTTAGACATATCCCATTGCGTTCATTGTCCACGCCGTGTGAAACGGAATAATTCAGTTTGGAATTAACGATAGGGGAGGGTAAATATTAAATTACAAAATCTCCATTTCAACGAACCGAGAAGTGGAGAAAAATTGGAAAATTCTTATAAATATTAAAATTACATTCATGTTTTTAGTGATATAATCGCAGGTAAAATCAAAGATCTTACGTGGAAGATTTTCTCTTGCTCTGTACTCAGCCAAATGGCATTTCTCACCGATCTAATACATTCTCTAATATATTTCAAAATGTTATTGATTGTTTCATGTCGAAAATTTGATCAATGCATCAATTCTTGACGCTGAGACGATATTTTCTGCAACTACCTCTTCTCTCCTCTCGTCTCCAGTACCTTCTGTTCTTCTCTTCTCCTTCTTCTCTCCAATCCTTCTCTTGCTTTTATCTCATATCGCCTTCCCTACTTTTCTCGCATCTTGTCTCCATCCCACTTTTCTCCACTCCTCTTAACTCCTCTCATCTCTTCGATTTCCGACTCCACTGCACTATTCTCCTCTTCTTTTCGTTCTTCCCTTTTTCTCTCGTTTACTCTACTCTCCACTCCCTCTTCTCGTCTCCTCCTCTCCTCTCCTCTTCTCCCATCTCGTTTTCCTCCTCGTATCTCCTCTTGCTCCATTTTCATCATCTCTCCTCGAATATTTTTCCTTTCTCTTCATTACTTCTCCTACCCACTTCTGTCCTCTATTTTCTTCCCTTCTTTACTTTTTCTCTTCCCCGTTCTCTCTTCTCCTCTCCTTTGTCCCCTTCCGTTTCCTCTCTCCTCTTTTCTTTGTGTAGACTCATCAGCAATGAAGTACTAGAAAATCAATTTCTTTTCTTTCAGAAAGTATTTTTCATTTACAACAAATATAATACTGATATACAATAATACTCGTACTTAGATTTCTTTCTTTCGCGTATTTCATATATACACTGTATATTATGTGCATGTGGCAACCCTGAAATTGAACCTAACTCTACACGCAACCCACCAACGCCTTGTGTAAATTGGGTTAACTAACTAACTAACTCTCTAGCCTTCTTAAACCCGAAGGTTCATGGCTGCAGCAACACAGGCCTTCCATGTTTCCCTATCTTGAGCAAGATCTATATACTCTTTTCCATCCCTACCGATTTCCCTTAGGTCCATCTCAACGTTGTCCCTCCATCTTCGTCTTGGCCTTCCTACAGGTCTCTTACCATCAGGTTTCCCAACAAGAATCCTGTAAACTACTCTTTCCTCTCCCATTCGTGCCACATGGCCTGCCCACCTAAGTCTTCTTGATTTAATCATTCTAATAATATCTGGACTTGAATACAAATTATGTAGTTCTAAATTATGTAACCTTCTCCACTCACCTGTCTCCTCATCCCTTTTAGGTCCAAATATTTTCCTAAGGATCTTATTTTCAAATACTCTCAAGTTATGTTCCTCTTTCAATGTAAGGGACCAAGTTTCACATCCATATAATACTACAGGCAAAATTACTGTTTTGTATATTTTAACTTTTAGTTTCTTAGATATTAAACGAGAAAACAAAAGTTTATGAAGAGAGAAGTAACATGCATTTCCTGAATTAAGCCTACTTTTTATTTCCTCTTTAATATAATTTTCATTTGTTAATATTACTCCTAAGTATTTGAATTTGGAAACTGGTTCAAACGAGTTGTTATCAATAATTAGATTTTGATTATTACCTAACACTTGGTTTCGGCCTGTAAGCATATATTTAGTTTTCTCTTTGTTAACTTCCAAACCTATCTCTTTAGCAGTTTTGAAAAATATTTTAGCATTATTCTTAATTGTATTCACTTCATCCCCCAGTAAGTCTACATCATCTGCATATGCTAACAACTGAGTCACACCATTTAATTTTAGTCCTTCTTTAGTTTCTTTTACTTTCCTAACAGCATATTCTAAGGCAAAATTAAAGAGCAATGGAGATAATGCATCTCCTTGTTTTAACCCATCATGAATTGTAAATTTGTCAGACATATTAATACCCACACGAATTTTACTTTCTGTTTCACTGGTGCATACTTTTATCATACTAACAAGCTTCTTAGGTATTCCAAACTCTACTAATATATTATATAGTTTATCTCGTTTGACCGAATCATATGCTTTTTTAAAATCAATGAATAGCTGATGGACATTTTGATTATATTCCCACTTTTTTTCAAGTGTCTGTCTGATGTGAAAAATTTGATCTGTAGTTGATCTGTTACGTTTAAATCCACATTGATAATCACCTATAATTTCATTAGCATATGGGGTTAGTCTTGTTAAAATAATGTTAGATAATATTTTATATGTTGTTGAGAGTAGAGAAATTCCACGGTAATTATTGCAGTTCATTTTATCACCTTTTTTAAACACAGGAACAATTATGGATTCTTTCCACTGTTGAGGGATTTCTTCTTTTTTCCATATTAAACAAATTAATTTATGAATTTGACATATTAATGAATTTCCACCATATTTAATTAACTCAGCTGGTATTAAATCAATGCCAGGTGCTTTGTTATTCTTTAGCCTTTTAATAGCATCTTTAACTTCAGTCAAGTTAGGTTCTGGAACTAAAGGTTCTGCTGTGTGTACTTCATTCACTTCTGATTTATCTCCTACATGGACATTTAAAAGGTCATTAAAGTAGTTCTTCCATCTATTTAGAATATCACTTGGGTCAGCTAGAAAATCACCGTCTTTATCTTTTATCAAGTTTACTTTAGGTTGCCACCCCTTTCTAAACTCATTTACACCTTTATATAAATCTCTGATATTTTTATTTTTGCTGTTTGTTTCAATTTCGTTAATTTTGCTTTTCAAGTAATCTCTTTTTTTACTTCTAAACGTGCGGTTAACTTCTCGCTTTATTCTATTATAATTGTTTAGATTTGTATCATCAGAGTTATTTAACCACCTAAGTCTAGCCTGATTTCTTATTTCTATTAGATTATGACATTCATTATCAAACCATGGCTTACTTTTTCTCGGTTTATGGTATCCTATACTTTCTTTAGCTGCTGATTCTATTGCATTACGTATGTGCTCCCAATTCTTATTTACGTCTGTTTCATTTATATTTTCATCATCATTTAAATCCTGCAACACATCAAATCTATTTGACAATTTAATTTGGTAATCTTTCTTAATTCTTTCATCAGTAAACTTTCCTGTATCAAATTTTAGAACTTTTAGATTTTGTTGCTTATGATTTATCACTGAGAGTCTTTCTCTTAATTTAGCAATTACTAAATAATGGTCACTGGCACAGTCAGCACCTCTATGTGTACGAACGTCAATTATACTAGTATGCCTTCTCTTATCAATGAGAATATGATCTATCTGATTATGAGTTTTACCATCTGGAGAAGACCAGGTATATTTATGGATATCTTTATGTTTAAAAGTGGTACTTTTCACAATTAAATTCTTTGAGGTTGCAAAAGTAATCAATCTTATACCATTATCGTTACTTAATTCATGAAGACTTTCTTTACCAATTGTGGGTTTAAATGTCTCTTCTTTGCCAATTTGTGCATTACCGTCACCTAACAGAATTTTCATATCATACTGAGAAAATTTATCAAAGACCTGTTCTAACTCTGTATAAAAATCATCTTTAGTATTATCATCTTTATCTTCCGTTGGCGCATGTATGTTTATTAAAATAATTGGGTTGCCCAGTTTAAAATGTCGTTGTCCTAAAACTTTTGAGAGACACTGTACATTCATATGGTATTTGCACTTCGCTTGATCGTCTACTTTTATTATCTTACGTCGCTTTTCTAAATCATCTTCCATCTAAAGGCGGGCATACACAGCCGTAAAAATACGTCGAAGTCATTAACTTTTGCACGCAACGTAGAAATCCGACAGTTAGAAGCTCTGGTTGTTATCTTGACCCCCCCCCTCCCATGGTCAAACACATTAGTCTATCAAGTTAATTGTTGACGTATGTATTATTCAGATGACATTTTGGTTGGTATGAACACACCAACCTGTATTTTTGAAATTAGTAGTTGCCGAGGAATCGGCATAGTTTGCTGACTCGAACATAGCAAGATGGACTTCCAAATCGAGATAATTTTCTTTTTCTCAATGTTGGTTTCATTTGTTTCTGAAATATGAACACGTCGAAAACTATTTCGAGTACTTATAATCGATCGCTTTATCTTCATGAAAACTGTTAGGTCAATCATACTACTTTACACAAAATTATATGCTAATCCGAGCGTGGAGTTGGAGGCACATAGTGGTTCGGATCCCACTTTAAACTGTAGGTCCAGTCCCGATTAGCCTTACTGTGCATAAAGTGGACTTAAAACACTAACTCAAACTCAAACTCAAAGCATATTTTTACCTCTGGAAAATTTCTGAAATAATTTCCGTCTCTTCACTAAAATATAAATATTGAAATAAAGCACAAGAAACCGCAACAGCAAACCAGAATAAGTATCACAATAGATTTTTAACCTCAAAACAAGTCGTAAAATTCTCTCTGCACTCCGCGTTAAGATTTGAAATCTGTTTTAACGCAGCAGAATCTCGGATTGGGTTATCTGATGTTGCTGTTAAATGGTTAGATCGTCAATTTCGATGGCAGAAGAGAAGGATTGTATTTAGTGGTTGGAGAAGGGAAAGAGTCTCTCCCCTCCACCAAATCTTTTTCCCCTCTAGCAGGACCGGGATCCGTATGCCAACTGATCTTAAGGAGAAAAATGCTGCTGCCGTAGAATTCCCACGGGCGGAAGTCGGTCCGCAATTAGAGATATCCGCTTCCGGAGCCCTGGCCACAACTTGCCATCACTAATTTGAGCGAGACGCAAAAAACATACGCTGGGGTCCGTCGCGGACTTAGGAAGAGGAAAACTCAGTTGAAATCACTGTTGCCAATGTACAGCATTTATCACCAAAGCTAGAAGGACATTACGTTGACACTCAAAATTTCCAATCTGAAATACACTTGAGACACATGCACACATAAAGTTGTGCCATAAGACTTAATATGTTATTTTAACATGAGTGAGTGACGTGTATGGCTATGATTTAACCTTTTCTGGACTGGGTGCCAGATCTGGCCAATCGACACTTGACTATATAACATAAATTTCCTTTTCATTTAATGGATATGAAGGTAAGACATATTTAAATGACATCACAATACAACTATTAGATATATTTCGAAAAATTGTATTGAAAAAATATTTTTTATAAATGTAATACACATTTACTTAATGCAAAATTCGAATGGCTTACAACTTAACGAGTACCATTTTCTGCTGATATGCCTTGCTTATAGAATTTGTAATGTCGAAGGTAGAAAAAGGTGTTTCCAGTATTGGAAAAAATATAATTTGTGTCTGTTTTTTGTAACGATGAAGTACGTGACTTGTAAGTTTCTTCTTTCCTGGCAAATATGAACAATTGTATCATTATTGTATCGTACAACTCTCGCCACATACGAAGGTTACGGTACGCCTATGAGTGTCCTTTATTTTGTCCCCATGCCTGTGAAATTACAGACGGAGTCTCTTAGACTTGGATAAAGGAATCCTGTGAGTATCTATTCCAAGACGAAATTTGCATTCGAAGAGTATACCCAGAGCTTAGAATTCTGTTTTTTTAGATTTTGTTCGCTGTGGTTTCCATAGTGACTATAAAAAAAGATAAAATTTAATTGTTCATTTCCTCTTCTTATTTGGCTGCTTGGTTGACAAATATCTAAATTTTACTTCACACGAAAGCACCTTCATTCTCCTTAGAAACGAAACTTTCTTCAACCATCTGTGATAAATCGTTGTGTGAGAACCAGAGGGACGTAACTCCAATTAATGAAATTTACTGGAGAGAGGAAATAATGTATTCTTAGGAATATGTCTGACTCTTAAAAAGAGTCAGTAAATTGGAGATATGTGACTATAACTTACTGCTAAGGATTTGAAGTGCAGATATATCGATCTGACTTCAAATAGATCTCTTCAGAGGAGATACGTTAAACAAAGTCGAAAACAGTCTTTTTAATTAATTAATAAACAATTAATAAACTTCTGTCGTTCTCCGTGGTGTAGTGGTTATTATCAACACGCTGGGAAATTAAGGATACTGGATACCAATCTCAGGTCTTTGTGAAGATCACTCATGTCAAATTCAAATAAAACGCCGGTAGAAATAAATTGCGTAAAGAATCAATAGGGAGAATAGAATGATTTGCTCTTAGATGTGTGCAAAAGGTCCCCTTATTACAAACCATTCAGTTATGAAGATTTTTGTCTGCATTAATTAAATGTTATTTAGAAAATGTCATATCTCGAAATTATTAATACATTATAGTAAATTTACTTGTATTTTCAATTCTTTTAAAAAAAGGATCCAAATTTCGATACCCGGTGGTTTGGATCCAGTTCCGATTAGCATAAAGTGGACTTAAAAGACCAACCACAACAACAATAATTGAAGGATTAGTTCAGAAATTTTACATTTAGGTTTGGCATGCCTAAGGATTCCTAGAGACCAGTAACCTTCAGTGTGTAGGATTTTTTTTTTCTGTTGGTGGGCAGTTGATTACTTCTAATAAACAGTTGTATTTCATTCTTGTATTTCGGAAGGTGATGGTTGAGAATATAATCTTTTCAAGACAATTAGTTTTTCGATTTGTTTATAGTAAATGCTGTGCAAATGATCGATATATAGTAGCCCACTCGTATTAGTGTACTGTAAATTAATGTATATGAAATATATGTCTTGTCTATACTGATAAAATTTCACTCAAAACTGTATAAAACGTATTTAAAGACTACTGATGCGCATCTGGCGATGTAAATATAGTTTGTTGAAATCCTCGACAAACATAATGGAAGTAGAGTAATTATGTGTTGGGAATTGCAGGAGACAAAGGTTCCAATGGTTCCCTGCTCGACTATCTTCAATTTGGATGATTTTTTTTAGAGACCGTACCAAAAGGTCTCATAGGTAGTCCCCATATTTTAGTTGAGCCACCAGAGCCCCCAATGTGATGATTAGTTTTCTGGCGTGAAGGCAGACACAAAGAAAACGCCAAGTATATCATGTTACTACACTTGACGTAAGACATTACATTCTGAAATTTCGTATCATGGCTCAAATTTTTGCGTAGACAAGTTCATTTGTCACAATTTTGCTTTAAAGTGGTCAGTAAATTCCATAAAAAAAATTGACCCATACTTCAATCATCTGTAAACAGAGAACAAATAGCTTTGAGAAGCTGTTTTTTTTACTATTTCGTGGATCATGTAAATGTCACAGTTTTGCATGAGCATTGTGTCTCCTGCTTATGTATCATGTACACTATCATTCTCTAAAAGTATTCTAAAAATAAAAAAACAACAAAATATACCCATTTCCAGGACACCTATATCTCAAAACTGACACTTCATATTTGACTTTGTGGACTACCTATGGAACCTGTACGTTCTACAAAAAAATGAATCAAGATTGAAGATTTTCGAGCAAGGACTGTCTTCCAAATTGAGACACTTGACACCATGGAATGATCCAACGTTTAATTAACATTTTGCATGCACGCAGTTTGTGTCCGTGTAGACTTTGCATTATATAAATACACGATATACCAAAAAGCGTGTGGTATTCAGTAATTTTTCAATGCGTGTGTGTGGATAAGGGGATTTCAGAAACTTGTTTCGAAGCATAGGACTATTATATGTAACATGCCAACTGGGGCTAAAAAATTTGCAACCAGATGGGGAATTTTTCCTCATCCTCCCTTACAAGTACCAGCCATGGCATAAATACATATTCAGAGGACGTACAAAACGCCATTATTTACAGGAATGTGGCAGAGCCCTTCAAGTTTGCATTTATTGGTACCCAGAATTGCCACTATGAGCGCCACTTGTCCCTTGGAGCATTCCTGACATTGCAATCAAGATGGCTACCTAGTGTAGAACTTGCTCGTTGTATAAACTTACATTTTGGAGACTTCAAGTATATTATTGCAACTATTGTAATATGAAACGGGAGCTTCTGAAATATGTGTATGCATGCCACGGTTGCACAAGCAAAGTAACAAACATGGTTAGTTCCCAATCATGAACATGAACTGGAAACCCTGACTGCAAGTTGATAAAGAGAAGAACCACTAGGAGCTGAGGTGGCAAAGAGAAACCGTAAACGGAGACCAAATGAGGGAACAAAGAAAACAAGAAAGACATCGTTGCAAATAACAGGGTAATGACACAACGAAGCAAATCAGAACTCTATTTACTTACACACATAAACAATCTTACCCGCTCCTAGGAAAGGTATAAAAAAAAAAAACAGGCATGGTCGGCAAAACCACAAAATGGCAGACGTTATTTAGGACTGGAAACGCGCAGCTATTTGTTCTCCTTCCACTGAAGGGTGAGTCGAGGGGTACAAACAGAACATCAAGTATAAACAGCTGTCAGGTTGGAACTTGGCTCGGGAATTCTTGAATCAAGTGGGACAAAAACAGCGCTCAACTTCGGCGAGATTTATGCGGTTTGCTTCAGGTCTCCTCGGCTCGGATTTTGTAAAATTGGGGATTACTGGGGTTCAACGACTTAGACTAGTAACAGCATTGCACGTCGTGCATTACCGTTTTCGCGTAATCTGGTTTCTCATAATCCCGTTTCGCAATATGGGTTATCAGTACAAGACAAAATTTATGCCTTGTTCGTCAGTTTAGGAGAAACGGGAATTATTTCAAACTTTGAGTAGTCGACTCGCGATCTCACAATCTTCTACTCCTGGCCCGTTTTTTCATTGATTGATTTTGGTGTTTTAAGTCCACTTTATGCACATTAAGGATAATCGGGACTGGACCTACAGTTTAAAGTGGAATCCGAACCACTATGTGCCTCCACCAGGTACCAAACCCGGAACCCCTTGATTACAAGGCGACGACGCTACCACTGTGCCATCGGGGGGAGTCCTGGTGTGGGCGTGAACGTTCGCTTGTGAGTTTATTTGTAATTATCTTATTTTACGTAGCTCTTCTGCCCCTTCTAGCTCATCGTCACGATGAGGATGAGTGATGATTTGATTAAATTGATGAAAGAACGCTCACAAATAACACCCATGCCCAGGCCGGTATTCGAGGCCAGGAACATCCGTGGTGAGATCGAAAGTGCGCTTGTGAGTACCCCTTTATCCGTTTCATTTATTCATCACTCATCCTCGTCGTCGAGATTAGTCTAAAGAGGTAGAAGAGCTACATAAAGTAAAAAAATATTCATCATCCATTCTTTACACAAACTATTTTTGTATATGTATTTTTCTCCATTTTACCTAACTTTTCTTCCTCTTAGGCGAATAGCGACTATGAGGATGAAGCATGATTACATGGGATTCCTGAAGGAACAAACACAAAGGTGCACCATGACAAGAACTTGAAAGCAGAACCTTAGGTGGTGAAACTACACAGTTGATCACCCAACGCTTAGGCACCGAGATGATCGTTACAGAATGAAAACATACAAATAGGATAATAAAAATTAAACTTCATAACATTCAGATGTTCCCTTTTTTAAACTTGATTGATTAATACATTTTGCTTCGCTTTTCTGTCAGTTTTGGCTAAGTTGAGGATGAATAATGATAAGATGAGATGAATGAAGGACAATCACAAACATATAGGGACGAATCAACACGAATACCACAGAGGATTATATTGGCTGCAGGTCCAGGCGCCAGAGCCTCGTCATCTGTAAAATGCAGTCCAGGGTGTACTACGTGGAAGTGAGGTTGACACTTCGTGCCTTGCGAAAGGCTCGCCCCTTACACCTCAGTGTAACTCTTCAGGTATATAAACATCTTGATAGGGATTAAAAAAATTCAAT
This sequence comes from Lepisma saccharinum, assembly GCF_977018435.1. Classification (NCBI taxonomy): domain Eukaryota; kingdom Metazoa; phylum Arthropoda; class Insecta; order Zygentoma; family Lepismatidae; genus Lepisma; species Lepisma saccharinum. Next base: position 67,917,110 of record NC_139230.1, read on the forward strand.
ATGATTTTCCTGGCATGTCCACTGCAAGTTCGGGCACAAATAACAGTATTTCTGCTTTTATGATAAACTGATGGACTAGTCGAAGAAGCAAGAAAGAAGAAGAATTTATCAACTCTTGCGTAGGACTCCTGGCTCCAGAGCTTGCTATGCTGAAATATGCCACGGATAATAGTTTATGAATGTGTGCGAGTATGGTTTATTACATACTGTATCATCTCGGTAGTGTTAATCAAAAGTAGCCTCAGTTTGATTCGAACCTGCTATCTCCAGATGAGTGAGATGGCTCGTTACAACTTCCCCACGCTATAGCTAGTCTCTATTAAACTGCAATTAGAAACCATGATTGTAAATCAATAACCTATATTTACTCTTCGAGACGAGACCGAGAACGAGATAGCGTTTTCTTTACAAGTACAAGACTAGACGAGATTTCTCTAACATTCACAAGATTCACAAATCGTTAAGTGCACTTCGTAGATCTAAGCACAAATGTTAATCAGGATTGGTCGTAGAGTGAAATGAAATTTACCCACTATTATGTGAATACTCATCCGATAATGTTCTCGTCTTTCAGATATATTTTGCACGGCGTCATCGACGAAACATCCAATTTCTTTATATTGACTTCTCTTTTAACCGAAAGTAGCTTATACACACAAAACTAGTATCTGACCAATAGATTTCCGCTGCTGAGACCATACATTTGGTGTCATAGTTAAATCGAAGTTGTATTTTTTAAAATGCAATATTTCACAAAGAAACAGCCGTGCTCAAGCCAGGACTCGAAGCGATGAGAGTAAGATCGTCAGTCGTCGAGGCGATTTAGAAAAGTTCGTAGTATGCAACAAACCTGCCATAATATCAATAACATCGATGGTACAATCTCTTCATATTCCTAAACACACTATTTTCTGCTGTTTATAAAACAGCCTTAATCTTCTTCTCCAATTCTGGCTTAGATTGAACAGTGTATGATATATAAAAAAAATCAGTGGTGGAAAATTAAATTCAAAATGCAACTTTTCATTCCATTTTTTAATGACACGTCGTCAAAATGAACCCTCCAAAGTAATAATGTTGAAAAAAAGCACCAACACAAGGAAACGATCCTTCGCAAAAAAAGGGGGAGGAAGAAATGTAGGTGGAAGGAAGGTTTGACGCAAGAGATAAGTAGAAAGAATCCGTGCATCCGTACGCTAAATGGATAACGACAGTAAGTGTTGAGACTCTGAGGAGCTCTTTAAGATGGCTTCCTGTGCCGATTGGTTCCGAAAGAAAAAGAGAGCTGTATACGATATTATGAGTCTTCAATCCTGCTTCATTACTCAAGAACTTGATGAGTTGGCAGACGAAAACTACCACAAAATAATCGGATCTTGCCTCCCTATCTCTGCAACTTAATAAAACCTCATCGAGTTAATATGAGATCCCCGGAAAGGATTTGTGGTACGAAATAAAAAAAAAGGTGGAATGAAAGAAATGAGAGGAAGAAAGGGAGAATGGATTCCTTTTTTTTTACGTCAATCCTGTGAGAAATAGAGTCAAGTCGTTGATGGAAGCAGTTTATATTGGCTGAATCACGTGACTTGCTGACTCGAGGTTCACGAAGGGCTTAGCCCAACCAACTTCTGCACCTATTAAGAAATGGATTTGAATATAAACGGTTGAAGTGGAGTTTTCCCATAGAGGGCTTCTTTATATTTTGGTCACAAACTAAATGAAGTTGCTTTCTGGCGATTGATGTCTTTGCGTCTTGTCTGAATTCTCAGTGCCTAGAGGAGTTCTGCTGCTTCGGTTGCAAGTTCGCAAAGAGAAGGTTGCTATAACGAGATTAACTAAGAAATAAATGGCTGATGTGTTAGTAAGAGAATGCTAAATCTTAATCTCGATTTCAATCCTATTTGACGAGATTGATCCTCGTTCGGCCAATATCGGCAATCGAGGATCCCAGGGAATGCAATTTGTATTTCTGCTTAAAGCCGATCCCTGGAGCCAAATGTTTCTGTTCTATTTTTTTATTATATTGTATGACTTTTGTACAGTCAACGGCAAAGATAATAGTAGGCAAATTGTCCGTAATTATTTTCATTGCTTTTTTATTCTGTATCCTGTGTTGTTTTAAGGAATGCAATTCTGTTGATGCGAAGCAGACGTTGTCTTCTGCTTGTTGACCTTTTTATTTCAATTCATTATCATCACGTTGTGCAAGACAGACCGAATTAAAACGGTGATGGACAATTCGCCTACTATTCATTTTGCTGTTGGGTGTTCCTTCTGGGTTAGTCGCGACGACGGCGTTGAACTGATGAAACTGTCGATGGGACATAATACATCCATGCCTAACCATGATTCGATCCTGGGACCTATGGCTTTGATACGATGACCACCCTGCCACGGAGACCGGCGAGGTGACAGACGTTAAAATGCATTGACGGGGTAAAAAAGCTTAATCATAAAGAATTAAATGAACAACAAACATAAGCATATTTTACATCATTTACGTCACATATTTGAACCCAACATAGAGGAGAATAGAAACTTTTGGAATATTAGGGATAATTTATGCTACAATAGCAATGGGTTTGATTTGATTTATTTTGGTTATTTATCGTTGTTTTTATGCCACTCTCGGTTAATTGCGACGTTGAGAGATTATATGATAATTAATTGATTGATTGATTGATTTGGTGTTTTAAGTCCACTTTATGCACAGTAAGGCTAATCGGGACTGGACCTACAGTTTAAAGTGGGACCCGAACCACTGTGTGCCTCCACCGGGCATCGAACGATTATATGATGAAATTGATGTAGGGACACCCATGTCCATGCCGAGATTCGAACCCGGGAAATAGTAATTGGCGTCCTTGTGCCAACTATATACGTATTTACAGTTAGTATAGACGTATATACATAAGCATACTTCACCGCCAACAAAACAATTATTGCAGTTCCAACAGGCATTTAAATATTTAGTTAAATTGCTACCTTCCACGGAACTTAGATTATCTATAACAATCGAAAAATTAACATTTTAGCCCTGCTCAAAAATGAACGCCAAAACTGAAAATTTAAAACATGTAAATTATTTTTCAAACTTTTAATATCCTGGAAGAAATCAAGCGAGCGAATCTCTTGGTAGTTAAATTATTATAATTAACGCGTCCTGCGTGGGGACTGTAAGTCAATTTGTTCTCAGCCGATCTCCGTGGCGGAGTCGTTAGCACAGCGCGCTACGACGCCAGGGGTTCCGGGTTCGAATTCCGGTCTGGGCATGGGTGTTCTCTATGAGTGTCCCTTCATAAATTTCATTATAACATCACTCATCCTCATCGTCGCGATTAACCAAAAGTGGAAGAAAAAGCATGTAAAATAACCTAATTCAACCAACCTATTTGTTTCCATTTTACCTTCATGCACAATTACAGTTGAATAAAAGTCGTGCACACTTTCATGCTCACCGCGCTTTTCCCTTTGTGCTTCACCATAGATGAACACGCTTCTTGAACAGCATCGCTGGTCGAGATCTAGCAGCCTCACTTCATTCAACTAATCCAAGTGCCTTCAATTTTCTCCTCGCTTCTAATCTTATTTAAAACGTTTGTACCCATATTTCTCGTGATTTGTTGACCTTTCTCCGATACAATTGCAGCATATTATGTGCCTAAAATGTGGAATTACACAGTCGCAGAACATTGCCCTTCCTTCTCATGCAAAGCTCCTCTCGCCTTACCGTGAGCGAGACGAACACAAGACTCGGATGAATGGGACAGCAAAATCTGTGAAGCGCGGCATTTGTTCCTCGTTTCAGAAGATTGGCAAGGACTTGAGAGCTGTTCCGTTGAATCCCAAGTATCTACAAGAACACACAACACGCAGTCTTGGCATCTGTTAAGTAGGGCTCTGTATTGATCTTCGAGCCCTGCGACTACTGTTTCCCTACAACTTCAAGCCGGCAACACAAAGTTAGTTCACGAATACGGATTGAGATCAACTTGGAATAGAAGTTCTGTAACAAGCCCGTCTCGAGACCAACAAAGATAATAAAGGGGAGGACGGTAAGCGTTTGATGCCGTATCACTCTTAATGGCACTGTCTACAATGCGTTACGCTGGGTCTATGTGCTCCTTGTTTGACTTTGATACTAACAATGAGCGGCAAAAAGAGCCGCCAAGTGGCATGCAAGCGTCCAAACCAAACTTGTGCCACTGGACGAATTTGGCGGGAGGAGCTTATCATGAATCTTTATGTAAACAGTCTTAAGGTACATATGCTCTTTGAAACACGAGAACCACCCTCGCACTAGATTTGCACTATGAAATTTAACAGCTTGCAGGATGACCATTGTGCTTATCTTTGCGTTCTCATTATTCATCTTTGCATTTAAAATTATTTATCCTTTAGTCTCGCTTCTGAAGTTGCACGGTGCACGTACAAATTTATCAAAACAACCATATAAGAACGCTGTTTATCGTTTTTTTGTTTGAGTTTGTATTTTAAGTTCACTTTATGCACAAAGAGGCTAATCGGAGACTGGACCTACAGTCAAGGGTGCCCATCCCCCCAAAGCCAATGACGCATCCCCCCAAAATAATGTAATGCGTCCCCACAAATCATATCATTCGCGCCCTCAAACCATATCGTAATCCCCACAAAGTTTTTAATTAGGACAGCGTGTCTACCGAAAGTAACTTTTTTCTTAGCTTTACTGAACACTATACTTGATCTGCCCCTCCTCCCTAAGCAGGGGTGCCCATAACTCTAAAATCGTTCATCAAAATCACCCCAAAATAATTGGATGAAAAACTGATGTCTATTTGAATGAAATACTATGTTAAACTGTCCATATTTTTAATTGTTCAATTTTCGAAAAAACTTGAAATTAGCACATTGATTTGTTAAATGAAATTATGTAAATATGCATATAAATAGTGTTTGTGAGTGGGTTTATGAAACTCACAATTTGAGTATTTAACACAAATTGTTACACAACTTAAGATAAAGATAAAACATTCAACTTTGGCAAACCAAATATGCTCCAGCGGGATGACCGATTCAATTATTGTTTCACGAGACATTACAGAACACTAGCTAGAAATTCTTAAGCTCAGGGCGATAATATAATACGGTTCCTGTTTCAAAGAACCCCCTCCCCGTTTTCTTGGGGTAAATATAATTATTTTAATAACAATCCATAATCCATAACAATAACTACGTGGATTTTATCTTCAATGCAAATTTAACTTGTTAGAGTAAAATTTCCCTGTGACAAGAAGTTAGAAATGCGAATTTGATATATTTTGGTTCCAAATGTTGCACCTGCTTTAAATTAAGCAGTATACCAACACCAAGCATTACATTTTAAGAAGTGATGGTATTAATGAATAGCGAGAATATCGCTTATGTCTTGTAAAATAGCTAAAATATAAAACTTCACATTCACCCCAGTAAAGCGCCAAACACACGTTCTCGGATCACATCATAGCAAACGAAGCGAGCAAGAACATTTTTACACCCATTTCTTTGCAGACTTTCAAGAATATTAATTTAATGGGGTGTCAATACTTTCTTAGGATCCCGAGATATTTAGTCTTTTCCAGCTTCTCTTTTGGCACGTTCGGGGTCGAAAACATGTGGATACCATATCGCTAAATACAGTCTCCAAAATTTAATGTTCGAACTCTCTCTCCACTACAGAAATCTCTTGGCAATCTAAGATTTAACACTTTATCAAGAGCTTCCTATCTCCCCCTTTAAATTTAATATTCAATCCTACCACCAAAATTTCCATGCCAATTTTAGACTTACTGTTGATATTGAAGAGTGGATATTGTCTCCTCCAAATAAATAATTCTCAGTCTTCACACCAGAATTTTCGCAATAGTCTAACAGTAATACACAATTGGATACCCCTTCAATATAATGCTCAATCCCCCTCCAACTAAAATAGGCAACATAATCTAATATCTAGAGTTGGATACTGTCCCGCCAAACGTTTAATTCAGAATCCCCTCTCCCCAGAACCCACGTGTCAATTAAGGCCTAATATGTAAGAGTTGTACATTTCTCCCCCCTTTCGATAATACCTTTAAATACTTTATCTTCTTCATCTAATACATTAAATATGGCGCATTTAAAGTGTAAAATTACATATATTTTGGAAAATATATAAATGTTGAATTTTATATTATTTGAAGGGAAACCCCCCCCCCCCCAAAAAAAAATCTCGATGGCACAGCCTGCTCACAAGGAACACCCATGCACAGGTCTGGATTCGAACCCGGTCCCCCTGGCATCTTCAAGCGCTCTGCTAACCACTCCGCCACGGAGATCGTTTTTTTAGTGTATGTGTCTTTTAATATGTGACAGGCTGAACATCGCCCTTTAATAAAGAATAATTGAATTGAATTCATCGCGACGATGAGGGTGAGTGATGAACTGATGAAATGAGTGCTGAGGCAAACACTACGATACATCCATGTCGAATCCAACCCCGGGCCTCCTGCTTCGTAGCGCGTTACGTTAACCGCTCCACCACCTAGGTCTCGACATTCAGGAATGGTCTATTTCTCTTTCTCTCGAAGGTTGTTTCTTCTCAAATCGTAATAAAAAGAATAAAATAAACTGAAACTTTCCCTTAAACCGAAATTTGCTCTATTGAAAACCAAAGTAAAAATAAATGTCACATTATTGTACAATAAATATTTCTGGCTAGCTCATGTGTAAATTCTATTGTCTTCCCATCAGAACCATGTAATATTCAAGCATGGGAAATGATAAATTAAAGGCAAGAGAAGAGAAATCAATTACGTTTTAGTTGGAAAATACCTTGACGTGAAAAAAAGGAGAATGATTTACATTGCGGCGTGAAATCGTGAAATGCTTCCCTTTACAAAAGCCACCTCAGATAAGACCACCATTGTTTGTCAGATTGGCGTCTTTTGAAGCGTCCGTTTTGTTGTATCACAACCACATATAGAGCTTCAAATGCGCACGCTGTAGGAACAGAAAATTACGCACACTTGAACACGAACGGTCAAAAGAATAGCCCTTAGCGTTTTCGTGGTTTTGTTATGTAGTGTTCATCTTCCTCTAGTATCGCCTTTGTGATCCTGTTACCCCCGAAGGTAAAATAACAAATGTTGTGTACTTTGACATCTGTGTTCATCAGGTTTTGCTTGCCATGAAGCGAGTTGTCCTTCAGGCATGCGGACTTTGGAAGCACTCAACGACTAGGTGAGCCATGGCCAGTATGCAATCGTCGTCATTTATTTGAAGAGCCCAGCCACTGTCGTCTTCCATCACTTCCTCTGACCGAACTTTAACGCAGATACTTTGTTGACTGGCTACGTTAATTTCCTACGAACGAGTCCTTAACATCAATGTGAATATTGTCCGTCTACTACTATCCTGAAAACATATCCTTTCTCTCTCTCTCTCTCTCTCTCTCTCTCTCTCTCTCTCTCTCTCTCTCTCTCTCTCTCTGTGTGTGTATGATCACTTCCAGAAACGGACTCTAATTATTAGGAATTTTCTGAGGGGATTTCTCTTCAGTCGCTCCTGTTTTTGTCAAGTGAAATAACCCTTTAGGTTTGATACGGTTTTCATTTACGTATGAGTGAAGGCCTGTGTTGTTCTACTCTGGGCGAAAGGAAAGGAAATGCCAACTTATTGTCGACGATTGCTTTCCTTCCGTGGCACTTCCACACACACACACGCACGATGTTTCCTCCAGGCATGCTATATTGCTTTTTAACGGATGCCATTTGAATTCAAATCAAGTGCTTGTTTTCAGTTGCTTTACATGTTAAGTGAGAGAACAACACAGTGAAAAATTTCAGAAGTTTCTCAGTGTCAAAGCCTTGAAATTGAGTCAGAAGTTCACAATAACAAACACCAGAGAATAGACTAAAGTTTCCAGAACGATTTTTGTGTTTTTTAAAATAATATTTCTTCAAAATAAGCAATAATAATAATAATAATATTGTGATATTTATTTAAGTGATGAACACGATTTGACAACCAGGTACATCACAATGTCAAAATATGTAATACAAAATTATATATTAAATAATTGTTTATAATATATAATTATTTAGTAATATAGTTATAAAATAATACAATGAATCCTACAATCTTAAACATCAACATAAGTTCATGTAATAATAACAATAATAACACAGTTTAGTGAAGAATTCTCAGGGTGAGTAATAACGTATGAATTTTTTTCCAGTCATGTCCCTGCATGGACATGTCCCTGCTGGGGTTAACCCAGCTTTCAATACCTGGTACCTCTTGAGAGCATAGGCGACCGGAGCGTGGTGCTGATCAAATCACCTCCACAAATGGCCGAGATTATTAATGTGTGTCCACATTCCCCCATATGCATTCACGGCATGTTGAAATGAATAGGGGGTAGCTTTAACTTTTATCTTTCTACGATTTGTTCACAATGATGAGATATAAAAGGTACGGAGTGGAGAGTAATGTCAGTGCGTACATGTGGAGGGCAATTATAAATATCGGCAACTTGTTTAGCGGCCGTTACTGATCTGGTGATTCCAGGTTCTAATCCCGGACTTAGCGTTGGTGTTCATTAATTTATTTTAATTTCATTATTTTCATGTAATCGCCATTTTATCTCCATTGTCTAAATTAAGCAAAAGTGCAGAAATGCGACGTAAAATTACCAAAATAATATTCGAACAGGTTGATACACCAGCGACCAGATTTAGCCGATTTAGTTGAGTGGCCGACTGGGCATGGTTTCCATTGCCAGTGTCACTTATTCCATCTAGTCATAATGCATCCTCATTCATAACGATTAGCGTTTTAATTTTTCTTCAAAATGGAAGAAAGAAAAAATAAAAGCAATTAATTTTGAAGTGTATGTTGTGCATGCATCGTTTGTACGTCTCCTGGAAGCTTCTTTTATATTCGTACCACGTCTTGAAATCAGTCCAATACTAAATAGCAAACAGCGACATACCTTTGAACATATAATATAATTTTAATTATATGGACTTCCTATTTTACGCATTATGTTAATTTTATTCGTTCTCGGATAGTAAGAATGAATTTCCGACAGTTCATTGAATACTTAACAAAAACTACTTGTTCTATTATATCTCAAACTAGAAACTTTGGTGTCGCTAGGATTTTTTATAGGGGCAGGTCAGGTCATTGATACAAAATTAATTCCTTAAATATATTATAAAAATAATATAGTCAATATTGAAAATATACGAGACCAAAATAGAAGTGAAACTAACGTCAGGAGTGTTAGATTTATTGTTCATAATTTTACATTCTTAGGTTAGGAGTGTTAAGATTGGTGACATTATCATTTGCACGTGTTTTTTCGCTATTTGAGTGTGCATACCACTGGTTTCGAATAAGAAACTGCAAAAACATTTCGAGATAGGAGGTTTTTTACTTACGCGGGCCGTGTTTTGGGATCAAATATCTCTGTTGTTTGTGGTTTCCCCGTCCTGAAACACATTTTATATTACATAACACATTGAAATCTATCAGTTTAAAAAGTATTCGACATAATTCTCGAGGAGGTACAGTCGGTCAAAGGCCCCAAATAACCATATTTTTGTCCTATGATTTTATGCAAACTGTGGGGTGATGCTCTGGACAGTGCAAAATTAATCTATTTTTCTACCGTCAGGTGCTGGATTGTATTTTTATTTAGCGTCACTTTCCTACCACTTTTAGCTAATCGCGATAATGACGACCATTAGGGATTAGTTCCAATTTATGCATTTTGTATTTTTGTTGATTTAGCGTCGCATTTCTGCGACATTTGGTTAATAGTCACGATGAGGATGATTGATTATATGATATAATTCATGAAGGGACACTAATAAAGAACACCCACGCACTCGGCCACAAAATTAACTTCCAGCTGGTGAAGGTGGTAGCCATACGCTAGATAACAATTTAAATTTGTATTATATACGTACAAAAGAGGATACGAGGCAGTCGTTTTTCTATATATCTAAGTTAATCGCGACGGTAAGGATATGATAGGATAAACACACAAATTTACATTATGGGAAAAACGAAACTAAAACCTATGGTGTCGCAGTCTATGATGATAACCACAGAGACCTGCTACATCGGTTTAGCCTCTAACGATACATTGTATTCATAAGATGTCATTTTGATATAAAAATTACTATCTTACCTTTTACACTACCAAGCGATGGAAGATGGTTTGAGTTCAGGACAGCATTCCGTGGCTTCATCCTCAAGGGCAGAAAGCTTCTTATCACTCGCACATCTGACAGGTAACTGTTCCAGCAAGGAATTGTTTACCTTTCCACAGGAAAGCAAAGCAATGACTCACGTAGTGTGATTTGAACAGGTTGAATGTCAATTTGTACGATCCATTACATAGATTTCTGTAGCATGTTCTACATGTTTTAATCATTCATTGTTTGATATTCAGTGTCAGGATTTATGTAGGATAAGAAGCTATAATTATAAAATATGGCTATACTCTGTCCCGGGAATCTCTGAAGCGAGCGAACGAAAGCAAGTCTCTGCGCAAGTAATGACTCGAGAGGGCTCGTCCAACGAACACGTGAGAGGGAACAGGATTACGTGGAGAGGGAAGAGCGATTGCGGCTACCTTCTGCTTACAGAAGTGTGTAATGCTTCGCTCCGCTCACTCGCTTTCTCCCCTTCTCTACCATTATGCGCGAACTTGCTCCAGAGATTCTTAGGATAGAGTATACATAATACCCAGGAGTGTCCAAATATTTATATGACAGAAGATCTTTAAGGATTGAAATTACAGCTGATTGACTTTTATTTTACTTCGCTTTTCTGCCACTTTTGGCTAATCAGAAAGTTGAGGATGAAAGGTGATAAGATGAAGTTGATGTAAGGACAATCACAAACACATATGGGAAGGACATATTACACATTACAAGCCCCACAGAGGATTATGCTGGCTGTGAGTCCAGACGCCAGAGCCTCGTTAGTCTGCAATCCAGGGTGTAATATGTGGAAGAGAGGTTGATACTTGGGTGTTTTCAGAAAGGGCCACCCCTTACATCTCAGGAATTATAGTGAATATAAAAATGTCCGTACCCCTCGAATTTTCCATCTACCATGGTATTCTTGCCATATTTTCGACCACAATGTCTAACAACACTATAAACAAAGTATTATAGAAGGTAATATTGTGATTTGATTTGTACAAGGTATTTACACTAATAAAAATTCATATAGAAGAAAAATAATAAAATTCTCACAAACAAACTTGGTACAAAAGGTACTCGTACCTCCTTGTAGTAAAGAGTAAAATATTTTCACTAATACTTAATTTTGATACGATCTGTTTCTGATATTAATTTAGAGGACTTCGTAGCATCGAATGATCCAGTTTAACACTGACTAATATATAAATTTAACTCAGTTCTAAGTGACCTTTTAAAGTTGTTTTAGCTAAGATTGAGCCTCATTATAATGTATCATTACAATACTGGCAGAAAGGTTAATTTTATTCAATTGACCATACTCCGTCCCAGCTAACTGTGGAGCAGGCAAACGAAAGCAAGTCTCTGCGCAAGTAGTGACGCGAGACGACTACACCAATGAACACTTGAGAGGAACAGAATTGCGTGGAGTGGGGTAAGCGACTGAAGTTACCAACCTGCACATCAGCGTCTACTAATTCGCTCTGGCCAATAGATTTCCCTTGCTTCTCTGACGCTATGCACGGCCTTGCTCCACAATTACCTGGGATAGGGTATACAGTGACCGTGACGTGCAGTTGTTTTGAAGTGTGTTTGGAATTATAGTCTTATTGAAATGGATTTTTTTTTTACCGAGATTCATTTTTATAGGAGTTATCATGCCTTTCCTTTAAAATAAATTCCTGTTCATTGCTAATACTACACATAATAACATTTAAATTGCCGCAAAAGTTGCAGAATTGCAACCCTACAGGCTCCTACAACTGTCCACGTAATTTTTTTGAAGAATGTTAGTTATTAATTGAAGTAATTGAGTAAAGTTCTTAGATTGGGACTCAATTTATTTTTACTGGAGCAAAATATGATTACCATTTTTCCAATAAATAAATAAAAGATCCTTAATTAAAAATACTCGTTTCCGGAAGACGGAAAGACGGAGTCATTTCGAGCAAATTCTAGGCTCTTCTTGGGATTTATTTCATTAACCTAATAGTGTGGTAGCTTCGGTCAGTTTTACTCCCCCATTTTTAGTTACTTGCCCTATCTCCAGAACACAGGTCACTGACATGCTTCTACATTGGAGCTAAATTTTTACGTTCATTTCGTACACCTTGGATTAATTTTCGTAACTCACAATTGGACGCTTTATTGCTACTACAAGGTGGCGCAAAAATAATAAGTGTAACGTCGTTGATTTTCAAAATATAAACGTTTCATTAACACCAAAACTATCAATAAGAAATGCAGTTTGGATAGGTGATGATTTGGATACAGTGATGATTTAAGTATGGAAGATGATGTCGGAAAGATGAGTCATTGTTGCTGTACACACATCCGGAGCCTGTCCTCAAAGTTCCGCATTGCCCTTGCCAACATATTTTATGTTATTTTTCCGACATCATCTTCCATACTTGAATCATCAAGCTACATTTCTTACCAATGGTTTTGGTGTTTATAAAACGTTTATACGAGGGTTTTCAAATGAAAACCGCAATTAATTTTTTCCACTATTTTAATGCAGTGATAATGTTTGATTGTACATTATTTTTCTATATAGTCCCCTCCCAGTTCAATGCACTTACGCCATCGGATAGGTAGTGCTTCGATACCGCGTGATAAAAATTATTTCGGTTGACTGTGTAGCCACTCTTGTACCGCCATTGGACGTCTTCATCAGACTTGAACCTCTGCCCTCCAAGGTGCTCCTTTAATGGACCAAAGATGTGGAAATCAGATGGTGCCAAATCTGGTGAGTATGGCTGATGTGGTAGGCAATTGAAGGTAGGTCATCGATTGTTTTCATGGTTGCACGAGCAGAATGAGGACGGGCGTTATCATGTTGAAGCAAAACACCTGCACTCAGCAACCCCCTTCGCTTTGCGCGTATCGCTGGCCTCAAATGGTTCTTGAGAAGGTCGGTGTAGGTGGCACTAGTCACTGTAGTACGTGGTGCAGAGGGCTGGCTGCGAAACTTCTTTGGTTTCGGCGAAGACGAATGTCGCCATTCTTTGCTTGCTCGTTTCGTGTCCGGTTGAAAATGGTGCACCCAACTTTCATCCCCGATGACAATGTGAGCTAGAAAATCCTCACCCTTCTCTTCATAACGCCCCAGCAGCTCTTGACATGCGTCAACCCGACGGACTTTCAGTTCCTGCGTCAGCTGTCGAGGAACCCACCTGGCGGACACTTTTCTGTAGCGGAGTTCGTCATGCACTATGTGTTGTACTAAACCGAAGCTCATATTCAGCAAGAAAGCCATTTCAGCCAGGGTGACACGCTTGTTTTCCTGAATAAACCGATCTGCTGCGACTATGGAATCCTTTGTCACAACTCCCTGAGCCTGACCCGGACGGGGAGCATCAGTCAATAAAGTCGTACCTTCTGCGAATTTCTTGCACCAAATCGTAGACTTGCCGCTGTGACAGACAGGCGTCCCCATACTTCGTCTGCATTCTCCGATGAATATCAACAGGTTTCACACCTTCACTCCATAAAAATCGAATAACTCCACGCTGTTTCTGCTTGGTGCAACTGCGTAGTGGTGCCGCCATCTTGAATCAGCTGTTACTCACATCCAACCCCACCTACTACCAGCTCGGAAATACGTCAAGGACTGTCTCTGCAAATTTCCAAACGCCTAGAAAGAAAAAAAGATTTATAATGCCACTTTTGCTGTTTTCATTTGATTCTCCATCGTATCTTGAAAATCAACGACGTTACACTTATTTTAAAAACGTGCGTCCTTTTTGCGCCACGCCGGAACTTGTGGCCGAGTGGTTAGCACATCGCGGTGCGACGCCAAGGGTCCCGGTTTCGAATCCCACTCGGGCTTGGTTGTTTGTGAATGTCCATTCATCAATTTAATCATTTCATCACTCATCCCCATCTTCGCAAATTAGCCAAGAGGCACAAAACGCGAAGTAAAATAAACTAAATCAATCAATCAATCAATCTTTTTGCGCCACCTTGTATAACCCTGTCCCAGGAGTCTCTGGAGCATGCGAACGAAGACAAGTCCTCTGCGCAAGTAACAACTCGAGAGAGCTCAACCAATGAACTCGTGAGAAGGAAAAGGATTGCATGGAGGGGGGACAGTGACTGCAGCTACCAGCTGCAAAATATGTAAAGACAAAAGCTGTTGCAGGAGGCATGCGGGTTCGAATATGGAAAACATGGACTGTCGTCTAGATATCTGTCGTATCACAATGAGTCTTTGTAAGGTATGCTTACTTGGAGGGATTGTCGTAGTTTTGTGACAGAAGCAACCCCCGTATCAAGTCATAGGACCGAGAAAAATGTTTTTGAAAAGCGTACAATCTTTCATGGATACGGTGTGTTAGCCATCGAACTAAAGAAACATGTGTATTAAAGGAATATATTAAATATGAATATAGACAACTTAGGTAAATTATACTATGATATGGGATGTAGAGTAGCTAAAGAAGTGTATATAAAGGCTATTATTATTATTATTATTATTATTACACGTTTGTCGCAGAAATGTAAATGTGAACACAATATGTCATTTTACAAAAATACAAAACGAATACACAATCTTTGATAACTATCTATATTTGAGTGTTTTATTAATTTATTAATGAGAAGTTGAATGCTAACGAGAAAAAAATCATTGAAACCAGTACTGTTGAAGAACATCCATGTAATATAACAATTGAATTATAAGCTTAAAAAATGACATGATATCTGGTGAAACCAAAGAGGAAGTACGGTTTCTTGTAATACAAAGCAAGGAACCTTAAAGGGATTTACTTAAAAAAAGAAGAAACGCTTGGACAATGGTCAGAACCTCAAGGTGACCAACTGGACGCAACCGACAAAAGATCGGGAAGTTAGGAAATATACTGTGAGCGCGGTAAGACTTCCAGGTTAGAGGAAGAAGACTCCTTTTATGTAGCGATAGCCATTAAACTGGACAAACGATTGCGAGGCACGAAGGGCGGATGTAATCACGTTGCAGGCTAAAAATGCCCCATTTGTGAACCATCTAATTGTGTATGTTCAGCATCTTCGTTACGTATTCCTTGGATGATCTATCAATACGCTCGCGCGCGCGCGTGTGTGTATACGTGCTTGCGGGAGTGTGTGTGTGCGCATGTGCATGCAATTGAGGATATATTCAACCCACTTAGCACAATTTATATTTTCTCTTCCTGTGCAAAATAATAATAATAATAATAATAATAATAATAATTACAATTGAATAAAGTAATCTGAACCTTGAGACCTAGGCTTGGTTTACGTAAAAGAAGAAGACGTGGGACATGAGCGTGCGATTTTGATGCTCGGTAACGTCTGATCCAAAATATTTGAAATATATTTATATTTTCTTCCTTTCGTTACAGTGCTAACATACCAGAAGCAACTAATTATCTGAAGTAAATATTTCACTGAAAATGTATTATTATTTTGCTATTTGTTTTGAAAATAAAAATGCAATTTGTTCGAATGTTTCTGCATTTCTTCAAGTAAATTATTATATTAATAGGAAAAACAAATTAACAAATGAAAACAATTTATGAAGTGTTACACATGTCTTCTCTTTTAAAAAAGTATTTATGGGGGATCCTGAATTTGTGACCCGCCAGTATTTGCCTATTTTAACTTTACTTATCATGATGAAATGCTTATTGAAATCATTGATTCATTTGCTTCCTGCCGGCCCCCGTGGCGGAGTGGTTAGCACATCGCGCTACGACAACAGGGGTCCCGGGTTCGAATTGCGGCCTGGACATGGATGTTTGTGAGTGTCCATTCATCAATTTCATCAAGTCATCACTCATCCCCATCTTCGCAAATTAGCCAAAAGTGGCACCAAAAGCGAAGTAAAATTAAGGAAATCAATAAATCAATCGATCACTTGCTTCCTGTCGAATGGTTGTCATAATAAAAGACAGTACTCAACCACTGAATGTGTAACCAAAATATACGAGGGTGGAACGAATACCCTATGCTATTGTTTTTTTTATGTAATATAATTTTCGTGTCCTCCCGTTTCGCCTTATCCCATTTCGCCTTATTGCGTTTTCACCTCGCCCAATAGAATTTCAAATGATTTATGTGACACGAACTTTCTAAGGCGAAACGGGACATTCCATTTTGCCTTATCCTGTTTCGCCTTACACACAAAAAATTTCCCAGCTGGGAATATTATCAACTTGAAGGGTAATTCATAATGGGAGCGCAGAGCTTCTGATGTGGCCTACCTTGGCTCCCATTGTCCTGTCGGTTAGGTTATGTTAGGTTAATAATACATTAATAATAATGACCCTTCATGTCGATAATATTCCCTGGTGGGTATTATATTGTGTGTAAGGCGAAACAGGATAAGGCGTAATGGAATATCCCGTTTCGCCTTAGAAAGTTAGTGTCAAATAAATCACACGAAATTGTATTGGGGGAGGTGAAAACGCAATAACGCGAACCGGCCCTAATCATAATTTTGTATGTAAGGTTGAACAATTTGCCGTATTTCAACATAAACTCGTTGCTGATACATGTTTTCAAGTGCTGATTAAGAGACTGGTTAACTCATGGAAAATATTGATTGAGTTGGTGTTTTAAGTCCACTTAATGCACAGTAAGGCTAAATCGGACTGGACCTACATTTTAAAGTGGGATCCGAACCACTGTGTGTCTCCACCGGGTATCGAACACAGGTTCCCCTTGATTAAAAGGCGACGACGCTACCATTGCGCCATCGGGGGGGACGTGGAAAATATTCTTCGTGATTTGAGTGCTCTCACTTGTGCGCCAGACACTGCGAAAGTCTTTTCAGCCCTCTGCCCTCGAAGTAACGTCATCATGGAACTTTCTCCTTTATTCGTAAAGTTGTTGGTGTGTTATGCGTGCATATGGATATTGAATTTTCATTTGCCGAATAACTTTTGTAGGTTTTAGGCTTCCAGACGGTAAGAAACCACTACTCGTCGCTGGTTTGCTGGTGCAATTTTGTAGTGCAGCCTACATCTTTAAAATGACAAAGTGGGTTTTTCAATCTTACTTGATCACTGATGCAGCCCTGACGACGTTCCGTAAGTAACAGCTGATACCGTACCTAAATTTTAGTTGTGTACTAGGTATATATATAATTCGTGTCTGACTTTCAAAGATTTCACTTGACTCATCCTCGTACAAGATTTTTCATGCTTTCGTATTCGAAACAACCTTTCCAGAAGGTGAATTATGAAACCTAAACTTGTATATGATAGTTTTATAACACGATCAAAAAATTTGAATATCCCTATAACTGAATAACCCCAATATCACTGCATTTATCAACCCGTCTCGTTCATTATTCTCCCTGCAGTTTGTATCCGTATTTGTTTCCTTCAAATCGAGGACATGCATACAAGAAATAGTTTTTCCACATGTCTTTTGGATTTGTTACATTCATATTCGTTATTTTCTGTTGCTGCTGTCAAACATTTTTAATGTTCTCTTTCACATCACGTTTTACATCACGGCTGTAGTTGCGAACAGTATCTCCAGCCGAATATATACACTTTTTTTAAAAAAAATGTCAAGAAGCAAACAATTAGTTTCTGAATATTGTATATTGTTTTATAAACATATTGTACAAAATAGAAACGTGTATGGAAACGTTAGAAATAAAACACTAACGCAAATTCTACAACCAGTAATTTGCTGGCATTTCACAATCTTGTAAGTGCAGACTAATGCTTAGATAGAGTGAGAAAGTCTAAGATTTGAGAAACCTTTAACTACAGTACTGAACTTGAAGTACAAACCAATAAAAAAGAACCTTCTCTCATAATGTATGAGGATGCCTTTCTCAAGATACCGTTATGTAGAGCGGAATATCAAGGAATTCTGCACAGGTAGTACGTTAATTACGCACATCTTATCGACAATTAAGGTGGAGACTGTTTTGGGTTCGACTGTATGAGGTGAATAGCTAATGAGGTATGCGTGATTTACACAACAATCGGTGTTGGCGTGACACAAGAGAAACTCCCCAAACAATAATGATGTCAAAGGAACAAGTAAGGAAATAACGAGACACGATCTGAGCTGCGAAATGGTCTGTAATTTGCCCCCTTAGACTTTGTATTTTCTGTCGAAGAAGTGAATTTTTCATTTGCATGCAAGAATCGAATAAAATAACAATAACCGGATCTCTCCGATGGTGTAGAAGTAACGTTGCCGCCTTGTAGTCGTGGGGTCACGGGTTCAATCCCCTGTAGAGTACATAATGTTTCGGTTCCCACTTAAACTGTAGGTTTAGTACTGATAGCCTATCTGTGCATAAAGTTGACAACAAAACAAACAAGAACGGAAGTTAAAGAAGCGCCCCTAAAACTTACCGTAGTTCTGACGAGGAAACAAATGTAGATACTATGAGAACACCACATTTACAGTATGTTTTCTGATCTGGACTGATCTTGAGATAAGTATTGTCGATGATTGTTAAATATATATCGTGGTTGGCGAGCTTGTACGTACATCTATACGTTATTCAACTCTAAACTGACAGTGTTTGTATACATGCAATAAGTTTTTCAACTTGTCGGGTCGATATGAAACCAGAATTTATTTATTTATTCCAAGTTTTAGATACAGTACTTGTAAGGCCATCTTACACTGAAAACTCTAATACATTTTGGTATTTAGTACTGTTTATTTTGAGTCCATGAATTATGCTCTACAATTATATTAAGACCAAACGTGCTTAGAGTTCGAGTCTCGTTCAGAGTATGGGTGTTCTATTGTAGCGTTTCTTCCACCTGTTACATCTAATCATCAGTCATCCTCACTTTCGTAATCTAGAAATGTAGGAAAACAACCATAAACAACCACAAAAGAAAAAAAATCAAAATCACACCACAGACAACTTATCTGTGATCACACTCTTAGTCACAAAAGAGCAGGGACAGAATATGGTATTGGGAAGATATCTGAAAGTTGGAGGACAAGGGCTACAAGACCAGAAAATTTGAGAGAACGTGAAATTTGAAAACAGGCTCTATCCTCATATGATCTGAGAGGAGGAATGTATTTGCTGCTAATGGTCTTGTTTACCATGGCGGCAGCTCGTTTAACGTGCAATTTGGCAAGCCTTTGCCGACAGGGAGTCTTTTTCCTTCTCCGCCTCAGAACAGCAAACGATGCCCTGCCTTCGGGAGTTATCCCCGAGCTTCCACCATAATCTGTGTGTACATGACGGAGGTAAAGACTGCGATGAAGACATGCAGAAAGCCGTCAGCTGCTTGAAGAACGCAAAAAATGAGAGGTATGAGATAAATAGCCGTTGAGCATTGACAGCACATTAATTCAAATGTCAAATAAATTATGCAATGGGCACTGGCCATATAGGCATTCAATGAGTTCATTATCCGCGAAGAGCAGAATATACTCAGCGGTGTCCATTCTGAAGCTGCATGTGTTCTCTAACCTCTCTCTTTGATAACTTACTTATGTGATAACATTAATTAGTTTTTTAAAAGTAATTTTGATATACATTAAGTATATTGACAGTATTGTATTAAGACTTTATAATTAATAATTGCCAAATGCCTATTACTACCCGGTGAAAGATATTCGTCTAATCTATCAAGCCATTTCAAGGGTTTTGCAAGTGTTCCGATTCACACTTGAGGAGTATTATTTTTTTAAAAAATAATACTGACACTTTACCCTTGCTTGGGGTTTGTTTAAATTATTTTGAACGCTCTGAAACAACATCTTCTCTTGATATCCTGCTCATTATAAGATTGTGACAAGTAACATATTCAACTAAGTGCCCAATTTCAGGCAGACAGCCTTAGCAAAAATAGTTAATTAAACCCGTCAAATTACACTTTTTTCATCATCATCATTTCCTCGAATGTACAACTTCGTCTACCTTCATCCTTTTGGAAAGCAATAAACATTTTAAAGTTTTTAAGTTCCTTGAACTTGTTTCAATATTATCTCTATAACCTATTCCTCCAACTATAAGGCCACGTGGCGATGCGTCATAAAATAAACTTGAGACCCATCACTACTGTTACTGTTGTTGCTGCTTGTGTCGGTAGTAATATCAATAGATAGTAGTAGTCATGCTGTTGTAATTCGTAATTTTCGTATTTTACTTCCCTTTTCTGCCACTTCCGGAAGATGAGGATGAAGGGCAATCACTTCTAAAGAACCTGCTTATCTCTCCAGCAGATTTTCAGTGCATTCCGACTCCCATAGCCTGGACACCAGATCGTGCGAGAGATCTCAACTACTCATTCCCCTCCATAATTCCAATTTCTACTCAAAGTCTTTCATCATTTCCACTTCCCATCTTTGGAACTCCTTCCCCCCCGAAATCCGGAACGCACCTTCAGTAAATGTCTTCAAGACGCAAACGAAACATTTTTTACTACAATTGTTACTACAATTTGCTAAATTGCAGAAAAGTGCTGAATCCCATAATTCAACACACCATTTCAAATTACATATTATAGTCAGGAATATGTGAGCGCGTGTATGTGTGAGCGCGTATGTGTGCCCGTGACTATAGGTTAGACTTCCATATTCTTGTATGTAATTTTTTCTTTGTACTTTTATTCCTCTGTAATTTGTATATTGTTTTAGTTTTTAAATATTTCAATGTAGACCACTAAATTAATATTCAAAAATTGTGTGAACATGGTCAAGTGGAAATAAAGGCTCCATAGTCTTAACTTACCCATGTAAAATAAGACGAAATAAATAAATAAATAAATAAAATAAATAAGTAAATAAAAAGTGGTGACCGCCACCAAATGTACAGTAATGTTTCCGTTGGAGGTGATACCGGTATTTACTGCCATGAACGTCGGAACAGGGGATCAGAGAGCGGGACGTACGGTTACGGACACTTCTGGGATGTAACAACCCCACCTACCTTCAATGGAATCATTTCAACCGAGAAGTGTCCATGACTGTACACGTGCAAAGAACAGCAAATTAATATGTAGGAACGAAAGGTGCTCTACGGGGCAGTAGGTTAGAAACACTGCCTGCACGTCATAGGTGGCGCCAAGGGGTGCGAGGGTGTGCTTGCGCACCCCTTGTTTTCGGCTCGCACTTCCTTGTCACCCCCAATTTTAACCTCAATACTTCTAATAATAACAAAAACGCACCACGGGAAAGTTTATTTGGAATAACCAAAAAGTAATTTCTGATGACCATACATTTGTTTACCTAGGTAAATAGGAGACAAGCAAATTATTATTCACCAGAACCAAATTATTTTGGTAACGTGCATATTTCTTTACAGTTACCAAAAAGTTTGGTAAAAAATATCAATTTTAGAAATGACTACCAATTTTTTTCTTATTTTTTGCCAAAAAGCTTAATCATACGTGTTCTATTAATTCACAAAAATCATTTATTTTCATGTGTGAAATAAGTAAAACAGGAAAGCATAATAGATGAAAATACATGACAAAAGTGTAGACCCAGTGATTATATATATCTGCGTAATTAATATTATAATCTACCAATACCAATTTAAAAGAGCCGTTTAAATGGTCAACGTTCGATCTCGCCCACTAAGCTCCCTGGTTCGAGTCCCAGTTGAGTGTCCCTTCATCAATGTCATCGAATAATCACTCATCTTCATCGTCGCGATTAACCAAAAGTGGAAGAAGAGCCCCTCAAAATAACAAAAAACACAAAGACAATTAATGTGAAAGGATCCAGAAGCAGTTTCCTTCTTGCTTTCTATTTCATGCATTAAGTTACTGTCTTATTTGAATATCTATGTTTTGGTTATATATTATTAGCACATAATAAATTAGGTTATGTAATATTAACCTAAGGGCTCCAACTTACCAAAACGGTATGCGCTCGCCTTTGGTACGATCGGTACCAGGTTCTATTCTCGGTGGGAGCTCTCAAAATTTCGGTGTAGGCCCAGCATGGTGAGGGCTATTCGGGTGCTAGTTGAATAATAATAATAATAATAAAATCGTCTTTACAACAAACCCTTGTCTGGGTGATTAATACAAAGTAAGGTAAAAGTAATGTACAAATGGAATATATAAACATAAACTGATTACATGTATGATGGATGAACATTGATTACAAAAATACAAAATTAATAAAAATAAGAAAGAAAGAAAAATAATTATATGTATAAAACTAATGTCTAATGTTCGTCGCTTTCATCTTTAGTACATATAAATGTATGAAGTCAGCTGGAACAATGAATGAAACAGAAATAGCAATAATAATAATAAATTGAAAAGACAAAAGAAAAATTATGAAATTTAGAATGCTAATAATTATAACAAAATAGATATATGTATACTTATAACAGAAAAGTTGCTCGTGATTATGTGCTTAGCTGCCTTGTTAGTAGATGATTTTTTACTTTATTTTTAAACTACTTATGACACTGGATGGATGTTAGAGAGGTTGGAAGGGAATTCCATTCTTTGGTGGCAAATACGGTGTACGATCTTCCGTAGGTTGTTGTATTATGAACTGGGACTGACAATAAGTTTTTCCGTCGCGTCACATGTTGGTGCCTGCTCGAATTTGTATTCAGTTTCTCAAAAAGATATCCAGGTTGTTTGCTGCTTAGTACTTTGTGTGTTAAGTTAGTAACTGATATTTAGCGAAATTCTTTGTGTAAAGCCAGGAATAATAATCGGGCAACAGAACCGCAAAACAAAACTAGGTGGAAGTCTCCCTGAAAAATCCCTTTCTGAACAGACATAAAAAAATATATTAAAAATTCATCTCAATTTTAGAAACTTAATGAAAGTCAAAACTTCTATGCCATACCATTCTTGACATGAAGAATATGTATCTCTCTGATCGCATTATAAAATATTAATCATCACTTTCTTAGGAAAAATAATATTATAATTTGCATGACGTTATAGAATGTCTTAGATTCGTAAGCGAGACGCCATGTTGAGGATAAAGGAGAACATATGTGAAGTATGTATGATGAATCAATTATTTAGTTTTAAGATAATTTTATTATTATCGATCACAGTTTAGTTAGTAACCAGTAAAGTCGTTTGTTAAATCAGTAAACTATAGCAGTTAAATTATTTTTTGTCTATTTTGTTCTAATTTCTCTTTCAAGGATAAATTAGATAAACACTTACGTCTAGTCATCACGTAGTAAAAACGTTGTCTTTTCGTGGCTTAGAAGTGAGTGCCTTTCGTGGATAATTCACAAAGGTAGCTTGCAGCACAGTCTGTCAAACCTTAAAGTGTTAATTGTTATTCTTGTTTCTTGAAATAAATGTCAATGTGAACTTACGTCTCTGGCTATGAGGTATGAATCTAATAACATTGATCCATTAATTCTGGATTTGGACTTGGGCTCAGGTCTAGATATATTACTATATTACTACATATTGGAGATTGCAAGGCTGTAATATCTAACCTATTGCTCCTACAGTGGTCGTGTGTACATATTCTTTTAGCATTGTAGGGTGGAACAACACTGACGTGAGACAAATGACCTCAGTGAACCAGTGTTCGGAAAGTTACATTTTAAAAGTAACTGAGTTACAGCTACAGTTACTTGCTCCAAAAAGTAACCGAGTTACAGTTACAGTTACTCATTTTAAAAAGTAACTCAGTTACAGTTACAATTACTTTTACAGTTACTTTCTGCTGGAAATGTTCTTGCAAATAAATTACACACAATCAATAATTACTAATTGCAATAAAATAATGTGTGAAGCTTTACATTTGTTTTATTTATGTTTCTGGTACATAATATAAGTTTTCATATATTTATATTATCAGTATTGTATTTAAGAAATTTCCTGGGGGAAAGGAATTGTACTAACTGTATGGAAACAGTATAAGGTAGTGATTTTATACCACTTAACATAGATGTTTCTACTACTCTCTTCGCCAAAACAGCTTCCTTCTGTCTAACAGAAAAGTGTTGGCATGTGAATGGCAAAGAGGAAAAAAAAGGTAACAAAATTGGCAATAATTTACGACGCAATAACAATTTAAGTGTCGTAAAGTAACTGTTAAAGTAACAATGATGCATACAAAAGAGCACTCTTGCCGGACCCTGTGGCTGAGTGGTTAGCACATCGCGCTGCGACGCCAGGGGTTACGGGTTCGAATCCCGCTCAGGCATGGTTGTTTGTGAATGTCCATTCATCATTCATCATTTCATCACTCATCCCCATCTTCACAAATTAGCCAAGAGGCAAACGCTAAGTAAAATCAATCAATCAATCAATCAATCAAAATAGCACTCTTAAATTTGAGTGAGTCATGCAGACAACATAGATGAAGGACTGCTACAACCGATTACAAAATCAAAGAATTCTGGTAAAATAAGAACTTAATAATAATGAAGAAATTCTCTCAGGTCAATTCCGGATAGGCTTCCGAGCTTTCCGAGGTAACATCACTCTCATCTTCAGAGATTGACGTGAAGATGAGGGTGGCGTTAGTTCTAGAAAGCTAGGAAGCATATCCGGAACTGACATGGCTGATATCTCGAGAGAATTTCTTCATCATTTTCAGCTAGGAAAGTTTCACGAACTTTCATGGTAAGCATCACTACATAATGAACAGAAAGTGACCAAATTCAAGTTTAAATCCGGTTCCTTATACGCAGAAACAAAAGGATTCATTATAGTCATTTAAGGCGGCATAATAGCCTAAAGAGGAAATGGAAGATGGGAGAGATGAAAGAATTCATAACAAGAGTTAATAATGTAGCCAAAAAATATGTAAAACGTTATCTGCAAGGAGAAAAACAAACTACTAATTGAAGATAAGCCATATTACCAACTGAACTTATGTATGCCCAGAATTAGAGATGAAGGAAGAAATAATAAATTAAGAAAGTAAAGAAATAATTGTTATTGGTTTTAATATAATCGTTATCAGCATGCTTATATTATGTATAATAATAATAATAAAAGTTTTGTCATTGTTACTACTCCATCATTTTTGTATCATTGGCCTGAACTCCTCCCTCTTACAAATATTATGATGACGCCCATGCTCATACAATATACGTATATATATTCTATATAATGCATTTGGATAGACGTGTGATAAGAATGCATGCTAACTAGTTTTACACTGCAAAATCAGATTCTCGCCAAATCTGAGTCATCAAGCAAGCGACTCACGCCCTTTCCTTCTCACGATTGAGTCTAATAAGCAAAGATGAAACCGACAAGTGTCACCCGTCAAGTTTTTACAATGTCAAAGAACATATTGATCCTGTAATTGAATTCAAATCTGACCACACCGTGTCAGCTCAAGTGATTATTCACGAGCCATCGACCAGAAAGGATCGGAGGTAGGCAGATGTCAAAATGGCTAATCTCAGGCAAATTCACATTTAATCCAGCCGTGAGCAAAGTAGCATCAATTTGATAAAAGCTCTTGGTTTGATCTTACTTATTAATGCTATTCAAAACCCGAATTACCATATTTGCGTCGCTGAAACCGAAGGATGCAGGAAGCTACTTCAAAACAAAAATGCTTGTTGCAATATTATGCAAGAGGTTAGCGCTCTTCTTTATCGCCTTTGAAAATAGACGTTGGAGTTTTAGGCATAACTATTATAATGACACCATTTTTTTTTTTCATATTGCAAATATTAAGCTACAAATAAGGTAAACGACATTTATTGTATATCTCGTCATATGTCATACATTGAAAGAAGCAATGTTACAAAGCAATAATAACGTATTTATTATACTTGAAGCACGTAACGAGTGAAGGTGGTAGCATCTCACATGTGCTCGATCCAGGTCAAAGTGATGTGATCAGCACCACCCCCTCCCCCATGGATGTCTCCAGGTACCCATTGATAAGAGACTTGGTGAGCTCTAGTCGCTTTATGCAGGAACATTGTGGGGAAAATTCCCGCTCGAGATCACTCAATTCGGGGATCGAACCAAGTCTGTCGCGTGGCAATCAGACATCTTACCTACTGGGCCACAGTGGCTCACAATGAACAACATATTTTAAAATGATCATTATTTTTTCCTTTCGGCATTATGGATGCTTAAAAATTATCTTGTACGTATGCAACCCAATGGGAAAAAATGCTTTTGCCAAACTCTGAGTTTGAATTAATCACCAAACCTTGCAGTCAGTCCATCCAAATTATAGAGAAATTTGAAATTGCGAATATCTCCATGGCTATGGATAAGGGCAATGAAGGACACTAGATATTTCAAAGATGAATAATATTAACATATACTTTTAAATGTTGAAAAACACAAACCTTGAGTGTAAGAATAGAATTTCTTATTCAAATAAATTTATACGAGTAGTTTTATCATTCAGAACTCCAACACATTCTTTATGTTTGTAAGAATAACCACAACTAATTTTTCTCAGGAAAAATTGAGTTTTTTTTTCAATTTAGAACTTCAACAACAAAAAAGGAGGATGACATAACTGCATTTTGAAAAAGTCATATATTATTTCGGTGTTATATAAAATGAATTTCTTGCAGCAACAAGGACGCAGATCCAGGTTTAGTACTCTTGAAAAAAGCAATAATAACAAACTGCACATGACAATCTTAGCTAAATGTTTGTAGTATTTTACACAATACACACAAACGCACACTCATCTCTTGTCCCTTCTATAATTGTATTTTTGTTATTTACATCGTTTTTTGCCACATTTGGCTTGTCCCGGTAATGAGGACGATTGATGATTAGATGAAGTTGATGCAGGGACACCCATAGAGATCTCCCATGCACGGGTAATTTATTCCCGATTCAGGATTTCCCGGACTCGAATCCGGGAACTTCGGTGGTTTGATTGAGTTTCGTTTTAAGTCCACTTTTATGCATAGATTGGCTAATTGGGACTGGACCTACAGTTTAAAGTGGGATCCGAACCACTATGCCACCGGGGAGGCTAAGAACTTTGAAAGTTAGCCGGTTCTTGTCTCTTCTATTTATGCATACTGCATTTTTGTTTATTGTAATTGCAAAGTTAATTCATTATTGAAAACACTGAACATGTGCAACGTGGTTGCATACATTAAGAATAAGATTCCTTTTTGCGAGGATTCACATCGATACGAGGGCTGTAACAGAAAATCGTAATGAATAAATGTTATTTGCCTTGATGACTTCAATACACTTTCCTGGTTTGCAGTGATAACATTAAAACGGAAATCACAACATGCCTAGTGACGAGCGACTTTTCTAATGTAATTATAGTCTTTATATTTTCACCATCTCCAACCTTCCTTACTAAATCATTACTTTTTATTTCAGTGGGCGAGCTCTCCAGGGCACTTATAACAAAGTTTGTAGTTTTTTAATTTAGAATTTCTGCCTTTTTTTAAGCTATATGCAACTATGAGGATGAGTAATAATTGATAAAATTACTGAAAAGACACTCATTCACACCAACGCCAGGACTCGAATGGGACCGTTGGTGGCGAGATCATGAGTTAAGAACTCGGCCACAGAGGAAACCTTAAGTTTGCTTATTTGAACCTATCAAAACATCACAAGGAAAGTATTAACGGAATATAAACTTTTTCAATGTTATATTGTTATCATAGAATGAAAAAA
Organism: Lepisma saccharinum; assembly: GCF_977018435.1. Lineage (NCBI taxonomy): Eukaryota > Metazoa > Arthropoda > Insecta > Zygentoma > Lepismatidae > Lepisma > Lepisma saccharinum. Next base: position 67,944,873 of record NC_139230.1, read on the forward strand.
TAGACGGAAGACTTTTGCCCAAGCTAAAAGTGATTATGGCACAACAGTTTTTGTGTACTGATAGGTTTTAAATGCTTCACCGTGGCAAAAAAAGCACATTAGTATAAATAAAAGTCCTACCAAATGTCCGGAATTAACAATTATATATCATTTTTGAGAACACCTATCCGGGAAACGAAGTGAGAATGCAGGTTTGAAGAACTATTTGTTTCTTTTAGCATTTGCAACTAAGTGTTCTTTCCAAGTAAAAGCGTTTTTCTTCTAACTTATATTTTCAAACATTGATCGGTCCGTGTTGTGGTTTGTAAAAGCTTGTTTTCAATCCACTTTATTTTCAGACAGACTAATCGGGATTATAGCTACAGTTTAAAGTGGGATTCGAAACACTGTGCAATGTGCCTCCATCGAAGATCGAACCTGGATCCCCTTGATCCAGGTTGTGGAATGAATATATAACAAGTAATAACCAGTAAATTGCTCCTTCCAAGTACTTATGCACATTTACTTTGGGCAGCGTTTGAATTAACCGTGTGAGTTAAGTCACCTGATTCGAGCATTGATGGGCATAAATTCGAACGAAACTACTATTAAAAGGTTTTTCTTTGCCTTAGTGCTACATCACTAAGAAATATACGAGAACATCTAGAGTAAGAGTGAAATGGGCGATTGGTGCTATAAGAAGCCACCTGACGCAAAGGCCAATGACTCCGCTGAAGAGCAGCAATTGAATGTGACTCACTCATAACAGAACATTTTGGACAATGGGGTCCCAATCGAAGTAAGTACTAATGCAAATTACTTTGAACACTGTACTCAAGTGGTCAAGTACATGTGAAAATGGAAAAAAATGAACGGTAAATCAGAGAAAATAATCAATAGCACACCATGCAGCTGATTCAATTATTGAGTGAAATAGGGGAGAAATTTTACCTTTGGAAATTGGATGTCTTCCGATAGACTCTCCAAACCGTATTTAAACAGACATTCATTTGTTTTCGTGTTTTGCGTCGTGAGTTCAGTTCCGGGTTTGAGCACTTTTAAACTGTATTCGATTAGATAGTTAACATTTTCTCTTTTACCAACATTTATATTTAAACGCTATTTTGTAAGATATTTAACTGATAACTACACCCAAAAACTCCAATGTATCATTGTTCCCTCTAAACTACGTCAATATCTCCCAGTTTATTCCTTTATTCTCTGATAACAATATCACATTGCAAAATTTCACATTCACGTGATGTTGAAAATATCGCTTACACTGCGAAACATTCGAACATAGGACCTTAGTTATGGAAGTTAGGCACTTTAGGGGATTTTTCTTTAATATTTTGTGTGTAATTATTTGTCTTTCCCTTGATATCTCTTTTACAACTTACTCATCCATCTTTTGCAATGCCGACAGACACAAACATACATGTCTTACCCAGGATTCGAACCCTTCACTACTACGTTGATCATTTCGACAAGGAGATAGACCGAGGAGCTTGCCCTCTAATTTAGGTGTGTTTATGGACTAAAAAGTAAACGTTTATTAAGGAAGGTAGAAGATGGTGCATATAGAAACATTCTATCTTAGTGTTGAGGTAAATAGACAGATGTCACATTTCGACAAATCTTTTATCCATGCTGCTCTTCCCAGGTCTACCCTACACATTCCAGAAATACCTTGATCAGAAAGTATTTTGTCATAATATATTATCCAGTAGCAGATAATCCTGCTTTTAATTTATCCATACAAACTTTTCATCTTCCCGACTCCTTGTCATCCATCTTGAAAGATGATGACTGTGTTTTAACAAATATTTTATCATTTTGAAAAGTACAGGTCTACAGGTATTTTACACTGTCTCTGAGGAAGTTTTTTATTTTATTTTACTTTATTTTTATTATTATTTTTTTAGTGTCTCCTTACTTTTAAATGTGTTGTGTATGTCCTGTGCAGGTTCCATTACAACCTTACACTTTTAACATTTCTCAATGGGCTTTCTACACCCCTTTTTAAACTTTCAGGTAAGGATTTTAGACAACAGGATTTTCCCTCTTATACTTTCAAGGGTGAAAAATGGCCATATGTGCCGAAAAATAAAGAAATTTTAACTCATCCATTCATTCATTCCTGCTTTTGTTTATATCGAGCGAAATAATTAGTATTTTTAATATGTCAAAATTCTAGCATCAGCAAATCTTTTTTTTTTAAATTGAAATCTCAATGCCCAAACACCATCAATTTCGGAATGACGTTGTGGTGAAGGTGTAGAAAACGACAGAGAGACTTTCATGTTACTTTAGGAGAAATATGAACAAATAATAATAATTCGCCGTCTTAAAGTACGACAAGAAGGAAAGGTGGGAAAATGCAAACACAACACAAGGAAATGTTGACTTAATATTTTAATCGTTAAAGAGTTGACACCTTCCAATAACATTAAAAAAATTCTTCAATTTGCATCTAACGTTGTGGTCCATTAAAGAAAGAATACCAGCTTCCAAGGTGGAGCGAATCATACTACGAAGCCAGTGGTTGTAGATTGAATCATGGATGTGACATTGTGTTTGTTCCAATGTCGCCAGTTCATCACTCATCTTCATCTTCGCGTTTAACCTAGAGAGATGAAAGAGCGACGTAAAATATCAAGAATAGAAAAAAATAAAGAAGGAAGCCAACCCTTCGTGTGGGAGTGGCCAGAGTAAGGTTCTATGAATTCAGGAGTTACAGCCTGGGTTGGAACCCTTCTTAAGGCTGGGTGCATCCCAGTGACGACGCCAGAAGGGGGGTGGGAGCTCCTAGTCAGACACTTCGCACTCCCTTCCGCCCCCCCCCCAACTGACGTTAATGAAATATAGAACAATAAGAGGGTTCATTCCTAAGAGTACGGCGATTGTTACCTTTTCTAAGTGGTGTACTCTGCATGATATAACTTTTCCTGCTTATAATACCAACTTGACTTACAAAAAATATTTTTTTCTAGTACGTATATGTGTGTGTGTGTGACTTTCGTTCAAGATTCCAGCGCCGACCTGGGCATAGGTGATTTCTCATTCATTCTTCGTGATTAACCTAAGATTTAGCCAGTTTCAAGAACTGGTAAAAATCGTTAAATGTGGATGGTTTACTTGTATCGCGGGCAGGTAAAAGCACGCTTTTTAGGATTTGGCGCTCCTCAATCTTTATATGCAGGTTCAATCTTTGCACATATCAAAATCAAAGAACTTCTTTCCTAGAACTCCAAAGATGCCTGTAATTGTGTAGCACAAACATACTTTGGAATGGTAGAGTGAGAGGTGCACCAGGGTGAGAATATTTCTTGAATTATGAGAAAACTGTAACCTTTTTTAGATTTTTTATTCCTGTGATATCCGGGTTCGATACCCGGTGGAGGCACAAGTGGTTCGGATCCCACTTTAAACTGTAGGTCCAGTCCCGATTAGCCTTACTGTGCATAAAGTGGACTTAAAACACCAGATCAACCAACCAACCAATCCTGTGATATCATTTTCCTGAAAGGCGAAACGTAGGTTTTGCCCAAAATTCTTCAGCGTTACCAAGCTGGAACGAAAGTAGTTCACTTAATGGATTTCTTCCATATCCTAGGAAGGTATAAATTGGCATTTCAAGAGGTTCACACTAGTTGTATTCTCTGTAACAATCCCAGTTTCCAATGCAGCGTCTGATAAAACCTTTTCGTGTTTGAAACGCTTGAAAAGCCTTCCTCGCTACAGATTGCTGGATACCAGGCTGTCTCATTTGACTGTCCTTGCTATTGAGAAGAAGAAATGTCAAGTCTTGGACGTACCAAAGGTGATCAATGTGTTCTATAAAGCACACATATCAGAATTCTCCCATAGGAGAATTGCACTTCACTAAGTGACTTTCGTTGTTTTTAATGATTAAGAAAATTAATATCTTCCAACGTCATGTTTATTTTGCAAGAAAATTAAACTCTTCCAAACATTTTTTTCGTCACTTATATTATCTTTAACTTGAATATTTATATCAGTAGTTTTATCTCAAAAAAATATATAAATAGGGAAACTTATAAACCATTTTCTATCACTCTTCCAATACTAAAATATGCCACTAGAAACAATAACGCAACTTACGGCAGTTCCCACGAATAAGAAAGAAGCGAATCAGTATGGAGATAAACTCTTAATCAAGAACTAAATTTATGCAGTAAACGTCCACTATGAATACAGGACAAACACAAAACACCATACATGAATGTAATAATAATAAGTATTATTATTATTATATATGTGTGTGTATATTTTATATGTGTAGTGTTTTCTGACGTTTTAATGTGACTTCCCTTTACAATATTTTTTCGACCCCCTTCTCCCTCCCCCTTCAAGTCAATTTTTCCTGGCGCCGTCACTGGTGTATCCTTGTGCTTATTCCATGACCGTACACAAGCTACGAATGAAGAAATAAAGATTATGTGTGCATAAGGTTTTTGATCTAATTCCGAATATCGTTGCTTCAAACCCGAATCTGTCATATTCACTGCGCCTTACCGTTGTTTGATTTGACTTCACCTTGGTGTGGAAGGGAACGTTCAGTGCTGGACTGACAATCTCTGGCCCTGAAGGTCCCAGGTTCGAGTCCTGGCGTGAGATCCCTTCATCGTCATTCATTTTCATTGTCGCTTTTATCCTAAAGAAGCTGAAAAGCGACGTGTAATATAAAAATACAAACAGGGCCTTCCCGATGGTGCAGTGACAACTTCGTCGCTTTGTAATGAAAGGTTCCCGGGTTCAATGCCCAATGGAGGTACATAGTGGTTCGAGTTCAAATCCCGCCCTGGGCATGGGTAATCTTTGTGAGTGTCCAAAGAACATTTGGCAATCATCAATTTCATTATATCGATTCATCTTAGCGATTAGCCAAAAGTGGCAGAAAAGTTAAGTAAAATAAAACAAAATTAATCAATCAATCCCATAGTGGTTTGTATTCTACTTTAAACTGAAGGTTCAGTCCGAATACTCTTTCTGTGCCAGAAATTGACTTCAAAAACAAACTCAGAAATACAAGTACATGGTTTTGATTACACCATAGTGCTGACCTCCGTTGCGGAGTGATTAGCACAGCACTCCAGGGGTCGCGGGTTCGAATCCCGACATGGGCATGGGTGTTCTTTGTGAGTGTCCCGTCATCAGTTTCATAATACCATCACTCATCCTCATCGTCGCGATTAACCAAAAAGTGGCAGAAAAGCGACGCTAAATAACAAAAATAAAATCGAATCAAAAAATTACCTACTGTGGTATTTGTCGGCAGCCAAGTACATTTAGAGCATATTGGTTCCATATTCATCATTCATCTACCTGTTTTGTCGTGGTTAGCTAAACGGTCTAAATATTTGACTTTCAGAAGCATTGAATGGAAATTTTAAATAAACACGAAAAAGAGAAGAAAAAAAGAACCAACGAAGTCAAAGCAACTGGACGTAATGAAACACCAGAGAGGACTGCCGTAGAATGTAATTCTGCCGAAGCAGACTGCGTTACAGGAGCGACATAGATCATGCCGCTCATTGTCACGTGGTTAGGTTTCGTCTACTGAGAACGAGGAAACGTTCACTTAACCCTTTCCTCCCGGTAAATGAGATTTAATTTGATTGGCATGCTTAATTAGTGTGAAATGACCGTGCGACAGTTTCATCCGCAAGAGGAGGGTTGAAGACTCTGACGTCGGGTGTCATATGATGTCTTCGACGTCACCGATTGGACACAGAGCACAGGAAGGTTTTTAAGGTCTCAGAATAATGTGAGTATTACTTTGGTGAGGCGATTAATGCAAGAGATTATTGAATTATGTTGACAGTTGATTCATGTTTAGATCGAAAGATTAGTTCCTCTCAAATGAGGGAGTAAGTTCAGAAATGAAGACGCTATATGAATTTCTTGCATGATTTATGTGTGATTGAAAATAAATGATAGTCGCACATTTCTCCGTCTTTGGAGCTAACTATGAATGTAGGAGGTAATAGATAAGGAAACAAAGGTAAGTTGCTCCTTTTTTAATTTACCTTAGGTTTGCTATTGAAATGCCTTTTTCGTATAGAGCCACAATAACTTCAATGTCCGTGAGGTGAAATCAACCCTGTTGATTTTCGCCGTGTTACTGATAGATAGATGGATATAAAATTATTTCCGCTTCGTTGGCCGAGCACGTTATTAGGTCGATTCGTGGTCTCGCCACTGAAGGTTCCTGTTCGAGTTCCTGCCTGAACATTCTTGTTTGTTTGTTTGAGTTTTTGGTTTAAGTTCACTTTATGCACAGATAGGCTAATCGGGACTGAACTTACAGTTTAAAATGGAATCCGAATTACTATGTGCATCCACAAGGTATCGAACCCGGGATTAATTACAAGGCGAGGAAGTTGGCAGAACGCCATCAAGGAGGCATCTTTCTTTTCGTGCCTTCATCAATGTTATATAAATATCATTACTCCTCATCGTCGCGATTAACGAAAGGTTGAATAAAAGCAAGTAAAATACAATAAAAACATGTTATGAGTTCGTCAGCATTTAGATTATTTACATCGTCCGTCAAGAGGGGACAAATACCTTAACAACAAGTCGAGCAAAAAAAAAAAAATATATCACCATCTGAACTTATCTTGATTTGAAAAGGATAGCGGCTGTTTTTGAAATTACCAACTGATAGTTCTCTCTCCCTGAAATATCTTTAATTATTTCTATTTCTATTATTTTTACATCATTTCTATACCCTATGGGAAATTCGCGACGATTAGGACGAGTGATGAACTGATGCAATTGGTGACGGGACAAACACAATGATACGCCCATGACTTTACCAGAGTGAGAACTTGAAATATCTGGCTTCGTAGCTCGTTGCGATGGCCACTCCGCCACGGAAGCACGGAAGCAGTAGATATCTTTCTCTACTCCTACCCCTGTGCAAAAATGTTGTTTCAAATTACATCTCTATAGTTGTTTTTCTTTAATTTTGGAAAGAATTCATACTGTTGAAGGATTCCGACTGGGGACAAAATGACTAATTTCTATCACCCTTCCCTCTCCTGTTCCTAACGTTAATAAAACTAATTTATATCTGTGGCTTCTGAAATTTTATATGGCATAGAAGTAAAGGATGCATAACCGAACTAAGCACAAGTAAAAGGGAAAGAGTGGACACATTTTGACAAATATTATTTTAAGTTCACTTTATGCACATATAGGCAAATCTTGTCCGGACTTACAGTGTGATTTTAGACATTGTTTGCCCCCATTGTGAGTCAAATAGTGAGCCCTTACAATGTTATCATTTTAGACAATACACTATTGGAGAGACCCAACAAAACAGAGAAAATCACAGATGATTCTTCTGGCTGTGATTCTAAGGTCTTGTGGTCACTAGGTGAGCAGGTTGCAACACGTGCCAGCCACTATTATGCTTGAAACATTATGCTCTATATTCTTAATAATTCAATCCATATCATGTTTTTAGCATTTAAGAACACGATGTGAGATTTGCTCTAAACAGTTTTACATTTATTTCTGAAGGGCTCAAACGTTGTATACATGAAAATCAGACTTTAAATCTAATCTAAGTAATGCAATATTAAATCACCGATAAATTTAAACATTCCGTTCGTAAACTGACGCACTTGTTTAATCTATCTGTTTACTCCATTAGGTTGAAAAATACGAACGCCATGCTTATTATTTCCCTACATATTTTATCGTATGTACTTTGTTGCCGTGAAATTTTCAGTTGTTTCTAACTATATAAAATGAAGATACACGCATTATTAACACAGCTAGGTTTGTACTCTGCAAACACCACCATTTTATAAACAATTTTCAAGAAATTGTGGAGTAATATATATCTCATCTATTCGATATATTACACAGGGTCGCAAATTAAATTCAATTTAATGTTGTTTTTTGTTTAATAGGTGAACTTTATTATTTGTGCCATGCTGATCACGAATATCAAATTCGTTTTTCTCTATCACGCAAGGTTTTCTTACAAATCAAATTTCAAAATTTGGGCTTTGTCCAATATTGCATACTGTTTTATTATAATTTTTCTTTTCTTCAATCAGAATAAGTAGCTTATCACACTAAACGCATCAACATGTTTATTTTAAAATGAATATAGACAGACACAAAGGACCCATATAATATAGAAAACGACATATAGCAGTATATAATATACACACAAGAAAATCATTACACAATACATATTTTTCAGTTCTGTTTAGCACGCTTTCTTCTGTAAGCTTTCCTAACTTTCTTGGGATTTTCTTCTGGCGTTTCTCTGTACAATGCCCAACAGTAGTCAGCCATCATGCTAACACTCCAATGTCCTTGATACCTTTTCTCCATATCCCTCATGTCCTGATGGAACCGTTCGCCTTGTTCCTCACTTAATTCACCGAGATTTTGTGGAAAGTTATCAAGGTGTGAATGCAAAAAATGTAATTTGAGATTCATGTTGCAACCCAGCTCTTGAAATTTAAGTAACATATTCTCAACAACTTCTCTGTAATCAGGACTTTTGTGGTTCCCCGAGAAGTTCAACACTACACTTTTAAATGCTATCCAAGCACCTCTTTCAGCTACAGTCATTGTTTCCTCGAAGTCTTTATCATTCATTAATTTCCTAATTTCTGGTCCAACAAAAGCAACTTCTTTCACTTTGCCGTACGACAGGGATGGAAATTTGTTGCATATGAACTGGAAACATTGTCCTTCCTTGTTAAGTGCCTTCACAAATTGTTTAATCAGCCCTAATTTGATCTGAAGAGGAGGAAGTACAACTTTCTCAGGACTGACTAAATGTTGTTGTACCATCTTCTTTGAACCCAGGTTCAACGTTTTCCGTATTGGCCATTCTTTTCTTTCCCAGTAGTAATATCGTGCCCTACTATCCCACTCACAGATGTAACATGGCATTTTCGTATATCCACATAGTCCAAGTAAAATGCTCAAAACTTTAAGATCACCACACACCAACCAACCATGGTCCTCATATTTAATTTTATTAAGAACAAGTCGCATATTGCTGTAGGTTTCTTTTAGTGACACAGAATGAGCAATATTCCATATTCCATTATGTAACAGAACAAATTTCAAACTTGTTTTATTCGAGTCAATGAACAGTTTCCAATCAGTTCAAAGACAAGGAAAATTTAACTTAGTCAGCAAACCGGACACATCACAACAAAACACGAGAAAATCTTGTTTCGAGAAATAAGGCTGAAACTCTTTTTCTCGGTGTCTGTACCAGGAAAATGTTGTTCCACAAGCCAGCAAGTTATTTTCGTTAATTGATTGATTGATTGATTTAGTTTATTTTACTTCGCGTTTTGTGCCTCTTGGCTAATTTGCGAAGATGGGGATGAGTGATGAAATGATGAAATTGATGAATGGACATTCACAAACAACCAAGCCCGACCGGGATTCGAACCCGGGACCCTTGGCGTCGCAGCGTGATGTGCTAACCACTCGGCCACAGGGTCGGGCAATTATTTTCGTTAAGTCTGGAACCAAGAAGCTCAGCTGATTCTTTAGATAAATTTAGGTCTCTAACTAAATCATTGAGTTTGCTTTGAGTGAACGGTATAGGGTCACGAGATCCGTGAGGGGGGTCATAAATGTCATCTTCCATTTCACTTCCTTCCACTGAATCGCTTAGTGAACCAGGATCACTTACACACTCAAGACTTGATGGAGGTGTCGGTACAGGCAAGTCTGGACCGTGCAACACAGGTCTCATTGCAGAGGGAATACTGGAATACACTATCCTCTTCTTGTTTCTAATATTTTGACCTACAATTTCACAGGAACAGAAGTAACAATCATTGCTGTGATCCTGAGGCTCCCTCCACACCATAGGTATTGCAAATGGCATAGATGGCCACTTTCCCCTGCTCCAGTTTTGTAAAGATTCCACACATGATCTACTACATACATTGTGTGGGGCCCACGATCTATCTTGATCTCCTAGTTTCATTTTAAAGTATGCGTAATATGGTCTTCTTACAAAATCTGTAATTTTCTGTCTCTGTACCCGGGGAACACATTCACCGCAGATGTAGCAAAACATATCTAGGCTATTCAGACAACCACGAGATGCCATGGCCACACCATGCAAATTAGGACTTTTGAGAGTTACTTATAAAATTAATTTCAAATTATATATCAATGTTTTACATAGTATTATTTTCAGCATTTAGGCAAGAAACATATTAATTAATTTAAATAAAACAAAACTTCTCTGTATTTAAAGCTTGTTCGTCTTTATTACTTGTTGAATAATTTTGAAACTTACCAGTGACATCTAGCGACAATCAGTTCAATTGCACTGAAACGTGCATACCACAACCCACATATAAAAAACGTGAATTGTAAAAAATTCTTGCGTGATGTGAGAAAACTAATGCCAGTTTCACCATCAGCAAGTTCAAATGCATGTAAAACACCCAAAATTATAAAAACAACAGAACCCATGCGGCCCTGTTTTTATTAGCCTGTTTTCATTTTGATTTATTTTTGAAATTATGCTCCACATAATTTTGATTCCGTTTTTCATACTACATCCATCCCCATCCATGCAAATTGGTCTTGCCGCGACAAGCGGTCTTAGTAGCAAGAACGGCACTCACCCTCATGCTGATCCCTATCTCATCCCTCATATCATCGTCGTTCGATGCTCAACTAAGGGTCCTACGGTTTTTAAGTTTTGAGATTTTGATTTGTTCGGTTTTTCGTTTTTATCCTGGGGTGTAAGCGGTCACTTTATTTGAATGAACCCTACAGCCGGGAACAACATGCTTGAGGCTTTGGCGCTTGGACTCACGCAGTACAATACTCAATGAGACTTGTGTTGTCCTGTCTCTTGTCCCTTTGTGTACCGAGTGCCATTTACAACCTCAGCTATGTTCAATGGCGTGTTGTTTCTTTCGTGGATGTTTCTCATGCGAATTTGTCAATGGAGTACTGATTTTAGCTTTTAACTATGTTTTTTGTTGATGAGGAGTTAACTTCGGAACCAATTTGTTACTTTTATACACTACTAGCTGATTACTCGGCGTTGCCCGAGTATTTATTTATCCCAATCTTGTATTAGACAGGAAAATAATGAATTCTAACTATAGTGTAAAATGTAACTAATTTTAAATGTGATCGTGAATGTCACCAATTAGCTTAGCGACTCCGAAAACTATGGATTCGACACTAATCTAGGTCATTTGTGGCATTTTATTTTTCACCCCCCATGCCGATAGGTGATGAACTTGGAGTTGAACGGCATTGGGAGCGACTTCGAAAACTATGGATTCCACACTAATATCGGGCGTTTTCGCTACACAAAGTCATATCAGCCTGAATGTTAGACAACCCGAGAAACGCTATTGTTGTGCGGGATTGCATAGAGTCACGGATGTGTGTTTGTGCGGAATTTAAAATTGGTCGTTTTCGATTATTTTTACATGTCACCCCTTCCCACCGTGGTGCCAGGGGTGTCTTACCCCCAAAGCATTCCTTCCAGATTGCAAATGATACGTGTACCAAGTTTAGTTGAAACTGCACCAGGCGTTTGAGAGTTATGCCGGCACAAACACACATACACACCCACACACATACATCTATTTTTTATATATATAGATTTTCAATAATTATGTGTTTTCTGATGGGATTATGTCCCCGAAATTAAGAGAAGTTTGCAAGTATCCTCCGTGCTGACGCACCAATTGCATGTTACAATATACCGTACATCAAACCAACCAGACATATATTTTTTTAATTTCCAACCTTATGTGTAAAAAAGTCATTATGCTTTTAATGATTTTGTACAGTGATTTTTACATGTATTATTTGTTGCAAACTCATTATGTAAGCAGGATGATTCTAACGTTTCATCAAGATCGGAGATAACATAAAGAAAATATTTTCTTTTAATTCTTCATTACCTGGATATCCGTTAGTTATTCCTCGAAGTCCAACATGGATGGCAATGTCTGTTGTGTCACAGATTTCCGTTAGCATTTTGTCTATCTACAAAACACACTGTGAAATGGGCAATAGTAACTCTTCTTTGACGATTGTACAAGCGGTCAGTGTACTACCTATTAACCAGATTACCCTTTTCATACGTATTATACTACGTAGTACGTATAGTCTTGGACAGTTCCGGCTCTAATGACTCTATTGAAGGAGCATTGAAGTAAGCCACTGATATCTGACCACCAATACCTTGGGTACGGACAACCAAATAATATTACAATTCTCTTCTCTGTATACCATTCACGTAAATACATCTCAGTAGACTGAGCAGTGATTGCAATCGAATATACGAGATAAAGATTGCCACACGTAATGTTTTATTCTGAATTGGAGCAAACTTTGGAGGAAAATTAGATTTACAATGGCACGTACTATAATAGCTATAATACTTCCTAATAAAATATGAATATTATAAATTATAATACTTTCTCATAAATTCTCGGTTTATTCGTTAAATCTATATCAATATCACATTGCATAATGTCGAGAAGAGAAAATACACGCTTTGCCTCCTTGCAATGGAACGTATGCATTTAGGTACCAAGTTCGGTGTCGTAGAAATTTGTATTTATTTATTCATCACAGAATCACATTTACAGGAATATTAGTAACAGTCATTATTGTGCTCCTTTCTTTTGCTTGTTATACGAGTTACACATTTAAAACTGAGTGTAGAGTTTGTTCCTGCTTATTGGATTAATTTTTTCAGAGTTTTTTTTTTTTCAAATAACTACTCTGTTAGAAGTTTCCGTAAAATTAACAATATTTGACCGTTAAAATTTACAGTTTACCTGTTCATTTACAAAAATGGTACCCAACCGTTTCTATTAAAATTTGATAGGGCTCGGAAGTTGATGAAAAATCATATTTTTTTCTGGACCTTGAAGACAACGTGATAGTAGTTTGTTTCCCTTCAGTTAGAACCAGAAAACATTATTTTCATTTTGCACTATTTTGCATTTTCCGGACATTTATGGCTTTTAGGTCATTTTCAGTATTTTTCAGTTATTATTGCATTTTTAATCATTATTTTAGTTTTTTGCTCCTTCCGTGAATTTAAAATGTTAGTTAGCAGAACTTACATACTTAAATTTCCTAACTTGGTATTTTTAGCAAGTACGACATTAATAAAAAGAATATGGTCAATGCAAAAGCACAATATTGTCTATTTAATTTAAATATTTGGCAATGGATTAAATAATTAATTGGGGTAAATTTATTTTTCCTCCAGAAAGTTTAAAATACTTTGAAGCCTACTTTGAGGTTCCCTTGCTGACCTCTATTATCGCTTTAATCTGTGGTTTTAAAATTAAATTAATCTCAACATTAAAAGATGATAAACTGTTGCATGCCAAAGATAATTGTATTTTCAGATACCACTCTGAACTGATACCGATACCGATGTTGATACTCTCACCGATTCCTACCGATACCAATACCGATGCTTGAAAATTGCAAAAATTAAAAGTTGTTAAAAAATACATTAGTATTAATTACACTCTAATTATATACATTCAATTTACCAAGATTTTTTGGTTGATTGATTGGTGGTTCATTGGTTTGTTGGTTGGTTCATTGGTTGATTGGTTGGTTGATTGATTGATTGGTTGGTTGGTTGATTGGTTGATTGGTTAGTTTGTTGATTTTACTTCGCTTCTTGTGCTACTTTTGGCTAATTTGCGAAGATGGGGATGAGTGATGAGTGATGATATGATGAAATGGACACTCACAAACATCCAGGCCAGGATCCGAACCCGGGACCCCTGGCGTCGTAGCACAATGTTCTAACCACTCCGCCACGGGGTCCGGCTGAAAATATTTGAGAATTACATCAAAATATTAAATTACATCACACAATTCAGTTTTCTCACAAAAAACTGATGCAAAATATAATGAATCTTCGAATTATGCATACTCTCCGAGATAATTAGACTCCGCAAAAGTGTCGCACGGCATTTTTTTAGGACTCCGTGGAAGACCAAAACGCTGGATAAGTATCGGCAGGCATCGGCAAATAAATTTCAACCGATACCTTCCGATACCGATACTACTGAGTACTGACGGGTATCGGCTCAGCCCTAGTAACTATGTAATGGACCTTAATGCTTTAAAAACGACCATTGTCATTTTAACGAATGTAAGATGTCAGCCGAAATTGACGGTCTTAGTTTCTAAAGTTAACAGCGCGCAACAACGCCCGGGGTTCCGGTTGGACATGGTAGTCCAGGACCTGGCTATGGTTCTGTAGGAAAGTTTGAGTAGAGATATTTTTTCCCACAAATGCTTAGTAGGTGCCTTAGGAAGCATTTTTGACTTGAGTGGACATCCGCCACCTGGTGCATTTTCCTGCTATGGCGTCATCAAAGATGGCGGCCACTCGATCACAAAACTGCTCATATCTCTGTTAATACTTGACCGATTTTGATGGAAATTTAGTCAGTATGTTGTAATTTCTATTTAGAAGGTGAATGAAGGTGATTTGAAAAGCGTTTTGTCTTTTGTTTATTGTTTTTCTAGATTTTTCTCGCATAAAAAGATCCATAGATACTTTCACTTAATACGTATTGGAATAAATTCAATATTACTGTTGTGTTTGCTTTTAAGTCCACTTTATGCACAGAAAGGTCCATCGGGACTGTACCAATAGTTTAAAGTGGGATCAGAACCACTATATGGCTCCACAGGGTATCGAACTCGGGACCCCTTGATCAAAAAAGTTGACGTTTGCATGATTTGGTTTATTTTGCTTCGCTTTTCTGCCACTCATCACGAAGATGAGGACGAATGACGATATGATGAAATTGACGAAGAAATACTCACAAAGAATAATTATGCCCAGGCCGGGATTCGAACCCGGGACCCCTAGCGTTGTAACACGCTGTGCTTAATGGCGACGACTTTATAACTATGTCGATATTCATAATGCAATGATACCATGAACAAAGTGACTTTATGCTGCCATTAAAATTAATATTTATCAAGAGTTATTATATTGCAATTTCAGATTTTATCTAATATGGGTTTTAACGAGCTGAATCCGTCTCCTGACACTGCCACACCTACAAAAGGAACAACAGGTTAGATTTTCATGTATGAAGATCTAGCACTTTTTAACAATTATACGTTCTAAGAAATCGGGATATTTCTGTAAGTTCTTTTATGGAACATAATCATCTATCAGTTGAAAAACAAATCCACAATACAGTCTGAGAATAAGATCTCAGCAAATGTTCCCTAGCTTGTAGGTAGTAAATCTTCAATGTCTGTATTCTTCCCATAACGATACCGCCACAATATGAGTTCAACTAAATATTTGCAAAAGGATCATATTCTACAGGTTTAAGAGTTTTATTCTGTCTCCTCCCAGACAGCTAATACTCCAAAGTTCTCCAAATATAAATTAGATGCAGTATAAAGAGCTGTTTTCTTATTAATAAACTTACTAGTGTAATCCGATCTCGGTTAATTTTCTAAGACTTCTCCATCTTCTTAGGCATTTGATCCGTTCTGATAGACAAGGTCTCAGGCAACTACATGTAGACACAGCATAAAAACTTCGATTACTTTTTGCTGTGTTTGATTCTGTCTACTTCTTTATATCTAGAAGACATGATAAGACTGAACGACATCCCCAAAAGTGAATCAAATGTTATGAAGGGAAAGCATGTGAAACGTTATAATCATAAATTTTCAACTGTTGCTGCGGACATGGCAATTGGTGCAGATATTTAATTGTTCTGAAAAGAGGTCAATTGACATCATAAAGAAATCTAGAAAAACAATAAACAGAAGGCAAAAAGCTTTGCAAATCATCTTCATTCAACTTCTAAATAGAAATTACAACATACTGACTAAATTTCCAACAAAATCGGACAAGTATTAACAGAGATATGAGCAGTTTTGTGATCGAGTGGCCGCCATCTTTGATGACGAAATAGCGGGAAAATGTACCAGGTGGTGGATGTCCACCCAAGTCAAAAATACTTCCTGAGGCACCTACTAGGCATTTGTGGGAAAAAAATCTCTAAACTCAAACTTTCCTACAGAACCATAGCTAGGGACAGGACTATGAGTGTTCTTCGTGAGTGTCCTTTCATCAATTTCATCAAATCATAACTCATCCTCATCGTCGAGATTAGACAAAAGTGGAAGAAAAGCGACGTAAAACAACCAAATCAATCAATCGACAAACAATTTTAGTTTGAAGTAGCTTTCACACCGAAACGACAAGCCACATGCGTCACTTGGATACGAACCTTCAGGACTAAATGCTACCTTTCGTACCGACGTGACACGGCAAGCTGGACTTGCCGAGTGATTGAGTGAATGATTTGGTTTACTTTACTTAGCTTTTCTGCATCGTCTTCCTTTTGGCTAATCGCTAAGATGAGAATGAGTGATGATGTGATAAAACTGATGAAGGGGCAATCACAAAGATCACCCATACCTCTGGTCGGGATTCGAACCGGCGACCACTGGCGTAGTATTGCCGACACACGGGTTACATACCGAAGAGACAATCGACTCGAGCCCAATTCAGTCTGTAGAAATGCATTCATTCAGCCTGCAGAAATGCCAGGGGGCACTGGAAAAGGTTCATATCATTGGAATAGTGAGACTGTAGTGATATTTTATTGCAAGGAATATTTTTATCTGCAATTTTCACGCAACTGTCATATCCAACAAAATAACGAGAGAATGTTTTCACAAGACACATTAGAATCATTCTAACTGCCGTAGGGGTGTGCGGAAGGTAAACATTTGGTCGGGTCGGGATTGGGAAGGAAATAATAATTCCGACGTTCGGGACTGAAAAGAATCTCCATTTCCCGACCAGGTTGGTAAATTTTCGAAATTTTTCGATGCGGTGAAAATGTCGAATTATACACACAATTTCCCCTTCAACTGATTATTTTTACACTTCTGGAATAAAAACTGTTAAGTTCAAGAAATTTCAGACAATTATAGTGCAGATAAGGTCAAGAATTAATCTCTTTTAAATAAGGTTCTTTGGAATTTCTCGGCTGTTGAGGATTACAAAAAGTCAGGAAATCATTTTCCCGACTTAGGAATCGCACATTGATAATTTACATCCCATCATTTTGAATTATTACTTTTTTTTACAGTGCCCTTCAGCATGTCAAAACGTGGATCAGAGGTCATGAAGGACGGTAGATTGAGTGTCCTTTGTTTCATATCCGTTTCTTGTATAAAAAAAAAACTAAAAAAAACCTGTTCATCAACTAAGTGATACATGTTTTTGGAATGTAAGCAAGGCAATTTCAGTTTCTCTTTAAATAGTATACTTAAGTGTGAACTTGTTTACAACGCCAAAGTATTTTCAATTCAATTGAAGTCTATGTTTTGTAAAGTAATAATAATAATAATAGCAAAAAATATCAATAATAGTAATAATTATTATAATAATAAATTTTTATGACTGAAGAGCAATCTTGCTCTGCCCTCCTGAGAAAAATTCTGCGGGTGCCCTTGCTTGCAACACACCCCCACACGTTATTTAGATTCTGGACAAATAGTACAAATATGTACGAAACTTTTCCAGTGGAAATTCGAAGGTTTATTCTTATTTTTCTTATCTTACGACGATCTTCTGCCTCCCCGATGGAGCAGTGGTAGCGTTGTTGCCTTGTAATCAAGGTGTCCCGGGTTCGATACCCGGTGGAGGCACAAGTGGTTCGTAGGTCCAGTCCCGATTAGCCTTACTGTGCATAAAGTGGACTTAAAACAACAAATCAACAACGACGATCTTCTGTCTCTATATGTAAATCAGAACGATGAGGATGAATGATTTTCGGATAAATTTCTGAAGCGACACTCACGAAGGAACATCCAAGCCCACACCATGACTCGAACATGGGACCATCGGTGGCGAGTTTGTATGTCCAGCATTCAACATGCTCCGCTCCGAGGTGAAGACAGAAACTAACAAGGGAGGTTATCTAAGTGTCCCCCGGCGATTTCCATGGAACTTGGCAGGTGTATAGAGGGGCCCAAGGGAAGAAATACGTGTTCTTGTGTTTCAGCTAAAAAAAAAACTGTTTTAGGGTGAAACCCTCCCCCTCAAATGTCAAGATGCTGAGAAATTGAAGTGGGGGATCTGATCCCGAAACCACGTAAATATGGCATAGGAAGAAACAGGGCCCATAGGGCCCCTCTATACACCTGCCAAATTTCATGGAAATCGAAGGGGGACAGAGGGGTCAGATCCCCACTTCAATTTGTCCTCATCTTGACATTTGAGGCGGGTTTTGCCCCCTAAAACCGTTTTTAGCCGAAACAAAAAACACGTATTTCTTTCTTTGGGCCCCCCAATACACCTGTCAAGTTTCATGGAAATCGGATAATGACACAGGGGTCAAATACCCACTTCAATATGTCCTAATTTTGACATGGGGGGGGGGTTGCACCCTAAAAAAGTTTTTTTAACCGAAACAAAAAAAATGCATTTCTTCCTTTGGGCCCCTTTATACACCTGCCAAATTTCATGGAAATCGGAGGGGGACACTGGGGTCAGATCCTCACTTCACTTTGTCCTCATCTTGACATTTGAGGGGGGGTTTTGCCCCCTAAAACAGTTTTTTTAGCTGAAACAAAAAAACACATATTTAATCCTTTGGGCCCCTCTAAACACCTGTAAAGTTTCATGGAAATCGCAAGGGGACACACGTGTCAGATCTTCACTTCAATTTGTCCTTATTTTGACATTTGAGGGGGGTTTTGCCCCCTAGAACAGTTTTTTAGACGAAACAAAAAAACACGTATTTCTTCCTTTGGGCCCTTCTATACACCTGCCAAGTTTCATGGAAATCGCAAGGGGACACACGTGTCAGATCTCCACTTCAATTTGTCCTCATTTTGACATTTGAGGCGGGGTTTTGCCCCCTAGAACAGTTTTTTAGACGAAACAAAAAACACGTATTTCTTCCTTTGGGCCCTTCTATACACCTGCCAAGTTTCATGGAAATCGGAATGGGACACTTAGATAACCTCCCTTGTAAGAATTAGGGGCTGTACAATAATTTTTTGTTACAGGCAGTCTCACTTATAGATCTTACATAAAAACTGCATGTTTAGGGTAAACGTCTGGTGAATTTCTAAATTTTGATTGCCGCCCCCGTGGCAAAGTGGTTAGCACATCGTGCTGCAACGCCAGGGGTCCCGGGTTCGAATCCTGGATTGGGCATGGACGTTTGTGATGTCAATTCATCAATTTCATCATATCATCACTCATCCCTCATCTTCGCAAATTAGCCAAAAGTGGCACAAGAAGCGAAGTAAAATAAATCAAAGCAAAGCAAAAGCTTCTAAGTTTTGATTGTTGAGGATAATCAATATAAAACATTCCTATGCTTTGAAAGATGAACTGAATTTCTCCCACTGGACGATACCACACTGTGTATGTTTGATTGTTTGATTTGTTGTTTTAAGTCCATCGCCAGGGCCTCCCCGACGGCGTAGTGCTAGTGATAACGTCCTAATCTTGTAATCAAGGGGTCGCGAGTTCGATACTCGGTGGAGGCACAGAGTGGTTCGGATCCCACCACGAGAACCTCTGCAATACAAGGGCGCCGACTTTCCAAAATTTCTGTGGGTGCATATCAATGGCGGTTAGATCTGCAATTATCAAGTATTTTATACTTTAAACAACTTACATGCACAATGATTGCAAGAGGCAATTATATTAACTAAAAGAAAATACCACATTCATACAAATTAAAATGAAAAAATCTTCATAAATGCAAATAATTTTAATTGTATTGCAGAAAGAACTATGCAAGGATTTTGTTGTGAACATAAACTACAAAATGACTAACTTTATGTACCAAATAATAATAATAATCATGACATGTTAACTTTCAATATAAAACACATTCCTTCTTACGTCATTTGCACTTATGAATTTGTTTGCAATTTTGGTAATGTCAATATTTTTAGTCATTTCTTTATGAACATGCAAAATTGCCAAATCATTCCATATTATTTGGGTCATTGTTGACCGCAAAATCGTTTTCAATCGTCTAAGTGCTGAAAATGACCGCTCAGAGGTACAAGAAGTAACAGGTATAGTTAAAATCACCCGTACAAACTTCACAAATTCTGTGATCATTTCACGCATGGGACCACTGTTTTCTCTACTTGAAATATTTGTAATGTCTGACAAGTTGGCCACTTTTTCTTTGTTCGTTCTGCACACATCTAGAAACATGTCCCTGTGCAATGTTAGCTTGTCTTTATCAAAGTCTGTCCCATCTCAATGTTTTAATTGCTTATTATTTTTTGATAATGGCAAGTGAGAAATATTTATTTTATTTTTACCAAACTAAAAATCTTGTGGGTGCGGCGCACCCACAAGATTATTTATGTGGGTGCTCGAGCCCCGGAGCACCCACGTAGTCGGCGCGCATGCTGCAATATAGGTTACATTATTAACATTATCAGGGAAATAGTTCGAGATAAAGAAGCGCACAATTTATTGATCTGGTTGTGGTTCCAGAATAGTAAATTAAGCATTCTGTATTTACTTACAAATTAAGTAAACACGAATATAGGAAATAATCCGCCTAGTAGAAACATGCATTTAAAAAATTAACAGTTTATGTGCATAAATTTATCTAGCATAAAATAATGATCAAGACAATCATCTCGAAGACTGCAGATGTAAAATGTTTTGTAGAAGGGCGGAATCTTTGAACACCAAACTCTCCCGATGGATACGTGTCCTAATGTAATCGTATGTGTCGATTTATCATCACCGATCCATTTTATAGGCATGAACCTATCAGTCAGAAGATCTAACGAAATATCTAGGGTGTTCGGGGAAAAGCACTAAAGTCAAAAACTGCTATTTTTTGTTGCTTTCATTTAAGTCATACTGAATCAATTAAATAAAATATTATCAGTATAATTTTATACTGAGCATGCGTAAAGATTTTTAACAATGATGATCCAACATGTATATTATGTCTGTAATGTTTGCTATTAAAGGAACAAACATAAATAACTGCCTGCTGTAAAAATTGCATTTCTTGATTTTAGTGCTTTTCCCCGAACACCCTATATATTAAAGAAATACAAATACAAGGACGTAAAGATATTGACCATCAATCTGAAAAAGGAATCTTGATCTTCGACCTTGAGACAAATATTCAGACCGTTACATCATTTTGCAGTTGCCCAATTTTACGTTTACCTCATGTTCCAAACGATGCCCCATACCACGGAGCGTCATTTGTTGCGCAGCTATGTATTGCTAGTTTATTATTCAACGCGTGCTTGTGTGAACCACTCAGCGTAGCTAATACTGCATTTATCTTGATAAGTACACTGTAAGAATTCCCAATCTCCCAAACCTTAGAACAAAGACATTTACGCTGGACGTATTGTTCGCGCCAGTATTCAATTCATGCTCCTAGAAGAGACACAACAGAAAACAACCTTTTTTTTCTTTTTTTTTTTACCAGATCAAGCCGCCAGAGGGTGCGATGGATAATAATTGTGCTGCATTTTGAAGTTGCCGAAAGAAAGGTGCGCCACTACGTCTACAAACGTCCTTGACGAAACCTGTTTTCTCCACCTTCCAAGCGAGCCGTGCCACTGCGAATGCAGCGCCGCGTGCGCAAAGATCCTAATGTGACAACTAAAATTGATAACAGATGGCGCTGGAGTCCACTTCTGGAAGGCAAAAAGTTCTGTTGGGGGTCGTGCTCCGAAATACGGCGGCCTCGTTATTTATTCAACAAAATCTCCTAGGAAAACAAAGAGTTGGGTGATACGAGTACAACCACGTGATTCTACTGAGCATCAACTTACTGCATTCTGTGGAAGGGGAGCTTGATGTTTCTTCCTGCGCCCTGAAATCTAACAAAAGACGAACGAAGAAAGCCTTCTTGCGGGCGTCCTAAGCAAGGGAGTAAAGAAACAACGAAATTAAAATTATTGATTACTTGAACTGGTCATTGAACAGATACGCTTTAAGCGTCAGGGCAACGATGTGCATAACAAGGGCGTTGCATGGTAGAGCCAGGAACCGTATCACTTGCTCTATGAAAACGAAGATGGTTTCTTTAAAAGCAGGCGAAATAATTTCTTCATACTGTGGCGGTTAAATAAGCTTTCTGCCGTAAACACTCAGTTTAGTAGGCGTCTATTCAATGTAATTCTTAATTATTTACAGTTTTGAAGAGTAGGCCTTGAGATAGAAGAAATTTAACCATGAGTTCTACTTTCGTCTTAGTTTTCCCGGTTTCTTACTCGAATAGTTTCGAAGTATTTTTCCTTATAAACTACATAGTATTTAATGTTATTAATAGACATAACTGTACTTTCATTCCGGATATATGAGTTTGTGTATAATTAACGATGATCGTCAAGCGTACATTTCCATGCTCTGGACTAGTCTTGCATTCAAGAGGTCTCAGGTTTGATTCCCGGTGGGGATTTGATTTCAAACCAAGTTTCAGTTCCTATAAGCCTATCTGTGCATAAAAATACACTTGGTAGAAACTTTGTTATTCCACTCTGCCAAATCCTTGTTTTATGGTGTAAAACGTTTTTTTTTATTTGAGTATTTTCGTTATTTAGAGCCACTTTTCTGCCATTTTTGGCTGATCGCGACGATGAGGATGAGGAATGATTGGATGAAATTAATGAAAGGACACTCACAAAGTATATACATGCCCAGGCCTGGACTCGAACCTGGGAATTTCAGTGAGAGTCGGTTATTTAACGTCCTTTTTTTATTTGGAAAAAAGTCACTTGTTCTCTTGACTTTTGGGGGGAGTTCTTCTCAACGTAAACAGTTATGTCTTACCCGGGATTCCAATCCGGGACCTTTAGCGTCGTAACACCGCAAGACACTCGTTCGACATCTGCCTTTAATCGTTTTCATGAGATAATATTTAACACAATAACATTATATAACACGCTTCCTTGGAGTCCCTAGTTCGATACTAGTGGATGCACATGAGACAGTCAGTGGCGGCGAATAGGGGGGCGAGGGGATTCCCCCCCACTTTCCGTCACTTATGCCCTCGTACTATGCTAAAACTTATCTACAAAGGGAAAGAAACTGTCCTTGCCTCCCCCCAGTTTTGGCATCTTCCCCTCCAGTTTTTGAACCCAATCGCCGCCACTGGACACAGTGGTTCTGAGTTCGGATCCCACTTTAAACTTTAGGTTTAGTTCTGATTATCCTTTCTGTGAACAAAGTGAACTTAAAAACAGCAACGCTTCCTTGGAATTCCATTTTCTTTTAAGTACCTCTTCGTGGTTATCTTAATTGCAGAAAAAAAAATCAATAACACAAGTGCAAATTCATGGTAAACATTTGAACAGAATGCGAGCAACACAACGATACGTATAATATCCAATAATTTCTGTAATATTAGTGTATCGATAAATTAAAAAAAAAAGCCTCTGAAAATGGTTTCCATCCACCTGTCTTTCTCCAATAACGAATACTTACAGAATCGACATAAATTAGAATATAACAGCATATGGTAAACAGAAAACCACACCAAAATACCTGCTCATAATCATATAGGTTGGTCCATGTTTCTGTTTATTACTTGACTTTTAACTACGTAGATAGTGCAGGATATTTAAATCAGCTCGTCTGATTTTTTAATATTTTCTTTTGTAAGTTCTTCTAAAAGTCTACTACTGAATTGAATGTGCTTTTGAACTTAGTTCTTTGTGAGTGTCTGCTCTTGCCTTTACAGAAATCGAACCAAAGACCCTTGTCCTCTAAGTACGGTACACTAACCATTCGAAGACGGAAGCAGGGGAATGGAAAATAATATTTACACCTGTACACTGTAGGTGTTCTTTGAAGCTCAAAATATTGAAAAAGACAGTGTCCGGCAATAAAAATAAGGCAATCCAATATACAACAGTTTCATTTCACAAAAAAAACCTTTGTGAGAGTTCTTGTTTCAATTCGTACCAGAGTTGATTACGTGCGTTACATACACCGAGTATTGTGTTAATAATATTCAGCTTGATATAATTAAAATATTTATATTTCCCTGAATATGAACAGTTCTCTCCATCCACCTTTCCATTAGTGTAAATGTGTAAAACTGTGACGTCGAAAATGTAACTGGTTGTATAATGTATACGTACCTAGGTGAAAAATGTGTACGTTTCAATACAATAGCCCGATATCTCATCATGGATCATTAATGTTTGAGGTAGGTTCATTATTGTAAAGAAAAATATGGGTAGTGTTTCTGTTGAGGTATCCATATTAATAGGGGGTCTAAATTGAAACTTGAAATTCACTCATTCTCATTTTTTCCCGCATAAATGTTAACATTAGCATTCGAAAAGCATTTTACAACGCTCTGAGGAAGAAATATCGAAAATGTTGTTGCAAAGCAAGTCTGACTCAAACTGGTCACATGACTGGAATCAAAGTTTCTCCCGGTTTTCTTTACATCTTTCAGTTCAGATTTTACTACTAAATAAAGCTACCTGTGAAAGGATCTGTTTATATGTACTTCTTCTCAGATCTATGTACTTTGCTCAGATAATAACATTTTCATATGTGTTGAAGTACAGAAGGAGTTGTGGGACCTTCATATTTACAACAGTCATCCTTCCATATCAGCCCTCAATGGTTATTACACTTATGCCGTTGTAGCTAAAACATATGTAGCACCACAAAGAGTTAAATATTCGTGATACATAAAGAAGAAAAATTATAAATGGTATAAGTTAGCTTATGTACTCGACAACTAACAAAATAAATTCCATGATGTTTATTCAGTTTTCTGAAGCAAATATGCACGCAATTAACTAATAATTGAGGCATTACTGCTAATAATTCAAGATTTGATTTGATTTTTGTTGTTTAAAGTCCCTTTTCTGCCACTTGTGGCTAATCGTGAAGATGAGGACGAGTGATGATATGATGAAATTGATGAAGAGACACTCACTAAGAATACTCTTGCCCAGGTCGGGATTGGAACCCGGGATACTTTGCGTCGTATCGCGTTGTGCTAACCACTCCGCCACAGAGGCAGGCTAACGATTTAAGAATTTTTCAATGCACAAAGATTACGGATGGAAAGAAAATCACATGAAATAATTTAAAATAAATTATGTGATTTTGAATTCGGGATGCGAGGGCCTCCCCAATGGCGTATTCGTGACGTCGTCGCCTTGTAATTAGGGGGTTCCGGGTTCGATACCCGGCAGAGGCACATAGTAGTTCAAATCCTGCCTATCTATGCATAAATAAACTCAAAACAAAATTCAATTCTGAATGCGGTAGAGGCAATCGGCCATGAACATAAAGTACAATTCGCCACCGTAGTAAGTAATTAAAAAACAAATCTCATCTAAATAGCAAGTGCTTGATCTTCATGGCGATCATCTTCATGGTTGCTTTTAGGAATTTTTTATTCAACCTAAGTGCATAGCTACCGAATTAGAATTTCACTGGAGTTGAGGATGTTATTTTTTCTCATGTGACTGATTCCAACACAATCATACTCATAGAAATACAAGAAATAAAAAAATAAAACTCAAAAAATTAAAGTTAAAGTTATTCACAGCCATCCTTATTGGGACTGGACCAAAGTTTTCAAGCGGGGTCGGGACTGTTAAACAACATACTCGCAAATCTTAGTGGCGATGTGTCTTTATTTTTATCTTAGTTTTGTCTTTATTATTATTTATTTTTATTTATTATTATTTTTATTTTTGTACTTTTCATTGTTGACGATTGCAGCGTAAAATGACCATATATGCGCATATATATATATATATATATATATATATATATATATATATATATATATATGTGTGTGTGTGTGTGTGTGTGTGTGTATTCGTATATATATATATATATATATATATATATATATATATTTATATATATGTATGTATGTATGTATATGTCTACTTTATGCATAGACAGACTAATCTGGATCTGCTTTAAATCTGGATCCGAATCATTATGTCATTATGTGCCTCCGCGGCGTATTGAACCCGAAACCCTTGAGTTACCACAACGCCATCGCGGAAGCGTACAGATAAGAAAATTAAAATTAAAATATAGGAAACAAGTTTAAGAAAAATGGACGGCAGGTCAAGCTCGATTCCGGGTGCCAGCACATCGTACATTGGTTCATCCCTATCTAATCTGTAGGTCCAGTCCCTATTAGCTCATCTGAGGACTCAAGTGAACTTTTACCGAAACATTTTTGCCAAAATTGCATCGATTGCAATGTGCCAAATTATTTCATAAACAGAAGAACAGCAGTAGCGACGTAAAATATTTTTTTTGTTTCTCTGAAGAGTTTTTTTTTTTAAAAAAAACAATCTAACGAAAACCCTTTTCCATCTGTTTGACTTCTTAAGTGCTCACGTTACTTTTTAAATTGACTTCTATCTTCCGTAATAAAAATTTGTCTTGAGCTCATAAATCATATCTTTCAAGAGACCAGCCACTCTTTCCACATGATACGTTACAATGATTTGCCTCCGGCTACATGAGTCTTCCCTGGCACCATGCAGTCTATCAAGTCTCGAGCCAGTCGAAGTTAAAATTTCCATGCTAGAAACAATGGTTTTTCTTCCGAACTCCGGCCAAGCTACTTTACGATAAAGCCGCATTAAAAAAAGTCTGAATAGCAAAGAACAAGGTAATAGGTTCGACGCGTACAAAGTTAGCGGATTTTATTCACAAGTTCTACGACGCGATCGAGTTCTGCGTCTTGAACAGGGCTAGCAGACGATTTACGATTCCCCCCGTTAGGCCTAACATCCGCGCTTTACGCTGTCGCACTTTCGTCTGCTTGTGCTGCTCCCTGAAATTTCCCACACGGAACAGTTTTTCCGTCTTTTGTTTCCCCCTTCTGGGTAGGATCGCTTATTTGTACCTGAATGTTTACTCTGCAGGTACTTCTGACGTCATTTATGTCTCACAACAACGGACAATAACAACATCTCGCTCCGCGCAGGAAAGTAGTTCCCGCGGAACGAATCAAGCTCGCGTTAATCTACCTTTATCGAACGATAGCGTGAAGAGTTGAGTGTTGGGCGTTTTGGAGGTCAAATTGACCCTTCTCCCGGTTGATATTCTGCTGAAAGAGATTCGTACGTCGAAAGTAGTTCGTGTTGTCATGCGCGGAGCGATATTATTTTTATTTATCCCGGCTGGTATTGTGCGGCAAGAGTTAGCAAGCGACTCGTTCAATCGGGCCAGACTGGTGTGGGGTGTGTAGCACGGAGCCGGGTAAGTTTTTCTCGTTGTTTCTCTGTCAGTAGTGAGTGTCAGTTAAATATGAAAGGCAGTTGTGTTTCTATATGGTTTAGAATATCTGTACAGATAGCCGTTAGGGCAGAAGCAACGTAGGCAGACGGTAAAACATCGAAGTGATGTAAGAGCAGGGAAGTCACAGCTGATACGTATCGCTCGCGCAAAGAAAACGACGCTCTCCTGACAAAATAATAATGAAGTGACAGATGAGGAGAGTCTTACCGAGTCACACATGATTGATTCGCGAGTAGATTCGTCACCGTTTCGTCCATGTCCAACTTGTTGACCAGTGTTTATGTCATTTGTTTTGTTTTTGTCCACGCGTTGTCTTGGCAAACCCATGTGACTCGAATTACGGTCCACGAGTGTGCGTATGCTAGTACGTTTCCACGGAAACCCTTCCGAAAAGGGGCATATTTTGTTGAGTATGTATAAGATTTTGCAATATTTTGTTTATACAAAAGTACAAGAGACAAATGTTGTGTGTAGCAGAATTATGTTTCACCTGTGCGCCTGTGCTGACTCCGACCACGACGGCGGAAAATTTTAACAAGATGCGGAACAATAATGTAGCCGCGTGGAATATGTTAGTTTGATTTTTTTAAAGCTCACGATCCATGCAAGAGATACCGGAATGTTGTTATTGCTTTATTGTTTTATGGTTATTACTTCTGCAAGTTAATTGTTTGCTAAAATTGCAAAAAATGCTGCAAGTTTAATGTTTACTAAAACTTTCCACGTGTTTATTTTCTTTGCATTTCAACACTTTCTTTTATATTTGTAAATAAGAAAACAATATGAATATTGAGACAAATTTATTTTTAATATTTTTAATTATTTATATTTTTAAAAAATAAATGTAATTCTGACCTTTCGTCGTATTGCCTACCACAAAACGAAGTTGTAAATTTATCTTCGATTTTCTCAGGAAAACACTCCCATCATTTAACCGTACGAAAGGGGGGGGGGAGTTTATTGGTTAAGAACTGTATTATGTCTTTGTCAAATCGCTATCGATTTTAACAGGAATATAAAATTGCAGTAACTTTACTGCCAATTGTTGTTAAATAATAGGTATAACTCGAACATGTAGTAGGACTTCTGCGGTTTTACTCTTGTTTAGTTTTTCGTTTGTGAACGTGCTCCTCTCGTTTATTTAAATAAATCGTCGTTTAATTTCGATATGTTTTAGTCGGCATGTTTCTCCACCGAGTGTGAAATGGTAATTCCTTGGATCACTTTTCACAATACATGGTTTTCATTCCCGGACATATTATCCACGAACACTTTATGTAAAAATAAAATCACTACCCCAAGCAACAGCATGAAGCATGTTTATATTAATTTAGCTTTGTGTCTTGCTTGAGTTTAGTGGTCAGGCGATTATTCTAGCGCCTACGCCGGAGTAGAAATTCTTGAATGTTTACTGTAATCTGAATATATATTCACTTAGGTACAGATCTAAAATTGAATTATGGAAATGGAATTTTTGTTAAATGTGTAAGCTTGTTTGCGTGTGTATTTGTGCATGCGTTTCTGTTGTTTATATTTATGTGTGTGTAAATATCTACACACATACATATAATATGTATATGTACATATATGTATGTATGTATAGATGTGTGGGGGGTGTCGATATATATATATATATATATATATATTACTAGAAAATCATAAAGTTATTGCAAAGGTTGACAGTAATTTTGATTATTATTAAAATTATGCAGTAGTGCCCGGAAATCAATATCATTCTTCCCCATCCGAGTGCCAACTTCCAAGTAGTAAAGTGATCAGAAAGACTCCGGGAACATTTTTTTTCTTTTCCCTTACCCCTATTGTGCGTTCCGGGCTCGGAGGCCGCCTAGCGGTTCCTGTCCGAACTCGCACGCGAAAATCCCCCTGTATCAAAGCCATCGCTCAATCCACGTGCAGAATGCACGCAGTTTAGAAGCTACAAAATAAAAGCAAAAGGAAACTGGGCGAAAATAAAAATTCGCATCCTTTGGGATGCTTATGAAGGAAGGAGAATTAGTATTCGTAAAGCCGAACTGTCGCAAAATCTGCATCCTCTGATATCCGTTCGGTGTTTACTCCGCACCTCCAATCCTATTATTAAATAGAGATGGTAGATTCCCCCGCCTCTTGGTATTAAGGGGACATGTCTCTGCATGGATAACCCTTCTCAGTCGCGAGCCAAATAAATCCTCTTTCCAGCCTGGCTCACTCGCTTGTTGGAACCCGGTAAAGATTAAACACTGTAAATAATTCTGAAAAAAAGAAAGAGGTAGGAGAGGAAAGAAATTTAATAAAAACCTACATCATTAACTACGAATTCGATTATTTAAATCTTTCAGTTCTATGCGGGCCCTCCTCTCTTTCCCCCCTCCTTTCTTTCGTAAATACCTGAAGAGCGGATTACAATTCAGAAAAGCGATGCTTTATCTAAAATATCGCGCCAGAAATCGAAGTTGAAAAATGTGAATTCATGAGTTTCCATTAAACAACTATTAACAAATTTCAAGAAATATTGTAGCAAAAGATAAAGTTGAGTTATATTTCGAATATCTGTAATTTTTTTGTTCAGTGAAGGAAAGCGTTGTAATTGAACGGGCCTAATTTTGCAATTACATTACTACCATAAGCCTTAATTTCCTTTGTAAAATAGAGGTTTTGCGTCCTCCATAACCATATTTTTCTTAGTTTTGAGAATAAATTCATGCCATATTATTTAGATTTTTAGTTTCAAATGTATTCATATTTATCATATCATAATGGTTTTAATATCTTCTGTTCTGGCACATTTATGGGACGAACAAATCTAAATCTTTTAATGTAAGAAAGAAATGGGAAACAAAGGCGGGAATCCATTGCATTTGTTTTAAGTACGGACCCAACATTTGGCTCGAGATTGTAGGGAAGATGTGCGTACACATAGTAGCATCGTTTATTATAAATAACAAATGCAAAAGATTGACATTTATTCTCCCCAAGAATAGTACACATAGCGAGTGCAATGCCCCAAGACCGTATGCACCAAGTTTATATTTTCTAATAATTGCATGCAAATTTAATCTGTACATAATAAAAATTTTCTTGCAATTCCAATAGCATGTTCTGGCAGCTGCCAGATATCTTGAAGCAATAGTTATCCAGGGCAAATGTTTTCCTCTTCTTGCTCACATGTATTACTTATACATTGCTGACATTAAAAGGTTATTAAAGAACTGGCGTTTCAAAGCAATCTGTTTGCTTGGGGGCAAAGAGAGGTGTATGGAACAATGTGGAATTGGGCGTATAATAAAATACTTGAAAATTCTTAATGTAACAGAAGTTCTACTTGAATACTTCAAAACTACATTTGCCTGCTTCCCTCCCCCAACAATACCGTATATACATATGCATAAAAATAGAGGTACCAGGTTAAGGTGACGAACTCTTATTTTGGAGAGACCACGGGTTAAAAATCCAGCTGTCGGCCATCGTGACAGAGGTATTTCCGTGATTTTTCTCAACCATTCTAGACTCTTGGGATTGTACAATATTTAATGAAGACCACAGACGCTTCCATGCAATGTCCTCTCACCTCCCGAGCAGTTAATACATCTATAACATATAAGAGGCATTATCAAAAATCAAGCAACCAATAATGATACACAAATCATGAAAACATTATTTTACGTTCAGGGAGGCTTTGATGCTAGCATTGAATTTACAACAACTTCACTTGCAACTAATATATTTATCTTTCGGGCATTTTGCACCGATTTTACACCTATCTAGTTTAATCGCTACAGTGATGATATGTATCTGTCTTTCTTTGGATTCGAACTTTGAACTCGTAACGTCGTAGCGAACAAGTCTAACCACTCCCCCCAGATGTTGCATACTTTAGCATAGACATGACCATTGTCACAAACAGCATTGCTCAGTCACTAGACTAGACAATTGTTTAGAACTGTCTAAATATTAGATTAGCTAGTCTTTCCTTTTATATAGGTTATTTTACGACGATTTTCTATCTACGGGTTAATCGTAACAATGAGAGTTAATGATCAACCAGTGAAATTGATCATGCCTTAACGAGGGTTTGAGCCTGAAACATGATTTGAGTTGCTGTTTTAAGTCCACTTTATGCACAGTAAGGCTAATCGGGACTGGACCTACAGTTTAAAGTGGAATCCGAACCACTTGTGCCTCCACCGGGTATCGAACCCGGGACCCCTTGATTACAAGGCAATGACGCTACCACTGCGCCATGGGGGAGGCCCCCACATGATTTGATTATTGTTAAGTTTCACTGTAACAATTTTGTATATATTGTGAAAATAGTACATACACTTTTTTAATGTGAATTTCTTGGACATGTGGTTAATCTGATTTGAAGACATCTACAATAAATTGTACAGTCACGAACGCTTCTGGGTTGTAACAGCCCCATATATTTTCAATGGGATTCCTAGAACCATAAGTGTCCGTGACTGTACCAGTATTTCATATTATTAGAATTATGCAATATTGCCCTGGAACCTAGTGATGAATTGAAATCTAATTCTCTTCCATATCTCTATTGAAGTAAGGATATATATGGCGTGTTTCACACACACACACACACACATTCGTACATCTATGTGCAAAGAGGATAATAGCGGCCAGTATTGGGTATCAACAAAACAACAAATAAATAATACTAAAATACTAGGTGGAGCTATTCTGAGATCTAAAGTTACATATAACATTGAAGACTTAAAATATTCCATGACAGTAAATTTGATTCGGTTATTTCATTGCTTCATATTGCTAATTGCTATGTTGGATTAATAGCAACAACGTCAAGAAAACATAAGTTTGGAAAGTAATAATGATTGACGAATATCGGTTTGTGGGAGAAATAGCAATAGCATGTTCTGGCTGCTTCCAAGTATCTTGGGGAAATAATTATCCAGAGCAAGTGCTTTACTCTTCTTGCTGTTATTCTTATCAATTCGAAAGTTATTTTTCTCATTGGCGTAATTCTAGTCTTGATATATCATATTTCTCTGCTGTCGTATTTTCACGGAGGTCATGTAGGCAGAAAAGCGACCATTTTAGAACTCAAATGTTTCTTCTCGCACAATTGAATTAAGTGGATTTGATTGAGGATCGGCAAATCAAACGCCAAACTATTGTTTCTGGTTGGTTTAAATATTTAGTTCTGTAGGTCGCTGACAGCCACCAGGGATTCATTTTTACACAGCTGATAATCATTGGTACAATGTATATGATTCAATTTTCATTTTGCCATGGAAGAGAAATTCCTCTGAACAAAATCGATGCGATCACGCAAGAGTGTGAACATGTATATTTACCTTTAAGCTAATAGCATCGGAAGTCTCTCATCAAATATATTTCCATTTGATCAAATACTTGTTTAATGGTTTGCCATGTGTAATAGCAATCTAACAGATGGAATTTTTGAAAAGGTTGGGGGGTGAGATTGAACTGGCGAGAAAGCATTGACGAGTTTATCGGTTTGCAATAGACATTAAAATTATGATATGTAAACTCCATACAACTGCAGCCCACACTAAATCGGAGGGGCATTTTTCGCTCTTTTTTTCCTCCAGCTTGGTAATTGCACAGTTTGTTTTGAGTGGACTTTTGTTTTTAATGACTACAATATAATATTTTAATTGAAGTAGCATTGTATTTTTGGTTGAGTGGTGAAAGGTCTTTGCAAAGAAACTGGTTTGTTGAATGTGTGTGATTGTTTCCCTCAACTATGGCGATTTACAAGCTAATGTGAGTCTGATGTAAAGTGCATGTTGCAAAAGTGCAATAGCCTACATATACATGGTGGCCGCGGTGGCTCAGTCGGTAACGCGTCTGACTACCATGCTAAAGGTCCCGGGTTCGATCCCCGGCCGGTTCAAATCCGGGAACTTTTCTAACGATGGAAGCGGCCCCGGCGCCCACCCAGCGTCGAATAACATGGGTACCTGGGGGAAACCCTGGGGGGTAAAGGCGGTCAGGGGCGTGATGCTGATCACATCACCCCCACTCACGACCGGATCAAGAAAGTGTGGGGCGTTACCCCCACACCCCCTATACGCCTTCATGGCGTGGTGCTATGCACAGGGGAGAACTTTACCTTTTACTTTATCTTTACCTACATATACATACATATATACATATGTATATGTATATGACGTTATAGCAGACGTTGTATTAAGAAATTATAGGCGAGCGTTATTTTTTATTTACGCAGAGATTACAATTTTCAGAAAATCAAATCAAATTCAAATTCTACCCTAAGATTAAATGGAATACGAATAGTAACTTTTCAGTAAGTGATCATTTAGTTCGATGCTCTTTTTGGATAGTTTGACGGAAGCAGTGTGAAAGAGTTGAAAATAAATTTTGCATTCATGTTCTTAAGCGTTATTATGTGATGAGACAATTTAGATTATAAAATTACTATTTGTATACTTCTTTTCGTACATCTTTGTAGAAATTGCATTGCACAAATTACGCATAACACCGAGTAAATGACGACGAGAATTTTTTTGTAACAAATTTCAAATTCGAAAAGGCAAAACAACTTGCTGACGCTAGAAATGAAAAGGTTTGGGGGAAAAAATGTTTCAAGACCACCTTATGCTCAGATAGGTAAATTGGGACTCAACCTAAAGTTTAAAGTGGGGTCCGCACTACTGTCTTCACCGAGAATCGACTTCATGATCCCCGGTGACACCGTCGCCGGCTGCACTATCGGGAAGCCTCTCTAGAGTTAAGTTTATGAACCACATAAACCAATAAAACCACTCTTCTCAGTGCAACCAATATAACATGAAGTGTACGCACTAAGATACGCACTTCGAAAATGAGACATTGACAAATATTATTTAACGAAAGTATTTGAATTGTTTCGCGGTTTTTAAGCAAGTTATGACACTTTTTAAGACATTAACTTATAAATCTATTGTAAGGAAGACTATTAAACTTTATGGCCACAGCGTGCAATAAAATTGGGATAAGTCGACAATTGTTTTGTCACTACACAATAATTTGGTACGTAGTTATTGACCTATGTGTTGGAACTGTAACAGTATTATTAGGAAAGCAAAGTACCAATGTGGTATATTTTTCTAACTGAAATTGTTTTGACAAAGAACTTCGTGCTGTAAGTTTTGTTGACCTCTGTCAATAGCCCACTAACGGCACAATGTATTTTCCTTCGTCTCTTCAACTTTGCCTGGATATTATTTATAAACTTGTGGCGTAGTCAATGGGTTTACTGGCTCAATGAGCAAAGTGTTATACATCAGTTTATTAAGTTCGCGTCCTTATATATTCGTTGTTATTTTACCACGTCGCATTCCAAAGTGTACAGGAAGAATGACTTTCAAATCACATTTTCACTTTGCATTGTCTGGTGGCGGTTGTGAAAAGCAAATTTAGAAAACATTAAATGATTGTGCTCTTTATGAATGTACAAAAACGTAAAAGAAATGAAATAATCCTATTGTAGAAATGCGTTGCCTTTATCATAGTTTAAAAATTTAGTTTTGAACATACGACGTTGCACGATGTTCTTCAATCTATTAATTGAATCCATGTAGGGTGGAGGGGGCAACAAACTCGAATTTAACTGTCATGCGATTGTGATAGAGTACTTTCCGTGTTAAGTACGGTATTCGCTAGGTAATGATTACGAGCTGTATGTATTATTTTTCTGGTATCCGTCCCTTTCTTCCTGGCGCTGAAAATTATATTAAATCTTACACGATATTTTTTTAAAATTCGCATCGTAACATGTGCCTTACATTTACTACTTCACCAATTATAATTTTATTCCCTGAGTCGCTCGGGCATAAACGTATTAAGGGTTCCACTGTAAATGCCTTGACGATTACAGGGAAAATGTTCACGATATTCAACGTCAGTGTCCATAACAAAATGTTCAACATAATTATCCGATGCTTTGGATCTTTATAAGGTACGTATTGAAAAAGTAGGAATATTATAAATTAGTTTGCTATTAATAGAAGCGAAATCGATCGACATAATTTCAATTTCCAACGATATAGCGGCTAATGTGACGTACTTCGAAAGAAGGGTCCTGGGTTAAGACTCGGTAAAAACTGTTCCTTTGAATGTGGTCTCTTGTCTATTTCATATGTTGAAATATATAGCTGTATGTATGCATGTATGTGGGTGTGTTCGTACATATATCGCTATGAAAACTTAAGGCCGATCTCCGTGAGGAAGTGGTTAGTATAACGTGCTAAGAAGCTAGAGGACCTAGCTTCAAACCCTGGTCAGCCATGGCTCATATATTTTCATTGTCAGTATTAATTCAAGAAGTAAGAAAATGACGGACGAATTCAAATGGGGAGGTAGCGGTTCCAAACCGCACGACTGACCATCCTAACTATGGTTTCTCCATTGTATTCTCAATCACTCTTGATGAATGCTCGTTTGGTACCTTTAACCACGGACATGAGCACTGCTTCATACTCCCTCTGTCCCATAATTATAGTCCGGTATGCCAAAATGGTGACTTTTTATTTATGTTCTTTTGGATACTTGATCGGCCAATTTGTACTGATCCTTGAGTAATAACGTTGTATGACTCATTCCCGTGTTTAATTTTCTTCTTCTGTATACACCAATGTCACAGTTTGCCTATCGGACAATTATTATGGGACAACAAACAAAATTGTACCGGACAATAATTATGGGACAGAGGGAGTATTTTTTTTCCTCATCATTTTTACACAGTATTTCACGTCCCGATTAAACTAATGTTACAAACATATGACGTTAGTGAAACCAATCAAAAGCATTGCGCAAGATAGTTGTATTTCTGGTGTAACTACTTAGTACGAAAGGTACTGATATTCCGTGGGGATGAATTTTCGCTAAAGACATTTATCTCCTTGCTAGTCATTCTCCCCCTTCCCCAAACCTGCCTCCATTTCTTAGTGCTCTGTTAGCTTTTTTAAAATATGATTTAGTTTATTTTATTGTCTCGCACCGTAGCCGTGCGGTCTAACGGGACGCTCGCAGGTTCGAGTCTCCTGGGGGAGAAAGTGTAACAACTTTTTCCGGAGATTTCGGCCTCTCTATGGGACCAGTGGCTACCCACCATCGTGAGGAAATTGGGAAGCTATGAATGAGTAGCGTAACCCGGTCATAGAAAACCTACGACGACGACTCGGAGTTCGTCGTGCTGACCACACGCCACCTCGTAACTGATTGAATGATAGGCCCTGGCCCTCGCCGGCTGTTACGCCGCGGGTTATTATTATTATAGTTTATTTTACTTGCCATTTCTGCCACTTTTGGTTAATTGCGAAGTTGAGCATGAATGGCTATAAGATGGAATGGATGAAGGGACAATCACAAACATAGAGGAAATACACCAAGACAAGTCCCACAGAAGATTCGACTGCCTGAGAGTCCAGACGCCAGAACCTCGCTAGTATACCAAATGGTCCAGGGTGTACTACGTGGAAGATAGTTGTATTTCTGGTGTAACTGGTGTCTTTGAAAGAGGGCCATCTCTTGTCTCTTAGCGATGACTTGTTCAGTTGACGTTAACGCGACGTCATGAATACTTCATTTTAAGCACCCACAGTGCTCGAAGTGGGTGTTGATCGCGGGGGATGTCATCTCCCCAGACAAGAAAAGTTGTGTAAACCCCCTAACTAGGATCATTTACGTAATATCCCCCCCCCCCCCAAACTCGACCAAGCATCTCCTACCTAGGAATTTCTACTTCGAGCGTAAGCGCCCGTGTAGGTCAGCCCTAAGCTGGCGACATTCCTGTACATGAGGTTAGAACCGACGATCGCGAGATTCCGAACGAAGCAAGAGCACGTTTACACGCTCGGAACTTCCGTATTCTTTTTGTTTTTGTTTATTTCTTGCGCAACTTACTTCAGCTTGCGATAACATGAGTTGGAGTTGCTTTACTATACCCGGACATTAATTATGGAGTTGCTTTACTATACCCGGACATTAATTATCTGTTTCTTTGTGGCATGATTCTTAGTAATTACATCACCGGTTGGCATGACGTAGTTCGTAAACAGCTTACTAACTATAGTGTAAGTTGTTGTATCTTACGTGAGTCTACGATGTTTATCAGTTATATTCTTATTGCAGTTTCTTATCTTAGTTGGCTTAAATGTTATTTTCATTTTTTTTAAATCTCGCCTTCTGACCTCTTAAGAACAAACACAGAAAGGAACGTACTTTTGATCTATATATATATATCTCATACGTTGCAATGTCCATGTCAGCACAAAAGGTTCTGTGTTTGAGTCCTGGCAGTTTCATCTAATCATTATTGTGCTCATTGCCGTGATTAACCTAAGGCGGCGGAAAAGCGAAGTTGAATAAGAAAGAATTCAAATATTTTTTAACAATCATCTGTGACAGCAATGGATACCGTATGCCTTTAAATGCTTTTCGATGCCCGTTCCCTCATTGTCCACTTACGTAGGTCCGTACCCGGAAATGTTTTTGACTCGAAAAGAAAATTAAAAAGTCAAGTGTAGCTTTGAATTGTTACTGGAAGCCTGCGATAAATAGTCACTACGTCATATTATGTAGCTCTCAGCACACACTTGAATATTAACCATTCGTGGGAAGATCACCGTACTTGTATGAATGCTTGAAAGTCAAGCATTTAGTCCAGATTATAACATTTTTAGTCGAAAACCAACAAACTTCATATCCCACTGCTTCGGTGAGTTCACACCAAAGTGACAAGCGACACACGATTGATTGAATTGAAAATTGTGGGTGCGTCAGCATTCAGGCTATTTTGCATACGTCACATTATACAGGACCCCCAGCCCCTTACCATAACTAAAAAAAAAAAAAACACGTGTCTGGGGACTAAAATATTCTTACCTGGGTTAAAAGCTGAGGCTGTAAAGGAGTACTCAGCACATATAAGGACAAAACACAGGACAACACACACAGCCCTACAGAGGATTATATTGGCCGCAGGTCCAGACGCCAGAGCCTCGTTGGCTCGTTGACTGGTTGACATTTGGGTGCCTCACCAGAAGGTAACCCCTTACACGACCAAGCGAGACACGATACACGTGCCACTTGGGAAGGAACACATCTACGTTTGACACCCTAGCGGCATGGTAGGCATTCGATTGATGAAAACATCAAGTTATACACAACACGTGTTACTTGCCACTTCGGTGGGAAATCTCCCGTAAGCGTCAAAGACCGGCAATTGATACTGATACAGCGTGTTAGCCACTACTCTACGGCAACCCCTTATGTTGATCACGGCCAGGTTTACTACACACCTCACAAAAAGTTTGGAATATTGTTATATTAGGCACAACAAGTTGGGAATATTATTATACAGTTCGTTCGTTTTGGCTCTGGGCCGAGATAGCGTGTGACATGGCGCAGATGCCGGCATTTTCGTCCCGTAACGTCTCGCTTATTTACGCACATAACTTTAGCATGTAGACAATTATATTTATATTGCATAACGAGTACTAACCTGTGTTATGAGAGTCATTCAAAGTTGTTCACGTGCTATCTCTATCTAAAACCAAAACGAACGCACTTTATTAGGCAATAGGTGATAGGCACAGTGGCATATGTCGGCGAGAACACAAGAATGTCCAGCAGACAGACAGATATCATGTGTTGTTGCGTTCCAAGGCTGTGCCTATCACCTAAAGCCTAATATAACAATATTCCAAACTTTTTGTAAGAAGTATATTTCAACGTTAGAAAACATGACGGAAATAGAAATCTTTGTGCTACAAATATAAAAGGGGCAAACAAAATCAGTTCTTATCAGTCTGTTTTCCAGCGCGAGTGTGATAGTCACTGCATCGAATCCATTTCCTTTTGAATATGTGTTTGATTTCCAAATTTCTGGAAATATATTGGAAGTGACCACAAGAGTTAAGTAGCAGATTAGAGAAAACTGTTTATTTTCCTCCACTTCCGATGTAATGACTCTGTAAACCAGATACGTTTCTGTTTCCTTTTAGTACCTGCAATGGATACCATTTCGAGAACTTCAAAGTCTTGTCTGGGCGCTGTGAAATCAAGTGGTTTTCTTTCTCTCTCTCTTCCACACACACACACACACACGCACGCACACGCACATTCACACACAAACATAGGGGGGAGAGGAAGAGAGGAACGGAGGGAGACGCAGAGAAAACAAAAGTGTGGTAACGTTCTGAAATCACGCCGTTCGCCATGGTGTCGATCGATTTCTCCTCTTCGGGTTCCTTCCTACCTTTATTACTGTAATCTGACTTCGGCCCACTTGCCGTGTGGAAGGGGAAAAAGCATTTAAGGCATCCTGCCTTCCCCATCATTGTTCTATCTGTAAACCGAATCGTCCGTCCAAGCAAAAACACTGCCACCGAAAAATAAACAGATGATAGCTTGGCATATTCTTGACAAAACTGTGCCTTTCCACCCTTTACGTACGGCACGTGCATGAACGGTCAACAATTTGTAGTTGCCTCGGTGGCCAAACGCGTTGAGTGTTCGGCTCACGATCTAGCGGCGAAGCTCATCCAGTACATGGATGTTTGATTGTGTCAATTGCTTCATCCATTTCATCGTTGCGATAAACCCAAACAGGTAGAAAAGCTACCTTAATTTACCAAATGCAAACAAATAATAGCAACGAACAACTATGGAATTACAGTTAGTTAACTTGCCCCCCCCCTCCCCTTCCCGTCCTGGACACGCCATGGTCATGGCAAAATGAGTTCTAAATTCAATTTTCCCTTGCACAACATTTTTCTATTCTATTGTGGAACCAAAACAAGAATAAATTGCAAGCTGAAACTTTATCTCAAGTTGGAGCAGGCCATCAGGATATACATTGCCCCTCTGAGTGCCTCTCTACAAATTTCATTCAATACGTACGTATGTATATTTTAGCTTGGATTAGAAGTAATACTTTAAGGAAAAATGAGTGGAAAATAGCAACAAAAACATTTTTGCAAATTAACAATCCGAATTATCTGGTGATAATGTGACGAAAATTTCCGTTGTTTTGCCGCTAAATATTATATTAAATATATGTATCTTTCGAGCAGACAAGCCAGATAATGGTAAAAATTAAGACCCAATGCACGGTGCAATGTTTTGAACGGAAAATGATGTCAGTTCTAAGAATTTGTTGTTTTTTCCAAACAAATCCCTCGTAAATTTCTCCTGACTTTGCATCCCTCTCTCAATAATTCCATGTAGTTTATCTTGTTTCTCTCTGTATTATTCCGTTCATAAGTATGTTGCTAATACATTAACCTGGAATTTGGAAATTAAGTACATTTTGTTTATCCGATAGGCAAAATAAGAAGTGAAAATATGAATATGATTGATTTAGTTTATTTTACTTCGCGTTTTGTGCCTCTTGGATAATTTGCGAAGATGGGGATGAGTGATGAAATGATGAAATTGATGAATGGATATTCACAAACAACCAAGCCCGACCGGGATTCGAACCCGCGACCCTTGGCGTTGCAGCGCGATGTGATAACCAATTTTTTTATATAGTATTCAGTTTCTCACTTTATTCTCAGTTTTTCATTTCTCGGTTTATCTCAATTTTCAGTTTTAATCATTTGGACAAACACAAATACCCACGCCTTACCCGAGACTCGAACCCGGAACCCCTGGCGTCGTAGCACGCTGTGCTAACCACTCCTCCACGGAAGTCGACACCACTCGGCCACAGGGTCCGGCGAAATTATGAATAGGAATGGTGAATGATAAGAGCAACAAACACTACCTTGATTCTGTGTTATCTGCACCTGAAATAAGCACTACGTAACTTGTAAGATTGGTAAATGCTA
The DNA here is from genome assembly GCF_977018435.1 of Lepisma saccharinum. NCBI lineage: Eukaryota > Metazoa > Arthropoda > Insecta > Zygentoma > Lepismatidae > Lepisma > Lepisma saccharinum. The sequence continues at coordinate 67,986,057 of NC_139230.1, forward strand.
TTGAGTCTATTTAACCAATTTAGTAGAAATTTTAGTATGTTTTCATCGAGCGTGGATTTCCTTTGTGAATGCGGTCCTTTTGCGTTGACATGTCAGATATTATAATGAATATGTTATACATTCAGCTTAAATTATAAGGATCCACCTGTGGCCTTCGTTGATGGTGTCATCCGAGCATTTGTCTGAAGTAAGTGAGTAAAGTCGCATTTTTTAAATATTTTTTTATATACTTTTGGAAATCAATTTAATTTGGATTTGCCTTATTTCTGGGTGGATTGAATTTCCTTAATTGTTGAGATTTTTCTTTCATTTAGTTTTTTTAAAGAAACTAATACGTTTTCTTAGTAATTTGTCTGGAAAGGAAAACCAAACCCAGAGAATCAAGTCTTATAGCGACGGTAATCATTTTATAAGTAGTTTTGAAAACTTGATCTGTTTTTTTTTGTCAGTTAGTATTGTCCGAATGCATTTATTTCTAATTTTGATATTTTTGAATCTGATATGCGTTTTAAGAGATCCAATTGGGGCAATATTAAGCTATAAGTACGTTGAGGTACTTTTAATATTGGCCAACCATAGTCTCTATGCAGGTCTTAAAGCACAGACAGTTTTTTTATTTTTTAATTATTAAAAGCAGTAGTTCGATTGGTGATTTTCTGGCAGGATTACCGTTTCTTTCGCTTCTGTTCAGCTTCTACTTTTGCATGCAAAAATAAGATCTCATACACGAGTTTCCAATAAGGTTTTATGGTCTGAAAACTTGCAACAAGAAGATAACAAGAAGTGTAACTGGATACAATGCGCGTGTGCTCATTTTTGTAAATACATTCATTATCACTGTTTATTTCATGGGTGTTTATGATTTAGTGGCGAAAAAAATACGTCCCTTAGCAATCTTTATACATTGCATTTTCAGTCCATTTATTACTCCGAGGTCGACCTCCGTGGCAGAGTGGTTAGCACAGCGCGCTACGACGATAGGGGTCCCGGGTTCGAGTCCAGGCCTGGGCAAGGATGGTCTTTGTGAGTGTCCCTTCATAAAATTTATCATATCATCACTCATCCTCATCTTCACTATTTGTCAAAGTTGCAGTAATCCGATTCTAAATCAAATTTTTTAAAAAAATACTCTGAGGACATTGTCTGTTTTTTTTTTTACTTATTTATTTTTTACTGTCTATAATATGTCCGCCCGCAACCGCGGTGGCCCAGTCGGTAGGATATCTGACTGGCACTAGGGAGACCCGCGTTCGATTCACGGCCAGGATGAATTCAAATAGGAATTTTTCAAGCAATGTCTGGGGTTCACCATGTTTCTAATAAATATGTACCTGAGGTCAATCCTGGTGAGGGGGAGGTTGGGGTAAAGGCGGTCGGACCGTGGTGCTGATCATATCACCTCCATAAATGTCCGAAATTGTGAACGTGTGAGGCTCTACCTTCACATGTCTGCCATATGCCTTCACGGCATGTTGCAATGCGCAGGGGAGCTTCCCCGATGGTGTAGTGGTGACGTCATCGCCTTGGAATCAAGGGTTCCCGGCTTCGATACCCGTTTGAAGCACATCGCGGTTCGGATCTAACTTTAAATTGTAGGTTCAGTCCCAATTAGCCTATCTGTGTACAAAGTGGACTTAGAGCAAAAACACAAACTCAGTGTGCAGGGTGTAGCTTTACCTTTTTAACGTGTCCATCCATGTGTGTATATTCACTAAAGTACTAGAAATTCTGCAAAACTATTTGAAACTTTGTAGCCTCATCAACATGAACGTATGAGTCTCTCTGGTTTTATTAAATTGCTCAAGTATAATGGCGTGTATTCAATGATTCTGTATTGTAATGATCCATATGAAGTATGCCAGCAATTTTAACATGCTGTTAACAATGTTAAACGATTATCTTTTGCTTAATCATACTACTCAACTACTATTATTACCACTGGAACTAGACGATCTGATTTGGATTTTTACATTGCTTATCTACTTCATTAGATTGATCACACAAGTGATTATGAATGGATGAGATCGATTAAAAGACAAACATGTAAGCGAATGCTCTGACCGGTAATCGAACCTAGAACGTTTTGTGGCAATATCGTGAGCCGAGCATAATTATTTTATTTTCTAATTAGGATAAATCTATCTTTTGGATAGATTTTTAAAATTCGTCAGAAAATTCAGTTTTTTCTGAACATGATATTTCGAAGATATGCGACGTTTGTGTGTAGTTATATATTATTATTATGTATTACTTTATATATATATATATGACCTCTGACAAACCCCTTTGCATGTTGTTGACCTTAACGTTGGAAAAATATTAAAATGACACATGTCTTGTTGTCCTCGAGCTCAGCGTGGTGACACTTGCCCCATAAAGTTTTGAAGCTTCATTCTACTGAAGGCCAATCTCCACTAAACGTTCTATTACTATTGTTGAAACACTTAACGAAGTGTATGGTTGACCTGCTAGCCGCGGCTAAACTATTAGTAGTTTACTGAAAATTTCGGGTGATATTATGTTAATGGAATATCACATCATTTTAAAAATTCTTGCTGTATAAAGCTTGTTTTTCTTTTCTTTGGTGTCTTTTGCGGACACATCTCGGGCCTCTGCTACAACGTAGTGGTTAACTCTTCCTTATTGTAACTAAGGTGTCACGGAGTCACATTGCAAAGTAACTGAAACCCCACTTTAAGCTGTAGGTGTTTTGCGAGTAACTTATCTTTCTTAAGTAGACTTGAAACAAGTTTCTTTGCCAGACACATTTTCCTGGCTGCATTTATATTCTGTACCAAACTCTTTATCAGAATTACTTTTAATTTTGTTCCCAAACACACGCATAAACCAGTAAATGGATAGTTACTGCGTTGATGTTCATGTGATATACTGCAAAATGTTATGTATAATGTTTTCTCTTGACAGAGTTAAATCAGAATCTAGCACTCAGAGCAGAAAAGAAAATCTGACAAAGAATCCAGATGCTTGCAGGTTCCTTGGAACTTGATTTCTCTATCAGTCTAACTGGTTGTAAATTTGGCCTGCTTGATATCTGTCGTAAAATTTGTCTTCGCATGATGATTGACAGAATCCCTACCATTCTATTAGTGACACATAACAAGCAATTGTCTCAAGTAACTGTGATCGCTCAAGTCCGTTCCATTACAAAGCTTATTCTCTGGATGGTAATAATTTCTTACAGTGGTCGGCAGGGAAGGTCTTCTCATATAAGATCTAGCCACTTTGGTGGCCGAATTCCTGCCAGGTCACTGGATGTTCAATTATGCTTGTTTTTAATCTAATTATCAGTCAAGTTCATCGTCGAGATTACCCTAAGGAATCGGAAATACGATGCCAATAAATCAGACCAAACCAACAACCATTACCACACACAGTTTTTATGCAAAATCTTTCTGTTTGGACTGGGTATAGTACAGTCTATGATGTCACAAGCTGCTTGTCGTTTTGTAGTGTACACTCCTGGTCACATAAAGTGGCACACTTTATAGGGCTGACCAGTTGAAGAATGTGCCACTTTATCTGAACAGGAGTGTACAAAGAATATTGAAATAAGCGAATAAGTCATTTGCACCGATAGTATTCCCTGTACAGACGTGGACAGAATATTATTCTTCTTTAGTTTTTCTTTTTTGCAATCTATGCATCTGAGAAGGAGAGTGCCGTTATCGAATTAGCTTTCGAGCGAGAAATCAGAATTAAATCAATACTCAAAGAGAAGTGAAAATGCAATAATAATTGCTTGGAAATTTTTTAGGAGTTCTTTGGAGAAACAGCCAGGAGAAAGCTAGATGGACGTTAACAGCGTTCAAGGTTATGCAATATATGAGGACAAACGATAGAGGAAGAGGGTCGTCTACTGTTTTATGTCAGGTGCACCAGAATAAATACGAGACAAAGGAAACATAGCTGGCTTCTCACCAGTCCGGATTTCCTCAATTGGAAATTTTTGTACTACACATGTAATGCAGTCCTCCGAGAATTACAAATAAATTGTCTATTAACGTAGGATGCTTTCCTTTGAGGATGTAAGAGGTGGCCTTCTTTCTTTCTTCCCTTTTCTCGTTGCAGACTGACAACGTTCTGGTGCCTGCACCCACAATAGGGACAATTATCTATAGGGTTGTGTTTTGTTCTCTCTTATCTCAATGTGTCTGTCATTCGTTACTATCAAATTTTTTTTAAAAAAAAATTGCTAATTCCAATTAAATGTTATCAATAAGGTCCCCCTAATGGGCGTTACACCATTTGATTTCACTAGAAGCAGACAACAGAAGTTCAGTTGCTTTCTTTTCCGGCGTTTCTCCGTGTCTCAGTGGGCGTCAAGCTTCGGGCTCCTGCTACTGGACGAGCGCAGGTTCGAGTCTCCTGGTGGAAGCGTAACAATATTTCTCCTGAGATTTCGGCCTATGTATGGGACCGGTGGCCACCCACCATCGTGAGGGAAGTGGGAAGCTACGATGAGTAGCGTAACCCGGCCATGAATACCTACAACGACTGGGGGTTCGTCGTGCCGACCACACGTCATCCCGTAACTGGTTGTATGATCTCCCACCTTGAGTAAGTGAGTGAGTAGGATCAGGTGGGATAATTTACGGAAATATGACAATAATTAGAGTAACTATTTTTGGTGTGGTGTTGCGGGTTGAACCCACAACAGCCATCATAACGATCTTTTCCGAGGTTTCCCTAAAGGGTCATTCCCACTATGAGATTTCTTTCTGGATTCATAATACTATGTGTGCACAAACATGTTGCATGTAAACATGCTTCTTCACACCATTTTTTTAGAAAATGTTATTGTTGCGTGTTTTCGCTACGCGGATATCTTGGAAACAAGTGACATCGGCAAGTTTGTCTTTATGTACTGTGAATGCACGTAAAGACGCACTAAGTGATGTAATGGGAAATATGTATAAAACAATTGCATTAAGCCTTATACGCCCGGGCTTTTTTCCACGGTAGTATTCTCCGTGACAGCGTATGACGACCTTTACCCCCCCCCCCCCACCCCAGCTCAAACGAGAGTGGTTAATCTTGGTCGGTTTAACTAAGACAACAAAGAAGGACAAGATTTTCAACGCTTTCAGATGTCAACTATTGTTTCTGCAGGAAAATGGATGGGGCAATGTCGTCTAAGAGCGGCAAGGACTGCAGCTCCAAAGACCGCCCTTATTTCAGTACGGTAGACGACCTCGTGACGGAAAGGTTAGCACAACACGCTACGACACCATGGGCCCCAGGCTCGAATCAATTTCATCATTCATCACCCATCCTCATTGTCGCGATTAGCCGAATGCGGTCGAACGGCGACGTAAATAACAAGAATCAAATACCGTCATCATTCCGTACCGATTAACCATACCTCACAAATTTTTAATGTTAACACGTTAGTGACTTACTGTTCCGTTCGTTTCGAGCTGTCATCATAAGATTAAGGGAGTTGTAGGTTCTTGCATGTGTCTCGATTATGTTCCAAGAATGAGATTTTCCTTGTTTATCTGACTAGGTCATATAGCTAATGTGATGACGCACCACTATTTTTTAATATTTCGATTACATTTTTCTTTCATATTTCTGTAGTTTGTATATTTTAACCGCAAGTTCTTTTTACCGTGACTGTATATTTTCTTGTATTAGTAGGTTTACGTCCGTTACTACAAATGTAGATTAATCCACCCTCTCTTCCCGCCTACTGTACAAACGCTATTATCTCCTGTTTCGGTACTGCAATTCTCAATGCCGTACTTTATTTAGCTGTTACTGCAGGCTTACATCATGCGTGTAAGAGCAGCGTAATGACGTGTGAATTAACAAATGAGTCAACACGTGAACAAAAGGCATATGGTGAACGTGTTGCATAATAAGCCAAGCTAATTGTTATCGTAATTGATATTTCCATTGCTTATGCAAGGTCGATTATTTGTCCCGCCAGGTTAACCGAGAAGGGGAAAATTACAGGAACCAGGGTGACCTATATATTTTATTAATTTCCAACTGTACCTAAGTATGGGGCCATTAAATAAATGTTAAGAAAATAGGTCATGAAAAAGTCAAGAATTTTCGATTTGTTATTTTGGTAGACACCCTGTTAAAAAACTAATCGAATGCTATAAGATTCATTGATTGAATTGTTGTTTGAAGTCCACCTTATTCACAGAAAGGCTAATCGGGACTGGACCTACAGTTTAAAGTGGGATCCGAACCACTATGTGTCTCCACCGGGTATCGAACCCGGGACCATTTGATTTCAAGGCGACGAAGCTACCACTGCGCCATCGGAGAGGCCGAATGCTATAAGAAAAAAAATGAAAATAGGTGATATTAAATTGCATGTGGCAAGAGCGGACTTAAACCTTTCCAATTGTTTTACCTAATGCCGTTACGTACGTAGTATGTATGTAGATTTTGTATATAATTTTGATTTAAGTTCTTGAGTTAAATGTTTTTATGTTATTCCTGTTGCTTTCTGTATTTTATTGTTTGTTGATCCTGTAATCTGAAGGAACCGACATGGTGGTTTGTTGTTTACAAATTTGGATTGAATATTTCCTGTTTTCGTCTATGTCTTTCACCTACAAAAATACAGTATAGGCCCGTACTGGTGTTGTCACCCTGCCGGTTCGGTGACTTAGAGCGTGACGTAGTCGACTTTCGATCGCGCCACCTAATTTCCCGGGTTAGGTTAGGTTAGCCGTCGTGAGCGCTGGTGTTCCTTGAGTCCCTTCATCAATTTAATCATATCGTCACTCATCCTCATCGTCGCAATTATACAAAAGTGCAGAAAGTGACGTAAATATAAAAATACGTTTCATACTCGTACTTTTGAAGTGACATTTATATATATCTTTGATTTGAGCATGAGCTCCCGCACGGTCGAATGGTTAGCGTTTTTGCGTTTAAATTTCCAGTGGGAGCTCCAAAATTTCGGTGACCAGCATCATCGGGACAACTGGAGAGCTACTTGAAAGCAACTGTAGCGGACTCTAGTCTCAAAATCCAGAAATTAGCGGCAATCTGACGTGATGCGCCGACCACACATTGCTCAATGAAAAAACAGCTTGCCAGGCCTAGGCAGTCAAAGGCTACCGTAACACGGAGTTCAGTTTTTAAGTTTGATTTTAACAATACAATGGCAGATAAACAAGTATAAGGATCACGTACACTTTTTGCACTTTCACATTATCTTTCGTACAATTTCATGAAAATATGAAGAAGTGTGTGCCTTCTGTGAGATGGAAATTTTTGTGGGAAAGGATGCTTCTGGTGTGGTACTACCTCCCAAATGTACTCCTAGCAAATTATTTCTGGAATGGTTTGTACTTCAGAGATGAAAATGATGTGTTAATCATATTGATAAGTTACTTTTACCAGAAATTTATGTTCAGATAGGCTAATCGGGATTGGACCTACAGCTTAAGGTGAAATTCTAAACACTGTGCAATGTGCCCCCACAGAGGATCGAACCCGATACCCCTTGATTACATGGCGACATCGTAACCATTACGCCATCGGGGAGGCCTTTATCCATAAGCGAACTTATCATCCTTTTACTTCCATATTCAGGTGTAGTGAAACCACTGGAACAAGGCAATTACTCCATTTGAGTACAGGGGGGCACATCTTTTTCTTTGATGCTTATTTTATCAGTCCAGCTCCTGTTCAGAGTCACTGGCAGGAACAGAACTCAAGATGATGATGATGATGTAATTCAAGGCTTAGACAATCAAAATAGAAGTAAAGCACTAAAGTTTGAAATTCAGTGTTGACATTTCACTGTGTAAAGAAGGTACCTTGCAAATGCAGGTGGTTTGGTTTCTGAAAGGTGACAGTAAAAGGTGACTAAAAGAAGAAAAGTGTGTGTTCAGAGTTGTTAACATTCTGACTTACGCCGTTAGTGGTGGGATCTTGACGCGGTCGAAACTTTGGGCAAAGCGGAATCTCTGTTCTTTCTCGGCTGTGTGTCCTCATCACCGTTGTCATAGCTCGTTTAAAGATTTCCATGTCACTGTTTACCGTTTGACTACTGCAATTAAGGTAATTCTGTGTGACAGAATGTCACCGAAAAGTGTGATGGAAAATGTAACATCCCTGTCCACTTACACGTAAGGGATCGGAAGACAGCATCTTTGAGATATAAGTGAGCATAGTCTTGTTGAAATTGCGACCAGAATGTTTAGCAGGAGTCGCAAGTATATTCTTCCCACACTTCAGATCTAGTATACGTAACGCTTTCTTCCCCTTTTGCCTAATCTGTCACGCTTGTTTTGTTTGCGATCGTGACAGACAGTCACGTAGTCGCAAGGCTGGGATGTTTCCTATGCTCAGCGAGCATAATCTCTTCTGTATACTGTTCATCAAAGGACATTCTGATTGGCCAATTAACAGCGGCATTGTCGTTCAAGATGTGTCAGATGTTCTTGCTACTTTCTCCTAACAGGATACGTTGACACTTCGTTTAGCGTCTTTCAACTCGCCACCAGAGAATATACTACTATTTATTCTTTTTTCCTAGTGATTTGCTGCAAGGCGTTGATTCTTAACAGCACATTCGATATTTATCTCTCGCTCATAATAATAATATTAATAATAATTTCAACTCATTTTTCGTGATGACAGTGAAAGACAATGGCTTACATCACGAGGATTGACGTAATTCTTTAACAAACAAATCTCATCGGCAAGGAATTGACATCAACTTCGTTCACAAGATATTTTAAACCTGTTTACAGATTACCAAAGCTCAATTAAACACACGTAAATATTTAGTTAACTGACCTACATTATATACATGTATCATTTCTTTCGTACAAGATAACTTTGAGACGATTATATTGTCACTACCCAGTTTATGCAAATTAGCTGACTTGTATTTGTAATTGTACTTTAGTTGTCCATGCTTCATTTTATTCCTCTCTATATTAATGACTCACCTAAAAGAGAAACCACTAGAAACCCGAGATTCAAACCTATGTTTTCTAGCTTCGAAAGGTGTTACGCTATCCATTATGAAAATATATGCGCTAATAAAAACTATTTGGCACGATCTAAGGATTATGACATTTGTTTCTGTTTTTGTAATTTTTAAATTACTTTTCAAAATTAATAGTACTTCGGCACATTTGCACTAATGTACAGAAGTCTGTGTAAGTTTGATGTTTTTAAGTTCACTTTATCCCTTTCCGACCGAAGAGAGATTTCTGATGAATAATTTGTCACAAATTGAATTTTATTGATGTTTGGGTGCATCTAAACACAAATTTAGTAATTAAATTTTTTTGCCACATCTAGTTTTCTAGAAAAAGTACCCTCACGATAGTGAGTGTTAGGACTTATTTACTACCATAATGTACCATATAATTATTACTTTTAAAATGAACAGTCCGGTATTATATTAGAGAAAGACAATTTAATTACTTATGTTTGTGTGTGTGTGTGGGTATGACTATATTCATGGTTGTAGTTATAGGGTAAATAATATATTTACATTAATTACAGTTTGTAAGATTTTTTGGTATACCACATATAGTAAGTGTCAATTATTTACATTATAATCTTTTCAATACAACAGATCACGTATTTACCTATCAAACTTTACTTCAAGTCTTCAAACTTTGTTTCATTATTACAAAGTAAGACATCTACTTGACATGAAAGGCAACAAAACAATTTTTATCTGGTGAGAGGCAAAGATAACGATCACATTTTACACATCTTACTTTAGTACGACTTTTGCAATTGTCAAGGCGATAACAGCGTGGCGCAGGGATGCTGTCAAAAGTAGGGAAATGATCATAGCCATCGTATCTCTTGTTAGCAACGGGCTTCGGTGATGGAATGTAGCTGTTCTTTTTGTGTCTTTTGCTACATTCACCGTCAGCATATTCTTCCATGTCTGGTGATTCTTCAAGACTTCTTCTCTTCGCCGGTGTTGCAATTAAAGCTTCAGAAAGTTTCATCCTAAATTTAAGAAGATCATCTGTGTCTTTCCTTCCTAACTTATTTAATCGACAATCTTCCCTGTACATTTGCCAACAATTTACAACGCATAAGTCAAGGAAGTGCAATGTCACTTTCAAGGTCCACTTCTTTGTTTTGAACCATGTTCTGTAGTACTCTATTTGCTGATCACAAACATCAACACCCCCCATACTTTGATTGTACATTTTCACAACGGAGGGACATGTAACTTCAATATATTTATTCTCTTTTTTGCTCCATCTCTTTACTTGCGAAACTGGCTCAATTCCACAACATGTTGATGCCATGAGCACTTTCTTATTCTCTTGCCATTCCACAATTACTATTTTGTCATCACCTCTGACATACTAGTAAGATTCACCTCTCTGCATTTTCCCTTCATGTAACCTGACACCTTTAATCCTGTTTGCCATTATTGTTCCAGTCCCTTCTATTCCTATTTCCACAAGATTTTCCAGTAATGGAAGTGTTACAAAATATCTGTCAAAATAAACGAAACTACCTTGTGGAAGGGAAGAAACAAGTCGGAACACAACAGATGGACCAAGTCCTAGCTCAGGGCGCTCGACTGGAGTAGATTTTCCTTGATATATTTGAAAATCTAGGACAATTCCTGATGAACTGGTGACAACGAATTTTTTTAAACCTACAGGCCGTGATTTGTTTTTTTACGAACTGTTTCAGTTTGCAGCGACCTGTGAATGGGATCATCTGTTCATCAATGAAATAGCTTGAGAAATCTCGCGGTATTGATTTGCATCTGTTTCTCACAGCATCTATCAAAGGCTGGACCTTCCAAAGCTTGTTCCCATGTTCCTCTGTTGTATTTGTATCAACAAAATGCAGGTTTTGTATCAACAAAATGCAGGTTTTGTCTCAACGCAATGAATCTGTCACGTGACATACATGATGAAATTCGTTCAACATTTATGCCCTTCTGCCAGTACATTCTTAGCCTTGGGTATGAAATGCAGTCCATTATCATGTTAATTCCAAAAAAGTGCTTAATTTCCCAAGATGTGGTTTTGATTGACCTCCCAGACTTTTGCACACTATATAAATTTGTGTAATGAGCTACAACTTCATAGAAGTCATCAGTAAAATATTCAGACAGATAATCCAACTGAGTCCGTACTGGAGGTGGATTCTGGAAAACACAATTACAAAAAATAAGTGAAAGAAATACAAAGTTAGGATTAGAAAACCAGAACCCAGACTGTTCGATGGTGGAAAATGCTGAATATGGTTTAATGAGTAATAGATACAACTTTTCTGTGATTTCATTCCGTAATTCAGCATCTTACACAATATACATAATGTTTGTAAATAGCTCTTACCTCCACGGTTTCATAGTCCTTTGCTGCTGGATGTTGCTTTTCTGGAAATGTATTTTGTTTAAAAAAAAGTCGTCTTGTACCAGGGACTTCCTTTGGAATCTGTCCTTCTTCATCTGCGTCAGAAGATTCACCATCACTTCTCTCTTATGAAAACCTAAATATGCTGACCAAGGCAGTAATTTATTTTATTAAAAACATAAAGTAAACGTAACGTTTCAACCTTCTAGCAAGGTCTTCTTCAGACTCTGTATCAAGTACAAAAGTCTACAGAGTCTGAAGAAGACCTTGCTAGAAGGTTGAAACGTTACGTTTAGTTTATGTTTTTAATAAAATAAATTACTGCCTTGTTCAGCATATTTAGTTTTTCATAATCATGGAAACAAGGCTTAATGGTGTTATCACTTCTCTCTCTACCACAAATATCGAATATCTGTGCACCACGATTTGCAGCTTCTTCTTCACCTTCACTTGAGAGGCCATCAATGTAGGAGTCCTCTAGCAGCTGCAAGACAACATCATTGGACAGAGCTGGAAAGAATAATATAATATATTTATATATATTATGCATAATATTACATATTATTATGGAAAATATGTATTCACAAAATACAACAATAAGTGACTTCAAATGAAAACACGTTTCCACCAAGAAATATATTTTCATTCCTTCTCAAGCAAAGGATCTACAGCAAGTACAACTAACACTTCACAACAAAAGATTATTCTGCACGCGAGCTTAAATTAGATCTGACCCTCACTTTTTACATCACAATACAATCCAGAAATTAATACAGCAAGCGAAACTAATAATCTTATTTCAAATCTGACACTTTTGAGACAGAGAATTCACTATTTAAATTTGAAAACGGAAACAACAAACAACAAAAACAAGGAACTTACCTCTGGAACTCATTGCATCCACTTGTTGCTGCTTTTTCCTTCCCTCCAAATTCACCAGCCAAAGCCGTAACGTCATACAAACAAAAGAGTAATGAAGCGCACAACAAGCACGGGCGTTGCATTCCGGTTTGAGTCGGAGAAGCGATCTCTCTTAACGGGAAAAAATTCAAATACCTACCCTCACGATCGTGTTTCCCCGTCGCAAAGGGATGTGAGATCCGAACTAGTATGTGCCTCCACCGGGTATCGAACCCGGGTCCCTTGATTACAAGGCGACGACGTTACCACTTCATTACGAATATGTGTGAAAGAGCACATAGGATACATCGAATCAACCGTTGCAAAATTTGAAATCGTGCAACTTTCTTGTGCTCACTGTATAAACGTTGAATTAATTAAGATTACAATTTGGCGCTTCGATGGCTGAGCGTATCTGGCCCCCACGAGGTTGTGGTTTCAAGTCCAGGCATGTATACGAGCGCTCCTTTGTGTTTTACCCTTAATCGTCGTAAGAATTAAATTATAGTGGTAGAAAGAAGGACACCGAACTCCGTGGGAGAAAAGCCCTTTAAGGGCCAAACATTTTCATTTGTTGACGCGTGGTCAGCGCATCGACTTCCATTGTCACTGTTTTGTGACTTTCTAAACCAGAAAAGAAGCAGAAAAGCGACGTTAAATAAGAATAATACAAGGATAGCAATTTGAGTCGAATTAAAATAAAATATATAAAGCCATGCTTCCACCTCTTGAAACCGAAAAGGTTACAGTTAGAACTTCGGTGGTTGAAGAGTAAACATCTTTTTGATTAGTCCAAGTCCCGTATGGTTCACGGCTAATTCATCGAAGTTAATGCGTGATAGTTGCATGCTAACGCTGAAATGATTAAGGCACAGGAAGCGACCAACAAACTTGTTAGATGTCGTGATAATTAGTCTCAACGTGAGAAATGGTGCACACAACATGCAGAAGAATTAACTAGGTCGTACTCTGACTACTTAAAGATAATGGCAACATGTTTCTGCACCATTTAATATTTCGGATTTGTATGAGAAGTATTTGACCGTAGTTTTCAATTTCTTTCAAAAATTTGCAAAAGGCTTTTGTTACTTTTTCTCCCATGCTTACTATCTGGTTGTAGGAACTTCTGTGGGCCTAGAGAATGATTGTTTGTTAGGTTTTCGAACATATTTGTTTCGTACACAATGGAATTTTCGTTGCAATTCTCTTCAGTGGAAAGCATTGATTGATTGATTAATTTGGCCTATTTTACTTCGCTTTTCTGTCACATTTGACTAAGCGCAAAGATGAGTGATATGATGACATTGATGAAGGGATACTCACAGAACAACCTTGCCAGGCCGGGATTAGATCCCGAAACCACCGGCGTTGTTTCGCGCTGTGCTAACCACTCCCGCCACGGAGGTTGGCTCAGTGAAGACCGACTTGCAAGGCAAGGAAACATGGGCAGCTTTCATAAGCCTTTGCGATTGTTTACCGAAGAAACTAAACGATGAAGCTAATTCTTGAAACACAAAGAAATCTTCACCTTGAACTTAGGATCAGTCTAAATTGCATGGGATTTGTAGCGGGACATTGAACATCAGGAATGAGAAATTTCCAGATCATCTTCCCAACTCACTATTTCGATAATCATCCTCATTAGAACCCATCCACTCTTCCCATACTCTTAGATCATCAGAGAACACGGCACAAACCTTGGAGTTCTATAGTCACACATTTACACATACTTTGTAAATTGTAATAATTACGTTGCTTTTGTGAAATTATATTAAAAAAATAGTCAATACTACAGTTTGCGCTAAAACATATCACATCAGAAAAGAAAATGGCGAGAACGATTCAACTTGTACCGTGCGTCCATTTCGATCTGCAGCCGAGAGATCGGGAGAAGCGTGGCGGGCGGCGGTGGCGGAGATGCCGACATTTGCGGCCTGAAATGCCCGCTTATTTTTATGGACATATGCAGACATTTATATAAACATTGCAAAACGAGCACTAACCTGTGTTATAAGAGTATGTTTTAATTTTAGTAGCTTAGTGGCTGTATGTGCTGATGATTTTGACACTCCCATCTCCTGTGAAACACGGCGTAGAGGTTTGTTTGGATAACTTTCTAACGCTGCCCCAATTTCATCGAGTTCATCGAGGAAGCTCACGAAAACCATTGACTTTTAATGGTTTCGTCGGCAGCGTAATCTTGATACAGTGTTGCACATTCGAAACCTCCAAACGATCCCCATCGACACAAAACTCTTTCAAGGATATAAACTTAAGCAGGACGTTGCTGGTCAAAACTATGATTAAAATGTTTTATTATCTGTGACTCTTATCGTCACTTCTAAAGCGTATTTTTTTGTGTATATAATTGCAGAACTTGGATGAATCACAGATGATGAATTATAACCCAGGTTAGTGCTCGTTTTGCAATATTTATATAAATGTCTGGATATGTCCGTAAAAATAAGCGAGCATTACAGGCCGCAAATGTCGGCATCTCCGCCAGCGCCGCCCGCCACGCTTCTCCCGATCTCTCGGCTACAGATCGAAATGGACGCACGGTAGCTAGGATAGTTTAATTGGTTTTCAATGACGAACTACTCCATCGCCAACACCACAGGAATCCAATAAGGATAGGGTGAATTAAGTATCATCACAATGAACTTAGAAATAGGCACGGTTGGCCGCGGTGGCTCAGTCGGTAACGCGTCTGACTACCATGCTAAAGGTCCCGGGTTCGATCCCCGGCCGGTTCAAATCCGGGAACTTTTCTAACGATGGAAGCGGCCCCGGCGTCCACCCAGCGTCGAATAACATGGGTACCTGGGGGAAACCCTGGGGGGTAAAGGCGGTCAGGGGCGTGATGCTGATCACATCACCCCCACTCACGACCGGATCAAGAAAGTGTGGGGCGTTACCCCCACACCCCCTATACGCCTTCATGGCGTGGTGCTAAGCACAGGGGAGCACTTTACCTTTACCTTTTTACAATTAACTTAGAAATAGGCACCTTACCGTCGACTGAAGGAAATTATTACTTGTTTACTTAATAAAATAATACTGGCCGTAGTACGAAACTACCCAAATAAGAATTTTTATAAATCGGCCAATGTTAAAAGTAGATAGTTATAGGTGTGCATTCGTTTTCCACAAGTTCTTGTAGCTCACGGATCCCAACCACATTCAAAGCTGAGGATCAGGGACGTGAGAAGACAGCTTTGGGAAGACTTGGCAGGGATTTCTCCACCCTGAAAATAAATATACCGAGGCCCTTCGTCCTTCGTCTGAATCACAACGCCCCGTGTACACAAAGTGAAACCAACAAAGAATAAAAGGGAGGGAAAAAGTTAGCAAAAGCATTTCCATTTGAATTCCGATGGGCCTGAGTACACTATTCAACACAGAACACTTGGGTAGTTTATACGAAGGAGATTTGGCGTTTATCTGCGACATTTTCTCTTTTCGCAAGCTACCTCTCCCTTTGACTGTGTTCAAAATTCACCCATTTGGTTGCTGTTTACCAAGCCGAGATTTGTTTACTTTCTGTCGCTTTACAATGCTGCTACGGATGGAAAAGGGAGACTGCATCAGGCGGAACTAATCAAATATACTCCTGTTTAATTAGATACCATTGATTAATCGCGTCTGGGTTATTTGCGTGCACGGTTGTGTTATGAGCGCTACTAAATGGGGAAGGAATACAGAACATGGAGTTTTTCGTTTCGTTTTGAGTAGTATTCGCATAACCACCGCTTCGTTTCTGCGTGCTTTTAAAACAACCGAAGTTTCCTTTCTGTAGTTCTTGACCTTAGGAAGAACATTCCTAATATATAACTACACGAAAGCAAACTGATGTTTATTTATTATTTAAAAAATGAAACTTAGGAACATGGGTGTCCAGGCAGGAGGTTCATGACGTGGGCTACGTCATATAATTTTTTGGAGATCGACAAAAATAATATAACTTTTATAGTGTGATATTAATAAACTATTTTTAAAATGTATTTTTTTATAATTTATCTACGGTTTATATTATCTTTGCACAGAAATTGGGGATTATTTGACTTTTGCTTATTTAAAGTCTGTTTACAAAGAAATAGATCAATCTTATTTTCCTCGCTTTGCACGAATTAACTTATATTTATTACCATAGAAAGAAAAGTTAATTTGTATGCTTAGTTCATAATGATGTGATGTACAAGTTTACATCATGCCTACCATGGATTCAAACCTAAAACGTGTGGCTATACAGAGCTGTAGCTAAAGGGGCGAGGGGGGGAGGTGCTGCCTCTGGCGTCGGACGAAAGTAATAGCGGTCTTTCTGTAAGAGCCACATCAAGCTTATATTTATTGCTTGAAAATCGAAAACGGTCAAAATCTGGATATACTTCTTTCGCATTTTGATGAAATGATTGTGAAGATATACGTATATATACATATACACATACAAAATAGCTGCATTACAAGACAAACATATTCTCAGTCTTGATGAATGTCAGTTGTAAAATAGTACCTCATATTGGCGTTCTATTATAATCAAAGTACACGCATCATTTTTTGTAGGGGAGGGGGGTTAGTACCGTGGTGTGTATTCCACGTAAAACTAGATCCAGTCGCAACTAACAGAAGTGCGTTAAAAGAGCTTAAAATATGATATTAATTTTTACGTGAACTTTTGTCTGCCCAAAATAACGCGTAAGGAATTTAATACAAAGTGGGAGGGAGTACATCATAGGCTCCGGCTGATTGTGGAGGGGGGGGGGGGTGATGGGCACTCCTGATTGGAATAATTCAAAATTTATCTTTTGAATTAATGTCAATGGTTGAATATTACACAGTTGGCTGTTCTAAGAGTTGAAACGATTTAAATTTTATTGACTGATCCCGGCGATCTCTGGAGCGAGCGAACGAAAACAAGTCTCTGCGCAAGTAGTGACGCGAGACTGCTCCACCAATGAGCACATTAGAGGGAATGGGATTGCGTGGAGGGGGAAGCGACTGCAGTTACAGCCTTCGCAGCAGCGTGTACTGCTTTGCTCTGCCCACTCGATTCCCCCTTTTCCTATGTCGCTATGTGCGGCCTTGCTCCAGAGATAACCGGGACAGAGTACGGATTGATTGATTGATTTGGTTTATTTTACTTGGCTTTTCTGCCACTTTTGGCTAATCGCGAAAATGAGGATGAGTGATGGTATGATGAAATTGATGAAGGGACATTCACAAAGAACACCCACGCCGGAACTAGAACCCTTGATCCCTGGCGTCGTAGAGCGCTGTGCTAACCATTTCGCCACGGAGGCCGGCTTGATGATAGATTGCTTGCTGTTATTAACAAGATCAGAAGTTTGTTGTCGACTCCATGAAGCTAGTTATTTGGTTATTCTAGGTGATAGATTTTCTCACCTATTTCAATGTGGTTCCACGACAGAGTTATAATGACAGAAAAAATCTGCACGATTAACCTGGACATATACAAGAGGTACCTAAAGTAGCCAAGATATAAATATATAGTCTAATCACAGGGGAAATGGAAATCGTCATGGAAACTTGCTTCACTGCAAAGAGTTACGAGATTTCCTTCAATTTAGATATTAAAGTGATTACTACGCATACTTTTTCATTGCTTTAAATTAAATCCTTTTATTGTGAAACTTTGTCTTGAACCAAATCAAACAAAAAATGTTTTCTCCTCACTTCCATTTTCATACCTCTAATTTTATATCCTGATGCGAATTGCAAACTCCTATAATATTGCTTTTTTAAATACCTTTCAGATATCTTCCCATATTTGTGTACGTTTCTAGTGTGTAAATAAACTCATGCGTCTCATTTTTCGTTCTGCGTTAATAATTCTTTTTGTCCCAGCCTTTGACTCCCTGAAGGCAGCGTAAACACCAACTCATCCTGTCTCTGACATCCCTTCCTTCCGCTGTGAACTTTATCCTTTTTTTGAAAGTCGGTTTGTTGTTTGAATTGCAACATGAAATACTATTTTTTCACCTTTGGTTTGAAAGTATACACAGAATTACACATCAGGGAGTACCGTTTAATCGACAAATCTGCATCTATCTTCTTGAGGTCCCCGCTCTATTCTATTATATCCATTATCAAGGACGTATTTAGGGGGGTCCAGGTGGTCCAAGAACTTACTAAGTAAAAAAAATCAAATAATGGAATAATAAAATAACTAAAATTAAATAATGAAAATATACTTGTTGTTTAATTGAAGGTTATTTATTTCCGCTAAACTTATTGGACAATACAGAATATTACCAGGAACTTTATTTTTCGCCAACTCGGTCTAACATCCTTTTTTGATATTCATTTCTTTATCTATCTATTTGACATATATTTTCTTGCCAGGGCATTTTTTTTTCCCAAATTTTGCCGACCTTTAACTATACGTAAGCTAGATAATGAATACATTCTGTTATATCAATACCTTATACCGTCTTTTTACATATTCATGTAATAAAATATAGTAATTAATTTGAAAATTTTAATACTACTTTAATTAATTTAATATAATTATAATGAATTTAATTTAAACATTATTATTATTATTATTTTGAGACACGAAGTTCTGACCCCATGAAATATATTTCTAGATACTTGCCTGTCCATTATCTCCACAGATGAAAGTTTATCATGTTAGAATTGCACGGATAAAGTAAAACAATTTAGTTTTCAGTAAACTATCTTACGAATCTATGATAGTAAATAGTGTGTCAGATTTCGAAGATGTAAGTGGAATCGCATTACAATCCAGAGGCATCGCTTTCCCTTTGCGATGCTACATTGTCTTGCGCTGCATAAACTTGCCATTCTTCAGGGGAGAGTATCACATGGCTACGGGTTTCATGCCCAGTGGCTTCATCCTCAATATTGGGAAACAGTTAATCACAGCCCAAGTCCGAAAACTCATCAACCTCTCTTCCTCCGACGTACAGAATCTCACAATGAAAATGGAGCCGGTTGGTGGGAGTCAACGGCGATTTCCATCGGCGCTCACTGACGGTTCCAGTGCAGTAGCTTCTAACCAGATTAGCGACTCGACGAAACAGAACCTGGTGTGGAGTCCCCTTGGCGGCCCAGTTAGCGAAATCCTTATTGCAGAGCCGTGATATCATGAGAGTTTAATAGCTTCAGTGTGAACGATTAAACGCCAGGCCAGTGAGAGGGAGGCCAGGGAATAATTTCAGAGAAATGGTGGCGATCACTCTTAATTTCGATGTTGGTAAAAGCACTGTGCATTCCATGAATACAAACAAATTTTTCCAATGAATCATGAAATTGCCGAATTCTGTTGACTTTATTCCTGTTACATTTGGTATATATTGTTTCTGTCCTCTAAGTCTCTTTGGTAGAGCATTTTTCGTTGTTTCTTTTTAATGTATTTAGTATGAACAGAAAATATTTCCACATTTTTAATTTATATATTGAGTAATTTTAGCATCCTTTGTTACATATTTATGTACATCTTTTGAAAGTTAAAATTACGAAAGTTGGGTGTCTAGTTACGTGTGCAGGCTAAACAACAAACATATCAAGTTAGAAAATCGTGAACCGATTTGGGAACCACTCTGTCGTCGAAGGCGACCAATGTCTAGTCGCCAAAAGATATAAATGTATTCGCCGAAATATGTAAAACCATCAGTTCTAAGTCTTGCAATTCGCATTCTGCAACTTGCGACCGCTCGTTTCACTGACAGGAAGGGTCATATATATAGGGTAGACTGGGGCACATTTGAACACACTACGGATTGTATTGTTGTATTTCACAGTCAATTTTTTTATTACTTTTGAATAGAAAAAATAAACAAAAACATTCTTCTAGTAAATGTAAACAAATTTTTCACACACAAATCTGAGTTATTTAGAAAGTTAAATGCGTTGAACAAAACATCGGCAATATGTTCAAATGTGCCCAACATTTGAACAATGCCTTGTTTTTATTAATTTTACGGGAAACGATATGTTTAAAATGTTATACGTTTACACGATCTTAGCTTTCAAAATTCTAGAATCGAAATCGTAGCAAATCAGTGCTTGAATGCGGGTTGGTCCCCCTACACCAAAATTACGTAGCTTTTTGATATTTTTAATAACATATTTCTCTGGAGATACAAACTTCCACAAATACTCACAAAGAACACCAATGCCGGGATTCTAACCGCTGATCCCTGGCGTCGTCGCACGC
The DNA here is from genome assembly GCF_977018435.1 of Lepisma saccharinum. Taxonomy (NCBI): domain Eukaryota; kingdom Metazoa; phylum Arthropoda; class Insecta; order Zygentoma; family Lepismatidae; genus Lepisma; species Lepisma saccharinum. The sequence goes on from NC_139230.1 coordinate 68,006,511, forward strand.
TGCGCTGAGCACTCCGCCATGAAGGTCAGCTTTTCACCATTTGAATTCGCGTGATGACTTATGGAGTATTTTGATCACTGTTCAAATTTCCCCAATGGTGCTGTTCAAATCTGCCCCACAGGACCACGACAATCAAATCCATGCTTTACGGGGAAAAGCTAATAGATAAGTTTCACGATAGCAGCACACAATATTTTGAATCGAGAATACAGCTTGAAGTGCACCTGAACCCGGGGTTCTGCTTTACAAAAATTGCCCCGTCATATCGTGAACTGATGCACTTTGACTCATCTGGATGTGTTAGAATAAATGTGACAGAAATATGAATACAATTCACACTGCAATGTCAGAAACTCGTGCAAATATTGAGAATGAACCAACATTTTATGTACGTTTTTCTTTTACTATGCGACTAAACTTGTTTTATTCTTCTTTAATTGTTTCTTATTGAGACAATTAATTTTCTTTATCAATCTTATCCTATATGCCCCCTCTAGTGACATGGACCATGATACTTTTTATCATAACCGGAGCGCACCCTCTCAACTTCAATACCTCGTACACAATAAACATTACTACTATTTATTCACTAGGCATTTCCTGACATATTAATCTGAATTTATTTTATCATTTGATGTCATGATATATTTATTCACTGAAACCTTCCCTTACATTTTAGAATTGTTATTCTAGGTTTAGCCAATAAAAAACTTGTAAGTTTTCTGTGCTTAAATAGCTAATACAGTTTTCTAAAATATAAAAAAATATAACCAGGAAGAATAACCGATTATGAGAGTACATAGCAAATTTCACTTAATGATATACAAAATATATACTTAACAGGAACAAACATGTTGGTTAACAGAGTCTTCTAAGAATTTATAAACAGCGAATTTTTAGCACTGAATAGTAAACTTTTTCTAGATATAACACTTTTCTTGTATCTATTTCCTTTACGTCGCTTTTACCAGAGGTGTAATGTAATATTCATACCAATTTCAATTAGAACAGCGGGAAATTAAATGTGATATGTTGTTAGTAAACGTAGAAGAAGGAATTGAATGGTGATTGGTATTTAATTATCAAATGAAGGAAGAAAAGATGGAATGTTTGTGAAGAAGTGGAAGTGTGAAAAGAAGCAGTAACTGAGATTGAAAAACAAGCTTTAGTTAAAGTGGTTTGTAAAAGCAAAGAGTGTAGAGAACCTTTGGAGAATGACACACTCAACAAAGCAATTAAGACAAAGAGAAAAGATCTCATTATAAGTGGCTGGGAACAAGATGTCGTGTTAATTTTGAAGCTTAAAAGGAGAAAAGTTAAAGAAGTAAAGAAAAAAGAAGGCAAATGAAAAATTAATCATAACGGAGAGGTCTTCTGCTTGGGAAGGGTTGAGGTATACCGTAAAGACAAGTTTATTTGGAAGTGACGTTTATTTCCTTCCTTGTTAACAGTCATTCGTAACTTATTTGCAGCCTCTCAGATGGCGTTGTTATTAGTGGTATCGTCGTCGCCTTTTAATCAAAGGGTCCCGGTTCGATACCTGGTGGAGATACATAATGGTTTGGATCCCACTTTAAACTGTATGTCTAGTCCCGATCAGTCTATTTGTGCACAGACAAACTCAAACTTATTTGCAATTTCTACAGTGAAATTCTTGTACTAGAAAAGGTAGTTTGGTTGCATATACTGAGTACAATATCTGAACTGTTGGCATTTGCATTTGAATACTGGGTCTGGTAGTACTATGCCTTTAAACTGAGTCAAGTGAGTTGCCAGCAGTGATGTTGCTGCATGATATTTATGCGGAACTTCAAAGCTTTAATTTCAAAGACACGTATTTAGCACTGAAAAGAACTGGAAACTCCATAAACCTTTAGGTTGCATCTAATTTGTGGAGGTTGGAAATTAAATCACATTTATTATTCATTCTATGATTATAGGTTCTCTATGGTTTTAAAAGTAGAGTCGATTATGTGTTATAATATGACTTTGTTCGTACTAAAATGCTATTTTTCAAGATTTGAAAGGTTCACAAAAAGATGAGGGCTAGTGTTTCACAAAAATATAAAAGTCTATGAATTCCAGATAAGGACCCCGCAGTGTGTGTGTAGGGCGGACGGGGCGCGATTTGTTTCATACAACACTTATTATGGAATTCTTATACTAATAATTGTTAAATTTGTTATTTCTAATCATTATAATTTATATCGTTGTAATCATTTGTAATTTTTTCCAATAATGAGAATACATTTGAAAGAATTACTTTTGATATTGAAATCCAAGAAAATGTTCATAATCATGGGTTTTCTATTTGTAGAATGGAGAAACCATAGATTTTTACACCAAAAATAGGCTATAACAAAATTCTAACAGTGTACATAAGAACTTGCAAGTAGTATAAAAGTATATACTACTGGGTCGATAAATGATGAACCCCCCTCAGGTAGATTTGGCTCCACTTAAAACTAGCTCAACATGCCCATATGAGCTTTTTGCTCAAGTGTGGTACTCCGTCTAATCCAAGATTTTTGTAAAAATGCCCTCGGGAAGTTCCTGTGAAATGATGAGCCCCCTCAGATTGATTTGTCCACACTTATAAAAGGCACTTCTGTGAGATTGTTGTCCATAATTCTGTTAAAAATATGCCCCTTTTGATATTTTTTTGCCCACACCTAAAACTAAGCTCTTGCATCATGTTATGCATCAAATTATGATGCAAGAGCTTTTGTATTATGCAACAAATTATGATGCAAGAGCTTTTGCATTGTGCAACAAATTATGATGCAAGAGCTTTTGCATTATGTTGTGCAACAAATTATGATGCAAGAGCTTTTTGTATTACATATCAGTTAGTATTGTGAGAGTGGCTGAGGAGTACAGATGTGTTGTTGCATTGCTCCTCTTATTTTTTTTTAAATATAGCAGATTTGTATAAATTGAATTATAGGTTTGTTTGATTCGGTATATAGAATTTTCTAATATATTGAACAAAGGGTTTATATTTGCCCTAGTTTGTTATACAAGATCAATACATGACACATGGCATTAGGTCAATGCCTTTCCATGCACATCACGACATGCCTGTGCAGACATGCAATTGTGAAAGGTCAGTGCTTCAGTGGATCAATACTTATTCTATCTTTGTGCATGTAGGCTATCCTGTACAACCTGCCATAGGTTTATTAAGTATAGAGTTTTGATTTGAACCCCAAGAAATTTTATATAAATACCAAAGCCAAAAATATTAACACACATACATACATACACACACACACTAAATATACAAAATACACTGCTGAACCCAACTGATATTTTTTATTAAGCATAGAATTTTGATTTGAACCCCAGAAAATCTTATATAATAAACAACAACAAAAATGCCAAAACAAAAATATTGTAATCAATGCAATAAGAATATAACCAGCCCCAATTGGGCCAGGCATCAAAGGAATTGTAATCCAGACAAATGCAGAACTCCCACAAAAATATGCCCTAAATGCCATAGAAAATATAGCATGGAATACTTCACTTATAAACATAAAGGTACTTGCTCTGCACAGTCATCAACATTGCCCCCTCAACCATCTACATCTGGTCTGAAAAGGAAGCATGAAGCACCTGTTAATGCTAGAGCAGCAAAGCAGCCACGCTATGAACCCATCCATAGCAGTTTTAACGGCCAATTAAGGGATCACCGTTTTGTATCAGAGCCAAGATGTGACATTAAGAATTTTTTGAACAGTATAAATCCTGATGTGCAGGCAATTCTAAATGCACAAAATGGCTCTTATAAGCTGTCCCTCAAATTGTTTACACAATATAAGAAGCCAAATGGCACAAAATTTACACAGCCCCACATAACAGAAACTGTACCGGTATATTCAAATGCAAATTCAGACAAAATAATAAGCAATTTGATAGATCAATTGAATATTAAACACTCTGAATTTGCTGGAAAAGAGTCTGGATGGAGCCTATGCGGATCTTCACACAAGCTCTATGTTAATATTTCTGAATTCAGCCCATTACAAGGTTCCACATATGTGCCTTTACCTGCTAATATTAAAAACAAAAAAGCTGTGCTTAACATAGAAAATAATGATCAGAAATGCTTTCTGTGGTGTATTTTAGCTGCTTTGTATCCAGTTTCAGATAATCCAAAGAGAATAAGTTATTATAAACAGCATGAAAATGATTTTGATAAAGCAATGGAGGGTTTAGAATATCCAATGTCTGTTCAGAATATTGATAAATTTGAAAAAAAGGCCAGGAATATCAATGGTAAACAATTATCTATTAATGTATTTATTTGTTCTACTGGCCGTGGCAATTGCTTGATAGCACCTCTCAGAATCAGTACATTTGATGATGATTCTGCTATTCCGATTGATCTGCTCTTAATTGAAGAGGATGATACACACCATTATACTCTGATCCATAATCTTGAAGCTTTAGTCAGAACACAACTAGACAAAACTCATAAAATATTCAAGTTGTGCAGAAGATGTTTGTCTGTATTTGATGGTAAAAAAATAATAAATGGGGTTCGGGAAGTGAATGCAGAAATTGCTAACTACAAGTTAATTGAGCATCTGAAATACTGTGGCAACCATAAACCTGTTCATATGCTTATGCCTAACCCAAATGAAAATGCCAAATTCAAAAAATTTGAAGCCTTGTTGGAACACCCAGCATATATAGTCTGTGATTTTGAATCAAACCTCAAACCCCTTGCATTCTGTAGCCCAGATCCTGATGAACCTTCAATTACATCATACCAGTTACATGAACCTTCTAGTTTTTATTATGTGGTTGTACAGGATGGGGTTGTTAGTAAAAAAGATTTATACATGGGAGCAGATGCCATCAAAGAATTTGCACAAAGAATAGAAAATGAGTGCCGTTGCATAGCATCTAATGTCTTATTAAAATCAAAACCCATGTTGCCTTTAACAGAGGAACAGATTGAAGATTTCAACAATGCAGAAAAATGCCCGGTATGTGATTCTGAATTTTCAGATACAAATATCAAGGTGAAACACCATTCTCATACAGATGGTAAATTCTTAATGGCCCTGTGTAATAGCTGTAATATTAAGATCCAGAGACCAAAATTTGTCCCCATATTTTGCCATGGAGCATCCAATTATGATTTTCATCATTTGATCAGGTACGAGGGGTTTGACAAGCAGAATTTAAATATTTTAGCTGAAAATAATGAAAAATATATTGCCATTAGCAAAATAATTAAAGTTAATGGTGTTTCTATTCACTTAAGATTTCTTGATTCATACAGAATTCTGTCTGCTAGCCTGGCTACACTGGCCACTCAATTATCTGATGATCAATTCAAAATCACATGTGCTTTGTTTCCAAATCAGGAGCTGAAATTAATTAGGCGGAAGGGTGTATATCCATATGATTATGTTACAGATTTTTCTAAATTTGATGAGTGTTCTCTGCCACCACAACAAGAGTTTTACAGCAAAATCAGAGGATCTGGAATCACTGATGAAGATTATCACCACGCCCAGTTGATGTGGAACAATTTAAAATGCCAGACATTTGGTGATTATCACAAGGCATATTTAAAACTTGATGTGACCCTCTTAGCTGATATACTGCAGGCATTCAGAAAATCTTCCATGGAAAATTATAAGCTGGATCCAATGTATTTTTACAGTGCTCCGGGCCTAGCATGGTCTGCAATGTTTTTAAACACTAAAATGCAATTGGATCTGATCCAGGATCAAGATATGTATCTGTTTATGGAACAATGTATAAGAGGAGGCATGGTGCAATGTTCTCAGAGATATGCCAGAGCAAATAACAAATATATTCCTGATTATGATCCAGCACTGCCATCAAATTATATACTGTATGTAGATGCCAACAGCCTCTATGGTTATGCCATGATGAAAAAACTGCCATATGCAGGGCTTGAGTGGGTTGAAGATTTCAATATTGAAGATCTTAAGGATTTTGATGACAGTAACTATGGCCTGTTCTTAGATGTTGATCTGACAATTCCTGATGATTTACACAACACATTTTCTGATCTGCCCCCAATTCCTGAGGTTGAGTGCTCACCTGGCTCTAAACAAAAGAAATTGATGATGACTCTAGAGCCAAAACAGGGTTATGTCATATATTACAAAAACCTCCAGTTCCTGATGAATCATGGTGTTCAAGTGACCAAAGTTGGAAAAGTCTTAAGGTTCAGGCACTCAAGATGGTTGAAACCATATGTTGATACAAACACAGAACTTCGAACATCTGCAATGAGCCAATTTGATAAGACCTTGTTTAAATTGATGGTCAATTCAGTGTATGGCAAAACAATTGAAAATGTCAGAAAACATATTGATGTTAAAATAATTACTGACCCCAGCCGGAGCAAAAAATTGATTGCAAAGCCCAACTTCAATTACAGAAGAATTTATGATGAGAATATGGCACTTTTCAACATGAAAAAAACAAAGATTAAGTTTGACAAGCCTATTTATGTAGGGGCTGTGATATTGGAATTGGCCAAATTACACATGTTAAAATTGTATTATAATGTGTTGAAGCCTTTTTATAAAGATCGTGTAAAACTGATGTACATGGACACAGATAGTTTTGTTCTTGATATTCAAACAGAAGATGTTTATCAAGATATAGCACAGCCTGAATTGTTTAAATATTTTGATACCACTGAACATTCAAAAATTAAATACCACAACAAAAAGGTGCCTGGCAAGTTAAAAGATGAGACACTTGGTGATGTTATTGTGGCATTTGCTGGGTTAAGGGCCAAGATGTACAGTTTTGAAACATGTAGTGGCGCTGTTGCCAAAAAGGCCAAGGGCATTGGCAGAGTGACTGTAGACAAAGAGCTTGAATTTGAAGATTACAAAAATTGCCTCAAATCATGTAGCACAATCAGAACATCAGAATCCAGAATTCAGAGTGTGGATCACTTGTTGACTACAAATATTGTAAGAAAAGTGGCTCTGGACCCACATGATGATAAGAGATGCATTTTATCATGTGGCATACATACTCTACCATGGGGTCATTGTGATTTGAAAAGTGGCAAACAAAGCCCAATTACAGAGCATGATTTGAAATAAATAAACATGCCTATGAACTTATTTGGGTTAAAAAAACAGGCTATTATGGACCTGCCAACACCACAACCCTCTTCTGATATGATATCTAAACTAAGTGCTTTGTTAATTATTCATCTGAACAGCTTATTTACAGATGTTGATGATGAAACAGGTAAAACATTGTACATATTTAACAATAATTTAAATCATTACCAATTACCTGTAGGTGGTCAATTGCAATTTATTACAACCCCTGAGGGTAATGTCAAGATTTCAGTAGGGAGAAATATTTATAGAATTAAGCACTCAAACATGATTTCTGGCACTGTATATACTGTTTCTGCTGGTGACTGCTTATATATTGAGGTCCCTTGATCCTATGACAAGCTTATACCTTTTTTTATAGAATTAAGAATCAGATATTCAATAATAAATAACCACTAAAACAAAAATGCCTAATGATATATTTGGCCATACAAGGCATGAAGATCACAGTGATGAGATTCTTATGCTTGATGTCAGAGTCAAGAAATTAAGAAGTGATTTACAAGCTTTACAAACCACACTCAATGCCAGTCTTCAACTAGAAATTACAAATTTACAAACACAATGCATGGACCCTCTTCTTAAAATTGACTCAGAACTCAAATTGCTGCTTCAAAAATATACTGACTTGGCCACGTTGGATAATTTTCAAAGTTTAGAAGAAGCTGTAGCAGCTCTTCAAGCCAAATTTAAGACCCAGGCCACCAACTCTGAGCAATTGAAACAACAATTGGAAGAGCAGATAAATAATGTCCAGACACAGCTCCAAACAATTGTCAAAAGCATAAAATCACAAGAAGATTTTGATCTAGTGATTTCCACTCTAAAGGAACAGATTCAAACACTCCAGATACCTAATCTGGACCCCTTGAACAATGCCATAGCCGAGGTTAAAGAAAAAATTGAGACACTTGAAAATTTTATGAACAACTTGCCATCTTCTGATGCTTTGAGTGCAATAACTCGGAGTGTTGCCAACATTAAGCTGCAACTTGAAACATATGAAGATTTTGGAAAAATTCAAAGTACCATAACCCATCTTGAGGGTACAATAGCAGCAGTGCAAAGTGATTTGACAAATGTACAAGAATCCCGCCTGCCTGGTATTGTAGACACACTTGTCAGTGTCCAGCAATAGATCACAAAGCTTGAAAACCTCAACACTGAATCTGAGCTATCTCATTTTCATCACTTGATCGATGATATCCAAACAAAACTTGAAATTTTACAACAATCAACACCCACTCAGGCAGATATAGCCCTGCTCCAAAATGCTATGCAAAATGTGGCTGATGCTTCTGAATTAAATAATGTGAAATTGGCACTTGAACTTAAAAATATTAAGAGAGCTGTGAATCGCATATTGAAATCAGAAGATATCAAGAATATCCAGACAGAGATCAAACAACTTACTCAGACAGTGGCCACTCTACCAACCAATCAACATATTAATGAACTGCATGCCCTGTTTGAGGATATCAGAAGACAGGTCCATGATCTTACTGCTCAAAATTCAAAATTGGCAGTTATTGAAAATTTGCAACAAATTGTAGCTAATATCAAGCAACAGCTAGGGACCATGGAATCCAATCAAGCAAATGCTCTATCTGTTTTTGCCACCCAGCTTCAAGAGATTGTGCAACAATACAAGAAACTTGTTGTGGACATAAAAATCAAGCCAGGCCATGATGATGTTGTTAGGACCATCAATGAGCACCTTGAATCTGTAATTGCTTACAGCAGAAAAAGAAATAACAGGCATAATCGAGAATCCTAAACATACAGTAATTCTTGAATTGTACAGCATCCCCAACAAAGAATATGATTCACCATTTACACCAGGTGGCAAAATATATATGCTGTCCCCTGCACAATTTTATTACCAATTTTTTGTTGGGGGCACACTGAGACCAATCAAGATCAAATATTGGCTACAACCACAGGCACACCACTACCCCACCTTATCAATAACAAATGCTGACAACAAACCAAAAATCACCAGTGTAGAGTTAGAGGACTTTACAGATCCCAATACATTAGAAACATCTTATGCTGAAGATGATGGCTCTCTGGAATTTCATATACAAATAGGAGACAAATTATATTTAGAAAATCCTGTAGTATCAGCTGCTGAACACCCCATAGTTGCAATATTCTTGTTTTCATATTATGTCTAGACAAATTATTGTTGATGAATTACACAGACAAGCCAGACATAATTATAAGAGACTGCCAGTAGTCACAAAAGGCATAGATGATTTATGGCAGAGCGACTTGATTGAGATGGCAAGTGGACAGCTGAAAAACTTAGACAAAATCAACAAGGGCTACAAGTATCTACTCACTGTAATAGACACATTTTCAAAATTTGCCTGGGCTGTGCCACTCAAATCCAAGACTGGAAAATGTGTAACAGAAGCCTTCAGGACAATCATCAATCAGAGTGGAAGATCACCGCGCTATTTGCAAACAGATAATGGCAAAGAATTTTATAATTCTGTGTTCCAACAATTTATTAAAAGCCAGTCAATACAACATTATTCGAGTTACAGTGATCTCAAAGCCTCAATTGTAGAGAGATTCAACAAAACCCTAAAAAATCTTATGTATAAACAATTTACACTTCAAGGTAATTATAAATGGCTTAATATTCTTCCAGAACTTCTACATAAATATAACAACTCGGTCCATTCCACAATCAACATGAAACCCTCTGAAGTAACTTCATCTGATGAGCAAAAATTGATCAGGACTGTTTATTATCCTAGATACCAGCCAACAACAAGAAAAGCCAAATACAAGGTGGGTGATCAAGTAAGAATCAGCAAATATAAGCACTTATTCAAAAGAGGCTTTACAAGAAACTGGAGCACTGAATTATTTACAGTGGTTCAAGTTAAACCTGGGACCCTTAACACATATATAATAAAAGATCACCGAGGAGAAATTCTCAAAGGCAGATTCTATTAAGAAGAACTCAGCAAAACTAAACAGCCTGACACATATCTCATAGAAAAAATCATCCGCAGAAAAGGCAACAAGTTATTTGTCAAATGGCTAGGACTTCCAGAACACAGCTGGATCGATGCAGACAAAGTGATAATATGAGCACCTCGGATGTTATAAAAAGGCTGCCAGAACCTGAACAGCAGATTAAGAGAAATGGCAAGTTGCTGCCTGAAAATATTAGATGTCTTATTGTTGGGCCATCGGCTTGTGGTAAAACTACACTAATGATTGATAATTTTTTATTGGCACCCAACTGGTTAGACTGGAAAAATAGGCACTTGTATGTCTTCTCTAAGAGCTTGGAACAATTAAAATATCAGCAGCTGATGAAGCTATATGATGGATTGGATATTGCCACTTTTGAATCAGATGTTAAGCCACTCCATGAATGTCTCGATAATTCTGTTGTTGTGTTTGATGACATTATACTGGATAATCAAAACAAGGTTAGAAATTTCTTTACACAGGGCCGACACAAAAACATTGATTGTTTCTACCTGGCACAGACTTTTTCTAAAATTCCGAAGCAGCTGATCCGAGACAACAGCAATTTTATATGTGTGTTTCATCAAGTTCATACTAACCTCAAACACATACATGATGAATATGTAGGTGGGGACTTGAGCTACAATGATGTTTCCAAGTTTTGCAGTAGGTGCTGGAATCAGGACAGTTATGGGTTTGTCACAATTGATATGACAAGAAAACCCAATAGTGGCAAATACAGAAATAAAATCAACAATTTTCTAGACATTGAAACATATATAAATAACCATGAAAAGGCCAATCATTGATGATCTTAAATTAAGAGATTATCTTGTAAAAAGATTTAAGGGATGGAAATCACAGAACCGAGGAATTTATGAACAACACAAACAAACAGAACAGCCTATTATTGATGCTATTAGTGAATTAGGTAAAAATATCAAAACTGTTACAGAGCAAAATCAAAATTTGATCACAGAGCTTGTACCTGTAGCTGCAAGGAACATATTAGATTATCCAATCACCCCACTTTCCAGTATTCATACACCTAGTCCTGTTGCTCCTCGAAGAATTGAAGCTACTCAGGATCCTATTGAATTGGGTCTTCTTGCTCAAAAATATTTAAGCACACCTAAAGACAACAAAGATAAGGTTTTTGGCTTATATGCCGACACAGAGCGTGATGGTAGCATCATACATAGAATTGGCAATTTCAGAGTAACATTTATGGGAGATGATATAATTGTTTATTCAGAATCTCATCTTGGACAAAGAGGTGGTTTTGTTAAATATCCCGGCACACCTGGGTTGTGGGAACTGATGACTAGGAAAAGGCCTGGCACCTATACAGATCAAGATTATGAGCACTACAAAGAAATATTAATAAAATCAGATGCTCTATACCAGAACAATGATCCCACACAAAAAAGAGTCAAGTCTAGCAGTGGAGCAAAATACAACAATTTAATCAAGCCCATATGGTCACAAATTAAGACAGGCAGTGGAATCAAACAATACAACACCCTGCCTAAAGAATTTGTCTGGGTTGATGATGTCAGGAAACTTGTATAGATAGGTTATTGGTGATAGCTGGGGAGGAAAATGCTGGCAACCACAATTTTTACAATGAAAAGGTTGGAATTATGGACATGATAAGCACAAAATTGTCTAATTTTATAGTGAATGACACTAAGGGGATTGGATATCTTATAAAAATTATTAATACTCTACCACCTAAATTTTGGAATATTTCTGAGGGTCGGGGGTTGGTTAATGACATTATAATCAAGCTTCCATTTGAACTACATATTCCAGGCTATCAGTATTGTGGTCCCGGTACAAAATTGGACCATAGATTAAACAGAGGGGACCCTGGTGTTAATCCCCTAGATGCTGCTTGTAGAGACCATGACATAGCATACAACACACATACTGATCTTGACAAGAGACATGTTGCAGACAAGAAATTAGAAGAGGCTGCATTTGGTAGATTTGTAAGCAAAGATGCTTCTTTGAGTGAGAGAATAGCAGCATTGGGGACCACCATAGCTATGAACACCAAACAAAAACTGGGGTGGGGGTTGTGAATATATATATATAATAAACCTAGGATGAAGGCCAAGGGTGTTATGTATCAAATACCTTATGCAGGTCTTAAATCTCTTAAAACTATTGATAGCCTTTTAACCAAAAAGCAGCGGAAGAAAAAAAAATCTTGTCTTGCAAAGGGCCATGGTATGAAATTGTTGCTTAGTACCCCCAATTAAAAAAATTACAACAATCTAGAAAAAAATTGCATACAGGGGGTTTCATATTTACTATCCCGGCCATCTTAGCAGCACTTGGGGCTGTTGGGAGCTTGGCTGGGGGATCAGCTGCCATAGCAAAAACAGTAATAGATGCCAAGAAGAATAGGGCAGAATTAGATGAATTGAAGCGCCATAACCTGGCCATGGAGAAATAAGGCAAAGGTGTTAAGAGAGCCATGAATAAGTTTAAAAAAAACAAGAGCCGCTTACAAACCAAGATATTGAAGCTTTAATCAAGCCACTGGGCATCAAAAATTTTAGAGGTGTGTACATGTCTGATTCTTTACCAGAGCAACCACTCAACAAAGAGTGTGGCATTGTTAATTTGGATAAGTACAAAAATCAGGGCACTCACTGGATTTGTTATATTAAATATTTAAACAATAAGGCATTTGTGTTTGATTCATTTGGAGATGTTCCACCTGAAAATTTAATAAAATATCTAAAATCAGCTAATCTTTATTACAATAATGCCCGTGTTCAAAATTTCAAAGATGTTAATTGTGGACATTTGTGTTTATCTGTTCTTAGATATATGTCTCAAATAAAGATTTTCAAAAAGCCTTGTGGTATTTAAAACATCATGGGGTTATTCCATCTCACCAGCCAAAATTCAATATTGAAACTCAAATTACATGATGATATAGTATATCCCAAAACAATAGCTCCCAGAGCATTTTATGGCATGTACTTGATCCCTAATATTACACACCACAACAACAAAATTGCAGTAGGGGATCAAAAAATTGTCATCACTCCAGGGCAGTATAATCTGTCCACTCTAAATGCTCAATTACCCAGAGGTATAGTCTTAACTCAAAATTCTGTCACTCACAGAGTAGAGATTGTATCTGCTACAGAAACAGTGGATCTGGGTACTATAGGAGAGCTGTTAGGCTTTGAGAACAACACAAAACTTGAACCGGCCATCAAACACACTGCTATTAATATACCTAAATTCTTAGCCATAGAGACTCTGAATATTCACTGTAATGTGGCTGAGGGTATGATCACCAAATCAAATGGCATAGGCACTCACAAACAAACTGGCATCATTGCAACATTTAAACCTAATTCTGAATTTATGGAGCCAATCATCTACACTCCATCCCCAACATTATATTTTCCTGTGTGCCATAATAGAATAGATAACATTGAATTGATGGTCACTAATGAAAAAGAAGAATTAGTTGATTTTGCTGGAGCCACAACAACTGCAATCATAGAGATTAATATTTAAATAAAAATACATACAAAAAAAATGGAAAATATTGAGAGTTATGAGCTACAATCATTCCCCCCAAACAGAAGGACCTTTGCAAATTTAAATCAACCCAACACAGAGATTGAGGTTGATCTTGATGTAGAGGATGGCTTTATACACCCCCACAGAGCAGATCTATACATCAAATTTGATGTTGTAAAGCTCGATGGTACAGATTATCCGGCAAATACAAATATAAGATTGGTAGATAATTTTGTGCCGCATCTGTTCTCTGAAATTGAGATCAGAAAGCATGGTGTTGTTATAAACAGAGTGGATTATCCCGGCATTACCTCCACAGCTTTGGCCACACTAAAATTATCCAAAACCGAGGCTTCTTACTACAAAATAGGTGGATTTGAGGCTGGTGATAAAATTATATCTAAGAGCCACACAGTGCTGTTCCCTATGCGCCTGTTGACAGGATTCTTCTCAGATTACAAAGATATTATGTGGAAGGGTGGTTTAAGAATCACATTTAGAAGAGCTGCCAATGATAATAATGCTTTGATGAGGTACAGTACATTAAACTCTACAGGGGAAGCTATGCCTAATACCCTACCTGATGAAGGCAAATGCATTATTCAGACTATGGAGCTAAGAATCCCGGTTGTTGAATATGAAGCCAATTATGCTGTTAAATACAAAGCAGATATAATAAAAAATCCACAGATTCCTTTACAATTTTATACATATCAATGTGTACAGAAGCCTGCCACTGGTACTTATTATGAGTTTGATGCTACAAATTCATTCTCCAGTATACAATATGACATGCCGGATTTTGTGGTGGTACTGTTTCAAACTGGAAGACACAATAATCAGGAAAAAAATTCAAGTAGATTTGATAACTGCAACATCAAGAACATATATCTTAAAAATGGCAGAAATGAGGTGTTCCCCAGAGAAAATTATAATTTAGACATGTCCAAGGATGATTTCCTTAAATTATATGAAGCATTTACAGCATACAAAAGGGTCACTACTGGCAATACTGACATGTATTACACACCAGATGAATTCAAAGCACAGAGACCCATGTTTGTCATCAACACTTCAAAAAGGAAACAAGTTGTGGTTAATGACAGAACAAACATTAAAATTATCTGTGAATTCCACGATACACTCCCTGATGACACTATATGTAGTGTTATTCTCATAGGTGAAAAATCATATGTTTATGATGTAAGAAATGAGAGAGTCACAGAGCAATTCTAGAAGATTTCTGCTTATTACACAAGTTGAGCCTGGTGTATAATTAAACTTAAACCGGAAGTAAATATGTGTATGTGTGTGTGTGTGTGTGTGTGTGTGTGTGTGTGAGGGTGGCTTAGTTTTAAGTGTAGTCAAAAAAAATATCAAGAGGGGCATATTTTTAACAAGCTTATGGACAACAATCTGACAGAAGTGCCTTTTGTAAGTGTGGACAAATCAATCTGAGGGGGCTCATCATTTCACAGGAACTTCCCGAGGGCATTTTTACAAAAATCTTGGATTAGACGGAGTACCACACTTGAGCAAAAAGCTCATATGGGCATGTTGAGCAAGTTTTAAGTGTAGGCAAATCTGCCTGAGGGGGTTCATCATTTATCGACCCAGTAGTATATACTTTTATACTACTCTTGCAATATGCTATATCTAACCAGTGATATGGTGGTTGAAAACCAAGCAAAGCCCAAAACCGTTAGCGTTGTTACATAAAACCTAGAATACTATTTCTGTAGTACCTATTCATCAGGGTGTTGGCCAGATGCAACCATATTATTATTTTTACTAATAATTATTATTTTATTTGGATGTTTATGCATAATGACTGTGTTATGCTGATCGTTAAATTCTCTTGATTTTTCTACTTGCATATGTGAAACTCGATTTACATAAGGTCCTTTATTCAGTTTTGCAAGGGCTCCCAAAGCTAGTATCGCCTCCACTGATGACAACTCATCCACCTTCATCAGTTTGGCTCTCAGATGCTTTATCCTCAGATCGTGCCACGCATAAAAAATTGCATATTAAAAAGGAAAGTACGTTATCAACAGAAAAACAAAAAATAAGTCAATTTCTGTTGCGAATAGTTGGTCGGTCGAATCCCAAACACCAATCTTCAAATTTTTTTAGAAGATTGCTCTCGCGTGTTGTTTGCTGTCCTGATATACCTCAGCACATTTTTGTGCTTTAGGGCAAACAACCCATCGATGAGAATCAGTCATAACCACGTTGAAATGCATCATCAACCTCTGAACGCCTGTCAACTCTCGGCGCCTGTGAGAATTACCTTTTACAGCGTTCGTCATCGGGCAGCTTCTGGTGCCCTAAGGCGAACGACCGATCAGTTAGAATGGACCTCCAGAGTAGGTATTGGCGAGCACTTTGCATCTCGGTGTGCAGAAACGTTCATTGAATCCATGTAAAAATAGTATCGGATAATTTCCCTGGTTTTATCATGTAGCCTATATTCTCGGGATTGACTAACACTGCTTGCTCATGTACCTTCAAGATAATTTTAAATGATTTGTTTAAATTTTTGTTTCAAGTCAACTTTCTGGACTAGACCAACAGTTTAAAGTGGGATACGAACAACTATGTGCCTCCACCAGGTATCGAACTCGGTACACCTTGATTACAAGTCAACGACATTAGCACTACGCCATCTGGGAGGCCCCAAAATAATGTGTTACTGCCGCAACAAACCTAATTATTATTTATAACTGTAACTATAATTAATAAGATTATATAATTGGTGTAGTTAACACATACATTTTTAATTATATAATATTTAGGTTGATTTATTATATTCTATTGTTTTTCATTTGTTTATTTACAGTGAATTTTCATTGTATCATTGTAATTATTAGTTTCCTTTTTAATTTATTTTTTGTGGCTAGGGTTTGTGTTAAGAGCGACCCGTGAGACCGAAACACGCATGCTTTTCTTTTTCTATTAAAAACTTGGTTTTCCTGTCATGGAGAAACGGTTTCTTTATTGTGATATGACGATAACCATTTAGAAAAAAGTTGTGTTTTCGGTTACCTTGACTTTCACAATTTCCATCGCATACTGGAGATTCTTGGTTATAGCCACCAATGCTTTTGTTTCTTTTCTCAAATGTACCAAAATAATAATCTCAACTATTGTTTTCAGACTAAGCTGCACTCAAATTATAACGGGCAACGAACGTATATGTCTTTTACTCTTTGGGGCATGTAGGATGAATCAGCGAAAAGTTCAATTGCTTTACAAACTGATAAGAGCAGGTCACCTGTTGGGTGCGAAGGGTTTTGGGACTGTGGCAGGTTGAAGAGGAAACTCAGGATAAACAGGAAGAGGTGAGGGGGGACAACACATTGAGAAAATGAAAAGCAGGTAGGAAGCAGAAAGAAACAAGACAAGAACTTGATGGCAAAGAAGAAGCCTCACGTACATGCTCTGAAGAGGCCATTGTTAGTTTTTAATTAATGTATTTGTATTTCTCTACATCCGTGCTAGGCCAACGACGAGAATGAATCAATTGTTTAGCTCGTTACTTTATTTTTCTTCGCGTGTCCCTGCCATTAGATTAATTAAAAAGTTGCAAAATAGATGGATGATTGTGTTGGAATATATCCATGCGTAAGAAGAGTATGAACAAATGAGTAACGGACTCGTATTTTAACTAATGTTGTCATTTTGAAGGTGAGTCCTGCTAGTATTATTAGTCCCGGAGTCTGTGAAGCAAGCGAACGAAATCAAGTTCTTTGCTCAAGTAGTGACTTGAGAGGGCTCGACACAATGAACGCGTGAGAGGGATTACATGGAGGTGGCAACGTGACTGCAGCTACCGGCAGTTTTCTGCAGCGCACACTGCTTTGCTCCCTCCCCCACTCGATTTCTCCAATTTTCTACCGTTATCCGCGGCGTTGCTCCACAGACTCCTGGCACAGGCTGTGTAGAACTGATATGTGCTACATGGTGAGCAAAGTACCAAGTACAGGCGTGTTCGAAGGTAGGTAAATTACGTCCTGCTTATTATTAAGGAACAGAATTCAATTGATGCTCGTGCAGTTTGCAAGTTCGAGATGGAAAAGCGAAATTCAATAACCAAGTGAGGGGTGCCTATCCCCCCCCCCAAGGCCAATGGCGCATCTCCCCAAAATCATGTCATGCGTCCCCCTTAAAAATCATGTCATGAATCATGTCATGCTTCCCCTCCCCCCAAAAAATCATATCATTCGCTCCCTCAAACCATATCGTAATCCACACAAAGTATTTAATTACGACAGCGTGTCTACCA
Source organism: Lepisma saccharinum (assembly GCF_977018435.1). Taxonomy (NCBI): domain Eukaryota; kingdom Metazoa; phylum Arthropoda; class Insecta; order Zygentoma; family Lepismatidae; genus Lepisma; species Lepisma saccharinum. The sequence goes on from NC_139230.1 coordinate 68,024,487, forward strand.
AAAGTAACTTTTTCTTAGTTTTACTGAACACTATACCTGATCTGCCACTACTCCCTGAACAGGGAGCCCATCACTCAAGACCATCCCTAAAACCGTCGATCATAGTCGAGAATATCGCTTGTCTTGTAATGCAGCTATAGTATAAAACTTCACATTCATCTCATTAAAACGCCAAACACGCATCCGAGGAACACATGATTTTTACATCTATTTCTTTGCAGGCTTTCAAAAACATTAATTTAATAGAATGTCAATACTTTCTTAGTCTTTTCCAGCTTCTCCTTTGGCACGTTCGGGGGTCGAGAACGTGTGGATACCATATCACTAAATACAGTCTCCAAAATTTAATGTTCGAACTCTCTCTCTCTCTCTCTCTCTCTCTCTCTCTCTCTCTCTCTCTCTCTCTCTCTCCTCTCCTCTCTCTCTCTCTCTCTCTCTCTCTCTCTCTCTCTCTCTCTCTCTCTCTCTCTCTCTCTCTCTCTCTCCACTATAGAATCTCAGTCTCCACACCAAAATTTCCGCAACAGTCTAAGATAATATCAATACACAAGAATTAGATATCCCCTCAATTTAATGCTCAATCCCCCTCTAACTAAAACACCCACCATAATCTAAGACCTGGAGTTGGATACTGTCCCCCCAAAAATTTAATTCAGAATCCCCCCCAGAACCCACATGTGTCAATTAAGGTCTATTATGTAAAAGTTTGATATCTTCGATAATACCCTTAAACACTTTCTTTTCTTCATCTAATGTGTTAAATATGGTGCATTTAAGGTGTAAAATTTTTATATATATTTTCGAAAAAGATATAAATGTTGAATTTTATATTATTTGAAGGGAAAAAATCCCCCTCAAAAATTTCGATGACGCAACCTGCGTCATAATACCCTCATGTAGACCCCCTTGACCAAGTAGATACATTTACTCTTTGTCAGTATCGTAAAGGGTATCATGGTTAATCATTCTCAGTTATCCTAGTTGCAGAAAAATTAACGTAATATACAGTTTGAACCATGGCCAAATATGTGCAGAAATAATGGGCTTGGTTCAACTTAGCAGCACAAGAATGTTACAGTTTCAATAGTTATAGTTTAATTGTTACTATTTATTTATTATCAATTAACGCTTTTGAAATATAACCAATAAAATTTCTGTAAACAATTTGGATCTCAATATTATTTTGATGTACATTAATTATATTGACCACAACAAGATTATTTTTACATTTAACTTTGATATTTTTAAGACTCCTATTTGTGTGTCGTGTCTGTGTTATTAATATTACTTTCATAACCTTTTCAACCAATTTGTTTTGACTAATTTTGAGATCTTATTTCTTTGATTATACCATAAGTGCAAAATGTTTCCTAACCCAATGGAAGGGGTTTGCACCATCCCCTTATACAGGCTGTATCATAAGTGATGGTCATAAATGAAACCAGAGATACATCGCGTCGAAAGTTCCTCTTCCACTTTTCCGAGAGATGCTCAGTGTCGGAGATAGACACCACCGAAAGTGTGAGAAAGTACAGTTCACACCTCTGTAGGACGAGTACTATGGCAGTTACGAGAAAGGCGGTTCCAAAGAAATCATGCGATCTACCAGAAACGCACCATGGGAGATCTATCAGTGGGACCTATGCGGAATGGACTCCCCATAGGAAATGGGGTTCCCCGTAGAAAGAATACATGAAAAGGATATCTGAGGAAGCAGGTGGACGTCAATATCCAGATACCATTCACAATTACGGAAACACGATAGACGAAACCGGAATAATTTTAGCATGGTTGCGTTGCCGGAGGGGCAATGGGCATAGCAACACTGACAGTAAATGCAAGCAAAATGCTCGTTGGGTGACGAATGTCATGGGAAAACAGTGTTTAGCTGTGGTTGGTAGTTTGTAAAAGATGGAAGAAAGAGTATGATGTGTGAAGGGAGTCGACGAGGGCCTATGAAAAACCTCCATCCCACCTTTGTGACAGGAGAAACACCCGTAAAAAAAGAGAATACTTAAGATGGAAGAAAAAATACAAATACCTACAGTGGTAAAATGAATTGTGTTTTCTGATGGTCGCGGGAGTTGAACCCTCAACCTACTAAATGTAAGCCGAACACTTTACAACTTGGGCACTATGACACAGTAGTGTTGTGGTGTGAATGCAGGATGTAGGAACGATACTTACGTATCCACCACCCTCGAGACGATACCGAGACGGCCACCCAGTACACGAGACGAGACCGAGAACGAGATCACCCTTTTGAACTCGAGACGAGACCGAGACCAAGGAAAGTCTCGTCTTGTCTCGTATCGATACCATCCCTAATCGAAACGTACATGACGTTATTGGAAATCACTGTACTTCATACTATAGGTGCCTTTGAATCACGTAAAAGGTACGACGTGTTCTACTAGTATTACGTAATACGTAATTTGCGTAGATCCTATCTTTACCATCAGGGGGCAGCGTAACTTGCGTCAAGGCTAGAAGGCACACTGAGATGTAGTTCAGTAAGTGTGTCTGTTGGAGACGGAATACGTACAACAGTGTCTTGTCAGTGAAGTGAAGCGGTAAGCCAACACGTATCACAGTGGAAGAAGAGGAAAGCATTTTATAACGGGTTGAAGAAGCACCAGGGACGTCAACTAGGAGGATCGCAGCATAGGAGCGAGGTGTTTCTCAAAGCAGTGTGTGGCGCATTTTACACCGCCAGTTGCTCTACCCGTACCATCTCCAACGCGTACAAGGTCTCCAAGCAACGGATTGCGAGGCCAGGGTTAGGTTTTGTGAGTGGATGCTGCAAAAACTTGCATTACACCCACGCTTTTTAGGTGACATTTTGTTCACAGACGAAGCTGGATTCACCGTGACGGAATTGTGAACTTTTATAATATTCACGTGTGGTGGGACGAAAATCCACATAAAATGTTTGAGTCACGACATCAGCAACGTTTCACCTTGAATGTGTGGATAGGTGTAGTACGTGATTTCATATTGGAATGTCACATCCTGCCACCCAAACTGAATGGTCGTGGGTACCTTCGGTTCATACGTAATCATCTTCCACGCCTCCTGTAAGATCTTCCCCTTCACCAGCGGTTGTGTATGTGTATGTGGTTCATGCACGATGGGGCACCAGCACATTTTGCTTTACCTGTACGGCGGCACCTTACGCGACGCTATGGTCGACACTGGATAGGTCGCGCGGGGCCTGTATTGTGGCCACCACGGTCACCTGATTTAAATCCATTGGATTTTTGTATTTGGGGTCACATGAAGAGATGGTGTACAGCTCTCCTGTCGATAATGTTGCCGAGTTAGAGGAACGTGTGATTGATGCATGTGCACAAATATGAAATACACCGGGGATATTGGAATGAGTGCGGAATTCACTACACCGACGGTTGCGCTGTTGTGCGGAAATGAATGGAAGTCATTTTGAGCACTTGCTGTAACTTCTTGTACAGTGTTCTGCCTGTGAAGTAAAGTGTATCATACGTGTTCAGGGTATTTTTTTAATACCTTCCTTGAAACTGTTTCCCATGTGAGGTCACATTCAACCACAATGTTTTCCTTTGACATTTGTCACCCAACGAGCATTTTTCTTGCATTTACTGTCGGTGTTGCTATGCCCATTGCCCCTCCGGCAACGCAACCATGCTAAATTATCCCGTTTTCGTCTATCGTGTTTCCGTAATTGTGAGTGGTATCTGGATATCATGCAATTGACGTCCACCTGCTTCCTCAGATATCCTTTTCACGTAGTCTTTCTACGTGGAACCCCATTTCCTATGGGGAGTCCATTCCGCATAGGTCCCACAGATAGATCTCCCATGGTGCGTTTCTGGTAGAGTGCATAAGATTCCTTTATGATTTCTTAGAACCGCCTTTCTAACTGCCATAGTACTCGTCTTACAGAGGTGTGAACTGTACTTTCCCACACTTTCGGTGGTGTCTAGCTCCGACACTGAGCATCTCTCGGAAAAGTGGAAGAGGAACTTTCGTCTGGGTTTGACGCGATGTATCTCTGGTTTCATTTATGACCATCACTTATAATACACCCTGTATACGACCATGATTTGAGCGCTAAAGAAAGTCGTTTTATTGTTATTCTTTCCTGTTATTTTACTGGGGGAAAATGAAGCGATCTCATGAAACAGTAACATCTTGAAGTCGTTGATTTTTTTTCGCCAAAACTCAGAATTTGTTTTAAGGCTTCTTAGTACATAGTTATAGGAATATTGGATGTAACGACTTCCCCATCTGCTTTTCCACATGGGGTTAGCCATGAGGGAGTTGACGAAATCCTGGTGCTATTACACTAGCGAATTCCACCTATGTTTGGTTCTGTTTCCCCAGGGGAACTCCATTTGTAGAAGCAGATGGGGAAGTCGTTACGGGTAATAGCTCCTTTAGAATAATCGGGACTATATCTATGGTTTAATGTGAAATACGAAGGAATGAAATGTCGTTTCACAGGGAATCTAACGCCTATAGTGTGTTCTATGTTATGATATATCCAATAAGCTTTCATGCTTGCTTGTCTTCAAATTACAATTATTTCAGTGCTGCAATGTACCGGTATCAAACACGAAGCCTTCTTCTTTACGTTTCATAAATACAAAATTGTGAGAATGAAAGTGTGAAATGTACGCTTGGAATTTTAACCTCTCCTTGATAATAATCACCTTCTTGGACATTATCAACCAAAGAGGAACTTTGAGACAGAATATTGTTATTTTGTGTAACAATAGAGGAACTTTGAGACAGAATATTGTTATTTTGTGTAACAATTATGATTTTCTACACGGTGATTAATGAAGACTAGTCTATTGATGATGAATCCAAAGTACTCATGACTTAGAGGCCAGTCAGATAATGTTCATTGGTGATGTAGACTTTATTATATATTTGTTCTTATGGGATATAAAGAATTTCTAATCATTTAACTTTTCCTTATTCCGTATATAATTAATGGGTTTACTTGAGAGATTGATCTACTCCTGAAGGATGGCGTGGAGGTATAAGAAATACCGAAATTATATTACACTGTAACGTTATATAAAAGCTAAACAGCCGACTTGGTGGCCGAATAGTCAAATGTCGATCTCGACTGCGAAGATCCCAGGTTCGATTTTCGGCTAGAGCATGAATTTTTTATTGCGATTGCCCCTTTGCAAACTTCATTTAATCATCATTCATCCTTTCGTCGCATTGGTAAATAAAGGTATTTTGTTTTCCAATTATGATTACCTCCACTCTTTTTGTTTCGTTAGGTAGGTCGGTATTTAGATTGCATTTTGACGCAGTTATTTTTTTCTTCCTTGACTGGTTTTCATTTATCTTGATGTTGCGTGTCAAGGCCAGTATTTCAATCTTGGGTGTGACTAAATGTTGTTTTCCTCGAGGATAAGACAGTACGTCTGTGTAGAGCGATGCTCATTTGAAAAGGATTAGAGATGTGATTCCTTTTGAACATAGGCACGAAAGCTTCACCTTCAGCAAGTAAATAGGAAGTAGAATTGTTACTCAAAAGACCTGGGTGTAACCTGAAACACGACTACAAGAGTAAATTCGATTTTACGTTTGGTTTAGGTATCAAAAGGTTTTCGTAGAGACATGGAAGTTTCTCCCTTCCTTGTATTTCCATAATTTCTCATTATTCCAAAATTTTAGTCCGAGTTGTAGATAAACCTTATCTAGAAAGCGTTGATTGTCTTGGACAGCTGGATTCGTCTCCCGTGCGTGTTGTTTTGAGTGTTTAACGCCTAACCTTGCTTTTGGTTAGCGTATTAGTACAGGTATTGTTGAATAGAAAAAAATCATGTAAGAAGTGAATGGTATATGAAAAAGATGGAAGTATATGTAAATGTCTGCAAAACGTTTTTAAAATTAAGGTTGGAAACTAATGAAGACGAACATGACATCTTAGGCTTGTATTCATTGCTCAAAGGTCGAATCTGTGACAAAACTTGTATTTAATATAGGCACGTTGTGGGCTGTGGTTTAAAACTTTAACGGTATACAAGTAAATGTGAAGAGTATAGTGTGAAAGACAGACGTCAAGGTGATGCTGTCTTTCTTTCTGCTTCGGTTATTTTACTTGTTTTTTACGTATTGGGCTAATCGCGACGATAATGATGAACGATGAACTAATGAAATGGCTAATGGGGAAACAACAATAAGTCCATGCTTTACCAGGTTTGGAAACTTGGATCTGTGGTTTTGTAGCGCGTTACTCTTCGCAGGAATATCAGGTTTGGCTCCGGGTATTTTACCGTCGTTTCATAAACACCCGTTTCTAATCAGTGAATCCTTAATAAGGGTGAGGATAAAGCTGGTTGTGGTGGTCCGGATCACACCATTTCAACTATGGCAGGTATTGAGAATGATTAACCTTGCATCTGCACCCCATTTATGCCTTAACGGCACGTTCCATTACACAGACTTCAAAATTACTGACATTTATCGGTACAAAAGTAAGGCTTTCTTTGCCGGAAGGGTAAGAGTTATTAGAAAGAACCAAAATTATGCATGAAGCGTCTCGTTATTAATATTACAATGTCATGACTATCACGACTTTTGTGGAGATAAACTTCCTATCATGAACAATGTAAACACCTAAAAGCTAAATTTGCTATGTATTTGATGAAAACTGAGGCTGTATAGGGAATATGCAGCACACATGTGGACAAGACACAGGAGAACATACAACACAGAGAATTATGCTGTCTGTAGATTCAGGCGTCATAGCCACAGTTTCATCTAGGATGTACTAGATGGAAGTACTTTTCCAAGTCACACCCAACGATTGCTTGAGTTGGTGTTTTAAGTTCACTTTATGCACAGTAAGGCTAATTGGAACTGGACCTACACTTTAAAAGTTGGATCCGAACCACTGTATGCCTCCACCAGGTATCAAACCCGGGACCCCTTGAATACAAGGCGACGACGCACACCCAACGAAAATGACAAAAAATTGGGTTGTAGTAACATTCTTTCGGTCATTTTATGCAACATTTCATGCAATTAACGCAGAGATTATTTCAAGTATTGAATCATTTTGTTACGTTTGGATTACATTTAACTCACGTAAACAATAGCTGCAAACGTGCTAATGCATGTACTGTCAAGATTTGAGCACAGTTGTTTCATTTTTTATGGCTTGTCGGGTTTGGAGAACCATAGTTACGCCATGTGCAAGCATTATAACGTTTTCCTACTCGCCAGCAGTTATCTTGCAAAATATCTTCGTACTGCAGTTCGTTGTGTTACCTGAATATCAAGGAACTCGCCATCAAAATAAAACAGGCACAATAAAATCACCACCTGGAAACATGGTTACATACCGTATTATATTTTACCAGGTAAAGAACTTACTGACTGGAACCTGAGTAAACCGACGCATTTCTTCAGTGCTATTCTGCGAAATCAGTCGATTATTGCTGTTCTTTAAAGTAAGTGCATACTTAGCCTTAACGAAGTTCTGTCTGTTTGTCTGTTGCAATCGCAATGAGCGCACAGTCAGTTCTATGAAACTTAGCTTATTAAAAAAAATGTTCGTGCAGTAACACATTCTAAATTTAAGCTACTCTTATGCTTACACTTGATTATATCTCTAATGGAGCCATTATCTTTCAGTCTTCTTGGATTCCCACGCTGGTTTTACAGCTCTCAACACAATTAAATAACTCATTAGTAGTCATGTAATAAGGCATTATGTTGAAATTACCAACTGCTGGGTATCAGAAAGACATCAAAGTTTCTTGAACTTCTATATTTTATTTTGGTATTTGTAATTTATTTTCGGCATTTCGAAATATGCAATAATGTCTGAGATCTCTCATCGTGACTTTTTGTGCTCCCCTAAACCAAATCCACGCGCCTCGTTGGACGGGCTCCTTGAACGGTCGACTCGCGACCTCAACTCTGAAAGGTCCTGGTTCGAGTCCTAGATGTTTCTATTTCAGTGTCCCTTCATCACTTTTAATCTAATTGTCTAATGATGGTTCTTTCAGCCAAATAGATTCATTTAGGCTTATAATTGTTTAGAATTGTCCACTGTTGTATTGTTTCTATATTTCTTATTACGTGTCTATATTGGCGTAAAGAGGAGCCTTTGTGTGCTACTTTTCTTAGTTGCCGGTATATATTTTCTTAAATTGGTTGAAAAGGCTGCAGAGCCTTAACCTCGCCATGAGAAACAAGACGTAATAAATAAATAAAATAAAATAAAGGAGGGTGCATATTACGAAAGTTAAAATTCGCCTCGTCGTCTCTTCTGATGATATTTTATTTTTATTTTTACCACTTTCATGACAAATATTCTACAATAAGAATCATGATAAATATTTATCAAGTCAATAAAAGGGAACAAAATATACTAATACCAGGGTAAAGCATAATCACATTTCTTAATTGACACATTGCTGAGAACATATCTGCCTGTTGGGAAGTAACGGAGCTGCGGTTGTCTAGCCGTTATGGCGTCTGACTACCACGCGGGAGGCCTGGGTTCGATTTCTGGCGTGAGTGATCTAAGGTCGAAAGTTTTCTGGCCTTGTCCCCGCATAGAGCTGCTCTGGAGCTCACCCAGCCTCAAATCAATGGGCACCTGGGGGCAACCCTGGGAGGTAAAGTCGGCCGGAATTTGGTGCTGATCACATCACCTCCAAAATGGCAGAGATCGAGAATGTGCGGGTCCCTACCCCTACATCCCCTAAATGTGCCTTCATGGCATGGTGCTATATGCACGGGGAACTTTACCTATAGATATGTAATACATACTTTGATGTGCTCATCTTCCTTTCTTGGTATTTCTTTAGCAAGAAAAGTATTTCGAAAGCTACTAGTTCTATTTAACGACGAAAGAGCAAGAAAATGTATTATAACGAAGTTTATGCTCTGTACTTATGATCTAAAGTTATCAACGCTTGTAACCACCGGGATGTCATTCGCAGTTCTTTCTCGATCTTAGCCAAGCAGGGTAATTATTTGGTTCCCGGTGGCATTAAAACAGTTTTTTTTCGTAGGTTGTAGTTGTGATTTGCATGAAAAAGTTTTTAAAAAAATGTTTGTCACGTGCACATGTAATATATAAATACCAAGTTGTGAAAGGAAATAAAATATGCAAACCTACACTAATATCAGGATAAAACATAATCATATTTCTTAAATGCTACATTGCTGAGAACACGTCTGCCTGTTGGGAAGTTACGTTTGCTTGATGCTTAAGATTTGACGTGGAGGTAAACGCTCAAGGTTAGTTCTGACCAGCTATTAAGCATCAAAGCAAGAAGTCTTTGCACTCGCTTTTCTGCATGTAAGCCCAAGCATAGCATGTGTATCTTTTGGTGATATCAATCTCTTTTCTAGAGAGGAAGCCTTATTATGGAACCCTTAACGCACATGCAGGATCCTCGCGAATCGGCCGGGAAAAATTCTTGCATATTAACATAGACTGCACGCATTGTTGATTGTCTACTAACAACGATGTAATTTTGAAGAAGATTTAATTGTGCACTTCCGCACCGTGGTTATCACGTGAAGGTATGGTTAGGCAGCCAATTGATTTGAAACGCTACGTTCTTTTTTATATGGCCATTCAAATTTCCCTACGTGTGTGGGGCGAGAGGGAATATTTTCACCGCACGAATTTGTGTGGGAATTCTTTACAATATGCTCCACACTTCCAACAAGTTGTGCACAGTATTTGGTGAGTTACTTTTTAAATACTGAGTTACAGTTAAAATTAATTTGCTCGAAACTTAACCCGGTTATAGTTGCTTATTTTGAAATTAACGTTGTTACAGTTACCGTTACTTAAAAAAGAACTGTAAGTACTTTACAGATACTTTATTTTAGATAGTTCGTATAGAATATATTGCATGACAGAACTACAAGATGTCTGTTGCTTTTTTTGACTGGTGTGACCATCTAAAATTAACATAATTTTCACTAAATTATATAAATATCTTATGAGTTTAAATACGACGCAAATTATTTGCTCATCGCTCTAGAATCGTACAAAAATTGACTATAAAACCAGCTGTTGATTTAGTCACACGTTACCTATAAAAAGTAACAGAGCTGTCGTTACACTTCTGTGTAGTATGTTTTCAATAATATTTTCTTATTTTTGTTTCATGTTTATCTGTAAACCTTTATCTTCTTGCATGTTCCAGTTAAGAACTTGTTTTTTATTTCAATTTTTCTTTATTTTTTACAATTTCTACAACAAAATTCTCCATGGAATAAATTATCTTTGCACGCTGTCCTCAAGTGAATTGACATTGCAACAGTGAAGTCCAAGCAGTTCGTTATTGGCTTTATAACACGTATTGGCGCCCAATACGAAAAAAAAGGCTCCAAATTGCCGCGCGGCAAGATGATTGCACCCGCGAATCTTTACCACGCATCATTTTGCAGCGCGGCTTTATGAGCTAAAAATGCTGGTCACTCGCACGGGAATCAGGACCTCTCTTCGGCAAGACAATTAGTTGAATGTCGTCTGCGCAGTGCAGCAATCTGACTGAAGAAAACCCGACACCTTGTTACCTCGTATAGGTATTACCTTGCAGCGTGGCCATCAGAAAATAACAAACATGTCTGATGTTCGGGATGCATTCTGATGTTTGCTTTCTGAGCAGATTATTACACGATGTTCTTGCTGCACGGCAAATTGATGAAGGTTTTCTGCGCTGCAAAATTATAAGTGTAATACAACTATATCGTTGCAATTGACCAGATATTAAATCTGATAGATATAATGCTCTCTCTCTCTCTCTCTCCCCCGTTCTATCCTTCTCTGTCGCTTCTTTAGTCTCTTTTTTAGTTCAGATTTAATTAACACACTAATGGCCAGCTACGATTAAAGTCGGGACATTAAGATATTTAAGGTCAATTATGTCTGGTTTCATCTTCAGAATATTCTATACAAATAAACAAAAATATTACCTCCAAGTTTCTACTGTGGCTCTTCTTTACTCTCCCCAACAAATACTTTGCATTTTTCATATCTAACTTCGCTTTTCTGCCTCTCTAGGCTAATTGCAACGATTAGGGTTCCTGCGTGTCAAGATGTTTAGATGGAATTCATGAAGGGACACTCACAAGTGATCAACAATGCCTACCTAGGCCAGGACTCAAACCTGTGATCGTCGACTCGAACCTCGACACTGTCGGCCCTCGAGGCGACTGATTTAGTAATCGTTTGAAATTTTTAGGGGTGACCCTTTCTGAATACACTCAAATGCCAACCTCTCTTCCACGTAGTACACCCTGTACTGCATTTCACAGACTAGCGAGGTTCTGCCGTCTGGACGTACAGCCAGTACAATCCTCTGTGGGACTTGCTTTGGTGTCCTGTCCATATGTGTTTGTGATTGTCCTTTCATCAAATTTTATCACCATTCATCCTCATCTTCGTGGCAGAAAAGCGAAGTAAAATAAATCAATATGTGTGTGTGTGCGTATCCTTATGAAAAGATAATTACTGTATTTGTTTCCATGCATATTACTGTTGTACTGTTGTTATATTTCCATATAATTCTCATAACGTGTTCGATAAGGCCCCTGAGTTTTACTTCAAGAATTGAAATACGCAAGATGAGAAATGTATATTGAAATTTTTCACCTCAGGAACTACGACACTTACGAATTGTCCACTTTGAAATTCACTCATCACAACTCACTTCGTACGGCGTAGGAACTGGCGTGACAGTAGAGACGTAAAGTGGCCTGCATTTCGAAAATTATAGCTGCGAGTAACTAAAAATTCCCCAGTAAATTAAAAATTTTCAGTTTTATCTTGCGTTATTTATCGCACTTCTGTGGTACCCCTTTTTTTCCATCGCAGTACATGAGCGCAAGTTCCTCTTCTCCCCCCCTTCCTACTGTGTCAATTGCGCAGTGTTTCGTAAAGGCGCGATATCAAGTGTTGAGGGGGCGGGGAATTTCTCAAAATACGGGAGTTAGGAGATGTTATTTTTTTTCTTCAGAACACTTGTATTCTTCCCTTGCGGCAAATCTATATGTGAAGGAAATATGGGGGAAGGGTGAACCCTGAGAAGGGCAAGGGTGCTCGAGCATAGCATAGCTCATTTCTGTGCTTACAGGATAATTCTTTTGAGAGAGCACGTTTTCACAAAGCGGCTTCATTTTGATAATATGTCATGGATGGCTTCTTCTATCTGCAACGACACGAGGGGAAAAAAAGTTAGCCTCACTTCCTTACCAGGAGGGGAAAGAATGTAATGGCTATCTCATTGTGGTCACGTCACAGCGGGTGGAACTAACTCTGCTCAATGGACAAGTAATGGTCATTAGTAAGCGAGAACATTGATGTAGAATCTAGAAGCTGACTTTTTGAGCACCACTTAGAGGATGATGCACTGGCTGTACAGAGAAAGGAAGTCGCATGTAGCAATGCAAAGCTGCATAAATGAGAGAAGACTGACAATTTGTTTCTTTGCCAGCCTCATTTGAATTGCACACTGCTAGTGTGGACGGAAAAATGTATAGAATATATTTCAGGTCATCATGTTTTCTCGTTTCATTGGATCCTGATTGTGGTTTCATTTTCAATTTGTACCTTCTGTAGCACTATATAGCCGGAGGAGACATCGTGTGTGTGTGTGTGTGTGTGTGTGTGTGAGTGTGTGTGTGTGTGTGCGCACGCGCGTGTGTGTACCGTAAGTTTACGTTGCTTTCCAACCTTTCTGGGTTAATCACGACGAAGAGGATGAATGGTGAAATGATTAATTAGATAAAGGAACACGCAGTTAAACGTCAATGGCTTAACTAGATTCGTACCTACGTCTTGTGTCACTACACTCTATCCCGGAAATATCTGGAGCAAGCGAACGAAAACAAGTTTCTGCGTAAGTAGTGACTCGAGAGAGCTCGACCAATGAATGCTAGAGAGAAAATGAGGCTGTAGCTACCAGCCGTTAGCTAGAACGCGTACTGCTTTGCTCCGCCCACCCCTTCTCTACCGGGGGCTATGTGTTCGTGTTGGTTTTGTCATTTGTAATTTATTTAATTGTTTTTATTGGGCCTTTTTGGTAATTTTAACAATTGCAATTAATGTAATAAATAGATATGTTAATGGTTATTATTGTAATAAATTCATTATATAATTTTATTCCTGACGGTAGTACACATTATACCTTGCTCCAAATTCTCGGGACAGAGTATATAAATAGGCTATACTGCAGCGGAAGCTTGCAGTAGGGCAATCGTTATTGCATTTAAACTCAAGAGTATTAATTTCGACATGAGTAACTTCTATTTCCGAGGGCATACTAGAATGAAGGCGTATCGAAGTGGTTCCTATCCAATTTTAGACCGAAAGCTCAGTGACGATTAACCTATCTGTCCACAGGCTAAGTTAACTTTTGCAACGTGCTTTTTTTTAATAATAATAATAATAATAATAATAACTTCACCAACATTCAGAAATGATTAGATTCAAGAATTAAATAGCATAACATTTCCTTTGCAAATATGCTGATTTTCGTAAGGTTACCAAATTAAAGTACGAAGCATTTATTGAAACTTATCGTACTTGAATTTCAAGAAACATATATATAAGTGAAGTTAAGTGACCGCAATTTCTGCGAACATTCTAACGAAGTGTGGTGCGTGCGGATACGATACTGCAGGGTATTATTATATTGAATGCTCGAGCATGTTTACGTATAAGCATATGTGATTTTTAAGAGTAATTTGCATTCGGAGAACTATATTTTAAAAAGTATTAGAAAAATGGCACGATTTCATTTAAATTCCAAAACTTTTCAGAGACGTTGATCAAGAATTTTTCTTTTCATTCAATACAAACACAACTTTCGTTCAGGATTTTTGGAATGGATTCTGTAGAGAAGATTGCATATTTGTTGGAGTTTCACCTGCCCTTCGAATGAAATGCTCATGTGAAAACTTAGCATGATGGACAAACATGGAACAAGCATATTCGAACAAAGGGAGTCTTTTCTTCAGTACATGTTCGAAACAGGACAGAATATGTCTATGTCAATATGAAGAAATAATAGTGTCAACAGAGAGAGATTAGTTGAAAGTAAACGAATTGCAGTTGTGGTGCGCCACCCTCGATCTTTGGTGTAATACGTTTGCGAAGTCGTACCGTATTTGTTCTTGGGGTTTCCCTTGGTAGTGTGTTATTGAAATGGGAATAACTGTGTGCGGGAAGCGTATTGAAAATGAATTTCCGAAAGCAACATATGGGTAGGATCGCAGAAAATCTTTTGGGAATGTTTCGTTTTCCGTATGTTCAAGCATCTTTCAATCTGCGATGGAATAGATATATCATGTGGATATTCTGGTGTGACAAGATAGTCTGTTCAAATACAAAGAAGTAGACAAAATAATCCAAAGATCTGTTTCTAGTAAATTTTCAGTTTATTTCCTATTGAAATACTGATACACAAGTTATTAATGTACGGTCACCGGCAATAAAAATGGGACAATTATATCCTGAAATATATCCTGAATTATATCCTGAATTATATCCTGAAATACCTGCTTCCCTACATGTTGCCTAACTCTTCGGCGACGTCAATATCAAATATTCAATTACAAGTTCGGCCTCCACCACAGAGTTAGCTGACCCCCGTGGCGGAGTGGTTAGCACATCGCGATACGACGCCAGGAGTCCCGGGTTTGAATCCTGGCCTCGGCATGGATGTTTGTGTGTCCATCATATCATCACTCACCCCTATCTTCGCGAATTTGCCAAAAGTGGCACAAAAGCGAAGTAAAATAAAAGCAAATTAATCAATCAAATCGGGGCCTCCCCGATGGCGTAGTGGTAGCGTCGTCGCCTTGTAATCAAGGGGTCCCGGGATCGATACCCGGTGGAGGCACATAGTGGTTCGGATCCCACTTTAAACTTGAGGTCCAGTCTTGATTAGCCTTACTGTGCATAAGGTGGACTTAAAACACCTACTTAACTTAATCAATCAATCAATTCACCGTAGAGTTGGAGAACACACAATGTCATGCAGGGAAGCGAGTATTTCAGGATCTAGGTGTCGCATTGTTATTGACCGTACGTACCGTCACCAGCAATAAATCTAAGGGAGATTTCACACCGAAGCGACAGGCTACACGTGTCGCTGGAGGATTTAATCAATCGAACGTAGGCTTGTGCTGCCTGTCATGCTGCTACTGTGTGCAATGTTGCTGTTGATAGGCTCGTTCCCAAGCGAAATCGCATTGTCAAAATGCTTGTATACTTAGATAACCACACACATTCTTGTGAATTATTAAATAACGATATCATAACGCGCCCTTGTCTCGGTTATGGAGCTCCTTGTTAGAGCTACAAGATATTTTTTATCTCAGTTATGGATTCGCAATCGAGAGCATGGTATGCTGGTTCTCGTGGAATCAGATACTTAATCGGGTAAGATATGATCCGACAATGGCATTAGTATGGCAAAAATTACGATAGTATCTGAAGCCAATGTGTATATATATAATATGATATCTGAATAAATTCTTGCATACAGAGAGCAGTAATGCATGCCAACTGTTTCAGAACCGCAGCATAGAGTCGTGATGCCGACATGATGTAAATCTTCTGTAGGATGAAGTACTTTCTCAGTACGGGAATAGTGCTTTGCTGTTGTCTTTGTACTTCAGCTCCATGTTATGCTCTAACCCCGTTGTCATGAGTCCTCTTCCCAGTATTGTCGAAATTGTACGTGTTCTGAGATTTTTTTATCTTTTACTGGATTATATAGTTCTATTCATTATATCACAGACAGCTTTCGTGACGGAGTGCGCGTTCGAAATTGTGGTAGGTCAGTCACGCAATGGCTGGTGAATTAGTCTTTTTACGAGCTTTTCGATTTAAAGAGTTTTCGAAGCAAGTTTTTCAAAACATTGAGTAACCTAGACTTGTATGATGCATATTTACTGTATAGCGCAATTATATTTAGATGAAAATTGCTTAGTGGAATCAAATTCGGATGCTGAAATCTATGCAGATTGGAACTGAGAAGCAGTACGTACAACTGTATGTCGTGCGCCATTAAGTTAAACTTGATTTGTTATAGAGTGACTCGGGGGAATGTGCCGATATTTTTTAAAGTTCGTCCATTGTCATCACTAGAACTATTCTAAAGATAAATATATCAAATCACCCTACATGTTTCATTATAGTTACCTGCATGTTACGTCATCTTACGTTCCATAGCAACAGAACTATAGTAAAATAAACAGAACAACAACAATCTGGGCGAATCACCCCGCGTTCCGGATAAGATGCTCATTCAGTTAAGGGTGAAATGACCAGTACAATGCAATGTACGATTTGACCATTCTTTTACATTACTTTTTTGTTGTTTACTCTTTAATTCTTGCGGTTGAGAAGGTTTGTTATCAACCTTGGATCTATTGGTACCTGAGGCTTTTTGACTGCTAGAACAGGTCTAATTCTTGTTGAACGAAAATCCACATCAGTTAGCAGTTAGGCTTGTCGTTTCATTTTGGAAATAGTAGTTGGAATAGATACGGTAGGAACAGGTAATATTTCTTCAAATGTATCTCTTTGTTCCCTCGTCTCTCCGAGATCTTGTGCGTCGCTCGAAGGAGTTCCAGTCGAACTGCAGGCAGGCATGTCCTCAACCATCAGGTTTGCTAACACTGGGTGTCGTAACTGTGATAATGAGCCACGTCTGTGAGACCATTACACTCATTACCTGCTGAACCTTAATTTACAATGAAAATATGTCTGGGAATGCTGTTTAATACTATCACATATACATAGGCGTGCGCAGACCCTCTGATTAGTGGGGGGACAAAAGCGTTGATGAAAGTTCAATCGGGAAAGGAAAACTTCATTTTATGTCACTGTTTTAGTTTCATTGCATTGATGGGTATATGTATATACACATACATACATACATCGTACATATATACATGTATATATATATATATATATATATATATATATATATATATATATATAATGCTGAAACATCGAGGCACCATAACGAATAAATAAATTCTCTCTGAAACTTGCAGCGCTCCTTTTCTCAAACAATTGTGTTTATGCATTTAAGAGAAAACTGTTTAGCAGCAAGAGTCTGAAGTACTTAGTAGTTATAACTTCTCTCTCTGGTAAATTACAATGCAATACAGAAGATAAAAAAATTGCGAGCGAAGCGAGAAAGAAAATTTTTAGATCCAAATTTTTGCAAACTGAAAACAATATTGATTTAATATGTCAAAAAAAAAAAAAATCTTGGGGACCATGGCATTCTCTTTTACAATATTTTCCATTTAGATCGTTCGGCACCCATGGCCAACTCTCGCCGCCCCCTATATACGGCCCTGAACTTGACAAGACTGTAGGAAGAAGACAGTGCGAGCGAAGCGAGCGAGAAAATTTTACGAAATGTATTTTTATTTGTACGAAATTTGATATCGAGGGGGTGGGGGCAATTGCCCTTTTGTCCCCCCTGCAGGTGCTCTTGGACGTCTGGAAGAAGTAATGGAAGAAAAACGTGGAAACTAATTCCATCTTGAGTATCTTTTGTCCTGCTACTCTTATATTCTGCTAGTTTAACTTTCTTTTACCTCAATGTTTGCCCCTACAGTTGATTTCCGTCCGAGGTTGCCTCTGCAACCCTGTGGTTGAGCCACTGCACCCCCTTCCCCCGACGTTGCTTTGAATTTAATCGGCTTGAAAATACTTGATTTTCTTTAAAAGTATAATATCGTTTAATACCGGCGATAAGATTCCTCTACACTAAATTTCTAGGTGTAGAAATCGAATATCAACCTATAAGTATATATTTCACCCTTGTCCCCACCGTGCGCACGCCTGTGCACATATACATAGGTTCATACATGTCTAAGAATAAATAATACGTTGCGGAAAATGGTTGCCCAATTTAAAAAATATGAACTCACTATTTTAAATGCGAATTTTCAGTTAATGTTTTGTTATGGCAGGGTTTTACTGGTAATTTATTTGAATGGCTTATTGCAGAAAGGGACCTGAGTCACATTTTTGAGGTATCGGAGTTACAACCTTTTCATGTCCACTGTCGCTAGCTGCATACTGCAGGGGGGCGCATTGAGGGTTGCAAAATTAACTATTCATTATGCTGAAAATGTGAGCCAACAACGGCACATTTCTTTCTTACACTATCAATATTATACGATTTTTCTTGTTTTTTTCTCAGAATTGTGCAAAAGTGACTCAGGTCCCTTTCTGCAATAAGCCATTCATTTATATATATAATTACATGTAAAGTCCAGATAGCCTAATCGGGGAGCCAAACCACTGTACATTGTGCTTCTACCGGGTACTGAACTTGGGACCCCTTAATCACAAGGTACCAGCGTTACAACTATGGCATCAGAGAAGTCCATCTCACGGGTCATTGTTATTTATTCAACACAGATTAAATATTCAAACATGAAATAATAATAATAATTGAATAAAGCAAATAAATAACTTGCAACATTCAGATATTACTTGCCGGCTGTTGCATGAAAGCTACGGCTCGAAGTCAGTGTGACTTGTCACTTGTACTTAATCTTTCAATGACTAACGAGTGAAACTTGCTTTATAATTAATATTCATTATTGCTTCTGTAGGCTGTCTGTTACAACAATGAATTGAATTTGCAGTGCGTTTTTCTCTCTGCGTGCCAACGATCTAGAACTTGGAGGGCAGCTCTGGTGACCTTTCTCCAGATTGTAACATAGGTTGATTGTTTTTACCGATACCTACAGTCCTCGAACAATGCTGTTTACCGGCTTAAATTGTAAGACAGATCCTAAATAAATTGCTAATTTTTATGCCGAACTTTTGAGAAGGGAACAATGCAGGTCTTAAATAGGTTTTAATGACTTGCGCACAAAGTACGTACATGTCACCCACTATTAATCCTTCAGCAATGCAATAGCTTCCCTTTATAATAGAAGTAAATCGTAAAAGTACTGAGTATATTAATTGATGTGAATGAGACAAAAGGATCAATATATTTATTCGCATACTAAAAGGAATATGACATAGTACATGTGGAATGCATTTTTTTTTACTACGTAACAGTATTTCAGATCCGTTAGTAGAGGAATGATAAACATAAAAGAAAACACATGTTTAGAAATGATAAAATGTTTATCACTTTACTTTTCAGCTATATAAGGCCGATTTACGTTTCCTCCCAAGATATTGGATTTCGTCTGATCTTTATCAGCAACACCTGTAGCGATTTTAGCAACGTTTGAAAAATGTAATGTGCAATCAGCAATTTTCTGCCTGCGGAAGAGTTCTTGGACTGGGGATATTATATTGCATTAGGAAGAAAATGCTGTTCTCTACATGCAAAGATAGTACCCATATTTGTTCTTTGTAGGCAGTAATGGTTGTAATGTTGTAATGTAAGATACTGAAAGAAACGAAAGTTGCTATATACCAAAAACCTGATATTTGGCACCCAATTTTCGCCCCTCCCTTCCGCCTAGAAAAAATACTGTAGCTCTCTTCGTTTACATTTTTTATATATATTTGTGGCAAATATCAATTCTCCAACACCAATCTCCAACAATTTGTATCCTTTATTATTACATTATAAATATACTTAAATAAACAGATATACACTTTTACATATATATGTAATCTTATATCACTTATGTATTACTGCCATATCATGTAAACATGATCTCACTACGCACACATATATTCATCCTCCTTTCAACCCACAATACACATATAATCCATAATACAGGGTGTTTCTGTGATCGTGTTACAGACTTGCAGGGATGATGGAAGGGAACAAACGCAACAAAATTAGATAGGAGACCCTGGTCCGGAAATGCCCCAGTCAAAACTTACAAGCCAAAACCTTCGAAGGGCAGGAAAACACACACCACGCGGAGAAGAACCATAAAAGATGTCTGGGGAAGTGGATAACAAACACAGAAGAATCACTGTAGTGGCTTTAATGAGTAGTAACTGCAGCCATCATTACAGCAGTTGTTCAAAGTGACGCCCCTCTGCCTTGATACAGGCATGACAGCGTCGCAATAAGCTCAGTCGCATCTGCTCTAATATCCCTGGAGTCGTTCGGACCAGATCACAGGCTGCAAGGATTCTTGCCAAGAGTTCCTCTACATTACTCACAGGTGTCTCGTAGACATCACTTTTGACATGATCCCACAAAATAAATCAAGTGCGGTCATATCAGGTGAACGGGCTGGCCAAGCAACAGGTCCGCCTCTCCCTATCCACCGCTGTGGGAAGGTCTGCGTCAGAATATCACGAGCACCAGCTACGAAGTGGGCTGGGGCCCCATCATGCTGAAACCACATGCGTTGACGAACAAGAAGTGGGGACATGTTCCAATAACTCGGGGGGGATGTCTCTGAGAAACACAGTGAACACTGGTCCAGTTAATCGTAGCGGTAAAAGATACGGACCTATTAAATGTTCGCCGACAGTGCCCGCCCACATGTTTACAGCAAATCTGTCTTGATGGCCCTTCACGATTGTGGCACGGGGATTTTCATCGACCCATACATTGCTATTGCGACTATTTAGCATCCCGTCTCTCGTGAAACAGGCCTCATCAGTGAAAAGCACACAGGCATGGAACTGGGGGTTGACCACACAGCGCTGCAGTAACCATTCAATAAACACGAGGCAGGGTGCGAAGTCAGTTGGACCCAATGCATGGACCCGCTGTGGATGGTAAGGGTGCAGCTGCTGATCCCTCACAACTTTACAAACAGTACTATTGGCCACACCAATTGGCCACAGCCCGTGTACTGATGGATAGTTGTCCTTCCACCCGATCCAGCACTGTTTCTTCAAGGTCGGGTGTCCTTGCAGTTCTTTGTCCTCCTTGCTCGTGGAATTGAGGTCGTACTTGCCCCGTTTCCCGTAATCGTTGGAAAAGTCTGGGAAACATGGTGTACGCTAAATGTCTGCACCGTGGATACGTGGTCCGATACAACCTTTCTGCTTCCCTATAGTTCCTATTTGCTCGTCCATACACAAACAACATATCAGCCAGTTCGTCTAGCATATACTCCATTGCTCTGATTGCAGCCGCGACACTCATGCTTCTAGACTACACACGTCGAGTTTGAAGTTACGTCTTTTCTAGGGCATACGCGGTGGATTTCCCCTTTCTTTTATGGTTCTGCTCCGCGTTGTGCATGGTTGCCTGCCCTTCAAAGGTTTTGCCTTGTAACTTTTGACTGAGGCATTTCCGGACCAAGGTTCCCTATCTCATTTTGTTGCGTTTTTCCCTTCCATCATCCCTGCAAGTCTGTAACACGATCACAGAATAGCAATTTAATCTTATACCACTCAGTGGTAAAAGAATATCCTACTCATTTCCTACTCAGTTACCAGTTAATATGCGAGTAATTTCATAAACTTAATATTTAATCTATTCCCTAACATTCCTCCTTACAACGTCCAAAGAAAATCAATAGTTTGTACAGTTGTACAACAATACAAGTTTACATATCAAATATGTACAGTCACCGGCAATACAAATGGGATACCTAGATCCTGAAATACCTGCTTCCCTGCAAGGCGTTATGTGTGTTGCCTAACTCTACGGCGATAAGTGGATTTTAATAGCAAATTTCCAATTGCAACTTCTACCCCCGCCCATTTTTATTGTCGGTGACTGTACATTATGCGTAATGCATTTTGTATCTTCAATTGTAAACCAGACCTGTCCTGAACCTCAGAACCAAAATGTCAAATATATATTTTCTGATTTTGACCGTATCTGATTTTCAAAGCAGTACACACAGTACATTAACCATTACTCGGCACCTTTTATGTGACATTATCATGAACAAATCGTACCCAAAAAACTGTTTTTAAGCGATATGTATAAAATTATTGTGACTCTTACAGACCGCTGTGCTACAAGCAAATAGAGGATATAAAGTTCTAGATCTAGCTCTTTTAAAACAGTGCGCCAATACTTTCATGGCTCATCGGGATGTTTGGTCTTTTCCAACTTTCTCCTTCGGCGCCTCCTTGGCCCTTCCCCCTCCCTAGACACAGTTCTGATTTGCATATTCACTATCCAGTTGCTGGAATTTCAGTATATGTGTGCACTCTCTTATATAAGAACGAAACTATCTATGTGTTGAGGGTTTTAATTTTTTAAAAGCAAGTTCATGAAGTAATGCAGTTGCGTTCAAAGCTCTTATTCCTTATTAGTGTGAACCTACCTGTATGCATTAAAGTCAAAACAGATCATGCTTGTGTGTGCGTTCTTCAGAAATCCATGTAAGTTTCGTTTCAAGATGTGTGCGTGCAAACTCTCGTCTGCTTGAATTTCTAGGTACGTCACTTTCCTCTATAATTGTATCAATTCCAAATACAGTTCTACTCAGCAAAGCTAATTAGTTTAAATTATATGTGGCAATTTAAAAAAAAGTGTGTTACCCTGTGAATAGCACCACGGCATGAAGGCGTATAGGGTGTGTGGGCGTAACGCCCCACACTTTCTTCATCCGGTCGTGAGTGGGGGATATGTGATCAACATCACGCCCCTGACCACCTTTACACCCAGGGTTTTCCCCAGGTACCCATGTCATTCGACGCTGGGTGGGCGCCGGGGCCGCTTCCAACGTTAGAAAAGTTCCCGGATTTGAACCGGCCGGGGGATAGAACCTGGGACCTTTCTTTAGCATGGTAGTCAGACGCGTTACCGACTGAGCCACCATGGCAATTACTAATAATAATTCCAGAAACAGGAATGTTATTGCCACCGAGTATCTACCAACAAATTAACTTAAACTGGACAATCCAAATATGTTGCATTAAGCTGTGCACCGTATAACCTTAATCATATTATGTTAAACATCCCTTTTAGTTTAGATTGATCCACGTATCCTTTTGAAAGTAGTTTCGCTTTTCATTTTTAAAAGAAAATAAACCTTGCAAAATGCTCAAGCTGGACAAATTAGGAATTGAATTATACTATAGCGTAGGCATTACTGACCAATCACCGTAGGAATCCAGTTTTTGTCGGTGTACAGAGTAGTTTCGTAAGCGAGACCATCACTATCTGGTAAATATTGGTAGCTATTTTACATGCATTGATGTTGAAATTTGTGTTTCGAATCTTAGTTGTTCCCACATTTTAATTATTGACAGTGCAATATGTTATTTCGATTGAGTTTTCCTTTACACGTTTGGAAGAAAAAGCATTACCAATGCAGACATTTAATATATTCTTACCATATGAATGGTGGGTATATCTTAAAGTGCGTGTCTCAAATACGTTAATACCCTTCCTGTTAATTTATATATTCCATTTCAATTACAGACACTGCGGATTTTACGCTCATGTTGAAGTGAAGCAAGATATCGCTTATAGCCGGTTAGACTTGTTGATGCTTGTATAACACCAGCTCTTTGATAGGTAAACGAATGGATTCAAGCCCATACAAGCTTCGCAGTTGTACTGATATGTTATCCTTAATTCAGGATTTCAATTAGTAAAAAAAATTTATATATAGACTTCGACTGTCATATTGCATTTAATGTTTCGTTAATTATGGTAACCATTCGAACGAACTTCGTATTGTTGCATAATTGTTACGTTTGTTAGTAGTAAATTGTCTGATGTTAGTAGTACAATAGACAATAAGCATATTGAATGAAACTGTATTGTGCTACTGACTCATCCTAATCATTGGTGTGTAAGTTGTTGAGAACGTTTGGTTCAGGTCCTAATCTTGATTAGACATAAATACTTATTTGCTTTATCGTTTCATAACAATTTAGCTTTTCAATAAAAAGTATAAAAAGTATGTGACAAACATTAATTGTCCATGTGTGTGTAACATCGTCACGCAATCCTGTGTAGTACGGTAACTGATTTTAAAATTTTCACAAAATCTCTTTCGAGAATATGCATTTTCTGAAGTTATTGAGTCGATATATATGAAAACAATAACAAATATCAGTGACTTTATAATTTGCTTGAACATTAATTAACATGCAAAGACTGATCAGAACAGAAATGCAATTTAGTTGAGATTCCAACCTTTTGCACAAAACCTAACCAGAGGTTTTTCAGCGATTGATAAGAAGTCACAAATAGTTAAAGAAATCTCAGGTGTCGCACTATCTTCCTTACACACCAAACAAATCTATGCCTTCTGCTTGCATGGTAGGATATGAACTAATAAATTGTTCAGCTAGGTCATTCGAAGTTTAACTCATGATTTACAGAGAAAGTATGTTCACAACGTAACATATGGTAAATGGTGTTACTTCTCAGATAATCATTGCTCAGCCTCTGTTGGTTTGATTGATTGATTGATTTGGTGTTTAAGTCCACTTTATGCACAGTAAGGCTAATCGGGACTGGACCTACAGTTTAAAGTGGGATCTGAACCACTATGTGCCTCCACCGGGTATCAAACCAGCCTCTGTTGGGACTGGTGTTATTTCATTCAAATGTATAGGGTTATTTTATTCCTCACATATAACGACCCACACGTATGAACTTGATTTAATTCGATCACCAAGTGGGATAAAAAATATGTATGAAATGTGCCTTTTCATTTCAGTGGACGAATGTTCGTAACCGAGGACTATTTCCTCAATACCTTGAAGGAAAGAGGCTGTTTTTCTTGGAAGTGATCCGCAAATTTCTGATGGAACATTTGCTTCACCTGCTGCATCGTTTGCAGACCATCGCAAGTTGATCTAGATCACCCATAGAGCGCAACAAGAAATGCGTAACGAAACTGTAGCGTGAATTAGCGAAATGCGTATTAGCAAGAATTTTTCCATCAAATTCTGTTAAAAAGATTGATCTATTACAATTTTTTTTCTTTTTACTTAGTACTTAGTGTGTCTTCGAAATTATACACGACTGATTCCCAACCAGGTGGATTATGAAAGGTGGAAGAATCTGTAGTCTTTCAATATTCATATAGCGGTTTTGATGATGCTTTTAATATTTAACATACAAATTAAAACATCTAGTGTAAAGGTTCCTCACATAATTGGTATAAGATTGGAACTAATAAACGAATATTGACCTGTGTTTATTTGAAGTTGCAAAACAATTCGGAATTTGGCAAGTACGAACTGACGATTCATCTGTTCAAGGTGAAATAAATAAAAAACGAGTTCAATCTTTTCTTTTCCGATTTTTTATGCTATTTTTATATGATTGTCCAGGCACAATTCTAATCAGGAATGAAAACAATTTTGCGGGAATGGAACATTAGGAGACTGTAAGGTCAGCTCGTTCTTCGAGACATTTCGAGAAAGTTTTAGTTCTTAAATGAGTGTGGAGATTCATTGCAATCCTTCTTGAAATGGATAATATCTTTTCATTATTAGCAAGTTACTAGTGGAGTTTGCGATGAACCTCTCAAAGTTCTTTGCAAATGATATTGAGAATTCCCTTAAATATGCACGGGCGCGTTTTTGCCTCAATAGTTTGTATTTATTAACTTTGCAGATTCCGATAGGTTAATCAATAGAAAGAAACACCCAAAACAAACACAGCAGAAATAAACATATCATTAGATTCGTAGACTATCGACGTTTATGTAGAATAAGAGCTCAGAACAACGCAGCGTAGTTGCATATTTTTTTCCGCTAGGATTTGTAGTGCCGCAATATGGTGGACAAAGCATTTTGTGTGTTGGAATGTGCCAAAAATGTGTCGATAGTGACAGTACAACGAAGTTTTTGTGGAACGTACCAAAAAGAGGCAGGCACCTACAGGCCAAACAATTTTTGAGTGATACAGGAAATTCTCGCGGATGGTTGCCCGTGTGCTGAAAACCAATCAGGCCGGCGGGGTTTCTCGCAAGACAATGCTGGATTAGGCGGTCTTCTGAAAATGACTGCTCTTTCTTTTCCTGACCACCATGCTCACCCGACCTCACCCGTGTGATTTCTTCCAGTAATGCCACATCAAATATCTCGTGTATGGGTCCCCTATGGCTCGTGACATACCAGAAGTCCGATACAGGATCGTGGTTGCTGCCGCTACCACTGATCCACATATGTTACAAAACGTATGACAGGAACTAGATTACAGGATTGATGTCTGCCGCATCTGTAAGGGAGACGCATGTAAAATATTCGACAAAAAGTTGGTGCGTTTTTGTAACTAATGTTATTCTTTTTTATGCTGTGTCTGTCTGAGTTACTCATTGATTGAGCCTGGAAACCCCAATGGGAAATATGAAGTTTTCATATAAATATGAATACTCTTTACGTAAAGCAAAGCAATTCTCAAGGCACTGGACCTTGCTGGTGTTCACAGTTGCTGAGAATCCACATTTGCGCTGATTCGCTTAGTGTGCTCCAGTCCGAAATTGCTCCCTTCCAGACATCCCATAGTGCAGAGCATTTTTAGACGACTTGTGTCCCTCTCTGTCAGTCTACTGGGTCACCAGTCACCTGGGCATCAAAGGGGATAAAACAGCTCATGCTGATCTCAAGTCTTGTGATGCAGACGGCGATGTGCTGGTCCATCTTCAGCCAGCGAGAGACCTGTAGTATGTTTTAAATCCTTCCCTTCTTTACACCTGGCATTGAAGAGTGCATGAAGACAAGCTTCACGCTACCAATGCCACCAATGGGGCATAGCGTTCTTCGTACTGTCAGTCCCGTCGAGAGGAGGTCATTTTGAGTCGGCCACACATTGGACACAGTCGTCTCACACAGTCATTTGCTTCAAGGGTTAGTCCCTCCGCTGTGCCGTAACATTGGTCTAGGTGTTCAGAATATCCTTATCGAATATCTGAACATACCCTTATCGAATGTACCGATTTTAATGTCCTCAGACATCATCTTCCCGACTCCTTGATATACATGTTGTAAGATGATGACAGTTTTTTAACAAATGTATTTAGCTTTTTGAGAAGCACTGTCTGATGAATATTTTAGCATATCTTTACCTTTTAATCATGTTGTATATGCCATGTGCAAGTCCCCTTATAATCTTGCACTTCTAACCTTTTTCATGGGGCTTGGTACACCCCTTTTCTAAATTTTTAATGAAGAATTTTAGATAAGAGGATTTTCCTCGCATACTTTGAAGGGTGCAAAATCGCCATGTGTACAGACACACCCGGAAATTTTAACTAATTCATTCATTCACATGAATTCTAGATCACTTGCATCCAATTGAATGTTCATCATCATATCATATATTATATGGTAATGGCAAGTGCTGACAGTAACTATGTGGAGTAAGATAATTATCATACCCCGAACAAGTAACGGAAAAGTTTGCCTTTTGTATTCGCACATCGCACTAAAAACGAGTGAGGAAAACCACAGTGAAAATTCCCTTCGTTGCACTAGGCAAGGACGTTGGTGAAATCTGGATATAATGCCGAAGCAATGTTATTTCGTTAATTTAATTCAACAAGTAATTTTCATATTATATTTCATCTTTGCGCTCACATCACACTGTGTTTGCTTTTCGATAAAAGTAACCGACGTTAAACAATTAATGGTCATAAATACTAGTTCGAAGTTGAAGTGTAACGCATTATTTTACTCTCACCTTCTATTTATATGCGTTTTTTTATTGTTTGCAAATGGAAAAGTGATTTCAAGGGTAAATACACGTAAATTAACTTTTAATGCGTTGTAATATGCATTACGTTGTGTGAACTTTATAGAGACATTATGTTCGGCTGCCTGCAATTCTCAAAGTGCAAAATGCTTCTTACATGTTGAATTTTAGTTCTTTAATTGTCGCGATAACAGCTGTCTTCCCATTTCGGCTAAGAAAAATTAAACTATCACGCGTTTCAAATTAGTAACGGAGACCCATAAACCGGAACCGCACGCCTGTGTTCTTCAAAGAGTACGTATATTATAAGCAGGAAAATAGTAATATGTCAGCGTGTGCTTAGCGTCAAATCTTTAGGTCCTTGTATTAATATGCCCATGGCATATTTAACAACATATTACTGGTTGTATAAATACCTACTAAGATGTTAATAAATTTACATAAAATACTAATAAAACTCGACATTTGTGCAAAGTAAATATATCCACCATTGCAGTTGAACATTGTTATAAAATTTAAAATGTTTAATCCTAGTTCACATTATATTTATCATGAATCCTTACTTTTAACAAGGAAGTGCAATGATTAATGCTGTTGAAAATTTGATTTTACTTTATACATCAAAGGTAATTGGTACGTGATGTGCAGTTTAGTTGACTTTCAAAATACGTAAGGCCTCCTCGATGGCGCAGTGGTAGCGTCGTCGCCTTATAATCAAGGGGTCCCGGGTTCGATATCCGGTGGAGGCACATAGTGGTTCGGATCCCACTTTAAACTGTAGGTCCAGTCTCGATTAGCCTTTCTGTGCATAAAGTGGACTTAAAACAACAAATCAATCAATCAATCAAATCAAAATACGTAATTCCGAACGAAATTGAAACTGAATTGAATTAATTAAATATGGGATTTAACTTATGACCCTTTGAGAGAGTTGATTGGTAATAATTATATAATTTCAAATCATTTGAAACTTAAAACCGGATTAAGAAGAATAATTTCTTGTGTGTACTAAAGTATTCATTATATGTCATGCTGTTAGATTGTATACTTTTAAGAAGAAAACTTCACAACGAGCCGTAATCGCAAAAGTAAATACAACTGAGGAGTATCCCACTCCATGCTTAGCTTTTTTAAAAATATAATATATTGTGAATATTCTTGCTTTTCCTTTGCTTAATTATGAACATTTATATTTATTTTCCGTGTGATTTTGGCTAAAATACCTCACATCTACCACTACCTTAATTGTGAAGAGTTATACACTCGAACGGCGCACTACTACGCCAGAGGTCTCGGGTTCGAAATTCGGCCGAGGCATGGGTGTTCTTTGTTTGTCCCTTTATCAATGTCATCATATCATCTCTGATCCTCATCTTCACGATTAGCCAAAAGTGGCAGAAATGCGAAGTAAAATAAACCAAATCAATCAAGTTATACATTCTATTCTAACCTCACGGAAGTTCTAGATTTTTATTGCTCTGAAGTAAAATTTCAGTACAAAGGCCAGTCGTCTTTAATTTTAGCGTATTAACAGACCAAAAGCTGAAGCGTCGCTTTCTTGCCATTTTTGGCTCATCGCGACAATATGGATGAGTGATGATGAAATTGATGAAGGAACACACAAAAAACACCCATGCCCAGGCCCGGGATTCGCCCTTTGAAGTTGAGACACGTTGTGCTAACCACTCCGGAACGTAGGTCAGCTTATTTTCATTTCACTAATCAAGAATTAAAATCGAGGAATCCTGGTAAAAAAATGAAATTAAGTTTTAAACAACATTGTTGTTCTCTAATGCCTATAGTTTTTACATTACATGTTATTAAAATGAGTGATGGTTTCAAGAGACGTTGTACAGTCATTATGGCAGTAAAATATTAAAATAATTATCTGAAAGTTACAAAGTGAAATGTAATTTTGAAAATGACTTTCAGATAAACGTTTTAATATGACGATTTTAGTTTACGAAAGTGTGAAAATTTGAGGAAAATACTATAATTGACAGAATAGGAAATACCGCGAAACGGAGAGAAAGCAGAAAATTAATCGTGGGAGGGGTTAATATATTAGCATACTTTTTATAGAACTGCCTCTATGATTGTGAACATAGGCCTAGGGGTTCGAGTTCGAGTCCTGGCCTTGCCATGGGTGCTCTTTTGTTAGTGTCCCTTCAGAAATTTCATGTAACCATCATTCATGACAGAAAGGCAATGTAAGGTAATAAATAAATAAAATAAGAAATTAATAATATTTTGGACCGATGAAGTTTCAAACAAGGGAAGAGAGGAGAGGTTGGAAATTTATGTGGTTTGTAGACCGAAGCAAATAGTGGATTAACATTTCCATAAATACAATGTTACTAACACCGAAAGTAGGTTAATTATAGACTTCGAGACCAATATATTCTTCAGAAATTTCCTCTTTGAGCAAAGATGAATGAAGTTCCGTTTTCAAGCAGCCCCTTCTGTGGATGTATGCCTATGTCAAGGTTAGGGAAGTAAGTGAAAGTGGGGGACATACCAAAAACAAAAGAATCCGCTACGTTATTTGGAGTAACATGTCATGCACAAAAGCAGTGAGCATCTGCTGATTTTGAGTTAATCACATTTGCATTTAAAAATGAATTTCACTCCAAGATGACGGACTTCAACATGCCCAGCATGTTAGTAACACATACTAATAAGTTTTCCATTGTACTCGCTCATGTATCGGGACATTTGACACTTGTTTCCTTATCTATATATCGTATTTAGGCTGGATTTTTTAATGTATAGTCTACGTGTATAATAATTTATTTATAGGAACAATGTTAATACCGAAAATAATAAGCCTTCATACACAGTTTATTACGATGTAAACTAACCTGATCGGTCAGTTTGTTCAATAATATGTACCCAATATGATAACAATTTGTCAGTTTCTGCTTAATACCCATGCATCATGTAGCGATTACGCAGTAAACACAGCTCAACTTTATGTATGTATCCATACACGCAACATGAGCGTGATGTTCGCACTTTTACAGAATTTTGAAATAGCCACACTGCTTGTAAACATTGGAAATCTCTATCCACAATCCCTAATCCGATTTTTACATGATCACGATAACCTTATCAGGGGATTGTTATCGGGAGACCCGCCTACACTTTAGCAGGGAGACTTCTGAAGGTGGGGTAATTTTGTTGCGTACCCCTTCATCTCGGTCATCACTGTTGTCCTCATTTTTATAAAAGGTCCTTCCATTGTCCCATTTGTTGTCCCTAGTCTTTGGGTGGAGGCATTTGTTGCTCGCCAGATTGTATCTAAATCACGAAAGGTTTTACCACCGTGTTCCGTGTTACAGCACGTATTCGTCAAAGTTCACTTCGTACTGGATTCAAGTAAGTGTTTGTATGTGTGACACCCCTATGTGTAACAACATAACATCATGATTGTATCTGTAAGCACTTCGTTCGTTCTTATCCTCCCCATTGTGTACATACATGTTCATTTTGAAAATTATTGTGCTTTTGAGTTTAATTTTTTAGGCTCTTATTCAGTTTTGTTATCAATGTGGGTCTCAAATTTCTCCAATACTCAAATCACTAACAACACAAGAGGTTGGCTGGAAGTCGAAGGAATGAACATATATTCACCATCTAGAACTTAATGGTTTCGAAAGTTTGAGTACTGTGCTGGAATTGAATAAATGGTGATTTTAAATGAGGCGTGTCTCTAAACACATGAAAAAACTGATGGTGAAGGCAACGTGATCAATAGGTTGTGGGTTCCATTTATGGAGTGGTTCCTTGGTTCGGATCCGATGTTACATTGCACATCTAATTCTAGTTAGTTTCGGTGCATAAATTGTTCTTTCATATGCACCTTGGTAAAAGTTTAGTCTTACTTGTAATGGATTTCTAAACAAGTACATAAGTACGATCTTAAAAGCAACATAATCCAAAGCTTTTACAGCATTGGGCGTGAAATTATTCAGGTTTCCAACGGTGAAAGAAAACTCGTAAATAGTGAATATGTTGAGTAATAAATAGAACCATCTTTATGTGCAGTGTCAATGAAGAAAGTCACTTAATTTGTTGCACTATCTGGAATTACTTTTAATCTAGCAATAAGTGTCGATCTTTACTGAAAGTAATGAGTCCACGACTACTTGATAGGATTAGATCATTTGCCAAATTACCCTCTCTGTATTTTGTGCTTTGTTTATGCTCTGAGATACAGAGATTACAGATATGGTTTCTATCCTGTTTCGAAAAAAGTCAATATGACATGGTCTTGGACGAAGTTTTCTAGTAAATAGCTCGAAAACGGACCAATTCTTCGGCAGTACCTTGCGTGCATTGATATTTGTAAGCCACTTGACGTGGGAATCCTGATTTGTAATCTTGTATTTTATTCAACAACTTTAATAATCTGCTACTGTTTCCTGCGGTGCCCCAAGTTAAAAACTAGCACACTCAACAGATCATATTATGTAGTAATGATGTTCCTTCATCTTTTATTGATTAGTTATTCACATTCTACCAATGAAAACCTATTTATTTTTTAACGGAAAAGAAAGATTCACAAAGAAGGAAAGAAAGACTTTCAACATGGACGTCGCGACAGGTGTTGAGGTATTCTATTTTCTCTCCTATTTCTTTCTTTTTTGATTCACGAGATCTGCACGCAAAATGTTTGCGATCACAATATATACGATATGCAAGAGCTCGGTTTCTTTTGTAGCAAGGAGGATCATAAAATATAAGTTGTCTGCGTGCAAGGAAGAGCCGTTTATTGGCTCTGTCTACACCACGAGTTGTATCTGGTCTTTTCTTTCAGAGAACGTTAGAATGCGTAATTTGGTTCACGTATATTTGCTCAACTTGCACATGAAAGTAATTTTAAACCCTGAAAGATAACATGGCTACAAAGTGTACACAGATGTGGCTCAAACAGTTAAAGTGTACCAGAAATTATTTGAAATCTCACAGAAATCTGCACATATTGCTTCTACAAACTTAATGTTTGCCCAAAGAGGCGAGAGAAAATATTGTATTTTTAAACATGTGGTGAATATGAAACTATCGTCGCATATCACCCAAGCTTTATTTATTCAACATGGCCTCAAATGTATAGTTATAGTTACAATGAATGTGTTTCTTGAGAGATATGACAGTAATTGTGACTAATTATCTTTTGACCTCCAAAAGGAAGATTTATTCAACATGGTTTAATATAAATTTTGACTTTATATTCAATTTATTAACTCTACAGATTGTCTCTAGTTAGGTTTCTTCATCATTTCGTAATCGAGGTGTCCCGGGTTCGATAGCCGGTGGAGGCAGATGTTTGTTCGGATCCACTTTAAACTGTGGGTTCAGGCCCGATTAGCTTGTTTGTTCATAAAGTCCATTAAAACTCAAAAAATATAGTCAGTTTTGTCAGCATTTCATTTTGATAATAATAAATTGCTAATGTACAAATTGTCTATAAGGGGATACTCGTTTGACTTTTATTGTTACTTACATGAAATAACGTTCGATACCCGGTGGAGGCACATAGTGGTTCGGATCCCACTTTAAACTGTAGGTCCAGTCCCGATTAGCCTTACTGTGCACAAAGTGGACTTAAAACACCAACTCAACTTACATGAAATAACGTACTACGTTAAAATTGCTGATTCATTTTCTATTATCGGTCAGATATATCTAGTGGTGTACCGTAGCACTTTCTCCTGGGC
Organism: Lepisma saccharinum; assembly: GCF_977018435.1. Lineage (NCBI taxonomy): Eukaryota > Metazoa > Arthropoda > Insecta > Zygentoma > Lepismatidae > Lepisma > Lepisma saccharinum. The sequence goes on from NC_139230.1 coordinate 68,057,794, forward strand.
CCATTCTTATCCTTAGTTTTCACAAGAGGTGGCCCTTTCCGAAGACACCCAAATGTCAACCTCCCTTTCACGTAGTACACCCTGGACTGCATTTTGCAGACTAGCTAGGCTCTGGCGTTTAAACTCATGGCCAGTATAATCCTCTCACTTGTGTCCTGTCCATGTGTGTTTTTAATTGTCCCTTCATCCATCTCATTTTTAACCATTCATACTCATCTTCGCGATTAGCCTGAAGTGGCAGAAAAGAGAAGTAAAACAAATCAATCAATTAGTTTTCATGAGTGAAATTGTGTAATTTTAGGAATATCTTGCTGTGCGCCGACGATATAAGACTGTTTCAAGGAATAAAATCACTTAATGTCATCCTCAAGCTGGAGAAAACAGTAACTAGAATTCAATATTTGGCAACAATAAATTATATGTTCGTCAAGATTAATGAAACTATATTTACATTTTGCATGGAAAAACTCATTATTTTATACTTCAAATGCTACTAATAGTACTATCATTCACATAGTGATCTAGCTGTGTATTTTATGTTAATCTGCAATTTCGTAAGTACAAATAAATACTGAATCCAAATCAAGAATGGCATTTGAGATTCTCTTTTTCTTATCGTTCTGAGTCACTCTTCTACAAGTGACTTGATTTTTGTTATGTATAACTACAAACCTGCCACTTTCAGAAAATTCCCCACACCACCCTCATTACGTTTGTAATCTGGTCGTGTTTTAGCTCTTTTATGTGACTTTTCTACTTACTTTGTACCGCTCTGCGAAGAAAATATTTCGTAAGTTTTATGAATGCTTCATTCAGTAGCATTGTTTCAGGGGAGATGCTATGCATAGTATTTCATGGAAAAGGCAAAACTTTTGTCATTAGAGAAGCCAATATTTTAAATGTAATGGTGTAAAGTAGATCTCCATTGTAACAATGCAATTTATATGAAATAATCAATACATTCAATGGATGCATTTCCTGGTCGGCATGTTGTGTATACATATCTGAGATGATTCTCGTCCCGTATCCAATGAAAGAACAAGGGAGCTTTTACGTTTTTCGAGCGTTCCGTATATCGTGACGCTGACCATCCAGATGTATCGAAATGTGTGGTATGTGCTTAATGCACAAACGCGAAATAATGAATAATTTATTAGGGAGACGCCGACCTGCGGCTTAACGAGCCGACCCATTTTGCAGCGAGGAAATGCTAAGGTAGGAAGTTGGGGCCGGATGACGTAAATAACCATTCAAGACCTCCACCGCCTACTGTTGCTCTTGTGTACACCAACCGCCATTGGCCCTAGAAACAAAATTTCCGGAGTAGATTTCGCATATCAAAGTATAACTACCGGTTATATGTGCCTCACGTTGTAACAATAGATGTAAATAGCATTGAGGTATTTCTTGAGCCAATTTTAGATTCCTCATGGTTATCTATCTGCCAGGCGTGTGATGTGATTGAGTATGATTTTATCTCATAACGTAAATGTAACTAAGACATTCCGCAAGGATCGCGAAATCCATAAACAAATCAATCTGTGTAGAACAAAATCCAGTGTAGTGTACTTGAAACCGTCAACAGAGGCTTTCTTTCGTGTGTGCATGACTTTGTCCATAATGTCCCACTTGTATTAATCTAATGATAAGGAATTACTGCCATAAAAGTAACAATTTTCCATGGATTAATATCACTGGAATATCTAAAACAGGAAAAATAGAAAATAAAAAGATACAACGGATACTAAGCGACGCTTGATAGGCGAACATGTAAGCGAACTCTTGTCAGTGGTTTGGAGAAATTTGTGGGACCTGTAACTAAAATCGTTCATATGAATTCAAGAGGCCTGGAAAAATCTGATATCGCAGTAAATTAGTTTGAAGCATCAGAAGTTATGATACAGTAAGCATGGTGTGAATTTAAACTTTTGGACATAAAATTAATATTTTAATTTCATGGAACCATTCTTCAACTCAGTGAATAGTGAATATTGAAGCCACTAGCGTACGCAAGATATTTTTCTGAGGGGGCTGGAATTGTAAAGGTAAATACAGGGTGTCTACACCGAAATACCCTATTTTCAATTTGCTCCATATACAAAATGAAATGAAATTAATTAATTTTTTTTCACAAAAATACGTTGTGTGTCAAGTTAAGTTTTTAAAAAAAATTGCAGCAACAAATCAAAACACTCCCACGTGAGCCCCTGCGGTGACACGAAGAATGTCTAGTCTATATTCAACTTCCATCCAGGTCCGCTGCAGCATGTCCGGAGGGATGATACCAATCACTTCCACAATCCGATTACGGAGATCTTCTAGGTCCCGCACTGCAGTGGCGAACACCCTGTCCTTCACATAACCCCAGAGAAAATAATCTAATGGTGTGATGTCCGGAGAAATTGGAGACCAATGCACGGGTTCATCTCGTCCAATCCAGCGTCCTGGAAATGTTTCATTCAGAGTTTTCCGAACATCCAGCGACCAGTGAGGTGGAGCACCATCTTGCTGAAACCAAAGGTTTGGTGCAGGTCTTCAACCTGGGGAAAACAAAACAACTCCAGCATGTCTAGGTACGTCGTTCCTGTGACAGTCTCCTCAGCAAAGAAGAACGGTCAAATTATCTTGTCGCAGATGAGGCCACACCAAACGTTCAGTTTCGGGCTATCTCGCACCATTTCCCTGATACTGTGTGGATTCTCTGACCCCCAAATTCTAACGTTATGCTTATTCACAGTACCAGAGACATGGGATGTGGCCTCATCAGAAAGCATTACACTTGACAAGAAGGCAGGATTCCGGTCGATTCGGTTAAGCATGTCACATGCAAAGTCATATTGATAGCCTGCAGAATCTGCCCCTTTTATGCATACAGATGCAACCGCTTTCTGAGGACCTTATGAACAGTTGCACGTGGCATCTGAAGTTCCCGTGAAGCGTGACAAATTGATTTGCGTGGACTTCGCTGGAACACTTGGCGGACATTCTCAACTTGTTCTTCGGAGACACGCCGACCCCCTCCATGCCGCTTCAGAATGCTGCCAGTGTCCAGAAACTGTCTGTGCCATGATTTTATTCTCTTGGCGTCTGGTGTGCTTTCTTGTAAACACAACGAAACTGCCTTTGCACCATCACAATGGATTTAAACTCCGCGTACCAAAGCACAGTTTGTGCCTTCTCCTGCACTGACGCCATTTTGGTTTTGATGGACAACTACACCAACACCAATGCGCGCCACACGTTGAAAAAATTTAGGCAGCAACTTTAACACCTTCTGCACACAACGGACAAGTCAGACCTGAAACGAGAAAGATTTACTATTTTTAAACTGCCTCAAAAAAATAGGGCATTTCGGTGTAGACACCCTGTATTACATAGCTACGTTTTGTGTAGAGGGATACACAATAAAATATTTCGCAATTAAAATTTTTAACCTTCATTTTAAAAGTTGCTCAAAGACAAATAATCGTAATCGGGTTTTATTTTAAGAAAGTTTGCATTTATCCCTTTGGTTTTTCCCTAGACATTTACTGCTTTTTGAAATTTTTCATTTTATTAAAATTTCGGAGGGAGCTGTAGTCCCATCAGTTCCCCATGCATACGCCAGTGATTTAAGTAATACATTTTTCTGTGCCTCAACGTACCATCCTATTGTCTTCTAAAACAAATAGCTGCTTATATTATGCATCAATGAGAGTTTGGAATATTAGTGTTCAAAGTAGATTTTTATCTTCAAATGCGAGCTATTTTGAACATCAAATGGGAATATTACTGTCTATAACGAGAGAGAAACTTGTGGGGGAAAAAAGTACATACGGTAAAATATTTTTAAAATTTGGCCCGTATAAAAGCATGTCAATAGTATGAAACAGCTTGAAACGAATTTGTATTATCTCATCAGGATTTGTCACAATAGAAGAAGGAGAATAGTTCATAAACTTGCGTTTAAAGCTTCCCTTTCTTCTTTCGGTTTTCAATCATTTTGAATTTTGCAAGTTGTACTAAAGTACCCAGTGCCTCTATAAGAAGGAGTATAGTGCAAAAGTAACGTAACTAGATTCTTTACCCAAGCCACGTGACTTTGAATTTACCATTTCTATACTATTCGTATGTAGTTAATATCTCTACAATATTGCTCTTAAATATCTACCTTGAGAAACAATCATTTAGTACTAACGGTGGTTTGGAAAGAAGAGAAAATTCCCCACGGTAATCATCTCTGTTGCCCAGGGGTCCTGAGTTCTCATCCAGCTTGGGCATGGGTGTTCCTTATGAATGTCCTTTCATCAATTTCATCCAATCATCACTCATCCTCACCGTCACAATTACCTAAAAGTGGCAGAAAACCGGCGTTAAATAACAAAAATCTAAATCAAATCATCTCTATTGCGAAACGATTCTCATCAAAACTAAGTTTCCCTAGAATAATACCTACTATTAAATGTACCAAATAATTCAAATATACTTACTTCTTGTCAAAAAGTATGAAACCCTTATCTCGTAAGTTAATGTCAAGGAACAAAAATGTCACAAGACAAAATGGTTTGTTTTAAAAATCGTCCCTCCCAACAATTCAAGTTCTAATAGTTCCTTCAGGAGATTCACTGCTTACAGAAAGCAAAAGATATAAAATTCTGTCGTTTGGTGAAAACAGTAATCAGTAGTTCCGTCCCTGTAAGAGGCAAGAGAAGGGGGGAATGATCCGTTTATTAATTCAACAGCTCGACGTGCCTTCAATTCGGCGTTCTTATTTGTCATGAAAGGGGCCTCCCTAAATCAAACAAACGGCTGAATACAAAATTCTTTTTGTCATGTTTTGAGGATAGACAAACAAAGAACTTGCAATGCAAGCAAGCACTTATTCGGAAACAAAACCAATGGAATCGATACGGTGGGCATGTGATAACAAAAGCCAGAGCTAAATAATAATTGAATATTTGCTTTACAACGTGAGGTTAACGGAAGAGACGTAATACATCCACAGGATGAAAATAATTGTCGTGTAAAATAGAAACTAGAAACTTTTTAAGTGGTTTCGAAGGTTGTTTCTTAAGTGCATTTTGTGCTCAGATAGGCTAATTGGGAGTGGATTTGCAGTTTAAACTGTGATCAATGTGCCTACATCTGGAATCAAACCCAGAACCATTTGATTACAAAGCAGCAGCGATAGCCACTACGCTGTCGGGAATCTACGTGGTTTGTTAGGATAGGAAAACACGAATATTTCATTCGATTGCATCTTTATTGAGACTATGTGTTTGAGATTCTAAATTGTTCTGAATAAAGATATTTTTAAAACAAAATACTCGCATCGTGTAGACATGAAAAAGAATCATAAATATATGAAGAAAATCTTCTTGAAAAATGTGATACTTCAGATGTAATGGTGGCCTTTAAAGAAAGCACCCAAATGTCAATTCCACTTCCACGTGGTGCACTCCAAAAACTGCAATTATGCAGACCAACGAGGCTCTGGCGTCTGGTCCCACAGCCAATATAATCCTCTGTGAGACTTGTGTCCTGTCCATGTGTGTGTGTAATTGTCCCTTCATCCATTTCAACTTATCGTCATTCATTCTCATCTTCACGATTAGCCAAAAGTAGCAGACAGGAGAAGTAAAGCAAACCAAAAAACTAACATTGACGCACCCACGACCTTACAGGTATTCGAACCCAGGACCTCTAGCTTCCTTATGTTCACCACTTCACCATAGAGCAGCACATTTTCTTTCGTTTAATCAGTGGGAATTTAAAAAAATGTTCACTCCATGCCACCTGTATCAGTTAATTGTTACATTCAATATCATTCATGACGAGACTTTTGTTGTTTCTTTCTTTTCGCCATTTTTTGTTTTTGCTTTCTGTATTTTGTATTTATGATATTTCCCTCGGCAAACAACTTCAGGCTATTTTCTTGTGCTCAATGAACTAATTGCATTACATTTCACATAAAAATTAAAGAAAAACAAAACAGAGTTGAGCTCTCGGTAACCGTTACTAAATTTGTACAAATTCGTAAATTAATAAATTTTACAAAAACGGTGCTGATGAACAGTAATTTGTTTGTTGTCTGCTTAAAAGAAATAGTGACCAGGTCATAGTTTTGATTTATTCCAAATAAACATTATTTTTCTGTGTATCCAGCAATAGCTGTAAAATACGTATCCATTATTGTGGAATTATATTATCTTACGTAAAGTTGAATTAGCCAAGGTATGCTACACCCCTACCACTATATCTTACCAAACGTCAACCGAGTTAAATGTGAAGCAAATCTTAGTCCGGCATTGCTTCGGTTTCCTCCATATCATATTTCTTCTCCTCTCACGTACGTTTCCGTAATGGATCAACATACATTCTACTCCTGTCGTTTATCGGATTTGATGCACCAAAACAAATGCAACGAAGATCTCGTGATACAATAGAAATGCATTGTCCACAATGTAAAGTAAATCCGGCAGCAACAAACCTTGCAGCATAAGCGTGATTGAGAAACAAAACATATGTTGTTCAGTTACTCGATCTGGGCATTTGTTTGTTTTAAAAACATTTCAAGTTTCAAGCATTTGAAAGGCGTTTTTCTAATTTGCAATAATACATGATTATTTGAAAGTGAATGTTGCGAAACTCCCTGCTTTATACGTAAATTTAACATGCCCCTTTTGATTACATTACAATTTGTTGTTAATAAATTTGTGATTGCATTTTTGCACTCAAACACTTAACATAAATTCTGCTTTTAAATATTTTTATAACGATTTATAGGTTTTGTCTGTTGAAAAATGTGCTTTCTTTTTCCAAATTATTGTTATTCAAACTTTCAGCCAACTAGATTCATGTTTACAATAACAACCATGTACGTATAATTCCATTATGTATTTTTGGACTTTTGGTTTCACTAGCTATTAATAATGTTACTTTTGCTCATACGCAGGCAACGCCTCAGTTCAATTCAGCAATAGTATTGGATGCCAAATGGAGAACCAAATTGTCCAGGCGTCTGGACACTAGACACAAGCAACATATATTTTTAAATGTCATTACAATGTAAAGATATCCACAGTGAAAGACTACAACACACTTTTAGGTAGTCTACGTGAAATGTGTACGTAAGTTGTATAATTAAACCGTTAAATAACAGTGCATTCATTATTCATATTCAATCTTAAATTTAATAACAAGATAGTAAGGAAGTCTGTTACTTGATACTGAACAATTTAGGGGTGTCAATAATGAAAGTACGTGAATTTTGGGACTGGAGATCTATCTGCCTCTGTTTTTAGCACAACGTTTTCTGCCACATAAAGAAGTAAGAAAATTGAGATCATCACTTTCTCGGGTACTTCATTGATCTGAACTTGCATTACTCTGTTTTCTATATTTTTTATATTGCAACTGCAAGAAACTACATGTATTTGTTTGTGTCTGTACTTACACTACTCGGCTAAATTAATTAAAACTGAATATTTAATGTTTGCTTTGGTTGTTAAGAGCAATTGGCAGGCATTACATATCAAATTGTTCAAGTAAAAGGTTCTGTTTGGAGTTGCAGTACACGCAGTTTGTACACAAAGAAATTATGTTAGTAGAAACGTACATAACACTGTTTAAGATGCAATTAAGATATTGTAAAACACATTACTGAACGTTAAGGTAATTTAAGGTATTGTTTACATCTTTGATATTATTCCCATGGTTCTAACAACAAACTATTTTTGTAATCTGCGTCATTAACATGTATTTACATATTTAACATTTAATACATGTGACTTTGCGTTCCATAGTGTATGTTTCCACGTATGGAATTAGATCCGCGCGGTTATTTCGTTCCAGGCTTTTAAATATATTTACATTTCAAAGTATTCCTTAAAGCGATTATTAGATAAGAATTTCTATGAATAGTCAAAGTACACTTACCCTAAAGTGTGGTGTTTATTCAAACAGAGTGCGAATTAATTTTACATGAAAATAATTTCAGCGCAAACACGGACTGAGCAAGAGCAATCTTGGCTAGAGATGGTGAATTTTATAATCACTTTTCAGTGTTATACGTGATAAAACTCTGTAGGAGGTGATACGCAGCGAACCATGTCATGTGTATGATCGCACCAAGACACTTTGAACCCGCCAGCCGTAAATTACCTTACATGCATGCGTCGCTTGCTTCAGTGGGGATCTTGGGGTACTTGAAAAGCAATTTAACTTGTATTTGCATACAGTTATGTCATAGTAAATTAGCGTTCTTCTTTAACGTTGGCCCACAAATTCATACGAAATTCTATCTTGACTTCGTTTCTGCATTGATGCTTTCAAGACGATGTAGGAGGGTTTTGCTATTAATATCTTTATTGTGAATACACTTGGTTTACTTCATTGAATGTTGTACTTATTGCTTTAGAATTGACTATGCTCTGTAAATGTTGCCCATCTCCGTTGCGGAGTAATCAGCGCAGCACGCCTCTAAGCCAGAAGTCCCAAGTTCGAACCCTGGTTAAAGCATTATGCACAGATAAGCTAACGGGGACTGGACCTACAGGGATACTGTATCTATAGTATCAAGTGGCATCTGAACAACTATGTACTTCCACCTGGGATCGAAACCGGGACCTCTTGATTACAACGCGGAAGCGTTACCACTACGCCATCCGAGACCCGGCATGAATCTGTAATTGTCTGTCTCATCATCCATTTCATAGTTCATCATTTATACTCATCGTCGCGATTATCTCGATGGGTAAAACTGCAAGGTCAGTAACCGAAAGTGATTGATTTGGTTTGTTTTATTCATTTGTCTGTTAGTTTTACTAATCGCGAAGATGAGCTATAATTCAAATGATCAAGATCACTCACGAACACCTCCTCCCCACTGCGCAGGCCGGGATTCGAACCCGGGACACCTACCATCGTGGGCGCTGTGCTAACCACTTCGCTACGGAAGTCTGCATAACTGTAATTGAATTAAAAACAGAAACCGTTGTAAATATGTCATGGGGATAACTTCCCTGTTGTTGTTTATATTTTTAAATATATTTTAATATATTTTATATTGTTTATAAATATATATTATTTATTTTTAATATATTTAATTTTTTTGTAAAATAAATTATTACTTTGTCTAAATTTGAAAGTTTGTTTGATCCGTTATGTATGCAGGATGTTGTCCAACAACACCGACAGCCGGCCTCCGTGGAAGAGTGGTATTTGCTACTACGCCAGGGGTCCCGCGTTCGAATCCCGGTCTGGGCATAGGTGTTTGTGAGTGTCCATTCATCAATTTCATCACATCACTCATTCCCATCTTCGTGATTAGCCAAAAGCGGCACAAAGGCGAAGTGAAACAACAAATCACTGAATCAATCAAACAAGCAACACCGACAAACTCCACAGCATGTAGAAGCCATCAACGCTAACAACTTTTCTTTGTAACGGTTTGCTTGTTCGTGCTTCGTTTCAATGCTACGAGCCCTCCAAAGACTACACATTATATTTTGCATGTATGCAATGACGCAATACAAATACGGGGTTGCCAGTGGCATTATTTTTTTCTGGCTCACAAGATTCTAAACTCAACAGTGTGAAGATATTTATGTTACCCTTCTCCCCCCACCCTCAAAATTATATATCTCATCACCACACACACACACACTCATTTAAGAACCTTTTCTCGAGCAGGTCTCATCTCCAGGAAGGTATCAACTCGGGGCAAGCCGCAGCACCTACCGACCTGTTGGGTGAGAATGAGTCAAGGCAAGGACTTTAAGAACCTTTTCCTGCTCCCCCCAAAGTAGGCAATAGTTAGACTGCAGAATTCAATTAACTAACCCATCTCTAACAACGCACTGGTAATGGTTAGGCTGGAGAGTTCAAAGAACTAACCGATCTCTAACCAACAAGATACAAGTGATCCTTTAAATCCACTTTTTAAAATATGTTGCATATCACATTAGATGCTCTTCCGTTAAAGAAAGACTTTGTATCGCCAGACTCTGTGGTGGAGTGGCCAGTGTAAGGCGCTACGAAGTCAGAATTTTAAGGCTCGAACTCTAATCAAGGCATGGATGTATCATCCTATCATTCATTTCATTAGTTCATCAGTCATTCTCGTTGTTGCGATTAACCCATTTGGTAGAAAAGCGACGCTAAATAACAGGCTTTGTAAGTTTTGTAGCGATGCATTCACACTCCACAGGACGGTCGTTATCTAAAGTTGTAACATGGTGTGTCTATATCGTAATAAAATGTTTCTGGCTTTCCAACAGAAACAACGTAATGTTAGTGGCAACCGCGAATCTGTGCAGAGTGGTTGCAAACATTCAGATAGATAAATCGTTTTTGAGAGCCTGTAACCTGAAACGAGACCTCTACATACAAATGGTTGAGAAAATTTGTCGCCCATGGAAACAGCTGAGATCCAAAATCGGAACGCCTTATTTTCGGGGCACCCTGTACCGAAAACGGCCTTCCTGGGACGCAAAATCGGGCGAAAGTGTTTCATCCGGTCTAGAGCGCCTGATAACACTGCAAAACCAGAGACCTGCACAAGACCCGGAGAAAACCCGTCTCTGAGGAGGCGCGCCTACAATAATATGCAACACGCACATCAAGCCCAGGTGTTCGACATCGCGCAAGCGAGCTTCACGTCACAGTTTTGCACAGGCATCGATGCCTGCCAGGTTTTTCTATTACCCGGGTCTTAAGAAGACCCGTGAGACTCGATGTATTTGTTGCAGGTAGACGGCGAGCACTACTGTCAGTGTTGCCAACGGCCATTATATTTCACTACGCATGGAAATATTTGAATTTCTGCTAGGCGCAGGTGCCTTGAGGTTGTAGAATCATTGGCGTAGCAAGGGGTGAGCGAAGTGCGCGACCACCCTGGGCCTCGCGCATATAGGGGCCTCGCGTCCTGTGAGGTTGATACGAAAAACGTAATAAATGGAAGTGAGAAAGATAGAAAAGGCTAATTTTTGTGGGCAATAAAATTAAGACCTTTTTATCTGGCTTTATATTCTAGTTTAACGTTATAATTTGAATGAATACGTCAAATCAGAGGCGGGCGGGAGCTCTAAGCCTAAGGTGCCCTGAAAAAGTCAAAATAATTCTCATTTCTCATGTGAAACATCAACGTAAAAATTGCTTGGACAATTTTATCCATTTTTCTTCTGTCTCGTGACCTTGCATAGCCTACCCGATTTTAATATGTTAATGGTAAAGCACCTCAAACTGCCACGGAGCAAAGTATGGGGCATTTAAATGCTTCTGGTGTTTTAAACTGAAGAATAATATTAGCAGTTCTTCCTTCGTTCCTACAACTTCAGACCCAGCTATTGCCCTCTATAACGGGCACGAAGATGATTTATCTTCCGAATTTCCTGATCAAGTTCTATGTTTCAGGAATGTGCTTAAATCTGAAATCAAGTGCTTTAGGAAAGTTTCTTCTCCTTGATAGCTCTACACTAACTTCCAGTGTTCTCTGTATCCTGTACCGCCTTCTGTTTGGGGGAAGGGATAAGTAAGTATTTGTATTTTCTTCTTTTGAATACATAAATGTCAAAGAAAGATATGTTGTAATATGTGAAAATTCAGAGTTAGAGCATCGATTTGTATAGTTATTAATGTAAGTGCAGCCACAACCAGCCATTCTAAGTAATTACGTAAATTTCCTGGAAGAATCTGACTGTACTTGAGGGACCCAAGTTTATTTCTTGCGGACGCGTACTTTACGATTTTGTTACGCCACTGCGTCAAATATTTAATATTACAAGAACATTAACACGTAACAACAAAATGAGATTCACAGTTATTATTATCATATAAGTCCTAAAATTCAAAGTTAACTGGTACAATTTATGTGCAACAAAGTCAAAATTGCTAATTTAAAAAAAAGTCAAATTAGGTGTATCAGTTGATTACACCAAACATTTCACATTTATTGTGCAAATAACTATAGTTTTAAGATTTGCTGATGTTGAAACCGATTGTGTAGAAGAGCTTGTAGGTAGATACATTGGGCCCCTAGACAGGATTGTGGTTTAGCGCACTCCCTTCCCCCCGCTCTATCAAGCACTGACATTTTATGTGCGTCCTTCCATATTTTCTACTTAAGCCATGGTTTGTGACATTTACATCCTACAAACTTCGAAATGAGGAAACAAAGAACGACTCATTAAATAATATATAGGTTATATTTCAAGATTCTTACTTTGTATTTCTGATTTTTTTAAAAAAAGTTTAGCACATTTAAGGATATTTCAGTTATCTTACTGCCTAAAGAACATCTTAAAAAACGTACTATTACTACTACTTTGGTTAATGAAAATTCCAGCAGCGTGTTACTGTAGCTCTGCCAAGTGTAATTTTCTCTGTCGCGTACTATTAAATATAATTTTCGTCAGAAATTAATTATTATTGTAGGCTATTATATAAATATGATAATTTGCTGACGTTTCCTTGATGACTGTGTATCGATTTACATTGATATTTCAAACTTAAAGAACGATGGGGCCTTGCATTCAAATCTCGCCCAGGACCTCGCGATATGTTGCTAAGCCACTGCACCTAAGATTTTGTAACTTTTCAAATTAGTGTCATTATTATGTCAAACCAACTACCACATATCTTCCAAATTTGTTTCGAAGGTCTTGAAATAGGTTTGTGTGTCTTGTTCATTGTATGTCACCTTTCTGGTCTTGAAATCGTAAATCTTCTCTCGGTTTCATTTTTACGTTGTTTGTTTGTTGAAATGTGTAAATAGCATTGCCTGTTATTTGCACCCGAGTGAAAATACAAGCTAACAATTATATTTTGTATCGTATTACTATCAATGCGGTCTGAGAACAAGATAACTAGCAACAACATGAGCGAACGACGATTTGTTGAAAGAGATGACAATATTCAAAAACCTTTTATAATGCAAATTCTGATTTCATGTTCCATTTTATGGACCATCGTGCCTTAGTGTTCAGGGGGGATCTTGAGCAACTAATTCGGATATTGAATTGGCAAACTTACACCAGAGAGAAAATCTGTTTGATTGATTGATTCATTTATTTGGTCAATTTATGCACAATAAGGCTAATCGGGACTGGACTTATAGTTTAAAGTGGGATCCGAACCATCATGTGCTTCCACCGGGTATCGAACCTGGTACCCTTTGATTACAAGGCGACGACACTACGACTGCGCCATAGGGTAGCACCTCCAAAAAAGTATAATGTAGAACAACCACCAGTCACACAAAGTTCCAAAGTATTTACGATGGCACTTTTTGCGAAACTTGGTTCGTACTCCTGTACAGGTGTCAGCAGTGGCAGCAATTAGGGGCGGGGCCGAGAGAGTGCAGTTGCCCTCCCCACACTTTTTGCTACTTTTGCACCACGCTAACCTCATGTACCAAGGGAAATTAAATTATCCTTGCCCCCCCCCCCCGTACATTTGCACTTTGGCCCTCTAGTTTTGGAACCCAATCGCCGCCACTGGGTGTGAGCGATACAAATGTTTTCTAGCAAGGAATAAATGCCTGCAATTTCAAATTGATAAAAGTGAACATTTTAAGTGCTCCTAGAACAGTTTAGAATCTAAAAGCTTGCAACGGTGACTGCGTGACTCATGTATCTGGAGACGGTGCAAAACCGGAATGAGCGTTCGCTGAAGATAAGCAATCTTCGTCTTGCAAGTCCTTCCAGTTACCTGTGGGCTTTCGATGCTTGACGGGTCAAAACCCAGGTATATAGTTTTACTCGCCCGCCCGACCAGCCAGGCGGGCCTAGTAAGCGATTCTGGCCGTTGTGCAGCCCTCTGTGCAAAACTGGCGAATCTTGACCCATAAAGAATAAATTTGTATATTTCTGTAAAATTTCTATACATTCTGTATTTTCCAAATTTTCAGGAGTGTAATTGATTTTGGTGACAAAAGAATGAAAAAAAAAAACAAATTAATGATCATATTTACAGATTTCGAACTTGAAGAAAAGGATAGAAAAAATAGCCGAGAAACATTCAATTTAAGAAACTCGATAACACCATATTGATGTCAATATGTCAGCTAAGCGATCATAATTCAAGCCATTTGATTATTTCCTTCTTTTTCTTCTTTTTCGAACATTATAATCATCTCTTACAAGCCTTTGAAGTTAAATTGATGGAGGGTGCGCTTCCGCGATGGCGCAGTGATAGCATCGTCGCCTTGTAATCAAGGGACCCCAGGTTCGATACCCGGTGGAGGCACATAGTGCTTTGGATCCCACTTTAAACTGTAGGTTCAGTCCCGATTAGCCTTACTTTGCATAAAGTGGACTTAAAACACCAATTCAATCAATCAAATTGAGGGTGCATTTCAGTGCACACGAAACATGAGCCAGCCTCATGACTATCCGACACTTCAATTTTTTTCTGCATTCATTGGTACTATCATGTAATACAGAAATATACATTGTGTATATATTGAAGTAGTTTGAGTTATTATGTGTGTGAAATGTTTTTCTGTAAAATTTATAATTTGTTATTTATTTATAGTTTAAAATGTGTATTTTTCTTATTTTACTTCGCTTCTTTGCGTCTTTAGGCTAATTGCGACAAGGATGACTGTGATTAGATGAAATTGATGAAGAGAGACTCATGTTCACTCCAGGACTCTAAACTGGGGCCGTCTGCGGCAAGATCGTGAGCCCAGCATTCAGTCATCAAAACGACTATAGTTTTCAGTTGAATTGTAATATCTTTTCAGGTGCTTTCATCATTTTTATCGCACTCCAAGTAACTTAATAACACACATTTTTCTGTTTGAACTTTCAGTATATAAAGAGCTGAACAGAGGGTTCTTCGTAAATGTAGCTTTCCCAAAGGTAAGTACTGTATTCAGTATATAATTTCTACATAGTTTTAAGAGTATTTCCTTTTGTTACATGTTCAGTGTGATATGTGAGATCATTATCACTTTATTATTCATAATATTCTACTGTTGCCCAATATTCAGAGTAATAATGCTTTGGGTATTTATAATTGTACGTTAGTAATATGGTGCATTTAACACCCTCGAGGTCGTCCATCTGGAATCGTGATCCAGAAACGGATTTGTTATTGTTACTTAAGTTAAAAATTGACTTTAAAAATCTATTTAGTCCTACATGTAATTTTAACACTCCTGAATTGACCTACAAATTCGAATGGGTGAGTACTTTTTTTTTGTAGAGGATACTTATTCTAAGAAACTTAATGTAGTAAGCAAACAGTATAATGCTTTTCTTAACGTGATCTGTATTTGACTAAGACAAATATACTGTTGTGTAATATGCTGTAAATAAAATTTAATACATCGGAAGTACTTGAAAGATATATCAACTGAAGGTTAACGCTATTATCACTTAAGATTCCAATTTTGAGACCTGCGTAGTTATCTAGTCAGTTCAGGTCGCAGATACGATTTGGAATGTCTTCAACGTTGTCCAAGAGCCTTGAAGCTAAACTATTGGCGACAAAGTTGACAATGAGGAATATCTTATTGCACGTCCGTGAAAGAGGCGTCAAACTACTACTTGTTACCACTGCAAACATGAGGTGGCCACGCGCAACAGGTTGCGTCGTAATCGAATGAGAAACTGGTACTGAGCGCCATGAATATTTCATCGCATATTTAGAAGTAACCTCAGCAGAAACTGTTTTCTTTAAAACGTGCAGCACACCAATTAAGGAGAGGCTGTGAATACTGCACGGAGTATTGTACCTTGATCTAAACAGGAGATTCAGAAGCTGGTTGTCCCTTAAGCGCTTTGGGTGGGTCATGTTCGGTCGACCTGAAAACCACACCTTTCACGCTGCCTGCTGGCAAACATGGAGGTGGTACACAGACCGGTTTGCCTATAATAACAGGTGTAATGAAGGAAATAAGCACTGTGCTTCCTTCTTGACTCCCGAAAACTTCAGTATTCCAACAAATTAAAGATAGAATATGCAGTTAACCCCCTCTTTTATTTTTCCACTATATTTTTGCTCTCGTGTTTCGCGTGCCGCAGGTTTGAAAAAAAAACGACCGACGTGATGACTAAAAATTATAAAAGCTTCCAGTCCTGATTAACTTTGTACTCGTAGATCAATTAGGACGTTGTCCAGTCACATACGCTCTACTGGTGTAGCGCCTCCATCGGAAATCGAATCCAGCACACTTCATTGCAAGGCGTCTACTTAACCAACAGTCTGTGGTTCCTGCTGACATTGTGAAGATTGAGTTTCATTGCGAATATTACCCTGCTCGTAGTTACTTTGAATATCGACATTTGAGTGAAACGTTATGGCCAATACACCATAGTGGGGTAGCCTCAGAACGTGTACCTAGAATTCATTTGATAGGCCGTCCTCCGAGCTGGGCATCGTCCATATGATTGGAAACAAAATCACATGGCGATAGATACTGCAACAAGGTGGTTGACAGAGCTGAATGCTGAGCCGATTCACTCATCAATAGTTGCTGTAGAGCGTGGCTTGTCATCAGCACTTACAGTTATACGAAATCTCGCTAGTAAATATGCTAGTGCACTGTTGAAATTGCTGGTCTCGGTCGATCCTGTTTGAAATCTACGGTAATGGCAAGATAACTGCATTCGCAGACAATAGGATGCTTTGCTAAAGGTCCCGGGTTCGATCCCCGGTCGGTTCAAATCCGGGAACTTTTCTAACGATGGAAGCGGCCCCGGCGCCCACCCAGCGTCGAATAACGTGGGTACCTGGGGGAAACTGGGGGGTAAAGGCGGTCAGGGGCGTGATGCTGATCACATCACCCCCACTCACGACCGGATCAAGAAAGTGTGGGGCGTTACCCTCACACCCCCATGTACACCTTCATGGCGTTGTGCTAAGCACAGAGGAGCACTTTACCTTTTTTTAGTGGGTTCCTCTTTCGTCAGTGTCATATTTCACGGATCTGCAATTGAAAGAATTCCCTAATTTTGGCAACTTTGCCTGTTATTAACATGTAAACGAATGAACACAGGCACTAGTGTACGCAATTTTTTTTTCGAAGGGGTCTTTATTGTAAATAAATACTTGCATTCTGGAGGGGAGGGATAAAGAAACACAATAAAATATTTCGTAATTACCACATTTAAACTTAGTTTTCAAGGTTGTCCAAAGACCAAAATGATAATCGGGTCAGTTTTAGAGGGTTTGCATTTAACACTTTGGTTTTTCCCGAGTTCGCTACTGCTTTCTTTTGAAAATGTTGATTATCTCAAAATAATCTGGAAGGGCTGTAGCCTCATCAGCTCCCCCACCAGTAAACACAGGTGAAAATGTATTACATCACTGTATATATTGATTGCACACCTAGTCCATTGAGATGTTTAATATGACCTCCTTTCCGTTTGAAAATATTTACCTGAATCCAATATGACGGACATCAAGATCATAACACTTTTGTTGTTATGTCGCAAAAATAAGATCCCTTCTCCAGTAACATCATGATCTCTTCAGATTTTGGATTATCACCTTTGTTTGGGAACCACATGGACTTTTGACTCATTCTGTACTCACGTTTTTCCATCGAATCAATCTTGTTTGGTTTAGATTTTCCTAGTTTCCTCATGGCCAAATCCATTGTTACATCTAAAAATGGAATGCGTGTCTTTGAGTTGTATTATTCGTTGACGAGGAAAAAGTCCGTAATCTCTATATCATTAACGTATCTGATCTTTTTCTCTATGCTCTGTTGGTTGTACTTATTGCTCCACACGCAGAAATTCCCGTATGCTCGACAGATAAACAGCGAATAGATAAATTAATCGTTTGAATTGAACCTGGGGCTCTCATAGACTATTAGCAAGCCCACAACGTGAAACTTGGGTTTTCAATAAATATTCAGGGTTTTAATATGTCGATTTCTCTTTGTCATTAAGGAAATGCAGAGAGTTTTATGCACGTGAAATTGTGATAATTATTTCTCTCCGCGTTAATTGTGTCAAAACCCAGAGGATAATATATAAAATCCTTACATATTATCTTTATGCCGCATCTTGGGAATATGGAAATAACTGGCGTGTGTGCTACTTCCCTGATGTAGTGCAATGTTGAATTGCGTACGTTCAAGTGGGTTATGTTAGCGAAAAAAATTATCTGCGCTTTGAGCGCTTTTAATAGCACGTAATTGTTCTCCAACATAAGTCGCCAAACGAAGAGAGCGAGTATTTATGTGGGAACCCCAGCATATCTATACAGATACAGGATGCTGTAATACTCCTACAAAGGATACACCGTGATATTGACTAGTGCTTTATTTCCTCCCGTCTCGGATAATTACAATGAGAACTCTCAGGAAAAGGCAACAACTTCTTACCACATGCACTATTGTAGTTAAAACATATTCGAGAATCTTAATCGCGCAATATACCCATGGCTTCTAATTACTAATATG
The DNA here is from genome assembly GCF_977018435.1 of Lepisma saccharinum. NCBI lineage: Eukaryota > Metazoa > Arthropoda > Insecta > Zygentoma > Lepismatidae > Lepisma > Lepisma saccharinum. The sequence goes on from NC_139230.1 coordinate 68,076,194, forward strand.
ATTCTTTCTTTCTGTTTCGGTTATTTTACGTTTCTTTTCTACCTCTTAGTTTAATCGCGACGATGAGGATCGATGGTGAACGGAAACTTTTCAGAAAAATTATTATAAGACCATACGCAAAATCCATCTTAGCATCTGCCGAATTTTTATACCAAGTACAGAAAAGGTCACATCTTTGACGTATCTTATAATTAAAGGTTCATCTGTTATGTGAAGCGTCTGCTGGTCTGAGCGCTTGCCAAAGCGTAAGATGATTATGGTGCCAGGTGGAATTCTGGGTGTAATTCCTTATACGGGTGTAAATTCCATGCCAGATAGCTTCCGAGACAAAAGATGGACGGTGAACTGAACTACTCAAATCAACGTAAATGCCATCCTTACTAATACGAATGTTTCATCTAATAGATGTAAGTGAACCATGAAACAAAACTTGATACAGACGCTGCTCCAGTATTTCCTTTCTTTTCTTTTTCAAATTGTAATAACTTGCACCAACTTCCAGTTGGCATAGGTTTGGTTAAACTTGTTGGAGCAATCCACGCCTATGATTCAAAAAGTATAAATTAGGAATGTATCATGCGAAAACACTTCCTTGATCCTCCTGCCTTTCGCTAACTGACCATTTCTCGTCACTCGTATTTGTCTAACTTCTTACCTTGCCTGATTTTTCTGCATTTACGAGTGGGTTGACAAAATAACTTCGGTCGGCGATTGAAACGGCAGAAATGTTCCAACTGCAAAATTAACTTCTCGAGTCGTCCACCTGCGGTTTGGCATTATTGTGATTTTTCTTCACTCCCTCTTTTCCATCGAGTAACCGAAGCTTAAAAAGAAAAGGGAGGAAGGGGAAGGTTTATTTTCTGGCTAGAGTTATCACTGAAGATTTCAATGCTAGAAACGCTTGCTAGAAGTTCGTTAGTTTTGGTGAGCGCCGAGAATCGTATTGCATAGTAACGTGATTGTCAAAGAGGAAGAATGCATGGGGTTTTCGCTGACTGACTAGACGCCAGAAAGAGTGTTGGTCGAAAATTTTCCATAAATTACGATAGCAACCACGTGCAGTGGAAAAAAGGAGGCATCGAACGAAAGAGTCGTTCATAATATGTCGCAGCAAATTCAGTCTCCAGCAGTCCCCTCGCTTCTCTCGCTTCAACCCCGAGATAGTTTAGGGACGCTCATGAAAAATTCATGACCGATTCGCACCGTATTTATTTACTGTGTTCATGCTGTCCCGATTGAGTAGCGAGGCTTTTTATTCCAATCAGTCTCAGAGCAAGAGACCTGTGTAGGACGGAGTATTAGCACCAACGTGGAAACCGCCTGTAAACTGGGCTTCGGGGAAGTGGCAGGGATGGAGAAGAGCAGTCGGATGTATTCCCTTACACCTCCCTACTATTAAATCAGCCTTTCCGCATAGTGCCATGTCGAGATGCGTTCCGCAACTCCAGACCGGATCATGCGTGAGGCTGTCACAGAGGGCTGCCATGATCTTACGTGGAAGAAAGTTTCTGGGTGACTCTTGGTAGAGAGTTCCTGGGTTACGGCGGTACCCAATTTTTCCGTAAGAAGTTTGATTTTTCCGGAGATGTTTGTTTTTGTGATCGAATTCAAAGTAGTTTGAAAGTATCCCACGATATGAGAATTGCAAAAAAATATAGCATATTTTTAAAGCAACAGTAATATAGTGAACCATTTTTATCATTAATCTGTACAATCTTGCATCGATCTTAGGTATTTGCTTTGAACTTTCAAATGCTTGGTGACATGTATTAATGTGCCGTTCTTCCAAACACGCGATAGTCGACCTCCTTTTTGTAGCCGTGAAACCCGGAGTCGGCGTTGTTCATTCGCCTTTATTTGCAGCTACTGGTAGAAATGCACAAAGTATTAACAACAAACAAAACATACTCGCTTCTCGTGCATTTACCGAATGTTCTTGATACTATATTTTAAATATGTATAACATTTTAATGCCTGTGGTCTTTCATATCTTTTAGCTTTTCCAAGAAGAAAACCATAGTAGCCCAAAAGATTGGTTATATAATTGAATGAACCAAATGCAAAGCATCCGTATTATGAAAGACCATGATGTTCAAATTCAGTTATCGACCACATGGATTAGAATCCAAATTGATGTATTATTATGCCGAAAGAGTTAGGCCTATACCAGATTGGTATTTAGGGACTGGATTTTACCAATGAGAAATGCGTATGAATAGTGAATTTTATTGTTTTACATGTGTGTTCACAATAAAACACTAAACGGGTAGTTCACTTACGTTCAGGCACTTATCTAAGAATGATTTTTCTAGAAAGGTCTTCGCAGAACAACTGTCCATGTATATAGCTAGATTTGATTACATGCATCGCATGTAATAATGCATAAATGACAAGACCAGATAAAGATAAATGTATAAGCTCACATTTATTTAACCAGCCAATGTATAGTTAAGCCATTACTGAAATATCGACAACTAATAAACAATAGCTATTCCAGCAAACTAGTGGTAAGATGAGAAAAATATAAGGTCTGATGTACAATCCAACAAGAAGGATATTGGTGCCAGCCTTACAAATGTAGTCCGTAACTATTTAATGACTTATTTCCATATTGTAAAAATACATTTTAAGACAATGTAAATACACATACATTCTCTTCTGTTCGGATACGTTCAGATTTAAGCACAGACAACCAAATGTGTTTTTTCTTCGTCTGTATGGAACTCATTCTTTGGTATGATATCCTGGAACTTAAAAATTCATCAACATAAAAACAAAACGTCGCCAAATATGCCAATGTTTAGCTCGTTCAACTCAACCTGACCTATTGCTTATCGTCTTCAGGAGAAACACAGTAGACATAAATGAATCCATTTACAAAACAAACCACACAAAAATAAATACGTACCTTACTTGTATTTTTTTGCTAATTTTTTTACTTTAGCAACCACTTTGGGTGGGGATCCACATCTTGTGATCACCCCTCTTTAAATACGTCCTTGCTTACTTATTATCACATAACCCATTTGTTTGTTCATAATTCAGAAGGGGCCGACATTCAATCCAGATGCAGTGAGAATTAAATCACACCACTTGAGAAATGTGGTATAGATGGTTGTCTGGACTTTTAGACGTGCGGTGTTTATAAAATATTGGGGTAATAATGCCGTGGAATTTACACCCGACACTTACCATATTACCTTTTAAGCACAAAACAATGCCACTGTGTTCATAATTAATTTGAAATACAAATGTTGAGAATTCAAACTCTCCTTTCTGCCTTGGATTTGCTGAAACAAAACAGTTGTTAAAATAATTGTTATCACTACAAGAACTGCAGTTTTTTTCGTTGTAGTACAAAATGCTTTTGTCTTCACGATGGCATGCGCAAGCCTGGAATGGGAAATGTTGTGCTGACAAGACGGATTTGGCCATTACATGGGAAAGTACTTGGGTCAGGAGGAACTCATTTGTCTCTTTTGGTATTTAAATATTCTTCCGCCTCTTTCTTCGCGTCTGGCCTCCCAATTATATGTTACCGTAGCATGGCAATTACAAAAGGGTTCACAATTAGTGGGCGCCAGTTACATTGTGTGTGGATATCTTCCAGATCGTCGAACTGTATAGAGGAGGTAGGAGGGTGTTAGAAGAAACCAGTAGTGGCTATTTTAAAGCAATCGGGGCTGAACCAAGCTTTCTGGCCTTTCACGTGACGAACAACTTCCTAAAACCGAAAACAAAAAGAAACAACTCCTTCCACTTCCTTCGCAACGCACTTAGCAGAAGGAATTGGTCTCCCCCCGTTTTCTCCCTGTCTGACTTAGCAGCTTAGGGAAGTCCTTTATATCCGGAGTTAAACGCTGGGGAAGAATTACCCGTTTGATTATGCCATGAGTAAGTATTAATGAGCTTACAATTTAGAGTTTTTGATGCATGACTGTTCAACGCCCTTGAGCTTCATTCAGCAATGAATTTGTATGAATGTCATTAAGGTAGCCTTCCTACCTTTGTAGTGATAGGAAGACTCTAATGAGCCTCCCAAGCTACAACGAAGCATTGTTATGTTTCGCGAAAGAGCCGAGAATTTTGTCTTAACGTTTCTTTTTTTTTAATGTATGATTTATAATGCTGACAAATAATTGTTCCAAGGTCTTCCCGGTAGCTTAGTTCCATGCCGATATATATTTTATGTATCAATATATTGCTTCCACTTCTTTACGTAGTACTCTCATCCTCTGTTCACGATTAGCCTTATGGAAATAAATAACGTTACTTAACCAACAAACAGATAGCATACTGCCTAACGGTATCTCATTATAATCTACTTTCGATTCCCGGTGGATCTAAGTTCGGTGGTTCGTATCTTAACTTTAAATCAGTGGGTTCAGTCCCTAAGATTTGTCAGAACACACATTGGGTTTAAACTCTTTCTTTTTGTAATTTTACCATTTACTTTATTGCGGTAATCCTTATAAAATATCCCCTTAGACAATACTTCAAATTTCTCATGTCATGTAAATCTGTCGAAGTCTGATTAAGGCATATATGTAATTTATGTCTTATATCAATAATGATGCATTAATATGGAGGATGAAAGAGCAAGGGGAGGGGTGAATCTCTCTCGCTTCGCCAAATATTCCATTTCAGTAGTTGCCGTGAAGTGCTAAAAAAAAATGATAAGTTTACGGTTACTGTAACTTGCCGTGAATCTAAGGCTTTTGGAGGAGTCGATTGTATGGTAAAGTGTCACATACCGTGTCACGATTAACATAGGAAGGTTTAAATTTTAAATTTGTATTAGTATTTAGTTATTTTACGTCGCATTTCTTCCACTTTTGTTATACGCGACGATGAGGATGAGTGATGATTAAGTGAAATTGGGGAAGGAACACTCATGCTCAGGCCTGCAGATGAACGAAGGCTCTTTCTGTGGCGAGATTGAAAACTGATCACTTAAAGCGTTCGACCATAAGCCCCAAAGGAAGGTTTAAAGAAGTAAATATAAGATGATTATGATAATAGGAAACTCCGCGTAATGACTATATTACCAATCATTTAACTGCTCTCGTGAAGAAGATTCATATAAAATAATTGGAGAGACTGGAATAGCAGTGTCACAATATCTACCGGTATATAAATGAACAGTTCCAACATTCAACGTCGGATTTTTTAAAGCCGGAATGGAAAAAAAAGGTGATGCACCTGAAAAAGAAGTACTGTTTATATGTCCTGAATTTCCATCTGCTTTTATTTGCCTGCGGCGTACGCAGGTGTCTGATTCTTGTTCATTTACACCGACTTTGGACACATCACTGATCGCATTGCTTCATTACTTCATATCGCAGTTTTTATTGGCCGACTAACAATCCGGGTGCCAAATGGATTTCCAAGTATTTTCATAACGTGTTTGCATGCCCATGCATGGGTTACCATGTAAACGTCACTTGCGAACTGTTCGGATTTGGTCTCTTGATAAAGGGCTGGAAAAAATCGAACGTGTGAGCCTGATCCATTCTGCAATGCAAATACAACGAATATTGTGTCCGATACATTTGGTAGAATAGTTCAGTTCAGGCAGTTTGCTCATTCATTTTGTTCTACTGCACTGATTGACGTGGCACTTTTCAAAGAAGCGTTTTGGTTTCTCTGTGTTAAAAATGAGACTTTTGTTCAACTTTTATGGTTATTTATGCCAAACGGTTGTATAAACGATAGTACACAGCTATTAAACGAATGCAAGTGAATTCCTATGGCTCAAAGTACGTACATTAATAAAATTACTTGCTACCAGAAGGCTCACACTTCATTGTTAACATTTCTGGTGGCACTACACATAACGAATCATGTGTTCCCCACAGGGATTGTCCCATGTGGAAGCAGCAAGCGTAATAAAGCTAAACCCACGTGGGAAAGTTCACGTCAAATTGCAGAAAGATATCAAATCGATTTGATATTTGGTGAAACTCATGGAGAAGCAGTGCTTCTAATAGGTCTGTCCTTTTGGTCACTTTTTTTTATCGTGCGCATGCGCGAAATTTGAATAATTCTTGTGAACTGAACTGGATCTTCTACACCCCCCCCCCCCCACGAAACGACGATGGATGGCTAAGTTGATGTGTGTAATAGCAAACATGGTTCCATCAGCTTCACTATGGGGAAATCAATGTGAAGAAGCACATGGCAAAGTCGTTACTTGTACTAATATACCCTAATACCATGGATTCCGGTGTCACCCATCTTCATATTTGAGCGTCTATGCCATTCTGTTCAATCATTCTCATTTTGTATTTTGATTACTTTTCATTACTCTTCTACCTATTTAGATTTATCACGACGGTAAAAATAAATAACAGTATTGAAAGTTGGAATAGAAAGATCATTACTGAGCAGTTGTTTCGACTTCAAGGGTAACTCTTATAACTGACATTTTCACAAAAAATAAGTAAGTATCAGGCCAATGGAAACTAAAATAATAGTATTGATAATGCAAGAAATCAGGAATTAAAAAGGAATTTGAAAGATGTCTGTAAAAGCGGATTCGAACCCAGAACACCACAGAGGACTACACCAACTATGCTCAGATGTTCTCATCGTTAAGCAGCTGAGTAAAACAACCACTCAAAGTAACTGAACAGTAAACCAACCAAAACCTTAGGATAAACGTATTAAACCGTTTTATATTTAAAATATAACCGTAACATTTCTCTATTGAAATGCATGCAAGCGACACAACGTAATAATTAAACAATGTACTTCTAAGCAGGCATTTAATGTAATAATATATTGTGTACTGTCTAGTATTTTATGTCCAATCCCAAAAAAATTCCCATTATATATATATTGTCTATAGACAAAATAGAAAAATGTTAATTAATCGCTTTTCTGCGACTTTTGGCTAATCGCAAAGATGAGGATGAATGGTGATGGATGAGAGACAATCCCAAATATGGACGACAGAACACGAGCCCCACAGACGATTTGGGTGCTTAAGAAAAAGTCATTCTTTAGGGAGAATTCAAACCGAAGCGGCAAGCGACACTACACACATGCCCCTTCGGAACTAGCCAATCAGTAGCAACGCTTCACACAATAGTGGCATGACATGCAACAGAAGCCTGCGTTCGTTTGATGAAATAATCCAGCGACACGTGCCGCCTGTCGCTTCGGTCTGAAATCTCCCTTACACCCCAAAAAATGTTTATTATTTGGATTAATTAGCCCTTCGTGTTTCACGTGACGATGACAGGACAGAAGGTAAAATGATGAAAGTTAAGTGTTTAGGTTTCAACAGAGCTTTTAAAGAAGTACGGAAAACTAATCTGGTGCACTCTTACAATTTTGGTATGTCTTATCACTGATCCATCTTCTCTTTCTTGAATTCGTTTCTCGTTCCTTAAAATATTTTGTTATTCTTCACGTATGGCAATATAATCATCTTTAGGAATTTGCCACCACGGTAGCCGACTTAACACACTCCACCGAAAGTTTTGTGTTACAGTTCCAGCCTGAGCATGAGTGTCGATTTGCGAGTGCCCCTTCATCAATTTCACATAACCACCATTCTTCCTCGCCTTCTCTATTAGCCATAATTGGCAGAAAAACTACGCTATGCAAACAAATTTTATTTGCAGGTCAGTAGATCAAAACCTTCATTTCATTCTGAATTCTTGTTGCATTCTGTATTCCTACTGTAGATTAGGTTGTTATTTCTATGTTAATGCAAGCGGTTAACATTGTAAATTATTTTATTATGACGAATCAGTAGCTTCTGCTGTACAGTTGCGATATGCTCATAGTTGACTGAAAGTTTCATTAGAACATTAGACCTGTTCAGCGTGCCCCCTGGATATTATCTCACTGTGGACACTGTGTTACAGATTTTGAATGAAAATCACACAGGAGAAAGGGGGTTGATACTACTTTGAACCGATACCGATGCCAATACTTCCAGTGATATCGATATTCTCACCGATTCCTACCGATACTTCGGTGGACGCACAAGTGGTTCGGATCTCACTTTAAACTGTAGGTCCAGTCCCAATTAGCCTTCCTGTGTATAAAGTGGACTTATAACCCAAACTAAAAAAATAGCTCCTACCGATACCGATGCTTGGTAATTGTAATAATTAAGAGTTGTTCAAAATATATTTTAACATTAGTGTGTTAGTATTCCACTCTATTTATATGCAGCAATTTAACAAGATTTTTTACTTTAAAATGTTCAATAATTACATCAGAATATTACATTACATGTTATGTTACAACAAAATTCTGTTGTTTTTTTTTTTACATATATTTGGTGCAAAATAGAGATAAACTTCGAATTTTCCATAATTTTCAGGATAATTAGACATCACGAAAATGTCGTGCGGAATCTTTGTGCAGCCAGTGAAAGACCAAAATGTCGGAAAAGAAACGGCCGGTATCGGTAAATGCGTCCAAAACGATACCGAAACATCGGCTAAGCCCTATTTAACTGTTGAATAGCTGAGGGACTTTTCTTGGGGGTTTGTCGAAGGCATGCCGATAGTATTTCCACCATGAAAGAACGAAAAAAGATGTTCCCATTATAATGCTGAATATTAAGTGGTTCGTGTAAGTTGGCTACTTACATCACAATGCTTAAGTCCGACTTGTGAAACAAGTGTTCGTAACGTTTCTAATGAGCGGTAATAATAGCCATTGCGGCCTATACTTATCTTGTTTCCTGGCAGATAAATCTATGCTTAATGACAACTAATTTAGTCTTTTGGAATAATTACACTCTCCTTTTATATGCCTGCCTATATGCAAGCATGTACATGTGTAGGGATGCGCGCGCAAAACGGCGTTCGGCTCTTAGCTTTGTTTCTGGAAACCATGACTGAGCGCCTCTTCCTGGGTTTCACGATGTTATCTCATCTGCAATATCTTAACCGTAAGTTTCCTCCGGCCGTAATTTTCTTCTCCCCCCCCCCCTCCCTACTCTGCGATAATTTACTCGTTTATGCAATGAAAGAATTACAAGGGTGCCAACCTAGAATTAAATTGTCCACTCTTGTTTCAGCTTGCAACACTCACATTCAATCAGCTTCCATCCCTTGCTGCATTAGTGACCATGTTACGGGGTGCTGACCCCTGCAGTGCTGTGTCCCTACTCTCAATTACCGTGATCACTTTAGTAACACTTAACGTAGGACGGAGCAAAAATACGGGTATAGTGCTTGCAAGGTGCTGGTTTTGCCAGCTTCCACAGTTATTGTAGCGTGGCCACTCTTCGTTCTTTGGCGTTGCACGCAATTTACTTTTGCCACAGTAAACTTTCTTTCTCGGGCTACAGAAACACTCATGTCAGCAACCGATATCTGAAAGAGCTGAAGCTGAAAGAATCGTATTTTATTTGGATGAGCCGACCTCCGTGGTGGAATAGTTAGCACAGCGCGATATGACGCCAGGGGTCTCCGGGTTCTAATCTCGGCCTGAGCATGGATGTTCTTTGTCCCTTTATCAATTTCATCATGTCGTCACACATCCTCATCTTCGCGATTAGCCAAATGTGGCATAAAAGCGATGTAAAATAAACCAAATCAATCAATATTTTATTTTATTTGTTGATGATAAAATGAAGTTTAAAATAGTCACAATTGGTTCATCTTTCTTTACACGCTTTTCTTGCGGTGGCAGAGGAAGAGGATATTCAATTACAAAGTGCCTCTCTGTGATGTAACTCTCATAATTGTATTTAACGTATTAACATGAACCTATCGTAAAATATTACTCATCTGGTGCCTCAAAAGCTGCTCTAGCATCTGAATTAGCGTATGATCTTGTCTGCCTAGGTTGGAATTTGAGAAACTTTTATAATAAAGTTCATTTATGCACTGACACAGGAGCACCCCCTCCCCCCGTGCCCCCACCACCACTAACACCTTTCTCCGACAACTTCATAAAAATAAGTAATTTTAAGTTCACGTTTTGCTCAGGTAAGCTAATTGAGATTGGACTTAGCTTTAAGTGGGATCTGGACCACTGTGCAATATGCCTCCACCGGGAATTGAATCCGGAAATCCTTTACTACTAGTGTTGCCCACGGGACGAGACGGGACAGGCTTTTAAAAATTCGAGACGAGACGAGATTGATCGTGTGTCCCGAGACAAACAAATATTTTCGAGACGAGACAGCATTTCACTTCATTTCCACGAGACGAGACAGGCCAAAGTCTCGTCTCGTGGGCAACACTATTTACTACAATACGAGAGTGTTAACCACCACACTATCGGGAAGAGTAAATTCATCGGCATAAAACCCGATGATCGAACAACTGAGCTTTCGAATTATATTTCATTATCCAATCATTTTGCCCTGTCCATCACCTATGGAATACATACAGTGCTTGTTTTTTTAACTGGCAGAAAGAAACAAATATTAAGTGGTTCAATAATTCTTGCATTTCTGTTTTTTTTTTATAAGTGTCATAGTTTTCGCGAGAGATCTTTTTCAATTAAACTATTATAGTCCTACGGCTGTTTCTCTTAGCTTTCAATTCAGGTAATTGCGAAACATAGGATAAACACCCGCCTTCTAAACCAAAACTGTCATTTTCCGTTGCATTGCAGCCAAAGAATTAATGTCTTCGTTTTGAATAGGAGAAAAGGAACAACAGCAAAAAGATTGTGTGTTTTTCTCAGCACGTGCGACATTATAGATATTACTTTGAAAGCGCGTCCAACCGTGTTTCTCTCCTTATAGCGCAATGCAGAACAAGAAGTGTAATAGCTCAGTCGAGTCGACAGTAATGACTGTTTTTTACGCGGTGGGTAATTACATCCGCAGCAAATTGAAGTAAGGTGCTTGTCTTGCTTGATAAAATACCCATTTCTTGCTTTCCAATTTTCTTTAATTGCTGTTATTATTGTTTTGGATTTTCGCCTTTGGGCAACGTTCACTTAACGTTGTCAACTAGCAACGGAAATGCAGAGGCCGAAGCAGTCTTTTCAGTTCCTTCGTCAGACTCGAGATCTGGAAAATCGCCAATTCTTCACTGTATACATGATGCGCTGATTTACTATTTGGCATAACACTAACGTGTCGGTCTTGACGTTGGTTGAAACCAGACATGTGTCGAAATTGAAGCAGAAGGAAGGAAAAGCCCAAGGGGTTGGTACTTGGTAGAAATCAAGTTGTTTCACAGCGCTTGTTTTTGGAACTTTTGGAGTAGCTTCTAAAAAATATGAGTACTCAAAGGATGTTGTCACTCATGAGTAACATACCAGAATGTTAAAACAGTACGTAAATGTTCATTCTAAGACGTACTGTAGAATTTGATTAACGTTAACGCTATTTGTGTGGCACACTATTATGTAACATAAATGAACTTTTCGATCAAGTTTCACATTAATGTTGTGTAATTCGGAGGTTTTTGTGCAAATATTCTCTTTGTATGTTCATTGTATTGGTTAACAGAATACACATTTCTTTTATAATGTTCTATTAAACATATCTTTATGACTATATACCACGTTTGTCCAAGGTTTTCGCCCGACCCTGTGGCCGAGTGGTTAGCACATCGCGCTGCGACGCCAAGGGTCCCGGGTTCGAATCCCGGTCGGGCTTGGTTGTTTGTGAATGTCCATTCATCAATTTCATCATTTCATCACTCATCCCCATCTTCGCAAATTAACCAAGAGGCACAAAACGCGAAGTAAAATAAACTAAATCAAATCAAAATCCAAGGTTTTCAATTTGTTTCCTCGTTGGTATTTGAATAAAAATGCATCTCTTGTTCGCGGAAATATCCACTTTGATTTAACAGTGTAAAGTAACTTTTTTATGAGATGATGTTATAATTATGCTCTTAGTGGAGCTGTTCTGCTTTATTTTTCTTACTTTTTTTCCATCAACCCTCTTCAGTAAGTTCAACTGAAAAGCAAAGATAAAAAAAGGGAAGTAAAGAAGATAATTTCATTTTTATTGGGTCGTTTTTCTTACATTTATGTGCAATGCTTTGGTTTAGGCTATGCATTCCTAGTGACAATATAAATCTATATGTGCGAGGGAGGGGAATAAATTTTAAAAATACTTCGATTATAAGCACGAAAGCGCTTAATGCCCCTTTCAGTAACAATAAAACACCATGCAAGTTTCCAATGATGCTATCTCATTTCTTTCTGAACAAAATCAGACCGAGTTCCTTAAAAAATAGGTGCGGTGGAGGGTGATCCGGGGGGAAAGGAAGAGGAGGGGGAGCGATTGGAATTTTATAGTGGATTATGAGGAAAAAAGGGACATCAAATTTGCACACATTCGACCGAGCGGTTAATAGGTTGATGCTATACTGAGGAGCTATCGGAGAATGAGATGGCGACAAGCGAGATGTGATCCTTGACATCTCACCATTTCCCGATCCCAGACTACTAGCCGTTCGTTGAGCATAACGTGCAGGTGTGCGTCATTTGTTTCATAACGATTGGAAAAGGTTACGCTCCGTAGCGAACTCTTATTTCTTGGCTTTGATCTATATGGTCGTTTAGTTTGATGGTTTTAGCTCCTTCGAAATGGACTCATGCGGTAGTGTCGTGGGAAGCTTATTCGTTCAGGGATATTTCTTTCTCTATTCCCCCACTCCCACCCTTCACATCGGCTCTTTTTTTCTTCTTCCGAGGAACGGTCTCGAGATATCGCAATGCTTCCCTGTAAGCAAAGGAGCGTGAAGTAGAAAGGCTTTTTATACTTTTCCCTTCGGTGCTTGACCGTTGGAAAAAACTGATCCATATATTACTCACTGTTTCCCCGTGTCCTTTTCCTGGGCTGTAGGGAGACATTTGTGGAGATGGTGTTCAACTACGCGTAAAATCTGTTCTTTTAGTATGCACGTTGGTTTTTGACTGTTGTGCCACCTTCTCCGTGGTATTCATGATAAGTTGAAAATAAAGTAGGTATTTGCAAAAGTGAAGAGGCGATTCAAAAGTCAGCGACACGTGATTGTAGCTTCCTGTATCTCTATTGTTGTACACTTTGCAATTTCTTTGTGACTCTTTTGCCTGGCCATCGTTATGGCCCGAGAAAAGGTGTTCATTGATTCATGATAAATACATCAAGCGCCGATGCTCCAACATAATACGGACGAGTCAGTTTGTTGGTGGGCAAAAATGTGCTCAGATATGAGTACATTTTGTCATACTAAGCCCGAAAGGAAGAACTCCACCCATCTTGACGGTTACAACAAGTTTAAAGATGCGATACAATGAGCAAACGCCGCAGGCGATTCACTATGTGTTCGGTTACCAGAATTTCGTTAAAGCTTGCTTGCTAGGTTCCAAACTTGAAGGCGCATTACGAGGGAGAAATATTTGCATTTTGGTGCTCCATCGCCTTGTAAGTGGACTCTATAATTCGAACTCTTACTAGGTAATTCGAACCATCTTCAATGATGTTTTTGTTCATTGGAATTTGGATAATTCGATCTTTTCTCGTGTTCCCTTGGAGTTCAAATAAAAACTAATCCATTGTACTTTGAAATCTGAGAAGTGGCAATGGTTTTCTTGTTGGTTCACTAGTAACTATCGTTATGACGTGTGCGGTATAAATATTGAAAATCCTTGCAATGTGTTAATATGGAGTTTATAACAATCTGATATACACTACATTAGTCTTTTACTTTCCCTAACTGTTTCTACTGTGAATACTCTCCATACTCAAATCGTAGATTTTACTCGTTTCCCAGATAACGTGATGCAGTTTTGATCAGACTATCAGTTTTCTTCACTGCATCATTCATAATATAACCTTTGTCAGAAAAGTTTCAGGACTGATGTGAAAAATAATATATTCAACTCACCTGTCAAAGTAGCTTCCTCCGCTATATAGAGGGTGATTCAGGATTCCTATTACACACGTCTAGGGGTTGTAGAGGGGACTTAGTAGATCAAGTTTTGATAAGAACCCATGTCCGGAAGCGTACCGTTTTGGTACTACACAGATGACAAGATCACATAATTTCACATTTCCAGCATCATCTAATCGGGCAAAAATGGTATGTGATGGAGTGACACGGTGCGAAAAACGCGCTCTATACAGACGTTGCACAGCTCTACCATTACGTCCAGCTTCGCCGTAAATTAACAACATGTCGGTGTTCTCGGCAAACGTGTATTCAACCATACTGTACTGTCTTCCGCAATTACTGAATGGCAACTGACGTGAAGGTCGAAGCACACCGGATTGTAAACAGAGGACGTTGGAAGCAGCACACATGGCATCAGGTGACTGAAGACGTCGCCCTCCGTCAATGTGGGTTGCCTACCGTGAAGCGGAGATGTGAAATTATGTGATCTTGTCATCTGTGTAGTACCAAAACGGTATGTTTCCGGACATGGGTTCCTTATCAAAACTTGATCTACTAAGTCCCCTCTATAATCCCTAGAAGTGTGTAATAGGAATTCTGAATCACCCTGTATACATAGCTTCCAGCGTTTCTGGAGGCCGAGTCAGAAAATGAGAGAATGCTTCTTCTGGGATGCTTCTCAGCACATCTGTAACAGCATTTTGGACTGCTGGAATATCTTGATGTCACTTCTCTTTCAGCGGTATTTTCACACAGAAAAACAGATCGGGCGAATATAGAAGACATGGAAGAGCAGGGATAAGATGCTTAGCCAGATATTCTTGTACCGATACAGGATTATGAGGCCTTGCATTATCATGCAAGAGGAATCATTGCGCAGATGCCCACAAGTCATATTTGCATGATGACACACATCCCTATTCAATTTCAATACATCTGATATGCTGGCAGTAACACGACGGTCTTCTCTCGAAATAAGTTCCTTTCACGTTCCACATTTTCAGCCGTATGTGCTGTTGAAGGTCGACCTGAAACTTGCCCTCCCGAAGCCTCGTGTGACATTCAAACACACGGCTCCTTGATAATGCCTGGTCATCATAGGCTTGCTGTACCACGTTCCATGTCTCCGTAGGTGTTCTTCTGTAGCTTAACTCTCTGCTCCAAACCCGCGTCCATCACGTCACTTGTGCAACTACAACTACCGGTATGTGAGCCAATACGACGAACAGTGTTTTTCTAAACGCAGCCCCGCCACTTTCAAGAACATGTATATTTACAGCACATATCAGGTGACTAAATAACACCCTATTCGCGTGTTTCAGTATCACAGTGGGAATTTTTAAAAAATCAATTCTGAAACTTCTCTGACAAAGGTTGTCATACAACGTCATCTAGGTTAGGCATGTCAAACTCGAAACCAGCGTGCCACATTCGGACCACACCTACCCTTATTGCGCCTTCTTTTGTTTCTTCATATTATATATACATATGCATACATCTAGGAAAGGTTTACTTACAATATCACATTTCATTATTTCTGATTGAGACGCAAGCTCAGACTCATATTTAGTTCACAAGTTTGTCATATATTTA
Organism: Lepisma saccharinum; assembly: GCF_977018435.1. Taxonomy (NCBI): domain Eukaryota; kingdom Metazoa; phylum Arthropoda; class Insecta; order Zygentoma; family Lepismatidae; genus Lepisma; species Lepisma saccharinum. Next base: position 68,091,610 of record NC_139230.1, read on the forward strand.
TTTATGAGCTTATTCTTATACTGGTATAATTAAATAAATTTACAAATTTCATGTTAGCCCGACTTTGAATATGCATTGGGTCTTCTATTTAGTATTTGTATCTTTCTTGTTTCACGTCGCTACTTTTGACTAATCGCCACGATGAGGATGAGTTTGATTGATTAAGTTGGTGTTTTAAGTCCACTTTATGCACAGATAGGCTAATAGTGACTGGACCTACAGATTAGAGTGGAATCCAAACCACTATGTGCCTCCACCGGGTATCGAACCCGGGACCCCTTGATTACAAGGCGACGACGCTACTACTACACCATCGGGGAGGCCCGAGGATGAATGCGATTAGACCTGTATGAAATTGATGAAGGAACACTGTCAAAGGAACACCCGTTCCCATGTGCCAGAACACAACGCGCTCTTTCACTTTGGGTCTCCTAAGGAGTGCTAATCCTATCTTGAAATGACGCATGTGTGTGTGTGTGTGTAGGAGGGGTGGAGATTTTTTTCTACATTCAGAACATTACACTTAAAGCAGATCGTTAAGTGGCTTCATGCATATTCTATATTTTTAATTATTATAATTAATGTGTTAAGGTTCGCACTACTTACTTTAAATTATATTACAAATCAAATTCAGAATTAATTTAATTCATCATTGTCATTTTAGAAAACGGCCCTGTATGCAACACGTTGTAAGTTGCTATTACTACTGTCATTATTAACACGTGTGTCGATTGTGAGAACTTCAGCATCTTGTCTTAAAGTTAATAACCCTTCCTGAGTATTATGTTTAACATTCCTGGTATATGTTCATTGAAAAGGTAGAAATGATTATATTTCGCGAATAATTTCTGTTTTGCTTCTCACAGAAAAAGTCGCGTTTCCTCTATACTCACTTTCTCTCCATGCAACTATGCCTTCCACGTATGGCTTTGCAATTAACCAAATGACACATTTGGAGCTTTAGCTTTCTTAATTTTATCTTATATTTGTGACAGAAATAACCACTTGTTTATCAGTTGTTTACCTTAGGCACATTGTTGTCTTCATAATGTTTACTATTGAACCTGCTATTAGTGGAAATGGATTTAATAACGGTTAGCTATTAAGCATGCAACATGCGATCACGTAGGATATGCTCCGACATTGATTGTTACGATACACTTTACGGATTAAGTTCTATTTGGAAATGAGGGAGATTGTGTTAAAGGGTGAAGGTCAAATAACGATAGTTATGAGTCTTGCACAGAGAATTCTTAATTCGGTGAAGATTGATTGAATTGCTTTATTTTACCTCGTTCGCTTGTGCCACTTTTGGCTAATTTGCAAAGATGAGATGAGTGATGATATGATGAAATTGATGAATGGACACTCACAAACATCCATGCCCAGGCCAGGATTCGATGTGCTAACCACTCTGCCACGGGGGCCGGCTATTCGGTGAAGACAATGAACTCCCAAGATAAACAGTAACAGAGGAAGCTATTATCATTCAATAATTGGATGCATTGACAGTAGAATTATGAGATGTGCAACGTCAGTGATATGTGTATGTAACTATTCCGCGTGGTCGCATAACTTCCATTCTCTTTTGTGGTACTGATCGTAGTGTATCTCTGCCAATATGATAACCACTGCGACGAGGTTATATCATTGAAACAAAAATAGACATGCCTTTACTAGAGACAAGCCGGGTCCCATAGTGGTTCGGACCCCACTTTAAACTGTATTTCCAGTCCCGATTAGCCTTTCTGTGCATAAAGTTAACTTCATATCAAATCGGGTTCCTTCTCCATGTGGTGACCCTTGCTTTTGTAACTCAGAGGCTATTGACTCCAAGTAGGTCCTCACCCACAATCTTACGAACTTCAAAGGAAATTGATGGAGGCGAAAGTATTACTACATCCAAACCAAATCTATCACCTCCAAACAAGACTTTTCATATTCATTCTACCCTCACCACTACCCAACAACTCGTTTACTACTGATGAACCGGTTACAACCTGACTAGCAGGAAGTGCACCAACTGAAGTTGCCAATTTGGTCATGTCTCCCCCAGTTCAGTACTCTGCAATTATGCAAGCTTGACTGAAATTGGACCATACATTTTCTTTTATGAGCTGTGTAATGGGATCAAGCTGCTGTTGGTTTACGAATTAGTGGGTGCGATATAAGCTATACATTTGTCACATAAAGCTGTAACTATTACAATGTTGCCTTGTATTCAAGGGGTTCCGGGTTCGATACCCGGTGGAGGCACATGGCACAGTGGTTCGGATCCCACTTTAAACTGTAGGTCCAGTCCCGATTAGCCTTACTGTGCATAAAGTGGACTTAAAACAACAATTCAACAATAGTTACTTGTAACTATTACAAATAATCTTCATTTCAATATAACCTTTTCTATACGACGGATAAAACTAAAAACAGTAGTTCAGATTCTTGCAGTGGAGTGTAACGAAAAAAAAAGATACTCAAATTTTGAATTCTCTTCCGCGTTGTACGCTTTGGAAACTGGATTATTGCAGGCAAATGAGGACTCGCAACGTGTATTGTCAGTGAGTGCACTATGTGGTTTGTGTTTTCTGTCCTGTCTATCAAGGACGTATTTAGGGGGGATTCCAGGGGGTCCGACCCCCAGAAGACTTACTGAGCACTAAAATTAATTAATGAAAATAATTAAATAATAAAAAAGTAAAAAAAAAAAGTAAAGTGCTCCCCTGTTCTTTGCACCACGCCATGAAGGTGTATAGGGGGTGTGGGGTTAGGGTCCCACACTTTCTTGATCTCGGCCGAGCTGGGGGTGATGTGTCAACACCACGCCCCTGGCCGCATTTACCCCCCAGAGTTTCCTCCAGGTACCCACTTTATACGACGCTGGGTGAGCGCCGGAGCCGCTTGAAAAGATTGAAAAAGTCCCGTTCTCCCTCGAACCCGGCTCTCTCGCATGGTAGTCAGATGCCCTAACGACTGAGTTAACGCGGCATCAATGAAATAATAAAGAAACTAAAATTAAATAATGAAAATATACTTGCTTAATCGAGGGTTATTTATTACCGCCGAACTAATTGGAAGGCAAGGATTATATTGGGATCATACGACTTTGAATGACATGACAGTACCAAAGAAGATTTTTGCAAGATTTATTACTACTTATAATAATATGCACAAAATATTACCAGGAACTTTACTTTCCGTCAACTAATCTAACGTCTTATTTTATATTCAATAAATATTCAATATCTATTTGACATTAATTTCCTTGTCAGGGCAGTTTTTTTTTTAAAAAAAAATTGTCGACCTTAGCAATACGTAAGCTAAATAATGAATACATGCTGTTATATCACTATCCTTATACCGTCGTTTTACCTATTCATGTCATAAAATATAATATTAAGTAATTTGAATATTTCAATTAATACTGTTATTAAATATAATTATTTTTAATTAATTTAATATAATTATTTTAATTTAAACTATTATTATTTTGAGACACTTGGTTCGGACCCCCCACTGAAATATATTTCTAGATACATGCCTGCTGTCTATATGTGTTTGACACATCCAACTCATCTAATCGGCTCATCATCCTTATCGTTGCGAATAGTCAAAAGTGACGGGATAGCTATGTCAAATAAACCAAATACAAACAGGTCGTAGTTGAAATATGTTTTGGATCTATTTTTCTTCACTTTTTCGTTTGGAATGTATGGGTATTCCAATTTTACCAAACAATCGAAAAAGTGATAATATTACTGTTGATGTGACAGTCGCATTATATTTCTAAAATCTAAAACAAAAGAAGACACATTACATACATACACACACACCCATACATATATATGTATATATATATTTGCATGCATGTAAGGAGGCGTGGATAAGTGACTTTGTGTGTTTAATAGCATGTAAATATAAATAATCTATGTATCTTCGTTTCGTACAATAGAATCGTGACCATGCATACGACGGGAATCATAACGAAAGCTCTTTATCTGATTCGGATATTCATATTTCCTTGCACGCTAATATTTGAAAAGTACTGTGTCAGTGTTGCTCGTTGGCATCCAAATGTGCTCATGTATCAACTTCAAGCACTCTGTCTTGAATACACTAGTCTCTTCACTGTGAACACCACTTCAATTTGCACACTGTTGATATTTACGTTTATGCTACTTCTATTTTTGTGCAAACTATTTGAGCATTGATAGTGAAATAGAAGCACAAAGAAGGTTTACAATTAGATCTTTTTTCACTCTCTTTTACGTTTTTATTTTTAAGTTTTATTTGAGTAGTTCATGGTTTCCCCGTTAATACAGACTGATTATTTTCTTTCTGTTTTTGTTTGTCTTACTCAGTCATGAAAGATTGACTTTGTTTATAAGTCCACTTTATGCACAGAAAGGCCAATCGAGAAGAGACGTACAGTCTAAATTTGGATCAGAGCCACTATGTGCCTCCATCGGTATCCAACCCGGGACCTCTTGATTGCACGGCGACCCCGTTACAACTACGCCATCGAGGAGACCACATCACTCAGCGATGAAGGTGAATGATGATTAGGTTAAAGTAAAGAAGAGAAAGAAGTCGCCTAGGTGGCAGAGCGCATTATTGATATCCTCGTGATCTCACAACCGAAGATTCCGCGTTAAAGTCCTGACTTGGACATGAGTGGTCTTTTTTTGGTGAATGCCCCTCGATCAGTTTCATCTAATCATCATTCATCCTCATCGCTACGGTCAACCAGAAATGGCCGAAAAACGACGTAAAATAAGAAAAATCGTACAAAATGGAGCGACTAACATAAGGGATCAACTCGGGCCCAGAACCTTCTGCAGCGAGGTTATGATTGGAGTCCTCAGATCGTTCGGTCATCGCTAGATGCACACCAAATGCTTCAACAGTATTTTATTCTATACACACACATACTCTAATACTGTAACCCAACATATTTCCCTTGTTATTTTATTGGGGACAAACAGCAACGTGAAGAGTCGATACTAATGGAGATTCATTCTTGATTTATATGCAATGTCCAAAATTGGGGAAGCATTAATTTGTGTTCATTATATATTAATGATTTTGATCTTTTATTCTTAGAGTTTGCTGGGCTTTAAATATTCTCATTTCCTTTACGAGGAAGCGAACCTGCGACCCCTTGATCGCAATTGCAATTGTAAGCACAAAACTGAACAGCGTATTAATTCAGAGAAGTAGCGTAGTAAAGGAAATTTGATTTTGTTGTCAATAAAAAAATTTCCCGTCTGCAGTGTTGAAATTAAACGATAAGCTTAAACATGAACCTAATCGATGACCTCAAAGATATCTCTTTGGGTCGTTATAAATATTTAAAATGGATTGACGTTATTACTTTCCCTCCATTCTAACTTTGATATCACAATTGATGACATGTGCAAATAAGGCATACACTCGCGCCCATCAAGAACATGTTTTCATAGTTTTTTGTGCTGTTATTGCTCATCAGTTATGTATGTTAATTTGTTGAATCGTAAACACGTACGAGCTCTATCGTGGAGTTTTCTAATACAGGGTCCGGCAAAATGATTTGATGGTTTTATGTTTGCTAGTACTTGGGAAAGAGAGTAGATGGCGTTGTCAGGGTAGTGACCTTGTATGCTGCTATACTTTTGCCATATCAATTACCAGGTCCAGTGAAACGTTATGCATAGGGCATTTGCCGTGGAGACATATATATATCGTATATAAACGAATCTCTAGTGAATCCTCAGGCAAGGTTTCATGAACGACCTATAACCTAAGTATATATGAAGCGTTAAATTCTGTTTCCACTAATATCAAATGAGTTAAAGTTTTTTTTAAAAAGTCCACTTTATGCACCGTTAGGCTAACCAGAACTGGACCTCAGTTTAAAGTGGAATCCGAACTACTATGTGCCTCCACCGTATATCGAACCCGGGACTCGTTTATTACAATACGACGACGTTACCACTACGCCGTGAAGCCCTAAATTTTATTCGTAATTTTATTCTTAATTGTTGTACAGTCAACGGCAAAGATAATAGTAGGCAAATTGTCCATCACTATTTTCATTATTCTTTGTTCCACATCCTGTGTTGTTTTAAGGAATGCATTTCTGCTGATACAAAGCATATGTTGTCCTCTGCCTATTGACGTTTTTACTTCAATTCATGATCATCACATTGTGGAAACGGACTGAATGAAAATGGTGATGGACAATTTGCTTACTATTTCATTTGCCGTTGGGTGTACCAGTAATTGATTTGTGAGCACTAATCTCTGTCCCGGATATCTCTGGAGCAAGGCCGCGAATAGCGGCAGAGAATTGGGGGGATCGAGTGGGCAGAGCAAAGCAGTACACGCTACTGCGAAGGCTGGTAGCCGCAGTCGCTTTTCCTTCCTCCACGCAATCCCATTCCCTCTGAAGTGTTCATCTGTCAAGCCTTCTTGCGTCACTACTTGCACAGAGACTTGTTTTCGTTCGCTTGCTCCAGAGACAGGGTATAAGTGAACATTTGTGTAGAAGATTTGCTAGGTGAAATGGTAAAATTAGAAGAAATACTACCACGTATACAAAATGTTTGTAAGGGGGTTTGTGAAGCCGCCTTGGTGGGCGAGCAGGTTGATTGGTAGACTCAATATATCGTCATCGAAAGTTCTGGGTTCGACTCCTGGTTTCGGGGACTGATGGGAGAGTGTCGTTCATCAATATTTTCTCCTCATCGTTCATCTTCATCGTCACGATTATCCTAAAGTGGAATAAAAGTTGTGTGTAATAAGAAAACTGCAAATACCTCACTTAAGATAAGTTATAACTAAAGGCCTGGCTTGAGCAAATTAGCAGACTCCTCGAACCTCGTGTATCCCTCATCTTACGTTCTTGTAATTAGCCATAAGTTCCATACTCGAAAATGGCTAAGCATGGTAGACAAGATTTTCGATTGTGATACTGTGACAAGTACCGTGATTCGAGCACACAATCTCTGTTGGAACACTTTCGTGCTGCTGTGTACAGAGTAAAGGAAGTTGGGGTTGTTAATCTGGTAATTTTTTTCTTGGCGCATACCAGCTGACAATTCTGCCTGATTGCTCTTTTCTTCCCCGTCTCTTTCTTTCACATGCTTGCGTCATCTGGAGTTTTTCTTTGCGGCGAAGGCATCTCATTCACCAGGCGAAGTTCAACAATTCTCCGATGCAGGCGCACGAAGCTTCACAAAACATGTATACTGGTATATATAATCTCGCTTCCCCGAGTCAGGTGCGAGCAATAAATTACTTCATTCGCACCGGTAATGAGGGAAGCTCAATGCCATCACGGCCAAGTGCCAAATATAGCGCGTTGAGTTATCGTGTTCACCATTTTGCATGGAAAAGCCCAACAAGAATACAGAAAGAAACCCACATATTAACGGACTTTAGTTATAATATAGGTGATCCGTAGAGAATGTTTGTCAACGTGCCAAGTTTGTTGGGCACGGGTGTTTCTACAGCTGCGTGTTGAAGTGAATGACTCTCTAGAAAGAAGTGGTTCGACCAGAATGACAACGTGCTTGCTTGCAGAGAGCAAAACTCAATTCACCACTAACGCTTCCAGGTTTGGAAGCGGCCCTGCTTCGGATTGTCGTCCTGGCAAAAGAGGGTGGTGTATTTAAATTTTAGGGCACTACCAGCTTAGCTGATGGGTGCTTACTGAGGAAGCGGTTATGTCGATTATATATCTGGATACTTGCAGCACACATCTGATCTGAACACAATCGAAGTTAAGTTTGTTGAATTTTTTTTGTTGTTACGGTATGAGTTAATAATGACCAATTGCGTGAACTATAGGAACTGGTACAACCTACATCCACATAGAATGTTCCAAATTTATGTACTTCTCTTCCGTGCAAATTATTATGATGCATATCTGGATTTCGTATCAGTGAGAAGCGTCAACTTCTTTCCAAAGCGTCTCGACTAACAGGTTTTAGGGAGAATTCACGCCGAAGCGACAGGCCACAGGCGACACGTACCTCCACCGGGTATCAAACCCGGGACCCGTTGATGAACAGGCAATGACGTTGCCACTACACAACAGGGGCACCCATTTTCAAACTGTAGTAGTACATTTTAAAGAAAGAACTAAGAATGGACATTAATTTAAAAATTTTTGTAATTCTGAACGGAGTTAGTCTACACTATACGCCGTACGCTTTTAGAAGGAACATGAGTTCAGCCAATACGCTGCCAGCGCTCTTGCGCTGTTGTCAAACCAACTGCTAGCGGCAAGGGAACACAGAGAATTCGTTGTATCTAAGATTCAACTTTTTATATATATAATACACGTGATATTTGAGTACAATGAAATATAGTGAAGAATTCTACACAGGATTATATCATATCACTGCAGCATATAAGAGAAACTCGTACCTGAAAGAAGTTTGAAGGAATTTATTATAGAGGAACTGCAAGGTCATCATTATCATCGCTCGTTTCTGTTTTCTGGCATGTTTCCCAGGAGATTTGAATAGGGGGGTCACCGATTTCAGATACTTTACCCTGTTTTATATTACGCAACACAGTAAAAACAAATACACCACACGCATTAGCCGTAAGTTCTCGACTCTGAGAAAACACTGTTTCAGCACGCACTTCTTCCGACGCCAATTCATTGAAGTAAGAATATACTTTAAAAGTAATATTTTACCCTCGGTGCCTGTACTACTGGTACTAGGTTTCGAGAGCAACGTTATTAATTTGATTTGATTTGTTTTACTTTGCTTTTCTGTCACTTTTGGCTAATTGCGAAGATGGGAATGAGTGATGATATAATTAAATTGATGAATGGACATTCATAAACATCCATGTCCAGACCGGGATTCGAACCCGGGACCCCTCGCGTCGTATCGCGATATGCTAACCACTACACCATAGGGGCCGGCGCGACATTATTTAATAACACTCACGGAACACAAACTATTGCACAACTATCGAACATAATGGCTGTATTACACAGCGCGCTACGACGCCAGCGTTCTCGGGTTCGAATCCCGGCCCGGGCATAGATGTTTCTAAGTTTCCCTTCATCAATTTCATCATATCACGACCCATCCTCATCTTCGCGATTGGCCAAAAGTGGCAGAAAAACGAAGTAAAATAAATCGAATCAATCAATCAATAAGGGCTGTATTGAATCCTCTCACAACTGTTCTTTGTGGCGTATGAGTATAATTATCTTACACCGCCCTTGTTAGGAAAACGCCGAACTCAAACTGACTTAACTGACTCGCAACGTTCGTGAACGACCACAACAATGAAGGGTTATTGTGTATATTCAGCCGAATTTGACACCCATAGTAGCTTTACCAAGACACAACTCAGCGGGGTCAACACGGTGGCAAGGAAAAAAAAACAGACGGAACACGGATGGAAAACGAAAGGGTCATTTTGTGTGTGTGTAGAAACGTGTTGTTTCCCGTGTTTCTTCGAGAAGCGATAACTCCGGCTGTAGGCGACGGAAATTCATGGGACTTGGACGGTCATGTTCAAAATGTCGTCTCCCATCTTATGATTAACCTTAAAGTGGCGAGTTTTATGCAAACTTCTTGCGCGCAAGAAAAAATACAGATACCGGCGTTTAACTTGCGCGCAGCAGTCTCCTAACTGTACAACGTTGCACTCCTGCCATTGGCTCGTCGCCAAGGTCACGCTCACAGTAGCTCCGCCCGATATCGCTTCTAAAAACGTGCGTCGTATAGAAAAGTTCTTAAGTTGACTCGATATTGAAGAAGAAGCATGAAGCCATCCCCTCCGTGGTAGAGTGATCAGAGTAACTCGCTACGAAGCCAGAGGTCCGAGGTTCGAACCCTGGATGAGGCATGGATGTATAAATGTGTTTGTTCCATCATCAGTTTCATCAGTTTTCATTCATCCTCATTGCCGCGATGAACTTAAGGAGTAGAACAACAACATGAAGTAACCGAAATAGAAAGAAGGAAAGACAAATCTTACTCATACCTTTTTTTTGGCCTAGATTTATTTAAAAGGCATTTCAATTTCTATGCACAAAGTCCTATGAAAGATTAAAATTTCCCAGTTAAATATCCCAAGCAAGCAAATATTCGAACTGCATGTATTTGTAATAGTAAAACGGTTTCCAAGTTTTATCTGTTTTAGTATTTTTTTTTTTATTTCTTGACTTTACCTTGTATATTTACAAGATAGAACGATTCTATTGTAAGTTGATGGAATAGTTAACAACCCATAAGGGATTGTGACTGTACAATTACAACATATCTTTATTTGCAAATTATTTACATTTTCCATTGTGTGCAGTTAATAAGAGGTTCCTTTCAAATCGTGCGAGTTGTATCAGTTTTTGTGATATTTTTCGTAGATAAATTTCTTAGTATTTATTGTGTTTAATTATCATTCAGCGTTCTCCACATCTTGTTGACAAAGAGTTGTTTTGTCTTAATATAAAGATAGTAGTATAGGCATGAACAATCCCTGAAGAGCAAACAAACATCTAGATAATGGCGCTTCATTGGAGGAAGGGATGGACCCGATTGTTAAGTTTGCGTTTGTTCCTATCGTTATCTATTCTATCGACTCTTACACTCATTCATTCCTCGATAGAAAAGTGTTGCAATTCAAGCAACGTTCTTCTGCGGCCGAAATCAACTTTGCATGCATATGTTTTGTGTTTTTTCATGTCAGTTTTCTTATCACATGGTTGAATTTCCTTTTTCGTAGTAGACAGTATTTGATCACCATGATAAAGATGGAATGTTTTTCTCCATTTTACAAACATAAATCTGAGAATTGCGTTTTACTGTATCCTTTCAGAACCTCGTTTTGAAAATGGTGCGTATGTACGCTCTCTAACGGTATTGGAAAACCAATAAACGTTGGGCCTGTACTTTTTTTGCGGTGATGTTATGGATCATTTATTTGAACTGATCAAAGCAAACTTTAATTTGCTCAAATTAGATACAGCCAAATTGTTGCTTTCACCTAAATTGTTTCTTTCTGGACACGGCGGTGTTATTGTAAATTGCACTCGCAAATATGAGCGAGCATACATAAACACTTCATTTGGTAACCTTGTAAACAATTCAGATTCGAAACGTAATGGCAAGGCACGTCTGAATAAATCACATAAAACAGGACAGTTGATTTTCAACTCGTTTCGGTGACTGAACGAGGAAAAGGTGTGAGTGTGTATGACCATGTGTAATTGTGTGTGCTCTCTCCCACCTCTTCTCTCCCTCTCTCTCACTCACTCACTCTTTCTCCCCCTCTTTCCCTCTCCTCTCCCTTACCCCTCAATATCGTATAGGCAATACGTAATGAGGTTATAAAAGCCGCTTTCATGCAATGTTGCTTTGTTTGTGTTCCTCAATGTACGCAATCTATGAACAGGAAATTCTTTACAAGTATTTTGTGCACCTTAAAATGATCTACAATATAAAGAGTTGGATAAGATCACTAATAAAAGTCAGTTTTCAGCACAATGGTTAATGTGGACTAGAACCTGTGAGACCAAACCTGCACTCGATTGTGTGAACCTTTTGAGTCCATTTGTTGTTACTGTTTACCATGTGAGCATATGTGTATGGGGCTGACGGTGAGGGGCGTTATATACCTCTCTTCATGTACTTACATTTGCATTTTTGCAATATTTCAAGATCCCTTTTCTACATCTCTAAGGTAATTGTGTTGATGGGGATGAATAATGGAAGTTTGGTTAAGTCCCATTCATATTCAAGGTAGTTCATTAGAACCACAGAATTTTGCCCCATAGGTAATCTAACTTGCTACCTCTAGATTACAAGTTTATCGCCTAATCAGAGTGGATGATAAACTGATGAAATTGACAATAAAAATGACAAACATTGAATTTAGGCCTTAACCAGGGTTAGAACCTGTGACATCTGGCTACGTAGCACGTGACACTGATCACTCTGCCAACAGAGGTCAGCAGAGGAAAGTATGAAAGTGTGTTTGTATTATTGTGTTTGTAATACATATTAGGGATTTGAGCACAGGTTCAACTGCACTAAGCGCTATCCTACCAATGTCAGCCCTTTGATTGTAGAGACGGCATTTAATATTTGATATTTCAAAGGCAGAAAACTTGATTGTATTTTATGATTCGAAACCAGACTTCGATTTTTGGGCGCCAAAACTGAAAACATTGTCACCAAAATGCTATTTAGTAGCAGAACGTCAGATGCCAAAACTTAATGTATTCGGTGAACAGACGTTTCTACAAAATTAATACAATTTGGATTTACTTGAATCTTCCTTTATATTCCTTATTAAAACGTATGTGGTAAGTTGAAACCTTTTGGTTAGCATATTGCTTTGACAACTTACCGATATGTTACATTTCAATGCTTGACAGGGTAAGGAACGCAGACTGAAAGTACTGCGAGACCACAGGTCCTGGATTCGAATCGAGATAAGGAAATCTTTATGGCTGTTCTGCCGTAGATTGCATCAATCATGCTGGGGTATTATGAGGTGTGGTACCTAGAGGAGATTAAATCAATCATAATATCTTTCATGTATTGTATTTTTTTGTGTATTTTCGTAATTTTACATCGTTTTTATGGTTCTCTAGATTAATATAGACAAAGCGTATGAATGTTGAATGAACAAGTGCAAGGAATCATCAGTCCATTTTCCAGGTATCCAAATACTGAGATATAACTGGGTTACGATAAATACAGAATTTTTGTACTATACCACACGGTATTGTTCCGTCTCGGATTTCAATTCCATGTCTTTCTGTTATTTTGGGTAATCGCGACGATGAGGATAATTGGTGACTAGATGGAATTAATGAATGGACACTCACAAAGAATACCCATGCATAGGCCTGGACTCGAACCCCGTAACTTCGGTGATAAGTTCGAGAATCGACCGCTTAAGACGTTCAACCACCAAGCTTAATAACTGATGTAGAGTGTGTACTACTTATGTATCTTGTGAACATCGCCAACATTGTGAAGGCTTTCTTTTTATGGATGATATTAAAAAGGGTTTGAGCACAATGTTGGAACGGTAAGTGATTGTAACGTCCCTCCAAAATCGAAGATGGGTGACAACCACACAACCACTTGCATGTATCGTCAAGAACACAAGAAGACAATTTTGGCCCTCGTGTAACTTCTTAGAATAGTACCTCGGACAACTTAATTGAAATCGTAAAACATTAAATAAATCACCAGTCTTTGTTTATGGAAACGCCGATGTCGCTGTGATAATTGTCTTTCTTTTTCCGTAGCATGGCAAACCGTGTCTTCTTTCCCAAACAGTATTAGAATCGTGAGTCGTATTTTCACTGAAACACAGAGGTGCACCTGCATATTCAAAACTCGTTGCGATTTGTGGTGCTACCATTGGTATGGATTTTGAGCGTTTGATCATCATCTGAGGTGACGGTGTGTGACTAATCCGCTTTAGTCCCCAGCATTGGAAAACGCAGGACGTTGTGCGAGGTGAGCAATTTCCAGCAAACACGACCCCGATTCGAAATAGATATTGCTGGTTGTCTGTAGAAACTGGAAAAGAGAGAGAGGAAAGTTGAAAAAGAAGGAGAAAAAATAGAATTAATGCGTTATTACGTGAAACCGTTTGATTATTTTTGTTGTTTATACTTTTATGAACGCGTTCCTAACGCTTACATTCCCTTTGCTCTGGTCATACATGAAGATAGTTTATTAAGCTCTTTTGGAAATGGAATTTTTTTCATTTTTTTACTCTTAGGGAATCTGATGAGAATTGCATCTTTTAGAGCAATTAGTGTTGCCCACGGGACGAGACGGGACAGGCTTTTAAAAATTCGAGACGAGACGAGATTGATCATGTGTCCCTTTGACAAACGAATATTTTCGAGACGAGACAGCATTTCACAGCATTTCCACGAGACGAGACAGGCCAAAGTCTCGTCTCGTGGGCAACACTAAGACCAATTTACTTCTTTATGTTTGTAATGGTTATAAAGGGACCCCTAGTTCGGATCCAACTTTAAACTGTAGGCCCAATCTCGATTGCTCTATCAGAGCAGCAAGTGGACTTAAAACAAACTTTGAAATCCCAATATTGGTAATGAAAACATAAATAACTCAGAACGAGCTGTGTGAATTGTTAGAAGATTCATTTTCGGAACATGTGCAGGTCCAGATTTCTAATATCTGTATTTCTGGAAATGTATACTTCCCCACTTTATCGTTATCGATTGGTGTGTAAAATTCATGGACCTTCACTAATTCTTTCACTGCATATTATTGCTTTTATCATCATTAATTGTTTCCGTGCCGTGTTGAAATGTATTTACAATTTTTTACGATGAAGTTACCAATAATGTTAACTTACTAAAAACTTGCAATAACTCTTTTAACAATTGAAGAATAATTCAGCAGATTCCTGAAAGTCGTGGATCCCTCACACCAAAATTTTAAACAGAAAAGTTTCTTAATTTTTGAATATTGAAACCAACTCAATGTAATCAATGTAAAAGAAGTATCTGTGAACATGTATGTTATATAATCAACTGTTTATCTTCTAGATTATTGTTTAGTACCCAATACGAGATTGTGGGTCCTTTGAAAAATTACCTCAGGTTAACTTAACTAGAACATCTGTTACGTTTTATTAATAAACTAGGCCATTAGGAAAGAAGCCAAGGAATGAATGCTTTACAAATATCAAAATGCGAGTTATAAGTTGACTAGCCAAATTGCACATAGCAAGCGTCTACTGTGTTTAAAGGATTTTAAGTATAATACTTTATTGATTAAATCGTGATCTTTTATCGTAGATGGTCATTATTTGTAGAAAACAAAATTTTAAAATTTTAAATTATATTTTCTTCCAAACAGATAAAAGCAAACGCCCCCTTTTTTTAAAAAAAGAATCATACACACTCAAAGTAATTATAACAAGTAACAGAATTTTAAATGACATTTTTCTTGATATCTTTTATTTCTTCAAAGTTTTACTCCTTTTTGCCGGAGTATTAATTAGAGAATAAGGAGGATAATTTTTAGATTATCTACACAAAGAAATATCAACAATTGGGATAGAATCAGTTGTCCAACCCCACCTTCATAGTTTCTCTTGAACATTTGTTTTTCATTTGAATAGCTTTGCTAGTTTTGTATTGTAATGTTTCAATATTTTATTATTGTTATTTTAATGTTTTTATTTTATTTTTACTGCTATCCATTTACAATTTCAATTATGTAGCCTCACTGAATTGATTGTGGTGATTAGAAATAATTACAACAATGGCACGTAATTATACTCGAATGGATGTTCGTTGGCTCTATTATTATTATTGCCTTCAAATTAAGCCACCCCCCGCTGGAATCTTCACTTACAACCATTAATCTATCATAGTTGGAATTTCGAAAATACGTGTCTGGAGAAAAAAAAGATAGAAGCGGAGAATTTCTGCTGTTAATTTTCAGGTTGTTAACTTACTGAGCTCAAGTTATTTCAAAGAGAGAGAACTCTGTACTCACAGACATTTCCCCAAAATAATATCAAACATCAAACTAAACGGAAAGTGTATCGATAGCTTCCTTCTGAATTGTCTTTTTGTTCCCAGCGGTAAATACTTTAATTGACGCTTGCATTGTTGTAAGAACTGTCCCATGGTGTTAATGCTTTTTTCAATCAATAGCAGTAAAAATGAATGTGGCGAGGGGTCTATAAAAGTTAGCGTTTAGGACTATAACAGCACCACTTTCACGCATCCAGCAAAGTTTGACCAAGCGATCTGTGACTGAAGTTGCTTGGAGAATGCTCTATAGCATCGTAAATATTTTTATGGGTTGTTATTGGAATCACCTGTAGCGAACCCGTATGGTGAAGCACTTGCGGATGGATGGAAGATTTTGAGTGGGCTTTATTCTGGCTTCTGGCAGTTTTGAAGAGTAAATAAATTGATAAACGTTCCTATACAACCAATAACGACAATATAACGGGAAATTTTCGCAGCTACTTTCACTATACTTGCGTTTCTGGTAGAATATATATTTTCTCTCTTCTCAGTCTAATTCAGGAGTAGAATTTCATTGAAATTTGTGTATGTTTGCTTATACGAGGGGGCACTAAAAAGTTTTGCCTGTTGAGGTATAATTTGTTTAATAATGGAAAGATTGAAACAATGAACATACATATAGTTTGCCTGTAGTGCCTTCTACTCAAAGTTACCCTTACACATAGTTCCCATCACGTGCGATGCCTTTGAGGGAGCGTTTTACCAGGCGTTAAAAAAGTTTGGAAAAATTCCATAGAACACACTCTGCCCCACCATTCAGAGCTGTTTTCACCTCCTGTAGGTCCTCGAATCTCATGCCACGAAGCACAGAGTTAGCACAGACTTAAGTAGTTATGTTCAAAATGGGAGAAATCGAATGTGCGGACAAGTGAAGGACTGGCTGGCCATCAACTTCTTTGACCGATGACAACCGCCACAGGGCTGATGAGCTCATTCGAGCGGATAGACGCATCACCATCCAGAACATTTCTGATGCAGTGCACATGTCCTATGGGTCAGCACAGGCGATAATTAAAGAGTTTGTGATACATAAAGTGTTTTCTAAGTCTGTGCTTCGTGGCATGAGATTCGAGGACCTCCAGCTCTGAACCAGCTCTCTCTGGTTCTTGGTTGAAGCTGAAGAAAGTTGAAAGAAATACGTATCTTGTATTTTTTTAAATATTTAATTTGTTTGATTCACTTTTCTACCTCTATGTATTAATTACGATGACAAGAATCGAATCATGCCAAATTAATGAACCATCACAGAGAACAGCCATGTCTTATCCGGGATTCGATTCCAGAAGCCATAGCAATATTTCTTAAAGTTCAAGGTTACCTGTTCAAAATTAATCCAAAGTCATATATATAAGAAAATGTAGCCACATGTCTGTATTAATTGTAAAAGAAATCCACATGTCTGTATTCATTGTAAAACAAATCCACATGTCTGTATTCATTGTAAAACAAATTCATGTAAGTGGAACCGCGGTGGTCCAACCGGTAGAGCGTCTGACTGCCACACGGGAGATTCGATTCCCGGGATTGGAATATTCCAGACAATGGCCCTGCATAAACAGGCTCTGGAGATCACCCAGGCTCTAATCAATGGATATGACATACATGAAGGCAACCGTGGAGAGTTGAGTGGCTGTAGCGTGGTGCTAACCACATCACGTCCACGATGAGCTAGATCGAGGATGTGCCTTCTGCTCCTATGAGCCTTCATTGCACGGTGCAATGCACTGGAGACAGCTTTACCTACTTTTATATTTACAGATATGGGATTACATTTGCTGTCAATGTGTTTATTCCTGGAAACTTATTCTCACCACCAATTTGATACAGATTCTCGATTCACTTCATATAAGTTAAGAGTTATTAGCACTTTTTGTATTAAATTCTTCATTCTTAAGTTTCATTATGAAATAATGAATTCAATACAAAAACACCCAATGCAGTTTCTCATTATAGAAACATGCTTTTTTGTCAATCTGTGGGCTTTGGAAACTGTTGAGTAGCGTTCTAAATTTCAGGAGTGAATAATAATTTTGAACGCAAAGTAGGATTTGCAGTATTATTGTTTTGTGTAAACAAATATGACATGGAGAAACGCTCATACTTTGCTATGGATAAAGACATTTATCTCGCTTGTTCAAACGAGCTTTTGACTGTAACAGTGTGTATTTACAAGCAAAATCTGCTACTTGATACGATGTCATTATCATTTAATGAAGGCAACAGTTAGAATTAAATGCAAGGTGATAATGCGTGTAATCAGCTCTGAAACTTGTTAGTGAAGAAATAAAAAAAATACGGAAGAAAAATGAATATGTTTGTGTGACCGCGTGTGAGAGAAAACGTGTTAAAGGGGAGATACAGTGAATGCGTGTGGGGAGGGAGAGGGAGAGCTGAAAGAGAGGGGTGGATTTCGCGGTTTTGTAGTTTGTGAAGCTCTGACACAGCGAATAGCGAAGCTTCCACAAACTGCTTTTATTTTAGTAGCTTTACGGTGAACGAAAATAGCTTCCCCATTGAAAACACCAGTCGTTCTCTGGTTTTCAATGACTTTGCGTGACATTTTTAGCTTCAGCCTCTAATAAGATATAAAGGCAGGTAAGCATTTCAAGGTTTCTTTTCTTTTCTTTAGTTTTGTTGCGGTGAGCGTTCCGCGTTCCATTTCATGTCAGTGACTTAACTAACAAGGCGGCTTGAAGAGCAAATGAGCCAAATATTTCCCTCTTTTTCTCTCTCGAAAAGATTCCTTGCAGTGGTAGTCCAATAGTATTTGTAACTTCCTCGTTTTACACCCCTATTCTGCCTCTTTAGTCTAATCGTGACGATGGGAATGAATGGTGATTGATTGATTGATTGAACGAAATAAAAATTTGAGTTCGTCAGCACTAGTTGTTTTTTTTGTTTGAGTTGGTGTTAAAAGTCCACTTTATGCACAGATAGGCTAATCGGAAGTGGGCCTACAGTTTAAAGTGGGATCCGAACCACTATGTGCCTCCACCGGCCCGGGACCCCTTGATTACAAGGCGACGACGTTACGTCAGCACTGGTGTTGGGCGATATCAATATATCCCGATATTGGAGAAATATCGTTCAGGCGATATCAACTAGACGATATATCGTCACGATATTTTGGCGATATATATCGTAGCGGCGACATATCGTCACGATATTTGACAATATATATCGTGGAGACGATATATCGCCGATATCACGATACGGAAATATATCGTATCGTCTGTGACGATATTTTCTTGACGATATATCACGATATCAAATTTCCGCTATCGTCCATCCCTAGTCAGCACTTAGGCTATTTGCCCCCGTCACATTATACGGAGCCAAACCCCTTACCTTAGCTAAATGAATGATCGAAATAAATGTTTTAGGTGCGTCAGTACCTAGGCTATTTGCACCCGTCACATTATATACGGGGCCAAGCCCCTTATCACAGCTAAAATCAACACCTGTCTCGGAGGGCTAAAAATCTCCTTACCCAGGTTAAATTTGAGACTGTAAAGGGGCGCTCAGTACGTATAAGGACAAAACTCAGGACAACATACAACCCATATATCCAAACGTCAGAGCCTCGTTGGCCTGCAACATTACAGTTACAGGGGTGTACTACGTGGAAGTGAGGTTGACTTTGGCGTGCTTTCTGAAAGGGCCAGCCCTTATACCCCGGATGAATAGTGATAAGTGAAACTGATTAAGGGTGACACAAGAAGATACAAACACCAGGTCAGGAGTAGAACCAAGAACGTCCGTTGGCGGGATCATGAAAACACGTTCGGCTACCGAGGTGGCGATTTTTCCATTAGGAAGTTAATGCAGTCAGAGGGACTGATATCGCCTTTCGTGTAGAACAGTTGTTCTCAAACTTTTCCTTCATTGTACCCTTTAGTTCTAACTAAACGTCTAATGTTGTACCCGGTTCGTAGGATTTCTCGGAATAATGGGGATTTTTTTTTTTTTGGCTGCCTGATTGGTAGGGCTTTTTTGATATGTTGGAGGCGTGTATCTGCAATTGAGCAAAATGGCATTCGGGCTGTATGTGGAAAGATGCTAAACAAATACACATTAGAATCCTACGTTTATTGTTTTATTGTGTGTTCATGCGCTTACAATCTTTATCATCAGTTACAAAAATAAAAATATGAAACATATGTATGCTAAGGGTGTCGTGTCGCTTGCGCAGAGTCATTTGCGCCGAGGCTTCTTATCGGTTCATTTCCACCGTGACATACGTATGTCAAGACCTTCCTCGGCTGGTTTTCCCACAATCCAGAGTGTCATCACCGCCGAGCGCACGTGTGTTTATGGGCACATGGTGCATAGTGCATAAAGTGGACTTAATTATTATACACTACATAAAATCGTCAAAAACATTATAAATACAATGTATTTATGTTTTGAAAACTTTATATACGTAATAGCTACGTATATATCAACACAATATTTCGATACACTTGCACTTGAATTCTTGTAGGTATGCAAATGCTCGAAGGCATTGCACGCGTTGTTTCTATCATTTCCATATTCCCAGCCATCTTGTTTTACATAAATACTAATTTCCAAATGTATATCCCTCATATATACTTTCATCTTACATTTATTTACCAATCACCTTCCTTTTCAATCGAAGATAAACACAGCTGTAGCTGGGCAACGTCATAAATACACATGCGCGAGGCGGTAATGACACTCCCGATTGTGGGAAAACCCTCCAAGGAAGGTCTTGAAATATGTCGCGGCGAAAATGAAGCGATAAGAAGCCTCGGCGCAAGAGACACGGACTCTATGCTAAGAAGTATGTAAAAAATTTTCATATATTTTTTCCAGAGTTATTGAAAACGGTAAGGAACAAAAATCGTATTGTAAACAAACTGTCAAGCACAATTTTAAGTTCTCATTGTAAATCCTCAGTTTGTAGTGAGATGGATGTGCCTGCATAGCCTCACACAGTTTCCTGATTTTCTGGTTGTGCACTTGAAACTTTCAAGCGGGAATTCGGCTGCAAATTTAGTCTATTTCGGTACTTCTTAATTTGGTACACTATAGATGAAAGACCAGTCTCTGAGTTGATTGCGTACCCCCTTCGAGTATTTTATGTACCCATGTGGGTACGCGTACCACAGTTTGAGAACCACTGGTGTAGAATGATAAGATGGTATGAGTCTCGGTCAGTGATTTAGCAATCCACTAACACCCTGAAAATTTCCTCAACTCTTCCATAAAATATTTCACAAAGCCCCAATTTATGGTCATTTTGGCCCTAAATTCCTGTAAATACGAACTGAATCACCCAGACGGGAAATTCTGGATAAATCTCTGGTCTCCGTTGTTTCTTGCATATACTGAAAGTTAGCTAAGTGCACTTTAGGCTAAACGATATTGGAATAGAGCTTCCGCGAAACCAAATGGTTAGGATTCTATTACCGGTGGGAGCCCCCAAAATTTCGGTGTTGAGCCAGCATCGTGAGGACAATTGTGGGGCTACTTGAAAAGAAGGAACTCGGGTCTTGAAAGCCTGAAAACAACAGCGATAGGACTCGATGCCGCTTGTCAGGCCCTGGCTCTCAGAAGGAGAGTTTAGTTGTTTAAAAATGTAATATTGCCTGAATGTTAATGACAGCGGTTCCTTATATTACCGTCCAATCGCAATTTGACATTATACATTATCTATCTTTGTACGTACTACACACAACTTTTCGAGAGCACCTCTTTCGTCTTCAGATGGTGAAATTCCACTTTTCCGGAGGCGGGGATCGAACCTACGACAGTACTGTGATTTTTACTGCAAATCCGATGCTCTGCTCCGAATTTCTATAATCATCTTTGCTACATTTACTGTTGTTTTAATTTCATGATGACTTATTGGGTTTTGGACCAAGGCTATTTCTTCGATTTTGCATTGATAGGAACTAGCGTTGGGCGATATATCGTCCAGACGATATATCGAGATATTGAAAAAAATATTGTCCAGGCGATCGTCAATTTATTTTGGCGATATATATCGTGTCGGCGATATATCGTCCGATATTTTAGCGATGTAGTCATGATATTTTTCGATATATATCGTGGAGACGATATACCGCCGATATCACGATAGGGGGAAAATTTCGTATCATATCGTCTGTGACGATATTTTCTTGACGATATATCGCGATATCAAATTTTCGATATCATCCATCCCTAATAGGAACCCCATAATATACAATTTATACATGTTTTGAAACACCATTTTCCCTAACTTAGAAAAGGAAGAAAAGTCGAAAGAAAAACAATGAACCACGCTGGTACGCAATAAGTCGAACGAAGAAAGAGTAGATGTGTTAGTGGTTTAAACAAAGCGGCAAGAAGAATAATGTAAATCCCTATTCATCGGTTCGTTCAACTCCATTTGTGCAATACAATAAGTCCAAAATTGTGTTCGTATGTTGGTTATCTGAAGAAGACATCAAGACGTTCCCTCTTTTATCTGAGGCAATAGTCAACTTCACAAACAATGCAGCATTTGTAGCAATCCGACATCCACATTACAGCTGCTGATAAAAGGCAGAACTTAAAATGGACGAACCATGTCGTCAAGGATCCCCGCCCTATTTCTTGTATGGACGTTTGATAAGGTTCTGTCTTAGTTGCTCTTCTGTGTACATTCAAAAGTCTTCTAATATCTGGCAGACCAATGTTCTCGGCTTTCACTCATGAAAGTGTTAGGTTACTACCAGTGCTTTTTTTCGGTTCGTTATTGTGTTCATCATATGAACTACTCAACTAATGTTCATGAATGATCGTACATCCATATTGTTGACTTGTTGATAACCATTCTATGTTCGGAGAGACGCCTCCGTCCTCCAGGTACATACCTGCGCTGTCTTCCTCGATGTACACGCACCAAAACCAAATCCAATACTGATCACGAAATTCCCTTCCGATCTTCTCAGATTGGTTCGGTTGCTTCGCTATACAAATTCCAATACCTGTCGATTCATATCCGTCTGTCAGGCTGGTACCTTTCCACGGACGAGGCAAGTAATGGAATTTGTAAGGTCTGCATTCCAAACCGACGAGAACATCCTGTCTCCGTAATGTTTCGTTTCAAGTACACCTTCTAATATTTTACCTACAAGTCAACAATATAGTTACTTACACATGGCACACACACTTTTTTCGTTGGGTATATTGGGTCACCCTTTCCAAACGCACCAAACTTCCTTCCATGTAGTACACCCTAGACTGCATTTTGCAGACTAGCGAGGCTCTGGCGTCTGGACTCACAGCCTGTATAATCCTGTATGTTTGTGATTGTCCTTTCATTCATTTCATCTATCACCATTCTCAGTTACCTTCGCGATTAGCCAAAAGCGGCAGAAAAGCGAAATAAAATAAACTAAACAAATCAACACTTCTTTTGTTAAAATAAAATGTTATTAGCTGCACCTTTGCGTATCCCAAGAAAAAAAAAGCTCTTTGTTACTACATACTGGTATTTCGTTTCAGTGACGCTCTTTTGTTTAGGTTACCAAACATTTTCATTTTTCAGTTCAAGTAATGCACATTTGAACGTGCTGTTATTACTGTACAGTCACTTGCAATAGTGATGAGTGATGACCCACCTAGATCCTGTAATACTCGCTACCCTACACGGCGTTTTATGTTGATGGATTGCTTTAGTTTATTTTACGTCGATTTTCTTCCACTTTTGGCTGATCGCGACGAAGGCGTTTCATGTGTTGTCTCTCTAGCGATAGACGAAAGTATTCTTGAAGACTTCCTTTTGAAGTTTGCTTTATTATTATTATTCTAACTTTGTCGTTAGTTAGTAGATAAAAGCACACACTGTTCAGTAACCTTAAGCATATCTTACAGGTTTATGGCGCGAATGTAAACTATGCATAATTTACGTGATAATTTCCCCATCTATTTACTAACTCAGTAGAAGTTCAGCAAAGTAAGATTTCGTACACTGCTAGGAACAAAAAAAATATTTCTTGCCCTTTTTTGTGCCGGTATCTTCCTTGTGCGTGCTATGTTGGCAAGAAGAGGAAAGGAGACTTATGTGATCTTTCTTATTCGGGGTTATTACCTTTTGTTCCCTTCATATTCTCTTCTAGCCCACATTTAAGTGATTTTGTATTTTCAGCAACATCAGCTTAATGCAGGAGAAACATAAAACGGATGGTTTTGCAACAGAGTGCCTAAAGGTAGTGCTTTCTGTCGTAATTGCAGAGAGAGCAACGTAGAAGGTCACCAAATTAAGAATTCAGAAGTTGCGTTAATTTGTTGAGAGCCCCTTTCATATTTTCGTGTGTGTACATATTTTCATTTTTCCGCCCCCTTTTCGCCGTTGGAATGTGTTACAAATATTTCCTGCAGAAAATATAATTTTATATGTGATCCAAACCACGGAGCATTAAACGTTTTATGAAGGGAGGAGGTAGATAGAAAATGATAGTTCCTTGCGAGTGTGCTAAACGAAAACATGCGCAATGGTTAAGCTAAATGTGGTATCTTCTACCGTCAGACGGGAACCCATTGGTTGGGTGTTGGAAATAAGAGGACACAGATTCACAGAATATAGACTAAAGATGACCAGAACAGCGTAGTGTGTAATTTTGTCGAACTTGGCCCTTTTTGTGGTACCTTCTGGCAGTGTGCAGGTAGAAGCGGCAGCAATTTCACTACTACGAATACGAACGCCCTATTTCACCCCTCCCCCGCCTTTTTTAACCTTTCTTTCTCTATCCTAAACCCCACTTGCTGCTGTTGCCAGTTTCAGCACTTCTCACCCCCCTCTCCACCGTACCCCCCGCAACCAATCGCTCTAAACCACCGGACCAGCCCGAGAGATTCCATGAAACGAAATCCCTCTCGACCTTAATAAGTTAGTAGTGGTGAATATGTTCATTGCGGGTTTACATTGTGGTAAGGGAACACACGTTCCCCATCTACCACTGAAAATAATGCTCAATCCCCGTTGTTTTTTCTTGTTTAATTACGCAGAGTAAGCCATAGCAATAACGGATGACACCACGACTAACGTTAATGCGGACCTGGTATTGAATTTCCAAGCAGGTGCGTGTTTTTAACGTATCCAAAACCGCGCGTTAAGTGTCACATGCGATTCACTAATCTGCGAGTGCCTTTTTATTTTTTCGTTGGGAGGGGAAACTCAAACCCATTTTCTGTGAGGTAGAACTAGGCCCTGGACTGGATTAAAAGACTTCCAACAGAAGTGGCAACGTCGGTGGGTTGGTTCGGTTCTGCGTGGTTCGTACGACCCACGGCGATTTTTTTCGGTGTTGTCTGCCTGCACCGCTGAAGTCTTGCGACCACCTTGCAAAGTCAAGTAGCCAACAGCAAAAACAAGAAGGAAAGGTAGGGAGAGAGAGAGAGAGGGAGACAGAAAAAAAAGGAGGCTTTTGTGGAAGGAAAAGCATTGCTGGTTGTTTTCTTGGGCATGTTCCCTTTTCCCTCTTCACCCGAACGTAGCTCCTTCTCCCCTTGGAACCACCATGAGAAAAAAAAGAAGTCTGCCCCTGCACCTTTCTAGATCTGGTTTTGGGCAGGTAACGTGCCGACTTACACAAGAATAATGCGAATGCTTCTTCTTCTTTTTTTTTCTTTCTTGCTTCCAGTTCCATGTTTCTCAATGTGAAGAGCTGGCACGACATTCAGAAAAATAAAACAGGTTTAAGCGTTCTGCCAAGTTCTTCCTTGCGGTGGTGGTTGGTTCTGCGAAGGCTCCGGATATCGTCATGCTTCTGTATTGTGGGAGGTTTCAAATGAGGACCAGAATGCATTGTTATGAACTTTTATTGTAAGTCTATATGTGGTAGTATGGCCCAACGTAATTCCTTCAGACTGCAATTGACTCATTACTTCTGTGCAGTTGTAAATATAGACAGTGCTCGACATGGTCCTAACTTGGCGCCTAACTTTGGAGGGAAAAATTTTCCGTAAAAATAACGTCGAGGGCTGTTTTACTAAATAACTTACATTTGCGAAATCATAAAATTAGGTCCCAGGAAGGAGGGGGGGGGGGGGAATTCCTGCTTGGTCGAATTTCGGTAGTAGAGGGGGAGGCTTGTATGGATCAACATGGGACAAAGCAATATGTAGGGGGATGCTTATGCAAATTATCCGAGCTGGTTGGATGCTTTATGATTTTTTTAAACTGGGTCGTAGCATCCCCCGTGCTTCCCTCCACTTCGAGCATTGAATAGAGTAAAGCACATCGCACATGTAAGTTGCAAATTATTCCATACCATTCTTCTTCCTCAACTCGTAGATTTTTTTTTCTTTTGTTCCCTGGTTTGATACCCGATGAAGGCATATAATGGTTTGGACCCCACTTTAAACTGTAGGTCCAGTCCTGATTAGCCTTTCTGTGCATAAAGTGGACTTAAAACAACAATTCAATTCAATTCGTTCCCTATTTCATTTGACAAACTATGGAAACATTAATGATGCACTAATTTCATCATTATTCATGTAAACATGAAGTCAAAGATATTGACAGTGAATTGCCCACTGAAGTGCCATCCTTGGCGAAGTGTTTAGCGTAGTGCCGTACTAAGACAGGGTTTCAAATTCTAGGTAATGAATGGAGCAATGTTGCTTTCGTTCCCACATCTAATTGCACTATCGCGGTTATTTTTGACGTAAAATAAAATAAAGTCACATTGAAGCATTACTAAAACTGATATTATCTGGTCCTTAAGGCAGTTGTAAATGCAATAAATTGACTCTTTAACATTTTGAAGTCCATGTTTAGCAGCTGAACTGCACGTACAGTTTATGATCAGTATAATTAATTATTTTCGAGGAAACACTCATGTGAGAGACAAATACCTGCAATGTAATTCGATGTAAAAATTTTCTGCTCAATAGTATCTGAAATATGTAAACAAATAGGCCTGTACATTCAGTAGGTTTTCTAAATATTCACAAATACCTTATGTCTCTTTATCAGAATAAAATCTGTAGACATTTTTTATTATAACAAAACATGATGCTTTATCAGGATTATTTTCGCTACACAGCTCTTACGCGTACAATATTCTTTCGTTAAATTTTGTACGCGTCTCCTATGTTTTCAAAAATATTTCAGTGTATACATTGGTGAATAAAGAATATACCTAGGTAAATGACATGTAAATAACCTACGAGAATTTGTTCTGCGCTGCGAGGAATCGAACGAAATATTTAGGACCACTTATAAGTATGTGGTATGTAAGTCAAACTTTCATATTTGTAACTTCATTAACGTATTGCTTACTTTACGGCCGTATTGTAAAAGAGCATGAGTAGTACTCGACCGACTTTGCTTCAAGATACCGATTGTTCCTTTCAGTGGCCACAAGTACCAAACAAATCGCTACACTCAACAAACGTAAATACTTATCTTTCTATATTCAGCAAATTGTGCATCAAAGAGAGCAAAGAACAGCTTTAATGTAGTTGATGCGTTACAACACGATGACCCATTTATCTTCGATTGCGTAAGAACATGAGTACGTTTGTTGTTAAATATTGCATGTTTGCTCTTAGGAAGAGTGAACTTCACGTATCAATGTCATGGATATATATATTAAAGTAAGCTTTATTTGTATTTATTTTTAACGAGACGCTTGGCAAGTAGATTTACTGTAAACTAGGACATCGTAATATTTTGTACTTTAGTTTATTATTTTTGTTTTCGACCTCTTTGGGTTAATCGCGACGATGAGGTTGATGTTGATTTGATGAAACCGATAAAAAGAACTCGCACAAGGAAACTTTCATTCCATACACAGGATTAGAACTTGAGTCTCTGGCTTCTTGTGCGACATTTATTAAAATGTCACGTTAAACGGGCTCGTGTTCTGAAGATCTTTGTTGCAAACACCAGTCTTCTTTGTTTCGATCCTAATGTGATGTAAAGATTGGATATAGGAACAATGATGACGTGAATCAAGTGCAAGGCACTGCTCACGCTGTGTCGAATTGGTCACTCGGTGACCGAGGGCAACAATGCAGTTTCCGAAATTTCCACTCCTTTCAAAAAACCGCTATGATATTGCAAATTCTGAAAAAAAAAATACATCTGCTTGGAATTCCTTCCAGAGCATTGACGCGAATATTCGTGTGGTTTGCGCTTTAGTCTACACTCTGTCTTAGGAATGTGTGGAGTACGGCATAACGACAGAGAAAGGGAGAAAGCGAATGGGCGGAGAAAAGCAGTGTACGCTGCTGCAAACTGCTTGTCGCTGCAGCCGTGTTTTCCCCTCGTTGCGCTCACTTCCCCCGTCATGCGTTCATTGGTCGAACCCAAACGAGTCACTACTTGCGCAGAGACTTGCTTTCCTTCGCTTGCTCCAGAGGTTCCCTGGACAGTGTGTGTAGATAATCTCAATTCGTAAGCCTATTAAACTATTGCGAATATCTAGGCAACAGCGAAAGCAAGTCACACAAAGATTCATGTGGATGCTTTAGAAGGAATTCTATCTAATCAGATTTTTTTTTTTGGAATTTGTAATATCACAGCGATTTTTCGAAAAGGGAGGAAATTTCGAAAACCGCTTCACTGGCGTCGACAAAAGGCCCGGCCAAACTTTAAGTGGTCGACTTTCGATCTCTTCACCGGAAGTTACCGGGGTCGAGTCTCGGCCTGGGCAAGGATGTTCTTTGTGAGTGTTTCATCTAATCATCACTTATCCTCATCGTCACGATAAGCCAAAAGTGGAAGAAGAGCGACACTAATCAACAAAATATTGGTATGCCCATACAGCACAGAATCATAAATACATATATAGCCTAATATTTACGTATTTACAATGTAAATGAGGCATTTAAACATTTGGGAAACGAGAATGAGATGAAAAGTTCTCTATGTGTTAAACTTCTAGGCACTCATGACGTGACAGTGCTAAATTTCTATCTTCGACCAGAGCAAATTGCTCCTAACCTTCTGTTTATTTATTTACTCTGTAACATCTGTCATTTATGCACATAATAAATTCTTAACACGTGAAGAATAATTTGGATTAAGTGCTATCTAGAAAACAAAATAGTGTGTGAATTACTGTGTTGCGGTAGAACAAGTTAAATTTGACTGTCAAAATTATACATGCTTTCTCTTTTTCTAGCAGACATTATCTTTATATGTTTGAGCTTTCGGCTATATGATCGTTAAGTGCTCCGCATGCTGGTATTCGTTACATAACTGCACAACAACTAATAATAACAACACGTTCTGAGTAACAAATTAAAATTCTATCTAATTTGTTTGATGCTGCTTTGCGATACCACACTTCAAATATCTGTACAGTATTGCATAGTTATTGTAGCATTTTTAATCTCAATTTATTTCATGTTGCACTTATTGCTGCTTTTGCGTTTAAATTTTACAACGAGAGTGTATGTGTGTATATAGCTATAAGACAAAGTAAATATAAGTGCCTCCCCGATGGCGCAGTGGTAGCGTCGTCGCCTTGTATTCAAGGGGTTCCGGGTTCGGTACCCGGTGGAGGCACATAGTGGCTCGGATCCCACTTTAAACTGGATGCCCAGTCACGATTAGCCTTACTGTGCATAAAGTGGACTTAAAACAAGAAATCAACAAACTAACTTAAATATGAAATTAACTAATCGAGGCTGGGATCAATAGTTACATTAAGTTCGCAAAGCTCGTTCTAATCCAATTTATAATCAGGTAGGCTAATCGGGACTGGACTAGAGTGTAGAGTCTAATGCAAACCACTGCACAATGTGCGTGCTTCCATCGGGAATCAAACCCGGGCCACCTCCTTCGCCAGGCGTCAGGATTAGCTATTGTGCTATCGGGAATTCTCTTTAGAGCTACGTGGGGTCCGAACTATGAAATGTGCCCTCACTGTTGATAAACGTGGGATTCAGGTCCCAGTTTCCATCCCTGGTTACATTTCAGTGATTCATATCGCACTCTAACTTTAGGTCAAGTCCTTATTAACCTATCCGAGAATATGCAAACATTCGTACCCGAGAATTTTTATTACAGCAAGGAATTATTTTATTCACACCAGAGTACATGGTTACTCACTGACGCAGTAGATGCTTCTTGTTTGAGCAAGTTCTCAGTTTTTTTATTGAACGAAATGGAGTGCGCTTACTCCAAAAAGTTGAGAAATGTGTAAGCGCTCAGTTTTATTCATACGACTCAATATGTCCATGCTATTGGCCTTGTTTTTACAGTCGGCGAAGTTGCAGGTGTCGTTATGGATAAATAAGATGGCGAAGAGTTGCTTTAATCCT
Organism: Lepisma saccharinum; assembly: GCF_977018435.1. Classification (NCBI taxonomy): domain Eukaryota; kingdom Metazoa; phylum Arthropoda; class Insecta; order Zygentoma; family Lepismatidae; genus Lepisma; species Lepisma saccharinum. Next base: position 68,121,434 of record NC_139230.1, read on the forward strand.
TTTCCAGTTGCTGCTTTTGCATGTGTTTTAAATCCCTGAACACGCATATTCCCGAGATAATATTTGTTATGTATGTTCACACACGTGCAAACTTGTGTCCAGTTTACAGCACGTACCTCCTGACAAGGCAGAATACAATGTTTCCTGAACTTGATCCTCAGCAAAGCACTGGGAAGTTGTCTCATTAATCAGGAAGCATGTCAAGTCTCATGAGATTTTTGTAAAGGAAAGTAACTGACCTACATTTTGCATTTTCATTTTTTCAGAGACGTAGAAAAAAAATATCTATGGAGGATGTTCTATTTTTATTCTTGTAAGTTTAAATTAGCAATCTTGGAAGTGCGATAGCAGTAAGGACATCTACTAGTTGTTCGTTCTAAGAGTTCATAGCAAATTGGAACGATTGAGTTGGTGTTACTGTAGTCATAGTTTGTTGTTTATATTTAACGCTCGTCAATTTTTCGTTACTCCTCAAGTGGTGTTGTATAGGGACTTAACATTTATTTCACAGCCGTGAGCATAATTGGTAAATTATTATAATAGGAAGTAGAAGGCAGACTTCTGTCTAGAAAGTCAAGTCAAACAATGGCAATAGGAGTCTACGCGCAACTGCTCTTCACTCATATAATAGGAATCACGCTCCGGACTTTCGAGGTGCAGGTTTAGTTGATTCGTTTTCTTAAATTTGCTTATTCCCACTCAAGCTTAGCCTTGAGTTGAAGAATTATTGAATGGTAATACATCAAAGCATATACACGCAACTCGCCATGCTTCCACGCAAATATTCGTGACTTGCAAGGGAATCGAACGTAGCACTCTCGCCTTCGGAGCTCCACAAGTTGATTCCCATGTTACAAAGATCAGCATTCTTCATAATTTTTCTTGTAGTGACTCTCAACCAATTCTTTGAATTATAATGAGAGAATTGAAGAAAATTAAACAAGGGAAATATAACTTTTTATCCCTTTCGTTAAATACTCATCAGAATGTGTTAGGCCACACACCCGAATGTTAAATGTCAGTTTCTAACATTTGTAGTTGATGTTGGATCTATATCTTGTACTAAAGCAATGCACATAAGGTCGTAATGTGGTGACATAATTCTGATGAGGAAAATATCCTTTGCGTGGACACTTAAATTGTCTTTAAAGTAGATTTTTACAGCAAGTGTAATATAGTTACATTCATTGCATCACCTGTTTTTCTTAAGTCCCGCACTCCCGCTGCCATTACCTACGTGGGTTGACCCCAGGTAGTCATTCCACTTTAAACTGTAGGTCCAGTCCCGATTAGCCTTACTGTGCATAAAGTGGACTTAAAACACCAACTCAGCACCAACTCAGCCCAGGTAGTCATTGGTGACATGCTGGGTGAGCCACAGGCCTCCTTGTGCAGGTGCATCCCGTAAAATCTCCTACATATTTAGGGCGTACTGAATGTCGTGATCAACATGTTACAAGAAGGAAGTAAACTAAACAAAAAATAATCTAATATATCCCTGTTAAAGTACATACCTTTATTAGTCTTCAACATAATCACCATCTAAATCGACACATTTTTGCCAACGTTCTGGAAGTTTGAAAAGTCCTCTGTTGTAGAACTCCGTTCGGACACTTCCGAGTATTCTCCTAACGGCAAGTTCCACTTCCTTGTTGGTGTCATATCAGTTTCCCACATGTGTTCTTTCAGAAAAGAAAACAAGTGAAAGTCAGAAGGAGCCAGATCTGGACTGTAGGGAGGGTGTCGAAGGAGTTCCCTCCCAAATATGGCAACTTCATCCCTCGTTAGCTGTGCTGTGTGCGGCTTGGCGTTGTCGTGTTGGAGGATAACCCTATCCCTGCCAGGACGTTTTTCACGAATAGCACGACGAAGTTTTCTCAAAGTGGGCACGTAGTGAGTGGCATTAATTGTTTCCCCAGGAATGAGAAAGTCCACGAGAAGAACACCCTCCGAATCCCATAAGACATTTCCCATCACTTTGGCAGCTGATGATATTGTCATCGGTTTCTTCTTTCTTGGTGATGTTTGATGTCGCCACTCCAGGCTTTGACGTTTACTCTCAGGCTCGTAGAGGTGGAAAATGGTTTCGTCTCCAGTAACCAAACACTTCAAGAAACCCTCGCCTCGATCCTCTGCTCGGTACCGCGTCAAAAGTTCCGTGGAAACATCTTTGCTGTTTCGTTTTTGTGCCGCATTCAAATCCCTTGGCACCCATCTGCAACACACTTTCCGGTAACCCAGTACACCAATCATCTCCTGGATAGCAGTGTGCCCTACTCCAACAATGTGTGAAAGTTCCCTAACCGAAACACGCCTATTTCGCTGGATGATTTCGTGGACGCGAGCCACGTTCTTGTCGTTCGAGGCAGTTCTCGGGCGGCCAGTGCGAGGGAGATTACTGATGCCTGTGTTTCCATCTCTATAATGTTTTATCCATCGCCTGATGCTACTGGCAGCCATACACTGATCACCATACACTTCCTGTAATCGGCGGTGGATATCTGATGCCGATGCACCTTCCTTAAACAGAAATCCCTCATAAAATTTCCTTCACAAAATATTCAAAATTCAATGTTATAATGTAGTGGGTTGATTGAACTTAATGACGTGGAGATCTAGAGAAGAATCCTGACCTAATGGGAATAAATTTATGTCATGATCGTCATCAGCATTCAAAGTACTTCCAGAATCACCTATTGGTTTGTAAACAACCGAAATTTCCATTGTTTAAATTTATTTTATTGCGTTCTGTAATAGGTGTAATGGAATGGCGAATATGAGAATTTTGATTGTGAAATTGTGAAAAATCCTGTCGTGATGGGGAGAAATGGATGTCATTTCCGTGATCAGCATTCAAAATACTTCCAGAATCACCCATTAATTTGAAATCATTCGACCGATTTTTTTCAAAAAAAATTCAGGGTGGTGATTATAACCGAGGTTTCTCCTCCGTCTGTCCATGAGAATGTTGAGATTTCCACTTGAAAGGAAGCTGACAAAGACTTTCTTACTATACTTTATACGCGGAATCTGTGAAGCAAGGCCGCACATAATGGTAGAGAAGGAGGGGATTGGGTGGGCAGAGCGAAGAACTACACGCTGCTGCGAAGGCTGGTACTGCAGTCTGTCCCCCTCCCCTCTCTACGCAAATCTGTTCCCTCTCACATGGAGCCGTCTAACGTCACTCCTTGCACGAGGCTTGTTTCCGTTCGCTTGCTCCAGAGATACCCGGGACAGAGTATACCTCCTTTTATTATAGGGAGAATTTTCTTTACTTCAAATACAGAATTAACAGTCAGTGAGAGATACAAATCTTGCCATTCATTAATAAATAGCCCTGGATTCAATTGCCAATGCAATTTATTTGTTTGAAACTTACTTACTTCCGATTAGACAATTGTGCAGAAAGTGAACCTTAAAAAAATAATAAATAAAGACGAGGGTTCTTTATTTTTATTACTTCTCATTCAATTGGATTTCCATCGAATTTTAATTAATTATTGTTACATGAAGAATGCTATAGATATATTCATATTTTTGCGATTAAAATGATCCCTTTTCGGGCCTCCCCCATGGCGCAGTGGTAGCGTCGTCGCCTTGTAATCAAGGGGTCTCGGGTTCGATACCCGATGGAGGCACAAGTGGTTCGGATCCCACTTTAAACTGTAGGTCCAGTCCCGATTAGCCTTACTGTGCATAAAGTGGACTTAAAACAACAACTCAAAACCAAAAAAAACCAAAATGATCCCTTTTCGATATTTACATTTAGATTAATAATGTCGATAAATATGAAGCGTATTTGATAAAGTGTAACAAAAACTACGTGATATACGGAAAATTCTAGTAGGGATAACATATTAAGCTGGTAAACTTCTTAAGATTTTTACTTCATATTAAAATTTTATAATGTTTGGTTATCACAACCACTGATTATCATAGCAAATATTCACCAATTGTTGAAAGCAAACATGTTCTCCAGGCTTCTGGGAGAGAACCTTGAATTTATTCCTCTTGTCAACGTGGGTTCCGTGTGCGTGTGTATTTGTGTGTATGTCGTGAGTGTTTGGGTAATAGGAAGTGTGTAATTACTGTTTAGGTCAAGTGGGACTTGGTTTGCGTGTAGACCAGTTGTCGCGTGCCCAGTTCAACGAAGTATGGGGCTACCACGCAGGAAGCCGGCTGGACACAAGAACAACAACGAGAAAACGCAACACCAGCCGCCTTCCAGTAGGGTCAGAAAGCGTACTCTGCACATAATCGTCACCATTTTTGTTATGATTGTGGGATTCCAAGCACTTAGGAAGACACGCAGAGTTCACCTAAGTGCTGTGTGGGAAGTGTGTTGCATCCGCAGCATGTAACAATTGTAATTAAAATCTCTTGTGACGCAAATCATGCACAAGAAAGCAGTGTGCATCAGAGTAATTAAATATATCTTAGTGTTTCCCAGCCCGATGTCTTCCTCAGATTTTTAGCCGTATGTACAAAACACCCTTGAAATACGACACATGAACAGACTTCCCGCGTAGGGACGATTGGATGAAATAAATAGCTCTTCTTTGAACCTGTGCATACTCATGGAGAAATGTTATAACTGCCATCGTTTAATTTAAATCAAACTACAGATTCAATTATCCTTTATGTTAATAAATTGGATCTCAAACAAACGTTGCCAAACTTTAACTTTTAACCTAGAATCTTAAAATGTCACATTCGTAATTAGATGATGCTCTTGTACACTCACATCACTTAATAATGCAACATTTTCTTTTATACGCATATCTGCAGAGGATGGAATTAGATCAGCTACTTCTAGGCCGAATTCTCTTTCACCCAATGTATCTTTATTTCTTTGTGAACGAGTTCACTAAGGGTGAAAATGCATCAATAGTTCGCTGTGTAAATTTCAAAAGTGCTACTAAATTTCTTGACCCTGTACAATTTCAATATATCGCTTATTTTCATGCCAACAAACTTATAGATATAATTCTGTGATTGCATTGAATAGTTGTAGTTTAAATTACGACCATGTGCAGGGACGAATTCCAATTGAGCAAACACCTGTAATAAATTAAGAAAGGTGTCGCATTATTTTAGAATGTATGCAGTCAAATGTTTGTTCATAAGTTTGAGAGTACTAATATCGGTCTCTGTGGTTTTGCTGGCTAATGTTATAAAACCAGGTGCCTAGATTCGAATTCTGAGCAGGTTATGTGTGTAATTTTTTTTATCATGCACTTAATCTGTGAAGTCCTCACGGCTACCTGGATGTAGCAAAGTCAAGCTTTATTATGTCCCTGACAACATCTATAGTACGTGTAATTAACGCGTTTGTTTGTTGTTTAAACACATATTTTTTTCTTTATCGAATTCTGGGTCACTACTATATTTTGTCAGGAATTGTTCCATTATATCATGAATTTCTCTTCATTTTTGAATATTTCCAATAAGTGGGCAATACGTGATAATCGTCTAAATAGTAACATTCCAGTTCTACTGAAATTCATTTCGGCTTCCTCTCATCCATAATAGATTGACTCAGTTGTAACTTAGCAGAAATATTCATAAAATGTATTTTATGCAATTATGAATCATATCCAGAAGAGCAGAGTTGTAGCATCATATATCCGTTGTTTAGTCGCGCTACAAAGCCAGAGGTGGTGTACTTTCGAATCTTGGGCATTAGCGTTTCATTGTTTGTTCCCTCTATTCCACTAATTAATTAACGATTCCACTCGTTCTCATCGTCGCGACTAACTTGTAGAAGAAGAACGTAAAATAAGCGGAAACACAAAACCCAGTTATAAAGTATTTTTCGTCCCTTTAATTTGGGCCTGGCCAACTCTGTGTAATTGTGGAATAGCGCTCTCCTATGCACGTGTGGGCTGCAGAGCGAGCTGCGGCACTGAGCGTTGTAAGAAGGACGGAAAGGAGGGAGTGAGCGAGGAAGGAGGCTTCGTCAACCACGTTCGTGGTGGGAAGCTTGTACAGTGTCTCTCAAAAGTTTTAGGACAACGACATTTTAAACTAGGCAACCCAATTTACACAAGGCGTTGGTGGGTTGCGTGTAGAGTTAGGCTCAATTTCAGAGTTGCCACATGCACAATAGATATTTGTGAAATACGCGAAAGAAATGAAAAGAAGTATTTTTGTATAAAATTATTGAAAATATCAATATTATATCGCAAAATGACGAATTTATTTCTAAAAGAAAGAAACTATGTTTTCTAGTATTTCATCGCTGATGAGCCTAAGGAAATGATAAGAGGTTAGAGGAAACGAAAGACAACAAAGGAGAAGAGAAAGAGAAAGCGAAAGGAGAAGAGGAAAAGTAGAGGAGAGAAGAAAGAGAGGATAGACGAGGGGAGGAGAAGTAGTGAAAAGAAAGGAAAAATCGAGGAGAGATGAGGAAAATGGAGCAAAGAAGAGAGGAGGAAACCGAGAGGAGAGGAGGAGACAAGAAGAGGGGAGTGGAGAGTAGAGTAAAAGAGGGTAAAAGGGAAGAATGAAAAGAAGAGGAGAGGAGTGCAGTGGAGTCGGAAATCTAAGACAGGAAACGAGATAAAAGTAGTGGGGAAAAGTAGGATGGAGACAAGATGCGAGAAAAATAGAGAAGGAGATATGAGATAAAAGCAGAGGAGAAGGAGGGGAGAGAAGAATAAGAAGAAGAAGAAGAGAAGAGAATGGAAACGAAAGGAGAGAAGAAGTAGTTGGAGAAAATATCGTCTCGGCATCAAGATTTGATGCATTGATCAAATTATCGACATGAAACAAAACACTCAATAACGTTTTGAAACATATTGGAGAATGTATTAGATCGGTGCCATATGCCTTTTGGCTGAGTTCAGAGCAATATGAAATCTTTCACGTAAGATCATTGATTTTACCTGCGATTATACCACTAAAAACATGAATGTAATTTTAACATTTATAACAATCATCCAATTTTTCTCGACTTCTCGGTTCGTTGAAATGAAGATGTTGTCATTTAATATTTCCCCTCCCCCTATCGTTAATTCCAAACTGAATCATTCCGTTTCACACAGCGTGGACAATGAACACAATGGAATATCTAAAACTTACGAAAATTTTCTGCCACCGTACGGGTTTGAACCTACGACCATCAGGTTGGCAATCCTTAACGGTAACCATTACCCTACAAGCTGTCGCTTCTGAAAGCAGGTAGAAGGAGCTGACCCACGTGAAATGTAGATGCAACTCTCCTCCTACATGTAATGTGCAAAGAATACTTGTTTGTAAGAACGAAAACGAATCGGCGAAAACATTAACGGAGAATTGCACATGTTGAAAACTTTTCATTCGATATTTGCGGAGGTATCCTTGCATTGATCTCGAGTGGGAAAAGGAGTAAAATTAGTATATCCTGAATTGCCACAAATATAAAGAGTTATTTCATTAATATTTGTCAATGTCTTTAAACGAGTACAGAATTATCGTTAGAGTATCATAATTCATCATCTTATACATGAAAATATTCCTTTGAACGTGTGTCAATTCATTTTTTTTTAATATATATATACATTCCAGATGCAGAACAATGTAACCACTATACACTGCTATTACAAGTAATGCCACCATACCGTTGTTTAATAAAATGAGAATGGAAAAAAAAAAAAGGAGAACACTTCGTAAGGAGGTTCGATCCTAGGACCGCTAGCAGCCCAATCGAGAATACTAGCCACTACACCACGCTTTTACCTTCCGTTGAAGCATCAATTCTTAAGTATTCTCTCCTTCCAATATTGTAAATGTCGTTGGTATACATGTAGTTAAACTTTTACTTTAATTTTGACTTGCTTTCTTGTAGTATAGCAGCTTCCCCGATGGCGCAGAATTTACAATAACGGACCCCTCCCCGATTTTTGTAATATTTCGCATACTCACTAATTGAGGACTCCTAATCACTAATTTGAAGTTAAAATTTGGGGGTCACGTGTAGAAATTGCAAAATAAGCGAAATTGAGTGGTCCTCGATCGGCACGATTGCTCATTATTTACCGGAAAATTTTGTTTCCCATACTTAAAGAAAAGATATATACATTCCTGATTTTAATTATGCTTGCCTTGCCTAACCTAACCTAATCTAACCACCGTGAATGGTTCGTGGGGCTATCCGTCAATGGTGTGTGGGTCTACCCGTGCATGGTTTTACGACCCCAAATTTTAACTATGTTTGCATAAACTAACCTAACCTAACCTTATCGAGAATGGTCAGTGGGGCTATCCGTGAATGGTTTTGCGCTAATTGTGAAAACGAACCGATAAAAAATCTTATTTTCTTAGCACTTTAACGGGAAACGTTCATCATCGAAGACGCCATCTTCGTATTCTGCAATTTTACGATCGATGCACTGTTGCCAAACTTACCTGTAATCAAATCAGTCCACATTCCACATGTTCTTCTACATCGTGATTGTCACTGTCACTGTCGTCTTCGTCATCCTCGACGCATTTCCATGCTCTCCAAGTATGAAATCAACAGTGTGGCAACGCTGTAGACAGCGTAACTAATTGCGAACGTCAATTGTTCATATCAACAAAATGGCTCCCATACTTGGATACGGAGCTTATTTTACAACTTCTACACGTTAATTAACAATTTCTTCACCTCACCCAAACATGTTGACCTGAGATAAATCATCGCGACTAATTATTTCGTGAGTATAAGACGTAGCATAGAAATTACAGAAGGGTCCGGTATTGTAAATCCTTTCCGCGTTGCCTTGTAATCAAGGGGTCTCGGGTTCGATTCCCGGTGGAGTCACATTGTGGATCGGATCCCACTTTAAACTGTAGGTCCAGTCCCGATTAGCCTTACTGTGCATAAAGTGGACTTAAAACACTAAATAAATCAATCAATAGCAGCTATCTTCGAGAAATAATTTGATGTGATGATGAAAAACTAGAATATTAGTAGTTGTGAAAATACGAGTTATTTCTTCTAACTTATTATTGTGATTAGATATTATGAATGGGAATGGAAAATATCTATAGGCTTGAACATTGCAGAACGATGCTCTCTTCCTGTGATACTATAACAGACGAAATGCTTGTTTACTGACGCAAGTCTCGTGTGCAGAACAGTCTTATGAAATGTATTTGCTGTTGCGCAAGGTAACACGAAATAATTACACCGTTTGCAAAAATGTTTGCGAACTGCCAAATGTGAGAAACGTTATACGTAGACAGGGGAAAAAATTTATTCATGAAATCACATCACATTTGACAGTGTGTTTGTGAAGAGATACTCGTGGGACACTGTGTTAAGGCGCTGAACTAAATGCTTCTTATTTTTCTTCATCGAAGAACAACAGTTTTTAAGGTAGAGCAACAGTAGTGTCACTCTTTCTAATTTCTTTTAAATTCTTATATATTCCTTTAATTGGGTTAAAAATAAATAAAAATATTGCTTGCATTTCTGTCAGGCGCGTATCCAGGATTTCTTTGAGGAAGGGGCCAGACCCAAAATTTTATATATATATATATAGAGAGAGAGAGAGAGAGAGAGAGAGAGAGAGAGAGAGATTACAAAACTGTTCAAATTGTCCGAGCGCCATTGAAAATTCATTATAATTCTATGTTTAGAAAACGACGGGAGAACATTGGTCGAATTTCCTTTCTTGCTGTTTTGAGAGAATATATACTTCTAAAATAGCAATCGCGTTCGGAAACTGTGAAAAAAATGTCTGTTTTCAAAGGCAGACAAGCTTGGTAGCGTAGCTTGCTCGCGTTCAAAGTGACTCACGCTATATTCAAGGCCGCTTCTTATCGCAAAACACTGTGCGTCGACGCACAACGTCTGCACCCAGCAAGTTACAAGTGACCAGAATCGAATTTTAAAAAGAATCTGAAGAATGATAGATTTCATCAGAGGCGGCTAGGTGGGCACTAGCTCAACATGCTTAAGTTTAAGTCATAATTATTGACAAACAAAAAGCTTATTAAATAAGTATTCGAATAGTAACACGTGCTTTATCCTGTAACATGTAAGATACTTATCGGGATTACAGCGTAGTAGTGGCAATAGATCCATGAAAAACAAAATAAAACTGAATGGTTGCTTTATTATGGATAAATATTTAAAAAATATATTTTTCTTCATTCCCTTGTATTTTCTTATTTTAATAATAATAATAATAATAATAACCCATGGCTCGACAATCCTCGAAGAGCCTTGGCCTATCTCCCGACTGCCAGTCTCCCTCCCACAGTCCTACCTAGAGATGTGGAGTTATTCAACCGGTAATGGGGTGCCGTGGGATCAGCACGTCGAACCCCAGCCGTTATAGGAGATTTCCTAGACCCGATTACGCTACTCACTCGTAGCTCTCCAATTTCCTCACGATGGTGGGTTGCTACCGGTCCTATACCCAGGCCGAGAACCCTAAGACTGAACACAGGCGGACTCGAACCCATGACTCTATGACGTCCCGCAGTCGGAGTCCAAAGCACAGCGCCTTTGACAGCACAGTCAAGGAGGGTGGTACTTTTCTTATTTTACTTATTCCTAATCGCGACGATGAGGATGAATAATGAATAGAGAAATAAATAAAAAAAAAGGTCACGCACAAAGAAGAAGACGGATCTTCAAACCTCTTAGATTACGAGTTCAAGCCCTAAATATGATGATTTTAACCTTAGACCTCAATTTCAAAATTATAAACAAAATGCCTATTTATACTAAACTTCTCATCGAGGACAAAAGAGTTTGTAACTGTGAAACTAGCCCTGAATCCAAATTGACATTTTTTCATGTGAGTAAGAATGAAATGTGTGGCACACAGAGATACTTTTTGCGAAAACAATTAATTGTGTCCTTTCCCAGCATCTCTGAAGCAAAGCCGCTCATAGTAGAAAAGAAGAGGAGAGTGGGGAAGGGGGGATCGACTGGTCAGAGCGAAACAGTATACGTTGCTGGGAAGGCTGGTAACTGCAGTGGCTTTCCTCCCTCCACGCAATCCCGTTCCTCTCACGTGTTCATCGCTGCTCAGATACGTGTTTTCGTTCACCTGCTCCAGATATAAGTGGGACAGAGTGTAGTTCGCATACATGTAGCAAGTAAAGAAACTTATCTCAGAATGAAAATTACACAGAGTTTTAAAACGTTTGCTTCAGCAATGAATGACTGGAAACGGATCACATATACAATTCCCTTGAAAAAATATAGTAGTATAAAATTAATTTGAAGACTTGAAAGTATCCATTTACTAGATTCCAAGTTGTAAGGAACAATTTCCTAAATGTTCATGTAACCGTTATGAAATTACAAATAAATTAATCACAAGCTTAGATATACTAATACACAGAAAGAAATTCAGAGTTAAATGCATGTGTATAAAGTAATTCTAGAAGTACAGAGCTATGTCAGAGTATTGAACTTTTCTTTTGCAGGATAACGTTTACAATATTGAGGCGAGAGAATGATTAGAATTGTTGTTCCAAGAGAAACGAAGGGCGTAGTGTATTGGTAGGAGTTCTTCAAAGCATTGATTGCGGTCCCAGGTTCGATCCTCCATACTAGAAAACATATTTCCCCTTCTATTAAACAAGAGAATGGTAACATTATTTGTAATAGCAGTGTAAATTAGCTACATTTTTCTGCATCTGGAATGCATATATAAAAAAAACAACAAATAAATGAAATGACACACGTTCAAAGGGATATTTTCATGTATAAGATGATGAATTATGATACTCTAATGATAATTCTGTACTCGTTTAAAGACATTGACAAATATTAATGAAATAACTCTTTATATTTGTGGCAATTCAGGATATACTAATTTTACTCCTTTTCCCACTCGAGATCAATGCAAGGATACCTCCGCAAATATCGAATGAAAAGTTTTCAACATGTGCAATTCTCCGTTAATGTTTTCGCCGATTCGTTTTCGTTCTTACAAACAAGTATTCTTTGCACATTACATGTAGGAGGAGAGTTGCATCTACATTTCACTTGGGTCAGCTCCTTCTACCTGCTTTCAGAAGCGACAGCTTGTAGGGTAATGGTTACCGTTAAGGATTGTCAATCTGATGGTCGTAGGTTCAAACCCCTCCGGTAGCAGAAAATTTTCGTAAGTTTTAGATATTCCATTGTGTTCATTGTCCACGCTGTGTGAAACGGAATGATTCAGTTTGGAATTAACGATAGGGGGAGGGGAAATATTAAATGACAACATCTTCATTTCAACGAACCGAGAAGTCGAGAAAAATTGGATAATTGTTATAAATGTTAAAATTACATTCATGTTTTTAGTGGTATAATCGCAGGTAAAATCAATGATCTTACGTGAAAGATTTCATATTGCTCTGAACTCAGCCAAAAGGCATATGGCACCGATCTAATACATTCTCCAATATGTTTCAAAACGTTATTGAGTGTTTTGTTTCATGTCGATAATTTGATCAATGCATCAAATCTTGATGCCGAGACGATATTTTCTCCAACTACTTCTTCTCTCCTTTCGTTTCCATTCTCTTCTCTTCTTCTTCTTATTCTTCTCTCCCGTCCTTCTCCTCTGCTTTTATCTCATATCTCCTTCTCTATTTTTCTCGCATCTTGCCTCCATCCTACTTTTCCCCACTCCTTTTATCTCGTTTCCTGTCTTAGATTTCCGACTCCACTGCACTCCTCTCCTCTTCTTTTCATTCTTCCCTTTTACCCTCTTTTACTCTACTCTCTACTCCCCTCTTCTCGTCTCCTCCTCTCATCTCCTCTCCTCTCGGTTTCCTCCTCTCTTCTTTGTTCCATTTTCCTCATCTCTCCTCGATTTTTCCTTTCTTTTCACTACTTCTCCTCCCCTCGTCTATCCTCTCTTTCTTCTCTCCTCTACAATTTCCTCTTCTCCTTTCGCTTTCTCTTTCTCCTCTCCTTTGTCGTCTTTCGTTTCCTCTAACCTCTTATCATTTCCTTAGGCTCATCAGCGATGAAATGCTAGAAAACCTAGTTTCTTTCCTTTAGAAAGAAATTCGTCATTTGCGATATAATATTGATATTTTTAATAATTTTATACAAAAATACTTCTTTTCATTTCTTTCGCGTATTTCACAAATATCTATTGTGCATGTGGCAACCCTGAAATTGAGCCTAACTCTACACGCAACCCACCAACGCTTTGTGTAAATTGGGTTGCCTAGTTTAAAATGTTGTTGTCCTAAAACTTTTGAGAGACACTGTACAGTCACGGGAGCACTTGCAAGCTTCCAAAACTGCAAGCGAGTTGTTCAAACCTTCTGTATTTTATGTTACGCCACGTATTTTTCTCTATCAACATGAGATTGTAACCATCAAATATTAGAACAATAACATGGATTTCGTGGGATTTGAACACAAGATCTTTTTTTTCAGAGTCCTATTCAATTTCTATAGTAAAGAGCAAGTTTGAATTTGTTTGAGTATTAAAGTCCACTTTATGCACATACGTATATCTAATCTTGACTGCACCTACAGTTTAAAGTGCGATCCACATCCACCGGGCATTAAATCCAGGACCTCTTGGTTACAAGGCGACTGCGACGCTACCACTACGCTATCGGGAGACCCAGGTAAAGAGCAAGCAAGAGGGTGGGTGACGTATTTGATTTGTGCATAAAGCTGCCAGTATGTCGAGGTTCCTGAGCAGACGTTCATAACGTTCACTTCTAAATCAGTTTATGCCCACCCTTCCCAAATATCCGTTGATAAAATTCACAAGTAAAAGTAAGTTACTAAATGATACAATGCGCCACACACTCCCACAAGAGAGCTACCGATGAACAAGGTAACGGACACTTAAATGGCCAAGAGCATTATGTGGTTTACACACGAACTCCCCACGGAGGGTTCAGGGTTCGATTCATTGATTGATTTGGTTTATTTTACTTCGCTTTTCTGCCACTTTTGGCTAACGCGAATATAAGGATAAGTGATGATGTGATGTGATTGATGAAGGGACACTCACAAAGAACACCAATGCCCAGGCCGGGATTCCAATCCAGGACCCTGGCGTTGTAGCGCGTTGTGCTAACCACTCAGCCACGAATATCGGCAGGCTCCAGGTTCGAGTCCTATCGTTTACATGGTTGCTTCTTTGCGAGTGTCCCATAATCGGTTTAATCTATTATTCATCCCATAGTCAAGAAATGCCTCAATATGTAGAAAGGAGACGTACAATAAGGAAAATTCCAAATTACAAGGCTACGACTTGCTAGCTCAAATCACGTGGAATTCTCTTCATATATCACATCTGAGGTCAGCTGTAAGTTTACGTACTCTATTCTAGCTTACAAAAACCAGAGTTCTATTCTTTACTTCGATTTGAACGTGGAACCATCTGTTACAAAAGTATAATTGTCGAGGTTCTTGTCACTTGATTGTGATTCATTTTTTTATTTGATTGATTTGCTTCGTTTTACTTCGCTAAATGAGTAATGACATGATGAAATTTATGAATGGATACTCTCAAACATCCATGCCCAGGCCGGGATTCGAACCCGGGACCCCTAGCGTCGTAGCGCGATGTGCTAATCACTCCGCCACGTGGGCAGGCCTCTTTTCTTATTTGAATTCTTCCACATACAGTCACTGACATTTTTTTGTTATGACAATAGAATTGACTTTGTGTCCGTCAATTTGATAGAACTGTAATCAAGGCAATCGCCGAAAGTGTCGAATTTATATCTAATGCCTCTACTACATATGTTGAAGCTAATAGTCTGATACATATGTCGATTTCTTGCTCAAAGATATTTACCGAAGTCCTATTTTAAATCTTGAAATTTGTCTTTGCGATTAGCCAAAATAAGCACAAAACTACGTAAATTGAAAAAAGTACAAATACTGAAATTTCTTTCCCGGTCCCTGCCTAAACGGCTGCAAGGTCCACCGAACCTGTCTTCCATATGTACAGTCTCGGATACTTCTGGCTGTAAGAATCCAATGGGTTCATTACAAACCAGAAGTGTCCGTGACTGTACCTGCGGGCAATATGGGGGGGGGTTAAAGCTGCCAGAGTATGGTGCTGATAACATCACTTGCACTGGTGGCCGAGATCGAGAATTGAGATCCACATCCAGTGTGTGCCTTTCTGTGCCAGTGCAATACACAGGGGTGGACTTTCTGTGTGAGTTTGTGCTACCTATCAGTTTCAGATTCTCTTTTCTACAGTTACAATCTTCAATCTAATATACTTGTTGTGTATTTCATGTATTCCAAAATATCGTCCTTAATTGGGCCTAGATTAATATTGCTTGGTATTACTACTAGTTGTTTTATTTAAGTAGTTGGAGAATTTGTTTTGTTATTTTTAAAGCTGTTGTTACTTGATTAAGGGTCTTATCCTATTTCTAGGATTTGAAATCAGCGCACACAAAATGAAACTATTACTGTACATTTTTCTTTTTCACTTCACTCCTTTCTGACAGACATGCTAATATTTCAACTATAGATATTTATTATTTGGTAGAATATATTTTATGTAGTTTAAGTGATTGTTGCGGATGTTTGTTACTAATTTCTTCTGGAGTGCAATATTTCAACTATTGTATTTCTGAGATCTTTCGCTTGTATTGTGCCAAATTGTATGTCTCTCGTTGCATAGTCCAAGCTTTCAAATTATTTCCTCGTTTTGTTTAAAGAAAGAGAGAGTTTTCCATATTTTCCCCATCATTTGAAGGTGTTTCGTTAATTCAACAGTCCGTTTTTGCTCTCCTGCAGGACCAAGATGCCCTCTGCAGCTACCCAGATGGTGAAGTTAACCGGGTCTTGGCCTTCCTGCATTGAAGGTTCGCTGCAGTAATATGTTTTCGTCCAAGTGTGTACCCATGATACAAATTGTTTCTTCATTACCTACAATTACAATTATACCTAACAGTTTTACATTCTCTTCCCTGCTATCTTAATTATGGTGATTCTAATTGTAATTGGAGAAAACCCTCTTCTTATGTTTTACTTTCTGCTACTTCCCATTCAAATGTTCTCTTAATGTCAAGATATATTTTGATATGCCTGCCCAAAAACATGCATGATGAATTTTATATCTGTGATCAACGTTTCAAAGATTTGTAGTTCTCATTTTTCAAACCCATTATCTACCACTCTTATTTGCTTGTTTTCCTTTATTCTGTTATTTGGATGCACGCAGTTGGTTTCATGTGTAGAATTTGTAAACACTATTGTATATTGTTTTGTATCACATTTCATTTCCTCGTATCAGAACTAGGTTTCATATAATTTACGTCAATAGTTTGCTTGCTGTATTCCTTGTGTTTGTAACTGATCGTTTTATTTTGGTCTTGCATATTAGATTTTTCTGATAAAAATACAAATATGTTTTAATATATATGCATGAGCACACATTTCTTCAAGTTATCACTATTTCCTTCTTGTTGTCATTGGCTCATACTAGGCGTTTTTTGTGCACACGCATACACACATGTGCAATCTTAAAGTTGACAATTTAAGTCTACTTTATGCATACATGAACAAATCGGGCTCGACTGAACAAAGTTGGATCAGAATCACTGAAATGTCCATCCACCAGGGATCGAACCCAAAAATTCTTCTTTGTAAGGCGAGAGCCATAACTACGGCGCTGTGGCCGTAAAATCGTAATTGTAAGAAATGAATGTGTTATTTGAAATCACTAAAATCTTGACAACATACAACAGTGTTGAAGATAATTAGTAATAGTAAAAATATAGATCACTGAATTTATACGTCACAGTGAATATAGCTTTTCCAAGCAAATCATCATATTCAAGTAGGTAGGGTGACATGCAACTGTGTGAATGCGTTTTTTTTTCGGTTTGCACCAAGAGTTTGCTACACTTTTTGAAAACTCGAATAACTTTCATATGCTCCGTATAAATCATAGTTACATCAGAGAAAAATAATTCATCGTATCTGGTGCATTCTACATCTTTGCAGCTACATATGTTTAAAATTTAGAAATTAATTTTTATGCAGATTAAATCTATGGTTCGATTAATTTCGTTAAGTTGCATGAATCTAAATTTTCAGCCAACTTATAAAGTTATTTTTATGGCACATTTTCTCACCCTGTCTTCTTCTCTTTTATTTTAAGTCCAGAGCTCTGGATTTCCACAATCGTTTGATAGTTGATGATGAAGCGCATACTAAGGGTCAACAGGCATGTAAGTGGTTTTTACAAAAAAATAAATATACGTCTTCAAAAAGGAGTTCCTTCCGGATCATATTTCTCAAGCAGATAATTAGTTTTGTCATCCAACGTATGTAAACTATGTTAGGATGAATGAAATTAAATTGTACAAATCTTATTGCATTATTTCACGAAGGCTCTTTCATTATGATGTAACAAAGGGAATTTGGACTATCTAAATGAATTAAACTTCGTTGTTTGAAAGAGTTGATAAAACGTTTAAATCGTCTTTATATCTAATTGGTGTTTTATTTATCTAATACCAAAAAAATGTATCACTAGTTTCTATTCCTAGTTTTCATCATATTTGAAGGAAACTGCTTTTAAGATAATATTCTTTGTTCCTAGCAAAAGTAAATTGTATAGTGGTGATTAAAAATATCGATCAATTTTTTTGGCACCTATCTTTAAAAGTTGGACTAATAATTGATGTTTAAGGAGTGAGTTGCTCTTGTCTCCAGTGAGAAATATCCCGTGTATGCCATGAATGAAATAGGAAAATTCGATTTTTACAAACATTTAACCGATTCTTCAGTAACTGTGAAATTGCCACTTTCCAACACTTGAAATTACAAACTCCTGACGATTGTGCCTATATTCACCCGATCACTCCAATAGTACAGCAGGAAAATAGAGGCAATGTCTGTCGGGAGTTCTTAATTTATTACCTGCATGAAACACACACGAATATTTTCTTATCAGATTTTAATTTGTATTCCGTTTAGGTGTTTTCCAAGATCTGATTGGTAAATCTTCTTGCCTGATAATTTATGCGTATTACATTGGATCCGTAAGAAGGTTACAGAAGGTATTGTAATGGCTGTAAGCCTTAGTGCATAAAGTGGACAATCATTTTTTGAAAATTCACGAGTGTGTGTGTGTGTTGGGGGGGGGGGTGCATAATACAGACACACACACGCACACTCTCTTTACGTAGGGGATTTCGTTCCCCTATGTAGCGAATCTGTATGTATCGCCGCCGCCACTCTTCATCTGCATCTCCATCCCACAGTGTGGCCTTGATGCTGATAGAACCCTTGAAGCGATAGGACACTTAATTTGAATCTTTCACACCACCACTGACCTTCATATCATCCTTGGCTTGATTGCAACTTGCCGTTCCTATACCACCATTGTCCCAGTTTATGATTTTTATTCTGCTGGTCAACATCCTAGGACCATCAAGCATTCTCATCTTTGCACCAGAAAGTTGGCATAGGTGAGAACCTAACCAAGAGTGTTATTTTATAAATAATAACCTTTTTAAATTTTGAAGTAACACTTCGAAAATATTTATCGCATTGTACTGATGGTTTTATGTATTACTTCGTATTTGCATTTTTTTTTCACGTTACTTCTACCTTTTGACAGTAATCAAGAGAATGAGGATGATGAATTGAACTTAACTTAATTGTGACTTAACCAGGATTCGAATCCATAACCCTTGCCTTACACTATACTGTTCCACGGAGGCTTGTCTCTACTTTTTATTACCTTGGTAACACACACACACACACGTGCAAATCCGTGTGCGTGCATAGCCACGTCGGTTGTTGAGAGTGACGAGAGGTCGACACACGGTCTTGTTACCGAAAGTTTCTAGTTCGATTTCTGGCCTGGCCTTAAGTGTAAGGCTTGATTCACATCTACGCTCAAGCAACACTCTGGTCACTCTCCCCTAACGCTTCGCTCACGGTCAGGGGGTATCCACACTAGCGGTCAAGCTTCCCTCCGGTCAAGGTACGATCAACGTTAGTCTGATGTTGGTTTCTTCACAGAGTTCACTGATTTTTCTGAATAAAAAGCCTGGCGATTGTGCTAACTACATCAACGACGGACTTTGCAGCACTGGCGTTAATTAGAAGAAGATGACAAAGAAGAGAAAGAATTGCAAAAGCGGGGATTCAGTGACATGATTGATTTACTTCGCTTTTATGCCAGTTTTGACTAATCTTGAGGATGAGAAAGAGTGGTAATATGATTAAATTGATGAAGGAACATCACAATGAAAATCCATGCCCAGGCCGGGATTTGAACCTGGTGTCGTAGCACGCTGTGCTAAACACTCGGACAGGAAGTCGGCTATTATAAATATAAAGTTGTTTATTGATGTTATACTTTTGGTTAGAAATCTGCAAACGTTTATTTGCAACTACAATGTGCAAAAACTGTAAATGTCAACAATGGTAACACTACTTTGTCAGTCTAGGTTTGACATGAAAAATTTCGGGCTCATTGTTTCATATCGACATTGTTGACCATTTCTTTTATTAGAAAGTTTCCGATACAACACGTGACAAATCTACAGCAGGTTGTTAGCCTAGTTTCAAGGACCCGATTGTTACGCACATCGTGTGATACGTGGCCTCCCTCGACTTGAAAAAAAAAATAGGGAGTAATTTTGTATCGTTTTCCGTAAACGAAGAACAAGTTCGTTGTTAATCTTGATTCGGGGCTAGATATGAAGAATGATTTTTCCCTTGGCAGAGGATCGACCACCACCTCCTTTCCCTTTGCACACACAGAAATGACAATTTGATTGTCCGGGAAAATATGACCGCCAATAGGTTAGCTTTTTGATTTAAGGATTTTAATTGATGCAACGGGTTGGAGAAAGGTCGTTACAACTGGTGTTTATGGATTATATTTGTGGTTAGTCCCCTATTTATTTATTTTCATTTGCTAATTGTAATTTGGTTGTTTCGGGCAGTTTTTTAACCTTCCAGCACTCGCGCTGTTGTAAAAAGTACAACAATGTATAATTTTTAAAAGTAAAATGATAAGCTTGGTCACCAACAATGGATTCCACCAACGTATTCGTTTGTTGGTCCTTCCCAAGACTACTAGAAGGAAAGGCTGGGGTCAGACACGCCTTTTTTCGCGACCGGCGTGGGTGTGACGTGATCGGCGGACAAATCCCAGATGAGCCTTTACCCCATACGGAAAGAAACGTGTTAACTGTTTGGAAAGGCTGATCTGTTTTGTTCATTTTTTCTTGTATTTATGGATTGTTGGGTTGTGAAGTGTTGCAGTTTATAATTCCTTCAGTGAGGTGTTGCGACGTGTCGTGATCTCCGACGAAAAAATAAAAACAGCGGGTGATAACTGAACACAACGCATCTAACGAGACTAGTTAGTGGATTGCGATACCAGTAATCTTCATTACACAACATCAGGCTACTATACACTTCAATTGGGTTACAACTATTAGAATAAAGAAAATAATATTGCAATTTATAATAAAGACTCTCACGAGTATAGTAAGATAAGAACTGCAAGCATAGGGGAGACCGGGACTAGTTCTTAAAATTTCAACTTCGGATTTCTTTGAGCTTCCTACTGCACATGCAATAATCAAATTTTCAGTATTAAACCATCACACTTTTGGGCAATGCATATATTTTTTTCCAAAGGGAATAGCTTTACATTATGAACTTGTAAACGTTACATTTTTGGAACTCGGAAAATTGTAAAAACTTGTCCCACAGTGGGGTAAGTTGTTACAGTATCGGGGCACGTTGTTACAACAAAGTTTTATACAGTAAAAACATACATATAACAATAAAGATTAAGAGAGAGGCAAAATTATATAACGTCCACAAACATTTTAACTACTTGTTACATTTTCCCTTGCAACTTTTTGCGAATTGAAGAAACAAAAATAAAATAAAACCAATGAGATTTCAATTTCTTAGATGTTAATAATATCGTGCGTTCACAAAATCACTTTGTCCGAAGAACACAATCTGGAAAAGTTAGTAGGCCTGTTCTTCATTATCAGAAAAAGACACATCAGATGTGCATTGAATGCAAACATAACATGGGTCACCTCCGCCAGAGCGTTACAATGTAACAACATGCCCCGTACACGATGTAACAACTAGCCCCGCGCTACGCCATTACTTTCAATGTAGTCCTGTCCTTGGACGAAGAAAAGAAAGTGATCGGTAACTGCTTGAAATCAACGTTAATAATTAGTCATTCAAACATAAAAAATAACTTCTTCATGTAAAAATCACAACTGGAACGCAACCCTCAATAATTACTTTCAAACCAAAAAAGTGAAAAAACACTCGTAACGTCCACTCACTTTCCACCACTGGCGCCAAACTACAACCGGGACATCTTTGTAGAATAAGTCACGTGCTCTGTGAGTAAGGAAGTGCTACCCCTAGCGGAAGTCACCGAAAACTCTATGTAACAACTTGCCCCTTGTAACAACTAGCCCCGGTCTCCCCTACCCCCCAATTTAATATCCAGTCCCCTACCAAAATTCCTATGGCAATTTTAGGTTCACTTTTGATAGGTTTATTGAAGAGTTGAATCTCGACCTCCTCAAAATAATTTAATTCTCAATCACCACACCAAAATTCCCACAACCCTTACCTTAGTATTGGAAACTTCCCATACCCAATGTAATTCCACGCCAGAATTCACGTGGCAATTTAAGGTTTAATATGCGATAGCTGGATATTGTGCACCTCAAATAGTAGATACAGTGTTGCCGAGAGACGACACTGGTCTATCTCGTCTCGTGAAAATTCCATCTCTTCTCGTGTCTAGTCTCGTGAACAACACTAATAATACATAACTTGCTATTTATATACGAGTGATGCTTAAATGACAACGTAGTTGTACTTCCGTTCACCATTTCTCTATTATTTATTCAGTCAAATTTTCATCACAATCCCCCCACACACCCCCAAAGTTAAGTGGACGCAACCAGCTTCCACAAACCCGCCTGTGGGCACCCCTGTTTGACACCCCACTGATTATATACGTATATATGGGGGTTATTCCGGAGTAAACAAAAAATGATCGATCAGACAATTCGATTATTGATGGCGGGGAAAGAACATCCGGTGAATAGCGCCCATAAAGTGAGCCTCGACTTTCTACAGTTCCATGTCCTAAGTTTTCGTTCAGTCGAAAGTTGTTTAAAGTGTTTGTGACATAATACACACGGAACTTCCTCACAGTGTAGTTCAAAGATTCATAAGACTCAGAACTGTAATCTGAATAAGGACAATTAATGAAGAAATAAATATCAATAGTCGAAGCAGAGTTACCAATTTGAAGAAGTTAAGTGAAAACAGCTCCTCGCTCACTCCTAAAAGAGAGCAATAGATGAAGTTGTTTTCTTTTACATATAAAACTTATCCTTAATTTTTGCTTACTGCCGTTCTTTATTTAACAAAACGCATGACCCGGCATATTAACTTCAATTTTATATGGAACTTTAGGTTTCACAGAAATGTGACGACCTAAAAACTACCGATTCAGTACATGTGTTAATAGCTGTATAATCCAATTCTGAAGACATACATTATCTCGGATCCTTAGTGAATCTGTATTTTCAGTCCCAGCTAGCTTCTGGGCATAATGACTGCTCCTTTTGTTCATAATTCTACATTGATTCCGCTGCGAAACTGTGGCACGGAGCGATCTGTTCGCCGGATGACGTCACGCTTTCGTCAAGGACCACGTGATCAGGTATGACCCCAGCCTTCTCCTTATAATAGTCTTGGGTCCTTCATCATAGTTACTGCTAAATATGTGGTTTTATTAGTCACTCGTTTAGTTGCAACAGAAGAATGAAGGAGTGAATGTGTCTGTGTTGTACTTCAGTAGAGATTAGAAATATCTGACCTAAAACTTGTCTGAGAGTTTTTAGAGTATATTCTGTTTCACCTTTTTATTTTATTCAATGATTACTAGTATTCATGATTGATAGAATTAGTGTAAAAAGCATTAATAAATATTAAGATAATAAAAAAAGATACCTTATTGAAGAGTTACAATTGTATGACTGAAAATAGTGAGTGTTGTAAAACATACAATGCGCGAGTACTCATGTGACAGGAATAAGCGCGAGTGCCGGGTTCATGAAATCGGATATTTTGACCGATGTTTTACAAACAGAATTTAAAAAAAAAAATAAAAATAAAAAAAAATAAAAAACAACAACGATATTTGACCGGACCATGGGGGAGGGGGGGAGGGTGATCAGAGCGTTACTGGAGCGTAGATGTGAATCAAGAGTAAGTCTCCCTTCCATCCATGTGACGATCATCCTCATCGTCATAATTAGCCTAAATAGGCAGGAAAACGTAATATATGTAACATTGCATTAGTTAATGAAACTTCGTCTTAATGACTTATAAATGAAAACTAATAAATGAATGATGAATTCCGTGACTTAATTATACTTAGGTACATTTAATGCATTATTGACACATGTTCCTGGTGGAGTCAGTTTGCATAGTGGTTCGGGTACAATTTAAACTATTTAGTCCCGAGTAGCCAATCTGAGCATAAATTAAACCTAAATGAAACTTTGAAAAAGTTCTTGTCACTTGTTATCTTTCTGATATCAGTCAATACCAGATGTATTATTGATGTCTTATTTAACATCACTGATTTGTACCAATAACTTAATTGCGAAGGGCAAAGTTGATAGGATAACAAAAGAAAGTGATAAGAATTGGCACGAAACGTCCGTGGCCTTTGTTAAGTATGTAACTAGCAAACCATGGAATGTCGAATGGAAACCACCGAATTCCTCAGTCAGGATGACCGTTCAAGGGATTTGTAACCAGGTTATTCCCAATAAGAGTTAAGGGAGAATACAATATTTTCGTAAATATATTAATTCAAGCCGGCCCCTGTGGCAGAGTGGTTAGCACATCGCGCTACGACGCCAGGGGTCCCGGGTTCGAATCCTAGTCTGGGCATGGATGTTTGTGAGTGTCCATTCATCGATTTCATCATATCAGCACTCATCCTCATCATCGTAAATTAGCCAAAAGTGGCACAAAAAGCGAAGTAAAATAAATCAAATCAAATATTCATTCAAATTCACTACTAAAAAAATAACAGGCAACTAGGCGATTTTGAAATTTGGAAGGGAATCAAAGTGTTTATATGACAATTTCACTACAGCTTTGTCCACAAGAATATACATTAAATCTTGTGTAGTTTTCTTCACGTTTATTGTCTAAATCATCGCAGGATTTTTCTAAGTACGTACGTACGTACATGAAGTCTTCTTAATTTTATAGTAGTTTTTTTCTTGGGGGTTAGTTGAATGTTAAAAATAATTGTGCTGGATATTTCTTTGTTGAAAGAAATATAGGTGCGTCTCATTGCCTTGTGCTTTAGTCGTCTGAACTTTAGTTTGTCCCTTCACCATTGTACCTGGTCTAAAGGGGAACTGCAAGATAAGATCAGTAATCTCGCTTGACTAATTCTTCTTGTCATATAATGACAATAAATACAAGCGTTGCGTGCAGAAGTATGCGTCATGGACATGAACAGATTGACCGCGGTAATGTCAAAGGGAACTGTCCTGGCTCTCACTGTGTTTTAGGTTGTCACTGTGTTCTTCGGACTTCTTTTTATTTGTTTAGTCCATTGCTTAAATTCTGTTATTACATTTTCTTTTTATACTCCTACTACTCTTCATTCCTTGTCGCTGTGCACTTGCTTCGTATGTGACAAGAATTTTTACGTTCTCTACTTTACTTAGACTGCGATGCTTTAGCTCTTTACCCTCTGTCCCATTTATCTAACGCTAATGTATTGTTGGGTCTCCTCGATGGCGTAGTGGTAACGTCGTCGCTTTGTAATCAAGGAGTCCCAAGTTCGATACCTTGTGGAAGCACATAGAGTTGCGAACGTTACACGGTGCGAAGGTTCATGGGACCATGTTTAAGGATCGTGTTTCCTGGTGTTCGTGTGTATTTTCTCCTCTTCTATTCTATCAATTCATCATTATCGTAGTGATTACCATTAAGACCTACTCAAGCGACGTGAAATAATCAAAATTCAGCTATCTTTACTACAATACAATACGCTAACCACCAACTTGCTGTCTGACTAAATAGCAGAAGAATATCATAGAACGTCCATGGCCTTTGTTAAGTGTATTGTGCTAGGAAACTATGGAATGTCTAATGGAAACCACTGTCCTCAGTCAGTATATGCCCTGTCCTGATATTGCCGTTCTTCCAATACATTCATCTTTCAAGTTACTTTATTTACATGATGACATGTATATAATATTAGGATTATTTAGTATCACAAGATTGAACAACGTCAATACAATTGGAATGGCGAAAATTGTAATTGTACGCAAATAACAGGCACATTTACGTCCCTCTGTGATAAAGCGGAGTTATTTACGTTGTGCGATACGACGCTGAGAGGTTCTAGCTTCGAATTCTGGGCAAAGCAGAGATATTTCATTAACTTTGTTCCTCTATCTGCTTCATAAGTTGTAATCGTTTAGATTAACCAAGGGGGGTGAAGAAAGATGTAGAATTACCAAATATGCAATTACTTCATTGATATGCCATTTGAACGTCATTCCAGAAAGGAGTTCACAGATAAAACAGGCGCAGATGTGCCACCAATTGTAAGAACTAGAGTCAGGAACTAGAACAAAATAGTTTCTTTTGAATGTGAGTACACAAGATCACAGTTTTTGCGATATTCACAGAAAGTGGCCATGTATTATCCGACCAACTAATGAAACTCACTTACACTGTAGACGTGTGCACAAACCTATGCTGTTTCTCCAAGCTTGAAAGATGTTATCTTTCCGGTTGTGCCATCTGGTTGTCACTATTCTTTGGCCGCCACTAATTGTGATCGCCAGAAGAAGTGGAGGACTGCCTGCGCCTAGCGTAAGTCCCTTGAAATTAAAATGAGCAAATATGTTTTTAAATTATGGGAGAAAATAAATGAAACACAACTGCAGCAAGATGAAATGTCACAGGATGGGAAAAAATACAAACGAGTTTCCTGTTGCAAGAAAAGGTTTCCTGGTTTGAAAGTGATCTTCACTTCCGAAAAACCATTTCTGAAATCCATTGATGCATACATACATTGGCGAACGCTGCAGGGCTCCTTATTTCACGGCTGTATACCAAAACATCCATCGTTTCAAGGCGTGACGTCATTAATTTTTGCCTGCCTTCAGAATTCGTACGGCAGGTGAATTAGACTAACGGCTTCTTAATGGAAAGTTTAGGTTCTACCGTGTGGCGACCTAAATTATTAGGAATGGATACTTCTCGTGTTCGTATTAAATGCAAATATGCCAGCATTTATGTGATTTAGGAATCTAATCCGTGCGTTACAATAAAGTGTGCAATGGTGAATTCATTTCCAACGTGGCGTGCACATTTCAATTTGGCGATTAGGAACGGATACTGAAGTCTAATTGTTTTTGCAAAATATGTCATTTCACGTATTTTGCTCAAAACACTTTGAAAGTACAGAGTCACATACAATCAGTGTTAAATATTCAGTATATGGCGTAAAATCATAGTCATAAACACAAACTCCCACTGAGTTAGGATATGTCTGCGACACCTGGCGTTTCCTGATAGGCTCTCATTATTAGATTAAGCTACCACGGTTAAAAAATTGCCATAAAATAAAGAAAATACAAACCCTGGAAGTTTCAAGCTG
Source organism: Lepisma saccharinum (assembly GCF_977018435.1). NCBI lineage: Eukaryota > Metazoa > Arthropoda > Insecta > Zygentoma > Lepismatidae > Lepisma > Lepisma saccharinum. The sequence continues at coordinate 68,148,091 of NC_139230.1, forward strand.
TGAAATATCTGAGTGAATCTGCGGTAATTTAGTTTATCCATTAATTAAAATTGTAGCAAAATTGAACACTGTTAAAAGTCGCGTCATTTTATTATAGTTTTCTAGTAAGTACTAATATTATTTTCATTATTGACCTTAGAGGGGGAAGAACAGCAAAATATATACTTTGTTTCGAATTTTGAGTGCTGTTGAGCCCCATAAACAATAAATTTAAGGGTTCTGAAGTTACATAATACGTGACATAGAGAAGAAGTGAAAGCGAGTGGGAGGAGAAAAGCAGTGTGCGCTGTTGTAAACTGCTGGTAGCGTCAGTCACGTTGGCCCCTCCTTGCACTCACTTCCCCTCTCATGCGTTTAGTGGTCGAGTCCTCTCGAGTCACTACTTGCGCAGAGGACTTGTTTTCGTTCGCTTGCTCCACAGACTCCTGAGAGGACGTTGACTTTCATGTGCTCTATTCGGAAGGAATCGAATAGAACACGCAAAATTAATACAGATCTAGTATGATCCAATGGCCGTTTCTGCTTAAACGCATGGCCATGGAATTAGGCGGGTGGCAGAAGTTCGCGCTGTTGTCACGTCGGAGCACAACCCCGTGTGTTCGTAGGTTTAAGAGAATGAAACATCTCGTTGTAGAGTTGGTCCTTGTAATCCATGTGATACAAACTGACAATATTTACTCGAAAGATTAGGGATGCAGTGACACAAAATTGCCCCACAGAGAGGTCAGTCCGACGCTCGAAGTAATAAGCAACGGAGCCCGGTTGACGTTGCCACACAGTGTGCTGGAACCAGCGACTTTTGTCTTGCTCTTGCTTTGCTTTTCCCATATGTGGCACCAGCGCAATTCTGCCCAGCCGCCTATTTTCATGGCCGTGCCTTTACTTTGCGAGTTCTTATCCACCGAAGTCTGGTAAAATTATGCCGGCGGCTCGTTTATGGGGACGCGGAAGTGAGTTCCTTCCGCGAAGCACAAGTTTGCTGCATTTGAATAGAGCTCGTGGTTACTGTTTACGAACATCATGCTTGTGATATAATTTAATGGATGGTGCCTACTGTAATATATGCTAATCGATCTTTTTACATTGTAAGGTGCAAAGTGTGATTACAAGTGTTCAAGTATGATAGTATTACATGTGAAATAAAAAATGTCTTTATTTATCTGGGTGCGTTTCATTTAACACACTATTTACTAATTGATATTAGTCCGATATTTAAAGCTGCGTTTCCTATCCACCTAGATCCTGAAATACTCGCATCCCTGCAAGGCGTTGTGCGTGTTGCCTAACTCTACTTCAGTAGCAAGCTTTCAATAGCAAGTTCGGCCACCGCCATAGAGTTACGCAACACATATAACGCATTGGAGTGAAGTGTATATTTAAGGATCTAGATGTCCCTTGTTTATTGCCAGTGACTGTACCTGCTGAGTACGGCTCTTGGCAACATATCGAACAAAAACTGCATGTTTTTGTGTTTCAGTTTAATCGGTTTCCTCAAAGACTAAAGGATAAGCACCAGGATATTACAATTGTAATAATACGATTCCATTCTGGCAAATCTTGATAAATATTAAGAAAATGTGTGCTTTATGCACTTAAAAAGAAAATATTAAGAAATATTATTTAGACAATAGTTACCATGTACTGTACTGTAAACATTCTACTCAAGATCACTTTTGACTCATAAGCTCTTGTTAGTCTCTCTCTCTCTCTTTATATATATATATATATATATATATATATATATATATAATGTATTTAAAAATATGATATTAAAATTTGACGTCAGTGGCTTGCGTAACACATACCAAAAATATACCAATGAACGCGTGAAAGGAGGAGTGAGTGCATGGAGGGGTCAACGTGACTCAAGCTACCATAATGTGGATCTTCCTGATAGCTTGTCTAATCTTCCTGATTTTCGAACGGATAATTAAGAAGTCAGAGTTCAATATCTTGCTGGAAAATTACAGTTGTTCAACCCAAATTTAAACTGTAGGTCTAGTTACTTTCAGTACGATATACCCTACCTGCAATTAGCACCCAATAGCACCCGTCCGTGCTAATATTATTTCCTATGGAAATAAATCTGTTCCCTTTACCTGCGATACGTATGTTCGTTTGTGTTTTTCTTTATTTTTGCCAAAAAGGCAGTGGATTAAAGAGAGAATATCATTTGTGTAAGGCGGAAGAGTGGACGAAATATATTCAGGTGGGTTCTGCTTTTGTAGTCATTGGCCACTAAAGATCTTTCTTTCCCTCCTCCTCCTTATCTTTCTTTTTCTTTCATCTTCTCCTGTTTCTCTCTTTCTATCAATTTATTGTCTAATTTTCGTTATTTCTTTCGTTCCTCATCTTGTTCCTCCCGGGTACGAATCACGGCCTGGGCATGCGTGGTCTTTGTGAGTATCCCTTCATGAATTTTATCATATCATCAGTCATCCTCATATTCGCGATTAGGCAAAAGTGGGAGAAAGCTAAGTGAATTAAACTAAATCAATCAATCAATCAAATATCTGGTTCTGTGTTTCCACTTCTTCTTTATCGTCAACTGTTTCTTTTTCCATTTCTCTATTTATATTTCTATCGCTCTTCTCTTTCTTTCTGTCTTTCAATCCAACCAAGTTACCTCCCCCAATGGTGCAGTGGTTACGTCGTCTCCTTGTAATCAAAGAGCTCCGGGTTCGATACCTGTGAAGGCACTCAGTGGTTCGAATCTCACTTTAAATTGTAGGTTCAATCCCGATTAGCCTATCTGTGCATAAAGTGGACTTGAAACAAACTTTAATGTTTCCTGACACCTCTCTTCCTCAGATTTCGACTACTGGCATTTTCAGGATTATTAATCCAACATCACGAACGAGAAGGTAATAGTAATTTTATTAAAAGTCTATTTACCATAAAATCAATACTTAGTGACTTATGCGTTACAAGTTAACTTTCGCGATCAGTTCATTTGATGAATTTATTCTGACACACACATACGCTTTCCTTCTCTCTCTCTCTTTCTCTCTCTCTCTCGTCATGAAGGGAAGCAGAAAATTGCTTTTCCGTCATTACTTCATTGATTGAGGAATTTTAGGAGGGGAATCAGTATTTCTCTCTGTTGTATTGTCTAAAAGCGGAATATTCACTAAACCACATCAAAAAACTTTTTGGCAGGTGACTCGTGATTGGTTTATAGAGAAATCAAGTTCAATGCCGACGAGAGAATTTGAAAGCCGGTTGGTTTTACGCAACCCGCAGTGTTGTTAAAGTGATAACCAACTCAGCCAAGCGCGTTAATCGAAGCGAGTGTGCCACGCGCCAGGTAGGCTGGGAGAGGTCAGTGTTGTTTCAGAGCCGAGCAAAACAAGGGAGCTTTTACGTAAGGACTCTATCTCTCTCTATCTTTGATTTTTTTTTTTTAAATTCCAAAATGATAAACCAATGGGAGAAAAGTATTCCTTAATTCTCATCACAAACTGTATTTTCGGTGTGGATGTTTCTCCATAGCATGCAAGAGAGAAACTCGCTTTTATTCGATTGTACGGATATCATAATTGCCTAGTTTTCAGTAGGTTCTTTCTTCAGTTCCCTTAGAAGTGGGTTTTGCATTCCCGATTATGCCTGTAGCTCATACTAATATTTGTGTGCGTGTGTGTTTTTTTTTTGGGGGGGGAGGGTTACGCACTTTTGTTGTTTTGACGAATATTCACTTATTACCACGAATTCCCCAATCTCGATTTCTAATTACATCTTTAATTTGACATATTCCACACAGAACCACATTAAATAACAAAATCAAATTCAGTATGGATTTTTAAGAGTAGATTAAGAATAAATTTTATGGAATGCTGCTACATACTTTTACTCTTGGTTTCGATTTACTGTCGAATAATTAATACATTGTGTGTGTGTGTGTGTGTGTGTATGTGTGTGTTTTTGTGTATGTCTTTGAATTACTATTTCTTTTACTGATGTGAAAGATGTGTCTTGTATATTTATTATTTTTTATGTTCATATGTGAACCAAATTATGATTGTACATTATATCATGAACGTTTTGTATAATGTGGTTGAGTGTAAGACATGCATTGAGCCTTAATGTCCGCTATACAAAATAAGAGGTAAATAAATAAATAAATAAATAAATAAACCCGAAATGTGTCAATTGTCACAAATGTCTTGACTTCAGTAACACATTAAATTGCATAAACTGCTGATGCACTTTTGATGCATCAAATTTCGCAGAAAAATGCATTAAAGAGTACTTTTAACAGTTTTGAGATCAGACACGATCATTTCTAAGAAAGAAAAAGTAGCCTACAAGTTTAGCTGTGTCAATTGCATGGAAAGTACATCAACCTTAATTTGATGCATTTGTCGCACTACATTCGTGGGTAGGCTCTGCTTTATAGCGCCTCATTGGACGACGAACAGAATATTTAGGGTTCGAGTCCCGGCCTAGGCGTGGGTGTATCTTTGTGAGTGTCCGTTCATCAACTTCTTCTAATCGTCAGTCATTCTCACTTTCGCTATTAGCCCAAAGAGGCAGAAAAGCCACAGAAAATAAGAAAAAATATAAATGTAAAAAGTAGGGCTGAGCCGATACAATTTTGAACCGATACCGATACTCTACCCACCGATACCTATACCAATACTTGAAAATTGCAATAATTAAAATTTCTTCAAAATGTTGATTAATATTGGTGAGTTAATTTTCTTCTCCAATTATATGCATCAATTTACCAAGAAATTTGCTTTAGAATATTCAAGAATTGCATCAGAATATTGGAAAATATATTATGTAATCGCAAAATATAGTTTGACTTTTTTTTTGCAAAATTGGTGCAAAATGAAAAGAGAGTTTGAATTTTGCATAATTTCCAGGATAATTCGACTCTGGGAAAGTGTCGCGCAGCATTTTTGCGGGCCCTGTGAATCACCAACATGCCGGATTTGATTGATTGATTGATTTTAGTTTATTTTACTTCGCGTTTTGTGCCTCTTGGCTAATTTGCGAAGATGAGAATGAGTGATGAAAGGATGAAATTGATGAATGGACATTCACAAACAACCAAGCCCGACCAGGATTCGAACCCGGGACCCTTGGCGTCGCAGCGCCCAACATGCCGGAAAAGTATCGGCTGGTATCGGTAGATGAATTTCAACCGATACTTTCCGTTACCGATACATCGGCATCGGCTCAGCCCTAGTGAAAAGCATTAAAGTCAATTTGGGGAGACTAACACTCTTTTGTTAGGTTTGTATCCGGGTAATCGTGACCGCTAAAAATAACATTCTGTGCGATTAACTGTAATAATAAATGATTTTTTTCTACTGACCTCCCTTAATTTTTCATAACTAACTTTATTGCACTACTCACTCGACGAAAATGTCGTGATTTCACGAAATTACAGCAATATCTCTATGATCCTAAATCGCTTTTTCACGACTGTTAATTCAGCACTTTTTAAGTATATAAATAATACAAAGAATAATATAATTTATGCTCTTTAAACTGAGTGTCGGACAATTGATCAAATAAACTTTCTTAAATTTTATGATAATTGTGTTTTTTTAATTAACGTGGCTTTAAATATTGTAAGATTTTCCGTTTAAAAAAAATGACGTAACAAGCCAGTAAAAACTTTTTTTTCATTTTTAAGCCATAATGAGACGAAAACACCCTCTCGTTCAGTTTGCTTGCTTTTTTATTTCCTTGTGAAAGAAGTTAAAGTAGATTGCTTGCATGAAAGGAGATTAGTGTTAACAATGGATACAATCCTTTGTTATTGTGCTTTGCAGAGAAATATGTACTCGTGCCCAACGAGGCACGCAATTAAGATTAACAAGTGTTGTGACTTTATGCTATCAAGCTTCTGTTCCCGAGGGCTGAAACATGATCCAGGGGTCCTGTATCATATTGCTACTCTTGTTTTGGAGAAACGGTTTAATCAGACGAGTTGTTTGGGGTCCGCCTCCCCCCAACTCTCAAAAGCCGGCATCGCACAACTTGACTGTAATTTCCGTTTCCGAAGGCCATCGGAGTTATTTACATCAGCAAAAATATGAAGCAAGCCAGAAGCGTAATGAGAGCGAGGGGAGGGACGACCCGACCAAATCTTACCTAAGCCTGGCATAAACCCGGGACAATTCACTGTTCACCCTCTAGGAACTATAAGCGTTTCCTACGATTGTTTTCAGGCTAAATTGAGCTCTTTGAAACCTGCTTTCAAAGCCAATATTTTACGAAACAAAGTTTTTGAAATTAAAAATGTTCTTAAGATCTCTCTCTCTCTCTCTCTCTCTCTCTCTCTCTCTCGTCCCTTCTTGTCCTAGTTTATTTTGACTATGCTCTGGATTTGCTGGAGAGAACGGAATTGAGGTGTTAAGCATACTGAGGCCTATAAAATTAATATAGGGATGCCAAGAGGAAAGAGAGAAATTTAAGGTATGTTTTATGAGAAAGTGTTTGTAGTGAGAATAACTACATGCTTTTTTATCACTAACAATATTATCTGGTTTTTATTAATCATTGTTTTATGTATTGTTATGAATAAATTCCGAACACTCAGCTTCATTTTCATCACAAGGAAAACTCGAAAATTTTCAGATCTCACTTTAAACTGTAAGCTCAGTCCCGATTATTTCATAAAGTGAACTTTAAATCATCTTTTTACCAACTTGAATTTAATCTTAGTATTTGATTTCTTTTATACCTTGTAGCAAAAAATGTCCTAAATCACTACTTATTGCACAATTTAGAAGCAAAATTTCACTTCCTTCTATTCAGGGTGATATTTGATGAGGAGGAATTTCCCCTCTGGATAATGCATCCCTCTCTCTCTCTAGTTTCAAAAACCTTTTGGGGTGATGATACATTTATATACCCAGTATCCTGATGCTTGAAGAGAAGTTAAGAATTCCCTTCTCCTCGTCCCCTTTTTTAAATACAGCACTGTTTATTATATTTATTGTTTACTTACTTCCATATTAAGTTGTGAAGTTGAAGAATTATACATGTCTACTCGAATAGATTGCAGGGCTTTATTTGTGCGTTCAGAATCAATGGAATAAATATTCTCATCTGATTTCAATTCCTAGATTTCACATTTGCCTTTACTCTGCCTTTAATCGTGAAACTAGGAATGGATGACGTATTATGGGGTGAATGAAAAGATTGCGGGATTCGAGTTCTAGACGTCAGGTTTGCAATGAATTGTGCTATATTTTGGTATTTTATCTTCGCTTTCGTACGTCTTTAGCTTAATCGCGACGATAAGGATGAATATGAATTGAATGAAATGACACACTTAGCAGAATGAATTCTTATGCACTGTACGCGCTCCATCATCTTGCTTGTGCTTTGTTTATGCATCACCCTGCACCCAGACCTGTCCGCCATTTAATTGCAAAATTCTTGCAAAAATAACAATTCTTGGAATACCATCATATAGAACTGTATGGAATGCACTAAATTTAAATCAACTTAAAGAGGCAAGTAAGAGAAGTAAACATTATATGAATACATTTTTTAAAAAAAATATCATAAATATAATATTACCAATTATTATCTGCAACTTCAACAGATAAAAAGCTGAAATAAATACAAATAAAACCATCAGCATGACTGGTGTTTTCATTGGCAGTTTTGGGATGATGATTGAAGCTGCATGTATATGTATGTGTGTGTGGGTCTGGAAAAGGGGAAGGAGAGAGAGGGCCACAGGGGGAAAGAGAAAGGGGAAGGAAATTCGAAAATTTCCTGAAGTTGTTGCACGTGCTACACTCGACTACTTTCCTGTCACGCGTTCAAACCTTCCTCCCGTAAGACTTTTCTTTGCTTTTTTATATTTTTTTACTGCAGCATTTTTAATGAATCAAATTTGATGCAGAATTTTCCTCTCCCAGCCCCCTCCGTCCCCTATCCTCGTTCCGATGTGATTGCACGTTTTCTGCAGGGTGTGGTCTTTGGTGAACCAACTTGGAACCCAGTTTGTGGCAAGGTTTCTGTATCCCTGTGCACCTTACGAAATATGGTGAGTTCATTCGTGAAGTCGCGGACAGTTATTATCCTACGTTGCCTACTTCTGGACGTGGCCGGCCTTTGAATTTTTTTTCCCTACTGTATGTGACGCGACGAGAATACCTTCGCGAATATGACAATGTAGGTCTTTCGTCAGAGCGAAGTAATAACAAAAACAATCTTGAATTTTTTTTTTTGTGGACATGGTAATTGCGTAGACAAGATAGTGATCTCAAAAAAAGCAAGTACCAGATTTTCAAAATGAAAAAGATGATATACGTTATTCAGTTAATATTGCATATAATTTGTGAGTGTCCCTTCATTTTAATTAATCTAATAATCACTCATCCCTATCGTCGCAATGAATCTGGAGAAGCCGAAAATCGACGTAAAATAAGAGAGATAGAAATAAATACAGTCTTGTTTGAATAGTAAATTGTAATGCAGTGAACTTACCGAGTTTCTTTCTTTCATATGCCCTGGATGTCAAGAATTTCTGCCAAAAGTATATACTCGTATGATTAGTTATACTTCTTGCAGTAACTAGGATAGAAGTGAAGCAACAAACAAATGAATTTCAAAATACTCTAGAAATGTACGAATTTGACGTTTCGGTGATGTCCAAACTCAGGACGTCCGAATTCAGGAACTATGACGAAAGTTCCCAATTCGGGAACTAATATTTTCACGTGGAATGTTTGAAGTGGCATGTTCCCCACTCAAGGACCGCTACCTCGGGAGGAAAGGGGAACAGGTTTTTGAGAGGTTCTTATCATTACTACATGTTGCCCTGAGATACTACGTACATATTTATGGAAAGTTTCTTCTTTCCTTTAATATATTTTGAGTATATTGCAGATCTTATGATTGTAGGTTAGGTTAGCATTTACACAGATGTGAGTAATGTCAACTATCTCAAACGCCAATTCATCCTCCCCTGAGGCAATTAGCAGCACGTTCTGAGTGGGGAGACGTTTCACAGAATTATCCAGCTGGTATAGACCAGTACCTGAAATGACACTGTTTTCATTGGAATTTCCATAGTTCCTGAGTTGGGAGGTCGTGAGTCGGTAATAAATCGACATTTCAAAAAAAGGGGAGGTGTGACATTTTTGCGTATTTTGTATTGTATGTATTTTAATTAGTTTTGAAATCTCCAAGACATTCTCTACTGTAAAGGTAGACCCATAGATCCAAACAAACCCATATCTTATCCAAGATTCATACCCAGCTTGGCTTTGCAGCTTCTAACTCTGATTATACGATGTAGACCGAAAAGAAATGAAGACCTTTATTTTGAACATCGAGACAGATAGATGTGCAAAATTCACATTCTGCAATTGCCATGACCGGACCCGATTAGATTTCTTGCTTCAGGTCAGTTCATTGTATATTTTGTCGACGTTAATCGAACATCTGCACTGAGAATCTCCTCCGCGTGTTAGTCGCTGCTTTTAGGTCGAAGCACCTTGTTAGTTATTTCAGTTCACGCTCGCTATTTATTCTCGCAGTTTTGTTTTCATTTAGGCCTACGTTACTCATATTTTTAGACCGAGTGGGCACGTTCATAATAGACTCGCATCAATATTCGAATACCCTGTCGTGGCCTTGTCGGCCGGAATTCTTTCAAGGTGTTTGGAGGCGGCTCATCTGATCCATCCCAGTTTTCTCCTGTCGATTGTTTCTCCCTTAGTTCTCCATCGCAGTTAGTTTCGGGCAGAGACGTATTGAGCCCTGGGGCAAAGGGGCTTTCGCACCGTGGGCACATCCTGGTGTTAATATTGCGAGTTCCCTTTCAACTCAAAGTCGATACTATTCAAAACAAGAGAATACAAAAAATGGACATGATTTACTATTGTTCTGATTTGTTTGTTTATTTATTTATTTGCCTCTTACTTTTTATGGCAGAGATTAAGACTCATGCCTTTTCTTACACTCAACTATACACAAAAAGTTCATAATATAATATATGTACATGATATACACAAACATCTAACAAACCACAGTAAAAATAGTAATTCAAAGACATACACAAAACACATATATATATATATATATATATATATATATATATATATATATATATATATATATATATATATACATACATACATAGCAGGCAACAACAATATTTGTTATACATGTATTAATTATTTGACAATAAATCTAAACCAAGAATTAAAGCATGTAGCATCACGCCATAAAACTTTATCTTAATCTTCTCTTTAAGATACCTATTGAGCTTGATTTTCTTATTTCATGTGAGAGTGCATTCCAGTTCCTAACCACTGACACTGTACAATAGTTAATAAAAAATGTTAGTAGGATACACCAATACAAAGTATCGATTAGCCAGAAAATTCTTATCATGTTGAAAACAGGATATTAGATAGCTTTGAATGTCATTAGCAAACCACGGTTTAGCATAACTTTTTTTGGAAAACTATTCTGAAATCAAGAAAATGTTCCGTAATTGAACAGTCACCTGCAATAAAAAATGGAACAGCTGGATCCTGAAATACGCTTCACCGCAATGCAAGGATCTAGGTATCCCATTTTTATTGATGGTGACTACATATTGTGCCTATGTTGTTTCTGGCAAACTAACCGGCAACAGCGATGGAAGCTTGTTACTCCAATAGCACAGTTTTCAATCAGGGAGGCAACACGGAATGGATGTCATTATATTTCAAGATCATGTACTTAAATACAAAGCCAGAACGACTGTATGTCGTCTGCACCTGTCTCACCTGAGGTTAAGAATCGAACCCAACTTATCCAAAAGCGCGAATCGTCAGAGCGATTGCTTTGTTCTTCAACCCGCGAGGAACGGCAACCCCTTGTATCAAAGGGAAACGTTCTCTCGTGGTTGATCCGTCTGAGCAGGCGTCTCCAGTATGCAAAGAGAGATTAACGTGGTTGCATTGGGTAAAATATCCCTATCATTGCCTGACAGTTGTCATTTTTCGCCCCGTTCACGCACAGGCATGAAGCTCGCCTGTTTTACGCAAGTTTTGTAAGTCACGCACGCATCCCTACCGCAATGCACGCAGTATATCATGCCCCGGGTAAGGCTTGGATGCCAAACACCTGGTTACGAGTGATCGGCGTTTGTTGTCGCTTGGAGCTTGGTTGTGAAATTTATGAACTATTATGTTGAATATCCTAGTGTGACTTGTTGATTAGTTCCTGTCTCTCGGCTGTGGAATACAGGCGCTTACGTCATAGGCGCAAAGTTTTTGTGGCTGCACTTTCTGCCTTCCTGAAGTACGTAAATGGGAACAGAGTACCGTTTTGCCCCCACTCTCGATTAAGATCGCTTGAAATAAATGGTATTTTCTACACGACCAAATTTGTATTTAACTTTTCCATCTCTTTTGCAGGTCTAATTTCTTTACTATCGACATATTTCTTCTAGTTGATTACAGTTTCCAACATCAATACCTCGAGAATGACAGCACTTTTTTGTTACGCCCTGTATATTAGTGTTTTTGCATGGATTCATATACATCTTTGGGATAGTAGTTAGCGTAAAGCGCACAAAGACAGGGTTCTATGTTAAGAGTTCTGCTTGAATAAAATATGCATATTCTTTTGCATTTTCCCTTCAATTGCTCATTTATCTTCCTTGTTGCAATTACCTTATAAATGGGGAAAGATAAAATCAATACTTTGTGATTAGTCTTTTTTTTATTTAATTCGAAATTAGTTTGGTAACGAATCGACCTTCTCGTTCGTACAGTTCCAATGTTCAGTTTCATTAAGACTGTAGACATTTATAAATATTTTCTCAAGTTTGCATATTACGATAGTTTCATCTCATCTGTATGATACATTTTTCAGAACATTTAATACTAGATTTTTTCGTTTTATCTACTAGTTTTCAGATACCATGTTGCTAAAAAAATTAGTGACTTTACCAGTCAGTTAAATTTTCTACTTTGAAATAAGTTGCAATAAAGATGAAATATGGAAGAACAGCATTTGTTCCTCAGACCTTCTATGTAGCATATTCAATGCAATACACCTGTTTATCATTGTGGGAGTGGATTTACAGTATGAACATTGCTTATAATGGTTCAGTGAACTCTTTTTCTTTTATCTCGGATGAAGTTACATTCATGGTCTTTTGAATATTCAGCGTTAAAGATATCAATAACAGGAAGTTTATTGTTTTGAAGCCCGCCGAAGCGAATTGAAATAAGTTGCTTCACTTTTTGAGCCAGTACGAATCACTGTTGACAGCTGGGAAAAAGTTAGGAAGTGTTTCCGTTTATACAATAATGGCATATAAAGTTTCAAATTTTTGCGTGAAGTGATTCGCTTTTTAAAGCTGACATCAGTTTTCTGATTTAACTCTTGAGGGTTTTGTGCCTGTTCTGCGAGAACTTCCTTCGGTGACTTCCACCCTTTATATGTAGTTATTTCCCGTAGAGATGTCAGCGAAGATCGACGTTTTCCACTGCTTTGGTGTGGTCGCTTACGGTCGATATCAACCGGAGAACTCAGGAGACTATAAACACCAACCTCTTAAGCCTACGCATCAAGCTAATTTTCTTCGCAACTCGTCCGCGACACAACTAAAGTGCAAGCAAGCTATCAAGTAACTCGATCGAGCCGAGATTAAAGTCAAATGGGGGGAGGAAATTTCCCCTTTCCAGATGTCCCCTGAAAGAGGTTGGAGGCTTCGTACATAGCTTTAATTGAGGTATTTATAGCTCTCAGGTATTTGCAGCTTCCGAAATCCTTCAAATCACATGTGTTCCTTGCGGAAATTGATTTTGTTAAATAAATTGAAGCCGCCTGTGGTTTGTAGCGTGCGTTCGTATCCCCCCTGTGTTTATATTCGTCCCAGCAGTATGAATAGCCTTTGGTAGTCAAACACTCGTCAAGGACATACAAATTAATTCAGAGTCTTTGCCCAAGAAGTAAAATAAAAAATCGTGAAATCTTTTACCGTCTCGCAACTCAGGTCGCTCAATAACTCAGATTTTGGAAGTGATAGCTTAAAGGTAACCAAGTCACTAGTTTCTGGAAAATCACATTCCAGTTTCTAGGAAGGTGTATCAATTTGGAAACGAGTCGTCACATGAAATCAACTAACAAGTTCCATATGTTTATTATAGTTGGTTATATTTTTGGCACTTGTCGCACTTGTCGCGTATATACTTCTTTGGCTTAATAGATACCAATAACTGTCGTAAGATGAAATGGATGATAGAACAAAAACAATAGCGTTTAGCATATCGCATTACGAACTGAGGGGTCCTAGATTCGAATCTGGAGTCAGACACCAAAATTTGTTTTTACTCCTTCATCTATTTCATCAATTGTTATTAACTAAAGATGTAGAAAAGTAGCGTAAAATTAACAAACTACAATAAAATACCCAATGTCATGGCTAGGATTCGAATCAACAATCTTCAGTATCTAGATCGTGACTCGAACACTTAACGTTCTCATTCATCGAGGCAGGATGTGAGAGTTTGTGTGTGCGTTTGTTAATTTGAAACGCATGTGCCTGTGTGCATGCAGGATGTAATTCAACATATGGGAAGCAGTCCAGGTATGTATGTAGTTTTAGGAAACTCTAGTAACGATCAGCCTCCCCGATGGCGCAGTGGTAGCGTTGTCGCCTTGTAATCAAGGGGTCCCGGTTTCGATACCGGTGGAGGCTCTTAGTGGTTCGGATCCCACTTTGAACTGTAGGTCCAGTCCCGATTAGCCTTACTGCGCATAAAGTGGACTTAAAACACCAAATCAACCAAATCTAGTAACGATCTCGCTACCGAAGGTTCCGTGTTCAATTCCTAACCTGGGCACGGTCGTTCCTTTGTAAGTGTTCCTTCATGAATTTCATGTAATTACAGTTTCATCCTCAACTTCGTGATTATCTAAAGTGGTAGAAAAGCGAGGCAAAATAAGATTTTTTAAAAGAAAATTAAAGTACAAGTGCCAAGAACAAAGTTTACGTGTCAAAGGAAATACATGACAACTAAATTGTACAGTATTTAAGTATTGTCACATAGTCGATTGCAGCACGAATTCTTTCGGGTAAGTATGGCAGACCTCCAACCTTTGTAACATAAAGTTTGTACTTAACAAAAACCCCATAAAATAAAATTGAGCACAGTAAGGTCCAGTGACCGTGGTGACCACTTAATGAACCGAGATCCTCTCCCAATTCATTCTGCATTGAAGTGGTCATCGAAGAATAGTCTGACTTCCCTGGCAAAATGGCACGGGGCTCCATCTTGCTAGAAGATTGTTCCTTCTGGAAGTTGAGGTACAACGTATTCCTGTAACATGCCCATGTACAGATTTCAATTCTGCAAATGCTAAAATACAAATTACCTTCCGTTGTGGCGTCCACGTGGAGACTGACGCCTTCTCAGCAGTTTGAACGATTGTATAGCTCCTGCACATGCGCAACCTACCACAACGCATTATCTTTAAATCAATTCAGTTACTCTTCACAGTGATACCAACTTTCAGTCATTGGAACTAGTTGTTCCAATGTTACGAATTTTTCTTTTATTATAGTCCTAAGCGGAACACCCTCTATCTCAACTACTTTAATCAACCTGCCAAAATGGATTGTGCATTTAATTTTTCGAAGTGTAGTAAATAGTTTGAATCCTAATTTATAATACATACTGTACATGCCATACGTACATACATATATATCTCCTTCAAATTGAGTTCAGCCGACCTCCTTGGCGGAGTGATTAGCACAGCGCGCTACGACGCCAGGAGCCCTGGGATCGAATCACGGCCTACACATGGGTGTTCTTCGTGAGAGTCCTTTCATTAATTTCATCATATCATCACTCATCCTCATCTTCGCGATAAGGCAAATGTGGCCGAAAGGTGAAGTAAAAAAAAAAGCAAATCAATCAAATTGAGTTCCTCCTGGGAAAGTAGCACGTCTAATAGGGCTAAATTCACGTGGAGAACTTCATGTCAGCTTCTGGAGATATATCCAATCGGTTTGATGTATAAGGGACGTTAAGGAAGATGGAGAAAAATGATGAAGTTTGATACGTGCAATAGATGCTATATTCCATCGACTTCCCAGCGCAATTCATGTAGAGAAGAAGTGAATGAGTGAGTGAGTTGGTGTTTCTAAGTCCACTTTATGCACAGTAAGGCTAATCGGGACTGAACCTACAGTTTAAAGTGGGATTCGAACCACTATGTACCTCCACCGGGTATCGAACCCGGGACCCCTTGATTACAAGGCAACGATGAACCCACTGCGCCAGGGGGAGGCCCTACAGAAGAGATACATGGGAGGTAGTCGTTAGGTGGGCTATTTTGAACTAAATTCAAAGAAATTCAATATTATCGATGCTAATGTAGAGCAGAGAATCCAAGCGTGCAGGGCTCGAATCTCGAGTAATACAAGGGTTCGCATTTCAAGATACTTTTGTTATGTGGCTGTTCTTTTGTTGATTTTCTTAAAACTGCTTAACTGCACCACTAGGTTAATCGCAACGGAGGATGAGAAAGCGAAGGATAGGAGTGAAGGAATGAATGATTTGGTTTACTTTACTTCGTTTCTCTGCCCCTTTTGTCTAATCGCGAAGATGAGGATGGGTGATGATATGACTAAATTTATAACAGGACACTCACAAAGAACATTTATGTCCAGGCCGGAATCCGAACACGGAAGCCCTGGTGTAGCAGTGCGCAGTGCTAACCACTCCGCCTCGGAGGTCGGATAGGAGTTGAGGACACTGGACGAAAGAGTCTGACGGCCTTCGTTAAAAATTCAATTTCAGCATCGCCTTGTTGACTGAGGAAAACTGCGGGGGGGAAACTAGTAACCGACTTTGAGGTTTGAACTCGGAACCTCAAGAAAACGATCTCGTTACGTTATCAATTCACTTAAAAGTTTCTATGTTCGTATTTGTTGTTATTTGACGTCGGTTTTACGTGTCTAGGTTAATCGTGGCCATCAGGATGAATGATGAGATAACGAAATATATAAAAATACACAGAATCACCCATGACAGTCCTAGCGTTGTTCTTTATGGGTCGTAGCGTTAGGGTACGTTACGCCAACCACACAGCCACGGAAAATGACAGGTTTCTGTTGTGTTTTCGTTATATTGCGTCATTTGTCTGCCACGTTTGGTTAATCGCGACGATGGGGATGAGTGATGATTAGATAAAATTTGTGAATTGGACACTCGCAAAGGAACGCCCATTGCCGTACAGGGCTCGAATCCGAACCTTCGATAGGGAGTACGTGAGGCTGCTGATCAGTGCGCTCCACCACCGAGCCTACAATTCCCCTCGCGTGTTCATTGTTGGATCCGTCTCGCGTCACTACTTGCGCACAGACTTGTTTTCGTTCGCTTGCTCCAGAGATAACCGAGACCGAGTATACACCTAGAGTCGAAAAGTGCAGTGAACTAGACTTGGCTTATGTATGCAAAAGTTTGGAACTCGATGGCGGTAGTGATAACGTCGTCGCCTTGTAGTCGAGGAGTTCCGGATTAGATACCCGGTGAAGCCAGATGGTGGTTCGGATCCCACTTTAAACTGTAGGGCCAGTCTCGATTAGCCTATCTGCGAATCAAATGGAATTTAAACAAAAACTCTCAAACTTGTAAGGGAACCTACTTAATGACTTCAAGATTAACAACCAAATCAAGCGTAATTCTTTAGTACCTTGTTCCTCTTTATGTGTACATTCCTTTGATTCCTTTATTTTAGTTTTCTTTTCCGCTTTCCTTTTTTATCAACAGTGCTATTTTTGCATCACTTGCTGGGCACGCGCGTGGTTTATTGTTGGTTTACAAACGTGTAACGCTATCATCTTCCTTGAGTTAATAAAAGAGTTTTCGGTAAACTCGGCATCAACACTTGGCCCCGCTCATTAATGTATTTTTTTTTTTCCTGTACCGGCATTTCCTGGCTCAAGAATTCTTTCATCTTCGATTCGCACAACTTAATGTGTGGAGCATCTTTGTTTCTTTTTTTGGTTTCCCCATTTCCTCACAGTCGCTCTTCCTTCATCGCACTTGCTTCTTTTTTTTGTTCGCTTTGTTTTTCCATTTCTTCCACACAGTTGTCTAGTCACTCACGTTACACCTGACGCGATGTTCCACCCAGGCCACCAGGAAACAACCAATCATAAAACAGTGAGGCGAAACTGAATCCTTCACAACTATTAATGTGTGTACATAACATTCTCTGCACCATCTTTACCACTGGGACTGCGCGGGTAACCACTTTAAAATGTTCTATAAATATGCACTCAAGGATTGCTCCTCGCCCCGCCCCTCCCCACCTCTCTCTCTCTCTCTCTCTCTCTCTCTCTCTCTCTCTCTCTCTCTCTCTCTCTCTCTCTCTCTCTCTTTCATGCACACGCACAAATTAATTCACACTAACTACTGGGGCAAAGGAGGAGGAGGCAGGACGTCTTCTTCTCAACATTAGTATCTTTTTCTGACCGTCTCATTTTGTCAAGAGATGTGGGGGGATGTTATTTTCGTGCCACAGTTCGCTAAATTTACAACCTCGTGTTTCGATCGGAGAATCTTGTGTTTAGTTTGTTAGTGGTTTCGTTTGAACGTTGTGAATATTCTTCCTCTCTTTCACCTCCCACCCCCCTTTCCTTCCGCCCCACGGCGGGCTTCTCTGGAACTTGGTTATCTCTCTGTGCTTGTAAGTTATCATCTGTGATGGCGGGGATGGTTTTAAGGAGCTTGACGTTTGGAACAATTTCAAAAATGTGCGAAACCTGTGTTGCCTGGCAGAAGAACGGCTGCTTGTGTGGTGTCTATGGAAAGGCCAAGCGGAAGAGGGGTTTGGAAAAGGTGGGGTGGGGGGTGGCAGCCCTGCAGGTTGAAGCACAAAAATACAATCACCCGAGTCATAAATAGACGTGGTCATGTATTTCTTTAAATATCTTACTCTTCATATTCCAGTGACTGTTCATCTTCATTATGAAATGGCCACGTGTTAATAATTACAATTAATATATTAATATGAATATATATATAATTAATATATGCCGGCTCGGTGGCCGAGCGCGTTAAGTGGTCGACTTTCGATCTCGCCACTGACGTTCCCGGGTTTGAGTCCCGACATGGAAATTGATGTTGCATGCTTTGTGTGTGTCCCTTGATCAGTTTAATTTATTCATCACTCATCCTCATCGTCGCGATTAGCCAAAAAGTGACAGGAAAGCGGCATAAAATAACAACAATACAAATACATTTTAGTTATGAGGGAGTATCATTAGCAAGTAACCACCTTCAGTCAGACTTCGCAAGTGTGCACGTGAGTAGGGTATGGTTTTCTTTATCTTTCTTTTTTAGCAGAGCCACATTTTTCAGTCTTTTCACGTATCCAACATGCTTTCTTTGAAAAGATATCTCAGGCAGTGGGGCGATATAACACTAAAGAATTTCACCCTTCCCTGGACATGCTACTCCCTTCGATAATGAATACATTTTTTATATTTCCTATCACACACATTTTAGAGCTCTAAGATTCAAATTAACTGTCATGTTACATGCTGACTTAATTATGCAGACAAAGGCATTAAGAACTAATTGAAGTACTTGTTAATCTTCAAGTGGAGATTTCCTTTTTTATCTGTTTAGAGGCAACATGCTCTAAAAATTACTTTATTAATCAAATATCGATTACAAATCTTCACTTAAGTTTTGTTTTCCTTGTTTTCAAAGAATTGTTTAAGTGAACTAACAATTCAAACTGCAATATTAAATATTTATTTGCCGATATTTCATAAAAGTGTGACAAAAAATGAAGGGTTTGGGAGTAAAACATTGTGACATTATGGTGACAAATTGTGACAACATTATGAGCTGCAAAGTAACAAGAACCATCCTTCAATTTTCGTGCATAATTGCCATGTCATGCAATTTACATTGGACTCATTGAAAGCTTCTGAAAATTGTAAACACAACACGAAAACAATTTATCTACAGTATGCTTTCTAATGACCTTTTTTCTTAATAAACGCAATAATGACCAAAATGTCACTTACTTGAGCCCTTCAATTATTCTCTGGTGATAAATAAAGAATTTTACTTGACAAGACAAAAATATTAACTCAGTATTGTAGACTTCTTCATTGGATATACATGTATATGTTCGAATGCCACAATATCTCAGACATTGGTAGAAGATAATTAAAGAAAAAAAAGGATCACATCTACCTGGTAACTAAGAACTATCAATCACATCTTTCTGGAGTGAAACGGTTTTAGAATTCTGTGTACTTGTTCTTCGCTTGTTGGCATGGAAAGTTTTGGGTTTAATATACTCATCCAATGTAAAAACTGTGGTGCAAAGACTAGTGTGATTTTAAAATACTCAGACTTGGTGTCTTGTTACACTATTGTATTGTCTGGATTAGTACCCACCACAAGCAGTGTGCGAATTAACGGGCGGATGCCGGGGATATCCCCCTTACAAAACATTTCATCCCCGACAAAAGAAAATAATTTTTATCCCTGCCAGGGTTGTTTTAATCCCTCTCAAACAAAATGGGATTGAAAGCATATAGTACACAATTTCTTAACTGAATAACAAACACAATTGAAAAATCATTCGTGTTCAATAATGGTCCGGTCATCAAAGATTTCCAGGGCTAAAAGTATGCAACTTTGTGAATGAAAGGAGGTCACCATTCTCAACTGACCATCCTCACTGAACATGTATTAAAGTGTTCACAAGAAACTTGTAGGAAAGTTAAATGGAAATTTAATTTGAACCTGAAAATATAAATTTAGTCAAGTTTCCGATGCTACTAATTTGATAGCTCTTTTTGTGTGCACGAGTTTGGGTTTTCTTAGAATGTAAATATACTGTTTCTAAATTACGTGTAAATGTTATGATAAGATTTAATAGCTTAGTTTACTGACTGGTAACATGTATACAAATTTGCATACCCAATAAAACGTACTTCCCATAATGAAATTACAAATACACAAAAGCTTAATTTGCACAGTGACCACAAGTGTTGTTTTACATTACTTGTGGTGGCTACTAAGTTGTCAACTACTTTTGGTAGCAACTCCATGGCACGTTTCTTTGTAGTGCACAAATAATATCTTTCTTTAAAAAGCATGCACTAAAATTTCCAAGCAATAGAGTGCGGGACACACGAGTGCACCATTCGACAGCACACTTAATCAGAGTCAGCCTTCTAGTAAGCATGAAGTTACTTGGCCGCTAAACTAAAATCGTTGACACTTTCATTAAATTAGGGTTCTCAAATTCATGTCGAAACATCCCCAGAAACGAACAACTTTGCTTTGTGCGTATCCTATTTGTGTTTTAAGTGTGCGTCATTCGACGGGCATAGAAGCCTGTTGGAATTAATCAATGACTGAAAATAAAATGAGCAACATCTTTTCAAAGATGTACTGGCTTTTCTTGTTTACTCTTGGAATGATGTAAAAAAACTCTGATGCCTTTCTATTCTTAGCGGCAAATAAAGACTAAACGAGAACTGGCCAATCTCCGTGGCGCAATGGGTAACACAGTGCGCTACGACGCCAATGGTCCCGGGTTCGAATCCCGGTCTGGACGTGGGTGTTCATTGTGTCCCCTCATCAATTTCATCATATCATCACTTACCCTCATCTCTGCGATTAGCCAAAAGTGGCAGAAAAGCAACGCTTAATAACAAAAATCAAATTCAATGTAAGAGGGCTGTGAAAACATTGTTAGGCACAAGGGCCTTAAATTTAAATATTCATTTATTTAAAATAATCAAATACCGTGAACATTTTTTGTTAAAATGTACTTAGTTCAGTTATAACTCGAATACTTACAAAATTGATACAATTATGGCAAAGTATTTTCCTCACGAAAATCTTCACATCTTTCTTTGTATACAAATGCATACAAGTAAGCCAGAGTGCTTAAAATACAATATGTCTGTTACAAGCAAACATTTTAAGTCAATGTAGATCCTGAGTTCAGTTGTGAATAATTGACGAAACCATATCAAGTAAGATTAGGGGAGGGGATATACAGTTGCATGAGGCAATTTTGGATATTTTATTCTTATTTTGTACGACTTTTTGCCTCTGTAGACTATTCCGAATGATAATGAGGATTGGTGATGCTAAGTTGTAATTGATGAAGGACCAGTCATAAAAACACCCATACCGAGACTTGAACCCAGAACCATTAGTATGACGTTCGGCCGCCGAGTCAGCCATAATCTTGGATAATGTATTTAACATTAACACGAGAACCTGTGCTGAATTTATCATATTGGTATTTTTTACGCCAATGTGCAAATTATTTAAATTTGGTGGTTATTGTGCATCTTTTAAATAAATGCTTCTCTCGATAAGTTGGTTGTATTATTAGGTGAATAAACTTTTAAGTGAAATAAATAATATTAAATCGTAATGTGAAAAGAAAAAGGGAAGTTGACCACCAAAAACACAGGGATTTTTTTTTAAAAGTTTTAGATTTATGGAGTGTTCATTTTATAGAAATTTTTAAAATTTTGTCACATTCAAAATTCAACAAAAAAATTTAATAATTTTAATATTCTCGATCTACAAATAATTTCTTACCTGTTTATATACTATATACTAACAATTTCGGAGAAGTAAAGATCTCGTAGGATCTAAGTTATTGCCA
Source organism: Lepisma saccharinum (assembly GCF_977018435.1). Lineage (NCBI taxonomy): Eukaryota > Metazoa > Arthropoda > Insecta > Zygentoma > Lepismatidae > Lepisma > Lepisma saccharinum. The sequence goes on from NC_139230.1 coordinate 68,169,748, forward strand.
ATTGGCCTATACGACCCTTCACCTCTCCCTTCTTTGATTACCCACATGCCCTTCACCTTTTTCTACCACCTCGAAAAGTTTGTAGGAGTTGAACTCTCCCTTTGCTCCTAAAGATCTTCCAGGCAAATGACGTTGTTAGCAAAACTATTCATGGAACGATCTAGAGGATTGCAAATGTATATACTTTATTATCTTATTACACAAACTGTTAGAAGTTTCGGCGATATACTCGTCTTTCTTGAAATATGTAAATAGAACAGCTCTTGAGCGTTCTTTTGACTCTGCAACGAAATTTCTGTACGTCAAACTTCTCCTGTTTCATTTGATGTAAGATGAGTGTCGTATGGAAGTTCACTGGAAGCCAAGAGCACTGGTAACGGCAAGCAACCATCTCGCCCCAGCCACTAAATCGGGCTCCTTTCATCGTGAGACTTTAGAACCATCAGCACTTGGGGACGCAACCCACGATGTTATCCTTGCCCCTTGTCTCCGAGACAGAAGCAGCGAGTTGTTGCGCTCCTGTGTTTCCCTGTTACCTTTTGTACAAGTCCTTTCCTCAGCATTGGCCTTTGTTGGCTGTGCCTCCTCTTTCCAACATGCTCCCGAGATTGTCTGGAACAAACAAAGTGGTCCTTTCTGCCCCGTAAGCACATCACCATGAAACAATAGAACATTAAATTGCTCCTGTAATTTTGAGAGGAGCTTTAGATTTGGCAGAAATTAGATAATTTTCCCCAGAGAGTACCAAGTGACATGGCTGGCTAAAGAAGAGCGTCATTTTCTCTTAAGTAGTTAACTAACTTCATGCACGCTGCCTCCAAGGGGTTGAGAATGGCTTGTAAATAGCAAATAAGAAACACATTCAGCGGCGCTTGAAGCTGGAAACGACTACGTAATCTGTGCATTGATCCACCCCTTGTGATTCTATTAGTTAAAGCTCCTCCTGATACTTGGTCCCCAGGAACGTAGAGAGACGAGAAGCAGTGCATTAGCAAGAGAAGAGAAGGAGAAGGAAGAGGATGAGATGGAGGCAGGGGGAGGGGGGGAGGTGCCGGAGGAAAGGAGCGAGAAAGCTGAGCCGGGCATTGCACACACGTCGCCTTGCTCGTACACGCCAAGCAGACCCTCCTAACCATCCCCTTACCCACCACCACCGAAAATTAATTCGCAGCCTGGGTTATATGTTTCATGTCTCGAGGAAAGAGTCCAAGGAGAGGCAATTCTGCACCGTTTAAGTGGTCTTAAAGAGATTGCGCGTTTTATAGCATAGCAGATGTCCCCACTTAGCATGTCTCCGTATGACTCTGTAGATGTTACTCCGTGTCCATTACCTGCACAGTGCGCCGGGAATAAGCCAAATGAAACCGTAAAGCCACTTAGTATTAATATCTGTGGTTTGGGCGACTGTTTGTGATTCCGTGCTGCTTGCACGAGCTGGTCTACGCTTTACTTGAATCCGAGGCACTCGGGGACAGATTTTCCTAACCTTGTTTTACCAACTCGAGCCATTTCCTCTTTTTTGTTTTCATTCTTTCCATGTCACACTTCTGAACTTGCATCATCCTGTAACCTCAGCGGAACAATGTAGCATGTAAGTAGATTAATGAACACACACGTTCTTTGCACGCCGTTCCAAAGATCTGCTTAAAACTTGTTACTTTTCTATACTTCTTTTTCTTTAACTGGATGTTGCCGGCAGCAGATTCTCGTCAAGATGAACGGCGAGAGACCGGATTAAGTTCCTTTAATCTCAGTCTGTTTTAGCCTAGGTGGAGGTAATTACGTTTTGAGTATGATTAATCTCGAGGAGTTTCACTGCGTTTCGTCTTAGAGAACAAAGTTGTTCTCGAAAGTGGGATGGTCTGTGTACGTGGTTCAACCCACCTTATTTGAACTGGTTGGGCCTTAACATTTTCTATTTTTGTTTGATTTTCAAATTAAATCAGTTGCTCCTTTTATTGCAATTACGGCTATATCCAAAATTAGATGTTTAGTTTCATATGACACGTTTTGATGTTTTCTTTAGTTGACATTACTTTCGGAGAATCTATGTATGCTATTTTTGACGCGAGAGCAATCTAGTACTTATTTATTTGTTATGTTTGAATGATCATTTTTGGTACTTAACCTCGGTATTGCCGTGTGGTGATGATATCCCGGATTAATTTTTCAGTGTCTTCTAACTCCCACTTTGATTTGTTTTTTTTATGTCACTTTTCTGCCACTTGTAACTAATCGGTACGATAACTTTCACTTTAAGTGTAGATCTAGTTCTGATTAGGTTGGGATCTTTAATAAAACCTTTATATAATTTTTTCAATCATTTTTCCATTATTCATTTTGGAAGCACGTATTCTTTGATTAAACATTTTTAGCTCGGAAGTAATTTAGAAACTACACCACTTATCTGATTGCTAGTTAATGAAGCGTCCCAGCAAGCCTCCATACTTGCAATGCGACATAGAACCATTGTATCTTCCCACTTCAAGTTATCAATTTGTGATCTCCAGGATACTTTGTAAAGTTGAAGATATTAATATGAATATAAATGAAAATTTGTACTTATTTCAGTAATACATTTCCAAATTGGGTATTAAAATTCTGCCCCAAATGTTATTGGTTTTAAATGATAAGCAAGTAAACGAAATTGTTGTGTTTACTTAGACACACACACGTGCACGCACGCAAGGGGGGAGGGAGAATATAAGATGCAATTACATCTTAAGTGATTGTGGAGAGAAAAGGCTGGCAAGAAATAAAGAAGTAGTTTTATTATTTTGCAAGTGTGTATAGGATTTCTTCCTTTTTAAATAAAATATACATGGATTGAGGGATGTTCCACAAAAAATTGCCTTTTCATTCATTTCACTATGATTAGAGAGGTTTATCACATTATTACGGTTAATACGTAGTATGTAAGAATCAGCAAAGCAAAATAGCTGAATTTCAAAACATCGCATCTGTATTTAAATATACTTGAATTACCCTCGTTTGCCCCTCCATTCTCAAGGACCTACAGTATTTAATCACAGCACAGTAAATTTTGTAGGGATTAGAAAGTTTTAGTTTCCTAATCTTATTAGCTCATTGGAGTATGCGTCCATTATATGTATTCTTTCTTCTAACAAGGTGAGATATTTTATGTACAGTCACCGGCAATAAAAATGGGACACCTAGATCCTAAAATACACGCTTCCCTGCATGGCATTATGTGTGTTGCCTTACACTACGGCGATGAGTGAATTTTAATGGTAAATTTTCAATGGAAACTTCTCCTACAGCCGTAGAGTTAGGAACACACACAACACCATGCAGGGAAGCAAGTATTTGAGGATCTGCGTGTCCCATTTTTATTGCCGGTGACTGTACATAAAATATCTCCAACGCTGGAGCATTTATATTTTTTTAATTTAAAATTATTATAATACTACATGCTTTTGAACAGTTGTTTTAAATATTCGACTTTCATAAATTACTTTTATTATTTTATGTTAAGTTTCTTGCAACCTGTTAGAATTTTCAAGAAGGTATGTTCAAAGTTAATTTCATTTATTCTTCATAACTTTTTTATAAATAAATAAAGAAAAATAAATTTACGAATGGCCACATTCTAAATAATTATTGATTTTGTATTAGTCTACACCGCATTGTTATTTACAATCTTGAATATCTTGGCTTATTTTATTAGTTTTTGAATTGTGCTTCAATTTTTCCGTTATCGATGGTTTCAAATCTTCACAGTGGCTCTGTAAGAAATTGTTAGTCCATGCTTGCAACCAACCAGATAATTTTACAACCGTTCCGCTACCGCAAACCACACAGCGTCAGTAAATTTTGACCTGGCTGCAAACCCGATTTGAAACTTGAAGCTTAAAGCAATAATTGAGGCACCTATGATCCGGGAAAGGATTATGCAAATCTGTGAATTCACTAGAACAATGATCCTTGTAATAACAAGGCAATATTGAGAAGGAATAGTAATGAAACGGTTACGGTGTTGGAGCTCAAAGTATATTGTGCAAGATTCTGAGTAATGATACTCTTAAGCAGTTGGTTACAAGCTTTCTCAGTTCATACCAGCTATTATGTCTTGGGTTGTTGGTGTTCTTTGCCCTAACTGTACAGTTTATTTTTCTTTTCTCTTGCCTTCAAATTGTAACGCAGTCGGGCGTAACAATCGAGGGTGCTTCCCTTCTCTTGATGCACATTTTGAAGTCGGAACTTTCATTTCAAGCAAAGGAACAACAATTGCTTGGAAATAGCATGGCTCCCTTGTGCCCGATTTACTGAACTCAGCTGAACGTATTCGATGTCATTGCGCGAATCTCAGTGCAAACCTGAAAATAAGGCCGGATATTAGAACCAGTTATTATCAGGAACTCTTTGCATTCTCTTTTTCGCTCCTTCGCGAACAAATGAACGTTGCATTGCAAATAAGATGCTGTTAGAGCTGGGAGAAACTTGCTTAAGATTTTTTTGTTTTCTTTTTAGCCCGTTTTAGTGTACTGAAACAAAGATTCAAGTCTGCATGTTAATTCGTGCTGGAATTAACTACATACAAGGTGCTTTTTAAGAATATTTATCCCAACTGTTGTTCTTAAACACTGTTTTGTTGTTTTACGAAGGTGAATATTTTTGCCAATAATTTGTGTTTCCTTTCCTTGTACATTTAGAATAGAGCCAATACCAATACTGTTTGCTTACCTCTCAGAGTTTGTCATGCAATCCTAACTGCTTATTTTATTAACATTTTAATTTGAATTTGTCATGTCAAGTATGCCTAAAATGTGTGTTTTCATATGCGTTTCCTGATACAGGCTCAAGTTCTGTATATGGCTTTGAAATACGGACGTTCAGTATATCTTCGGTGTACTTTTCTACTTGAATAGGCTATGACATTATCGATGTGAGGAAAATCATTACTCCTTGGAGGATATTAAGATTAAGAACTTTGAGAGTTTGCCAATTTTCTTCGAGTGTACACAGAAAACAATTCTAGATATTTGTTGGCTTAGATATATTTTAAAGTTTTAATTATTATTGGTGTTTGCGTTATGTACGAAGCCAACTGATCTGATCGTGAACAGTGGACTTCATAGACGTTAGTCAAAGATGTTTAGAGAAAGTGTATTTGACGTCCGAGGTGAGTCGAGAATGATGAGTCTTCATAGATAAGTTAGATCGGAATCATTGAAATGTGACCTTCAATCCATCTAATATTAAATTTCTTGACGAAGAAAGTAAAACTCTCTTAAGCAAACTCCCTTGGTTCAAATTATAGCCTCCATGACTCCAGCCTCATTTTACTATTTAACCATACTCATGTGGAAACTAAATTTTGGGATGTACGCATGTAACTGATACATCTTGAAATGTAACTTTGAGATGAAGTGGTTTAGGGTTTGATCTCGGCTCAGTTGTTTCATCGACGTAAACTTGAAGGTTTATTTCCGATTGATATATTTAACCTAAGATCCATATTTTATTAAACCTTGCTGTTTTTTAAACAACCAATCGTGAAGTACACCCAACACACACACATTATTTTAATCATAAACTTACTTCAATATTGACCAATCATTGTGAAGTTAATGTGTATTTAAAAATCAATACGGCTAGAAATATTTGTTTTCTATTTTTAAGTATTTGTACAACGTTGGAAACTGTCCAACTCTGCTATGAAGTTGCAAATGATGAAGGTGTATATTTTCACTTACAATTCTTCTTTCCCAAGTCTGAATATTGTTTGATGAATAGCTGTAAATATTCCAGGGAGAATATATTTATTACCCATGTATGACACAAAGCATAAACAAGTATTAAGTATTCAAAACTTAACAATTTCGTATTACTGATAACTTTGTTTCATTCACACAGTTATCTTTCCGAATATATATTCGTCGTTTGAAGATAAATCCAACTGTCATGAAATACATTTGTAAAATCGAATAAATAATATGAAGATTTACAAACATTGCGGTGAAATCGTAAATTTTGAACAGCAGAAAATGTTGTGAAGCTGGAAAACTGAAACTGTTAGGAAGAGTCGGAAACATGCATACGGGTGAAATCTTTAGTGTCCTGGACCACTGCCAAATTGTAGCATATTCATTTCGTCCTTTTGTTGATGAACTGCAAGAGAGCGCAAAGCAATTACTTTGTTGTGCCGCGATTTGAAATGGAGAAAAAGAAATGGGAATCCTTTTGAAATTGGAACAACAGAAACCGCAGTCCTTGTGATTGTTGGTTGTGAAGTGCACAGGTTGGCCGAGTTTACTCTTCAGTCTGTTACCTGGAGCCCTGAAGTCAGCATTTGCCTATTTATTGCAGTCGTGTAACCCAGAAGTAGACCTGTCATGCTTAGTTAGGGGCCTCTTGGGAGGGAAGTTGGCTTGTTACCGAGTGGCAGCAGATTTGTTTTCCTTGAGTTTCATTGTTTACCTTCCTCGCATATTAAGAAACAAAATGCGAAGGAGCAGGTGGGTGAAACTATGCTGTTTACTTTGTCTATTTATGTCTTTCCGAGAGCTCCACACAGTTAAATATGGAATATTATATATAGAAGCTTGTACTGTGTGCAACTGTCGTTTAGAAATGACAATTTTACTAGTTGCTGAAAAGATTGTTCTATTCCCAACCACACAAACTCTGGGTTCCATAACTTTGTTCACTGAAACTTCAAAGCTAGGACAAGATGTAAATTATACGAAACAGTGTAATGAACTACTTCCAAGACAAGATAAACACTGATGCTTTAATAAATAAGCACGCATACGATCTTGACTATTTTTTTCTTCCAGTACGTTACGAAGTAAATCATCTGCTGCTTGTTCTTAGGAGAATTTTCAATTCAAATAAAAAAAATATTTTATCAATTGGTTGACAAACCATTCAATCCTTTATCAATTTTACTTTTCTAGGTAATTGATTGATTGATTTGTTTTATTTTACTTCGCGGTTTGTGCCTCTTGGCTAATTTGCAAAGATGGGGATGAGTGATGAAATGATGAATCGATAAATTGACATTTACAAACAACCATGCCCGAGCGGGATTTGAACCCGGGACCTCTGGCCTCGCAGCGCGATGTGATAACCACTCAGCCACGGGTCTTTTCTACGTAATCATTTTAGATGATATCTACGAACGTTTAATTGTAATTTACAACTCCTTACACATTTTTATTCAGTTAAAATGACAAAATTTAGTACATAGTACTTTTACAGTCATGCAAGATTTAAAACCAATACGTTCTCATGTGTGTAGGGTGTGAATATATTTGAGGAAAGTCAGCTTAATGTGATAATTTACTTGAAACTTATCTTTCAGATGTAAATTGAGTTACTCGATGGAGTAGAAAATAATTTTAATGCCCTTTTATTCATAAAAGGTGAAAATGTCCTAGCACATTTGTTTCATTTGCAAATATATCTTTAAATTTTCTGGTAAAATTTGTCGGCGTTTCACTTTATATTTATTAACGAAACTTTACCGAAACCTGCTAAATTGAAGAAAACAGTCTCGAGTGCAGTTAGTACCGTGACAGGAAATTTACGAGGGTTAGAAAGAGTATCCGGACTTTAAAAAACATTCACGTGTGAAACATATACGAAAATATGTAGCACATTATCTTAAAATAGTATAGTCGAATGCGTAAAATAGCACAAATTTATAACTTGGAAAATAAAACTTTTGGATTCAAAATGTACAACAAATAATATTTTGATTGAACTAAGTGCATTTGACTAACATTGAACGAAAACTTGGAAGTAGCGAACTTTTTATATTTTGAAAAATACACACATTTTTAACAGGCAAGTTACAGTGAAGCGCTTTTTTTTAAGTGGACCAGAAGAGGAGAATTTGAAGCAACTTTTGTGATCAAGAGACTGCCTAACTGCTAGGGGTCGTGATGTTCGAATTGTGGGCATGTCTTGAAGATGTCATTCTTCTTATTTCCTCGTCTACATCAACTTGTTGTTCGTTCTCATCACAGCGATTGATGTGGATAAATTGAAAACGAAATATAATTACTGAACAAAAAAATCTAAGTTTATATCCAGAGGAACTTGCAGGAGGATCAATCTCTTCTCCATTGAGATCTGTTAAACAAACCAACATTTTCGTTTTTGCATCCTAAAATATCCTGATATTACACTAGTTTCTGCGTTTAATATTAACATAAGTCTTAGGAATATATGTTACAACTGAGTGTAGAGATATATGACCATAATTACAAAATACATCACATTTCTGTAAAATCACTACACATACATGTATAATCGATTGAAATATTTAATATATTAAACAATATAAGTGTCCTGCATATAAATCGTCGACATATTAAGCTTTTTGCAATTAAATACACTAGAATAAAATATGTAATTACTGGACTGTGGATTGAATGGATTAAAAACTAGCAAAATAGGAATGGAAATATGCCGTAAAGACTTAAAAAGTGTGCACTAAAATATGCAAAATAAAAATAAACACTAACAATTATGAAAACAATTTTACTGCTATCCTACAAAATACGAAGAAGCTAAATTGCCACACAAATATTCAAAGTTATTAATTTTTACTGAAAATATTATATCAAAACTACTTGCACTAATTCATGATGCAATAGTCAAAGATAATGTTTTCAAGATTTACCATAATCACTATCCATCGTTTATATGTGTATACTAGTCTTGCTCCAAGAGATGAGAAAACTTTTAAACAAACTTTACATTTAAGATGCATATTTATGTGTTAATTATATTGGATTACCCCTCTCAAAACTTTCTCGTCTCCTCCCTTTTCTGCCTCCATATTTATATTTTCTGTAATGGTTACTCGCTCATTTTCAAATATTTGAACTAATAATATGATACTTTTCTTTAGTCGTCTTGGAGCTGAAGACAAAAATCATGTGACTAAAGAAATGATGAACAAAAAGAGTATCTTAAAATGGCAAGTTTGCAGCCGTATCATGTCATCTACGTAGTAAGACGCACCCCCTCCCCCTCGACTCCCTCTACAGAGTGTGAATAACTCGGTGATCTTGATTTCATCCACGTGATAGTTGATTGCTAAGAGAAGAGAAACACCTTTGAATAGTTATGAAGAAAAGTTTCCAAATTTATATTTGGCTAAAGCAAGTAAAATCCTGACAAACTTCAAAACTATGCCTTTAATATGCAACGTAAATGTGAGTTCATTTACACACATTTTTGTCAAAACTCGTAAGTAAACAATTGCATGTGAAGTATGCCTTTAAAAGAAAAAATAACATGGGTTTGCTTATAAATCATCAGTTTAGTATTCCCTTTATAGTGTATCTTTTCACCCAAACCAAATTTCTTGCGAATATTCCCGAGAGAGAGAGAGTGAGTGAGTTGTGTAAATACATAGTATCAGATCATTTCAATAACTTTAGTATTCTCTGTGATAGAACTTCAATTAAAATAAAGAAACAAAATAACAGCAAGGGGGCTTTAGTGGTTCAAGTCTCCTGTCCGAAATACTTACGCCGACCTTCATACATAAGTACGGAAAAATCTGATTAATTAGGAAGTCAATAATATCCGTAATTCAATAATTAGAAGCTTTCTGGAATACATAACATTTTCACTATTAGTATGCAAAAGAATCGGTTATTAAATGCACCAAAAATGCTATAGTATGCTGTCTACTATATAATTGATCGTAGATGCTGTAAGTTTTAAATCTTATAACTTCTCACAAATTATCATCATTCACGATTTATCAGTAAATGAGTAAACCATCAATATATTTAAATTGCTTCTTTCATAAAATAGATTTGTGATATTCAACAGTAGACCATTTCTAATTACTGATGCGATGCGATTTGAATTAATTTAGTTGGTGGAGTAAATTTTCTCCTTGTAATAGTGGATATCGTAGACTGAGCATAGTCATTGCAAAGTGAATTGTGACGATAAAATAAATTCAAAATTCAATATTATAATGTAATATTGATAGAGGGGACGAATTGTGTGGAGGGGGGAGGGTTAGGGCAGTGCAATAGAAACGAAGTTCGAATCTGGATCATATTTTAATGACAATCATTATTTACTCTTAACCTCGCGGTTACACTAACGTAAAATGTCAAACTGTTTGTGTTTTGTTTTTTAAGTCCACTTTTATGCACAGATAGGCTAATCGTGACTGGACCTACAGTTTAAAGTGGGAGCCGAACCATTACGTGCCTCTACCGGGTATTGAATCCGAGATCCCTTGATGTCAAAGCGACGCCAACCTGTCAACGAGAGATACTTTCTCTTTTGCAGTGCTTCAGAGAATGATTGGCAGATGCTAAATGCGTACAGAAATATAATATACGGAAAGTTTAATTCATCCGTTGTAGAACAGTGGAAACGTTGCCGAAGCGGTTAGACCTAATATAGCAGATGTTTGCAGCTCCACCGTCCTATTAATAGGAAGCATTTTGGCTCTTATATTTACTTTGAAAGCTATGTTGTGACCTGCGTAGAGGCAGCGGATGGGTCTCGTAATTATACGACATACGTGACTTGTTTCCTGTGAGCCAGAATTAAATTAGGGAATAACAGCATCCGTTTTGTTTTCCCGTCGTCTCCCTCGGTTGCGGTCGCTAAAAGGGCAAGAAGATTTTGTCTCTCGAGTTCCCATGAAGAGTTCGGGGAAGAAACAACAAACCACAGGCTCCCAAGTTTGCGCTAAAACGCACGAGACTTGCACGGCTGAAGCCAGAAAGAAACTGGGCGGGGGGTGACAACAGGAGCTGACTAAAAGCGGTAAAGCGAGTGCAAATTGGGGCGACCAATTTTCAGCGCGCTTTGAATATATTTCCCATTGGGCCTGGTGGACAGCGATAAGGTAGGCCGTGGTTCCCAATCCATATCAGTCTGTCGTGTTGAGAAAGTCTTCGTTGGGAAGTGAGCTTGTGTATGATAAACGCCATGTGGAAATCAGCAAAGCTGACGTCAGTTAGGCACGAAGTGTTCCATGGTATGGGCTGGGTGAAAAAGGGGGGGGGGATTGGCGGAGTTTTATGCTATTGCTCATCCTGCTAAAAAAAAGTCATTTCTTACTCGGATGTCAGTTTCGTTGTCTCTTGTCGGATTCTTTCTATTCCAATTCGATATAGAGTACTGGTCATCACAACGATCTATGTTAGAACCCCGATAAAGGCATGCGTGTATATTTGTCCCGTCATCAATTTCATCTGTTCATTACTCATCCTCATCGTGCGATTAAACCAAGAGATAGAAACGCGACGTGAAATGATCGAAATAGAAAGAAACGCCTATGTTCTTCCCTTCGTGTGATGAGAATGCCTTCTGGTATAGTGTCGAGTTAAAAAATATGTACTTGTCTCGTCAGTGGCGTAGCAACATACCGCGAGGCCCTGGGCGAGATTAGAATGTGAGGCCCCCATCTGTTCTTTAAATTTGAAATCTCAATGTGAATCGATACAAAATCTAAAAGGATACGTCAGAGAAATATACTTAAATAATAATAATCATAATAATTAATTACTGACGAAAATGATATTTAATAATATGCGACGGAGAAATTTACACTTGCCAGAGGTATATTCTTGTAAAACAATGCTGGAATTTTCTTTAAGGAAAGTAGTTTAAAGATGTTCTTCAGGCACTAAGACATAACTGAAATATTCTTAAATATGCTAAACTTTTTTTAAAAAAAATCAGAAATGCAAGTAGAGCGGGGGAAATATCTAGCTACGAGGCTCTTCGACACAATCGGCTTCAATATCAACAAATCTTAAATGCCTCACACCTTGCTCCGCGACAGTTATAGGTGCTTTATTGTTAAAATATTAAAATTGGAAGTGTAAGGTCAAAGGAAATAAGAAAAGACAAGACAAACCACTTTTTATTCAAGAAAATAATATTTGGATAAAAATTTCCAAGCAAGTTATCGTGAATTTTTGCGTAAATGTTTCACATGAGAAATACGACAATAATTTTACTTTTTTCTGGCCCCCTTAGTCTTAGGGTCCAACCTGCCTGCATGTTACGGCTTTGATTTGACGTATTCATTCAAATTATAACGTTAAACTACAATTTAATGCCAGATATGAAAATAGAATGAATTAATTTTATTGCCCACAAAAATTAGCCTTTTCCATGTAGTTTTTTCACTTCTATTTATTTCATTTTTCGTATCAACCCCATGGAACTCGAAGCCCCATCAGGCGCTAGGCCCCGGGCGGTCGCCCACTTCGCCCACCCCTTGCTACGCTGCTGTGTCTCGTTCTCACTTTGCATTTCCTGTTTCGGTCCAGAAGGTTAAGTCTCATTTCAGTCTCTATGGATTGTATTTTCATTTTTTATTATTTTGTGTTGAGTTTCTGCCACAGTGGACTAATCACGATGATGAGAATGGATGGTGATGAGATGAGAACCAGATGAAAGGACAGTCGCAAGGAAACACTTAAGTCCAGGCAGGAATTGCTAAGAACTTTTAGTGGTTAGATCCTGAGTCGACCACTCAACGCGTTCGACCACACAGTTTTAATGTTATACGAATAAATATGGAGTGTCGCGTACATATGAAGAGCAAAGGGAAAAAAACTGACAAGTCCAATGTTATCGATGGCATTAAATAGTACAGTGTAGTTTTGTATGATGTAACTGTACAGACGAAAAAATCGTCCTGAGAAATGTGATAGTTTAAACAAGGTGTACAGGGAAAAAATAGCGAGTGTTGAAAGTTTGATTTTTTCTCTTGTAAAAACAGGAAAATGTGACTTATCAGGTTTTCCCCCCTGGACGCTTCATGTACGAGTATTACACAGCGTAGAAAAAAAACATTCTTTCTCCGTTTCTGGATAGTTAGTGTTGCTTCCAACTATAGAAAATGGATATTATTTCTCTCAAACTTTGCTTTTATGAACAGAACCTTGATATTTTAAAATGTATCTATTTTCCATATGATTCATGGAAGAATCTACAAAGATGTGAGATTCGCAATCGTTACTCGTTTCGGTGACGAATATTTGCTATAAACTTTGTAAACAGTTGGAAATGTAATTTTTCAAATTGGTGGATTTTTTATTGTTGACGAATATATTTATCCATACATTTACCTTCCTTCGTTCATCACCCAGGTATATCACCCGTTTATAATTTTGCCAAGGAAAGAAGCCCATCGTCAGAAATATCAATATGTCATAGATCGAAGCAAATGGAAATTCTGAATTCAGGGCTACGGAAAGAAACCCATGTTACTCCAACTAAAAAGCCTCAACGACTTGATAAAAGACGTTGTTCTCACGAAATTCAATACCACGCGTTCTAATTGGAACCTTTGATAATGTAGTTGAGCTGCAATAGAAACACCAGCTATTTGCCTATTTTGTGGGAACAGGAAGGTTTTAATTTAAAAAAATCATGTCTCAGTTCGGCTAAAAGGATCACCATGTTCATGCAATTGCGTAGAGGTGGTGATGGAAAATGAGTACTGCTTGAGAAGTCTTTAGTAAACAATGCCGAGTTTTTGTCACATAAGTCTTAGATTAGAGGAAGCATCACAAGACTTTACCAGCCTCTTCATAAATGAACTTGGCCTCTGCATCTACTGGAATGTGACCAATCAGCTCTCAGTGGTCGGAATTGATTACAATAGAATAACTGACGCTTCTTAATTGATACTTTTAATATCCCCCAAAGCTGTAATGGAAACGAGTGCTAGCTCTCCCACCCCTAAAACAACCGGTACACTTTAAAGAGGCAAATTATCCGCCACCTTTGTTCTATGCAACTGAAAGAAACCCACGAACAAAATAGGGGATAACGTTTGCTTTAGCATCGAAGGGTCTCTTCACTACTAGGTAGGCTACAAAAAATCAAAATCAAACAAATGCCGAATGTAAAAAAAAAAAGATAATGAAATCAGTGGACATTTTATCTTCTACTACATTTTCCACTGGTTCTAACAGTTAATTGGTTGGCCGCGGTGGCTCAGTCGGTAACGCGTCTGACTACCATGCTAAAGGTCCCGGGTTCGATCCCCGGCCGGTTCAAATCCGGGAACTTTTCTAACGGTGGAAGCGGCCCCGGCGCCCACCCAGCGTCGAATAACATGGGTACCTGGGGGAAACCCTGGGGGGTAAAGGCGGTCAGGGGCGTGATGCTGATCACATCACCCCCACTCACGACCGGATCAAGAAATTGTGGGGCGTTACCCCCACACCCCCTATACGCCTTCATGGCGTGGTGCTATGCACAGGGGAACACTTTACCTTTTTTACCTTCTTCTAACAGTTAATTTTTATAATCGTAATCGTTTATATTAAAATTTGGTATTAACTGTCCGGACTATCCCAATGAAAGACAATTTCAGTTCAATTACAGCAAAACTAAAACTGCTTCGTAAGGTTTTCTGTTCGATAATTGCGTTTTGTACACTGTCAATATTTTTGTAGTGTTAATAATAAAATGGCTCTCATGCATTATCATTTAATGTTCATCGAATAATGTTCTTATGTTTCTCTGTTCGTTTCCTAATTTCTGTGTTGAAGATTTCCGGAATATAATTCAGTCTGTATAGTTTACGCGCCTGTTGTGTTGTATGTGTGTGTGTGTGTGTGTGTGTGTATTATAAGGTGTGAATTTATCTTACAATTTATTAACTTTAAGTTGAATTAAGATGAAATGGTGTGGGAAGCAACTTGAAAATTTCCGTTTGTGGTAATGTTACACATTAGGCATAGTTATTACACATTTCTAATACCACTTAAAGGTCTTTGTTCATCTGAAAATATCTTGGAAGCTAGAGAGAAATTCATTGCAGTATGTAAGGAAAATTAAAACCACTTATTGATCACATTGTAGTATGTTACTGTACTTTGAATGAATACTACTATACACACTAATATTCTTCCATTTTATTTCGCATTTAAAAAGCAGCCCTTTCTACTGTTATATGTCAGATAATAACACTGTACGGTTTTCTAATTGTTTCTTTGCGCACTCCCAGTATCATCGTAAAGCGACGAGAATTTAAATACTAAACAATCTTATAGAATTCCTTGTCACGCCGCTTCAGTGTGAAAGGTTGCAGTTGATTGATTTGTTCTAAGCTGCATGTGTCGATTGTAACTGGTGTGAAATCTCTCTCAGGCTTGCTTCACACTGAGAACTCCTACTGTCAGCACAATGTTGAAGGGTCAGCCAGTCGCTTACACTAATTTTATATATATTTTCTTCCCCTTTCTAATTGCTAGTCTAATTGCTGCAATGAGGCTGAACGATGATGAAATTGATGAAGGGACACACCCAAGCACACACCTCGAACTCGGAATCTTAGGTGGCGATATCGTGAGATCGCGATCGGCCACAGAGGCAGCTGAGGGAATTTTCTTGTTCTTTGGTCGTAAAAGTTGGTTGTGCGACTCTGGGAGAACATTTTTACAACCTCAGGACTGCCAAAGAAGGAATGACTCTCACTCCACCTCCTCCGCTGAAACGCTTGAAATATCGTTCATACACAGTCTGACACTGCTGACACTAGGAGTTTCAGTGTGGAGTAGGTCAGTGACGCATTCTCTTTACCCAGATAAGAATCTACAGACATTTTGAAGGTATTTGCACAACTTTGATTAACAATTCTGCAAGTTTCTGAAAGGAATTAGTGTCCTTTGTAAAATTGTCTGCTAGAAAATTATATATTCATTCATACTGATTTGAAGCAGCCGCCTAAGGTGACTAATTACTACGTGAGAAATATCATACTTTCTGAAGATAAATTTGTATAAATATAATTCGAAACCTCTTCTCCACGCGCCGATTGTCAGATTCATATTTTATGTAAGATGGAGAAGAAAAACATGTTCTGGCACTCCAGAGTGTGTTGCAGTGGAAAGACAGATGATTAATTTTGATTAACTGCCCATACAACTGAAACACGAGGAGTTTTACATAATTCCTTCAATACGACAAGGAATTAATAGCTGCTCATTCCTTTAAAGACCAGGACTTGTGCACGTGGAGGAGTAAGAGAAGTGCTGATTAATATTGCACCCATGGCGTAATGGTTTCTTAGCTGGAACTACCACGGAGCTTGTTAGCGACGTCTTCAACCACACCATTTGTTGTTATAAGCAGAGGAATGCCTCCAGAATAACCCAATTCAAGCAGAAGACCCAACGTATAAACTTCTAGTCATGCTTACTTCATTTACCATCATTTTAATACCTTGATACATATTATGTGTAACGTTTTCTTTGGTATAAATTTCTACTTTTTCTCGTCATTTCTCTTCGAAATATACTGTCTCTTGTATGTATGACACGAGCTTTCAAATAATTTTTCACTGGCCAGCAGTTATAGGGATGATATTGCAATTATTTATAAACTCTATATTGCACATACTCATTTTGTTATTTTACATGCCAATGGTTCAACATGTTATAATTACTTTAGGGAATATGACTGTTCGGGCTTTTAAAAAATAGCTTCATTTCAACCTTTATTATTCGTTCATAGAAAAAGAGTAATGTTGATGGACAAGGTGTTGCTGTACAATATCGACAAAATTTTACAGATTGTAGAGGTTTAAAATTTGAATATATTTTCTTATTAAATTTTCTCTCTATCTCTTTGATATCTTGTTGCGACATTTTAGTCATGTTGTATGCAACGTAGCAGCACAAATCCCTGGTTTGCATCAACGTTTGTTTGTTTCCTTTCCAACCAAGGCAATTAAAAAACATCGAACATCTTTGTATCTGGCCGAGTTCCAGGGAAGTCAATGATATACGATTTTTGACTCACGGATGGATAAATGTACCAACCAAGGAAAAGTTGGATTGGATTGAATTGATTTGGTGTTTTAAGTCCACTTTATGCACAGTAAGGCTAATCGGGATTGGACCTACAGTTTATAGTGGGATCCGAACCACTTTGTGCCTCCAAAGGGAATCGAACCCCAAGGAAAAGTGACTAGTTCTTCCTTTACTGCAAATGCATGCAATAAGATAAGAAAATCATTTATATAATTCCACAGGTGTAATTGGACCGCATACGTGTTTTTGTTTGAAAGTTAATACAGAGGGGCGGGTATGTAACAGGGCATCATTCTGACTACAGCTACCTACCTAGTGTAACATAGTGTATTATTTGTATTGTAATGAAAAAAATGTTAAGTAACCGATCTTATAATTACCTGAAATTGATCATACAGTGCGTTCGTTTTGGCTCTGGGTCGAAATAGCGCGTGAACAACTCTTATGACAGGTTAGTACTCGTTATGCAATATGAATCTAATTGTCTACATGGTAAAGATATGTGCGTAAATAAGCGAGACATTACGGGACGAAAATTCCGGCATCTGCGCCATGTCACGCCATATCTCGGCCCAGAGCCAAAACGAACGCATTGTATAGGAACTACAATAAAGTTTTCAGTGTAGATTTTTCGTTTAAATTACTATGACAATAATACCCTTTGCAGTTATGGGATGTTGGATTTTTTATGGTTGTTCCGACGTAAAAATATGTCCGTTGCAGATATGCCTCTCGGCCATTGACTTAATGTTGATACCATGCAATAATTAGCACAACACTGGATAAACATTATGTTTTGATATTCATTGAGTAAGCGCATGCAAATGATGTGGTAAAAACTTAGTTTTGAGATTCTGCGTCGTTTGAGTTTTTCAAAATAGAAACAGAGCAATTCCACAGTATTAGATAAAAATTTTATGGTAGGCGTTCTAATAAATTGTTTTTAACGTAGTAATACTGTATTTAACTTACAGGTAGTACATGCATCATGGAGGACTGGCAACACTAAGCAAGTTGAAATTTTAGACGAGCAATTTTCTAGATCAGACCCGTTTAATGAAGTTCACACGAAATCCGGGAGTTGAAAATTGATAGAGGATAAAAGCTGGCCTACATAATATGATTTTGTGGTCCTTTGTGACCATGGTGTGTGATGTCATTGTTGTTTTGCCACCTGTCAAAGATCTACATGTCACGTTAGAGACGGAGGAATGTGCCAGTCAGCTCATAAACCACTACAATGCCCGAGTCTGTAAGTGACTCCATACCGAGATCTGCGAAAGTTTGAAAGCGCTGCCGAATTACAGAAACAGAGACCACCAGAAGGAAAGAATTATCTTACCGTGGCGTTCTCATAGGCATCAGGCTGTGACAGGACAAGAGAAGATAAAAAAATGGGTAAAAAAATCTGCGTGGCAGCCCTCGCCTTTCGAGGACAATATATCATTCACAGTAGCTCGTCTTATGGAGCCGACTCCATATTCCAACATGCGAGATCTTGATATACATTTGCTGAAACTAGACCGCCCTATGTACATGTGGGGTATTGCTTTTTGATTGTGAACCCATAACTCGGTAAACAATGCAATGATGCAATGTGTTTTCAGAAAGTGCAACACTGACAAACTTTCACATCTTTTTTTTTTTTGCTTGGCCAGGCCTTGTTTCGATGCTACGCACCCTCAAGAAACGGCAATTTATATCCTGCATGTATGCAACCATACAGCACAAACTTTGTCTACAACCGGGGCAGTCTCAAACACATTACGCCATAGCTTTTTATGTATGCTCATGCCAATATATATGTACGTCTTTCAGATGGTGTAATAATAACTACATTCTTGTGCTATGTCAGCATGCAAAGACACATTCAGAGCTTCGGAAAACAATGACTATTTCTGTAACAATAATATGAAATGTTCTTGCAATTGAACTTTAAAGTATGTTATGTTTGTTAATGTATACATAATGCAATATAATGTGAATAGCTATAGTATAATGTAAAGTATAATGTAACAGGACTAATTGGATATTGCTTGTTTTTTTTTTTTACTTTACGTCGCATTTAAGCCACTTTGTCTAATCGCGACGGTGAGGATGGGTGATGATTACATGAAAGTGATGAAGGGAAATCAATGAACACCCATGCCCAGGCCGGGACTCGAACCCGGCAACTTCGGTGGCGAGATTGAAAGTCGACACTTAACGGACTCGTCAACGAGCCAACGACGTCGTTAGGGTCTCATTGAAGAATACCCTGAAAATCCTACAACTTAGGGAGCTTACAGACCGAAGCGAGACTGGTGTTTCCAACCGAAATGACAAGCGACCAATCCCCTTTAGCCTTTAAGAAAGCATGTATTGCTCCTACGCGAGCAACAGACAGAGGCGACACGATGCACGATATTGAGAAAAGGGCCCAGTCCCGGCGACTCGCAAGCGACAAGTGGAGCTCGTCGTGTCGCTTCGTTTCGAAGTGTTGCATTTATTTTTGAGAGTTTGTTTTCAATGGACACTTGCCACATGTCGCTTCGGTCTGAAAACTCCCTCACATTCTATCTTGAAAACCACCTTGAATTAAGTATTGCCTGTTGATTTTGCCATTATATGCTTGTTTGTCAAAAAGAAACGTAAATGAGAGGATTCAGTGTTCTCCTGATTGTAAATACCAACCTGTATGTTGAATGAAATAAAGCCAGTGATAATAATAATATGTGCCTTTATCTCCCTTCAAAACACATGGATTTCATTGCAACTTATTCATTTCCTGGTTACGCCTGAATCCAGGAACGGGTGATACCTTCCCAACGAAGGCTGAATTCACATAATGTGTGTATTAAATTGTATTGTGTGTGCGTCTTCTTTCTGCATTCGCTACCGGTTTTTGCGAGCTTGTCTTTTACGTGCAAGGCAAACTGCAGAAGAAGACAAATGAACAAAGATAAGCTTACTACAATCTTTGTCGCGGTGACAAACTTGAAGACAAAGCATCAGGTTTAGTTTTGAAGAAACTGCTGCTGACCCAGGACACAATGGGGACAGTTTTGTCAAGATAGCTTATTACACGGTTGAGATTCAATACGAGAGCGTCGGAGTGTAAACAGCGAGAACGAGGGTGAACCGGACACTACCTCGACGTTCTGTTCCAAACGATGCAGAACGCCTAAGTGTCGTGTTGCTGTGATGTTGTTTTTGTTTCCTATGCACTTGTGCGTATTCTTTAGTAGGTGTTCTACAACTTGCTTTCTTCTTTGTCACAACATACAATTTAGCTCTTTGTGAAAGGGCTTTTACGTCACACTTTGCTCTGATGTTAGTCTCTCCATACCTCCACAAGTGACGTGAAGGCCCATAAGTGTGACTTTCCCATATTTTTAAGCATCCCACTTTAAAATTTGGGCCAAGAGGGACGAGAGTTACAAGCTTTATAGCCCACACCAACTCTCCTGGATACTCCACAATCTATCTGTGTCCGTGGTGAAGTATTCAGCGGAACACAACGAAGCCAATGGTACTAAGTTCGATTTCCTGGAAAGGTGTGACTGTTTCTTTATATGTGATCCCTCTCCAATTCATCCTCATCGTCACAATTAGCCTATTTGACGGGACAGGAAGTTCAATTTAACATAAATACAATATTGTGAATTTAGTGGGGTAAATTAGGCAAATTTAAAATATATATTACGGGTTAAAGACCAATAGCATAAGTATAGAATATTTCACATTTTTTCCAGTTGTGTGTGTGTGGCGGGGGGGGGGTTCTAGTAACTACCTTTGAAGCACTGTGATAGAATATTGCTTACATATAGACCCCCAAGAGCCAAAAACTGACAGAGGAGGGTGCAGAAAACAGAGGGGGTAATTTCCCCTCTCATCCCTTTCAAGTACCACCCTAGTTATTATTTTTCTCTTTAACGCTACTAGTAATTATGGTTAATGTTTGTTTGTGTGTGTGATTAAAAGTTTCAAGTAACGTTAACCGACGTATTCGTTGCACCCCTCGCCTTTTTATACTTAACCAGACACACACGTGCAATCAAATAATTTAAACAATTCTGAAACTAGAAAATAATTTAATTTAGGGAGAAATTTGACACGTTAATCTCTACAAATAGCATGCACAAAGCATCACACAAAGTATGCTTACAATATACAAATCTTGAACTGATTATATGTACTTTTGATGTGCAAAATATAGCTACTGCCTAGCAACTCGGAGCTAAAATGAGAATTGTTGCATGTAATTTCTAGACTAGAAAAACAGCATATTTTAATATGATGCCCTGATATGGATCAATAGAAGTTAGTTGGTTATTTCCCATGGAGTATTTCTACTCGATTGATAACCGCGACGATGGGAATGAGGAAACAAGTGGTATGAAATTTAGGAAGAGAACTGCCTAAATACCAATTTTCCCCGGCCTCCAAATGCAGAAATAGTAAATGTTTTTCCAAGTGCAATAATTTTGTGCATAACAACAGGAAACAACAGATGAGATAAGACATTAATTTGTTTGGATATTTTTTTACGACGCATCTTATGATTTTTCTCCATAGGTTTCAACCTACTCAGCTTACTGGATATCGTATTGGTAGAGAGAGGAGGTCAGCAAGACAGGAGGTCGATAGTGGAAGCTCGCTTTGGTCAACACTTAGAGAGAAGCTCACAGAGGACTTCGCTATTTTCGATTCAGCTCAGAGACTTCAGTTAGACAGGTAATTATCCTACACCCAGCCATGATACAGGTTCAACGGTTCACAAAATCCAACGAGTTGCCATTGTCTTTTCAGTAGTTTATTTCCTTTGTGTAATTTGTACCTTTCGCATGCCAAGCAATGACTCGTCATGTCAATGACGAGTGGTCTCATCAAGAGGATGAATGATGAGTAGTTTACATCACCCCATCAGTTAACTGGTTAACCTGCTAGATATTTTTAAGATCCCACGAACTTTAAGGTTCGTTACGATATGACACTGATCAGGGTTATACATGGATTTGAAGTAAGTGGTGTGTATTATGATAAAGTGTACAATGTAAAGTATGTTGTATCTGAATTAAACAAAAGTATTATTTGTTCCATACATAACTTCAAATTCTTAATTGCCATATGTAGATTTCTTATTTTTTATTTATGAAAGCCATAATTATGAAATACAACAAACCATGTAATTACAAACAAATTAGTCACATCTAAAAAAAAATAATTATTATGAGGGCAAAATTAAGCGTATGTGTTAATGCCTCCAGTAATCCTGATTTCAATAATCAAAATTATAATTTTAACCGTAAGCCTTCAAAGCTTTGAGTGCTTCTTTGGTGAAAAACTATTGGAAATATATAATAAATACAGTAATATTTCCTTTCATGAGAGTCAAACTCAATTTTTCCTCACATGCAGTAATTTAATATAATATTTTGATATTATTCATTTGCTATTTGATTTATTACATACATCACATACAACAAGAAACATTTCCAAGAGTTTGGTACTACTACTTTTGACTTTTTCTATTCAGTCTTATTTGCCTACTAAGATGCGAGTAGTATGTTTAATTACACCTTGTGCTTTCAAGTGCCCTGAAGTTGAGGTAAAGGTAAAGCCTTCCCCTATGTATTGCACTGTGTCATGAAAGTACAGTCACCGGCAATAAAAATGGGACACCTAGATCCTGAAATACTCGCTTTCCTGCATGGCGTTGCCTAAATCTTCGGAGATGAGTGGATGTTAATAACAAATTTTCAATGGAAAATTCTACAACTGCCGTAGAAATAACTGAGAATTCATGCATAATAATACCGGGTGATCCGTTTGAGATGTCAGAAAAGTAAACCTTTATACACAAGAGGTTAATGTACGTATCTCCGAGCAGCTTGTTGTAATATAAGCAGAAAGGATGTAAGTTTCGAATGAGTGGAGGTTTACTGACTTCAGCTGCGTGGCGGCAGTAGCATGCATGCAATACTCGAAAATTTCGCATAGCCTACGACATACTGTGTGCGCTGTTGTGACGTGATCACCACCTTTGATACCATGCACATTAGCGCCGCCATGTGGCTGAAGTCTGTAAACCTCCACTCATTCGAAACTTACATCCTTTCTGCTTATATTACAACAAGCTGCTCGGAGATACGTGTATTAACCTCTTGTGTATAAAGGTTTACTTTTCTGACATCTCAAACGGATCACCCGATATATTGTGTTATGCACCTCTTGCCAAGTGAGTGTAGTAGCATCGACGACTTTATTCTCGTGGTTGGATATTTGAAAGTGGTGGAATGAAGTGAAACTTTTCTGATCTTGATTTTGACGTTTCAGCTGGAACACCGTACCCCTCCATCTCTTCCTTTCTTTCTCTCTCTCTCTGACGGGTTTTCAGTGTTTTCTGATGTTTTTCTCGCAAATATCACAGTGTACAGAATTTTCCTTGGTCTTTCTTCAAACATCCTGTTACATGGTTATTAATCAATCGTAACAAAAACAACGTGTAGTAGAAAATTTAAATAGTTATGAGAAGTAATATCTCTACTTGTCAAAATAGTCTTAAATTTTTTTAGCATTCACACATGTCCGTATTTATTTCTTACGTTATATGTGTGTGGCATATTTGCAATGTATTTGTTATCCTAGGTTCTTTTTGATTGATTGAAATTTGTTTTAAGTCCACTTTATGCAGAGACAGGGTAATCGGGACTGGACTCACATTTTGATGTGGGATCCCATCCACTATGTGCCTCTGCAAGGTATCGGAACCCGGTATTTTTTAATTACAAGTCGACGACGGTACCTTACGCCATCGGGAGCAGTGGAGAAATTACTAAAAATCACAAGGAAATGACCGAGTGACAGTTATTATTGATTGATTTTGTTGTTTTTTAAGTTCACTGCACAGAAAGGCTAATCGGGACCGGACCTACAGTTTAAAGTGGGATCCGAACCACTATGTGCCTCCAACAGTTATGACAATTGGATGTTACTCTAAAATGCGAACATGTGAAATCATATAATAATACGCAGAATACAATCCTGACGTCTTCATAACCTTGATTAAGTACAGTGAGCGGCAATACAAATGGCACACCTATATCCTGAAATACTCGCTTCCCTGCAAGGCGTTGTGTGTGTTGCCTAACTCTATGGCGGTGGTAGAAATAACCACTGAAAATCTGCTACTAAAGTACACAACCACCGCGGTAAAGTTGGGCAACACACATAACGCCTTGTAGGGAAGCAAATATTGCAGGATCTAGGTGCCATTTTTATTGCGGGTGACTGTAAACTTGTTTAGAATACTGGAAATAACATTCGCACGTAATACATGTTTTGCGGTGTGTGAAACCTGGTCAGAAGCTTGAAATGGAAGATGCTGTAAGAGCCAGAACATTTCAGTAATTAGTAATCTCGGTAAATCTATTTAAGCGTTAAAGCATAACACAGGACACAGCAAACTGAACAAATATTTAATTGTGGGTAAATTAAGTTCATTAGCTCTGTGTGGGACTAACTTTACGTTTGAGGGATGAGACCTACGAGTAGCGTTTGTGTGTTTGACTGGTAATGGATTTCCAAAAGTACTACGGACACACACTGCGAGTGAATGAGTGAAAAGGGGAAAGGGAGGGGGGGTCGAGAGAGAGAGAGAAACTGGGAGAGGGAACAGTCTCTAGTTACAAGTGCATAAGTGTGTATGGTAGCTTCATTCCGTTGTCCACTCGGGTGCTTCTGAGAACCGGGGCGACCGAACCGCAGGCATGTAAATACGACAAATGCGCTAATTACGGTTTTCAGTATTTCCCCGTGCAAAGTTAATTTTAAAAGCGGAACAAAGTTCCCCGTGTGAGCGCTGCAAGTACATTTCTTTTCTTCTCGCCCTTCTTCGCATGCAGAGAAGAGACGAGCGTGGCTCGGTGCGGACGGGACGATTGTTTTCGCAAGGTACGTTTTTATTGTATTTACCCCCTTAACCGTTTCTCTCTCTCTCTCTCTCTCACACACACTCCCCTCTTCTTTTTATTCTTTGTACATTGAGGTTCAGCAGTAACTACGCTGCGTGCCAACAAGATTAGAATGGCCCATTCTTCGAAGTGCTCCTGAGGTGTTCCTCAAACGTTCCAAAAGCTATTTCTGGCTACTTCACAATCCGGCGTGTTTATTTTTGTGAAGTGCGTTTTGCCAAGAGGCCAAGTTTAGACAATGCACGCCGATGACTTATTGCTGTGGGCACAACTCCACTGTAAGAAGCACGGAGACGAAGAATGTCAGTCTGTATTGTATTACTGGTTAGTAAGCAAAAGTAAAGTTTCATTGGTTGGCAAACTTGCATGGCTTATGGTAATGCTTTATACAACCCCCTCCTTCCCCTTCCCCTCCGCCCCATTTCCTTTTCTCAGGGTTGAGTTATATTTGTCCAAGGTCTGAAGTTCCTGGAATATTTTCTGGCCTTTTGGAATGAAAAACAAGAACTACTTATGACTCAACCTAAACACAATAAATCATAAATCTTGAAGCGAA
This sequence comes from Lepisma saccharinum, assembly GCF_977018435.1. Taxonomy (NCBI): domain Eukaryota; kingdom Metazoa; phylum Arthropoda; class Insecta; order Zygentoma; family Lepismatidae; genus Lepisma; species Lepisma saccharinum. The sequence goes on from NC_139230.1 coordinate 68,195,058, forward strand.
AGCATTACTGGATGCCTTGCTAAGAAGAAATCAGCGTTGTAATTTTGAAGAAACGGAATGGGGGCCAAGAAAGAAGAGGATTGAAAAAAAAAAAAAAATATTCTCATTCATGTTTTCCCCTACCTCGATGTTCCTCTGCTTTCTTTAATCTGTTGCCGGTTTGCTTTCAAGTCTAATACATCACAATTTACTTTTATAATTTCCCGACTCTGATTTATGATTTTTTTAAAATTACACTAAAATATTATCGACGATTGATTTCCGGTTTCAAATGGCCATGTTACATTTTCATGCTCTAAATTAATATGATGGTAGACAGTATCAGTCGGTTTGAAAGATATGAACAACTTTGTTTCTGCAATTGAAAGATATGAACAACTTTGTTTCTGCAATTGTGACAAATTGGTATAGTTAACTACTTTTGGGCGTTTAAATGGCGTGGCTCAAAAGATGCGTAAGTAATATTACTATTATGCAGTTTTAAATAGAATGTAACTGGAATTAAAATTTTATTAGAGATAAGAAATTATATGAACTTAACTATTGTCTATAAATCTAATTACAGGTATATAACTAGTAACATTTTCAATGAAGTAATATGATAATTTGAAAACCAATTTTCACTAGATAGAATAATCCAGAAATAATTTTACATGTTAATGTGCTTTCTTAACATTTTAAGTATTTGAAGTGTTAATATTTCTGGTTTTCGCTCTCCAATGAGCTTTTTTAGTATTTTTATTCTTACAATTATGTCAGTTATCAACATGTTTATGACTGTGAGGATGGAGCTTTTAACTTTTATTAAATTCTCTTCTTTGATTTGACTTAATGAAATGTAATTATGCTTGTGAAAATAAGAAGTAAACCAAACTTTTCTGAAAAAGTCTCCAATCCATAATTTGCGCTAATGCACAATTAAATAATGTGCAAAGGAACGTTCTTGTTGGAAATCATTTTGGAACATATAGCCTGTAATATTTGAATAAATGTTTTGTGCCTCTTCAATAAATTACCTTACCATGTGTTTTCTGCAAGTTAATTTACACAACTTTATTAAGTGCTTCAATTGGCATAACAGGCATTCGCTCTCTTTTGAGTACTAAAGCTCTGAAATACAAAGGTCTTGTATTTAGTTGAGGAAGAAGATTTTACATAATGGTGAATGAAGTCTACTGTAAGAACTGTTCTTAATGCAGTAATACAGCGTTTACAACCCATTCAGCACACACCAAGTAGCTTCTGAAAATGTATTCTTCATGTGTGCGTGTTTCTTCTGCAAATAAGCATTACGTAACTTGCCTTAGTATGATTTGAATGCACGCATCTGTACTTATTTTACCGTAACGTAATTTTACTTAATTATGGTGAACTGTTTTCAGTGTTAACGTGCCACCTGCGTAGGGGATGGTAAACGTCGAGAATGTGCAGTTCAATTCTAAAGCTTTCCTAAAATTACACAAAATATACCTTTGAAAGTCGTCATAATGTAAATAATTATTTTTCCTGACCCAGTATAATTTTTGCTATTCTTGATCGCAAAACGTTTTCAACAAATGTAGGACATATGCTGGAAGTCAAATTATTCCTCTCGCGATTTTAAAGTTATTTTTAATGATGATATGTTATTTCAATAAATGATGTGCACAAAGGAAACCCATCTCAGGAACTGTGTTCATTTTTCGAATTACAAATGATAGCAATCCAGGTTTGCATAAAATATACCAATCACTTGAAATAGAAGTTCGTGGTGTGCAAGGGGTGAACTTTACTGAAGACACTAAAATGCCACACTCCCTTCCACATGGTACACCCTACAACCTTAATTCTGGCAGGCTAACGAGGCTGTAGCACTTGCACCCACGGACAGCATAATATTCTGTGTGCGTTTATTGTCCTTTCACGCGGTCACCATTGACGATTTTCTTACGGGGTCGGTTAAGTGTGTGTGTGTGTGTGTGTGTGTATGTGTGGTGTCAATTTAGCATGTGTCCTCATTCCACGTTCTAAGTTTCATTGAATTTGTACAGTCACGGACATTTATGGGTGGTAACGAACCATCGAATGTCAATAAATTCACTTCAACCCAGAAGCGACCGTGAGTGTACCACATTCATAATGTAAGGGCAGATTTATACAAAGTAGAAATTTGTAATGGGTAAATGATAGGTATAAAGTTTGTGGACATTTCAGGTGGGGTCTCAAACCTGATAACACAGTCCTTAAATACACCACTTTATACTGCGATTAGCTTCTCTGTGCATAAAATGACTTTAGAATAAAGTCGTCTTCTGTGTGCATATGCAGTCGTCGCCTTGTAATCAAGGGGTCCCGAGTTCGATACCTGGTGAAGGCACGTAATGGTTCGGATCCCACTTTAAACTGTAGGTCCAGTCCCTATTAGCCTTAGTGTGCATAAAGTGGACTTAAGGAAAAACTTACTACATACGAGTTTCAAATAGGGAAAACCCATGTCAAATCAGGCAGGTGTTGACCTTTGACCTCTCCGATTTTGACCATTTTTCATGAGCGGACGTGGATCCTAAATTTATGAAACCCTGCCTGATTTGTTGTGGAAACGCCCAATATATGTTAGCGTCTCCTTTCATTCCTCTGTTGACGTGCCAGCTTATCTTGATGTTACCTAATAGTTTGAAGAAGATGCTCTCATGTCCAAGACTTGAGTGACAAGTATCTACTTACCGCGTTTAATCCTCTAACCACCAGTTCGGATCCTAAATAATTAATTTTCACCTTAAACACAATGATATATCATTAAACTAATCTTCTCTTGACAAGATTACAAGTGCTTGAAACCAAGGAGAATGTCTTAATTAGGAATTGAATCGTAACATCTGTTCCCACAGCCAAAATATTCAAATATATGTTAATAGTATTTGCCAAAAGGCTTAAGATGAATAGTAGACACTTTTTTTTTTCATTCTATGAGTGTTTGTTTATTTCTTGCTGCTAAACATGTATGTGAAGTTATAAACCGATAATTCCGCATTTCGGGGATCTTCCACTTTATTTCACAAAATTAGTGGTGTTGTGTGAAAATGGCTTATATCAAGTTCCCTGGAATAGTATACGGAACGCTGGCCTTCATCCTTTAATAGTGCTCCGAGTAGGTATTAAGTTGTGCAGAAGCGTATAATAATGTATGGGGAAACTGTCAATTAAACGTGCACACTCTATGAAGCATGTCTCGCACTCCCGCTAGTACACTTTTGGTGTTGCCAAGTTGCTTTAATTACTTAGATTTTGTGGGTCTTTTCTGCTTTCCTCTTATGCAAATTGCCTCTGATGATGTGAACCTTTGGTGCAACCCAAACTGTAATTTGGTAAAACGATTACAAAAAGGACACATGCACAGTAGCACTTCCACACAGGTAATGACACATATTTAATGAAGATTGACGTATTTGATAAAAACAGTCCGCGGAAGGTCTGCATACTTCCGAATAGCGCGATTGCACGTTAGCTAAAATGAAATCATTATGTACGCATGCCCCAGTGGAAGACCTCTAATTCCGCATGCTAATTCAGATTCTTAAACTGGTATTGAAATAATGATGGATGGTTCCAGTTTGAAGGTCATTTCCCCGTGCTCGTGCTTCGGTTAATAGCAGAGTAATTGAGTAGAATTGGGTGAACACTTAACGGTTGCTGGCGTAGCAAGCTTAAGATTATACATTCTACTTTTAATACTGAGATTGTTTATGCTCTAATGGTTCTACTTCCGGTAAGAGAGGAGTACAATATGGATATAAACAGCTCACTTCAAGACAATGCAAAAACATATTTACCAGTACGTTTTCTGTAACTTGTTCATTCGCGTTTTCTTCGTTAAAATACAAGTTGGCTAATTTAAACAGTGTTTTTGTTCTAATGGGGTCAGCCAAATCAAGAATAATATAATGCAATGGATGGAAAAGTTACAAATACGTTTCCTTATACGCGATTCAAAGCAATATGAATCAGTGCTGCTATGGCAATCACAGGATGATGAAGGCCGTCAAATTGGAAATACTGTAATATGTTTATGACAGAATAATTCAAAGATCCAGTAATATTGTCCGAGTTTGTGTGTTAAGTCCACTTTATGCACAGATAGGCTAATCGGACCTGGACCTACAGTTTAAAGTGGGATCCGAATCATTATACACCACCACTGGGTATATAACCCAGGACCACTTGATTATAAGTCGACGACGTTACCACTATGCCATCGAGGAGGCCCCATCCAGGTAATAGTTTTAGCTGACAAAGGTTACCTTATCACAGGGTCTCCTTGATGACGTAGGTTAGTCCCATTTATCCTAGCTGTGCACAAAGTGGATTTAAATTGAGCTTTAAATTATTTCGTCATAGTAATCTAGCACAAAATTGCTGAGCGTATAGTTTAAGCACCTTGCACGATGCTAGAGGTTATTCACATTTTAGACACAAGCAAATCTTTAATTGGACTAAAGGGTAACAGGGCTGTAACTTTTTTTCTTCTTTCAAGAGTGCAGGAACAGTTTGTTTTGGCCGGGTGGAGTTAGTCTGAAGATTTCTTCTCTTTTGTTTTGAGGACAGAAAACTTGTTCCAAGTGAGTTGTCTGCTACAGTCACAGCTCCAGAATGTCATCTCCATCTGCACGGTGTGAAACGCAAAGTAACGCTTCACTTTTTCATGCAGTCTTTAACTGCCAGGAAATTGAAAGAAGACAAGAGACCAGCTCATGCAAATATAGGCTGCACATTTTTGCTTTTTTTCTCTGGTAATCTATCCACAATCGCTCTGGAACTTCCTCAATTGTAGAAAATAAATCTACTTTTATTCGACAAAGGAACATATTGTTCCGGTTTGGCAATCAAGAAAGCGTTTACATTTTCTTATTATCGAACTAAAATAGGATAATTTTTATTAGCAGAGGCAAGAGAGTTTCCAGAGTATATTCTTGCAGTAGAGAAAAATATTATCTCCCCCTTCCTCCACTCTTTTATACACAGGGTGAATTATGCTTCAAGACCATGTTCTACACTTGTCAAATAAAGTTTATTGTGCATACACCTTCACTCACTACAAGGAGAAGAGCAGAAATTTCGGGCAAGAGCTACCAGTAATAACAATAAAGTTGCGAATTAAAATATTATAATCGTTTATATGTTTACAAAATGTACCAAAATTAATTCACTTTATGGCCAGTTTCCCACGACTGTAAACTACATATACATTTTCTTTGTAACCTTATCTGCAGAACAACATTTTTCCATACACATTCAAGAGGATATCTAAAAATACATTTGCGTTAATTCCTATTGCATAAACTACACAAAGATGTTGTCCTGGATGTATCTTGTTCACTACATTTGTATTCCTGACAAGATAATACAATATCTGGCCCTATTCTGAGAAATTGTTATTTCTCTATAAACATAAGTAGGATCTTTGCGAATTGCTGCTGTGGACAGCAACGTGGGGAAACAAGAGAACAAGTGACATTATGTGTCGCCTCGGTGGTCGAACGCGCTAAGTGATGGATCTTCCGGACTGTCCCATGTCCGAATTCTGGCATGATCAGGGGTGTTTCTTTGTTCTTTCATCAATTTCATTTAATCACCATTCATCGTCATCGTCGCGAATAGTCATAAGTGGCCGAAAAGCGACACCAAAGAGGAAAAATGCAAATACAAATGTTACCACCTTGAAGACAATTGCACGTAATATTTAGTCGAATATCAAATTTGTTGACTTACGCTTATTGTTTATGACTTACGCTTATTGTTTCTTTTTTCCATATTGCATCAGAATGAAAACACATGTACTTCTTTAGTGTTACAACATCATTTAAGAGCCGGATCCTGTAGCTGAGTGTTTAGCACATCGCGCTGCGACGCCAGAGGTCCCGGTTCGAATCCCGCTCGGGCATGGTTGTTTGTGAATGTCCATTCATCAATTTCATCATTTCATCACTCATCCCCATCTTCGCAAATTAGCCAAGAGGCACAAAACGCGAAGTAAAATAAACTCAATCAATCAAAAAACGTCATGTAAGACAGCGTTTACAGCGTATTACAATTAATACACTTATCCACATAGATGTATTATGTTCAAAGTAAGTCATTATTCTGCTCGTGCAACACATTTTTGCGATCATGATGCTGATGACGTGTTGAGTTCAATGACAACACCGATGACCTTGTATGTAAACAAGGAGGATCTGAGCAGAAGGTGTTGACCTAGCGCGTTGAGTGGTCGACTCCGATCTTGCTACTGAACGTCCTGATCAGTGTGTTCTTTTCTGAGTGTCCCTTCCTCATGTTTACCCATCCTTATTGTCGCGATTAGCATACAGCAAAGCAGCGTGGAATAAGAAAAATACAATAAATGACCTGGTGCTCAATTTCTTCTGATATCGTTACGCTGTAATCCTTCGTTAACCTCATCTTTTTTTTTCAATGTAATACCAATCGCGCAGATGATTACCATAGCTGAAGGAAAGAAGTAAGAAGTAATATATCTCTTGCAGATCATCGAGCTTAAAACGAAGAGTAATAAAAGTTGGAAAAATACTCGAAGTGAAGGAAAAGGGTAAAGGTTGATTGCGTGACGAATCCGATCGTCCATATTTCTTGGTCCATCCTTCGTTTAATAGCACTCGTGTAGTTATTACCCTGTCACTTCTTGCGAAGCGTTTCCAGTCTCTCACAACAATTGTAACAATAATAATCCCTACGCCATTTCTTGTTTTTCCCGCGGTGCATAATTATGGATGTTTGGCCTCCGATTTCGTTGCGGTTTGTACTGAAGTTCTGGCGCATGCGTCCAAGATTGGGTAGTCGATGAGATTCTTCTTGCACCCGAACTTGGGGTAAGATTTCATTTACCGCGGATCCAGCAAGCACGCGCTATCGTTCATTTAGATCGTGAATGTATGTACTGGGAATCAGGAACTTCTGTTCTGAAAGAAATCTTCGGCGTTGGCGGAAGACAACTGGAGCTCGTAATATGAGGAAAGTGCATCTATTTTCTCGAAAATTGGATCTCCATAAAGACGCAACTGTGTAGGATAATTTAAATTAAGAGAAGCACATATCTTTTCTGACGATTTATTTAATAAGATGTATGGATATTTTCGAACACTGAATATTTTTTGATTTGACATATTTTTCATTTGACATCGATTTTATTAGAACACTTTCGGGTGATTGATCACATGTATGATGTGTGATTATGTATTATTCGCAAGCACACACAGAATATTTATGTTTTAAGTATTATATATTGCATCACAATTCAATGTTCTCGTCAATTTGTACGTACAGTTGTACTAGTCGATACTACTGCTTATTCTTGTAGACTACGTTTCAATATTAATTTATTGGGATGATCACTTGATTGAATCGAGACTGAATACTTTAAAGATGCTTCTCTTCATCTCAAGTCTCGTATATGTTCCCCAGAAGTGGAAATAATTACTTTTTCATTATAATCTAATTAATTTTGATGTCGAGTCACTTCAGTTCTGGTACTTTATTTTATAAATACGCATCATAACATTTACGAATAGTGATTAAATTTCCTCATACGATTAGAATAGAATATAATCGTCTTTTGAGCGGGCGTGATTCTGTCTATAATGTAGCATGTTCAGCAGAATAGCATACAGATCTGCATGAATCGGTGCAAATTTGGGTACTTTATAGCTGCTTAAATTATGAATGAACGCTAATTTTGTAATACTGCTTTTTTCATTCGTTACATTCTACATACTACACCAAGTTGTTCTTTGTTGAATATTTAAGTAACTTTGATGTAATCCCGGGATTGCATTTTAGCCCATGATAATTTATCCCAGAAGCAGTGTACTGATAATCAACATTTCAATAGCAATCCCACAATTCGCTAAGCACACTACATCAGCTCTAACAAACAATGCCAGTAAAGCAAGAGTTGGTTAAGTCTGCTGTTGTAATACACCGCGTGCTGCTGGCTGAGCCAACTGGATTACGCTGCATCCTGTGATTGAGGTTCTTTTAATTGAGCTATCACTTGTGTTGTCTCGGTTAGTAACTATCGTCCTTTATGACAGCCTGTGTTCAGGCAAAGCGAAACTCCAGTCCACTATGTAATGGGCCACTTCCTCGATGCTCCGCGTGACACATGATCAACTTGTTGTCATTGTTACCCATCATCAGTTTCGAATCGCGCACACTGATAAATGGTGGAAGACGTTATCACGTCAACTTATGTAACGTACTTGAACTACACACTGTTAATTGGTTGCAATATAGCATGGATAATTTGATAATGTTGAGAAAAATCTGCATGTTGCCATAAAACATGATCGTTGAAGTAAAGTAAAAAGTTGCATCACTTTGTGACTGTGAGTTAGGTAAACACAGCGTCTCTCAGAAAATTGTTGGGGGACTGAATGCGAAATAAACAAAATTGTTGTAATTTCAGATTATTTATACATTACTTCTAGTGGAGTTAGGGTAGCTTCGATATCAAAGTTATTCATGGTTCTCTTAATATGTACTAAGTTTACTATTCGTTCTTCCTGAATGTGTGATATGACGAGTATCAACGATTTAGGCAGTAACGCACAAGAATCGTCTATGCTTGTGAATGGAGAAAATCATGGAAGAAGGAAAACGACACGTTCAAGAGCAAACTTGAAATATTTGTATTATCTGTAACTATACGAATTTATACTTTATGGGAAAATTAAGAAATTATTAAATAACGTAGAAACAGTAAGCTTCTAAAAGAATGACTGCAAGTTATTCTTCAATGATCGAAGCATCATGCTAATTTGAACTGCTGTCGTTCACATCAATAGGCTACAAATTAAAAATCAAATTTGTCAGTCAACTTTTATTTAATATTTTAAGTATTAACATGACACACCAAGACCTAGCATGTTTAGAACTTGTATTTTTCATATTAAATATGTACAAATAAGTGCAACAAAAATAGTATCGCAAAAATAAATAAATATTCCCTCTTCCTCTTCTTTGAAAGTTGTTTATTAGCAGTAAAAGATTCTCATAAACCTATCATCACACAAACAAAACATTGTAAGCATGAGGGTTATGTTTCATTAGTATATTGAAACTAGTGCTAACAAAGCAGGAAAAAGAAATACGATTGTTCACGTTCATACAATTTGGCTGTTGTGCTATAGTGCGCCTAAACAAAACTCTGGAACCCTGTGCATGTACAGACACGAGAAATAGTGGATTTGACAGAGAGAAGTGAATTTTAATTTTTATCAACTACTCTATCCTTTTGGCAGGTATTGCAAAACAGCGAATATACAAAACCCTTAATTTCCATTATCAAATGGTCGTTTTGAGACAATAGTGAAGAGTCCAAGAACATTAGAATATTTTGGGGAAATAACGAGACATAAGAATGTCTAGGGAACGTACTTTCATCGTAGTCATCGCGCACCTTTCCTGAGTCTGTGTTACATTCCATAGAGAAGATACAGAGTCACAGCTTCATCTCGCCCCGTGAATGAGGAAATTTGTCTCTTGCCCCGTCCTTGGCCTTGTCTCGGTATGTAAACTGCGATTTCGTTCTCATCTCTATCTCAAAATCTGTGTGTACTCGATCTCGTCTAAGTATCGTATTTTGTATCGTATCGAGTGTCAAAGCAATAGGGACAACAAATTATTTATTAAAACAGTCTAAAATGTTGTTTATAAATAGTCACACAACCACAATCTTGGTGTATCTGAATCGATTTTGATTTGGGTGAAATTCTTGGATTGTAATTTACTGGTCTCTCTAAGGAGACCAAACTCTCGGGCAGTAAGATTTGATCTCTTCCCGATCTTACAGACGTCTGTCTCGTTCTCGTCCTAACAAGTCCATAATATTCTGATTCTTTCTCGATGGTTACTAGGCAGTAGACATGAGAGCTGGGTCGAATGTGAGACTAACGCTGGGCGAGACCTAGTTTACTATTTCTTTAAACATTTATTTTGTTGCTACGAGATCCAAATACTGTGTAATACTTGACTATGTACAGTCACCCACAATAAAATGGGACACTTAGATCCTGAAATACTCCTTGGTGGTAGAAGTTGCAAATGAAAACTTGATATTAAAATCCACTTATCGCCGTAGAGTTAGGCAACACACACAACACCTTGCAGGGAAGTGATTGTTTCGGGATCTAGGTGTCTCATTTTTATTGTCGATGACTGTACACTAGTGCATCGGTATGACGAAAAGGTGCTGCAGATTGTAACTAAGAGTTATTGCTAAATAATATTCGTTGTGTAAAGACATTTAACTCCATGCCGCACAAGAGATTAAAGCGTGCCAAGTGACTTTTCATTTGGTGACTGTTAGTGAGCACATATTCCCATCGACGCTCTTATCCGGAATCCACCACCATTCCTTTCAAGTAACATCCTGGTTTTCCTCATGATATGTGGTAATCAAACTTTTGGAGCTCTCGCCAGTGATCGAACCCGGGACCGTTCGTACCTAAGGCAAGAACTCGAACCGTTCCTTTAGCATAAATAAAGCTAGCTCAGAGAATATCTGGAAATATCATCTGTGTTTTGTAAGTGAGAAACATGAGAAATCTTCAACTTAAAAATATAAATATATTACACAATTAATATGTATCTGTTGATTTGTTTATTGTGCCCACAACTTCAACTGTTTGGCTTAATTTTGACGAGCAATTTTTAAAAGATTGAACATTGATAGAATTCCAAAAAAGCATCAGTTTTATTCGCGGGAGAGATTTAAAGAGGAAAAATTCAAACATGCATTTCTCTCGTCCAGTCCCCATGCCTGTTGTATCCATCACGATGCAACAGGTAGCCAGCTGTTCGTACGTGTTTACAGTGAACGAACATCAATTGGCTGTAGACCATTGCATATGATGAATGTCCGGCGTAATGTAACGTATGTACAACGACGGCAACAATTACGTACCATTCGCCACAGTTTGACAGGGGCTGAATAGTGGGAGCGACGAAGGCTGACACGGATTGGATGCAAAGTGGGTGAAGCTGGGAGCAGGGTGATGTTGTAATTTGCAGTTGAAAACGCCACCACGTGGGACTGGAGTTCGATGCAGCCAGCCACCTTTGATAATGAGCACTGAGCGAGCGAAAGCTGTTAGTAATCAATTTGAGCTTGGCGGGAGAAATCCTTTTATGGGATCGAAACATCATAAATTGGGTTTACAATGCGCGAATCTTCCTTTTAAGTTGTGCAATTAAAACCCAGCTGCTTTAGTTTTTTCTTTTTTTCAAATTGGCAGAAACGACACAATGGATGCATTATTTCCCCGCGGTACACAACGCGGCTATGGTGATTTGTTGCTTCCCCGCAGCGGGTATTATTGTTGGATGGGGCGAATAATAGCGGAAGGAAGGAGAGAGAGCACTCAGCAGTTCTTTATGGTTGAAATCAGGTCAAATTATGACAATTCATTTATTTTCCGGGATTAATTCTACGTGGCATGTTTCTACTAGAGGTTGGCTTCAACGATGGGTTCCTGTTTTTCTTATTTTACGTGCCTTTTCTACTTCTTTAGACTAATCGCTACGACGAGGAAGAAATTAATGAAGGGAGACTCAAAAAGGACACCCACCCGCGGCAGGATTCGAACCTGGGACGTCCGGTAACGAAATCGGAGTCCAGCAGTCAAGCTCAGCCGCCAATTGGTTTCAGTCCGGAAATTTTGACGCTTGGCGATTCCTGTGAAAGCAAACCAAATAATGAACTAGCGTTAATTATATGTCCGTAGTATTCACCTTGTAGGATAATGAAATTGAAGAAATATTCAATTACAATTGTGTTTTTTTTCCCGTAAATTAGCTTTGTCTCCTTCGGTGAAATAATTATTTAACATACTTAAGGTAATTAACAAGTGTGTAAAATTCCTCTTCAAGACAAGTATGGAATGTACATTATATATTTTCCGCAGCCGCCGCAGCGACAAAGTAATTTTGCTTACCAGTGGAAATACACGACAGTAAATGTATAATCGAAGTGTAGTAACAACGTGAGTTGTAGTATAGATATCGTTGCATTATTATAAAAATCATTTATTTTTCAACAGTGATAGTTCAAAAAATAATTGCGCAACTATAAGAGATGATGAAACATAGTCTCTGGCAGAATTTGTATCAGAAATTGCAGTTCAGATACCTCTACAAAATCACCAAGATGCGCAAGTGGTCAATGAGATTTAAGAGTGCAGTTTAAGATATCAATCCCAGAGAAAACAAACTTGGCACTGGCTGAACAGAGCACATGGGGTTAACTCTGGTGTATCAGTTTCAACTTGAACCTAACTGATTGTAGATCCAGCTGTTATCTGGTTTATAACCAATTCCCTTGATTGAAAGCTTATATGATACACCCAAAACTTCAATCTGGTAAATTCATATTTCCTGAATTGGTCTGCACTTACGAACAGAGTTTCACTTCTTTCAAGTGTTTATTGGAAATATTATTAGTAGGAATCATTGTTTTATGGGTAAGGTAGAGTCCGTAGATTGATTAGTATTTTTTAATTATTTTTTTGTAGTTATGTTCTCTTCCGATCTATCCCGTAATAGGTTTCTCTAATGGTCAAAGTGTTTCCTTGTTGTGTATTTCTTCATGGCCGGATGTGTAATGTATTTGCATTGAACGGGCGTTATTTATTTATTATTATTACTGCATATGATACTTCGGTTAATATAAAGTGGTCAGGTTTAGTTTATGGAAGTCAACGCGTTCTGAACAGGTTGTATTCTTCTTTGGAAACTTTCTGCTTAAATGAGTTTGTTTCCAATGATAGCACATGCTTCTGATTACGAGCTTCATTCTAGGAAAGAGGTAAGATTTCTTTTTCGGATAGTAGAGCGAATGTAGATACGTACTTGAACGTGTCTCAATGTTATTGGTTGTATGTGCTTTATATGATTTTTTTATGTTATCAAGGGGGAACTCCTCCTTGGAGGACATTATTTTATTGTTGTATGCCTGTAATTAAATGTTGATTTACACATTTATGCTGTTCTTTTCTGAATATATGAAAAGTTAATGTACATTTATTTAAATGCGGAAATGGTAGTGAATGATTCACCCTTAACTTTGCTATGAAAAATAAGACCTAATAATAAATTAATAAATACGTCCTTTAACTTGTGATTGACAATTCACTACTTTCACGATTTCTTCATTCGATCATATTTTATTTACATTCTCTGCAAATTTCCTTGAATGTTTTCGTGATATTTTCAACCCAGAATCATTTCCACTAATAAATATTGTTGTGTAAGGGAACTTTCATTCCGAAGCGACACGGGTCGCTCCCGTCTGTAAGAAAATAATTTAGTGCGCATGCGTGACCAACATACCGAGTCGCTATTGAGAAAACGGCCCTGTCCGAGACACGCAAGCGACAATTGACATATGCAGCTTGTCATGCCACTTTGGTGCGAAATGTTGCATTTAGTTTTAAAGGTTCATTTTCAAGTGACAAGTGTCGCTTGCCACCTCCCGCTTGTCGCGTCGATCTGATAGCTCTCAAGTAATCGTAATTTAAATTTAACGCATTTCTACCGTTGAAGATGGGAATATTGGAGTACAGGATCGTAAAGGTGTGGTGTGTCCTTCATTCACTTGCACAAATCTAGGAGGCATAATTACCTGTTAGAAGACCTTTGAGCTTCCCCCGTTGGCGTAGTTGTAGCGCTGTCCCCTTGCAATCAAGGGCTTCCGGATTCGATCCCCGGTGGAGCTACATAGTGGTTCGGATCCCACTTTAAACTGCAGGTCCAGTCCCGATCAGCATCTGTGCTTAAAGTGTACTTAAATAAATTTTGTTAGATGGCATGCATGTAGTCACCGACAATAAAAATGGGACACCTAGATCCTGAAATACCAGTTTCCGTGCAAGATATTATGTGTGTTGCCTACGCGTACCTCTACTGCGGTGGTAGAAGTCGCCATTGAAAATTTGATATTAAAATCCACTTATCGCCGGAGAGTTAGGCAACACTCATAACGCCTAGCAGGGAAGCGAATACTCCAGTATTGCAACATTATCAATTTCAGCTCCCTCTGTTGGCTTAGCACGTTGGATGGTTTGACTCACGATCTTGCCATCGAAAGTTCAGGGTTCGAGTCCGGACTTGACACGGGTGTTCCTTTGTCTCTTATCATTTTTATATAATCCTAATTATTTCCATTGTCTACATTCGCCTAAAGAGGCAGAAGAGTAACGAAAAGTAATATAACATACAAATGCATGATCAATTTTGGCCGTACTGCTAAAAATTTCTATAGATTTGCTGTAATCTGATTCTAAAACATACCGTATGTGTCAAGTGTCAAGTATATGAGTGTTGTTTTTACTGAGATAACATGAAAGAATAGTGAAACGATACACACATAACCTCTTGCTGCCAATCTGAAATTAATACAGTTCTCTCTCCTGGCACTTACTACTTGTAGAGTGGACAAATATTCTCGGCAAGTTGTGCCTTGGAGCTGCCTTGATTCTCGCCGTTGTTAGCGAGGCTTAGCCGTGTTTGTATTTCCGTAATAAATCATCAGCAAGCCGAGTATTTTTCTAGGTCAAACGTCGACGTGTTTGTGAAAACGCTTCCATATTCATGCAGATAAAGTTTTGTTGTACGGCCAAAGTTAGAGGCAAGGCAGGAGGTGGGTGGCATTCTACTTGCAAGGTAAAGAGAAGGGCCCGGGGAAACACAAACAATCTTTCCGCGGAGGCGAAAATATTTGCCGGTTAATAGGGCCGACGTCTGAGCTATTAATCTGAGAGAGGCAGATACTGGGGGGTGAAGGAGGCGAGGGGAAGATTTAGAACTTGTGTTATTCTGTGGCGACTTCCGTTCTACTCTTCAGTCCCAAGTAGCAAGTATCACTTTTCCCGATCAAGCAAATACGCAGAAAGTAAACCCTTATGAAATTAGGGGATGGTGAATTTTGATAGCGTCTATAACTGCTCAAAACGTGTTTGCTTAATTCATTAATGATTGGAAGACCGGTATCTCTCGTGTTTGTCGTGTGTTGTTCTTTGCAGATCCTTCCCTCGAAAGTATCAATTTTATCGGTTTTTTCGTTGGGAAATGTACTGATCATAAGTTTGAAAGTTCAGTAGGCCCTATGGTTTTTTTAAAACTTTTTTGTGTGTTTGTGAAATCGCATTGTTTAAATCCTATTGTTTTAAGCTCACATTACGTTCAGATAAGCTACTCGGTTCGTGACGTACAGTTCAAATCGGGTTCCGTACCACTGCGAAATGGGCTTCACGGGGACCGAATCCCGGACCTCTTAATTATATGAACGAATCATACTGCACGGTATTACTTAACCCTTTCTTTTTTTACTATTGTTTCAGCTATATTTCATGCTTGTATTTGCTTGTGACGGTATAGATCACTTTATCTGAGAAAAATGTCAACATAATAAGCTTTTACTATATTATTTAAAGTTTTTTTTTAAAGTTTAAAGTTATCATAAGTTTGAAAGTTCAGTAGGCCCTATGGTTTTTTTAAAACTTTTTTGTGTGTTTGTGAAATCGCATTGTTTAAATCCTATTGTTTTAAGCTCACATTACGTTCAGATAAGCTACTCGGTTCGTGACGTACAGTTCAAATCGGGTTCCGTACCACTGCGAAATGGGCTTCACGGGGACCGAATCCCGGACCTCTTAATTATATGAACGAATCATACTGCACGGTATTACTTAACCCTTTCTTTTTTTACTATTGTTTCATGCTTGTATTTGCTTGTGACGGTATAGATCACTTTATCTGAGAAAAATGTCAACATAATAAGCTTTTACTATATTATTTAAAGTTTATGAGATTTGTTTGAATCAGTATATACCGATAAACCTTCAACTTGACAATGTGGTATTTTAATATACCATATCTTTTCTCAACTTTCATAATTATATGCATTATGACGTTACATTGGCAAATTTTAAATTTGAAACTTTCTATATTCTAAATTTCAGATGTTGAATGAATGAGTTAAAAGTTTTTGGGTTTATCGGCACATGTGGGCATTTTGCTTCCTTCAAAGTATACGAAAAATCATCCCCTTATTTAAAATCCTTAACTGAAAGTTAACGCGTCTGACTACCATGCTAAAGGTCCCGGGTTCGATTCCCGGCCGGTTCAAATCCGGGAACTTTTCTAACGTTAGAAGCGGCCCCGCCGCCCACCCAGCGTCGAATGACATGGGTACCTGGGGGAAACCCTGGTGTGGGGGGGGGGTAAAGGCGGTCAGGGACGTGATACTGATCACATCACCCCCACTCACGACCGGATCAAGAAAGTGTGGGGCGTTACCCCCACACCCCCTATACGCCTTCATGGCGTGGTGCTAAGCACAGGAGAGCACTTTACCTTTTTTACCTGAAAGTTAAAACAGGGGTGTAAAAAAACCTTTAGAAAGATTAAAAGTGCAATGGTTGTAAAGGTACTTACACAAAACAAGCACAACACACAACAACTTTCTCAAAACAGTGGAGAAGTTTCGTACTTCTAAAAAGATTTAAAATATTAGTCATCATCTCCCAACATGTATAATAAGTCATTGGTAAGGTTAAAAATGTGTCTGGGGAAATAAAAATCGGCACATTCAGGAAGGACATTTAAAGCAACGTTGTAGGTACGGCGCCCTTGCAGAAAATGACGATGTATAAGACGACTGTGTCCAATACGAAGCTGAGTTAAAAATGACTTCTTCTCAACAGGAGAGGCGGTACAACGAACGTAATGCACCAATGGTGGCCTTGATAGCTGATTCCCCGTTACCTCATCCCACTCTTGTCGGTATAAATGTACCGACAAATTATCACTAGAATGTGATGCAATTTTCCAGCCTTTGTTTTCAGCGTTCTGCATGTGACGAGAGATTAGTAATTTGTGTAACAACGTGAAAAAAATACTGTGTAAGACATTTTGTTCGTATTTTAATATTTAATTTAATCTCATCGTTATAGTCGCGATTAACAATGAACGTTAGAAAATCGAAATAATTAAAATGAAGTTTGTGCAAATTGTGTAGAATGTGTCGGCGGGAAACTCCGATCTCCGTGACGGAGTTGATAGCACAACGGGCTACGACACCAGAGGTCCCGAGTTCGACTCCCGATCTGGGCTTTTATGTTCTTTCTGAGTGGATTTTCATCAGTTTCATCATATAATCCCTCATTCTGTTCGTCGCGATTAGCCAAAAGTTGCAGAAAAGTAACGCTAAATACCAAAAATCAAATCAAATCAAATGACAACGAATAAACAACAGTGACTTATTGACGTGTACGTTACATCTAGTACGATTTTTTTCTTTTTTTTTTAAAAAAAAAAATCCTCTCAACATAAATATCTGAAATGCAGTTTTTGTGTGTGTGTGCTGGGTAAGTTTGTGCTTTGGGTCATAAATCAAAAAACTTTTTTTCTGCTTGTGGTGCGTGAGTTGTATTAACAATTGATGAAATGAAATCTTGAGTTTCGCTCTCAACTGCATTATATCGCTATTTTTAGCACGGAGTTTGGAAACATTTGCTGTGCAGCTGGGCTGGACTTTAAAACATCTGTTTATTTCTCTTTTCATTCTCTCCCTTTCCCCACCCCTCTTTTTTTTAATTTTGTTTATCTGCTTAGCATGTGAATTCGGATAAGCTACAGTTTCGCCTGTGGGATGATCGAAGCAGAGAGGAAAGCAGTTTTCTGTTGTCAGTTCCATGTTTATTCCTTTATAGAACGGAATAATACCCGACCGCTGTGTTATTTTCCCAGTTAGAACTCACGTCCGCGGAACGTGCATTCCCTACCTCCAAGGGACTGCAGAAAAAAGAACTTGAGCTCGCGCATTGCGCCGGGGTGGAAAATTTCTTCTTTTTCTTCCAACCTTAACACGTTTCTTTGCAAGCCATAGAAAGGAAAACGAAAACAGCATGTCTGTGTGTTGCGCTTGATTCCCAAGCGTGGTCAGGTGTAAATAACATTCTCATGGATGAACTGGTTTGCTAACCACAGTTACGATTATTGAACGCAGGTCCAGAAGTGATTCTTGTCTCTACGTGATGAAAGCTAGGTATGTGGGACACTAAGATTTTTTTGGTGTTAGTATAAATACGCTTCATCCTCCTTTCCTTCCTCTAGCCTTCTTTTTTCTTGCCCTCTGATGCTTCTGAAGCTACCGTTTCACGTGCCGTAATTTTTTTGGTCAAAATTTAGATTTTTATTTGCTTTCTGGACTGTTTTATGTACTCCTATTATCTTGTTTCTTTTGTGGAGTCGCTTTCCTGCTTAATGTAGTTTGTTAGATTTTTCCCTTACACTCTGTTCTACCTAACTCTGAAGCAAGCGAACGAAAAGGAGTCACCGCACAAGTAGTGACGCGAGACGGCTCCACCAATGAACACGTGAGAGGAACGGGATTGCGTGGAAGGGGGGGAAGCGAACTGCAGTTACCAGCATTCCCAGCAGCGTGTACTGCTTCGCTCTGCCCACTCGATTTCCCCCCACTTCTCTGATTCTATGCGTGACCTTGCTCCAGAGGTAGGTGGGACAGGGTATAGTGTACTTCGAAGTCGATGAATTTTCAACTTGTGCACGAAATCAAAAGAGGAAAGGCAGATTGTGGATGTTTGGTCATTGGACATGAGTCAACTCGACTGTTATCAATTTTAATGTGTACGTGAATTGATTGTTTCCATGTATTTTGCAAATTGATGTATATTCTGTGAATTTGAGGTTTAGATGCTGCCCTGCCTCGGGCGGGACTTGAACCAGTGATCTGCACGAGTGAGCCAACAAGTCGAACATCTGTTGTGCTTTACCTAAGCGTTGCACGAATAAGATAGGCAATCGCCGTAGCTGTGAGTCGAAGCTTCAAAATAATCGATTTTTCTTATCACTGCAAGTACAAGTTATGGATCGATAAAAAAAAAAATTGAGTGGCCCACATATTGGAGCAGGAACAGTGGAAGCTATCACCTTTTTGGAATCGAACCCGAATGGTCCACTTGAAAGTCAAACTTGAACAATAAAGCGTATAATTTTCGTAGTAACGAAATAATTGCATAATTCTAACGTATTTTGCTTGACTTGTCACGTTTAGAGTTTCATTGAACTTTTGTGTTTCGTGGCAACACAAGAACGAGATTCAAAGGTAGAGTTAACTTGAGGAGTATTTCATAAATGATAGATATTCGTATAAGCCTAAGGATTCTGCCTTCTGAAAGACTCCGGAGTCTAACTCTATTTCTTTCTATGTATTCTTAACTTAATCATTTTATTTCCTTTACGGTCAATATGCATATTACATTTTTGATAAAGGTATGCATAATTAAGTATTAGGATCATTGAGTTTGTCGTTCATTTTTATTGTTATTGAGCGGGGTAATGTCATCCATTTACTTTGACCATCTTTCAGAATTTACTATTTCAAAAGTATTTTACACAATTTTCATAGGTTAATTCAGTTACGAATTTTACTCCTTGAAGTTCATAGAGAAAGTAAACAATTTTTGTTTGTATTATTTACATTAATATATACTGAACAACTACAGGGTTGAGGAAATAAATAATTATATTTATGAGGTAATCAAGCAATCAACGTGACACTCTATTGTTACAGCAATGATCTTGAAGGTCGAACCCAGAGTTCGAATTATTCTGGTACACAATTCAGTGCTTTGGATCCCAGTTAAACCCGTAGATTCAGTGCTGATCTCTATCTTTTTTGTGTGCAAAAAGGGGAACTAGCTTTTATAACCGAGCCTAGCGCAGAAACTTTTCCTATCCTTTCGAGAGTCAATCTGATACATAATGTGTAAATCATACATCACTACCAAAAACAGAAAATTTTCTTCTCCTTTGAGACACTGTTTGGAGACAAACTTCCACAATGTGTTTATACCTTGACTGTTGTTTAATCAGAGTAACTTCTTTGGGGAAATTTGAATATATTTTAGTGTGTTCTGCAAGGATAATAAAATAAAAATTTTGTTCGTTTGTAGTGTGATGTCGAATATTTGAAGATGTCTTTTAAATAGTTTTATCTTGACTGGTTGTAGCCTACGAGCTATAAATATGGAATGTTTGAAGGTAAAAGGAACAAATGTTTGTTTCCTTTCCTGTCAAAATCTATCTTTCAATCATCATTTCTACATGTTATTTGGTAATTCTTTTTTAATTAGGTCTTTATATAGTCTTGGTTATATTTGAAGAAAAACACACAAATGCTGTTCTTTAATTTGACTTCCTTCTTATGCACATAAGCCTATGTGCAACATAATTCTTTACCTTTAATATCATGATTTTTTTTCAAATAGTCAGTCTCAATGTATCCCTCGTTTCTGTTTTTCAAAAGCTGGGCCAAAGATGCTCATTGACTCCTATTAACACATTTTTATGTTCCTCACTATGTCACTTATTGACGAAATATTGCCATATTCTTATTTCTTATAATATTGATATACAGTATATTCAGGACTACTTACACACATTAATAAATTGAAAAATTGATAAACATGGCTTGCTAAACGTATTTTCATGAAGATCAAAGGTACGTCCTACATTTTTCAAATCGCTATATTGAGTATTACATGGAGTATGGAAATTGAAGAATTCATGTAGAGCAAGGTTGTTCTTATGTAGATTAATTACTTGAGTTGCCCTCCCAGCTTGCATCTTTAATAAGGGGAACAGTTTCAAGAAAAGCGGACTGGTTCGTTAGGTGTAAAAACAGCTTAGTATGCATTGTTTACAGTTGGCAGCAAAGAGATTGATATCAGGGCTTGTTGTCACCATAAAACACTGCTTACTTCCTATCTTTTCTGTCAGAAACTTCCGACTTCTTTGAAGCTAGACGAACTGTTCATTCTTTTCTTTTTTCTCCTCCTTTTTTTCTCTCAATGTCTTCTTTTTTGGGGAAACGACCAGCAGGTGTCTCTGCAAATGGCTCGCCTGACAGGATAGACAATGAGCGCGCGAAATCTGCTTCAGAAGGCGAGGACACAGCTTTGGTTTGAATTTCCTCATACTCAGGACAATTTCCGTGTGATTGATGATTGCTTTGAGGACCGGAAAGAGCAGGGGTGGTGGCAGGGTGAAGCAAGTGAGTGAGGAGCAGAGACAGGCAAGAAAATGGAGAAAAAAAGGCAGTCAATAATTATCCTCAGAAGGCAGAAGCAAATGATGTTTCAATTTGGAGATCTTTTGCCATTTTTTCAGGGATTTAGGTCTCTTTGAAAAGAAAGGGAAAGAAGGGGATATCAAAACCTCCATCCAATCAAGAATGGACGCGGGAAATGAGAAACCAAACCTGCTCCAAACACCCAGTAGCGGTCTTGATGAATTAACAAACGGAGCTTGAAGGAATGGGATGCTTTGCGTGGAGGGAATGCGCAAGGAAGCCAAACAATTTTGCATTCTAGCCAGGTTTGGAAAACACAGTATTTATTGATCAATGGGCGAGGGTGTAGTAGCAGATGGGAGGGAGTATAATGAATAATAACTGGGTCGGAAATCTTGAGGGGGCATTGCGAAAAATGGGACCGAGACAGAAGCGAGGGAGGGGAACGTGAGGTTCGGATTCTGCAAAGCTAGCTCGGCTCAGTTGTGCATTTGTCTTGTCCGCCAAAATGTCGCTAGGTTTCTGTGACCCCTCCCTTGCACTAAGTTGGACACGAAACAAGTCATGATTGAGTGTCTGCCCAATTTCAGCTCTCAGCTGCAACACCCGATCCAGTCCTCACTTGCAGGATTTTAACAGAATTCTTAATAACTCTGTGCCATTATTTTTTTAATAATACATTCAGTTGTGTTAACTGACATTCTATGTAGTTGTATTTATCCTTATTCACTACCTTTTACAATACAAGGTGGTTATAATTAAAGTGACGGTGTTCAGAGTGGTATAGCACGGGCTGTAATGAGAGTAGCAGTCTGAAACTTCGTAGATATGCTAATGAAGCAATGCGCTCGCGAATTATGAAAAAAAAAAAAATAGTTCCAATTCTCGCCACCAGGGTAAAAAATGGCGCTGTAAGCAGTCAAAACGTGGTATAGTTACAGGAAATAGGCAGGAAAGATCAAACACACGAGAACAATGATTCTGGCATGTTTATTAGGAACTATGGTTACAAGAACTGTTCAATATGGCCTCCCAATTCAGCAACATGCTGCATTCGTAACACTGCATGATCGACAGTTGCTCGCAGCATGTCTGGTGAAATCTGAGCGACATGTCGTTGTATGCTAGCTTTCAGATCAGGCAGAGACCGGACATGTCCCTGATAGACACGATCTTTTAAATATCCCCACAGCCAGAAGTCACATGGATTAAGGTCGGGGGATCTGGAAGGCCAATCATCTGGAAACTGCCTAGAGATGATGCGGTCATTAGTGAAGGTTTCTCGCAGCAAATCTTTCACGTGGCGAGCGACATGTGGTGTTGCCCCATCTTGCATGAAAATGGTGATGTTCACAGTTCCGTTCTTGCAAATCTGGAATCACGTGTTGCACAAGGAGGTCCCTATAACGTGCAGATGTCACTGTACACCTAACAGGCCCTCGAGGTGTCATCTCCTCAAAGAAAAACGGACCAAGAATGAAGGAGCTAGTGAACCCACACCAAGCAGTCACGTAAACTGAGTGCAATGGTTGTTCCTGCACAACATCTGGACGAGTGGAACCCCATATGCGACAGTTCTGAGTATTCACTGTACCGACCAGAGTAAAATGCGCCTCGTCAGTCCACAGAATATTCCCCGGCCACATGTCATCCACTTCCATGCGTGCCAAAAACCGATGGGCAAACTCACGGCGTTGTGGAATATCTTGGGGTTTCAATTGGTGCACAATTTGAATCTTGTAGGGATACCAGTGTAAAATGCACCGCAATACCTTGCGAACTGTTGACCAGGGGAGTGACAATTCACGTGCCACAGCTCTAGCACTGGTTGCAGAAGTTGAGGCATGTGCTGCACGGTCAGCTACAGCTACAGCAACTTCGTCCACAACTTCCACGGGGATGGGCCGCCTTCCTCTCCCTGGTGCAACACCCAATTCACCTGTTTCCTCGAATTTCTTCATCATCTTCTTCAGCCCATTAATTGACATGGGCCCTCTTCTCAGCCCTTTCTGTTGAAAGGCGATATTTCCGCAGTGCAGCGTTACTATTGCTCCCATTCTGGTAAAACAACTTCACTAGCAGTGCACGGTCTTTCTTCGCAATAGCCATTGCTTTTTACACGGGAAAAATCAAACTTTTAATGTTCGGCGAACATTCACATCACTAAAGGAAAAAAAAAGCAACAAGCGTCACCAACAACAACCAGGGAGCTCACACAATGGTTAGGCAATGTCACCGACTTTGACATCAGAGTTACGGAAAATTCCACGTTTTGACTGCTTACCGCGCCATTTTTTACCCTGGTGGCGAGAATTGGAACTATTTTTTTTTTTTTTTTTGCATAATTCGCGAGCGCATTGCTTCATTATCATATCTACGAAGTTTCAGACTGCTACTCTCATTACAGCCCGTGCTATACCACTCTGATCACCGTCACTTTAATTATAACCACCTGGTACATTCATGAACGTCAACCCATTTATTAGATTTTTCATAATGCTATTATGTCATTAAAATTGCCGTACGATTCGCTCTATGTTCCTGTCGAATCCATGTGTTCAGATTGATTGATTGATTTAGTTTATTTTACTTCGCGTTTTGTGCCTCTTGGCTAATTTGCGAAGATGAGGATGAGTGATGAAAGGATGAAATTGATGAATGGACATTCACAAACAACCAAGCCCGACCAGGATTCGAACCCGGGACCCTTGTCCATGTGTTCAGAAAATATAGCTTTACAATATAGATTTGCACATAACATGGCTTGAAGCTTGTGGAAAAAATGTCAGGTAACAAAACCATAACATTCCACAAGTAAAATATAACATAAATATTACTGTTGTGAAATAACATTAGCTTACTTTTATTTTCGTGGACTCACCCACGTTTTACTAACATTGAAGTGTTTGAACGTGAAGTTTAATTGTTGATAACATTGAATGTTGAATTTGAATGTATTTTGTGCGTTGTTATGTATTTAATGCCATTGTTAGAGTCGCTCAAGTTCCTTCAACTTACGCTCTATCCTGAAGAACAACTTTGAATTGCGTGTTACCTCGATTTTCACAATTGCCTGGCATACCTGTCAAAGATGAATATAAATTGCATTATTTTCAGAGTGTGTTTTAATAGTTCCGTAACAACAACAATTTTCCCCTGACTGTCAGTAGTAATTTAGTCTCATTCTCGAGTTTATCTTGGATGTTCTTTACTATTCATAGGAAGTATTGCCATGAACTTCAGGTGCAAACAGAACTTTAGTTGTATCCAAGAAGAAAATCCTTATATGAGCAGATTCTTTTTGTTTGTTTTTAAGTCCACCGCGACAGAGCACACTTTTTTATTTACTCTTATCAAGACCTGTGTGTGTACATATATATATATATATATATATATATATATATATATATATATATATATATATATATATATATTAACGAAGTTCATTACTTTCATGAAATAAGAAATATACTAAGTAAACTCAAATGTATTCTGCCCGACCCTGTGGCCGAGTGGTTAGCACATCGCGCTGCGACGCCAAGGGTCCTGGGTTCGAATCCCGGTCGGGCTTGGTTGTTTGTGAATGTCCATTCATCAATTTCATCATTTCATCACTCATCCCCATCTTCGCAAATTAGCCAAGAGGCACAAAACGCGAAGTAAAATAAACTAAATCAATCAATCAATCAATCAAATGTATTCTATTAGAAAATCTGGACTTAGATGTGACAGAAATATTCGCATAAATGCAAGGTTCGAATTTTAATTGTGTTGTTTTTACAGGATATATAAAATACGTGCAACTAGTGATTCCATTCTAGATGTTATTTCATCGGAAAATATATTGCAATTTAAGTATATAATATGTTGTTGCAAGTTCTCATTTATGTATTTTATCTGCATCACATACGAAGTGAATGAGTGAAAATTATATGCATCTGATTTTTAAGCCGTTTGGAACGGTTTCAAAAAAGTAAAATGAAACGAATTAATCGCTCAAAAAGATATGAACGTAGCGGCTTCTTCTTGCGAAAAGTCTCGAATCAAAGGCTTGTATTCTTCTACAAGTCTTTGGAGTGTATTGATTTTTGCTGTTAGATGATTTTAATTGTTTACTTCCTTCTCTGCCATGAATATGCATCACCCCTTTGTTCCTCGCCTCAACAATGACGCGTTTGTAGAGGTCTTCATGAAACTGGTTCTGTCTATTCTCTATCTCTTTTGGCGACTAGGTTAGTGGCCACCTACCACTAATATAAACAGGGTCTCATCTTTGTTTCGCATGATACTTCACAGAGTTTTCCATTTTAAAGAACCGAAACATGGAAGCGAGCGCTCGTCTCTGCAGTGAATCCGTGGTTTCTTTTCCCTACGTTCTCATTAATCTTTGATCCTGGTACCACGTGCCGTCTCTTTTAACATCCTTTGTTATCTTGCTAATGTAGTTAATACAGGATATTGTTTTTCCAGAAAGGCAGACGCCAGGAGGTCTCCGTTATAGGTTAGATAAAAATAGCCCCGTCCGACAGCACTTGCAGAGACTTAAGACAATCATTACACAGGCAATATTGGAATAAAGACTGGGAGGAAGGGAGGAGATGGTCCGACAGCGTTAAACAACTCAAAACTGCCAGTAAATGAACTTAAAAATTGCAGAAGGGAAGAAGGAACGTCTTCCAATTATTGACTTTCTTTATCAACACCTTTGTAAACGCTCATTTTGGAGAGAGAATGCTAAAAGGTTTTTGAGGGGAGATGCTCTCTTTCGTGAATATGTAAAGAGAAACAAGGCATGCAAGAAAAAAAAATATAATGACTTTTACTTGCGTCAACTTTTCAATAATAAAAAGTTGAGTGAAAGTTTAAGTTACTTTGCGAATTAGTTGCTATTTTTGTGTCGCGATAATAATGGATGCTTAGTTAGGCTTCTTGCTCGGTGTAAAGTATCTCAAATGTTTATAGTGTATTTTATTGTTTATAAATATTCTCAAATATTTTTGATTTCCAGTATTACTCGTTGACAATTAAATTGTATGAAATGTTCACCAAGTCGCTGATTGCATCTAACTAAAAAAAATTGTTGTCTGCACACCACAGTCTCAATCATTTTCGTGGTATTGTATTTATGTTCTGTTTTTTTATTATTATTTGGCGTCCTTTCTGTAAATTTTCAGTTAATCGCGATAATGATAAGGACGATGAACTCATAAAATTAATAAGTGAATAATGGCAAAGAAACAATCCTGTAAGGTTGCAACCGTCAATCGGATTCGAACCCTAGTTTTGCTACCAGCTCTTTCTATTAGTGGTATGATAACTATCGCCTTTATTAAAAAACAGTTGTTTGCAAATGACTAAGATGATAAATTCCTGAAACAACAAGACAGTCTTCTAGAAACTATAAATCTCACTGTTCAAAAGGCGACTGATACACTACACTCATTATTCTTAACAATTCAATAACTTTCCCGTTAGTTGGTAATCAGGAGGTCGGTGGCTCTATTTTATAGAAAGAAATAATCACTAAAACGTTCATGCAAAAAGTGGAATTTAAATCAAACCCTTCTTTCATCTAGTAACACACTGTCCTATATCTAGAATGTAGACCAGGATTGATTCTAATTTCTTGTAGTGTTTCCTTCGATCTTAACTTAGCATTTGCCTATATATATTTTTTAAATTTCGTCAATTGTAGGATTAATAAAGTTCTCTAACGTCAAATTAACTTTGTGTTTTTCACAATACCAAAATCCAAATCTCGTTGATATACATTTTATTATTTTTAGTAATTAAGAAATTTCTGATGCTCACATCATCGATGAATTACTTAATCTACAGAACTCCGAAACATATCTATGTACACTCCTGTTCACATAAAGTGTCATATATTTCAACTGTTCAACCCTATATAATGCTCCACTTTATGAGAACAGGAGTGTACATGTACAAATCAAGAATATTTTCTGTAAGCAAGCACTTTCTGTTCAGATTTTAACCGTATCGAGCAGGCTTATCGCAACCAACGACGTATGAATAGACTGACAAGGTTCAACATTATTTCCTTCCACGGTTTCCCAGAAAGTTTCGTGTACCCCGCACAACTAAAGTTTGTCAATCCAAGTAGATGAAAAGAAATTTTCGAATCTCTTGTACTATTCTGCTTAGACTTGGAGAGCAAGTTGTGAGCGTTGCAGCTCATCTCTCATTGCTGCCTTTAGTAAACACGATCCCCGCTGCTGTCATGATCTCGACACACTTTCCCGCGGGCCCTTTATTGAATTACAAATTTGCCAATGTTGCGAAGATGGGGAGAGGTGCGGGGATAGTGGGATAGTGGGATGTAGAGGAAAATGTGTGGGTCCCCGGTACGAACTCCTCCCTCCATTCAACCGAACAATGGCTTCCTCAGGAGTTGTATGCGAATTCGAGCCAGTCTTCCTGCTGACCCACTGCTTGCAATAAAGGGTGTCAGATTTCGATAATCTATTATGTCATTTAATGTCCCCCTGAGCTTCGTGAACAGGTTTTGGTGGCGTGTTCCTTACGAGCAAACAGATGGTTCTAGGATCAAGAAGAAGCCTGCAATGGCGGAGAATGCTTCGGTTCTTTAAAGCTGTTGGTAACTGCTGAAGACTTTCCTATGAACTGCTTCATTTCAACTCTTAGTAGAATGCTACAAGATGCAAAGTTTCACAAACCCATTGTCTACAATTTAAGATGCAATTTCTGAGTAGGAGAGAAAAGCTTTGATTGATTGATTGATCGAATTAAAAGTTTTGGGTGCGTCGACACTTAAGGCCATTTGCACCCTTTTTTGTATACAAGAGAAAAGCTTTGAAGAAGACACATATTCTTCTATTTATAATATATTTCTACATGTATAACATGGACACTCATAGGTGGATCTAGACAAATGTTTTTTCTGGGAGGGGACACGGTCTCTCTCTCTCCCTCTCTCTGTATTTCTCTCTCCCCATCTATCTTTCCCCAACTCTCTCTCCTTCTCTCCCTCTTTCCCCCATTTCTCTCTCTTCACACACACACATGGGCCTCCCCGATGGAGCAGTGGTAGCGTCGTCGCCTTGTAATCAAGGGGTCCCGGGTTCGATAGTCGGTGGAGGCACATAGTGATTCGGATCCCACTTTAAACTGTAGGTCCAGTCCCGATTAGCCTTATTCTGCATAAAGTAGACTCAAAACTTCAAATTAATCAATCAATCAAAAAATCTTCACACACACACACCGCAAAGCTTTTTTAATGATTGCAGATTTCAATGATTACAGAAGGGGATAAGCTTGAAAATTGATTTCCTCATGCGAAACTGTAACAAACTTGGGAAATATTTGACTTAGATTGCTCTTGCTTTGCGTCCTCCAGTTAACGTTATTGTCTCGTAAACAAGAAGCCCCAGATTCGATTTCCGGTGTCGACTTATTTCAGTGTCTACTTAATCCAATACAGATTAATTCTATATTTGCTTTATTTTTTCACTATCTGGAAAATGATTGCCCTTGCAATATAATGATATCAATACTTTTTATAATATTTAGTCATCCCTTTTTGGAGGGGCACGTGCCCCTCCGAGTAAATCTGCTACTGTGGACCTATCAGTGCGTTTCAGATAGTGACCATTGTTGTTCAGTAACAATTAGAATTTGTCATAATTACTACTTTTCTTTCTTATTCCTCACTCTGAAACTTTCAGGTTAAATGACCACAAAGCGATTAACATCATGTTGGACGGAAAATCGATATAGCCGACCTCCGTGCCAAAGTGGTTAGCATAGCTCTCTACGACGCCAGGGATCCCGGGTTCAAATCCGAGTCTGTTCTTCGTGAGTGTCCCTTTATCAGTTTCATCATAACATCACTCGTCCTCATCTTCGCAATTGGTCAAAATTTACAGAAAAGCGAAGTAAAAATAAACAAAATCAATCAATCAAGCACCGAGTCGGCACACCAATAAATTTGCTATTGCAAATTGAACCGCGGTAGCTCAGTCGTTAGGGCGTCTGACTACCATGCGAGAGACCCGGGTTCGATCCCCGGCTGGGGAAAACCGGGACTTTTTCAACCTGTTCAACCTGTTCAAGCGGCTCCGGCGCCCACCCAGCGTCGTATAAAGTGGGTACCTGGAGGAAACTCTGGGGGGTAAAGGCGGCCAGGGACGTGGTGCTGATCACATCACCCCCAGCTCGGCCCAGATCAAGAAAGTGTGGGGCCCTAACCCCATATACGCCTTCATGGCGTGGTGCAAAGCACAGGGGAGTACTTTCATTTTACTTTTACATTTGCTATTATGATTCATATTCATTGTTATGCAATCTTTTCCTCCCCTAAATATAAAACATACTAACATTATAAATTAATATTTACACTTTAATTGGTTCAAATCTAACGTTCTGGTTTTGACGGCAGTATTTTTCGCTCTTGCATTGTAATATTTGCAAAGATTTGGAAATTATATGTAAATTTTAAAAAAAATTGGAAATATGTTTAATAACACTCAACAATTGTTTAATGACTTAAAAATAAACACCTGTTCATAATCTTCCATCTAAAAAGGACAAACAAAATACTTGAAAACAATTATTAGATGTAGTAGAAATTGCGATCACCGCAGCCAAATAAAATAATGCTAACTATAGCGCTGAATAATAAAAAAAAGGATATAATAATCCCTCACGCTCACATTATGGTCAGATCTCTTCTTTACGAAATCCCTGGACATTCCACGGTGTGCAAATGTCTCAAAATCAAGTTTATAATCCTATGAATTAATAATATATATAATAATCCGTTGCGCAACAGCCCATGAAGGGCCTAGGCATACCTTCCGACTGCCGGTCTCCCTCCCACGCTTTCCTTCGTCACCTCTAAGCGATGAATTAATACAAGAATTAATTAACAAAAGAATTGCGTGTGTTGACAATTGTGGTTACATGCCATTATTTTCCTGTGTTAAATTTCTGTGTCTTTAGGTCGTGTGGTTGGAAAAATTATATAAGAGTTAAAATATACATTGCTTCTTTACTTTCAATAAAATTCAAACAAGGTGTATGAATTTTCTTATTCCAACTTTCTAACCTC
This sequence comes from Lepisma saccharinum, assembly GCF_977018435.1. Classification (NCBI taxonomy): domain Eukaryota; kingdom Metazoa; phylum Arthropoda; class Insecta; order Zygentoma; family Lepismatidae; genus Lepisma; species Lepisma saccharinum. The sequence continues at coordinate 68,225,291 of NC_139230.1, forward strand.
CGTCTTTTCATTTTCGCCGTTTCGATTAACCCAACGTCACAAATGAGCTACGTTAATCCATTTCTGACCAGCTACCTTTTCTGTACGTATGAGAATTTTAAATTAATCTAGGCTTGATTTCTCCCACTTCGCGATTTTACAGCTTTATTCCTCAGTTGGTGTACAGAAGAATACTGTAATGTCTTATTTTAAGACTAGTATAGTCATACAAAACTACCCTATTAACTAATGAGTACTATTTTTATATTATAATTTCTTGAGTTTCAGGTTTCCTTAGTCATGTAAGAAAATAATTGTTTTTCATCTGCTATCCTTCGTTTGATTTTCTTTATTTCTTTACGTGAAAATATTATATTACATAATGTCTGTAAACAGTAATGTAATAATACGTATAGTATCGTCTCCTTTATCTGCGTGCGACTTCGGTGGTAGAGTGCTTTGAGCGGCAGATCACCATCTCACCACGGAATATTCCGGGTTCGAGTCCCTCCCAATATGGGCATGAGTATTTGAGTGTTCCTTCATCAGTTTCATCTAACTATTCATCCTCTCACGGGTTCGAATCCTGGCCTGGGCATGGGCGTTCTTTGTGAGTGTCCCTTCATCATTTTCATAATACCATCCCTCATCCTCGTCTTCGCGATTAGCCAAGAGAGGCAGAAAAGCAAAGTAAAATAAACCAAATCATTTATCCTCGTAGTCACGATTGGTTAAAATAAGCAAAATACAAAAAATTACAAATTACATACTCGTATCCTTCTTTGTCGTTGTTATGTCTAACCCACAATTATTAGCGAGATGAGTATGATGAAATGTCGTGTTTTATATCTGGGAAAGCAAATCTGCCTGCACGCTAAAAGACGTCTTAGTTGGTTTGAGTCGTTTACTTGTCAGTATACTGTGTGTCCGTCTCCCGCAACAGAACCAGGATCTGCAACCATTTCACCCTTTGCGTCTGCTTGCAAGTCGATGTGTGATGCGAGAAACACTGACACACATGTACAACTAGTCACTACACACGTGCGCATGCACGCACATGCGCGCCTCGCGTTAGTGTTGAGGTAGTCGACTGACCGAGGAGGGCCCGATCTGTTGCGGTTGTATCGAGTGTCCCTCGTCTGCGCCAGTTTTCCCCATTGTTCCCGAAGCCGTTTAGAGTTACGTCCCGTTTCCTTCATCGGAACAGAGTTCCTTCTCGCATGATGAAATATGGATTGTAACGAAATTGTATTAGCGTCGGAGGATGAGGTTTTGATAGGTCGCTTGCTTATCCCTACAGCGGCTTAAAAAGCTCACCATCCAACCTTCTCAATTTATTGGAGGAAACAAGCCGATGTGACACGGACCGTTATTGGGTTTTCCACCATGTAGCTACTGATATCATGTATTTTGTATCCAACTGTCTTTTTCTGGACGTGAAGTAGCGTAAGCCTTAAGTCAAACAGACTGGACTGGATTCTCTCCTGCCGTTTTTCCGCCATTGTTTCTTCTTCTTTCTCCTTTCCTATGCGATTTCAAGGCCAGATAAATAAGAGAGAATGTTGTCCTTTGGCGATGCACTGACTTCACCCTGCTTCACAAATATTTTGTGTCTTTCTTGTCTACCATCCACTGACAGTTGGATCAGAGGAAAGGGGGGACGGGCTTTGTGAAAGGACGAACATTCTTTTAAGTGTCTTGGCCTGCGAAGGTACCATGCTTGTTTTGTAAGTCTTCTTCGAAATGAACCTCACGCTTATGTTATTCGTCAAACAGAACAAGCCCTTCCTAAGAAAAAGATACCAAACTTTTAAGTTTTTACATCCATAAGTATACATATACACACGAGGGGTTTTATAAAATATGGGCTCATTAATAATAACAGCTTTCTTGTTGTACTCCACTACCACTCTTAATAGCACTTGTAAACTTTAAAATATAGACACATCTGACTAAAAATTATTAATTAAACTTCGTTTTCGTTTACTATGTAAGAAGTTATTTAAACGCTAAAACCTCCTTCCTTCTACCTTCTTTGATGAAATAAGCAAGTAAAAGGACCTGACATGTTGTTTTATTTTCCTATTATCACATTATTAAGAAATGTTAACAGTCTATTGTCTTGTCACATCTGCCCCTTCACCGTCTCATGCGGCCCTAGGCTATAGTCTAGGATAGCCTAATGGCAAATCTTCCTGTATGTGTGTATATATATATATATATATATATATATATATATATATATATATATATATATATATATATATATATTGTATGTGTGTATATGTATACCCCCCAAATACACACAAATACACGTTTACTTAAATTTCTAGTCATCGGTCATCTTTCTTGCCAGGTAAGAAATTCATTCTAGCTCCGGGGTAGGGTAACGGTCAGAGCTATAGTCTTGTGTTCGATTTCCGTTGGGGATCCATTTCCGTGGTTAGAGTTCTAGTTGAAACTTCAAGTTCATAATTTCTTATGCATACACTAGACTCGAAACAAATTTCAAACAACTTTTTGGTATATATCAAGATCGTTTTATGTTTCATAAACATGGCAAATTTAATCTATACATTCTAACCGTTGCTCATGCGCATGCGTGTGGTGTGAGGAAACAAATCTAATTCCAAATGAACGAATTAATTATAAGTTCAATTAATAATTTTGTGCGTCCAAATGAAACGAAAGAAACATCCACGCCATGCCATAAAACTGAGGGAAGACCCGTGAATTCCATGGAAAAGAGGCCAAGATTAAGAAGCTGAGGCACAAAAGCGTTTTGTAATTGTGATTCAGAACATAGGAAGAGGGACAGAAATAAAGGAGTTGGGGGAAGGGAGGAGAGAGAAGCACTGAGAAAGATTTGCACAAATTCATATCTTGAGTAGAGAAAACTCTGTTTGTTCGTATTTCGTTGGACGGCTGCTGAAGTTTTTCCCTTACACGTATGGAATATGATCTTCATTTCGGAGTCGAAATGCCTTGCCAAATCTTCCAAAGGTTTCTAATTTATTCAGAAAACTTAATTACCAGTTGTCTCTCTAAAGATGTCTTAAAAATCATAAGGCTGAAAGTGGAAACCCTTATTGCTGAAATGGCATATATTTACTCCAGAAAATTAGCGACTTTTTGTCACGAAGTTCTTGTGAAGTTCTTTCTCCAGAACTCCTCCTTTTCCTTCGCCGAGAAATCAGGAGGGTTCCAAATGCAAGGAAATCAAAGTTCGTTTTATGAGAATGTCTTTAAATTGTGAAAGGATAAATTGTTTGTCTGTGTACGTATTGGAGAGTTTCAAATAATAATTGTGAACAAATAGATGTCCTGGTGTTTTTCTCCATTTTCATTCACATTTGTTAATTATTTTGTTATATTTATTAGTTGTTGATTTAATGTTACCACTTTTCAGTAGTTCAAAATCTTATTTCATATTTGTTTTGTAATTCTTTATAAAATAATCCTTATTTTTCCAAATGCTTTGTCGTTTTCATTGTACTCAAAACAATGCTTTGAACTGTCAGTTTTTTTGTCTGGCTGTTTATTCCTTTGTTATTAAATCCTCGAAGCACAAGATTTATTTAATTTTCCTGAGAAATACGTCATTACTTTCGATATTTAAAATTAAATCAGACCTGCATCAAACCAAAATACTAATTGTATAATTCAATCGTACGAAACGTAACAGTCATAAAAAAAAGCATGAGAACATGCCGGCCAAAATTCAGGAGTTCCACGATGCATATTCTTTGAAACTCCTATTGTCCAAATGGATCAACATTTTTCTTTATTTATGCATTCAGGATAGGTCATGTATTTATTTTACATGAACAGAAATGCCTTGCCATAACGTAGTACTATGATTGATTGATTGAATTGTTGTTTTAAGTCCACTTTATGCACAGAAAGGCTATCGGGACTGGACCTACATTTTAAAGTTGGATCCGGACCACTATGTGCCTCCACCGGGTATCGAACCCGGGACCTCTTGATTACAAGCCGACGACGGTAATACAATGACATGGGCAATATGATGCATTAAATCCACTATCACGCCAGGGGTCTCGCGTCCGAATCCAGGCGTCAACATGGATGTTCTTTGCCAAAAAGTGGCAGAAAATCGACGTAAAATAACCTAATTCAATCAATCAATCACTCTTCGCAATTAGCTGAAAGTGGCAGAAAAGCGAGATAAAATAAACCAAGTCAATCAAGAAATCAATCATTGGAGCCTACAGTTGGCAGCCTCCGACAGACTGAGGTGACACAGTGCACGGAAACTGCTTACTTCTAGCGACACGCAAGCGATGAGCAACACGTACAGTTTGTCGTATCACTCCGGTACGAAAGGTTTAATTTATTTCTGAAGGCTCGTTTGCAAATGACTCATGGAGCTCTCAGACCGAAGCGGCAAGCAAAATCCGTTCAGTCTTGAAGAAAGCATTCACCGCATGTATGCGACCCACAGAACAACAGGCAAGCAATAAACGAGGTGTACAGCTTGTCATTTCACTCATGTACGAAAGGTTGTATTTATTTCTGAAGGTTCGTTTTCAATCCTGTCGTTTGTCGCTTCAATATGAAAGCTTTCTTAGACTATTGGCTTCGCAACACGTTGCCGTAACAGACAAATCCAGCTGGATTCGCAAACGTCTGTAGCTAATTCCGTACCTTCGTAGCGCAAAATAAGTATGTAAGTACCGTGAATGAATGCATTTCCTATCTACAACCTTTAATATTGTGCAGGTAAAAGTGGGAAATCTTTCACGGTCCACAGTCTAAAAGATTATCAGCTGTAACGTGGCGTAAAGGAAGAGCGAAATTTATGAAACTTCTCGAAAGTTGTCGCATGTTACGGACAGTGGATGACCATCTTCCAGCATTGTCACACACGAGAAGATGCTAATCACAAGTGGATGCGCTTCTTTTGTGACAATCCACGGTTTTTACGTCTGCCTCTGTTATTGTCATATTTTCCACTGTCAAGCAAAGAAAAAGCTAAGAGGAGAGGGGGAGAAAAAGTTATAATTGGAACTGCTTTGCGAATCGTTTTGCATAGGCAGCTGACTCGGGTAGCCCCAATATCCACGCCAGGGAAAACTGGCAAATCGTGAACCATGTAGGTTCTACCTTGTTAAATGGGGGAGAGGTAAGAAGCGGCGTGGACGCTCTTCTTTGGCCTGCCGAAAAGTATTCAGTGTATGCTTGGCGGGGCATTAGGCCGCAGCAGGGTGGAAGTGTGGTAGCAGCTACTGGGGAGGGAAGCAGGCCGTTCCCCAGATCGGGTTTACTGGTAGGACAACGTTGCCAGAGTAAAAGAGAAACCGAGTGTTCGCTGTCCGTCCTCAAGTGTTCTAGAGTGTGACTCGTGTCTACAATGTCTGGATCGGTTGACTGGTCGACTGGCCGAAGAGCAGGATGAGTATGAGCACGTCGTTCTGTGGTCTCTGGCCCAGCTGCTACCAAAGAAAAATAAGAGGTTGGTAGCCATCATTGTGGATTTTTCTTTGCCGGATCTTCGCTTGACTTTTTGGCACAAAAACCGCAACCAATCCACCAGCCATTCGTCATATGATATGAAGAAAGGAGTGTTGACATTCTGACAAGTTATAGTTCAGTTGCCTGATACCAGATATATACGTGGTCGGAGTGGTAAACAAAAAGAGGAGGAAAAGTGTTTCTTTTTCAAAACGTGAAAGGAAAAGAAGGGGAAAACGGAATAGCACGAGGCAATCGCGCCACTGCAATTCACGTCATTGTGGTTTGTTGTAAAAAAGTGAGCCGAGAAATTTGACAGTGGAGTTGTGTTTAGGAGATGTAAAAATGTTGAGCTTTGCTTGCCAAGGTAAGTACATAGTTTGCACAATTGTTGCGTGAATTTTTGTAGAATAATTTGGCTTCTTTAGGGTAGCAATGGTGGTAATACTAAATAGTATTTTGAATAATTGCTGTAACGGTCCGAATTGCATTGAAATAACGCGAACTCTTTAAAAAATAAACAACAATAATTTAAACGTTGAACCTTTAAGACTACAGGAGAATAATGCTGCATAAGTTTTCATATGATTTAACCATACACATGAACACGCCTAATGTTTTTCCCAAATCCCCATAAAATTTTTCATCAAGTCCAATTTATAACCAATTGGACGCTAAATTTACCTTACATGCCCCTAAAAATGAACTTGCAGCCCCCCCCCCCAAGTGGAAAATTAATGATAAACCCCCCGAGACCGATATTTGCAGTAGCATGTTTTGGTATCATTTAAGTTTTGCTGTGCTCGTATTGTCTGCGTGTAGCTTTAAACTAGTCACTACTCTTGCATATCATGTATTATCAATCTCAAGTTGTCTTTCAACGTGAAATTATTAAGTAATACAAGCCATCGTAAGGCAGTTCAAACTGTTTCATTTGTTGTGATTTAAGGTGTTTGTGTTGATTATTAACAATTTCTGTTTCCCTTCCGTTTTGAGATAAGACATAAGCTAATCTGGGAAACGAGAATTACCTTGGGTGTGTTCCTGATGTCACCTTTGCAAAATGAAACATTGGATATGTACGTTCTTTTCGGGAAAACGTGAAGTTTACAAATTATAAAATAAGAAAATCGGTTAAAAATATTTTGAAATTTGAATCATCTTGTTTCTCACCATGGAAATATAACTCCCATATTAATCGACCCACACCCACAACCCCACACATGCAACACGCACGGATCATTAGTGGATATTTTGACCAGTTCAGTGTACATTCAACACAAGAACGGCGGCACATATAGTTGACCAAGATGTCGAAAGGTGTTGTTCCTCTTTAAGCGAATAAAGCTTTTCAAGTGATGTACTGTTAACCTGAGTGTGTGTGTGCGTGTTCACGCTTGAATGCTTGATCACTTCTCCAATTAAGCTCGCAGTCGTCCATTTTGACGAACTGAATAGGAAGTCAGTCATAATATGCGGTACATTTCTTGCTTCATCCCAATCTGAGAGCAAAATCCTTTTTAAAATGTGACTAAGATGTCAAATGTGACTAGCGAGAGAATGCGCAGTTGATAGCTATTCGAAACGGAGTAGAAACAAAATAAAAACACCGTGATATTCCCATCGCCCATCATTCAGGCAGACCTAGTTCTTTTTGAAGTTAGATATTAAAAGTAGCTAATAAAGAATCCTCCATCGTAGTGAAGTTCAAAGAGGCAACTAGCCTGGTCTCACCGAGGAGAATGTAAGTTAAAGCGAAATTGATAGATGGAAACGAATGCAGAAAAGGAAAGATCAAAAGTTGAGCTCAATTTCTTAACGCAACAGCAACTTTTAATGTGCCAGATAGAGGCCTGATAATAACTAAGAGTAATGGGAATCTCATAATCCAGTGCCTTGGGTCACTATGAACAGCAATTCATGAAATTGTTGCATCTTAGCACGTTTGTGGAACCGATTTTGAAAATCTCGCCTTTAAGCGGCGTGAAGTTCTTCAGAAAACATTTGCATAACGAATAAATTCTATGAAGTTTCTATATATATATATATATATATATATATATATATATATATATATATATATATAAATAATATTGTTTTTAGAGAAAAGGCTACTGCAAAGAAGTAAGATAATTTTACAGGGTTTCCTGTTCAGTTACACTTGTAAATTTATCAATTAGTTAAATATATCAACATTTACGCACATTTCTGCTGCTAGAGTAGATATTTCTGCACTTCTACGGTTGTTTCATATTTCTGAAAAATAAACAATTCAATAAATAAATAAAAAAGTAATCAATTAAAGTACTTTTTCTGGTGATATGCCATGGTGGATCGTACCAATACCTTTTTTTATAGCAGATAATAAAATATAATAATCATTTGCGCAAAAGAAAGAAATAAACAAACTTCTGTACAATGTAGATCATAAATGAATATTTTATGTAGCTTCAATGATCAACTTGGCGCGATTATCGCATGTTGCCCTAGCAAATCTGGTTCTGAAAAGTAACGAAAGTTTCTTTTTTTTTTTTCAGAAAGAAAGTACTGCGTGTAAATATAGCAATCATCCGTCTAAGTAAATCTTAAAAGGGGGGGGGGGTTGAAAAACATAATACGATCAGCAGTATAAAACTCCGTCAAACATATATTAGCAATACTTCACACGCATTGACATTGTTTCTCTATTCATGAGTTATTATATGTCTTGTGTCTCTGCATGGTATTGAATTGGATGGTTAAACACACATATATCTCTACTGTCCAGAATTCGATCCCAGGACCCCTGGTATCATAGCACAGCATACTCTAACGACCGGACACATTTTAGGATAGTTTCCAGGTCACACCTTGTAGGTGGAATGCTATCATTTAGCACAAATCATGATTAAAGGTTAGATTCAAGAATTTCTTTATTTTTCGTTTACTGTTTCTAGCAACTAGTCACTGGCGATTTTTCTCATTGCGTATTTTTCACAGTCTGCGTGACACAAAATCCGATGAAATGACACACAAATGAACTTTCCTATTCTATTATTCAAGCACGGAACCTTCGGCTTCCTACCACTACACGCTAACCCCTAGACCACAAAGGTTGGCTGGTTTCAGACGTGACAAGAGTACAGACGGGCAAAACATTCTACTGTCATGAATTATAGATTTTAATTTGCTCTCCATTAAGTTCAACTGCTCATTCTATTTTCGAAGTAATCGTCGTTAATTTGGGACTTCTGTGTGCTTTGTGCATTAACTATTTGTAAACACTCAGGACAAAGAAAATGGTCATATCGTTATATTGCACATGTGTTCTAACATCGATATTTCATCTCGGGTCTACCCCGTGTTCGATACCCGGTGGAGGCACATAGTGGTTCGGATTCCACTTTAAACTGTAGGTCCAGTCCCAATTAGCCTATCTCTGCATAAAGTGGACTTAAAACAACAAATCAATCAATCAATAAATCAATGCATCTCGGATCTCTCAGTACTTTATTTAGGGCATGATTACTCGTTGTTTGCTCTTGGACAGTCACGGACACTTCTGGGTTGTAACACCACATTTACTTTTAATGGAATCTCTACAACCCAGAAGTGTTCGTGAGTGTACAGCCAGGAGTAAATTGCCGTTGTTGAGAAATAATTAAACTACACCTTTAAAGTAGTATAATTGATATTTCTTCATGGCAGAAAAGCGAAGTAATGGTGAAAATCAGCAAGCAATGCATGATGCGAGTTTGTTTTTCAGGATAGTGCGCTTTTTGAGTCCCAAACAACCATAATTTACTCTTTACTGTACGTACAGCCGGCAGCAAATGTAATAGTAGGCAAGTTGACCATCACTTAGTTCATTCACTCTGATGGAATGCGTGATTAGAATTTATAAAGGAAACCAACAATTATAATCAGAGGACATCTGTTCCAGGATTAGGACTCGAATAAGTTACTAATATTAGTACTGCTATATGTAGTTTTATTATTTGATGGTTACATTGTTGATAATTATATCATTATTATTTATATCCCTATATAAACTGATTCTTTAGTAACTAGAAATTTCTCACATTTGATTTTCAAGTAGAATATATTTGATACATGGTGTGTGTGTGCGCTATAAGTGCCATGTCATAGCGATACCGCCCCCCCGCTATCCCCCCACCACACACACAAATTGTTCGGTAATCAGAACAGACGTGAACATTTCCGAATTTCTGTAGTTGAAAGGTATCACCATGAGCAAATCCAAATTCCGTAAACTCCACATTCCGATATGGCGCCGATGAATATATTTGCGTACAGTGCCGACATATATACGTGGATGGAATTTGTCCATAGTTATTTTCATTCACTTGTCTTTTTATATCCTACGTGTTTTTAAGGTATGTGCGTACTGATCCAGGCACAGAGGCCATCCTGTGTTTGGTTGTCAATTTTTGTTTCTGTACTTAAAATTCACACTGCATAACCAAGAGAATGAACATGAAGTTAGGCAATTTAAATCCAAGTATCATTGTGGGAGACTGTATATACATCTGCAAACCTGTCCAGTAAATTTGTAATTGTAATAATAAACTTTTATCTTGTGTGATATATTCATGCACCATTTTGAATTTATACCTTCCTTAACAATAGCAATTAGCTCTGAAAAATTGAAACTCGAATTATTTCATTATGTATGCTTGTAAACAGAAGTTTAAAGAAACCTACATTACTATTTGAAAGATGTGTTTGAAAAGACACTAAGAACGCATAAGCTTGTAACAGATAAACTGAATGTAGAATGGTAAATGATCAGTTGTGTTACGAGTTCAGCATGCAGTATCCAACTTATATGGCATTTATATGTCGTACGTACATTAATTGTACGATGTGTTTACTGTAAGTCATTTATTCTGTTTATGATGCATGGAAACAATAGCTGAAAATGTTCTGAGAGTAGATGCATTATCGTATTCAGGAGAACAATACCATTATTTATTCCCGCAGTCGAGTACCAACGTCAATAATCAAATGTAACTCCATTGCTTCATCCTTTTGAAAAGAATGCGGAAATCGCCAGTCCCTCTGCATGAGATCGAAAACAATAATGGCTTTTGTGGACATTTGCTCAAACCTGACGATTTCTCTAATTTTGAAGGTGAAAACAATGACATTTACAACATTTCGTGGTAAAGTTGTTGTTGTCATTGTTACTTAGAAGTTGTCAATAATTTTACTAGGGTTTTCTTTCTTCATTATAATCGTAATGCAAAACGCACATAGTTCACTCAACTTGCAATTTTGGGGATACCGGAAAAATCAAACAAAACTGATTTGTTGCAGAGGTGTTCAAAATGCTACTCAGTATAACATACCAAAATACCCCAAAAATTCAAGTTGAACTTTCGCCGGTATATTGGAAAATGGTGGCAAATTTTTATGTTTAACACCTATTTCATTAACCACTGCAGGTAGGGGAAAGTTTCAAACAAACAAAAAATAATAATATTAAAGTTTTTTTGTCCCCATATTTGTTTTCGTAATTCCAATCGTTCCATGACGTCACAGGTTTTGCGATAAATCACAAAGTTTGCTGCTAGGTCAAAATTTAATTTAATTTGCTATGCTGGTCACTATGAATTTTCATCAATTGTATTCAGTTTTACGGAGCTAACTGGAGGATCAGAAATAAAAATGACGACCTTCGTGGATAAGGATAGATCGTTTACTTTTGTGGGGTCACAAGAGCAATGGGGATTTTTATTTTGCATAAATTATAGATTCGTTCAGACTTCGTTGCTGCTACCGCTAATTTTCCCTTTACGTGAATCGTTTACTCAATTGAACTATATGTCGATAGTGTAATTTCCATTTCCTACTAGATGAGCTCGTGCTTCAAGAAATGAACGTTTCACGATCTTATCAGTAAAATTCACATGAAATATAGTATTAATTTTCACTTTGTAATTTTTAAATATATTTCTTTATTTTTCTTACTCCCTACCCCCTTTAGATTCGTATTTATCCTTTTAGTCAATAGCGATGTCCCTGCAACTCCATTGCTTCATCCTTTTGAAGAGAATGCGGAAATCGCCAGTTCCTCTACATGAGATCGAAAACAATAATGGCTTTTGTGGACACGACGACCTTATCTGACATGCAGATTTCTTTGAAGCTTCTTTGGAGCACAAGAATTACATAAAATAGATAATTGTCTCTTGTGGATTAGTGTTAACATCACTTTTTCTATCTATAGGATAAATAAGGAAATTCAAATAATGATGACAGTATTCGAATATCTCGTTCTTGAAATACATTATTATATTTTTAATGCTCCATACAGTCAACCTGTCCTCCCCGTCAACGTGTTTTATAATGGGAAAGTATATAGGTTGTGCAAATTTCATAGACATCTGATGAGGTGTGTCAAGCCTGCCCTGGTTTGTGGTTCAATATCTTCTTCTTCATTAATAATATCTTCTTCATTCTTCATCGTGAGAGTTGTAAGTAGGAGGTAATCAGTTGGTTGCAGTGGCGTTCCCCGGATTTTTGATAGGGAGAGGTTACGTATACTTTTTGTAGTAGTCAACCCTCATTTTTCCATCTTTTCCTGCCTTTTGACATTCTTTTTTTAGGAATACCGGACCAAAAGGTGGTGTTATAACCCCCATTAACCCCCTTTGGGCACGCCACTGATTATTTTAAAGCCTACTATTCTTTAAGGAAGGTGGTGGCTATGCATTTAAACATTTATCTTTCATTCCCCGTGTTTGTCTGATCAAAATCTCGACAGTGTATGGTTGCCTTGACATATTGATATGATATCACTATCAGGTTAATTACAATAAATTTGAGTTTAATTGTCTAGAATAAGCTATAATGGTCTTATCTTTCACCGGTAGACGAAAACTGTCTGTTTATTGCCCTTTATTGTAAAAATAATGAACAATAAAGCCTTCTTTCTTGTTTTAGGAACTAATGCATCTGTCTTTATGTCGAAATTTCATTTTAAAAGTTAGATGGCTTGAAGGAAAACATAAACAACTTTCAGCTTTCTTTTCTTCTTTTTGTGTTTTCTGTTGAGAGACAGAGACTATGCTTTGGTGAAGAGTTAAATTTTAATGTATGCCTGGGGACAAAATAGTTAACTCTCTGCAATGTAGAGTTTACACATGGCCTCACGCAATCGGAAATCCAAAGCGTCAAATCCTACGGGGGAACATTTCGTGCACCTTTGATATTTATCGAATCCTTCCATGCATTTCTACTCATTTTCTTTGTCTCTGTTGAACTGTTATGCAGGCAGGTTGTATTACTTTCGTACAAGAATTTCATCTCCAAAGAACTGGTCTACTTGCACGTAAAAGGGTTTGTAAGCAATAAAGAATAAGAAAAATGAGTTATGAAGCCTTACCTACACGCCGTTATGCAGATCTCTGAACAAAATTTACACTGGTAACATTAAACTATTTTAAAATTATGGGAGAAAATAGGAGTGCAGTGGTGTTAATTGTAATGGTGTCCATTTTTAGATATTTAATTGGCGTCAAAAAATATCTTTAAAAGAATATCTCGTGTGTGTGTATAACGAATGTAAATCTAAAAATAGATATTTAATGGATGTCCAATCTGAACTGACATTGTTTATATCCATCTTTTCCCATGGAAACTTGTGCTGAGTGAATTTTCCGCCCTTAACTCATTTTATTTTTAGATTAATAATGCATCAAATAAATGGAAATTAGAACCCACGATATCCACAGCATAGGTGTAATTTAGAGACAGGCAAAACAGTAGACCTAAAGTACAAAAGATTCAACACCATGTTATGTTATTTTGTATCACTTTCTACTTTCGTTGATGGCGTACGCAATGAAACAAGTTAGAGATCAAGAAGATAGCTAAACAACAGGAATGCGAATTCAGTACCCTTGGCTTTAAAGAGATCGGTTCTTTATTCTAGGTTCCTCCTGCTTTTTATTTTTACTACTCTCTCAAGTAACATGCTTAAAAAATAACTTCCTGATGTTGCTAGTCCATCTGACTTCGCGGTGTAAAATTCCAAATTTACCGTACTTTTCTATTTCGTCATCAGGCAACGTCGCATATTTGAATCAACACCGTCGGATCGAAAATGCCTTATCGTCAGAAAGTAGAAATGGTAGCTTTTCCACCAGTATCACAGGCCGCTCAGTCACTTCATCTCAAATCAACTAGCCGGCCATGGTCTTTCATTGGCCTCTACCTACGGGGAGATCAAAGAGACTCAATAAAAGCCGATGAGATCACGGAAGAGGACGGAGGATCTGAGCGAGAGAATGTTCTGTTGCGGTGCTCTGCCCTCAAACCCGCTGAATTTTTATTTGGTATCATATTCGTCATGCTGCTAATTTCAGGGAAGTCTTAACGTTGAATTATACAGTTGTTTCATCTCTCGCCTCTGTCTTTCTCCCTCGCTTTGTCTCTGTCCAATGAGAGCTCATTGTAGTCAGCGTTAAGATTTTTGATGCGACACCAAAGCATCACTTTCAAGCGCAATGGAGGTTCATTTTTGCCGGAACTTTCAGCTATCCAAGGGCCACTTTTACAACGAGGCTAATAAGGACTGTAATGCTTTGAATGAGCCTTCACGTGCATCAAATCTCGGATCTCAGCTTGCCAGATAACGGGATTAAACAATTACAATTGCATTTGTTTCTTAGTGGCGGAGTGGAGAGCGTAGCGTGCTACCAAGTCAAGGGTCCTAGGTTCGAATCCTGGCTATGTCATGGACATGTTATAGTTTGTTCGTTCACTTATTTCATAATTTATTTCCCATCATCAAGATAACTTATTGCTGAGGCCATTTCTCGATCTCATCTCGAGTCACGAAATAATGCTGTATGGAGATTATTAAGAAATGTCCAATTTCTTGATAACGTTTTTCTGTTTAGCGATATGGTCGTCTCGTTTTGTCTCATCTTTTAAAAGACGGTCTCTGTCTCGGCGTGGTCTCGGACTTCTGAGATGAGATCAAGATTGGGACGACACAGTCCCATCCTAATTTGCCTGTGCTCCGTGTGAAACAAAATCGTGAACACGTCACTGAGGCAGGGGGGAAGTATTTGCAATTTAGGGAGTGTGGAGATAAATTTGCACTAAATGGTCATTTGTGCAAGAAATTTAGAATAGGTGTTGAGGTGGTGTATGCTTTGCAAGCACAATCTCTGTTTCATCTCAGGACAGAGTTTGAAGTCAAGGTGTGTTTTAAGTCAGCTAGGTTATTATGGACCGGATCTACAGTTTAAAGTCTGATAGAAATATTGTGCAAATGTGTCTATATCGGTGACCAAACCTGTAACTCCTTTGAATACAAGACAACAGCAGAATGGTTCAATTTATAAAGTCTCGAACGAGCAGAGAGCATCGTGTTTCAATTCTGAATCTCGAGCTAATCACAGTGTTTCAGAAGATACCAATTCTCGGTTTTTCTTTCAACTAAAAGTTCCATCCTCTCTGGATTAGTCGCTTCAATTTCTAGGTACAGTTATTGTTCGTTTACTAATCTGCTACTCGATTTTTAATTATATGTCAGTAATTCAGTATTGACTAGGTCAACAAAGAATTTTGAGACCAAAGTTATTCCTTATAAATCACTCTGTTGCAAGTTGTTCCTTCCAAGTTTCGGATGACTTAGCGTACTACATTGTTTCCTGCAGGCTTGTGCGGTTTTCTGTCTTACGGTTATTTATGTTGCTTTGCATTCATGGGCACGTTCAAATTGCAGAAATATTGAAAGGAGAAGCGAAAGTAGTGACATTAGCTTTCCACTTAAGCTAAGTTTGCGATCTTTAGATTGTAGTTTTCGGAAGTTTCCCCCTTGGGAGCTTGCCTTCGTGGCTGGGTTGCCTTCGGAACAGCGGAGGAACGTATGCGTGAGCAAGGCTTGCTTGGAGAATGGAGATTTTGAAAAGGTGAAGAGGAGGGGTGGTTATACAGGAAGCGGATAACATCAGTGTTAAGACCCGATTTTACATTCGAGGGTCGAGAAGCTGGCCGATTGAATCCCAAGTCAGGTACGCTGCTTCCCGTGACTCCCCATCTTGTGTTCGAGTAGGAAGGACTAAAAATGAGGGACTTCGTTCGTCTCCCATCTCATTTGGCGCTGAGCTGCAAAGGCTTTCATATCTAAAATACATGTTGTTTCAACTCCAGTGAACGCAGAAATTCTTCTGCTCTGAGTAATAATATTATCACGGCCTCTGGAACTGCTATATTAATTTCAAAATGCACCTGAAATATCTTTTAAGGCCTTTCACGTTGTAGTTCAACATCATGTATGTCTTTATTTAGTTTTTGCATGAATAAGAGTTTCTATTAAATGTATTCGTACAAAAGCTAGTAAATATGCTTTCTCTTCGGGGAATCGAACCCGACGATTACATTTTCTGCTATTTTGTATTTGTATTCTTCTTATTTACGTCGTTTCTCTGTTTTAGTGTAATCGCCACGATCAGGATGATTGATGATAAAATTGACTTGATGAAGGGGCACTCCAAAAGGAATGTTCATGCTCACGCCAGAGTTCGAACTCGGAATTTTAAGAGACGAGATGGTGAATCTATTACTCGACACTCTCGTCCACCGAGGTGGCTTTACATTAAGATATTGTTTCCGTTCGTTATGACACGTGGGAAAGAACTGGTTCCAGGAATCAATGTTCAGACGTTTAATACATTTTCCATTTTTATATTATGATTGTTATTATTAAAAATGAACTTAGAAGCAATTGTGTTGTTGCTTTTACTTCGTGTACTTTTTCACTGGTTGATTTAGCGCAATGACCAACGTGATTGCAAAGTTTGTTAATCAATCATTGGGATCCGAACTATGTCCCATCCAAAATCAAACCAAGATCGTTGTTGTTAGAAGTGCACCCGTAGAAAACAACAACATGTACATTTTGCACTTACAAGTGGAAAAGTATGCGTCACATATTTAGAAAACTAAATATTCTAAGTATTTACCCAGCAACCATTGGCATTGCTTTCCCATATTTCTTAACCATTGATCAATTGTGTGTCATGCATGGTCTTATCGGACATCTAGGTAAAGTAAGTTAAATTTAATCAGCATTTGTAGGTAGACACTTACTTCCTTATAATTATTATGCAGACCTAGATATGAATCAATAAACAGTAGTAAAAATACCATTTCTTAAAGTACTCAATTGCATTACTATCAGAAAGTTTCGAGTTCACAATCAGAGTAAGTGATAAACAAGATTTGGCAGAGGGAGTGAGGTGCTCATCACACCAGAGAGATCGAAGAGATTATGGAGAAATTTTCTTTTGTTACCTGATCCCGTGTGTTTTCATCACTCATGCAGATGCACGTCTTCGATTCCTTCTCTTCATTTTATGGACTGTTTTTATTGCATTTAGCGACGAGATTACATAATCACAATAACAAATTGGAAGTGACTGGATGATAAGATCGATTATTTATATGGGACCGTAGCGAAGTACTGCCTTGCGCTATTTACGAGCAGTACGACATACCTGCTCCTATGTACAAGCACTGTTCCTCCTTGCTCAGAGAAGTCCGCTTTATTCCTCCGTTTTAACTGTTGTATTGACGTCTTGAGAGAAATATGTCCCGGTCCTTCGCATTGATGTCCTTCCCGTCTTCCGCCGTCTTTGTCTCACCGCTTGACGACTCTTTCTCTCGATGTATTTATTTTATTGCGGACATGGGATATGATTACCTGTATGCGTACGAAACTTCAACCTACTCTTTTGCATCCGTACTTTTTCTTCCGTTGTAGTGACCTCCTCGTTCCTCTCCTGATGCGCCCCCCTCTTTTTCCCTCCTCCTCCCTCTTTTCTCTTTTCCTTGTTGTCTCCATCTCTCGTAAATATGTGTATGAACAGAGCGAGGGACGCCGAAAACCTCCTGGTTATTCCCTCGTTGTTTATTGCCCGTAACTTTTTACAGTGAAAACCGCAGGGCTGTGTGTGTGGAGGGGGGGAGGAGCCCCGGGATGCGCCCGTCTCCCGTAATAAACAGCGTTCATCTGCCATTACTCCGTCCGCTCACAGCAACCTCGTTTTATTTCCTACTATTGAGGCTGAATTAATTTATACTAATGCATGTATGAAGTGGTCTCTCCAGTTTTATTGCTAGGGACAAAGGATAAGGGGGTACAAGCTCAGGCGGAGGGCCAACTGGAAGGACCATTGTAGATGATGAGTCGGGACTGTCGAGCCTCAGAGAAGACCGGCCCGTGCAGCACACATACTGAAGAGAGCCGGTGCGGAGGAGGGGGAGAGGTGGTAAAATGGTAGGGAAAGACTTCAACAGCAAGGAGAAAAGTGAAGCTGAGTGATGGTAGCTGGTCCAGGCCTAATCCATCCTGACAAACCTCTGACAAATTAAAAAAAAAAGAGAGGGACGTTGGGAGAAACGAGAGAGAGAGAGGACAACTAAAGCTGATTTGTCCCCTTACCACGTAATTAGTTTTTCCGTGTTAGAAATGTGCATAGTTAATTCTGCTAAGGAATCTTGCATGGAGTGGCAAATTCCTAATAAGACGGCGCCCGCTTTCAATCTGACACGTTGTTTCTTGCTCCTTTCTGTGTGATCGGCTTCGGCCGCTAGCACGTCAAACAAGCGAGCATTCGTAAAAGAAAATTGCCTCTATAAAGCGGCTTGATTGGTTTCGTTGAAATCTCCAGTTATTGAATATTGGCATGGGATGGGATGGGACGGAAGAAGGGGGAAGGCCCATACTACACTTTCTTCTTACGCCAGTTTACCCGGACTGAATGTTCCAAATGCTGTTAATAACATTGGTGCCCTTGGCGCGAAGCTTTCTTTTTTGCTTGTGTTTCGCAGGATGAGAATCGGCGCTTCTCGGATGCTGTGTTGTGTTCCAGCTTCTTCGAGAACGACGGGCCCGATTTTGTTATGGTTCTTGCAATTTTTCCCATGTATTTATTTGATTCCTTATGGCAATTATTATTCACCTGTATGCAGCGTAATGCATTAGCAACCATGCATTTCCCTTTCTACGCCGTTTTTTTATATTTTCCGTTGTCAAGTTTCCCTGCCATGCAATTTGCTTCACACGACGCGCTATTACCCTCAAAAGAATAACTGTAACCTTTGCAACATTCCAACATGTGAGTATTTTATGTGAACTTTGAAATCTAAATTCGTAATTGAAAAGCTTTGTTTGCATTTAGAAAAAAGTAATTTATAACCAACCATACTCGATATCAACCGGGTTACCTTATTCTTCGTCACACCGCGAAGGTGAGGATGAATGATGATTCAACTCAAGACTCGACGACTTCAAGAGATGTCCTTGAATACTTGGCAAACAGGGAAGATTTGATGAAAATTTCAATGTGATTTTGATGTATACTCTCTCTCTCTCTCCCTCCCTCCCCCTCTCTCTCTAAATGCCCACTGTAACCAGTTCAAGATGAATATAAATGTGAAAAAAACAAAGGCAATTATTATTGGGAAGAAACCAAGGAGAATTAACGTGGAGAATTCGAGGCAAAGTATTGAACAAGTTGACAGTTTCAAAGACTGGGATGAATCATAAACAGTGACATGAGCTGCAGCCAGGAAGTCAAAGAGCAGTATTAAAAGAAGCCTTTAATTGAATAAGTGTCATTTATGGACTTTTTGGAAAAACAACTAAGAAAGAGACTAATGAAGGATTTTGTGTGGAGTGTAGCGTTATGTGACGCAGACACCTGGACTCTACGAAGAAGTGAGAAAAATTGACTAGAAAATTTAGAAATGTGTCTATGGCGAAGAATGGAACTTCTGAAATAGAACTGTGTTGAAAAGAGTTGGTGAAAGAATACCAATACTAGAAGTTATCTAGAAAAGAAAAATAAATGGGATGGGACATTGGCTAAGAATGGTTAACGGGGAAAGGATCTGTTGATAGATAATATTAAATTAAGTGGAACCTACGCTGACATGAAACTTAAGGCGCAAAATCGTAAAGCCTGAATGATGCAGTGAAAACCTGTCTGTTAACGCAGAACACATTAATGAATGAAATGAATATATGTACAGCGGATTCTTGGCTAATTCTGGAAATCTGTACTATTTGCTTGATCAGTTTTATTTTTTTCTGGAAACAAAGATATTGTATTTAACTTTGTGGTTAAAATTATGAATATAATACGGGCAATACCTAGGCACATACGTCACAGATTAACTTCAAGAACAGTTCCCTTACGTGTGAGAATCCATTGGAACGTATTCGATATGTGATGAGCTGCCGGCGTAACTCGAAACCAGGGGTCCTAGGTCCGAATTCTGGGTAAGACGTGGATATGTGTTTGTCCCGTCATCTACTTCATCAGTTCATTACCTATTCTCATGACCACCATTACCCAGTAAAACAAAGAATGCGACGTAAAATAACCGAACTAGAAATAGTACACACTGAAATTTATTTGTGTGTGTGTGTGCGATGGAGATAGAGAGAAAGAGAGTATTATACACCCACAGTCCTTGTATTTTAAAACTTACAAATTTTTATTATTAATAAAAAGAGTTGCTTGTATATAGACTGCTTGTAATTCCTGGGCAAGGTGTTTCAGTGTTATTAGTTTGAGCAGAGCATTACCGACAGCAACAGAATTAGCTTTATTTACCATCGGGATCTTACAGTAACTGTGAAAATTCCTGTAAAGTGTGTTAGAAATGATTAAATTAGATTATTGCTGCATGATTTATTGATGTTCAATCCATTTTATAAGTGTGTTTATTTTTCTTTATTGGTGAGTCTTACATAGATATGATTCAAGGGTAATTCGAACTGATTGTCCACATTATAGATTCTGACATTACCATGATTACGATGGCGGAATTTGACCTTCATTGTGGACTCCTGGGGCAATGCGCTCTTACGCATTGAAGCGGGGAAACCTCTCTCTTGTGAAGTGGTTAGCTTTTGTTTTTTACTTGAAATGCTAATCTTTTATGTTTAGCCCATAAATATTCCAGCAATAAATACACTATGCTCAGTCAAGCGTTTCAGCTCGTCACTTTGGATGGTAACTTTGATTATTACGGCGATAAACATCGAGTATAAACAACCGTTCCTTAGGAAGTTTCTTTAAAAAGTCTATTGAAAGAAGAGAAAAATGGCATCGGTATTTTTGTGGTTCAATCACCATGGTAGGGATCATTTCAGCCATAAAAAAGCGAAATAGCATTGCTGGGAATTTGACCGAGGAACTTTGGAAAGTTTCACTGGAATCGACTCCCTGTTTTCTGCTTACCGATTCGTGCACGAGGGCGCTATTATTCTGACCAAAACAAGTGAACTCTTGTGTTATAGACTTCCGTATTGCGACGATGGTTTTTTCCGTCGTGTATTAAAATCCAGTTCTGCATCCTGGAACTGTTTACTATGGCAGCCCTTGACATCTTCATTCTTTTTCTGTTCTAAGTAAGGTGGATGCCCTCCCTAATTGTTTTCGAATCAGCTGTATGCAAGATAACAGAACAGGTAGGAAATTTTGAGAAAAAGTAACACTACATGCTGCTGTATGCACGCTGCCAATATTGGCATATTTTTCAAGAAGAATTCTCTAACTGAATTATGAATACACCCACCTAGGGCGGTATTTATACACAGGAGGTGATGCGGTGAAATTCCCTTCTCTAGTTCCAAATTGTATTTTGATTGATTTGGTGCTTTAAGTCCACTTTATGCACAGTGCTGGGCACTGGGCCTACAGTTTAAAGTGGGACCCGAACCACTATGTGCCTCCACCGAGTATCGAACTCGGGACCACCCTCATGATTACAAGGCGACGACGCTACCACTGCGCCATCGGGGAGGCCCTAGGACAGTAAAGAAATATTAGTGAAGAGAATTGTATGATATAGTGATATAGAGCTATTATCGTACTTCGAAGTATTAATAAATTACTAGATTTTTGTAACAAAGATACTTGAAGACAGGAGCGGCGATTGAGTGCCAAAGCTGGGGGAGGGGGGGGGGCAGTTTACTTTCTCTTGTTAGACAAGGCTTAGCATTAGGAGGCCATAGTGCAGAGACAAAAAGTGGCAATAAGTGGGGGCACGTTCCCCCTAATCGCCACCACTGCTTGAAGAGCATATATACCAAGGAAGTGTGGAAAATATTGCATGTGAGGGGTGTGACATTAAATCAAGTTAACTGAAAAAGTCAACAATAGAAGTTAGTTGTACGATGCAAAATGATAAGAAAAACAGGTAGAGCTACCGATGTATTACAAAGCAATTATTGAGAAATGTTACTGTTATGAATACAACATAGGTTACTTTCAGTAATTTGTAAGTAAATGTGGTAATGGCTTTCCTCCAAAATTCAGTCTATTCGTCGTAATTACATTTTAGTGCTCAGCTACAAGAAATAGGTGAACAATTGACTAATTATGCAGTGAAGCCACGTCTAATTATGCAGTGAAGTAATTTGTTTCACAGAAAATCACGATGTTCTCTTATAATTTTCAGTCTTATTTAAAAGATTTCGTACGAGCAACCGAGCGAGACTAATACGAAATTCTTGTGTTCATGTTGAACATAAAGTGTGGCACTCTTTCCTGGTAGACACAAAGCCGTAGTAATCCATAATGCATGTAGCGGATTATTTTTCTTTCGTTGTAGTGCCTGGCACTTGTCACCTGTGGTGTGTTAAGACCCAAGTTTAATGTTTGAACATGCCATTTGCAACCGTGGTTTATAGTGTGCTTCGAGGCAGTTAACAGTATCTTCAATTTGCTAGTGGCACTTTTTAATTACGTACTGCTTTAATTTTAACTAGTTATCTCCGTTATGTCTATTGCATATGCATTTGTCATAAAACTGCGATGCATGATAATGTGTAGTTTTTAACATCAATAACCTAGCTACAAGTACATCAAGTATACTATAGAAAAGTTAGATGTGTTAGAAATAATCTTAAAAATAAATGGATTAGATAGAACTGGTTAGACTGAAGTTCATTAATTTAAGTGAAACTTATCGAGATTTTGTAGATTTTCTTGCATAATTAGGTCCTCAAAATGAAGATAATCTGTTATTTCGACAGTAGGATCCAAGATTTAAAGTAAAAAGAGCAACAAAAAAGTATTTCATTCAAAAGACCCATAATTATTCATTTGAATTAAAGTACATAATGCAACTAAACATTTTGTAAAAAGTTAAGTGTGAAATTCTTATTAAAAGATCGGAATTGTCCGTTAGTTGAGTTTGGTTTATTTAGCTTATTTATTTGAATTACATCTACTGTGAAGATATCTCTTCCCGTGTGTTTTGTGCCAAGTGCTTTTTCTTTTATACCCGTATTATTCAACTTTTAGTATGGTGAAATAATATTAGTTTCAACTAAAGAAAAAAATAAATGAACACGGGTGTGAAAACTGTACAATAGGAACAGGAGGAAAATATATTTTAATAATTGATTTTATTTTTATAATCTTCAAAGGACCTGAAAGTATATATTTCCCATTCGTGTAACGAGAAACCACTTGCCGTATCGAACGTTCAACTTAACTGACAGCAAATTCAAAGAGCAAAAGTTGGCGACAATTTCGCAGTACAGAGTTAAAAAAAAATCAAGTGCGCCAAAAAATCATTGAATTTCTTCGACGAACACACCAGCAACACGTGAATTGTGGTGTAGATTCATTTGCACTTGCCAGGGCAGTAGTTTTCACCCCCATTCATTCCATCCCAATCTTTATTTTCCCTGTGTTCTCACGTTTGTGTACAGAAGAAATCCTTGTTGATAGGCATTCAGAGTATGGACGAAATTCCCTCTGACATCCGTCACGATCCTTCCCGCAAACTTCACACGCTGTCTGACGGTTTGGTTCGAGAAAGAAGCCTACAACGAAATTGGAATGTGGAAATTGCAGTCCGTGTTTGAACGTCGAGTTACCGTGGAACACGTACAAATGGTAACATGTTGGCGTAAAAGTAGAAAAAAAGTTAGAACGGAAATTCATATTCTTTTTCCCCCCACGCCACAAGGGAAAGACGCTATCCCTTCAAAGCATAATTTGCAAGGCACATGTTACCAAGAAAGTTTGCTTTTGCGGGCTTAGTTGCTGCTTCTGTGTTGAAATGTCTTTCTAGAAACGGTACTTATGAGCAGTGTATGAATAAAACCTATATTTACTTTGTTTCATTCGTGATTTTTTTTTGTAATATTCCTTATTCAAATATTGCGAATCGTTTCAATATACGGCATTTTCTTCGAAGGACATTGTGTTAAGTATAAATATGTACTTGTTGAATATAAATATAAACTTAACTAAATAACGTAATGATGTAAAGAGTTATAAATAGAGCCCGGAAGTTCAGGCATTTATTTTCGTTAAAATAGGCAGGCAAAAAGGCATTTATAATGTGGAAAATAGGCACAAAAATGAAAAAAAGGCAAAATAAACCGAAAAAGGCACATTTGGAAAGTGCTTACTTTTATCTATAATTGCTGGCAAAATGTTAAAATCTACATTGGGAAGAGCATTTCAATTTTCTCCGTCTTGATTGCACATAACTACAAGGTGTTTTTTTAAGTTCTCAACATTCATTGATAGTCGTCTTGTCAGAGAGAATGTTTTTCATAATAGAAAATGATTTTTCAACTTCGACAGAAGTTATTGGAGCATACATAAAACAAGCTAAAGTAGCTGGACTCGTTTTGGGTAACAGCTTTTTCACCTTTTAGAATATCACAAATTGTTTTCAATTGTTTCAAGTCCTCATTTGCACTCACTACCCGTTTGCACTTTTCCGCAACAGCTGACCACTTCCATCATCTGCTGCATAGATTCCTCGTAGATTTTCATGGATGCTATAATTGTCTCTGGAAATGCACCATAATGTGCAAAAATAAACTTGAATAGCACAGGAGTTTTTTCACTTCACGAATTGAAGCCGCTTCATTTTCTGGAAGAGCATCTATCACCTCACTGATTTTTTTCAAGGTTGTTAGCATAATATATAGCTGCTGATAAAACTAAGCTCAGATGCAACTTCGGGTTCGAGAGGGAGATTTCATAAATATCTTCTTTGTGTTCGAAATCAACCTGTCCACTTCAGCAGTCAATCATGCACAAGGATATGTTAACCGAAAGGCAATATCCTATCTGAGCATGAAATACATTTTTCTCACAATTTTCTCCTTCAGCAATGTTGAAACATGCATGAGTTCAATATTACTTAAATAAGGCGAAAATTATTCACATAATAAACGGAAGAAAACTAAATGCCATTACGTTTTTTGAGAGAAAATAATTTATATACACATTTTTTTTAAAAAATGGCCAAATTTCACTGAAAAAGGCAAAAATAGGCATTATAATTAAAAATAGGCAGTGGGTCCCAAATAGGCAAAATAGGCAAAATGAAAAGGCTTCTAAAACATTCGAAACAACATAAGAAACGTATATCCGGAAAAATTTTATCAATATATGCAGTAGATAAAAAGAGGCATTTTGCCAAACTTCCGGGCTCTAGTTATAAAGTTTGCAAACAAATCAAGCTCATTCTTGATCTATCTGCTTGTTCTCTCAACTCTCATTTCTTATAACCTTGTTTGCTTCATCTTATTGAACTAAAATTCATCTTTTCTCCACATTGTTGTCACGTTTCACGTTGTTGGTAATTTTATTGCCGTTTATCTTTTTCAAGTACTGAGTCTTTAGCTATATCCATCCGAAACTGATTTTGTTTACATAAGGTTGTCCTTTTTTGTAGTATGGAATTCTTAGACCTTATGCCAAACCCCAACCTGAAGAAACCTAGGCGTCCTGTATTATTCTAGCATATCAATGCTCGTTGCTAATTGACAATAGAAATAGGAGACGTTAGATTAATTAAAGATGACCATGAATATATCGACATATTTTGGTTATTTGTTTGTAAAGAAGATAAAACACTTGCTTTATTTCCTAATAAGGAACTACTTCATTAAATGTTACTGGAATCTCTATTGATTTACGGATTGGTACTTAGTTGTAAATTATGATTTATTTTTGTATTAAATTAGATGTGAAATTCCTTTTGATTTAGAGAAAAACATAGAGCTGTTATAAGATTCATATTAGAATATTAGTTTTATGCGTCAGACAAGGAGAGTTCAAATATCATATTATTCTAAATTAGTTGGTCGCACCCTGAACATGCTTTCTTCTTTGTTTCAGCTTAGGCAGCCGACTTGTCTTCCTTGCCATCTCGGAGGCTCATGAGAGACGGTCGGGATTGGGTCGGCAGCCAGCATTGAAGGTAGGATGCATATATTATGTTACGAACATAATTGATCAATTGTATTTGCGCTCATATAAATTACTTAGTTGATTCCAAGAGGCACTCTTAAGATAAGATTTAACATGAATACGCGAAGAATTCTCTGTCACACAGTCTATCTCTTAGACGAACAAGCTGTAATCATCGTCATGGTCATATTTCTAGTAGATACAAATCACTCTTTTTTATTGCCCATTCCAAGCGTCGAATCTACCAGATATTCGGTGACATCTTAATTTACTCCATAAGGAGGAGAAAATCGGCACTTAATTTGTAAAACAACTGGCCAGGGTTCATATTGTGCGCACGACACTGGATAGTTGTAATTACGCAAGTGATGTACACGTACATGTCATAATTTGGGCCTAAAACATGTTCTGTTGCTACATATAACAGGGAACACGTAAGGAACATGTAAGAGGATGCCTGACGTTCAGTGGAAAGTAATATCACGTGATTTGAATCAGCAATGAGTCTGATGAATTGTGTGAAGTTCAAGTGTTTCTTGATACATTGTGAATTATTTGTATGTACGGTTGGCTTTCTTGTGGTGAAATGGAATACAAAACATGAACATAGATAGTATCACACAAGAAGCGAGGATGTTATCAGTGTATATATTTATGTCAAGCTACAGTATTGGGCGTATGCTTAATAATTGTGCCATTCCGGCAGATCCACGAATGTCACCCGCCTTGCAACTTGATATTTACTCTAGCATCGTAACGAAGCTCGTAAGAAGCGTTGGCATGCAGCAGACAGAGCGATTGTTGTTTTCCCTGCGCTTGTTGTAAGCTTAGATTCAAATTGCAGAATGTCAGAAGAGACATTGCTGCTCACCAATTACTTGTAGCCGACGTCAGTGATGTAATTTCAAATTTATCGCGTTTTTAATGCAGCGGTTTTCGCACTTGTCTCATTGGACCATGCTCCATTCTCGGCACGATTAACCTAGAGATGTAGAGAAGATACATTACAAAATCGAAATCTAACAGAAGATTGCAGTATCGCCCAATATATCCATATATTTTCGGAAGAACATCTGAGACAAGGGGCAATATGCTAGAGAGCCACTCAGAATACTCCCTCCACTTGATGCATCTTAATGATCTTCTTCGGTTTTCTTCTCTTCCCACATGAATGAAATCCTTTGTCAAAATCAAGAATGGATAAAACTTCGCTTTATGTATCCTTTCCCATCGTGAAATGATTTCCACACATGCGATTCCTTGTTTTTATCATTAACTAACACGTTTCAGACAATGCTGCCGGTGCCTTTGGTGGTCGAATTATCATTTAACGTTCAGGTAGCTCGGGTGCTTTCATGCATTTGTGGTTGCGTTCAACAGTAGTGACAGGAGTTAAAATGAAACAAAATTACCCATTTCCTACAATTTGCAGTAAATGCGGACGGCCAGCAAACGTTAGTGGGCGCTCCGATAACTTAATCGCGTCATGGCTTTTAATACCATAAACGGAACACTCTTGAATACTTTTTGTTACCAAGGGGAGAAATCTGGAGGATGGAAGCAACGGAACCATGATGTAATGGGAGCTAAAATTGATCTCTCAAGCAAGCGATTAAACTATCTGTTTTATTACCTTTTGATAGCAAGTGTTTGAGAATCCCACCTAATTCCTCTTCAAATAGTATATTCGAATACGTGTCAACAGATCTCGCAGACTTAACGCTCTCTGCCTTCGTGGAAGTAAGATTTCCGTGTTGTTTAATATATTTTTTTTCATGTCATCTCAGATTCATGATGTTCTTTCCATATCATCCACTTGCTTCAGTAGGTATACTTTATCCGAATATTAAATAATTGTCACGTTTAACCGCGAGAGTTGTTGCATGTGGTGAGGATACAAAATGTTTTCCAAGGGGGTAGGAATGAGCTCATGGTAGAGCAAGCCATTATTACAGGACAAAAGACAAAATGTCCTGGGGCCAATAATATTTATCATACCCTATAATAATTGAAGGGCTCGGGTGTTAAACATGGTAAGTGACATTTTGGTCATTTCTGAGTTCATTAAGAAAAAGTTATTAGAAGCTATACTGTAGATAAATTGTTTTCGTGTTGTGTTTACCAATTTCACAAGACTTCACTGGGTCCAATGCAAATTGTTTGACATGGCAATCCCACTCAAAAATTGAAGGATGGCACATTTTACTTTGTAACACAAAATTTGTCAAATGTCGCTTATCATGTTTTACACCCGAGCCCTTCAATTTTCACATGGGAGAAGATTTCCTTGTTTAGCACTAAATTACCAAATGTTAAGTGTTGATTTTACAACCAAGTTTGTATAGATCAATGAAAGTTTTTCCTACAGCAAGTATGTTACTATCAGTTGGGATCCCACACGCAAGTTTCCTGAGACCTTCTGGCTGAACCATTACAAAGCTGGAGGTGACAGGTCTCGTGATGGGGATTGTCGACCCTCACTGAGAGTGAGATCTGATATTTTGTCGTATGAGAGCCATTGTTTGGTTGAATTACCAGTTCGCCAAATTGTATCTTTATAAGTCTAGTAGGTTCAGAGACATCGAAAGTTTACACAGACAGGAGGTACCTACCACCTCTTTTCCGCTTCGCTGAAAGTTAACTGATTAGGAAGTATCAAACGAATAAATATTGCTTTTGTAGTTGGCCAACTCCGCATAGTATTGCAGTAGGAATGTTTAATGTGCGGTAATTTTCACACAAAGAAGAATCGTGGTTTTGATTCCACGCTCTTCAGCGTTCGGTTTGCATGCATTATTTTCCATAATAGCATTTATAAAGGCACTTTTAATTTATTCGGAATAACAAATACCAAATTAAAGCTAGAACAACAACAGCTTTCCCGAAATTTTACGCAAACGAAAGCGAGTGAATCAACACTCGAAGATTATATTGCGAAAACTACCCACCACGCACAGATTACGCTTTGTCGGATAGGCAAACGTTAAAACAGAACAAAGTTAGAGAACAAAGTTAGTTTGTTTATACAACAGAAACAAATGCTGGAATGCGGATAGCAAAGAGCCTAGATTTCGGTTGAAGAAATTAATTTCTTGCAGTATAATTTTGCTTCTCGCTGGTTTATCTGGGAAGTTGTTTGGGACCGTTTCACGTGAGTTGCTTCAGCTTCCCCCCACCCACTCTTCCCGTCATCTGGTGATGTTTTAACAAGCTGGGGAGCTCTGATAGCGTCGCGACCCATTTTCTGGCGACGGGGTCGCGAAGTTGGGAGCCGAGACAGGGGACAGGGAAATGTTTGTCAGGAGGATTGAACTGTTATTTGAACTATACACACAAGATTTCGAGAAAGAAGGGCAATACACGACTCATGCTTCTAATTAGTGCTCGCGAAAAATTCCTTCGTAGTTAGCTCAAGATTGGGGAACAAAGTTTTGGCGCCAGAGTTTACAATCTGGGATGGGAAAAAGTGGGAATTCGAACTGCTGTTTGTTATAAAAGAAAACAGAAGATTCTGGAACAGCATAAAAAAGGGGAGTAAAAGTAAGGAGGCAATCGTGCCATCTCTTTGTTTACAACGCTATTATTTTTCCATAGAATCATATCTTTCCGTCTCTCTCAATTTCTCTCTCTCTCTCTCTCTCTCTCTCTCTCTCTCGCTCGCTCGCCCCCCCCCCCTCTCTAGATAGCATACTTGACTTGTTTTCGAGAAAGTGAAATGAAGAAGACATTTATTTCTACGTACATACATTACAATCATTAAAGAGTTTGCCACAAATTCAATATCGTCATGATGCAACATCCAATCAGATGGAAGTAGTATCGTCTTAAATCATAAATTCTTTTTTCCAAGTGGGTAATCATTACTTTCATGTAGCATCCATTCCTGCAGAGTAACGCAGGGAAAATAAAGAAACTTTCTTAAAGTAGTTCGTGAATTTCCCCCTCTCTCCTCTCTCTCATGCCTCATCGATGGTATAGTGATCGTGTAATGAAGAGGTCCTGGATTCCAGGCCCGTAGTCAGAAATTAACTTTGGAGGGGGCTGACCCCTAATCAGCAGCTATCATCTAAAGGCAAAAAGGTTGCTGGGTGGAAGCCCTGAAGATGAATTTCACAGTATATTACTTCTTATACAAGGCGTTTAATCCTGCTAAGGAAGTAACATTAATTACCACTACACTATTTAAATTAGCTATTTCTATGATTTCCGGAGGGGGGAGGGCTTCAGCCCTTTGGGTCCTCCCCCTGGCTACGTGTCTGCTGGGTTCGATACCCGGTGGTAGTAGGTAGTGGTTTGGATCCTACTTTAAAACTGTTTGTCCAGTCCCTATCACTTATTTTACTGGTATAGGGGATGTGAAGTGATCGGATTGAGAAGATGAAATCTGGAGTTCAACCCCAAGTTCATAGTTTCTTACGATCAACACTAACAAATGGACTGATTGGTTAGATACAAAAGCAAAATATTGGACAGGGTTCTTGTAGTAATACAACGTACGTTCCTTTAAAATTAAAACAATATTTACAGAGATCAACTAAGTCAAGAACTAAAACAAAATATTACGAAGGTTGTTCAAATATGAACAGGAATCTAGTTCCAAGGAACGCAAGACACAATGGATGGAGCATACGCATACTCTGACATGTTTAGAACATGTTATAGCTTGTCGGTACTAGGATTCCGCTCCGTTGCACCAGTCAGTCATAATCAGGCTATCGGCGAGAGAGGGGAGGTATTGTCTATTGTTGCTCAGCACATAATCAGGTGAGGGTGTTTAGAGAAGAATGAGATTGTGTGAAGAACGAGCCTCATGTTCTACAGCCAAGAACCATGTTGAGCTCTTGTTATTCAAATGGTATATTTTCTCACCGGTCAAAATACCGTCTACATACAGTACTACTAAGCACTCCTTGCCGAGAAAAAAGTCATCAAAGCACTCCAAGCGTAGGAAACGACAGTTTCTTGTCTTTTCCATGACAACGGACCTTCCACACACCACAGCATTAACGTTGGGAGCGTTAAGAATATTTACATGTGGGATTTTTTTCCTTCAACCTCCTCATGGTCCTGACTTGGCTCCCTGGGACTGTATTATGTTTACACCATTGAAAGACGTTTTGGATAGCCAGAAGTTCACGACAAATTATTGGGTCATTGTGGCCGTGTACATCATGCGTGTAGAGCCAGAAATCTTCTTCTCAAACTTCCAGAACGTTAGCAAATGTGTATTGCATTCGATGACGGCCACTTTGAAAAATTGAGTGTTACTGCTGTTTTTTCATATTTTTACGCGACGATGAGGATGAATGACAAACTGATTAAGATGTGACAAAACACAATAGCCCAACGGGTGTCCAGTTCGCTGCAATATTTTGGACACTAGGTGTAGTGCAGGTGTATCCCGGTGTTAGGCTGGTGCAAGGAAATGACGTCAACCAAGTAGACGATAAGCGGTGTTCAAGTTCAGAAGATTCAACAAGTGCCTGTCTGCCGCTTTAAACGTTCACTTCATTAGTTAGCACTCACCACGTGACCATTCAGTACACACTACACCTCTCCAGAACGTAGTGCAAAACGGTGCAGACACCAAATACACTACACCAAATCAACGAAGTAGACGAGTCGGTGTTGCACTGTGTAACCAACTAAACGCGCGAGTGCAGAGAGTCAAAAAGTGCAGCGAATTACATGGGACTAGAGATACACTCATGCCTTGCCCAAGGTTCGTTCCTGGAATCCCTGGCTCCGTAGAACATCAAGCTGACCACTGCGCCACGAAGATCGACCACAACCCAAAGCCAACCAGAGCAGAGTATCATCCTGGCTGTGAGTCCAGGGGTCATGGCCTCATCAGGGTGCACTACATGCAAAGAGATTGCCACATGATCACGTTCCAAAATTCTCGCACCTTACTAACCGCTAAACCACGGAGACCGTATTATTTTTCACGTGGAATGGAACACAATGCACAATCGAACATTAAAACATCCATTTAACTGCTCCAGCCATTCACGTGTGCCAAAATTATTGGCAGCTGTTTTAAGCAGCTGCGGACTAGCTCCCCTCTTGTCGTGAAATTAGCGTGTGGGTAGGCATCCTGGGTACATATCTTCGGCCAAACAATGGGCAATTTTGAGTGCGAAGGCAAGAAAGACCCAAGTAATTTTCTGCGCCAGGCATCGTGGCGTGAAGGAACACAGAGGTGCGTAAATAAGACTACAAATTTTATGTTGTAATCGACACTAGGGGTGGCCAGATCCGGATCCTGGCGGATCCGAAATCCGAATCCGGTTGGTTCCGGATCCCCTAAAATTTTTCGGATCCGGATCTGCGGATCCGGAATTTTCAGATCCGGATCCGGATCCGGATCCGCGGATCCGGAATTTTCAGATTCGGATCCGGATCCAGAACTTTCGGATCCGGATTCAGAACTTTCGGATCCGGATTCAGAACTTTCGGATCCGGATCCAAAACTTTCGGATCCGGTACTTTCAGATCCGGATCCGGTACTTTCAGATCCGGATCAGGTACTTTCGGATCCGGATCCGCAATTTTCGGATCCGGATCCGTTTTGCCATCCCACATGCGCTTCTTTGGAAAGTAAGAATGTGCTTATAACATATTGTTACCTGCTAATATACATATGTATATAATATACATACACACATATATATATATATATATATATATAGTGTGTGTGCTCGCGTGCGCGATTTGTAATTAATTAATACACTTACTTACTAGGGAGGTCTAAGTCTCCCCCTCCGATTTCCATGAAACTTGGCAGGTGTATAGAGCCCCCCCCCCCCTCAAATGTCAAGATGAGGAGAAATTGAAGTGGGGATCTGTCCCCGAAACCACGTAAATATGGCATAGGAAGAAACAGGGGGCATACGGCCTCTCTATACACCTGTCAAATTTCATGGGAATCTGAGGGGGACACAGGGGTCAGATGATTCCCACGGCAATTTGTCCTAATCTTGACATTTGAGGCGGGTTTTGCCCCCTAAAACAGTATTTTAGCCGAAACAAAAAAACACGTATTTCTTCCTTTGGGCCCCTCTATACACCTGCGAAGTTTCATGAAAATCTGAGGGGAACACAGGGGTCAGATCCTTACTTCAATTTGTCCTCATCTTGACATTTGAGGGGATTTTGCCCCCTGAAACAGTTTTTAGCTCAAACAAAAAAACACGTAATTCTTCCTTCGGGCCCCTCTATACACCTGCCACGTTTCATGGAAATCGGAGGGGAACTCAGGGGTCAGATCCCCACTTCAATTTGTCCTCATCTTGACATTTGAGAGGAGGTTGCCCCCTAGAACAAATTTTTTTCCGAAACAAAAAAACACGTATTTCTTCATTTGGGCCCGTTTATACACACACCTGCCAAGTTTCATGGAAATCTGAGGAGGACATAGGGGTCAGATCCCCACTTCAATTTGTCCTCATCTTGACAATTCAGAGGGTTTCGCACTGTAAAACCGTTTTTTTAGCTGAAACAAAAAAAAACAACATGTATTTCTTCCTTTGAGCCCCACTATACACCTGCCAAGTTTCATGGAAATCGGAGGGGGACACACAAATCAAATGCCCACTTAAATTTGTCCTCATATTGACATTTGAGGGGGGGTTGCCCCCTAAAATAGTTTTTTAGCCGAAACAAAAAAAACACGTATTTCTTCATTTGGGCCCGTTTATACACACACCTACCAAGTATCATGGAAATCGGAGGGGGACACAGGGGTCCGATCCTCACTTCAATTTGTCCTCATCTTGACATTTGAGGGGGTTTTGCCCCCTAAAACCGTTTTTTAGCTGAAACAAAAAAAAACACTTATTTCTTCCATTGGGCCCCACTATACACCTGCCAAGTTTTATGGAAATGGGAGGGACACAGGGGTCAGATCCTCACTTCAATTTGTCCTCATCTTGACATTTGAGGGGGTTTTGCCCCCTAAAACCGTTTTTTAGCTGAAACAAAAAAAAAACACGTATTTCTTCATTTGGGTCCGTTTATACACACACCTGCCAAGTATCATGGAAATCGGAGGGGGACACAGGGTCAGATCCTCACTTCAATTTTTCCTCATCTTGACATTTGAGGGGGTTTTGCCCCCTAAAACCGTTTTTTATCTGAAACAAAAAAACTCGTATTTCTTCCATTGGGCCCCACTATACACCTGCCAAGTTTCATGGAAATCGGAAAGACACAGGGGTCAGATCCTCACTTCAATTTGTCCTCATCTTGACATTTGAGGGGGTTTTGCCCCCTAAAACCGTTTTTTAGCTGAAACAAAAAAACACGTAATTCTTCCTTTGGGCCCCACTGTACACCTGCCAAGTTTCATGGAAATCGGAGGGGGATACTTAGATAACCTCCCTTGTTAGTCTTACATTTTGTAATTATTTAACACTGCATATATTATAATGTTTTATTTTAATTTGTTGAACTGTAACTGTAGAACAATTGTATAATTTTTGTATAACATTTCTATCTTGTTATATGTGTTAAAGGTTTCATCCTGGAATGGAATGTTTCACATTTATGTGTGTTTTCATTTCCAATACATTCGAATGAATACATATTCGTTTCAATGGCATTTACAAAATCACTTCGGACATTTGTGCACGAGTGTGTTAGCCGATGCGTAGCAAAGTATTTTAGGAAAAACACTTGAAAAAAATTCTTGTAGGACTAAGGTGTGGTAATATTATAATGGGATTGAGATACGAAACTCTAGGATCCGGATCCGAAATTTTTGGATCCGGATCCGAAACTTTCAGACCCGGATCCGGATCCGCGGATCCGGAACTCTCGGATCCGGATCCAGATCCGAAACTTTCAGACCCGGATCCGGATCCGAAACTTTCAGACCCGGATCCGGATCCGAAACTTTCAGACCCGGATCCGGATCCGGATCCAGATCCGTAACTTTTGGATCCGGATCCGGATCCGAATGGATCCGGATTTTTCGGATCCGGATCCGTTTGGCCATCCCTAATCGACACCACGTTCCGTTCGACTTGAACCCCGAGTTACCAGCATTTGAATGACAGTGGTGCCGACCTCCGTAACAGAGCGGTTAGCACAGCGCGTCATGACTCCAGTGGTCCCGGGTTCGAATCTCGGCCTGGCCATGGGTGTTCTTTCTGAGTGTTCTTTCATCAATGCCATCATCTCATCACTCATCCTCGACTTTGCGATTAGCCAAAAGTGGCAGAAAAGCAAAGTCCAAGAAACCAAATCAATCGATGATAGTGCACCTCTTGAATCGTACTAAAACTAAACTAAACTAAACTTCGTGGCTTAACAGCCCCTTGAGATCCAAGGCCTGCAAGTGAATTTTCGTTAGGTGACACGTGGTCATCACATCGAGTACCATCGCTGCTGTTTTTTGCTTTCGAGACCGGAGCACGCTACGTCTTCTTTTCAAGTAGCTTCTTAATTGTCCTCACGATGCTGATTCAACAGCAAAATATTTTCAGCTTTCCCGAGAATCGAATCCAGGACCGCTCGCACCAAAGGCGAGAGCGAAATCCACTTTTTTTTACCACTCCTTGTCAATAGTTAGTGTAAGGGTCAAAACTATATTCCGTTTTGCTATACAATCAAACTTTGTAATAACTAGGACGAATTATTAGCACAACGCATCACAATATGTGCTTTGAAACATGTAAAATACTCCACTGATCCTTCAAATGCAAAATCAGAATTCTAGTATTGTCGAGGCTCTGTTATTTTGCATTTTTTTCTTCGATAACGGTTCGTCTTTTTCCCGGCAAATGTGGGTAAATAATATCTGAGATCAAACACTAGTTGTTTGGAGGCCAAAAATAAACATGATAACTAGGGCTCGGATAGTTATGCACTGAAAAACGCAAAATATGCACTAAAGAAGTGTAAAATATGCACTTAAATGCACTTTAAAAACCTGTTTAATTTATAAATGCTGTATATTACAAACTATGAAAGATTACATGCCAGGCAATGAATATGCATTATTCTGAATGCTCATTTGCTACACAGATTTTTTCTATTAATATGATTCTGCGTTAAATGAAGCACAGTACATTACAGATCAAGATCATGATTGCATTTGATAACAACATGATGTCCCAAATTTTCGAACTTCAAATCCCTTCTGTTTTCAGCTAGAATAATCTTATATTCAGAAAACACACGTTCCACTTCCAAGGATACAAGTGGACTGTATTTAAGGACAACAAAGTCAGACACAACAAGTTCCAGATCATCCACACATTGTCCATTTGCGATAAGAAACTTACACGCGGCGTTGCCAGCTTAGTCGATTGTTGAGGTGAGAATTACGCGTACGTACTTGCCACATTTGATACAATCCACGAAAAAGGAAAAAAAGAAAGACAGAGAAAAGATAAAGAAATGAGAAGAGAAGCGAGGAGAAGAAAAATAAATACAGTATATGCTCGGTGTTGATTGTAGGTACAAAAATATACACAATATCAACTTATTTTCATACAAATATGCACCTGCATATGAAATATGCATTTTTAGTTAAAAATCCTTAAATATGCATTTGCATATGCAAAATGCATAATTATCCGAGCCCTAATGATAACTTTTCTGTTTCGTTTCTCCTAACTCTCTTGCCGTTAACATCAGAACTCTTCCACACAGATTATATAAAGATATATATCTTACCGGCGGTTAACAATTTGACATCACAACATCAAATTCGAGGACAATTCGGCTAAGGGGAAGCCCTTGAACGAAGCGAGCGAAGTAAAAATGAAGGACAGAAGCGACGCTAAATAACCAAATAAACAACAACATGATCCATCCAGATTGTCAGTACTATGATAGGAACTATAGATCTTATGTGATAAAAGAGGATACTTTTCAAGATATTAAAATATAGATAATGTATATTAATCCTGGAAATACAGTGTGTCCCAAAATAGTGTTTACACTCTTTGAACGTCAGTAACAGGAATACTAATAACAGCAAACACGAACTTTCTTTGGTGTCACATACCTTAAAGTTATAGATGTTCAAAATGACCACCATTGGCAGTAAGTAATACATTATGTGAAATCTCAACAGATTGATGAACAGCATATACGGTTTCTGCGGGAAGAGAAGCGTAGGTTGTATCAATTTCATGTCGGTGTCTCTGGCTTTGTGGCGTATACAGCATTCATCACAGTTCCCCACAGGTAGTAACTTAACTGTGTTATATCAGGAGATCTGGATGGATAATCGACTCTTCTTACGTTTCACGAAAGAAAAATTTCTCACCTCTGCCACTTTGTATACACTAATGACTACCACTTGGCAGGCTGTGAAAGGACTAAAAACAAAAGGTCTGTATGCTCTCACACATGCTAAACATAGACATTGTAGATTCAAATGCAAAAAGTCCAGTCAAGTCATCTTTAATACTTTCTCTGTTAATAAAGTTCAAAGAGTGTAAACATTATTTTGGGACACTCTGTATTATGATGGATGATGTTGAAAATATAAGAGGTTTTTTTATGCTAATAATTTAATTGAGTAATATCCTGTTGCTTGTGTTTGTTTATTTACTGTTGTTGTTTGGAATATTTGTCTATATTTTATACTTTTGTAACAGTTAATTGAATTAAATTAATTATTGGGAGAGTATTAAAAATTAGATTAACCTAAGAACATTCCTCCGGTTTATTATTAAGTTCTTCTGCTCTTAATTTTTACGATCAAATTACTCACATTTCCCTTACATATAAAATTATTTTTTTTATGAGGGCAATTGAAAGTTTTTAATTATTCACAAGTACAGCATCTTAATCACGGATAGAAAAGTAACACCATGATAATTCTAACGTGTTATTTCCGTATGGAGCATTTCTTGCAGGCTGAAATGCATCTGTACTTCTATTCCTTCTTTTTTGTGATGGATGTGAGAGTTGAAACTTTAAATTGGTCTTTAGTGCTAACACTTTTGTTGTAATTAACTCCCCTTGTTAAGCCATTCAAACTCTTCTCAAACTGTTTTACTGAGGTTTAAGTAGATTTTTCCCCTTAAGTCGTGGTACGAACGCCCATGATCACCATGTCAAAATTTCTCGAGAGACTGACATCTAACCAAATCCCAGGTCGGCAACCTCGAGTCATCTCTATACTGTAAAACTTTGTGTGGCGCCCAGAGGAGCACTTGAGGGAAGCAGCACAGTAAAAGAGCCATAACCCTGATCGAGGGAAAGGCTCTTCCGACACTTACTCATGCTGGTTTCATCTTCTCCACCTTACGCCAACAGACATCGGAAGAAAGTTAACCCGAGTTTAGCGATACCATATTCTGTTACCTATAAACTATTAATGTAAATCTGTGTTGAGAACTTCAAAGTATCTGTTGGCAATTATGTAAGCTTAACAACTGTGTTGGGAATTTGCTGTACAGAGTTGAAGGTTTTGACAATTAGAAATGTTTTTCTTATTATCAGTCGGGATAATATTTTTTAACAGCTCCACACTGGTACAACGCAGATTTGTGTGGTAACTGATTATAAATTAATACACAGGCGAACTTTATTATGATTAAGCCAAGAAGTGCTTGATTCCGCTATTGATAATCAAGTGTTTTTCAAAGTGGATTAAGGGCCTTCTCGATGGGGCAGTGGTAGCGTCGTCACCTTGTAATCAAGGGACCCCGAGTTCGATAAACGATGGAGGCACATGGTTCGGATCCCACTTTAAACTGTAGGTCCAGTCCCGATTAGCCATACTGTGCATAAAGTGGACTTAAAAACATCAAATCAATGATCAACTTAATCAAAGTGGATTATATTTAAAAATCGTTGAATTAGGACTGTAATGCGATCGACAAACTCAAAGTGGTATCGAATTCAAAATGACCTCATAACTCGTAATATGTAAAAACTAATTCTAAAGTTCCATGCTTGTGAGAAACTCTATTCTTCATGTAGGTTTATAATTGATGCGAATTTTTTGTCGAATTAATATTGACATACTGTGCTTGTAAATATTTGTGAATATCGAAAAAAATAATCCTTTTTAAAAGAAAGACCGTAAAATATTTGTACATACATCCTTATTTCAAGTAGAACTTGTGTATATCCTTCCATTTCTATTCAAATAAAACTCCCAAACCCCGGATATTGGAACTTAGAGGAATAAATAAGCGACGTAAAGTAAAAATTTGAAATATATCAATTGATTAAATTCAAGTCGGAATTTATCGGCAGATAAGCTAAGCAAGATGGTTTCTATGTTAAACATGCATGTTGTAACTGGACTAGAATTTTTGGCGACACTTCTGTCTTGTAGTGCTTTCTTGTGTTTTCTTTGTACTGTTACCTGTCTCGATCTAACCGTACTATCTCAACCCGACCGTAGTCAGTTGTATTTTCTTATTTTTCGCCTCTTTTCTCCCACTTCGGCTGATCTGAACAATGATGTAGAATGATGATTGCATTGGATCGATGAAAGGACTCTCGAAAATGTATGCCCCCCCCTCTCTCTCTCTCCCCATTCCTCTCTCAGGACTCGAACCTGAAACAGTCGGTAGCGAGTTTGTGAGCTGACCAATCAACGCGATCGGTCACCAAGGTGGTATCATAATAAATGTTTTAAAATACCACTAAATTCTAACATGTCTAATTGTAACAGCCTTGTGATATTTCAAGATGCTTGGTTTCTGCACCACACGAATGTAAATTCCCTTTCATCTTCACCATAATTTCTTAATCTTTACAACTGCAAAACTTCACCCTACAAGGCATAAGCTGGTCGGGTTTGAAGTCTTGGAACGAGACCATAGATTTCATTGAGTGAATATTGGCCTATGTAAGATTCCCGCTGCTTTCTTAAAGAAACATGACCAGCTGAAAGACAAAGCCCACTCTTAATTAAGATGTAGCTGGGTGATTTCTTTCTGGCCATGATCGACTTCTGATGCGGTCGTTCCAGTTCTAAGAGTTGGCGTCTTCTGAAGCAGAGCAGGATGGAAAAGAACGACTCTTAGCGGAGGCCAACGAGCTCCTGTCGTGGAACAATGGAGTCGTTTTCTTCACATTGAATTATATAAGCCATCGTGTGCGAGGAGGAACTGCCGTGTTCCGAGTATCCGTTGGGATTGATTTCAGGTTCTTCTTCTCTGGGATCGTTCCAGAAATATCCAAGTCACCTGACCACATCCGCGCTTAATTGCAAAGGGAAAAGTCAATAAGTTGTGAAGTTAAAACGTTAGCGGGACCTGTGAATGGAGTAAGATTCTACAAACGGCTAATGATCTAACTTCAATTGTTTGATGGCCTTGTGAGGAATTTACCCGGCTTTTATAGCCTCGCAACATTTTATTCGAGGTGAGCAAGAGCTGTGTAGAAATCTTCCTTCTTTCTAACTTACCGTGATGATGGACATTCTCCAAGCAGATCTTGGACCTCCCCGAGGGCGTAATGATAACGTCATCGTTTTGCAATCAAAGGGTTCGCGTTCGATACCTGGTGGAGGCACATAGTGGTTCAGATCCCACTTTAAACTATAGATTCAGTCCGCATTAGCCTTTGTGAATATTAAATTAATTTCATAATAAATTTGTATTTCCAACAATTGGATTATTATTGTTAATGCATAGTAAGTACCAGTCACTTGAATAACAACTTGAAATATGAAATGCTATATTTCTCATAACAAATACAGTTAAATGAACGTTGATGTACAATTTCGAAAATTACGAAAAGGTACGACAGGAACATGTTTGAGCTATGAGTACAGTTGTCTTGTTTAAAACACATGTGTATTCGTAAATATATAATGTATGTAATCTTGTGATGATGTAATGCAAACAGGCCTCCTCGGTGGCGCAGCGGTAGTGCCATCGTCTTGTAATCAAGGGGTCTCGGATTCGATACCCGGTGGAGACAATAGTGGTTCGGATCCCACTTTAAACTGTAGGTTCAGTCCCAATTAGCCTTACTGTGCGTAATGTGGACTCACCAACTCAACCAACCAATCAATCAGCAAGTCAAACAATTTAAATTCCTGGCCTGTTCACACCAGGAGTTCGTACATAGTTCACTATTTAGAAAGGTGTATGTATGGTTTTAGGGGTTGTAAATAAAAATTTAGTGCTATATTACAAAAAATTAGGTATTTGGAAATTTGTGAATAATTTTAGATGCGTATTGCAAAAAAATTGAGCTTGAGTGGTTTGTGTGTGATTTCTTTTTTTCTAGCAGGCGGTGTGTGAAGTTGTGTCGCTAACTGCTTCATACCACGAAAAACAGCTTCCAAATTTCAGTGTCATAATGACAGTCATAATGTAAGTCAACGCTATTTAAAGACTTTACCTAACTCATTACAGTGTGTGTGTGTGTGTGTGTGTGTGTGTGTTGCATCGAATTAGCTTTGTCCTTCAACTTGTCCATTTCTTTTTCTTCTAAACATTTACATTCGACATACTTCTGCTTGAACTTCAAGATTACATCAGAATGCAGTGTAAATCTTTGATCATGGGAACAAAATGTTACTACTTGGAAATTAATGTTTTTGTGTGCGTGTCTCCATTACGGCTTTCCAGACAATTCATCACACTTATCAAGAACAACGGTATCGGAATGACCAGAACGTGTGGCTTTGGGCGTTGCTAATATACTGAGTAATTGCAGCGCTTAAATTCATTTTTAGTGTTGCCCTTGTTTCGGCGAGGACGGAAACCTCAGACGTGCCGAAAAAGAGATTCCCGGAACGCCATGTTCAAGGAATGTATGATAACTTTACAGTGTACCTTGTGATTCTGGTCTTTTTTTTATTCCTTTCGAGCATTACCTTGAATATCACTTTATCTGAGGTTTTCCATCAGCAGGAACACATTGTCAGTCACTATCATCTTTCTTTCGCGAGATCCCTTTGAGATCAAATTCCCGTTTTGATTTCCATCATCTGTGTTTTGTTTCGTTTTTGCAACAAACAGCAGCAGACACGTAGGAAAGGAATGTGACCACGATGCAAATGGACATTCTTCTTGAGTTGCCTTCTTAGGGTGGGAACTTGTAAATACCGAGAGCTCTACTCTTGTGAGAAAT
This sequence comes from Lepisma saccharinum, assembly GCF_977018435.1. Taxonomy (NCBI): domain Eukaryota; kingdom Metazoa; phylum Arthropoda; class Insecta; order Zygentoma; family Lepismatidae; genus Lepisma; species Lepisma saccharinum. The sequence continues at coordinate 68,267,077 of NC_139230.1, forward strand.
AACTGCTTTGAAATGTTGCCAGACGTAATTCCACTGACAGCCATGACAACCTATCTATCCTAGACAATGCTGATGCAACATGTATCTTAAAATATTATTATTGCTGTTCATATTTTTATAAGACAATTTCCCGTCAGGAGAGCTAACCACAAACATGAGACTAGAATATGAAACTGTTTTCTTAACTGCTTTAGAAGAATGGCCCCGAGGGTCAGACTGCGGAAAAGGAGGCGTAACTCAAGCTCTGTGAAGGAGTGATACTAACAAGTAGTAAAATCTGCACCAGCAAAACTGCACTGAAAATTTATCCATTTTTTTTAAAAAAAAAAAAAACTCCTTCCTCCAGATTGCCCTCGTTTGTTGTACCTTCTCGATGTAGTAACGATTGAGCATGCTCTATATCAGTGTTTTTACATGTATCATTCGGACTTTGCCGCTACCTGATTGGCTATATGCTATCTCCGCGTACTTGAGGGATTCCCGGTTTGATTACCGGTGTTGGAACTTTAAACTACATGTCCAGGCGCGGTTAGCTTCCCAGTTTATAACATTTACAAAAAACAAGATCTCCACTTGTGTCTTGCTTACAGACCCGGAACAATAGTTTACAGGATGATGTGTGTATATGATAATTTTGAAAGAAAATAGTAAATAAAAAAACAACAAATCTTAACGAAGACTTATAAGGCCATCGATTCCTGTAACTTGTACTTATTTTCGTGATAACTGTTCACAAAACGGACGGTTACTGTTGCCAGTTTGAAAACAAGAAAGCAATTCAATTATGCTCATCAATATAGGATGCGCTGAGTAGGCCACAAGCTTTCGAGATTACATATCGTCGCGCCAATGCCAAAAACACGAATATGCTAATCTTACTTTTGACATAAAAACATTTTAATATTAAAGTTCCCAGCAAAAACAAGTTTTACATTTGGATAAATGTTGTCATCGTTAAAATTAGTCCCTACGTATGGCTTTTTATTAGTTAATATAAATTAGCATAGGAATCTATCAACAAAAAAATTGTCAGAAACTGCACTAGGCGAAAAAGTCAAAATTTGCCTATTAGTGGTTTTGGCATTGGTGCGACGATATGTAAGTGAAAATATTTAAACTTTCCCCATATGTAAAATATATATGTTAAAATTTAGCAATGGTTTTGCTCCATTATTTATGATAATAATAAAATCATCATCAGAACTTGAAAAATATTACAATAATTTTCTTGATTCCGATGGTTATTTCCTTCGATATATTTTTCCGTTATTTATTAATTACAGAAACTGTTTAATAAACCATTAACTTGTCACTATCTAATTATATTAAAGTCTTACTCTTTGCAGTAGTTAACATAAGTATGTCGTGCACAAATTCCTCCAGGTAGAAGTAAGCTTATTTTTGTATAAGGCTATTGACTTCCATGTTATGTGCTTTCTTTTCTTAGCGCATATTTATATTAGATTCGACCTCCATCCTCCTTCAATCGAGTTTGAAACGTAAAACTGTAGACTCAGTCTCGATTATCCCCTGAGTAAAACTCTTTTATTTGGCCAGAAGAAGAAATAATTGCACTAAAAGTTTAAAACTAAGATATACAGCAAGTAACAAGAGAAAGGAAATCCTAATATATTTACGGAGGACAACAAAACTTCACATTAAATCATATAGCAGTTTGATAAGCTGAACTGAAAGGTAGTACGTAATCATAGAAGCTACCTTGAAAGATGTTTCCCTCAGTCAAAAGGGAGGATCTTTCATTTGCATGAAGGACAGGCATAACTGCAACAGTATATTTTCTGTTATTTATTAATTCCAGAAATGATTATCAATCCCTAATGCCTCGTAGAATTGAAATCTTACAGGACCTCCCCAATGGCGCAGTGGTAGCGTCGTCGCCTTGTATTCAAGGGGTCCCGGGTTCGATTCCCAGTGGAGGTACATAGTGGTTCGGATCCCACTTTAAACTGTAGGTTCAGTCCCGATTAGCCTTACTGTGCATTAAGTGGAGTTAAAACATCAACTCAATTGAAATCTTGCATCTTTCACAGTTACACCTGAACTTCAAGACCGTTGATTTGCATCAGTTACTATGGGAGGTAGCATTAGCGTTACTTCGTCATAGGCGTTGTAGCCCGTCTGCATTGCATATGTACCAAAAATGTATGGTATATGTAATTGCAATGATTTGGGAAGTACAATATGTATTTTACAAGTTCAATTTACCATTGATATTTGTGAAGAAATTACATTCCGCAAGGTTCGATACCCGGTGGAGGCACAAGTGGTTCGGATCCCACTTTAAACTGTAGGTCCAGTCCCGATTAGCCTTACTGTGCATAAAGTGGACTTAAAACACCAACCAACTCAACATTCCGCAACTACATCTTGCTTAGTTTTTAAGGTTAATATTTTACTTGTGACGAAATGTCGCCTTAAAAAAAGAAAAGAGAATATGAGCAATCAATTGATCTGTCAATTTTCTTTTGCTGGTTTTGAATGTTGTTGTCTTGAAAAACAACAAAGAAACACTGCTAACACAAACACTATTTCCCGGAAGATTTGATGTAACTATTTACAATTTAAAATGACTCGAACAGGAAATGTTTAATCATTGATAATCAATATCAATCCTGTACTTCTGGGAATCACTTTCTGTAAAAAGCACGAGGAGGAAGGCAGGGAAGTTCAGATGAGTTATTTATTTATAGATATGTATGTTCAACATAACTCAAACCGTATAAATAACAGCGGAGAAATATAAAAAGATGACTAAACATAAAAAATAATAATACGTGTGGAGTACTTCGTAACTGAGAAATGTTCACGGAGGCGTCTACTGTTTCTTTACACTCCAGTATTTAATGTCTTATGTAACGCTTTCAGTCTCTACTATCGTTTACCCGGACAAATAACATAAATTGTAATATGAATATATCGGATTACTTACTATCTAAGGATATAACTTCCAATGATTACAAGGTAATCGAAAGTTAGTGTTTTATTGCTGAACTGCAACAGTTTTTTCACACACGACTGCACAGCATGCTGAAAATGTATTTTAATATTTTATGTGAATTCCAAGCGGTAGAGCCGATCTCCGTGGCAGAGTGGTTAAACACACCGCGCTGCGACGCCAGGGGTCCCGGGTTCGAATCCCGGGCTGAGCATGGGTGTTATTTGTGTCCCTTCATCAATGTCATCATATCATCACTCATCCTCATCTTCGCGATTAGCCAAAAGTGGCAGAAAAGCCAAGTAAAATAAACCAAATCAATCAATCAAATCTAAGCTGTAGACATCATCAATGCTCGTAATCATCAATCATCGTACGAGATAAATATCCTAAAGGTCAAGCAACCCGTCAACTCTTGCCTGTATTCCTTGTTCACGAACGCCTAAGGGGCACTACCTGCAATGATTATGTCCTCCAGTTCCCCGACATTTGAAAAACTACAGAATCATTGTATGGTTTAGGTCAATTTTATGCTTTGATAGGCCTACAGTATAGAGTGGGATCCGAACCACTACGCAATGTGCCTCTCTTGTGAATGGAACCCGGTTCCCCTTGACTACAAGGCATCAGCGTTACCAATAAGCAATCGGGGACATCAAAGCCACTTGATATAAAGGGTCTACGTAATACACAGGGTGAGTCTGTAACTTCGTAACAGGTTCATAGATTCGAAATGGATAACAAATTGAACAAACTAGCAACGCCGTTTCAAGAAAATGTCCAGTGATGGTATTTTCATCGTACATGATTCCACTAGCGGGTACCGATCGAGGAGTAAATTTGTAAATCCGAAAAGGAATCTGGTGACACTTTGCAAGATGCTCATGCTTTCAGGTTAATGTTATTGTGCAAACATATTCTCTGTAACTTGACTTACAATGTTTGCCTTTACTCTGAAAACATGTTAAAATTATAGTGGTTGAGTAAGTTGCTTGTCGTATGAAAAAAAAATCGATTTCTGCTCGATCGCTGAAATTGCGCATTTGCGTCTGTTTAATTCGTTCTTAATTTGTCTTCAATAAATTATTGAAATGGTCACTACTGTAGCTACGTTAAATTACAAGTTTGTAGAGCTTTCCTTCCCATCTTCTTCTGACCAGTAATTTTGTCTTATTCATAGTTATTTAGACACACTATCGTATCTTCTTTCCCGGCCAATATTTGATTCCGCAAGAGCTGTCAAGACCTGCTCTGTTTTTTGTGTTTGTTTTTATTCTTTCTTTGCAAGAGAACGTCTTTTTTTATTATTTTTATAGTTTTTTTGCATTCGATTCCGTGTTATACCGAGCAACAGGAGGCACGTGAGGTATAATTGCAACGAATTTTCTTTTCACTGTAGCTCAAGATAGATCTTGCAAGACTGGTTTGCCTTGTTTTACGATCTTTGAATTGAGTCACGTTAGATGTGAGGGCGGGATCCAGGGGAAATATACATAATAGTGTTCTGGCGTGGCAGCCGGTCTTGTCTGCCCTCAAGGGACAATACCAACAACATGAACAACTGAAAGTGGATGAGGACCAGAGGCATTAAGATTGCATTCGAGACACAGTTTCAATTCTTCGTACGCAGTTTATCACCAGCGTTTTGGCTGGTGCAGATGATAATTCAACTAGTAGCGCAGTAATGCAAGTATTCTCAGTTTAACAAAACCAAAAGTTGAAGTAAAATTCGATTTCTGCTCGATCGCTGAAATTGCGCATTTGCGTCTGTTTAATTCGTTCTTAATTTGTCTTCAATAAATTATTGAATTTGAGTTTTTGATTTAAGTCAACTTTATGCACAGCAAGGTTAATTGGGACTGGACCAGTTTAAAGTGGGATCCGAACCACTATGTGCCTCCACCGTGAGTCGAACTCGGAACTCCTTGATTACAAGGCGACGACGCTACCACTTCGCCATCGAGGAAGCTCAATAAAATCACGAGGCACAATAATTTGTTACTGAACGTAGTGTCGTTGATAGTGCCCAATCTCACCACCCAAAGTACTGTGTTCGAGTCCCGGAACGGGATTGGGTGCTTCTTTGTGGATGCCGCTTCATAAATTTCATCTAATTATCATTCATACTCATCGTCACAGTTATCCATGAGAGACACAAAACGACAAAAAACAAAAATACAAAATATAATGAAAATTAAACTAAGTTCGAAACTCAGGTCACATATAGTCAACTAAGAGTAGTTCTGCCGATACATGGCTTGTGCAGTACATATAAATGGCACAAACTCGCAATATTTTTCGAGGTCAACAGACGGACGCGTTGCGTTCACTTGCACTTTTAAAGGAATCTGTGTATGCTTACTGGGTAGCTACGGCAGAAAGTCCAAAACATTAACAAGCTGCTACATGGAACTAGCAACTACCCAGACGGCATTCGTTACGTTTCAGGACATTCAATTTTATTGCGATAAAATCTCAAGTTGCACGCACGTTCCAGTTTTGCTTTTTTCCTTACCAAGTCAAATTACTTCACAGTGAGCACTTTACTCTTGGAGGGACCTATTACATGTGTTCAGGTCTCTTCTGTAGTTCAATGCTCGAATTAAAGCGCACGGGGCATTTCCCATAACAGCTTCATGTGATTATTTTATGTTGTTTATTGCTTTAATAAGGCCAATATTACGGAATGGCACATACTGTCCTTCAGCCTGTGTTGTTACGTCGATTTAGATCTTGAAGGAGAAAGAACCTATCATAATAAAGGATGTCTCTCTCAAATTGTAAGTTCGTGGGTACATTTTTCGGTAGTTCAGATCCCAGTTACAGTTACAGAAAATTGATTTAAATGAGAAGTTTCCCAACTTTTTTCGAAGAACGAAATTGAGAAATTGTAAGAGATCATGCGTTTGGAAATAACGGTTTCGATTTTAGTTTAAATATAATTCTTATAAGTGACAAATGTCAGTGAAATTTTTGCTGTGTAAACTCGATATACGGCAGTCGTACATCCAACAGCAAAGGAGACAGTAGGCGAATTGTCCATAACCATTTTCATTTAGTCTGTTTTATGGTGATCATGAATTGAAACAAAAGCGTCAATTAGCAAAGAAAAATGTCTGTTTCGCATCAACAAAACCCTTAAAACAACACACGATGTAGAATTGAAGAGAATGAAAATGGTGATGGACAATTTGCCTACTATTATCTGTGCCGTTGACTGTACAGGTATTTTCTTCACTCTTCAGTGTATAAGTACCGAAATGTCTTATCGAGAGTACATGGAGTTGAAGGGCAGAAAGTGACTACTTTAGCATATCCGCAGGTATCTTAAAATCGATTTAGGAAGATAATTTGCTACTAATCGTAAATATCGATTGTCAGGACTGTTTAGCAAAATCAATCCCTTCATTGAAGACTGTTTTGCACGCTATGTTAGAAAAGAAATCAATTTGAAATATCGATGGCCACAGTGTTTTCTGTTGGGTAGCGCGTGTCCAATGTGTTGATCTCCATGCTATTTTTTATATTCACCATGTTGCCCAGAATCTGGCATGTTTTCCATAATTGTTCCCACTAGATACCGCGCCGCCTCTGTGACTGTAGGTTAAAGTATAGAGTCTTATCCTGGGCGTTTCTTTGTAAATGTCCCTTCATCAGTTTAATCTAATCATCGTTCATTCTCATCCAGAAGTGGAAAAAAATCGAGGCTAAATAATAAAGAAGATTTGTTCCAAATAGATAAATGTAGTATTGTGGTTATTTCAACTTAATCGCGACGATGAGGATGACTAGTTAGATGCAATAAAGCCTTAGATGCAGGACTCGGACTCGGAACCTTTTGTAAGCGACATCCCGAGTCGAACGCTCGCCGCGTTGGGACACTGAGACGCCATGATTCCTTTGTGCATTTCCAAACAGAAGCATCGCAGGTGATATTTTCGTTTCGACCGCCTATAAAATTCATGTTGCGAATTATACATATTGCTTTATAAGCTGATTTCAGTTCCGATGCGGTATTTTCGTCCTAACAAATAATTAGATATAATTAGGGAAGCAGTCAGAAATTGGAATGGATTTCTTTAATAATGCCGCGAGGCATCAAAGAGCATTCACTTCTACGGATCTGAATGGATATTGTCTTTACGTGGGATAACGGCGCATGCGCACGTCCCACCACAGCAACTTATTAATCTCGAGAATTGGACCAGCACATTTTTGTCGCCCTTGCCTGGATAACTTTAGCTGTGATGAAGTAGAACAGTCTGGGGTTTTGTTCTTAAAATAGAAGACGGCAGCTGTATGATGATCGTAGTGTATAGTTTTGTCCCTGCCTCTGTTTGATGTCTTTATCACTGGTTTACCTTAGGGGGCAATATATATCCTCTAGAAATCAGATTAAGAAAGATCGCCAGACATTCACAGCAGGAGAATCCAGAATTCAGAAATGGGGGAGTAAACAGTGAGACACCCAATATGAGAAAAATATATTGATTTCGTTCTTAATCTTCTTTGTCTTCCACTGATCTCATCCCTGTTTAGGGTCCGCGCAAACATGATTAATATTTTCAATGTAAATTTAATGCGCGCACAGACTAATCGGTACTGGTATTGCTGTTTAAAGTGGAATACTGACCTCTGCAAAGTGATCGGTGATCAAACCCTTGGCACCTTGATCGACGGCAGGTCGATATTTTCATATGTTTAATAATTTAGTGTAAATTTTCTAATTTCCAGACACTTATCCTTCATATCTTCCTATTTTCCCTAGTGGCTTATCAGAGAGCACCTGCCAATCAGATCTGAGAGTTGTTCGCCATTTTAGTCGAAATGGGATATCCCGTTTTGCCTAAACCGATTGGAAAGAAATTATTGCAAGCGAGGGGAAATTTTGAAGTTGATCAACAAAAACACGAAACAATTCAGAAAATGTGCCAATGCTAATTACGAACAGTTACAAGAGCCAAATTGTCAGGTGTCGCTCCTAAAAACGAACATTGTCACACAATCCAGCAGCCGGAGGCGTTTATCGCACATTCTATGAGATTATAGATTTGTACACAAAGTACAAATATACACCTAACCTAACCTGTCCTTTTTCAATTGGCTGGACTGATCGCTGGATCAGGTGTGTGGCATCAAAGAGAGCTAAGGATAAATTAACATAACAAAACAGAGCAAATATCTCCCTGTTGAGAGACCGTTAAATTTCCCTCATTTGAAATATTGTCCTTTCAACCAGTTTATGGGTTTTGCGAAAGGGGATATCCTGTTTCGCCTAAAATGGCGGTCAGGTCATGAATAACATATTGTACTGATAAGCAATTAGGCGAAACGGGACTACACTTTATCCGCGGTTTTCCCTCGTTTTTTTAGGAAAATGTGGGAGGAATTTTTCAAGAACGCTGCGGACGTTTAAAACATCAATTTTCGTTATTCGTTATTTTATTTTCCACCCATTCTGTCCGTATGGTTAACCAATCACTAAGAGTCTAAGGTTTTAAAGGAAAGAAAGAAAATTATAAATTGTGTACCTTTCTGTAAACGTTATATCTACGTCTCGCTTTGTATGTAAGTGTCATGTGTATGTGGCACTGAGACGGTAGGTTCGTATTTTTGGTCGTAAACAAACTAAAAATGACATCAGAGTATGAAATGTAAGCAAATGGAATTCTATTCACAGATTGTATTCGTAATCATGTCTGCGATTGTAACTACTTTCTTTCTCTGGCATCAATTTATTTACATCGTTCTTGATTAGATCAATATTCGAACGAAATTGTGATCTGGCATGTGTGAAAGGTCCTCGGAAAGCTGCAAGGTTAGAGACGAAATTGTGCAGAACACTCCACTTCTGAGGACTGTTTTGGTGTGTGAAATGGAGGGGAGGACTACCTGATTGCCATCTTTCATTTTTTTTGGAGGGGGTGAAGGTTGGAGGGGGTTAGGTTGCTGCAGCGGAGTGGCGTGAGAGATTGGGAATGGAAGGGGGAGGAGGAGGGGGGGGACTGAGTAAAATGAGAATAAAAGTTTGGTGAGGAAAAGAGGGTTTCTTCTGCAGTTTTAATTGCTTCTACGTAACAGTTTTTTTTCCTAGCCCGCGAAAAGGGCGTCTTTGTTCCGACCGGAACGTTTCTTAGAATGCGTTAAAAGCCAAAGTATTGTTTATGTTTACTGACATGGTAAAAAAGAGAGAGAGAGAGAACGCAGAGGGAAATGTACCCTTTCCAAATGCACACTGGGAGATGGTTGATCTGGAAAGGGCTAGCAACCCCTCCATCTACCAATTCCAACGTCTCCCTCCGACACCATCCACAGCCCTCATTTTTCTTCAAACCCCGTTGACGTAATATGAATGGATATGCCTTTTTGCTAATAGCACTTTCCCCTCACATTTCCCCTTCTGATACTTCGCATTTTGGTCTCTCTCTCTCTCTCTCGCTCTCGCTCTCTGTCTGTCTTTCAAAGATTAAAGACTATGAATGGAGGGGACTCAATAGTTACACCTCTACCACTCACTCACTCACTCACTCACTCACTCTCTCGTACGTCTCTCTCGAGTAAAGTGGAGTAGTAGTGGCGAACTCAATGAATCCCAGTGCTCCAGAACCCGGCTGCCACTCAAGGAATCTTCAGGTAGCAGTTTGTGGGAGATCGTGCAGAAGTGGAAATGTTGCAGTCCAGCGAAGCCACGGAACTGAACAGATCAGCATGCTACACAAGAAAGAACCCAGTCCGTTTCGAATGTCCAGCAGCGACCAACATTGCTGTATATTCTTTCTTTCGCCGTGAAGAACTGTTTAGAAGGCTGTGCTACAGTGATTTTGAACCAAATTGGTTAGTAATGGAAGACATTAATCGATACTCGATTGGTTTGATTGATCGATTGATTTGGTTTAGTTTTTTGTTTATTTTACTTCGCTTTTGTTTTATTTCGCTCTTGGCTAATTTGCGAAGATGGGGGATGAGTGATGATATGATGAAATTGATGAATGGACACTCACAATCATCCATGCCCAGGCCGGGATTTGAACCCGGGATACCTGGCGTGGTAGCGCGATGCACAAACCACTCCGCCACGGAGGCCGGCGATACTCGATTGGTATCGACCTACATAGGCATACCGGTGTATCTATAAATTACTGATAATTTTACCGATACGATATATAAGAAAATAGCCTGGAAGTTAGTGCAAAATTCTGCCATTTTGTTATTATTTTTTCTTGACAAACATTTAATTCCTATGCACTAGTTTTGTAAATACCAAAATTCACAGTTTCTTTCTCAAAGCAAAACAGATTGTAATCGCCTGGTTTCAAAAATTAATTAAGTCCGTTAATGAATCATTAATGTTCTTTAAGAAACATTTGCAGTTTTTATATCGGATCAGTAGATTATTGGTTTTCGGTATTGGTAAATTTTATATCTCTACTTTATCGGTTTTGGCAAAAGTTTCATATCGATCCGTTCATATACTAATACTTTGTAATAATTTGACGAAGGAAAGGAGACCATGTCTATTTCTTCGTTACACAGGACGTTACTTGACTGGAAGCCGGTACTTTTAAGAACAAATTTAACAATTTATGGTCATATAGGCTAATTGGAACTAGATCAGAGTTTATAGTCCAAATTAGTGTACCTCCGGGAGTCGAACCCGAGGCCCTTGATTACAAGATGACAACGATAGCTACTACACTACCGAGGTCGACGGCGTTGTCGTACCGTCGTCGCCTTGTAATGAAGAGTTCCCGGGTTCGATACCGGGTGGATGCACATAGTTGTTCGGATCCACTTTAAACTGTAAGTCCAGCCCCGATTAGCCTTTCTGTACACGTAGTGGACTTGAAATCGAACTCGAAAACCTTTTTTCCGGATTCCTTTTTTCATTAGCAATTGTTTTTCGACACATTAGAATGAATTACAATTAGAATCAACGCAATGTGCTTTCTTCCTCTTGCTTGTATTGTGGAGACTACAAATGCATTTTAGGAAGAGTTCGCGGCGTGTTCTGTACGGTGCCTCTCTGTCAATTTCCACACAAACAATCAAAGTTGTTTGTTTCAAGCATTATGAAAATTCTGCAATTAGTTTGCAGATTCTCCAAAGCTTCTCTTACTAATGTATCAATCAATTTCGTAGTTTCCTTCAGTCCCTTCGGGTAATTGCTACTGGGGAAAACTTGAACAACTGCAAGGACTATTCGTGACACTTCCTATTCCTTTCCCTCCATCATAAAACCGTCCCTTCTTCCAGTCACTGTTAATCCACAATTACAAATTAACTGCGTTAATCATTAAAACGTCGGCTCGGTGACCGTGGAATTGATGGATAGTGGGGTTGCTAGCCCTTTCTAGATCAACCACCTTGCCACGGAAGTTCCCGGATGAAGTACCGGCCTATATTTTGTATTTTTGTTATGTTTTTCAACCATAAAATTGGTGAAAGAACACCCATTCCAAAGCTGGAACTCGAACCTGGGAACTTAGGTGGTGAGATCGAAAGTACACCACAACACGCTCGGCAATCGAGCCGATGAGCATGGATGTTCTTTGCGAGTGTCCCTACATCAGTTTCATTTAATCATCATTCATTCTTATCGTGGCAGAAAAGCGAAGGAAAATGACAAGAATACAAATATAAATTTATAAATCAACAAGTGAATTAATTCTTTGGTAATTCACATTCACGTCGGCCTCCGTGGCGGAGTGGTTAGCGCTATCGCGCTACGACTTGAAAAACCAAGTCATCACTCATCCTCATCTTTGCAATTAGTCAAAAGTGACAGAAATGTGAAATGAAATAAACCAAATCGATCAATCAATCAATTCACATGTACGCAATTGACAAAACGCTCACAGAAAATAGTTTAGGTGGTGCGTTATTTTCGCACGTCCATAGGAGCGGCAAAACTTTAAAACACCCTGGGGGAAAGACACAGGAAAATCTATGTCAGGTTGGGACACTAGAAATCAATAACCACTCGAATACAATAACACTCGCCTAACTTGTTCGATAATGCACTGTTTTTCTTCAAGAAACCGTGTAAATTATCTTAAAATATCTGACTTACTTAGAAAAGCTTTTGAGATCAGTTGTGTGTGCTGTGCAATTCAGGTGGGGAATCACATGTTCTGCTTGTCAATACAAGCTTATTGATCGTTGGGCGATGTTTGTTTTACGTAAGCGAACAACAAGCATAGGTCTTAATGGAGGCAAGTGCTACAGTAAGAGGCCTATTACCATATTGCAGACCGCTGAACTGCTTTTAAGTGTCTTGTTTTTAAGAGTTTAGGGCAGTACACCGTGGTAAGTGTTTTTCGTGTTGGGTGCCTCTCTCGTTCCCCAACGGAGACTGATCGATTAATATCGCACAGGAGCCAACCGAATGTCAAGAAAACGGTCGTGATGTTTATTGGATTGGGAGAGGGGAACGGAAAGCGTCGGAGAAGGCGGAAAGGTCATTTACGATTCACTCCGTGAAATGAGGCCAAATAGCGCTCAGGCAATTGCAGGTTTAATGTGACCCAACATTCAAAGTAAACTGCTGCACAAACCTTATTGCATAACAATCCAGCAAACTTCCCAACGGAATATTGTCGCAAATGCTAGTTGTAAAGCATTGCGTTCTCTGGTCTGTGCATATTATTACACGTTACAAACAAAAAGGTACGTATATGCAATGCACCATGTCACGAAGGGCGCCTTGAGTTGATCCTCGCACGTTCTCCTTCTAGGCCTTACTTTAGGTGATGCGATCTGTATCACGCTTTGGTCGCCTTGATCTGCTTCCTCCTAGGTTCGTCCATAGGTGTCCATTGACGAGGAGATTGAGCGCAAGTCTCTGCGGGGTAGTCGGGCGCCCCAACAATTCATTGATTGATTTGCTTTATTTTACTTTGCTTCTCTGCCTTTGTGGCTAACTACGATGATGATGAATGATGATAAGATGCGATGAAGGGACAATCACAAACACATAGGGGCGACACAACAGCGATGAAGGGACAATCACAAACACATAGGGGCGACACAACACAAGCCTCGCAGAGGATTATAATGGCTGCGAGTCCATACGCCAGAGCCTCGTTAGTCTACAAAATGCAGTCCAAAGTGTACTACGTGGAAGAGCGGTTGACTTTTGGGTGTTTTCACAAAAGGCCACCCCTTACACCCCATGCGCCCGAACGACTAGCGACTAGACAACAATATTCATATACACGCTTACTTATTTTTGACTAATCACGACGATAAGGATGAAATGGTGATTTCATAAAATTGATGAAGACCTACTCACAAACATCCATTCTCAGTCTAGAACTTGAACCTTGACTCAATATCGCATATATGCCTACACTTGCATATTAATGTGGGTACGCGAAAGTTGAAAGTAAAGATACAAGGTCAACATTGAGCAGTTCGATTTATCATATTGATTTGTCCCATTGGAACTGTTAATTAAAACACCTAACTATATATTTTGAGTGAAAACATTTCGATTGGTATGTATATTCATGTTCTACACTTTAAGCTCGTTGCATATCGCATGGTCCTGGGTTCAGGTTCCACCAAGCTATTTTTTTCTAAGACAAAATAAATTGCTCTGATTATACACATTAAAAGAAAGAATAAGTATATTTATAACTTTGTGTTAAATATATTTGCAATTTCCTGTAGGCTTTTTCTTTACCTAAATTCACTATTAAATAACCAAATTAGGAGAAAAATACCTCGTGCAAATATTTACGCTTCACCTCGGACACGCAAACTACATTTTTTTTAAAAAAAAAATATCCATACACATTTGTCTGTGTAATGCCAATACAGTACACATTAATACCATTAATTAAGAGGTGTGTAGGTAGATATTATATTATCCTGAAAAAGAAACAAGTAGTTTCATATTACCACGAGGTAAATATAATTTTCATACACTTGAACGCAAATATCGGTCCAACCATCTCTAGTGCAACTAAGATTTTTAGCATGATTTCACGATTTACGCCAATGATCAGACTACGGGGAGACTTGTGAATTGTGGAGGGTGAATTATTGAGGCACGAAGCCAATGATGATGTCACAGAAGACGGAATTCGTTCCAAGGATCATTGTAACTAGACAACCAACTTGACAAGATTCCAATCTTTCTAATTGCACCTCAGAAGCTACTTCCCCTACGCTTCACATTCAGGTACTTCAATCGGCTTCCGCGTCTGTTCTGGAAACACCTGCTACACAACCACTGCAATTTTAGGAATCTAAATAAGAGCCTAGAATGTTCAGAGAACCATTCTCTTTTACTTATTTATTCTTACCCAACTATGTTGTCTGTACATTATATATGCATATATTCTGGTACGTTTATAGATTGTGCACACCAAAAATCATTAACTGTACATACACACTCTTAAGCTGAACCATTTGATCATTGACATCCAGTTTTTCATGTTTCAATTCATGTATCCGACTAATGAATGAATGTTCTTCCTTTTGTGATTGCTCACTCAATCGTTTTAGAGATCTCATGTGGTGCTTTAATCTTATATATATATATATATATATGTGTGTGTGTGTGTGTGTGTGGGTGTGTATGTATGTTTGTTCCGGCATAACTCTCGAACGCCTGGAGCAATTTCAAGCAAACTTCGTACACGTATCACTTGCAATATGGAAAGAATACTTTTGGGGTAAGACACCCCTGGCACCCCTAGGGGTGGGGTGGGAAGGGATGACATGTAAAAATAATCCAAAACGACCGATATTAAATTCCGCACAAACAGACTTCCGTGACTCTATGCAATCCAGCGCAACGATAGTGTTTCTCGGGTTGTCTAACATTCAGGCTGTGTTGCGAAAACGAACGATATTAGTGTAGAATTCATAGTTTTCGTGACACTCCCAATGCGGTTCAACTTAAAGTTCATCACCTATCGGCAGGGGGGGGGGTGAGAGGGGGTGGAAAATAAAATGCCACAAATGACCTAGATTAGTGTCGAATCCATAGTTTTCGGAGTCGCTAAGCTAATTGGTGACATTCACGATCACATTTAAAATGAGTTACATTTTACACTATAGTTAGAATTCATTATTTTCCTGTCTAATACAAGATTGGTATAAATAAACACCCGGGCAACGCCGGGTAATCAGCTAGTGTAAATATAAAACTGGTATTCTAGAGGAATTCTGTGGAAACTGCGTATTTGTAGGCTCACAAGGCTCCGGCGCCCGAACCCATAGTTATGATAATCTTCTGTGGTGTTTTATGTTGTCCTGTATCTTGTCCTCGTGTGTATTGAATGTCCCTGTACAGTATCAGTTTTTGTCTTAGGTATGCAGATTTTATGCTTTCTATTGTAATAAGGCGTTTATCTTCGTAAGATGAGTTTTAATAAAGACCATTTCTTTTAATTTGAGAGCCCTATCAATACAAGTAATGTTAATAAAATAGTTTCAACGAGTTTGCTTTGATCGTGTGTTCACTTCTTCTTGGGACCAAAATTTTCTGCGTTGACTTGGCATCATGAGGATAACTAGTAAACTAGAATAGAAACTGCAGGGCTCCTGTTTAAACTGGCAGTGAAAATATTCGATGGAAGTCAATGTGCTGATCACACGTGGCTCAAACGGACTAATGCCTTGTTTCTCGTAAAATTACCAGTTAAGAAGTTTAAATTTTCTTTCGCTTTTTGGTTTTAGAAACTCTCTTCATTTGAGAGCTGCGATATGAAGGAAAATTTCAGTGGAAACATACACCACCTATTGTAGTATTGGTTGTCTAATTGTAAGAAATAAGAAATAGCAGATACTCGTACCAATTCAGCTGCGTCATAAGAGTTCCTTTCTAGTTAGAAATTGTCAGTTGCCAATGTAAATATTTCTTGTATCATACATTATAGGGTTCAGAAGAACGTTGTACTTAAAACAAAGTTAGTTTGCTTAGTATCACAATAGTTTTGTAGGTAAATTTAATGGCACTAACGTTAATATTTTTTTATCTCTACAGATTGATTTGTCGAAGGAAAGTCATTAATATCAATGGACGTTTGAAGAGGCTCCTTTCCCTGGTAAGTTCTGTTTTTTTTTCATCTAAGTAGCAAATATGAATATAATTTTTTTTTTTTTGCGAGTAAGGTTTGTCATGTTCGAATCCGATGCTCCACTTGGTGAAAAGTAGAGAGTAATAAAACTGTGAATTGTCTTCTTATGCTGTTTCATGCCTCTATACTTATACACTGTCTGGAAGAACAGCAATAAGAACAGCCGTGATGCACTTTTGGCATTTACGTTTTGTAGTTTAGCCTGAACTTTACGAAGTGCCTGCTAGGGTTTGTAAAGTCAGAGAATCAAACGCCAAACATTTCACTTTTGCTCTCCGGTTCTCTTTAGTCCCTTCTAGAATGGTGTTTGTAATGAAGACCACCAACTGCACATTATCTTCCCGTAACCCATTATTCAGAACCAACTACTTCGTCCTGGTTCTGTGGTTAAGCTAAACTGAAGGACCCTGCCCCCACACCATTTTTTTCAGCCGCATAATAATCCACCTTCGGTGCTGGACACGTGTTACGATTACTCATGAAAATGACCTGCAGAAAAGTTAATGAAGATGTTGAAATTCTTAGAATGCTTCAACTGTTTTATTTTTTAGAATTCACATTTGCAGTCACAGAATGTGTAACAACTCTTATTCATTCAGTCAATAGCCCGACCCTGTGGCCGAGTGGTTAGCACATCGCGCTGCGACGCCAAGGGTCCCGGGTTCGAATCCCGGTCGGGTATGGTTGTTTGTGAATGTCCATTTTCATCCATTTCATCATTTCATCACTCATCCCCATCTTCGCAAATTAGCCAAGAGGCACAAAACGCGAAGTAAAATAAACTAAATCAATCAATCAATCAATCATTCAGTCAATAGTAGTTGGAGCGTAACAGTAAAAATTCCAGAGTAAACTGGTACATGTATTCTCCAGTCTTTGCTGTTTCAACATTACAGAAGGAATGATTTCCTTTTCGGTGACAACTAGAAAAACACTGATGGATTTTGACTGAGACAGAATGAAGAAACGGTAACATTCTAGAATTTGAGCAAAATTCAGACCCCTAGGAAAGGGCTTATTGCAGTTTTCTAAAGAATCTATAGAAGTCCAACCATTAATTCAGTTTTTTTTAATAATACCTCTAGGTTAAATGACAGTTGGCCAGTCAATGAATCAATTAAAAGGACAGAGAGCGAGAGAGAGAAAAAGAACATGAACTGTGATTAGAATATTAGACGCGAGTAAAATTTTAATCGACCATGATTTTGCGTGCGTTGACTCTTGTCATGCAAGGTTGCGTTTCTCTGTTAGCCTTTAGCCTGAGTCACCACATTCGTGGGCCGTTCCAGTTGGTCGGAATCGAGGGGGGCAAAGGAGGGGGACAAAGGTAGGCAGGTTGATATTGTTGGCGAGACTGGAACTGTATCACTTGTCAGTCGAAACCCTTTTTGAAGCACACACACAAAAAGGGTTGCAATTAATCCACCTAGGGGAAAAGAGGTCAATTGTCTCCGATATTAAAGGATTACTCACTCGCTACCGGGGACCAGTTCCAAGGTAACAAATTGTGTTAATGGCCTGATTCGTTATATGTGGATTGCGATTTTGGGGTTTAGTCTTGAAAAATATTGTGATTCACTTGACACATGTTCATATGTTAGGTGCACACCTGAACATATCCATAATATGTGTGTCTGTACATGCATACATGTATGCATACAGAACGTGTGATTCTTCGCGCAACAATAAGCTCGCAGTGTCGGGCAAGTCTCCTCAAGGTCTACCCCGAGCGCCCAGCACGAGCTCGCGCCGGTTGCGCAGAGAATCAAGCACTCTGTGTGTGTACTCTGACTTCAAAGGTTTATCTCCTGGGGGACAATATTTGAAGGGAATGTGTTACAACACTGCCCGTTTAAAGGTCAATCCAAATAATGATAAACAACATTGGGTCGTTAGTCCTTGTTTTTTATCGCGTTCATCGCCAGAACTCACTACATACCAAGAATTTACATACTATGGCGATAGGCAAAGGAAAAAAATCACTAATTTTGCAGAAATATTGTTGACTTACAACAGTGAAAAATGGTCTTTGTACATTTATTTACATTAACTGTAGGCACCATGTTCTTCCAGGTTCACTTCTCTAAATTTACAATACAAGCTCCAAATAATCCTTGTCCTTGTGGTTTCCACAACCAGACCGCACATGGAAAACCAATCGGTTGGGATCGCACGATGCTGTGACCATCTCAGTACGACGCTCGGAGGCAGTTCCGCAACATTAACGGAAAGTTTACATCCCATTTGCTCTTTGAATTTTCAACTCTGAAGAACTGCACCTAAAACGGGAGACCCACGAACTCTTACACACACTGGCAAATAAAATTACCTTACCTGACTTATGACCTGGCCATACCAATCACAAACACTCATTCACATACATAAGGGCACAACAATGTTACATGTAAGTATCCATAGCCAGACATAATAAAGAAACAAGAAGTGCTTCCGATCTGTGTAACCAGGAAGTTTGGTGATTTCCTTACTCTCCCCTTAGTCAATCATTTTTTTAAACAATTGCCGGTCTTTATACGTTCAGGCACATATGCACTTAATTTATATGTATCATGAATGTATTTTATTTCTTTCATTTTCCTGTACATTGACTGTACATTATTTAATACCATTTGATATCCGAATATTTCTCCATAATTTATAAATGTGTTTCAAAGTTGAGCGACTCTCGAATACGTGATGCCCTGGAGTGGAATGTGCTATGAAAGAGTTGAAGTGAATAAGACAAGAAAGATATTAACCCAGAAGTGTTTTTCTATAGTCATGAAAGTGAGTAAAGTGTATTAAAATTGCTAAATTAATGCTTAAATTTGTACAAGTCTGTAAATTTAGGGCAGGTTTTCAAGTCTGATATCTCTGTTTCAAATCAACATAGCCTACATTCAACTCATGTACATAAAAGTTCATAGTTTGGATAATAAAATTAATTTGTACATGAACTTAGAAAAACATGCAGTAAATATCTTTGTAGTGCACCCTACAAACTGTATATTTGCAAGCTCATGATTAACCAGGTTAATCATCTGTGGTGCTATGCTTTGAACGAATATTATGTTTATTGAGTGCTCGTTTACAGCCTTAAATGTTCTCAAAGGCGTAGTAATATTATTTACTTTTTTCTTGATAAGGCGTTTATCTTCATAATATGTATTCATTACAATCACAACATTTCTCCTTCGAAGTCAGTTGTACTTTAATGATTGCCATGGAGATGAGAGATTTTAACTTGAATCCTAAAAGACTTCTTGTTTTTATTATTGGTAAGGAGTTCATATGCGTATAATTTTTATTTGTAAGGCCTATCCTGAGTTTGATTTTTGGTGAAAGGATTGCCCTGTATATCGTGATGGGCACAAATAGCCTAAAATACCAACGCACTCAAATCGATTCAGTCTACATGTTCTGTTCACATTCAAAAGGATTACAAGTTATTTAACTGTTGTCTAAAATTGATCAAAATCGCGTTGCAGATAATGAGTAAGAAAGTGTGAACTGTACCCTAGTTTTGCTGTGCTGTTTTATGGTTAATTTAAATCCAAGAATTTTCATGTCAGAAACGACTTAAAAAAAAATAAAAAAAAAAACTCTAGAATATTCTGCTGGGCAAACAACTTTTCCAATTAAAGATCGGCTCTTGAATGTCATATGGAACCATCCTCTCATGCAAAAGGTAGCCAAAATAATTCCGATGGAGTGGTTCAGACAGGTGTGCTGTTGCTTCCCGTGGCAAACAAATTTTATCTACACGTGCACGCACTAGCACGTATCGAGAATTTGTCTTGCACCTTTACGCAACAAGAAATGCTGAATGATGGTGTCAGCGTTGTCATTTTACGTTGAGAGAGAAATCGTAAATTAGTACCTATCTTTTTAAAGTGTTAGATACCTTGCACGAGAATTCATTACAGGGCGTACTAAGAAATACATTATTACACCATTCACTTAAATGGACCAGTCTAAACTCCTTGCCGATATCAACAGAACCACTTTAATTTGTCGTCGCAAATATATGGTTTTGGCGTACATTCAAGGCTGTTATAGCTGGTTACTTTTTCTTTTTTCGCTTTCCCACTCCCTCCTCAGATCATGGGACCTAAATGTGTTTTGCAAAATAGCTGAAAGGCTTTTCTGTTATAAATATAAATCAACTATATCGCTTATCTTTTAGAGTCATAGAATTCTATTAACTTCTATTTCTACCTTGTTTTTTTTCGTGTTTTGGTTTAATCATGACAATGAGGATGAATGATGACATAATGAAGTGGATGACGGGACAAACCCAACGATATTTTCATGGCTTACCCAAGGTTCGAATGTGGAGCCTCTGGCTTTGTAGCGAGTTACGCTGACCACTCTGCCATAGAGCTGTAAACCCTGTCTACTGCCAGTGCATGTAAACTTGCAGTTGGTTAAAATAATAATGTATGTATGCTTGATATAGACTTAAAGTTCATTGCTGATGAGTCCACATGACATCATATCATGATGTCAATTTGACCTTCATCTTTATGTGGATCCCGCAGACTACTTTTTCAATATATTTACTATGCATCCGCCCCATGTTTTTTGATTACATCACTGAAAGGCAAGTTTTATTAAAAATTCACATTGATAAATAAATTGCCACGCCAGCCTCCGTTCGAACCCTGGTTAAGGCATAGATGGATGGCATCGTCCATTTCATCAATTCATCGTCAGTTATTCTGGTCGTCGTAATTAAACCAAGAGATAGAAAAGCGACGTGAAATAACATAAATAAGAAGGCAGAAAGGATTTTCTTAAATTTTGCCCAATTGAACACGGATGAGAAATGAACAGGAGACACTTTCTATTTCAATATTAGTTGTTCTTTTTTATGTGGTACATCAACCACAAACACAGCCATCCGGTTCTTTTCCTTGATATACACTCAGAAGTATCAGTTGTAGTCGAAGATAAAAAAGAGTCCTGCATCCAGAACGGGTAGTTGTTGTTTGTCAAAAACCAAGCTTGGTCTCTCCATTGTGCGTTCCCTCTCCCTCCTTGTAGTATTCTGGGTTTCTCCTGAGGCTTTCCTCGCAGCTAAAATACCACCATCTCCAACAGCTTCGCCACCCGTTTCCAGCAACTAGCCCCGCCTTTAGGTTGAATCCCATTTCCACTCGGAGCTTTTAATTAGAGTCCGCGCGTGAGTCATTTGGAGGTTCCCGAGTCCGGATCCTCCTCGCGGATCCACTGCAAATCCTCCTCATCCCAGGGACGACAGCTTCCCTCTCCATTTCCTTCCCCAACAAATCCGTGGGCTTGGCCGGCAAGTCTCGCCTGGCTCTAATTGATTTAATTACATTGTGTTAATTAGGGAGCTGTTTGCGCATTGAGGGCAATTGTACTCGAATGTACAGTGTTTAGCGCACCAAATGGTCGATTAGGTAAATGAAGATGTCCAGATTTATACCCCCGGCCTTGCCCATGGATAAATTCGACCAGCGCCGTGTTTACGCCGAGGGTTGACTGTCACCGAAAACAGGGCCTATATCTCCGCCTTTGGAAAGCTCTACAAAGACAGATGATCGCCGCACTACTGGCTGGATTAACGTGTGGTAGGAGAAAACTAAGGATGGGAGGGGAACGACGTAAGTACAGTTCGGCGGCAGAGTGGAAAGAGGAGTATTCCGTTGCAAGGCGGAGAATAAAGAGACAGACAGAGAGAGAGAGAGAGAGGAAGATAAACTATTATTATTTCTTGGACCGAGTCCCTGAAGGGTTTTGCTGCAGATACCGGTACACATTTACCAATACTTCCAATCATCTTTTCTTTTAATTGCAGGGAGTGTGTTTTCTTACATACACATACATTTGTCCTGAAATTTCCTCTTTTGTTGACTTTCATATTGAGATTTTTTTATTCGAGTGTTTTTTTAGAATCATTCACCTAAATTTACTGAGTGGGACTGAACCCATAGTTTATTGTGGAATATGAACAAAACCGGAAATCCAAACCAGAACCTCTATTATGAAGATGTAACTATAACATAATGATATCTGGAAGCCTGTTGTAAAATGTAAAGCGAGACTTCACATGAGACTATAGTACAGTGTCTAAATTTCAGTCCTTTCCTGGGTATCATCTATTTTTTTTTATGTGTATTCAGACAAACATTTGTACTTTAACATTACATGTTTACATTTTTGGGCGTCCAATTTAATTGCACTGGATTAACGCTACAAATGATTCTGGGGTTACACAAAATTAGTGAAAATTCAGAATAATTTATATTTGTAATAGAATGAACGGAAACTAAATGCAATTTTTAATGGATTATTTACCGGACTAAAGAGATATTCCGGCTGATAGAATGGCGAACCTGTAATAAAACATTCTGTGGAAATTAATCAATAGTTTTGTGTTGTCATATTTGCAAACCTATTTGTAAACCTTCACGTATTCCGAGGCTCTTCCTATACAAATTCGTTATTTGCAAAACATTTTGTAAACCTTCACTTTATTACGAGGTTCTTCCAGTATGATTTTGATTTTCTTGATATGATCTGACCCTGCCCACATTATTATTTATTTTTGTTTTTGCAGACAGCATATCTCCACGCTTTAACTCGTATACATGGGGTCCCGGGTTCGATACCCAGTGGAGGCTCATAGTGGTTCGAATCGCACTTTAAACTGTAGGTCCAGTACTGTATCATACGCACAGTCCAAGGGCTTGTATCATAAATGTCAATAAATATATCATATATCACTAAGGATGTATTTCAGTTTCTATGATATAGAAATTATTATTCAAATCTTCGCCTCTTTAAGTATTGACCAATATTGTACTCGACGTACCACCCGTTTCAACACATATTTCAAATTTGTGTTTTGACAAACGTAACCAAAGCTTTGTTATTTTAAAAGAAGCCTTACTTCCCCAGTCAGTCCTTTCTTATATTTACGTGCTCGCAGAAATATATTTGATTTTAGTATTGTTTTAAAAATAAAAGATCCCAACAAGTATAAATGCGAAATTAATGGCCACCCTTGTCAGAAACAGTGTCATATACATGCCAGGAATAAAAAAATATGGCGAAAATATATATGAATTTAGTGCAAATTATGGGTTATAGAAGTGTTCATCTCTAACGTGAAAGATATTCTATGTCGCAAAACATGAACACTCAATTAATTACTTATTATAAATGGATTCACTCACGTGTGGTTGAACTTGTAGATTATCACAGCCAAGAAATGTATCGATGATGTATCGTCTATCAAAAAGATGTATTCATCATGAATCTAATATTTTAAGAAAATCACTAAAATATTTGGCACGTGGACTTTGAAATAAAGGCCTCTTTGTTCGAATCCCGAAGTAAGCAAGGATTTTTCATTTAAACTAGTTTCAGTTCCGATATAACTGCAAGCAGTCAGTGTGCCTAAATAAAATTCATTGGAATATATTTATTTCACGTAATCCTATTTCTTTTTCTCTGTAAATAGGTGGATGCAGTATTTTAATGTGATAATTCGAATGGCACTTATATGAAAGAACAGGAAAATAAAGGTATGTAGTACTGAGCTCTTTAACAGGGGTTTCAGTTCCAAACATAAGTTAGATAATTTAAAATGGAAGCAAAGTTGATGCTTCATTCTCGGAGAAGCGCCCCTCCCTTCGAAACAGTTGCCAGTGCAGCATGTTAAGGTACCAATTACACATTTTCCGAAGGAGGTATTTTTCCAGTCATACGACACAAGTCTCACAAAAACCGCCGAGTTGAAAGAATTTGGTCTGTCTAGACGGTACAATAATTTTGGCAGTCCCGTCCCTTGCGGCAACCAACAGTATCCAGGCCATCTATATTGCTGAAAACGTTTTATTTCAATCATAAGTAAACTATTCGAATGCAGACGATCGTAAGGGTTATACATACACGCTGATATGTCCTTTCTAAATTATTGTGTTGTATTCGTTCCACCATTCCTTTGCTCCCTTTCTGGCCTTTGTAGGGCTTGCCCGAATTTGCCTGAGGGCACATCCACCTTTTCGATTGACTTAAGAACTGTGGGAAGCCGAAAAAAGCAGGTAACGCGATCCTGTTGTGCCTTCGGCGAGGGGGAAAGGTTTCTACCCCAGAGGAAACCTTTCTTCTTCTAATGTTGTGTTTGAAGCGCGGCCATTCGTTTATCCTGCACTATAGTTTGACTTGACAGTTTTTTTTCCTTCTTTAGGAATGTTCAGCAGTTCGTACCGCGAAGGATCTTCGTTGATACCAACGTTCCATGTTGGTAATCCTAAGTCTTCCAGGTACGACAACCGTGTGCGAAATTCGACAACCATGTGCGAAATGAGAGATTCCAGGCCTTTTAATTCATTTACGCAATATATCTTTTTTTCTATTCATCAATCTCTAGCGTTAGCGAATATTTGTATTTTGTTCACTTTGCCGAATGATATTTCAAAATAACAACAGTTTTTTTTTAAAATTCTGTGGAATGCAGCTATAATTTATAAACAGAGCCCTGTTTATATTTGAAAGTATGTCTGGTAGAGTTGCGGATACTTCAGGGTTGCAACGATTCTATTGACTTTCAATAGACTTCTTCTAAACCAGAATTGTCCGTGATTGTACATTGCCTTACCCTCGAACTCTATAGACTTTCTCGTCATTGCCTTGTAATCAAGGGGTCCCGGGTTCGATACCCGGTGGAGGCACAAGTGGTTCGGATCCCACTTTAAACTGTAGGTCCAGTCCCGATTAGCCTTACTGTGCATAAAGTGGACTTAAAACAGCAACTCAAACCAAACTCTATAGACTTTCTAGTGTCTTTGCAGTGACGGCCCAGTCGACCTGTCCGTCCTCCAGCAAGCAAGAACAGCTCGATAAGTAAATCCTTTTTTAAACCAAAATATGCATTTCTATCGTATTTAGGGGGTGTCTCACATGAGTATTTTCCTTATGTGTAAGTCAAAATGTACATCGTAGACCCCAACAATTTACTGGCTGAACAGACAAAGATTTGATTTTTTTGATTTTAATTTATTTTACTTCGCCTTTTGTGCCACTTTTGGCTAATTTTCGAAGATGGGGATGAATGATGACATGATGAAATTGATGAACGGACACTCACAAACATCCATGCCCAAGCCAGGATTCGAGCCCGGGACCCCTGGCGTCGTAGCGCGATGTGCTAACCACTCCGCCACGGGGGCCGGCGAACAGACAAAGATTCCGAGCTTCAAAATTCATATATATATATATATTAATAAGGGCAAAATCGGAAGAAAATCATATCTCTCTCCGAACAAAAATAAAATGAAACTAGCCTGTTTTGATTTGATTCGACGAATCTAGGACAATTGCGATGGCGGACAATTGCGATGAAGCCAAAATCACGGACAATTCCGATGATTTTGACGGTGAAGGTCATTTTACAAATTAATGGTAGGACAATTGCGACGATCAGGACCTAACCTAACCTAACTTAGCCAAAGGCACCACAGAACTAATAATGCTGTAGAAGGTTGTAACAACAAAATAAATGGTGGCTTGGAAGACCGCATCCAAAAATTCATTATGTTCTGACCTGCCTCAAGAGCCAAGCAGAAGACACGAACGTCAAGTACTTGCGGATGGAACTTAATCTAGAAGGTCAGAAAAGGAAGAAGCGTGACATTAATATCGACGAGAGAGTTGGGAAGTGTATTCGCACATATGAGGAAACGGGTCACCTCAAATGGAGTCTGTTGGCTCTAGTCCATGTTCAAAATCTTGATTGAACCAAATTCTTAACCGAAAATATCAATATTTCACATAATTCTCTTGTAAGAGGTATTGTACGGGGTGTTAAGTCATCCTTCAATTTGATAGAAGATTTATAATGTTCATCGCAATTGTCCGTCATCGCAATTGTCCGGCTACCGATTCGACAATTCAAGGCTAGCTTTGTTCTTTTCACCTGTTCAAATTGATGCAGATAATATTTCTCAAAATGTTCAAATTCTAGTTATAATTGTTCTTTAATTCCATCATACGAGACTAATACTTAATGGTTATTTTTTTCTTCTTGCATGTCGCTCTTTCTCTTTTTCGATTAATCGCATCAAAAATATGGATAATAATTTCATGAGGCCGCCGTGGCGGAGTGGTTAGCGCGCTACGATGCCAGCGGTCCCGGATTCGAATCCCGGCCTGGGCATGGATGTTTGTGAGTGTCCATTCATCACTCATCCCCATCTTTGCAAATTAGCCAGAAGTGGCACAAAGAGCGAAGTAAAATGAAGCAAATCAATCAATCAATAATTTCATAAGAGAATAAGGAACGACTGTACTCTGTCTGTGACTCGAGCACAGAGTCAGCAGTTGATAGATTAACGCGCTCGGCTACCAAATAATTTATGGCATTCGTTTTAGTTCACTTTATGCACAGGTAGGCTAATCGGGACGGACTGGATCTACAGTTTAAAGTGGCATCCGAACCACTATTTGCCTCCACATGATATCGAATCCGGGACCCCTTGATTACAAGGCGGCGACGTTATCATTACGCCATTGGGAGGTTCTTTCTTAGAAAACTAAACATAAATAGGATGCGTTTTGCCATACGTATGTCCCGGGTTCGATACCCGGTGCATTTTTTGATTCATTTGGTGTTTTAAGTCTACTTTATGCACATTAAGGCTAATCGGGACTGGACCTGCAGTCTAAAGTGGAATCCTAACCACTATGTGCCTCCACCGGGAATCGAACCCGGGACACCTTGATTACAAGGCTACGACGCTACCACTGCGCCATAGGGGAGGCCTCGATACCCGGTGGAGGCAGATAGCGGTTGGTATCCAACTTTTAGCTGTATCTCCAGTCCCGATTAGCCTATCTGTGCATAAAGTGAAGTTAAAACAAAACCCAATGCATTGTCTATATTAATTCTTATACAGAGCAGGTAACCGTTGGGTTTCCGCACCGTAAGGTAATTGGATGTGAAAAATAATATTGAACGAACAAAGAAGAAGATGCAACCAAAACAGAACCGGAACTTTTGGAATCGTGGTTGTGAGTCGACTACTCAACGTTCCATGTCAATCGAAGCGGCAAAACGCCAGATATTAGAAATCAAAGATAGGAGGATCACACCAAGTTTTAACCTTTTGGGCGCAAAGAAACTACTCACTTTTAATCTACTAGAGATTTGAAGTATTCTTCCAACGTTGCATAATCCTTGCACTGGCTTAGTTTAGCGCCCCTTCACCTCCCCCCCTCCCCCCCGATTCTCCTACTGAACAAAATAAACACAGGCGTTGTAGCTATTTCTACAGCCTGTCTGGTCAACTTCAAAGTACGTGCGAGGAAGTTGCATCAAACTGTTCCTGTTTCCATTTACTTACGCTTGGAATTGACACCACCAGCTAATTCATCTGATACGGTAACTAGTTTTTCAGGATTGGTTTTCAGATAGATCAATTGAGGTTTTGGCAACGCTGGTGAAAGTAGTGCACGGCAGCTGGCAAATTCTGCTCACGAGGGGGGAAATAATGCGCCTTGCGAGCTGGTCTGCATTTTTTCGCTGCTAAAAACCGTAGTGAGTGGGGCGGTGTGTCGGTTTGTTAGCCCTCAGGGTGTAGAGAACTCCCAACTCGACGACCTTGTTCTGTACCGACACAGAATTGCCAACTGTCCGGGTTGAACGATCACAACAATTAATGTCACCTTGAAGACTAGACACCAGTGTGCAATGACAATGTGTACATTGGATTCATTTTATTTTTTGCTGTTTGATTTGAACGCCATTTCAGGCATTTCTTGGCTGAATGTGAGCATTTTCAATGTAAACCGAGGGATAATGTTGTGGATAATGGGAGCTCACATATCCAGGCTTCACAATGCTTGCTTCCTGAAAGCACGATCCATGCTGTTCACTTTTTAAGACACGTGGAAACAAATTAAAGCATTCACACTGAAGTCGGGTAGCACTATCCATGTTTTTTTAAATAGTTTGAGTGATTGATTTTCTTCGTTTGGCGCGATTTAAAAATAACATGCATTGTGTTTCCAGGAAGCATGTAGCGTTCATCTTGCTACTTCGGTGTGGAAGTTACCTTGAGGATAACGATATGTTATCGGAATCAACAAACTTGGCATAGATGGCTATGGTTATTATATCATTATTATATTACAATAAGATAAGGGAAGTGCTCATCCAGTCATACAATATTGATTCTGTCGGATTTGATGGTATTTTTGATTTTTTTTGTTTGGTTATTATTCTCTGTTTGTTTAGGTAAATACTTGTCTTAAATCCCTTTTATGCTCAGATAGGCTAATCGGGACTGGAACTACAGTTTAAAGTGGGATCCGAACTACCGTGCATATCTAACCCTGAACTACTTGGTTACAAAGCGCAGCTTTACCACTACAGTCTGTTTAGGACCTCAACGATTTTTAAATTTATTTTAAGTTGTGGTAAAATGATATTGGTGTTTGTCTGGTCCTTTAAATAATCATTAATCTAGATAGCCGTTGCCGCTGGTTTTCGAAGGTAGGTGTGTGTGTGCTTTACTAGGTATTTTACACTATATTGGCTTTATCAAGACAAGCAATAAAATAAGTTATTGTTACATCATTACTCACTTGCGCTCTTGAAACAACTCGTTGATGAGGACCAGGGCTTGCCAAGTGGTTTTTCATTGGTGCCGCGTGGTCAGCAGATCGATTCCCAACGCCGATATAATTTGTCCCTTTCGAGACCGGAGTTCGCAATTATTGCCTTGAGTAGTTCCACAATTGTTCTCACGATACTGGGTCAACACCGACATTTTGGATCTCCCACGTGGTTCAAACCAGAGACTTCTCACATCAAAGACGAGAGCACTGACCGTTCAGCTACCCGGCAACTCTAGCTTCGAAACACTCGTGAATACGAGAAACTGGTTCGATCACCAGGAAAATTTCCTAGGGTTGTTTATTCAGAGTGGGGCTTTTCTCAAGGTTCACTCGCTAAACCTTCAGAAATAATCGTAACTGAAAGATGTTCCTCCTGCTGCTCATTACTCAGTGCAATCCTTTATTTCTTGGGGTTGGTTGTTCAAATTTACTAACATCGAGGCTATGTGTTCGATCCCCGTCCAGAGAATGGGTGTTGCCTTGTAATTCATATTTCATCTGGCCTCCCCGGTTCCACGGTTGTAACGTTGTCACCTTGTAATCGAGGGGTCCGTGGTTCGATCCCGGTGAAGTCACTTTGCACAGTGGTTCGAATCCCACTTTAAACTGTAGGTCCAATTCCGATTAGCATATCCGTGCATTATATGGACTTAAAGCAACAACAGTTTATTTGTAAAATATGTCAACAGTAATTCATCCTCGTTGTCGCGATTAAGATATAGAAAGGGGTCATTAAACAACCTAAATACAAACACAAACATCCAAGTTGGCGTTCTGATAATCTCGTTGGTCAGGTCTTTGGGTTTGCTAAACATTTGATTCAGGTGGTTACGTTGATTTGATTCTGATTAGATCGTGCATGAAATGAACTTTGATATCGATCTTGGGTAGTAGAATGTGGAAAGTGGACAGTTTCATGAACTTCACAAAACAATATATTTAATATGCACAGTATTGCGATGAAATAGTGTGAGTACATTTTGTCACTATGCACTTTTTTTAAAGTAGGGTATTAGTTGAACATAAGGCATGCCCTATTAACACTTATGAAGACACTGCAGCAAACTCGAAAAGGAAAAAAGTTATGGTAGCAATAGAAGAGGTGAGTGGGTGGGGGATTACTTTCGAGAGATGTGTGGAGAGGATACGAAGTTTGATGACTGTAACTTCTACTGAGCCCAAGATGCAATTATTTATGTACACATCTCGTAGAGAGCAAGTTGCGTGCGTGGTATAACATCGCGTGCAAAAAAATGTTGACGACTTTCTGTAGCAGTTCACATTGTCTATTATTTAAATATGCCTATTTTGCCAAATACGCGTTTTTTCCCCTTTCGTTTTAATTACTGGCTTTGCCCTTATCTGATCACAGCTTTCTGAGCATTCGGGAGAAGTTTCCCCGTCACGCCATGTGTTCTCAGAACCCAGGGAATTTTCTTCTCTCTCATCAGAGATGCGCCGATGAGATGACATATGAGGTAAACGGAAGATCTGAATCTTGGGCCCTTCAAAGGGTTCTCCAATGTTTAACATTCGGCAAATTACAAGACACACTGTAGTAATTGCTTGCTGAATGTGGATACTAATTTGCTAATTGACGTTTCCATTGTTGGTGCAAAGTTAATGTGCCCCTCCCACCGACCAATTTGTTTTCTTTTATGTCTGTTCGTGTGTATTTATTGGTCTGGTTCAGTGATTGTAATAACGGATTTCTTTTCTTAGAGAAGTATAAGAACTCAAAGACTATAAGTGGTCCAAACAAAACTATACCAAAACGAAACTATGAGGATGAGTATTAGTTGGCTTGGGCAAGTACATCTGTAACTAACATGTTAAAATTTAGGCAAACACAGTCAGATCAGTGCCACATAGTCCATTGCTTAGAGCAGATGTTGTAAGTTGCCTCCCCGCCTGTAGGTATATGTCGGTTCTTCTCAGCATGTTTTGGAATGTAGCTTGGAGCTGCTGCTATTTATCAGCTGAGAATTTGGTGACGAAATGCAAAACTTTGAAACTCTTGTTGACCATGTCGCATGCTTTGCGTATGCCTCTACGAAGAAAATTATTTTATTCAAGGTAGGGACCATCTTTACTGGCTTTGGGAAAGCTCCTCACATACAGCCACAATCAGCACATCTAATCCTTGAAGTGTTGCTATCTTTAAGAATAAATCAAAACACGTCACTCAAGATGTCACCGATAGCAACAACAAAACCCTTCTTTTGATAAAAATTAGGTCATTACTACCTTTGTTTTGGGTATATGTTTGTTTGGTTTTTGGTTGATTGAATTGGTGTTTTAAGTCCACTTTATGCACAGAAGGCTAATCGGGACTGGACCTACAGTTTTTAAGTGGGATCCGAACCACTATGTGCCGGGTATCGAACTTGGGATCCCTTGATTACAAGGCGACGACCTAGGTTTGCTTGGGGCACCCGTTATATGTTGTTAAGAAAATAACACCCCTTGAAATATAGCAATAGGTAGCCATTGCGCCATTAGGTAAAAGTGCTTTCTTATGAGTGGCAGGTCCAAAGGTGCTAAGTCTTAGGAACAGTGGTTCCCACCCAACGTGTGAGGCAACAAGCTGTAATAAAAAGGAACATGAGCTGTTGCATTTCGCTCCTTAATAGGTTAGACGTGATAATTCTTGTCGTTGCACTGTGCCATATATATTTGAAACTTAAGAAGAAATTTTGCCACGAAGGGAACTTTTCCTCAGAGGAAATCTCTTAGCAGCTGAAAGGCCGTGTTTTAGGCAATAAAGCTGTTCTTTCTCACGTGAAGAATCGTGACGTTTCTACACGCCAGGATGAAGTTTTCGGTGCATTGTTTCTACCCTGTCAAAGTTTTTCGCTGGACCATTTTTTTGTAGTGGTTTTCCATGCTCTGAGTGTCTTTGAGCAGTATATTTCGGTAAAGTAGAATAACACCAGTTGTTTATTTGGACCCTTTGCGCACCATAGTGGATCATGACGTTTCCTGACATAAACCCAAGTAAGTTTCCAGTAACAACGTCATTTTCAAAATGAAATTTTAGTGTTCATTAAATGTCATTGTGAGAGTAAAATGGTGTACTTGTGCTGGTATATTTATTTTTATTTTTCTGCCACATTTTGATTAATCGCGACGAAATCGTGAGCAGGACACTCAGCATGTTTGTCGACCGAGGCGGTCTGGAAGAATATTGATAGAAATTAGGTAAGTTCTTCTGGGTATGTTATTTTGTTAATTTTACGTCTCCTTGTACCTCGCTAGTTTAATCGCGACAAGAGATAAATGTATTTTCTTTTTAGTTGTGAAATGTTGATTTTGTACCTATTTAGATTAACCGCGACCATGATGATGATGAAAAAGATAAGATGAAATGTGTGAAATAACAAATACAATTCCATTCATGTGCTGGCCGGTACATTCGGTGGCGAAATTGTGACTTATCATTCAACGCACTCGGTCGCCGAGACTATAGAATAACGCATGCAGTGATATTATATATGAGGGGCCGGCCTCCGTGGCGGAGTGGTTAGCATACCGCGCTACGACGCCAAAGGTCCCGGGTTCGAATCCTGGCCTCGGCATGGGTGTTCTTCGTGAGTGTCCTTTCATCAATTTCATCATATTATTACTCATCCTCATCTTTACGATTAGCCAAAAGTGGTAGAAAAGCGAAGTCAAATAGATCAATCAATGATATGTGAGGGAACTAACATTGTGAAACACCCATGTATTTTTTTTTATCTTCCTGGCTTCGTAGTGGGGGAAGTCAACCATTCACTTTTACTGAAAATGAATCAAAGAGGCTAGAACTGGGATGAAAATGATTGCAAAAATTACAGAATAGGTGACATTGTTGCTGAAAAATGAACTATAAAGACCCGAAAACAGCCAGAGCCAATCCTTTTCATCAAAGAGAAGGGATAGAAATCTTTCAAATACTTGTTGGTCCTCCTCAGGTTAAGGTACCTTGCAGCCGACAGCACGACATTGTTGCTGAAAATTCATCCATGAAGGTTTTCCTTATTGCCAACGTGCAGTCACGGACAATTCTGGGTTGTAATATATGCATTCACTTTCAATGAAATTGTTACAACCCAGCAGTGTCCGTGACTGTACACGTATCCGCATTGGTTTGCTTATGCGCCAGCACTAATTTGTTTGATTTTAACTGCCCCATGTATTTCATCGCCTCATCAACATCATGACCATTACCAAGCATCATGTGGGCCTCCCCGATGGCGCTTTGGTAGCGTCGTCGCCTTGTAATCAAGGGGTCCCGGGTTTGATACCCGGTAGAGGCACGTAGTTGTTCGGATCCCACTTTAAACTGTAGGTCCAGTCCCGATTAGCCTTACAGTGCATACAGTGGACTTAAAACACCAACTCACTCACCAAGCGTCATGTATATCCCTAGCCACGATTAACCTGTAGAGGTTATGGATCTGGAGGGCAATGCTTAAGTCCAAAATCAATTGGAGTACGCTTCAAAGCCTTTTCCATTGATTCAGTAATGATGTTTAGGTAATAGATGAAAGCTAGAAGATTATTTCACATTTGATACATAATGTTAGCTTTCCTCCTCTTTTATTGGAATATTTCTGAATGTTTCTTTATTGCAAGTTAATTGTAACTGTCACTAATGTATTTTGGAAGTTGAGTGCAGAAAATCCTACCTAAAGTAACCATGTGATTGACATTTCCTTATTCGTGGCTGGATTGAGACAAAATGTGTTAAAGGAAAAGAAAAAGAGGACCCTTTACACCATTTTATTGATCTACAAAATTTCTTTCTATGTACGATATACAGTATATAGTTATTGCTATTGCTCTCTCTGTTTATAGACTAGAGGAGAAACTGAGCAACATTTATTGAAAGTATAAAATAAGTTCCAGTGACTGAAGTTGAAGTGAATTTAAACGAAAGAACAAAACGTGGACCTCCGTGATCTATTGGTGAGCCTGAACCGCGTAAAACCAAACGTTGTTTGTTACTAACTATCTACACATTTATTCTACCGTAATAAATAAATCCGAAATGTTATCAACACTTGACAGTGCTGTTGTTTCACAGAGAAGTCTTAGACCAGTTTTTTATGTGCATTAGTTTGAGTTGCTAATCATAGATTTGTTAGAAGGAAATTCTTACTACACAAGAGAATATATGCTGTAAAAATGTATGATACACAAACGTAAATGTATTTTAATTTCTCTCAATTGTACATTTATTAGCATACATGCACTGGCTGCTCATCTTTGAGTGGACTTCAGGAGCATTTAATATATTAAAGCTTGGATTGGAATTTTTGAAGTTTTAATCCTAGTTTTGTTTTTCTTTTCGTATCATTTGGGGAGCTATGATGGCGTTGTTTCCTTTAAACCTCTAGTTCTCTCTCTCTCGCTCTGCCGACAGCTTAAATAAAAGACTCTTCTCTTCCTCCCAGCACCTAGCCACGACCCAGTTCGCAAGTAGTCGGATTAACAGCAGACTCTCTTCTTGCTTTCTTACGATTGGTTCAGCCACGGGAGTACTACAGCACCCTTCTCGTCTTCGCTCAAATGCCCCCTTCTCCTTCGGGCTGTCATTGAGGAGTTCAGTTCCCTCCCTGCCAGCTCTACTTTCGTTGAGCTCTGCCTGTACTTGAAATTCGTTTAGCCTCCGGGTTTTTGTTTTTGTGCGCTATGGGAGGGCTATTTACTGAGAAGAGCTTAACACAATTTAGAGCAATTTCCATGTGATTGGCATTTCCTTATTCGTGGCTGGATTGAGACAAAATGCGTTAAAGGAAAAGAAAAAGAGGACCCAAGTAGGCCGCAAAGTGAAGGTGTAAGAAGGAGGTATATAGGAAGAAGGAAAAGAAGGGAAGGAAGCTGGATTTTCTCAGTTGGTATGAAGCAGAGGGGCGAGCCCGGGAATCAGAGTGTCTTGATGGATTCATTTAATGCCGCTGCGCATCTTCCACCGCTTCCATTTCTTCTCCTCCCCCTTCCCCTCTCCCACCCCGTTCTCCGCACTTTGGTTTTTATTTGTGACGACGCAATTGACATTAAAGGATCACGTGCGTATATATTCCCGGCAACGTTAAGCAGCGTTGCTCGGAAATAGGTGTCAACCGATAGACCTGGAGGGCAATGAATTTGCCGCGGACAATTGTCGTTGCAAAATTTTGCCGTTTTCCTGTAACCGTTTCTCTTCGAACCTCCTCCCACCGCCACCCGGAAGGCTCTCGTTCTATTGCAAGGCTCGCAGCGACTGGGAAGTGAAATGCAGAAGCCCCGGTGATATATTTTATTTCGGTTTTGATCCTCCGTCTCTCAAAGCTACCACCGAGGCGCCAATTCCGCCACCCTTAGATGTGTGTGTGTGTTCCCTGCTTTCACCCCTCTTTCTCTTCAACGATTGGAATTTTATTTCGAGGCTTCCGTTACGTGTAATAACACCGTATACATAGATATTGGCCAAGCTTCAAACTCATTATACATGTCGGTCGTTTTAAATGGGGCCGTCACAATATTTCACCGGCTTCTTCTTTTCTCTCTCTCTCTCTCCCCTTATTCTATCAGTCCTTTTCTTTTCTTATTCTTTCTGCACTCCCCACCTACGTTTTGTAAAGGAAAATATCGCATTAACGCTCCACAACTGGATGGAAGGAGGAGACCAGGCTCGATGGTAGGGATTGTGGCGCAGGGTTTTTCGCTCTCAAGTCTCCGCTCAGCATGCAGGCGTGCAGTTACGGATTACCGACTCACCAGAGACAATTTTGCTTACAAATCTCCTCCCCTTAACTGGTTGACAAAGGAGTAAGCGGGGTTGCTATGACAACAACAAACATCTGCCCGCTTGTTACCATAGAAACGCAACCAGCCCAGCTGCCAACTCTCACACCCTCAACGGCATGTTTACGGGCCCATGCAACAGCCTAAAAAGCTTGCCCCCTGACTCAGCAAAGCTGTCTCCTGTCGTTTGACTTATTCTTTCCTTCGAGTCCTCCCCACCAAAGCATAGCTGTATGATTTCGCGATCAATGGGTCCCCAGTTGTCAAGGGGGTTTAGGGTGAAGGAAGTGCTGGTAACATCTTGTGCAGTGCTTCTCTCAAGGTTGTGAAGTTGTGCGCGCAATACTAAAGACGAAACTTTACTTTTGGCCGTCTTTCGTGACTTCACATAAACTTCACAAACGAGCGAATTATTAATGTGGAACTCCTCCTTCGTAGGCGAAAAACCTCCTCTGGAGAGAGCTATGCGGGTCGCGAACCCCGAGGAAGTTACTTTGTTGCTGGTCGTCTTCATCCCATGGTCAAGCAATCTGAACTTGCTTTTTCACGACGCACTGGCCGACTTCTTTCGCATGTACCTACGAATTATTCCCAGTGTGACAACTGTAAAAGTTAAAAGACTTGTTGAGGAGACAGACGTGGAGAAGTACAAATTACCTGCCACCTTGACTGCTTTGAAGTTCTCTCGTCAATTGAATGACAATTAATTGAACTAGGTGCTAGGAAGCTTCCAGACCGAAGCGACACCCCTCACTAGGAAACCAACCTTCAGAAATAAATGCAAATTTTCGTACCAATGTGGCACAGCATACTGAACGTCGTGTCGCTTGCGTGTTGCTTGGACTGGGCAGTTTTCTCAACATCGCTCATCATGTCGCGCCCAGGTCTGTTGGTAGCTCATGCGTGCTGAATGCTCTTCTACAGACTGTCGCTTGTCGCTGTGATCTGAAAGCTCCATAATAGTACGAAGTAATCGTTTCTCTTTTCACAGCCTTTCCCACCAGACTGTAAAATTGTGTACATATAGATATGTATGTATACAACACTAATAATTTTGCTTTGTTGAAGGGACATCCAGTAGATAATATTTCTCGCCGTTCTGGATGATGTAGTAACTTGACAGGCTCTACCTGAGTTTTCTATTTCCCCCGTTCCTGTTTATCTGTCGGAAATCAACCCGATTTAAACAGCTTTGCCTTACAGCTTTGCGAGCTATATCATGCCTAAACATTCTTCATGTCAACTCAATCAGTGAAGTAACTGAAACCGTTTGCTTCATTGCAAAAAGGGTTTTTCTTTCATACAAAACGTTGCATATCGAGAAAGAAAAACATTGGGTATGTTACTTTGTATTTTAAATGGTACTGGAGGTAAAATTGCCTTTATTGTAAAGATATTCAAATATCAGAACCTATACCTCTAATTGTGCACTTGAAACCACATTTATGATGCTCCTGCGACTAGAATCGCATTCATAATAATCACCTGTAATATTTTCTCCTTTGCATTTGCCCCTTTTTGTCAATATTTAGCCTCAGCGTTCCTGTACAGCCTCAACTTTTATGCTGGGCATGAAGATTTGCGGCAATAAGTGGATTTTAGTAGCAAATTTTCAATGACAACTTCTACCAACGCCGTAGAATTAGGCAACACACATAACGCCTTGCAGGGAAGCGAATATTTCAGGATCTACGTGTCCCAATTTTATTGTTGGTGACTGTACGTCGTCAATTAAATAAATATAGGCTTTATTTTTAGTTCTTGATACGTTCCATCCGTAACAACTGTTTCTAACCGATACACAACAAGTACCAAATATCAAATGCAATTCTCTCAACCTGTCAAATATTTCGTTGTTGGGAAAGATTGATTGATTTGGTTTATTTTACTTCACATTTCTGACACTTTTGACTAATCTCGAAGGTGAGGATGAATGATGATATGATGGAATTGATGAAGGAACACACAAATAACACCCATGCCCAGGCCGGGATTCAAACCCGGGACCTCTGGCGTCGTAGCGCGGTGGTCGTTGGAAAAGAGTTTGTCCTCATAGTAAGCAACAAGCGTAATGACAAAAATCAATGAAAATAAATCATTCAATCACTTACATGGGATAGAGGATTGCTTAATACTTTTTTTTTTGATTGGCCCAAATTACATTTGACATGTTTCTTATTTTCGTCGCTTTCTACCGTTGTCCGGCAGACCAGTCGGTGTGGCGTCTGACTTCTACGCGGGAGACCCTGCTTCGACTCCCAGGGTGAGTGACCTTGTGGGATATATTTCCCACTATGCCCCTGCATAAAGCGGCTTCGGGTCTCACCCAGCCTTCTATCAGCGGGTACCTAGGGACTGTCCTTGGGATAGGGGGGGGGTAAGCTTCCGCCACGTGATTCTGATCGATCGCATCTCCACTATGACTGAGATCGAGAAAGAGTGGAACCCTACATCTACACCTGCTACGTACCTTCACGGCGCGATGCAATGCATGGGCCAAGACTTTACCTTCTATTTCTTCATCTGCATGTTAATCAGGACCATGAAGATGAATGATGATTAGATACAATAAGGAAGGGACATTCACAAAAGAACGCCCATGCCGCAACTCAATTTCAGAGCCGCGGGTGCCCTTAGTACGCCGCGCGGTCTGACGAAAGTAAGCCCAGTGACGCCGAGGCTTTGAGCGGGAAATTTGAATTCGTATACATAATGGAGAAAAATCGTAATAACTCTGGCACTATGGGACCAATCTACTTCGGATAACTTTTGTTTTGCAGGTAATACATCGGTGCATGCAACCATGTAAAATTTGGATGCCCCAACCGCGGGAGGGTTACGGGCGGGGGCTGCATCCCCCGAATTTCAATGAAAAAAGCATGAAAATGTGGAGTTTGCCCCCTCTTCTCCAGCTACTTTGGGGAGAAAACCGGAACTTTTGTTTTTTTTTTAAGAATGGACCTTCCGCAACAGAATGAAACTTGATTCATGTTCGTAGGTGCAATACAATTTGAATAATAAGGCAAAACGTAAAACTCTAGCGAATTTTAGCCAATTTGCATATTATTCATTAATTGTTATAACTGACACTATGGGACCAATCTACTTCGGATAACTTTTGTTTTGCAGGTAATATATTGGTGCATGCAACCATGTAAAATTTGGATGCCCCAACCGCGGGGGGTTACGGGCGGGGGCTGCATCCCTCGAATTTCAATGAAAAAAGCATGAAAATGTGGAGTTTGCCCCCTCTTCTCCAGCTACTTTGGAGAGAAAACCGGAACTTTTGCTTTTTTTAAAGAATGGATCTTCCGCAACAGAATGAAACTTGATTCATGTTCGTGGATGCAATACAATTTGAATAATAAGGCTAAACGTAAAACTCTAGCGAATTTTAGCCAATTTGCATATTATTCATAAAATTGTTATAACTGACACTATGGGACCAATCTACTTCGGATCACTTTTGTTATTGGAATTTTCGTAAACACGATTGTAAAACATGTTCCCGAACGAACTGTCAGTGTTTCAACCTCAATATACAAATATAAGTGTGGCAAACCCTCGATAATTGTACCTAAAGCTGTTTGTAACATATGTGTTACAGAGGCTACAAGGGACATACCTTTTTGGTAACATATGTGTTACGGGGGCGGACTAAAAGACTACAACGATGAAGTGGCAGAATGAACAAGCACCCATCCGTTAACCCTTAGACGACCGTTTGTCCCCTGTAGGGGACAGCAGCTATTTACGCCAACGACAGTTCGTCCCCTAAAGGGGACAAGATGCTTTTGCGTGTAGTATCTGACTTTTGGGACATACTGTGACTCTGTTTTTGTTCGGATATACATGTTTTAGTTCTGCACGAGTCTTGAGGTATGTGACAAACAATCAGTAAAGTTTAATTTTATTTGGATTATATTACATTTTTTTTAAAAAAAATATTATCGTTATTTTTTCAGTTCTCGGATTTGTAATGGCACTTTTACCAAGGAAACGAATGCACTATAATAATAATTTTTCACATTTACGTCGCGGCTTCGCAGCGTGGGTCCCTAAGATTTTCAAATTTCGTAAAAAAAAACAACAACAAGTTTTTCTTCTTTTTTCTTCTTCTTCTTCTACTTGATAACGGAAATTTTGGTTTTTATGTCATAGGTTTATAGCCACATCTGTACTGAACAAGACGAGGTATAATTTGTAACTCCAGTGTTCTTAGTTTCAGAGTTAAAAAAAATAATGTACGTGCGCCAAATTCCAAATTTCCCGCTCAAAAAAACTCTGGTGCTTCACATTGGAAAACATTTTTCTTTCCCGAAAAGTATCTCGAATATGTGCGTGATTTTTTGTACGATAGTGTAAAACATCAGGCAATGTTCTGGTACAATTTTGCACATTTGCGTCACGGCGTCGCCGTGTGGGGGCCCGCCGATTTTCAAATATCGTAAAGAAAAAACGTTTTTCTTCTTTCTTCTACCCGATAACGAAAATTTTTGTTTTTATGTCATAGGCTTATAGCCACATCTGTACTGAACAAAACGAGGTATAATTTGTAACTCCAGCGTTCTTAGTTCCAGAGATATAAAATTGTATATAAAAGCATGTGGAAATGTAAAATTCCAGCTGAAAACGCCTCGGTCGTTCGTGCGTTTACCGGGAAAACACGCTCGGTCGTCTAAGTCCAAGACTTTTGGTTTTGCATTCCTAATTACTAGAAATCAGTTGTCCTTATCCAAATATAGTGGAGTATAAAATAGAGGAATTTCCCCCTGGGTTAAAATATGTGCCATAATCGCGCAAATAACATTTTCATCCATTCGTCACTTCTGAATGCAGTTGGGATTGGAATCGTCTGGTTGGTAGCTTCAGGCATAAACAGAAACCGAGAACATGACGAACATGTACATGCCGTAACCGTACCTACATACAATAACAAGGAAAGTCAGTTTACCGTATTTATGGAACCACAATAAACACAAGGTACGAGCCTTTGTCTATATATTGCATCAACTAAAATACACTTATATGTTGTAGCTAATAGCCTGAGTCAGATTATTGCATGCCTGCGGTGGTTCTACACCAACTCGGTAGAAATGGTGCGGCACGCAGAACCCATAGTGTTCCTGTCAGCCGGCTGTTTGTGGGTGCTGAAAATTAATCCGATTTGCGTGCTGATTGATTGAGTTATTGAAGTAAAATTTTTGGGTGGGTCAGCACTTTGGTTATTTGCATCCGCTACATTATACGGGGTCCAGCCCCTTATCGTAAGTAAAATCAACTCTCTCTGAGGACTAAAATCTCCTTATCGAGTTGAAAGATGAGGCTGATTACAAGGCGAGGACGCTACCACTGCGCCATCGGGGAGGCCCGCACCGCTTACACCCATGATGCGTGGTGATGACCAGTATGACTCGAATGTAGTGGATATGAAGAAAAGATAAAGGCTACGATACAAGTTCAACGCCATCACTGCTTGTTGCTCAAAGCTTGTTTTCCTGACTTACCTTATTATTTTTAAAGTTAACTGGACCTGCAGTTAAAGTGGGATCCGAATCACTGTGCAATGTGTCTCCACCGGGTATCGAACCCGGGACCCCTCGATTACCTTACCTTTTTGCAGAGAGCCATTCAGTTGTTAAATGCATTTTGGACGCTGAGTATAGATCGAGGTAGGCAGCGACTCTCTGAGTGAGATCTGTGCGGGACCTATCTGTGTTCCGTTTTACAATGAAGCTAATTGGGCTCGAGCATGCACTGCTGTCGGGAATCGAAGTAAGACCATCGGTACCGAGCTCAGGTGTCCTGGATACGATATCACGGTTCGGTGAATACAAGCGAAATGCAGTTGTACGCTACTCGGCATCTGATACAAGAACTATGTCGACCAATGGTACCGCGTTGTGTGTTCTAATGTGTTAATCAGGTGCCAAAGTAGGCAGTTCCAAGGTTGCAGTTATGACAGTAAATTACATTTCCCTTACAAACAGTAGGCATCGCTTTGTCAGGAATGGTTGCTCCCTTCCTCTCCCTGAGGGACTAGAAATGGGAGAAATTGCACGCGGGAGTTTATGGGAGGTCCTCTGTCTCGTTTCCGGTGCAATTTATGCGTGCAGGAAGACTATACCCAAGTTGACAAGGATTTCGTTCCAGATAGAACTTAGGGTATTATCTCCTAAACCTTTTTAACACTGCCGAGAACAGTCTCCCCCTGAAGCCGGTGTCGGGAGCCGCTAAAGCGTGCAGGGCCCGCGTGTAAATCACTGGGCCGGAGCCTCTGTTCGACTATCTCCGAAATCCACCCAAATTTCCTTTATTACCCAAACCCGATCAAAGTTTCTCGCTGCCTTTCCCAACTTGTACACCCTTTTTAAAATATCGCTTCACTTCCAAGTGTTTCACAAAATAAACTCTATATCTTCTTTTCCACGCCATAAAACCCCAAAAGAATGGGCGCACGAAGACAATTGTACTAAATTTGATTACAGATTATCCCCATATATATTGGATGAGGTTAGAAAATGCTTAAATAAGTGCAACTGGTGCAGTGGAGTCAAGGTTGATGTAGTACCTAGTTTACGAGGGGGAAGCGATGTAGGGACTTGGAGCGAGAGAGAGAGACTGGAAATGCATTTTAAACATGATGATAGGGGTTTCGCTTCTCATTATACTGGGATAAATTATAGATGGGGCCCCACAAAGAGGCTAGAATGCAGGCGGGTGTGAAACAAGAAAACTCTATTATGGTTATTTTTTTCAAGATTGAGAGCAGTTAACTTCATGCCACTGTG
Organism: Lepisma saccharinum; assembly: GCF_977018435.1. Classification (NCBI taxonomy): domain Eukaryota; kingdom Metazoa; phylum Arthropoda; class Insecta; order Zygentoma; family Lepismatidae; genus Lepisma; species Lepisma saccharinum. The sequence continues at coordinate 68,309,334 of NC_139230.1, forward strand.
CGTATGACTGGAAAGAAAAGAAAGGAAAAAGTGCAGAGGAGGGAGAAAGAGTAGGAAGTAGGCGAAGAGAGAGAGGAAAAAGTTGATACTAGAGAAGAAAAAGGCCAGTGTCGCTGAAGAAAACTCGTCCTCTGCTCTTGTATTTCACTCGCTTCGTTCGTGTAAATAGCGAGACCTGCTAACTTTCAATGCACCTTTACTTTCCTACCGCAGGGGATATTTTGTTTTGAATGTTTTAGTGTGTTTTTAAAGTGCCCCTTCTCTCACTCTACCATTTTCTTTATAGTCTTTATCTTCTGAACGAGGAAGGAGGGAGGGTCGTATCCGCACACTCTCTGGACTCTTCCCTTGCTATGTGATTGGAAGTCTTTGGGTAGGGAATAGCAGAACTCGGAAGAAGTGTAATTTCGGCATAAAGGAGGAAAAGAAAAGAAGTCAATCGATCCACAATTCATTTTACAATCCTTACCACGCAGGGTAACACGCCAAAAAAAGAAGAGGAAGTCTCCCCCTTTCGAGCCTCCTCTTTCTTTAAGGTTTCTCAAAAGGAAAGCTGTAATATTTTCCCCTTCCGGAAACGTGTCGGGGTGATTGCAAATTGTTCGCATCAAGATTAAGTCGTCGCTAACCTAAGCGTTACACAAACATAAACATCAATTGTGTGTTGCTCCTGCATTTCAAGTAACAACATTTGCGCAAGTGCGTCATCTCCATTGTTTTGTTGACTTGTTTTAACTCGCATGTGTATATTTATAATGAAGAAAAGAAAGAAAGGGCGCCTGCTGTTTTTCTTTTATAAAATAAACACTCTGGCGTTATCGATTTGTTGTGCACGCCCCCTTGCAATTGAAATCATACTTCGTACTCGTTTACTTGAATCGAAATTGGCAATTTTGCTAGAATGTTAAACAGAGAGCGGTGTTTGCTGGGGCAGATCGGATTGTTGATAGCTCTTGTGTATCCACTACGCTAGCTGTACCGGCCTTACCAGTGCTAATGTGAGTACGCTTCTTACAACGTGTGTGTGTACGTGTGCATGTGCAAATGTTTTATCTATTTTGGATTGAATCTCCTTTTCTTGAAAATGGCTCAAAGAGTGCGAGTGCGTGATTTATTTCGTACAATGTATGATATTTACATATAAATCTTGTGCATATTGTATTCATTTGTTTCTGCCGCTAGTTTAACCAAAAGTAATGCGCAACAAGCAGTATTGTCGGTAACTCGTAAACAAGTAAACAATACACTGGTTGTTGGTAATAGGAACAGAAGAGCTAGGAAATGAAAGCTACTACTCGTGTAAAATTAATAGATAATTATGTCAATTAACTTTAAGCCCTCCAAATGCAACTCCTTTTTAATGACAGGAAAGTGAGGCATCAGTATTACATATTTTTATATAGAAAAATATTTTACTTGCACAAGAAATAATGAAATATTATTGAATTCGTTTTAATTTGCTAACATTTAAAATCTTCTTTGAAAATGGAATTCATTTTCAAAATAAACGCAGTTCTGGTAAGAAAATCAAAACATTATTTAAGTGATTTTGGTACGAGAAAGAATGAAATGGATCTGCAATTTGCAATTCTGTACTCGTGTATGGCACGCACGGCAATATATTGCAGAATTCACGAATATAAGCTTTAATCACAAATTTATCTTGACATTTGTAAGCAGTAGCAGCAATTGGGTGCCAAAACTGGAAGGAGGGGAGGGCAAGCAGGCACGGCTCAAGATAAAATTTCCACTCGGGCGAGGTGGATTTTTTTGGCCGCCCCCTTCTTTCTGCTTCCAATAAAAACTTTGACCATGTTACATATTTACGGTTTCAAATAATAAAAATTACACATTTATTTTTAAATACTTTATGTGTTACTGTTAAAGAATACGTTGATTTTCAGTGTGCATTTATTTAATACCTACGGGTATTTTTTACTTAAATCACTTTAATTAAATAACTTATAGAATAATATACATAAAGATTTTGTAGATATCAGAATCACTTTTGGTGAAAGTACATTAATTTCATAATCATTGAATTGTGTTTATTAGGCTCTAATAAAGGAAATAAAATATACGTACTGATGGGGTGAAGCTCATACGAAAGGAACTGTAACATGTAAACTGTAAACACACATAAATTTATCTTGATTTAAAATTCAATTTTTTTTATATGCAGAAATAGCAATCATTTTATGTAGAAATATATATAAACCAAAAATAGTGTCATTATCCTTAAACTGTTAATAAACACGGCAGCTAATATTTTGCAAACTATAATTTTAAAAATTTCCAGAATTCAGCTACAAAGACTTTAAAAAATATTTTAAGTTACAATTATAGAATACATCGAGAATGTTTTTATTTTCACTGAAATTATTATACTTTCATTAACACACTCAACAAACATTTCCATAATAGGTTCATATATACAGTATCAGAAACAGGAATATGTATATTTACTTATAACTTTGTATTTGCTTTACTCAAACTGTTTAAATATTTTACAGGGCCGTTTTCTAGAAAAAGCCTTACTATAAAACATATATGTATGGTGGGAAAAATCATACAAGCAATTTCAAGCATGTTTTTAAGAAAAAAAAATAGATTTAAATAAAATAATCTGATTTAAATATAGGAATCATCAAAATGATTTTTTAAATAAAAATCGTGATTTTTATCCACCCTGCCTACATAATTATATCAAAATGACAGTAATGTCTTAATTTAAACTGCTACATGATTTTATAATGTGGTCTATGTATTATGCAGCAGTAAATTCGAAAATTTCCTCCTTGGAGGGATGGTAGTAATGAAGACAAATTGAGCTGTGTTTTTGGAGTCCCTAAATATTTACTTCGTTGAGTTCTTTCTTGTTGGTGCCTAATAATTGCTTAAAGCTTGAACTTGTTGACTGATGAAAACCAGTTCTATTTTTCTTTTCATCTATCATATATTTTCTATACATTGCTTTCAACATTTTTTACATTTTCCATCTTTACTTTCACTAAATCGATACTTATCATCCAACAATTTATTAATAGAAGTAAGTATTGAAGCTTTGCTGGCGACGAATGACGAAAAGATTCTCTCGGGCTATCGACCAGGTGTGTCCATTATGAAGTATCTGGTTTGTAAGAACTCTTTTAAAACAAATAACCTGACCTGTATAATCATAGTTTTGGCTATGCTGAAGGAGAACATCAGGATTGATGCCCCCGGGCAATCGGCCGGGTTGCCCGGCCCTTAAGCTATCCCTTGGGGCAAGGCCAGTTTACTTTCTCTTGGTAGACAAGTCTTAGCATTAATTAAGAGGCCATAGTGGGAAAAAAGTGTGGGGGCAACTGCCCCGCACGCCCCTAATCGCCGCCACGGTTTGTAATAAAGGAAAGTTTAAATAAAATCTTTTGAGTCCTTGTTCACTGGATCGTGTTGTCATTAGTTATATATATATATATATTATATATATATATATATATATATATATATATATATATATATATATATATATATGAAACCAAAGTCGAGTAGAGCAGTAGCTCACGTGTAGATTCTTAACTAACACCACTGCAGAAAATCTATATATTTGTACATTTATACATCTGAATCGAAAGTCTTCCGAATTTTTGATGTGCATTTAGCTGCCCGTATTATTTCTTTCTTGCTCTGTCTCCTCCCTGGGAGGCTTGACTAAGGTGTTGATGACTGAAACTGCAAGCGGTTTCAGGGAACTAGGCATTAAAAACAGGGAGGACGCCTCTTTTTCCTCCTCCCTCGGGTGTTCCCAGTCGATTGCGCCACCAAATCGTATTCGAATTAAGCTTTAATTTTCATCTACTCCGAGCTCCCCTTGTCAATAAGATTCTCCAGGGCTCCTTTTCACATTTCAAGTTGCTGCTGGGAAGGGATCTTCTCATCGTTAAAAAAAGAAGGAGAGGGAAAAAAGAAACTCATCAGAAAATTTTTCACTTCAGGTGGCCTCCGAAACAGCCTCCAAGAACCACACCACTCCGCAGCATTGTACAAGGGGGTAGTTGTAATTGTTTTCTCATCGACTATGCCAGAACCACCTCGTTGTACCGAACAGTGCAGTCAACACGAGGCCACTTCCTCCTCGAGCGAGTTTATAATCGTGTTAATGTCCCCTTATAAAGTCTTGAATAAAATGGATCTAAAGTTTCATGAGAGGCAATGAAATTATGAAAAAGCACTAGTAACGTGCTAAATAGAAACCCGGTGCATTTTACAGCAGAGGCGCTCTTAATAAAGGTGAGCTGAATTTTATGGAGAGGAACATTTCCACTTTAATTTCTTACCGGTTGCAAATTTCAGGTATAGTTATTGCGGTAATATGGCCGACGTTATGCGGAAGGTTGTAAAAATGACATCACTCAATATGGTTATAGGTATGCTGTTCCTCTACTTGTGGTGTTCACAAGATATACACACCCCCTTCCAATATAAATATTCTTTGTCTCTCTTTTCTTTCTGTAATAAGCTCTCCAGGTATCTTCGGGTTGGGTATTTTTTCCACCGTCTCTCCAGGGTCTAGTAAATGTCCAGTTAAAGAAATAAATGCTTTTTTATATAATTCTCTCTACCTTGAGGTCTCCCGCTCTCCAAGGGAAATTCAACTTCCTCTCTTAAAATGGCGTGACGTTTGCAATACGCCCCTCACTTGTAGATGTAACGTTAAGAATTGTAAGTGGCATGTAAACACTTCGTAGAGGGAATAATGTGAGAAACCCACTTGTGACTTACGTATATATTGTGTATTGTTGGCTGAGAGTAAGTTACACTTATAAAGTAAAAATAATACTATTCTCGGTTGTTTCCAGTCAGGCTGTGCGTTTCTTTATGTCTGTTCTTTTATCATTTCCAAAACATGCCAGGACACTATTTTCGAATTGTATGGAGGGAGAGGGACGTCAAGGAACCCACCCTTCGGGATTTTCCCCAAATTCTACATTTCTAAATTCGTTCTCAACCAGAAAAATAACATTATAACATCTCATTTTTCTTAAATATTTTCTTCAATAATAAAATTATATCTACACATAGAAAATGAAATATCTGAAGTGTGTTAATAGGAAGGGGACGATAAAACTAATCAAGTTATCATAACTCCTACATTTACATTCCCTAATATTATTCTTCAATAATATTCGGTATTAGAACTTATTTTTTTTAATATGAGAAAGTTGTAATTGCAAATCGTTCTGCAAGATGGAAATCGTGGAACTCTCTAAGTTATACAAAGAAGTAATATTAAATATGAAATTAACTTTGATATTTAATAAATATAGCCTAAATGGCACACTTGTTGCTGGTTGGTTTATTTGGTTCTTTAAGTCCACTTTATACACAGTAACTCTAACTGGGACTGCACCTACAGTTTAAAGTGGGATCCGAACCACTATGTGCCTCTACCGGGTATCGAACCCGGAACCCCTTGATTACAAGGCGACGACGCTACACTGCTCCATCGGGGAGGCACTTGTTGCTATTGTTATTGTAATGATTCAAGTGAATTCACTTATATTACGTAGTTTATAGCAATTAAAATTATATCTACACATAGAAAATGAAATATCTGAAGTGTGTTAATAGGAAGGGGACGATAAAACTAATCAAGTTATCATAACTCCTACATTTACATTCCCTAAAAATGTCCTTGCTTCCGCACACACACACACCACTTTGACAATTTTGGAAATAGCTATTTAATAATTTACATTTTCAATGTTTCTTTAAAGTTTATGAAAAAGAAGAACTGATTCCTTTTCTTTCTTTCGTAGTTTATCGTGCATTATTTTCATCTTCACACAGTCTCGTAAAGAGAATCGTGACATTTTATTTTTTTCTGAGGGTGATACGATAATTTGATTTGATATGAAAGCATTGAACTGGGAGTGCTACTCCCCTGTTTAAAGAGCATTTATATTGCGATATTCCTTGTGGATGAATGTAAGCCGAGTTGATGTTACCACTTCTTCCAGACCCTCGCGCACCAAAGATCTTGTCGAGAGATGTGGGAAGGTTCACACGTCACCTGTGTGCGTGAGACAGGAAATTCGTTCATCCTGCGTCAAAACAAGGGACAACTGACCTTTTATCATCATATGAATAACCGCACGCGCTGCCTCATTTCAGTTGAGAAGGCCTATTTCTGCGATTACACTGGCTGGGAGATAAGCTTCCGTCAAAAAGAATAAAGGAACTTGTGTAAACGTTTTGTTAGGAATGTCCAGGTGATAATAGGGAAGTGACATCCTGCTGGTACATATCTCGAGGATAGCGCAACACGATGCTTATTTCAAGTTCACCCAGGAAAGGGAGGGAGAATGCTTTGAGGAGGGAAGAATATGTCCCTGAATTAAATTAATTTACCCGTTGTGTTGGAGAGGGGAAGTGCATATTTAAAGTTGACATTTAATCGAATTTTATTTCCAAGTAGGTCCAAGGTCCAGTTCTGATTTTTAGATTTTTTATGTGTGTGTTATATATATATATATATATATATATATAATGTGTGTGTGGGGGTCAAAACTGGTTTTAAAATTAAGTGTAGGGTTAAAAGGGACAATAAAAATTACTGAATGAGTTACGTAAATACTCAGGGGAACTGTGGAAGAAATGTCAGTGTGTAAGGCTGCAGTTTGACTTCTCCAGTATTCTGTTTTAATATACTGACATATTGTATCACAGATAAATGTAATTGTTTTGTTTTTGTGTACAATTTTTAGTATATTTAGAATTCGCTCCATAAAAGTTGAAAATTAATAAGATAAAAATTAAAACTTCTAAAGCTTAATCGTTCTTCTCTCTAACAGGTCCCGGGTTTGATTCCCTTTGGAGGCACAAAGTGGTTCGAATCCCACTTTAAACTGTAGGTCCAGTCCCGATTAGCCTTACCGTGCATAAAGTGGACTCAAAATATCAACTCAATCAATCGATCAATCTTCTCTCTAACGAACAAATAGTGTTGCTGTATTGATGTGCACTAAGGGAGATGTAGATTCTTCAACCGGCCAATCAAGTTAAGTCATAAACATGTGCACTTTTTCTCTTCAAGATTCAGCTGACAATGTTGTCGCGGCAATATACAGACACGGAAGTTTATCAGTATCTTTCACATTTTTCTTGACTTGAACGAAATTATTTATTGTAGCGAGAAAAAGCAAAAGATAAAAGTTTTATGAAATTACGGCTGGGATTAAGTGCATAATTTGAACCTTATCTTTCCACGAGAAGATCTTTCTCATACACCCAGAATTTATTTTCGAGATTGAGGAAGCTGTAAAGTATCTTCGTTCTGTAAGGTAATTATTTATTTATTGCGACTTTACAGTTGCCAAGGATGTGCGTATCATTAGCAAGTGTAAAAGACCTTTTTTTTCTTTTCCCTGCACTCATTAGCCCGAATAATACCACAGTTGTACCGCCATGGCATTGTCTTCTTTATCAAGGAGTCTCCACTTCTCAGATGAATACCAACGCTGAGGAAAAACAGAAGGGGGGAAAAATTCACGCAAACTGAAGATGCAAATAACGGTGTCTTCTCATCAGCTGTACTTGGGTGTCAGGAGAAATTAACTCTAGAGCAAGATCGACATCAACAGTTTCAAAAGTTTCCTTTTGGCTTTTTACCCATCACAAGAGCATGGCTCATCAACGCCTTAGCTTAGAAGTCAGAAAGTACATAATAAACCTTTATCTTTGTTCGTCAGTTGTTGCAAGACAATGGAGAACCGGAAAGACGCTAATTGAAATATTTGTCATCGCCCACTGTTGACAAGATTTTCTCTTTGAGGAAGTGAGAATGGTGGAATTTTATGAAGCATTGTTGTTTCTTTTCGGAGGTGAAGAAAACATGCGCAGTATTTAAATTAGAAGATGGCGAAACTTGGCGATTCGGAGCTCAAAAGTGACACTTAAACTCGCCTACCACGCGCTCGCTCTCATTAAAATGAGGCGTAGTGTTCTCTTCGGCAGAGTGATTATTACAAAAGTGGTAGCGTGAGAACGACTGTAGCGTAACTTTATGTTTATGTACAAAATCTTTTTTTTTTTTGTTTCCTCAGTGAAGAATAAATTGTAATGAGAATGCTTGATGGCAGGTAGAGCTGAGAGGGAGGGAGGGAGAACGATGTCCAGCAAACTCAGTTTTTTATTAGGCATCAGTTAGAATCAGGTAATATCCTGTATCAGTTGAAAAACTGCATCGAATGATTTGGTTCTTCATACTTGAGTCCAACAACCCCTGTCTGACTGGTCACCCTGAAGATTTGCTAGATCCTTTAGGACAACGTTTTTTCTATTCTACATTCATTCTTCTTCATCCTATTATCTCCATCACACGAAGGATCTACTTTACAATACTCAACGTTAAGTAACGTTCCCCCATAAAACATTGGAAAAGTGTCATTCCTCTCGAACAACTTGACCAACCGTATCGACATTTTCCATGTATATTTGAATTGTTTGTGTCTGTCTCTAGTGAGGCAACTAGTGAGCAGGTTGAAATATTGAGAGCTGGAATCTCGTGCTGGCTTCGGCTCTTGCATCAAATGTGTTGAAACCTTAACGAAGACAGTTATTTGTTTTTCTTTTTCTATCATTTTCACTTGTTACTTACTTCCCAAGCTCTGGGTTGTCTTTAACTTGCAGAAGTATACAAACAGAACACATACACTACTCCAGTTATTCCTCTAATGTATCGATTTGTTAGCCATCGTATGAAAACGGTGGAATGCAGGCAAGCAAAATAAGTAGAGTTTGAGTACAGACTGAAGACAAGAGGGGTGGGGTTAACACCTGCCTTGCTAGAAATGTCACGTGACTTGGAATTTGCGTACATGTCTGAGGGCAAGAAGGTCATTTGCTACTTATCATTCCCTTTGCGCTTTGTCCAGACTTAGGACTAGCAGTTGCGTAGTTCTACATTCCACAGTGCAATGGGTACGCCAGGGTACGTACACTGATCGATGAAGTCACAGAATTAATCAGTTAGTTGTGGATTCACCGAGGATTCTAAGGTTTGAAATTGGAGTCAGCACTTTTTCTTTCTTACATCTTTTGACGATTTTTGTTTGGTTTGAGTTTCGTTTAAAGTCCACTCTTATGCACAGATAGGCTAATTGGGACTGGAGTAACAATTTAAAGTGGAATCCGAACCACTATATGCCTCCAGCTGTTATCGAACCCGGGACCCCTCGATTACAAGGCAACGGCGTGGCCGGGGAGGCCCTTGAGACGAAATTATGTGACAACGCAAGAAAAGTCGTTAATTGATATAGTTACTCTGGACATATATTTGTACGCAGCTACTCAAGATCGATGTAAAATAACACGGCCCGGGGCTCATATTCGGCCATGAATGTGTTCGAGAGTGTATTTTCCTAAAGAACCCCTATTTTCTTTTGTCGGTCTAACCTTTTATATCACATCCATCAGTTTCTTCACATGTCTAACGTGCCCGGATAATTTTTTAAAAAAATTACATGTTGCTTTCGAACTTTACAACACAGTAAAAGTAGCTGAAGTTATTCTAAATTCGACTGATAAGTTAAGTGAGTTAAAGTTTTCTTTCATCATGAAAATGAAAACTTATCCTCCATTCGCGATGGAGCACAGGATGATTCAGATTCCACTCTAAAGTTTTATATGTAATCCCGATTAGCATAACTGAACACAAAATTGACATAAAATAAACTTTCATTTGCTATCTAAAGAGTATATTACAGACACTATCAGCTTCGCTGCTTTGACTTTATTTCCAGAAAAAGTTAAATTAATACTTTGTTGATCCATCGTTTTTAATATATGTAGGAATAAACGCAGTACATGTGCTGACTTACGAACTATCTGTTACTAGCAATTGTGGATCTGTTTCAAAGCACCAACCAACCATGTTTCATTTTTCTCTTTCTTTTGATTTCAAAGTGGTATGCTCAACTTTTTCTATTGGAGATTGAGTGATACTGTCATCTATCTTGTTACACATAAGATAAATGATGACATTGGTTTACAATGTTCAGCTTGTCTGATTGAAAATCCCTGCTAACCTGTGATTCAACACTAAGGAATACGAGGAGAAAATGAGGTTATTGGTGGCCGTATTCTCTAGAAAAAATTATACCAATGAGATAGAAGTTTTAAGAGTGGTTGAAGTGGTTTGCTTCCCGACTCAAACAGAATTCGAAATTCCGACTTACTATCGGCCGTGAAGAAATCGGCTATTGGAGGAAAAGTTACCACGTGATCTGCTTTCGCAGCTGAAGATTGGCAGTTGTCTCTCTCATAGGACGACACCGACAGCAAGCATAAATAGGAGGGCGAGACTTCAACAAAAGACAATGTATTTCAGACTTCCCGTCGCTCTGTACTCCTCGTTGGTTCGTTTCACGTTGAACGCGAATCGTACACCTAAATGAAGAAAGGAAAATAATGTGAGGTACACAATTTTAAAAAAAAAAGCCTGGGTGAAGGGGAAGAAGAACTTTGATTCTCGTTGTCGGTGGGAAGTGAGGGAGAGGCAGGCATTAGGAGCGATTCGCATACGTACTTTTCGTACTTTCAAGCGTAATGCTCATGCAGCAAAACGTGTGTTTCTACCTTGTTTTTAAGGGCTAGAGGGTAAAAGCGGGGATATGGGCTTGTGGTGTTCACGTTCAGTTTCCTCTTACAACTTTCCTCTGGTTTATAGGAATGTTTCTATGCTGGCAGAAATCCGGAAAAAAAACACTGTTTATCTGACAGGAAAAAAAATCACAGGGGATTAGTGAGTCTGCTTTTTGAAGAGTTGTAAACACGAGCTATGGATCGCAACTGTGGAAGCGACCGCTGCTTGCGGAGGGAAGGAATTGTTGGGGGGCGGGAGGGGTTAGTATCTGCCTCCCACACTTGTATTTCCCCTTCTGCCTCCCATCCAAGTCAGATCAAACCTTCCACTAACCGAACCTGTCCCACCCAATCCTCGAAACGTTTGAGTGACTAAACAAATAGTCGTGTCATAAATTACAGAGAAGAGTCACGAAAGCTGCTGTCGCTTTGAAGTTCGATTCGTGGAGTAAATATTGCAGGAATCGTTACATGCCTGACAGGGTACGAAAAGGTATCCTTCGTATTCGTGGACAACATGTATTCTGATTATCGTTATAATATCATTTCGTGTTGACTGCCCCCCCCTCTCTCCCTTTACCTTTTCTTATTTTTTGCTCTCTTTCTATTTTTGTTAACGTCAACATATCTCAGTGGTCAGAGTCTAAGCAGTTGCGATTTGTGCTGCATGGTTTCTTTGTGTGTCCACGAGTGCAGATCTTCTATCGTGTCCTCTCTTTATGCTCCTCCCCCCTTTCCCCTCTCCTATTGAGTATGTCTGTGTATTTTGAGTTTCGTTGCGTGCAGTTCTGTGTACTACCTCCTTGATAGAAAATTCACAAATGGAAAAGCATGGCAAAGAATGTTCAAAGTGTTGCAGTTTTGAAAAACGCTTTCTAGTTGTTAAGGGGCTGTAAAATGTCCCACAAAATAAATAATTGCTTTCTTGTATAAAATTGATAGAATTACTGTTCTCGGGTAAGTTCTTCTACTACTTCCTCCACGACTTATGTGAGACCCAAATATTAATAAGTAACTGTGAATTCACTAAGAATTGTGCCAACGTTTATTACTCGAGAAACTCTGACCTCAGTATAGAAGTCATTTTGGTAGGTTAATACTACATTTCTGGCACAAGTTAATCTTTACCAAATTCCACATCGTATGAATGTGTTGAGCAAATTAAAAGCAGAGTCATAGTTGAACAATTTCTTCAATATTGGCATTATTGGCATTGATATTGAGAGTTTCGGGAGACTAAAATGTAGCATTCAATGAAGTTGCTATGAAAATCGACTTACTTCATATCTTGTTTCGTTTGAGTTTTTGTTTTAACTCCACTTTATGCACATATAGGCTAATCGAGCCTGGACCTACAGTTTAAAGTGTCTCCGAAACACTATGTGCCTCCACCGGGTATCAAACCTGGGACCCTTTCATTACAAGGCAATGGCGTTACCACTGCGCCATCGGGGAGCCCATGTCTGGTTTCGTAAAGCTAAATTCTGTAAAACCATTCTACACTCTACACTTTCATTGTTGTTTAATAAGAATAAGCCCATAAAGTTTTCTTCTTATTTTGAGTTGGTTGTTTGCGTTTCCAGAGTGCTGTGCTTAATATCTTCTTCGTCTGGTTGTAATTTAGGAAATTGCCACAGCCGCTAAATATGTAATTTATCCACGGTGTTTAGCGCAGTAATTGATACCATAGAATGACAAATCGCGCTCGAAAATGAGAGAAATATGTCTGTTCATCAACGTGACTATCGTGTATGCAGTTGGGGGGGGGGGGCATCAAGTACGGTAACACCGTCGTAAATGATAGATAACAATAAAATTTGGCTAGCAATTTCGGATGAGGCTGGAGCTCTTTCAGTTGATTGTCGGATCGATCTGGAGACGAGCAAAAAGCAAATCATCTTAATTTGGATGCAACGACCTAACTTCAGAGGAATTTCCGTAGTGCATTTTAGCAGCTACAAATCTACGCCTGTGCCTTTTTCCTGGAAGGCGCGATACTTATTAGAAGAAAGCCGAGAAGTCTTCGCACTCACTCTACCGGGCAGGAACTTAAAGATTTTACATACTTTGGTGATTGCATAATTCTGCATTCGTTTCATTGGGATATTTTGCGATTCTTGTGCAACGAAAATAGTCATAATAAAAATAACCTGTGTATACTTGGAGGCTCTGGTTTTTCACCATGTCTTAGAGTTGGGATTTTGCTTGTCTTTCTTTAATGTAGCTATTTGAACTTGTACTATAATAGCCATGGAAATGTGTACAGTGATGATGAAGTTGACGAAAGTTATGCTTTACCTCACCTCCCTCCCCCGCAATACTAATCACTGAGCACAAGAACACTTGATTTCGCGGGGTGTGTAATTTCATTCCTTAATTTTTAAAAGTAGGATGAACATGTCATGAGAACTGTTGCAGTTACCAATAAAAGAAGGAACTGCAGTTTGCGGTGGAAGTAATGTGCATTTATGTTTTCTATGTCGCTTTTCTGCCTCTTAGGCTAATCGCGATCATCAGAATGAATGACATCATCAGGTAAAAATGACAACGGGAGGGCTCAGAGGTCCACTTTTTTTTATATCACTAAAATTCAATAACCCATTTTTTATTCAATAATTGTATTCTTTGGTGTTTATATAGGTGGTGAAGGTATATAATAATTACAGAAAATACCATCGTTAATAAAAAAATAGAAAACAATTATTGCACGAGTGTAACATGCATATTGTATCATTCAATAAACTTGCAGCATAATATCGGAAGTGTATATTTAATAAGCAAAAATGCTACCACTTGAATTTTACCTCCTATGTATGTTACCTTTATGATTTTATGAACGAAAGTTATACAGAAACATTGGGAAAACCCTAGGGAACAATGCAAATTATTTTTTTTTAATAAAAATATTAAAAGTTGACAAATCGAAAAACAAGAGATGGTGGACCTGACGCCCCCCTTTCGGATAAGCTAGGGTTACGATTTCATTTGTAATCAAAATTTTAGTATTGCCACGAACCGTCTTTGCGATTAATCCAAGAGGTAGAAAAGCATGTAAATCAACCAAAAGAGAAATAACGAGTGATGTGTTTCAAATCTTTAAAATGTAAATTCATTTTCAATACGTGTGACTCTCTTTGGTTTTATAATGTTTGATATTGCAATTTATTTCTTGGTTCGTTTCACTCCATTCTGCTTGGTTGAATTAGTGTCTAAATGAAAATTATGCAACTTGAAATTTGAAACCAACAAACACCCATCCATGTCCAGGCCGGGATTCGAACCCGGGAACCCTGGTGTCGTAACGTGCTGAGGTCCTCCTAATCCTCGTCGAATTTTAATTGGTTCGGATAAAGATCAGATTCAGATATGTAATTCAGGTTTCGGATTCAGATAATTTGGAATCGAATGCACATCCCAATGCTAACTTCAATTTAGAGGTATGTTCGAAGGTTATTTATGCTGTTTTGCCCTATTTTTATTGTTATCACGTTATTTTTTCTTGTAGAAAAATAAGGTCTGACATTTAGGGTAAAACTCATGGCGAAGTGTTTCGCATTAGAAGTCTACGTTCGCTGTGTGCTTCGGCTTTATTTCCCGCCCCTCCCCACCCTCCAAGACTTACCAAAGTTGTCATGAGCAAATTCATTTGTTGAAAACTATCCATTGCCAATCTCCCCACTCATTCGGCGTCACTCACTCCCAGATGTTGAAGGCGGAGCTGTCATTAGGTACACTCTAGTCGCTTTAATCTGAGAATCAGCTCTGTTTTAATGGGAGCAAGGCGAAAACTAGCGTGTTTGGGGAGAAGGTGGATCCACCAGTAAGGAAAGTGGTGAAATGGAAGTAGTGGTTCGTTCTCCTGGTTGGGGATGCACCAGAGCTTTGAGGTGAAGCAGAAGTACCAGAAGGATAGAACTTCGTGTGGGACGTGGATCTGGTCGTTAAAATAAACTGTCTTTTCTCCTCCCACCCCTTCTATCTCTCTCTCATCCTTGTCGTGCATAGCATCTTCTCCTCCATTGTCATAACGTCGTCTTCTACATCTGTTGCGTTAGTTGTCTCAGAAATGAACCAACGATATCTTCTAGTAGCAAAGCATCATTTGGGTTTTCGTAAAGGGTCCAAACCATTAATTGTGTTTCCATTAAAGTGAATATAAAGGAGATAACTTCCACTTGGGATGTAGAAGAACATTTTTTTCCCACATTTAAGGACATGCAACAGGTTCGTGTCTTAATTTTTAAGACTGTGGTCTATAATAGTTAGCGCTCGCTCCTTTTGTGTGTTCGGTCCCGGGTTTGATTCCTAGTGGGAGGTTCAAAATTTCGGTGTTGACCCAGCTTCTTGAGGGCAATCGGGGAACTATTTGAAAACCATAGTACGTCCTCGAAAGCCAGAAAACTGCACAGATAAGATTTGTTGTACTGACCACGTTTCAAGCAACGAATAGGACCAAAAGATCTCAAAGGGCTGTGGCGTCACAGAGATTAGTTTAGTTGTTTCTTTTTTTTTTTAAAAAAAAACAACTGGTTTTAGTGTTCCGTTCATAGATCCTATTCACCTGGCATTTCATACTATATAGAACTTCAAGGAGTTAACTTGTTTTAAAGTTAAGCGCAACCTAATAATTTATTTCCTGCTGTCTCTCTATAGCATAGTGGCTTCTTCTTACTTTGTCTACCATGAAAACTGAAGATAATACATGATTAACGCATTCAATAATGTCTTTTTTTAATATAGGAAAACAACTTGAATTAGATTAGGTTCATTGCTAGAGTCCAAGTATGTAGAGTTGTGAAAAAGATAATCTGACATTGATTTAATGTGTGATTTATGTTTCCCGGGGTT
Source organism: Lepisma saccharinum (assembly GCF_977018435.1). Taxonomy (NCBI): domain Eukaryota; kingdom Metazoa; phylum Arthropoda; class Insecta; order Zygentoma; family Lepismatidae; genus Lepisma; species Lepisma saccharinum. The sequence continues at coordinate 68,324,808 of NC_139230.1, forward strand.
TGAAATAACAATGAAACCAAATAGAGATGATCTTGTTTGCGCACAGATATCACGAGTCGAATCACCGATCCATGCAATCTCGGTGAAAAGTCTTGATTCCTGTCTTCATATTGCTACGTAAGAAAGGCAACCATGCCATTGATTATTAATTAAGAACTGAATGGCACTAGAGAGATTCCTAAAGAAGCTTCATTAACGGAAGTCAGAGAGAAGTGAGGCAAAAAGCTGAGACAATGATGCAGCAAATAAGAGGAGGGAGCATCATCCAATTTCTTTTGTCACTTGGCACAATCAGTCGTTGAGAATCGAATCCGAATACACATTTCTAAATACACTTTATCCAGGACAGAACTGCAAGAAAGAGATTAGGTGTATGCAATAAAGAAACCATCAACATTTAACTTTTCAGCAAATGCAAAAATTCGGTTCCACCTTTATTGGGAAAATTTCAATTTTTAAGCTAAAATTAAATATACGTAAGGTTTAATACAAAATTTTCTGAAAAATAAATGTTAAGTATGTGTAACTAAAGTTCTCTCAACGTATTCTATTTCTTCGAGATCAATTTACAAATTAGAGGCCGAACTCCATGACGGAGTTGTTAGCACAGCGCGCTACGACGTCAGGGGTCCTGAGTTCGAATCCCGACCTTGACATGTGCGTTATTTTGGGTGTCCCTTCATTTGGTGCTTATCATGTATACTTATATATGAATTTCCAAAAGAAGCAGATGTGCTTTTTACCCATGACTTGTCCCTTTTTTTTTCAAATATTTGCCACGAAATTGCATTCTTTTAGATATTATGAAAGCAAGATATTTTAGTTTACATACTGTACGTTGTTATCTTGTAGTAAACAAATGAGCATCTAAGTGTGATACCTTGCGTGTATATTATACACAATGTAAATAGTTCAGTTTCATATAAATATAAATTATTGGTATATCTTGTTGGGTACTCTTAATTGAAACTTAACATCTTAGAAAGGTTGAAGGCCTCTGACATCCTCTACCAGTATCCTACACCACCTGAACTGTCATTACTTGATTATGCCTAATTGTTTATGGAAATTGACACTTCCGTCAGGACAGTCTGTAAAAATGCATTTGCCAAACTTTTCGAAATGGGTTTAAATTGGTTATGCACTGATGATGTTCCCACCTGATTATCCCATCTCTGTCCTTCAATGTAAGAAAATAACTCGTATCGAAATAATTAGTTTAATGTTTCACTTAAGTGGTGGCCAATGACCCGAAATTTTAGTAGTGCATACTATGTATACACACAGCGTATTACATAATATTACAAATTTGCTTGTGAGTTTAGTTAAGGTGGAGCACCGATAGAATCAACATGTTTCTCTTGCATGACAGCTTACCCCCGTTCAGTGGTATCTTATAACAGTGTGCGTTATCGCCCCTAAATATGCATTGTCCTCAAAAATGGTGTGAGGACAAATCCTGGACTTTCTTTTTTAACATTATGAAGCTCAGTTGTACTATTTAAATTGCAATCGACAAGGCAACGATTAAACAGTAACAATACTCAGAAGAAATTAACGAACTTTTGTAGCAACAAATACAGTTGTTCCATTTTCTTATTCTAGCTTTAATCTCGACTAAGATCTTTAGGTCAGACATGGATGTTCATGGCACTCGTTTCTCCTTGTATCTCGTCGATTCATCATTTGATCCTTATCGTCAGAACGAACCAACCTGTACAGGTAGAAAAGTAGTGTAAGATAACCAAGTAAGAAAATTCAAATATTTTTTCTTGAGCTTCGTGTGCGTCATACTAGAGGCGTTAGAAACTTTGGCCTTAATTTTGACCAGTAAATTTCACTAACGTGAATGCATTCTGTCTATAAAATGCGATTCTGTCTCGTACTATAATCGGTGGAGCCAAATGGGATAGAATGGCACGTAATGTTGTAAATTCTATCTTTTCTAATATCTCAAGCTGTTTTTGCAAAATTCCAAACAACTTTCCTTTATCTCATCGTATGGGGAAAGAGGGAATTGAGACCCATTAGTTTGCAGAACTACACGTCCTTCTCTGGTTTTACAGTTCATGATATCTTTCTCATTATTGTGCACTTAAGAGAGACTGGCGGGTTAGCCTGATCGTCCATCAGGTTGAGCATCTCTTTGTGGTCGCTCTTCCGAATGAATGATTGGAACAAATTAAAACGAAGTGAACACTATTCTTCAATTTCAATGTTGCTTGTCGTGTTTGCATGTTTTATGCCATGCTACGAAGACAGTACAGTGGGGGGGGGGGGGATGGGAAGGTAAGGGGGGAGAAGAAGCTACGCTTCAAGTAACCCGCCGTCTCCCTCCCGAGCAACATTCCTTTATTTCCGAATGCGAGAATTCCACGCCAGATATTTGTTGTGTAAATTTCTTGTTGTCGGACCGGTATCCATTGCAGAAGTACTTAGGTGGTTTTTCCCTTCCTTCTTCTTCATCTTCTTCTTTTTACCTCAGGTCTTCAAGTTGTCAGTTTGATCTGAAGCATTTCTTATCCCTCGCAAGTAGTTGTGGCACGAAATGCTGGGGGTGTAAGAAAAGGCTGCGTGGTATACAAGAAAAGAGATCGGTATGCATGACTCCTTGCAATTATATACATGCAGGCAACATTCAACAAAGCGACTAGAAGTAATGGATTCTTGCACTATTTTTTTTATTGATGAACGTGGAGGAATGCGGTTTTTATGAAAGCATGAAAGTGCTTTTATTGTTGTTTTTATTTACTTATTTTCTGCTGGTTTCCTCTCCAAGAGTCAGGCTGTGTTTGCTTGCACAGTGTCCGGTACTAAAACATGTCGTGATATGTCATGTGATTCGTTTAAATTATGTAACTACAACGTTACCCAAGGAGGACTACTTTTGTGCTTGTCTTTATGTTCTCTTTAGTTCCCTAAAACATTTTAAGATGCGATGTAACAAAAGTGAAATAATATGTAGGAAAAGTAAAGACAAATACTCTGGCACATACAAAATATGCCCAAGCTGCAACACTAGAAATTACAATATATCAGTTTCCAATCCATCAGGGTTGCGATTTTGCCACTGCATGGTTCGCTTGATGCGATATTTATTTCGTTATAGCGAGTAACAATGCAGTTCATATGCTAGTGAAGATGTCCACTTTTCTTTTTCCAAAGTGGTACATATATATTCATAAAGTGGCACAATCCAAAGGATGATTAAATTAACCTAAAACGTCATTCTGGTAATTTACTTCTGCGCCAAAATCAAGCATGTATGTGCCTTACTTCAACATAGTGACCTTTTTCACACATCAGAGTGAAGGCCTAAAATGCAGTTCTGGTAGTTCTCTTTAAGAAGGTAAAACAAAGAGTTCGCGACATTCAAATTTATTAACAAAAAAAAAATGTAAAAATAAATCACACATGTAAACACGTCACCACTCTCACTATTTTCATATTACGAATGGGAATACCTCTCAACATAAAAATAGAGATATTTAATTTGGTACTAACAATGTATGTTGGTGGAAGAACTCCTCATCAAAATATTCAAGAAGTAAGAAATATAAACACTGTCATGTTAAATTTGAGGTTGTAAAAGTGTCTCATTGTCGAAGAGACAGTTAAGGGCCTCCCCGATGGCGTAATGGTAACGCCGTCGTCCCGTGTTCGATACCCGGTGGTGGCCCATTGCAGAGCAGTTCGGATCCCACTTTAAACATCTAGGCACAGCCCCGGTTAGCCTATTTGAATATAAAGTGGACTTTAAACAAACATGAACAAAGAGACAGTTTTCAATAGGAAAATACAGTCCAAATCGTCTCTTTAATATATCTACACACGTAAAAGTGTTCTCCTTAAGAACGCATCGAGGCCTAAGACGAAGCCTTCTTGACTTGTAACGTGTGGTCAGTGTGTGTCGACTCTCACCACCACTTTCATGGATCACTACCTCGCAGTCGCCAGCCTCGTAATGCTGGATAAAAGTTTTGAATCCATGTTCCCTTGCACTTTAGTCGACAGCTCTATTCTCTAGGCCACGAGGCTATCAATCCAAAAGCTATGCTTGTTATAAACTAGTAAATTTATAAAATTGTACTTCACGTATCTGATAACAAAAAAGGGGCCTTCCCGTTGGCGGGAAGTGGTAACGTCGTCGCATTGTAATCAAGGGGTCCCGGGTTCGATACTCTATGGAGGAACACAGTGATTCGGATTACACTTCAAACTGTAGGCTCAGTCCCGATTAGCCTATCTGTGCATAAAGTAAACTTAAAACTGAAACTGATAACAACAAAGTAATTAATAAGAATGTACTTTTATGCAATTTACCTCGAATCTTCACGTAACAAATTCAGACCAGAAAATATATAATTACTTCCTAATCTGCGGAGGTTCATTGTCGAACTGCCACGTGGGACACCCGGTATCCATTCCCGGGGTGGGTTATCCCAAGAAAGAAGGTTTACGTCGGTGCCATTGCATAAGATGTGGGGTTCAACCAGCGTATCATCAACGGGTTCCTGGGAGACACCCAGGGTAAGAGCGACCGGTGTCTGGTGCTCATTACACCACTTACGTAAAATGTAGGTAGTCTTGCTTTCACACCCAGTTTGCGTGTTTTCATGGCATTGCTAGGGGGATACTTTTTATTTCGAATATTCATCATTACTTGGAGTTTATAGGAAGACCTTCTGCGAATTTCTGTAATAAACTAGCCAATTGAGTTAACTGTTTCTTGCTGGTCTTAGCTCATGTGTGTCTGTGTTTTTTGGGTATAACTTTAAATAATTTCGATGCCCTGCATCTTCTCCTTAAATCAGGTATAGAAATGCATGTTGTTCAATAATATATCTACGTATGCACCTAAAGGGTATGGTATTTTACATTTTCCAGGGGGAGTCTGGAACATTTCAGTAACTTCTATACCCCAGAGGGCTAAGATTTTGGAACGAAAGGATAGGAGTGTATTTTCTAGAGGGATAAAAGTTTCCCGGCCCCCCTACAAATACTAGCCTGACCCTAAATAAGGTAACATAGAAACGGCAACAAATTTAATGTTTTTTAAATTTAAATTTTAATATGTCATTACGGTTAGTTTCGTATGTCTGTGTGGTAAACAAAGGAATTTTTCCTTCACAAGAACTTTTACATGTTGAAAAAAAAATAATGGTGTGCTAATCTGTTTCAGATTAATGACATTAACAAAAAAAAATAACATCAAGACACCTGAAGAGTTTTTCACGCCTCTGAAGAAGGATGAAAGGTCGTTCTGGGTCGTGGCTTGCTTAATTATTCTATAGCAATTTGTCACAAAACACGAAAGATTCGTCTTCTTATCTTCTCGCTAGTTTGGCATATTTTTCAGTGGAATTTTGTTCTTTGAAAACGGGGAGAGGTCTGGTGAATACGGAGGCTGGAGAAAGTTATGTAATGTTAGCTGTCTCGTTGTGACACATGAGCGGGCGTTATCACTCAAGATAATGACACCATATCTGTTTGCTAAAGCTCCCTACTTCTGGTGAAATTGGTTTATTCCTCGCAATACTGCTTAATAATGGTCCGAATTCATGGTAACTCCTTGTCTGAGGAAGATATGATGAATGATGTCAGCTGCAGACCACCACAGAAGCAGAAGCACCTTTTGAGGATGGAGTGTTGGTTTTGGGCAAGATCATCAAAGTACGTACTATGCTGATCGGCGACGATTGTTGTGTTAAACTCACGTTTCATCACTATAGGGCAAACGGCATAACTGTCCCGGCTTCCCGCCAAAAGAGCAGACGTCAGTACGGGGCTGTGTCAGCGAAAACCAACCACGTCGTCGAATCGGCCACCACAGTTGCCAAAGCTTGCCGCACCCACCATTGTTGATAAGGTGAATGTCCCCAGCATGTTACGGCTCTGCTGGCGCGCCAGACCTTTCTTGCTTACTTCTGCGGTGAAGCAGAGTACTCTTCGCAACATCGTATTCGACCGCCCCGAAAGAATTCTAAGTCCAGAATTCGTAAACTTAGCAACATTGCACTTCAGCGCCAAGTGAGAGTAGCCAACAAAATCCTGTAATCTAAATTATATTAAACTAAACAAGTCTACACACTGCGAATCACCAAACCAACTGCAACCACCAACCCCCCAGAAATTAGCGGAATATTTTAGCGCTCTTTAGTGAATACATATGTGTAATTTAATTAAGGAGATTTAAGCCAGAATAAAACTTTAATTTAAATTATAAAGAGAGGTACGTTGATTGATATTTATGCAAATTGCATCCAGTATTTCTGAAAGACATTTGAATCGCAGTAAGCAAGATGCATCATGGATTGCGCAGAAACAAGTGAAGTTTATTCTGAGGTGGGAAGTTTCAATCGTTGAATAGCATAAAATGTCTGGTTGCATCATGGAAAATCCAACTTATATTTTAGGTTCGCAGTGAAGATAACAAAGAACAAAGAACTTACTGCTTGTATATATATTTGTATTGTTGTTTTAAATCCACTCTATGCACGAATAGACTAATCGGGACTGGACCTACAGTTTGAACTGGAATCCGAACCATTTTACAATGTGACTGCACCGGGGTATTGAACCAGAGACTCCTTGATTACAACATACTGTTCAAGAATAGATATTTATGACATAAAAAATCATAATGTGTGTTACCATAACTTATCTGAATGAAATTAAAAGTGTTTCCGAAAATCATGCCAATCATTAAGTATAGCTGAACTTGTGATGAGTACTGCGCCAGAGACAAATCAAGCAAGCTGAGCAGAATCATTCCTCGAGGAATGCATAAATACAGTTAATTATTATTATCATATATTACATTATTACGACAGTTTGTACTGGGTAAATAACAAGAAAAGAAAAGAAATAGGAGAGGATTGGATTTGAACCTACGATGTTTCGCTCTTGACGAAAAAGTATGATAGGTTGACAGGCTAACCAACTGCTCCATGAGATTACTAACGTGAAACATTGTAAAACACACTGATCTCAGTGAAAACAACCATGTGCCGGTGTTCCGAACCATTTTTCACCACAGATCAAAGAAAAGACGCACTTTGCAGAATCGCCCGGTATTGTGCAAGGTATCTTGACTGAAATTTCGCCTAAAATCGTGAGAAATTTGCCTCTTTGCATTCAAATGTGACTGCAATTCTCTCCAAGTGGGGAAAACCTGTTCAGTGTTTCAAACTGCACATACATGTTCCTATTTTCAATTTCAGAACGAAGAATCCTATTTTTTTTTTCAACATTCTTATTTCTACTTGTGATTTTTGTTTAATTATTATGTATTGTATTAGTGGTTTATGGTTTCAAACTTTAGAATTTTTAAAAATGACAACAGCGGGTTTTTTTTAGAAAGAAAAACTCCCGCAAAGTAGGCTACTACATGTTGGCTCTGAAGTGCTATGTTGCCAAATTTACGAATTCAGGACTTCGAAGTTTTTCAGGACCGGACAAATAAGATGTTGCGAAGAGTACATCGGCAACAGCGTCCACGTGACGTAGCACTGAGTAGCGGGAAGCCGGCACAGTAATACCTTCCCTTCCTGATAATTTCTCAGCACGAGAGAGGTGCACACTTCGAATCAATGTGTCTTGTTCAATGAAGTCAGGTCAGGCGACATCTACATGTGCAACATTTTGACCTTGCCTGTTGTTGCCAAACTATATGCACGGAGAACTTTACCTTACTTGTTGTTGCCAAGCGCCTAACCACAGTAGAGGGGTACACATGTAGCTAGCCCTCGACTATCGCACGGGCACTTTACCGGATATGAGTTTCTATGCTCTGCTTCAGAATCAGGTCTGCAAATGCTTTAAAATCTGTTAAAATCTATCCCTTCTTTATTGGAGAGGATAATGAAACATAGACAACATTTAGATATATTTAGGCTATTTGTTCTATATTTTCCGTTGAATTCAGAACACCAAATATGTACGAGGGTGGTTCAATAATTATTGTCCCTGACATATAAGCAGTATTATTTTTTCACAAAGTCCCCCTTCACAGTAATGCACTTCTTCCACCTATGCTGTAAAGCCACTATGCCAGCTTCAAAGAATGTCTGTGGCTGAGCCGTGAGCCATTCTTCCGCAGCGTCCATAACAGCAGCATTTGAGGGGAAATGCGTCCCCTTGAGGTGCTCCTTCAACTTCGGGAACAAATGAAAGTCACTAGGGGCGAGGTCGGGTGAGTAGGGAGGGTGTTCCAACACATGGAAACCAGCAGCATGGATTGCGGCACCAGTAACATGGCTTCTGTGTGCTGGAGCATTATCGTGGTGAAACAGCACTTTTCGCCGCAACATCCCATGCCGTTTCTCCTTGATTGCTTCGCGTAACTTAGGGATTAGGGCTGCATAATAGTCCCCAGTAACAGTGTGTCCCACCAGGTAGTCAATAAGGAGCACATCCTTCGCATCCCAAGAAATTGTGGCCATAACCTTGCGTGCTGATGCTTGCACCCTGAATTTGCGGGGGGGAGGTGAATTGCTGTGCCGCCACTCCATACTCTGTCGTTTGGACTCGGGATGATAGTGGTGGAGCCATGTCTCATCCACTGTCACTAATCTATCACAGAACTGCTTCAGGTCTGCCCCCATCAGCTCCAAACCAGCCCTTGAACATTGAACTCTGTCTTTCTGTTGTTCACGGGATAACATTTTGGGGACCCATCGCGCTGACACCTTTCTGAATCCCAAGTGTTCATGCACAATGGTTTCCACTGAGCCTACAGAGATGTGCATGATGTCTGCTAACTGTTGCACCGTGATTCTTCTGTCAGCCATAATCATGTTATGCACAGCATCAATGTTTTCTGGGGTGGTTGCTGTTGTTGAAGAACCAGCACCAAGGGCCCGTTGACAGCTTTCCCTGCCGCAACGGAAATCGCGGCACCAGTTTTTTACCACCTGGTAGGTAGGAGCCCCATCACCCAACACACTGACCATGTCCTCATGAATCTTCTTTGGGCTTAGCCCCTTTTTCTGGAGGTACTTGATGACAGCTCGTTGTTCGGTTTTCTCCATTTTTCAAACTAAGTGCCACCTCTCACACCTAATACGAGAAAAACAAATTTACTATAGCACCTACGGTTCTGAAATTTTGCATATAGGCATCTAAGATATTAGGCTACAATATCCCCATCATTCATTGCAATTCATATACTTTAAGTATGCCGGGGACAATAATTATTGAATCGCCCTCGTATTATTAAGCACAAAAATTTTATAACAGGAACGTTGTCATTTTATGAGTTATGGCTTCATAATAACGTGATTATAATTCGTCTACAGTATGGCTGATGAAATTTTGGAAGGAAGTACTCAACTTTTTCATATTGTAGTAAAATATGAATCGTTTTAAATGATATAGCTAACAGCGTTCTGGCAAGGATGACATTTTGGAGTATCTCAAACTATTTACAGAAGCCTGAGAAATTTTCCACGACGAACAATCTGTACAGCCAAGCAAACCAAAAGCAAATAAAAAATATCGACAACTAATTTATACAGTAAGTTCATTGTGATCATAGTCAGGTAGATATGAACATGTTTACTAATATATTTTACATGAAAACAAAGAGAATAAACAGTTCTATCAATGCGAAACTGTTGAGGAGATGATTTTTCACATTAGTCGTGCATCCACCCCACTCGCTGTTTTTAAGTCCACTCTATGCATAGAGAAGCTAACCGAGACTGGGCGTAGAGTTCAAAGTAAGATCCGAGCTACTTGTACTATGTGCCTCCACCGGGTATCAAACACGGAGAATTTACATCGAATCGACAGGTGACACGTGTCGCTTGAGAATTTCACGTAGCTACTGATTGGCTCGTTCCCTTGCTACATGTGACGTCTGTCGCTTCGGTGTGTATTTTCCCTAAGAGAATGTACATGGGTGTTCTTTGCGAGTGTCTTTGCATCAATTCATTCCAATAACCTTTCATTTGCATCGTAAAAATTGGCAAAAAAGCGGCAGAGAAAAAGAGGAAAACACAAATTTAGTAGTGCAGCGAGTGTACAAAAAAAAAGTCAGATTTGGTTCCAAAGTAGCTGAGTTGACAACAGTGCATCTACTCTAGTTCAAGCTGTGGTGTCTGCACTCTGCAAGTTCAGTTTCTTTTTTCCCCTTAAGCGAGGAAACAGCAATACGACTTCGAATACAGAAACAATAAACGAAATATCGGATTGAGATAGTGCAGAAGCCTCACCCTGACAGCTTTGTAGGTGAAAACGGGTGGGAACTGATGCCGAAAGTAAAGAAACAAAACACAAGCGCAACAAAGGCCCCTAACGGTATTCTTTGACTTCATTAGCTGATTGAGCAAAAGTAATGCCAATGGAAATTTGATTATTGGGGGATCTAATTTTGCGGAAACATTCGTGGCTTGGAAGCAACTCGCTGGATATTTTCAAAAGCTCCTTTTCAGTGTGCGAGACATTCTTATAATGTAAGTCTCTTCTTGATGCAATAAAATTCTCATTGTCTTCTTTCAAGAACAGAAAGTCTTCTGCTGGAGTTGTTGTGTCCTATTATGCTTCTCTATCCTAAAATGAGATCATTTAAAAATTTAATTTACAATTATGAACTATTTTAATTGACGTTCCAATTTTAAAACCTTGTAGAAACTGCAACATTTATGTTTCCTACATCATTAATTGAGTTTGTTTTTAAGTCCACTTTATGCATAGAAAAGCTAACCGAGACTGGGCCTAGAGTTCGAAGTGGGATCCGAACTACTATGTGCCTCCACCGGGTATCGGACACGGAGCCCTTTGGTTTGTACTACATTATGTTGATTTTGGTATCTGCGCATGCTGGGGGGAATCAAGAATTGAAAATATGGTTTTGTATTATGTATGAGCCGATGAAAATATTATTAAATTATTTCAATAACACTGTTTTATTTGTATTACATCAAATCTGGATCTGTTGTAAACTACCCTAGAATAAATCATTTTACGATGGTTGATTTGATTGGTTGATTGAGTTGGTGTTTTAAGTCCACTTTATGCACAGTAAGGCTAATCGGGACTGGACCTACAGTTTAAAGTGGGATTCGAAACACTATGAGCCTGCACAAGTATCGAACCCGGGACCCCTTGATTACAAGGCGACGCTACAACTGCGCCATCGGGGAGGCCCCATTTTACGGTGGTTTATTGCACATCTGTGGATGTATGTCGCAAATGTTGATACGATTTTGATATTTTATTTATTTTATACAAATTTGGAATTCTATGTAAGTGTATCAAACCTCGGAAGATAGCTATGGTTGTAAAATTTTCACGAATGGTATGAAAAAAGTTCACATGTCTTTTCTTCTACATAGCTTGTCAAGAGCTAATGTTTTTATTCAGATTATTAGGCTTCCGAACGTAACGTTCAACTTACGTTTTTCTGAATTAACGTTCAATTGCTTTGCTCGTTCCTTTAAAAAAGGTGCCGAAACCTTTCTTTACTAAGACATGGCGTAACAGAGAAAGTGAGCAATCACTCTTCTGTGCTAAGGGAAAATAATAATTAATTGTTTATTTTCGTCGTTGGCCTCGTAACCAATGGCCTGGATTTTTGCTTGATGCACGCTGTTTGTGTGTGTGTGGGAGGGCCTTGCTTCAACTGGATGTGGGTTGGGGCCAGGAGTTCTGATCGAGTGAATTACGATGGGAACGTTGAATGGAGCAAATACATATCCGGGAGTATTTATCTATTTAGCTTTACTCTTTGTCTTAGATTCTGATTTTCCGCGACTTCGTTCACGCATTTATTTGTAACAAATCTGTTAATCGGAGCTTTGAAAAGTAATGCTTGGGTACTGTATGTGATTTTGCACTAAAATTTGTAAACAGTGTTAATAATATTAAGGATTAATTCGTCATTTGTAGTGCATTGCTAATTTTCCTTGACCTTGGAGTGAAAACAGAATAGATATGGATATTCTACTTCACAGAATCGGCAACTGGATGAAATCCTTCACCCAATATTGAAGATACCGTCATCTGATACGCAAAAATAAATTATTATTTTCTGCAAAGACGGTGTAGTGGTAACTTCGCTTCCCATCTTGTCAAGGAGTCTCGGGTTCGATAACCGATGGAGGCACATAGTGGTTCGGATCCCATTTGGAGCTGTAGGTCCAGTCCCGATTAGCCTATCTGTACATAAAGTGGGCGCAAAACCACCGAGCTAGAAGATGAAAGCAATAACAAGAACAACTCGGGTGGAAGGGCAAGGAACTTCTTCCCTCGCAGTAGACTCTGCTAACTAGCTAATGCATTCTAACAATGCTCTGGAGCTTTATCTGTGTTGCTACCCTTATGAGTTCTCGTGTAATGTAAGGGTTAGTGCTCTTGTTAACGATCACTTAACCACACTACTCTTGATCGGAGGCGAAGGATTATATCTTTCAAGTTTTAAATTATGATGTTATGCTACCGATACAGGACTTTGGAACCTACCACTGAAATGAAATGTACTATATCTAGGAATAAAACCAGGGGCCCATTGATTACAATACGATGTCAGCAACTACTACGGAAGGCCCTTAGAGTGCTAGGTCACTCTTAGTGCTCTCGAAATGAGGCAGGGAAATGCCTTAGATTGTTGATTTAGTTGATAGTGATTCTGGAAGATCAGAGTACAGTTCGATCTCTTAGTTATTACATAATTATTATATTAATGATTGCCTGTTAATTAGCTCAATTTTTCTCATAATTAACCTGATATATAATTGTAGGACTCTAAAGTAAACCCAAGGAATTTCAAAATAAGATAATAAATAACAAACGCCAGATCGATTGTTCTTGCAACATCTATCATTAGTCTGCAGATGGTATCGAGAGAGAAGGAAGTGGGCACAAAGAAAATGATACACTTCTAATGTTTACACTTTTGATCAAACAACATATACAATACCCAATCGTACTCTTTCTGATGCCCAATAATAAATTGTTCAGCGTGTGCATGTGGGAAAACTACAATTAACATTGAATTATTGTTCTGCCTAAGGTATTATTGCACATGTAAGACCGAGTCCGTGTGGCTATGTGGTTTCTCTCGCGCTTGAGAAAATATGCTTTCTACCCCTTTAGATCTCTACCGATTAGTTACGTCATTCTGATCTCAACTCAAACCACTGGTCTCATGATTTACTTCGGTATTCACAGCAACTCCTTTCTGTTGCTGTTGGTAAGTTTCTAAGGATTTGTTGTTTAACTGTCCTCAATCTGTATTAAGATTTAAGCATGAATTTCTAGCTTATAGATTTGTTCCATGCTTCTGTTCTTTTTAAGCTAAACTTGATACAAAGTCAAGGTCTCTCTAAATTCCTCTACTCCAGCCAGTGGTTGTCGAGACAAAGAGCAATGTCTGGATGAAGTTCCAAGAACATCCAATGCATCACCCTATTGGCTAGGGAAAAATACCAAGTACCCCGTCTTCCCCTATAGCTTTGTACTTGCGAATATATGTGAACGTATTGCTTAGTTACTTTTAGGGTACAGCAGATGAAGAATTAACATTTATGACTGACAAAAATGGTTTATGTTGAATTATAAATAATATTTTTTTCATATTTGCATATTGCTCGCAAAATTTAGAGTTTAGATTTACACTACGTCCAACTTTCGCTAACAAATCTTATTTATCTTAAAGCTGTTTCATTTTTTAATGAAATATTAATTGATTTCGAGAGTCGATATGGAAATATGACGTTTTAGAATTACCTTTGACTACAGTGAACGTGATATTTTAGGCTAATATTTTTGAAGATACATATCTAAACGGTAATATACAACTAAATAGTCTATAGTTGATGATTGATTGTCGATTTGCCTTGATACCGTATCTATAATTATCATGAAGCGCTTTGACAGGTAGGTTCTATGGTACCATCCAACTTCCTTTAATCTTTTCGAATCCTTATCCTGACGTTATATTTGGAACTATTGTGATCCGAAAAGCATCTTCAGAACTACCACCTACATTTTCTTCTTTGAACACAAATGGAGACGATAATATTTGATTGAACAGCTTCTTCTTCTTCTTTTCTTATAACTTTTATCAATGAGTACCACTCACTCCACTCGCTCCTTCCCTCCCCCGGAGCGGCCCTTTTTATCCTCTCCAAATGTATTGCTATAATATAATGGGAAAGTGATGAACTGTGGAAGACCGATTGAACTGCAGTGGCCACTTGCAAGAGAAACCTTTAACTGCGGTTTGTCTTAGCACTTTGCGTGACCAGAATACGAAAGGGGGCGGTGGAAAAAGATGGCGAGGGGGAGCGGAGGGAGAAAGACTCCCACCCCCGAGGCTCGACTCGAGGGGCAAGACCAGTTCGTTCAAAGGCTATACAATATTAAACAGTGCATTTTTGTCATGAAAGAGGTATCGGCTGCCAGAGTGGGAGGACAGGTTATGTAACCCAATCGATTGAGTAGCTACTGTACTCTGCAACAACATTCTTCTTCCTTCGTTCTTTGTATGCGTCAAGTGTGTTGCGAGCGGAATCTATTTGCTGAAAGACTTCAAAGGTAAACGGTCCAAGAATCCTTGGCAGATTTTCACCCCCCTCCTCTGCTAAGGCGAAGGTCGGAGATGACGATTTATCTATGAAGCTCAACGAATTTGCATTCCGATATGTACGCATTTTCATCAATCCAGAAATGCTACTTAGCGAGTTCTATTCTTGTAATAATGTGCCGCTGATATTTGGCGTAAAATGCGAGATCGCTGAAACGTCGTCGGAAGAAAGGATGTTCGTCGCAACCCTTAAAGCGGCTAAGATTAATTTCGTTTGAGCAAAGAGGAAATACACTACAAAGGTGTTAGATTTTGCAAGTTTGCTAGAGTCGAGCCACAGGGTGATAGTCAGTAGGGTGTCTTAATGCCACGCGAAGATATTTGATTAATTTCCGAGGTATCTTTTCAATTATACTCTCTCTGTCCCGGGAATCTCTGGAGCAAGCGAACGAAAGCAAGTCTCTGAGTAAGTAGTGACTTGAGAGTGCTCGACCAGTGAACACGTACGAGGGAACGCGATTCAGTGGAGGGACGACTGCAGTTACCAGCCTTTGCAGTAGCTTGACTGCTTCGCTCCGCTCTCGCCTTCTCTACCGTTATGCGCGGCTTTGCTCCAGAGATTCCCGGGATAGAGTATAGATGTTTTTGCAAAACTGACTCCGGAACTTACTCAACCTCTCGTCAATGGCCGTTTATTGATTGGTTTTGTTTATTTTACTTCGCATTTCCGCCACTGTTAGCTAATCGTCAAGATGAGGATGAGTGATGATATGATGAAACTGATGAAGGAACACTCACAAAGAACACCCATGCCCCGGCCTGGATTTGAACCCGGGACCCCTGGCGTCGTTGCGTGCTGTGCTAACCACTCCGCCACGGAGCTCGGCTCAGTGATGCTTGGTAATGTTCCCTGGAAAGGAAGGGGGATGCTGTAAAAGCGGTTCGAGAGTGGAACAGATACCGTCATCTCCACAATGGCAATATCTAAGATGATACCATCATATTTTATTACACCAATGAACAACCATTGTTAGAACTGGGCACAATTATTTGCCAATTCCACCTGTACTAAATTTTGAATTGATTGATTGATTGAGTTGGTGTTTTAAGTCCACTTTATGCACAGTAAGGCTAATCGGGACTGGGCCTACAGTTTAAAGTGGGATTCGAACCACTATGTGCCTCCACCGGGTATCGAACCAGGGACCCGTTCATTACAAGGCGACAACGCTACCACTGCGCCATCATGGAGGCTAAATTTTGTATTCTTGTTTATTTATTGTACGTCGACGATGAGAATTCATGATAAATTGATTAAATATGTGAAGGAACTAACTCTCAATGAAATATCCGTGCCTGAAACAGGATTCGATTCTAGCACCCCTGACTTGGTATCCATTTTCATCTGATATTTATGTCCTTCAAATAAAGTTTATTTTAGAAATATATATTTTTTTAAACAATAAACATATCAGGGCTATCTACTAAACCGAAACATTTATGAACATGAATATTGTGACGTAAAATTATATGAAGAGTAAGTAAGCCTTAGGACCTGCAATTTTTTCCCCTCTGGATCACAAATAAAGACGGTGTGAACAGCAACGTGCACTCAATAAGTTAACGACAGCAACAACAAAAAAAAAGTTGCTGTTAATAAAATAACTATGGGTTAACGTGGTTTGTTGAGAGGAACGCGACACATTAGTAACACGTTGGTTTGTCTAATTGTATTGAATCTAAGCCACTTTATAAAACGTCATTAGTGGAATCATCAACATTACTTTTAACTATTGTAAAACTGATATTATGTACTGTTATCCTCCAGCTTATTATCAATAAATACTTAACATGTTATGTCTTTGCTATTATTGGCTAGAAACGAGTATTTGTTTCGTCATTCACACGAACGCTTGATAGAGCGTCAGTAAATATTCAAGTAATTTAAATATTAATCCAATTAAAACATTTAACTTTGTTGTATATCAAGACTTCTAGACTAATAAGTTTTTAAAAGTGTAATAAGGGATAAAAAAGAAAAAAGAATCAATAATCAGCAGTTGAATAGTGAATGCTCGGGAAATACATTAGTGTGAGAATTATTAATTATGTAATTATTGATTATCTTCATGTTTTCCTCTAGTTATGGTTAGTAATTATAATAGTAACACTATTTCTGTATCACTACTAATAGTAATAATAATATAAATACTAATAATAGCAATAACGGATTTTCTTGCATCCTTCCCAAAGCAAAAATTCTCAGGCTGGCTCTTGGAATCAGTTGCTGATTTGCCCAGCTTCCCTTACAGCATTTTGGATAACGTCGCAGTTTTGTAATCAAAGTTTCCAAGATTTGATTCCAAGTTACCTTACATTTAATTTGTTCCAATATTACTAAATTGTAGGCGCACTTTTCTTATTCATAACGTAGACTTTATGACATAAAGTCTTATTTTCGTGAAACTTCATACATATGCCTACTGTTCCACACAATCACCGTTCAGTTCAATGCATCTACGCCAACGTTGAACCCAAGTGTCAAATCCATGTTGGCAAAACTCTGGAGTTTGTTGTCTGCACTATGTCATCACTTTCTACGTTGATCTTGCAGACTTGAATTTTTGGGACGTGGAGAACCACTATGGCGCCATTGCATCGATTGCACTTGACTCTCTGGGTCGTACATATAAGCCCATGTTTCATATCCAGTGACTCAGTGTTTAAAAAAGTTGTTCTGATGTGCTTCACATGCGGCCAGGAGCTCTTGCGACACTTCCTCACGCCTAGTGCTCATGTCTGCGATCAGTTCTTTGGGAACCCACTTAGCACACACTTTGTGGTATCCTAAGTCACAGACTAAGGCCTGAGAAGACCCATAAGACACGTTAAGTACGGCTGCCAACTACTCGATTGTGATGCGCCGATCCTGACGAATCAATTCATCTGCCCGCCGTTTCTTGTCCTCCGTCAGTGATGTTGATTGACGTCTGCTGCGCGGTTTATTTGCAATATCCTTCGTTGAACCTCTTCACCCAACATCTGACATTGCTCACGTCCATTACAGTGTCCCCATAGACATTTGTTAACCTCCTATGAAAGTACAGTCTGAGAAAAAAATACCTGGGCCACGGGACGTAGAATTTCGTAACGTCTTAAAGCCTGTTGTTTATGCAACCCAAATAACAAAATATTCGCTTAAGTTTGCCTGGTGATTCTGACTTCTCGGGAAGGATTGAGCTTTGATAGCATGAGTCACATGACTCGTGCCCCAGCCACAACAAACAGCTGGGTGCTACGATGCCTCCAGAAGAAAATTTCAGGAACTGGTTTCTTGACAAGAGCTACTCGTAAGGAAATACTATTCTATCAAGTGATATTAGAGTCATTGTCAAGAAGGTTCGCTGAAATGATGGTTCTCATCACAGACCACATGCCACACGTTAATTGTTTAAGTCTAGTTCATGCACTGGACCTACAGATTAAAATGGGATTCGAACCAAAGCCTCTCTACTTGGTATTGAATTCGGAAGCCTTTCATTACATGGCGAAGACGTTACTACTACGACATCAGAGAGGCAATGGAACCCCTTGAGAAAGAGATAAGCGAAAATTGCTACCTGACAAACCATATTTGCCCGTAAATTTTAAATATAAGACAATATTTTGTACTGACAGTTTCGAACCGTGGGAGAGGCATATATTTTTTTGTACCATCGTCCATTTCACGAGTTTATAATTCTTCCTCACCGACACGAGTAACGCGAGTGGTAGAAGAAAAGCGAAGTAAAATAACTGAAACAGAAATAAAAGGAAAAAGCGAAATAAATTTTATTCATAATATTCTGCAGTCACTTGAGTTGTATTCACGGGATGCTATCTTTAAAGAAAGCCGTGGTCTCTTCCTTGTCTTTTTCGCTTTCTTTGTGCTCTTGCTTCCCCCGTCACGATTGGTCTAAAACTAATTAATGCGACGTTAATTAAACAATCCAAACAACGAAACAATGCACAATCAACTGCACAAGACAACATTCCAAATGTTTTCGAATCGGAAAACAATTGAGATGCTGTAAAATGACTTAAGATGCAGTAATAATGTGGGAATTCGGTACCGTATAGAATTAAATCGGTAGAGATGTTCGATTTGATTGGATGTTTGTTATTTAGATTTGCTATTCTTTCACTTTTGGCAAATAGCGACGATGAAGATGAGTGATGCTATGATGAAATTGATGAAGGGACACTTACCAAGGACACCCACGCCCAAGTCGAGATTCTAACCAGGGACCCATGGCATCGTAGCGCGCTGTGCTAACCACTCCTCCATGGAGTGGACATTATAGCATATTTTGTGTGCTCAATTGGGATCAATCAATGGAATGAATAGGCATATTATATGATTAATAAATTCATATCATAATACCACGTCATATTATTCGGCACGAAGTAACATCAGAGACATTCAATCTTGCATTTTTGCCTTTCAACTAATTCTTTGAATTCAGGTTAATCACAACAATAAGATAAATTATGAAGAAAATGATAGTGAATGTGGGATATTGACAGTTATTACGAATTTCCTGAGAGAAACAACATTAAGCAGGCTCGGTGGTCAAGCTCATTAAGTGATTGACATTCGATATCGTCGCCAAAGTTCCCGGTTTTGAGTACCGTCCTTGTCGGGGGTGTTTGACTATTTCGTCATCAATTTCGTGTAATGGTCACTCGTCCTTATCGTCGCGATCATCGAACAGGGAATAAAAATTATAAAAATAAATACGATGGAAGAGTACTTATTTCATCTCTCACGAAATCTCCTACAAAACCGGAATATATAAAATACATGTATATTCATTCACATACATTTTCGATTTCTATATTTAACTAGTCGAGACCGAGAACGGGAGAGCAATTTTCAATTCGACAAACCGAGAGACGGAGAAACTGTCAAGTCTCGTTTCTTCTTGGCACCTCCGTAATCGAGTTGTTCTGTTTGTCATTGGCTTTGTATTGGCAATTATTGTCATTATTCTTCCCCTGCAGGTAAACCATAACGATGAATTATGATGAAATGAAGCAGATAAAAGGGCAAGAACAAGAAAGTCATGCCTGTTCGGGACTCCAACCCAGAACCTTATGTAACGAGATTTGAAATTCTGGAGAAGGCGTCCGTGTTTCGCTTGGTTTTCTCTTTCCTCTACTTCTCTTATATTATCATACATGTATAATAAAAATGGATCTCATACGATATGTTGCGATTCATAATTGTGCTGGTTAGATGCTACAGATGTGAACTCCAACCTGCAATATATTATTCCCTTTTGTTTCGTATCTGGTTGAACATGAAATTTTCTTACACTGTGACAATTTCTTTCTTAGTTTTGGTTTGGTGCACAGATATGCTAATCTGGACTCGACCTTCAGTTTAAAGTGGGATACTAACCACTATGTGCATCCATCGTGTATCAAACCCGGGATCCACTGATTACAAGGCGACGACGTTATCACTACTCCATCGAGGAGGCCCCATGACAAAATGTTATTCACTCGATCTCTACCATAATTTATTTCAGCATTTACATTTTCGTTTTCTTCTTCTTTTTACCTTTTGTTAACTACTCTTATACAACTCTTTTTGCGTCTTCGAATTTCTTCTTGTTAAAAAAAAAAAAAAAATAATACATGCAGGCTCTATAAAAATCCCCCGTTCAAATAGATAAAACGTTCACTCTCGAGAACTAATTTACATGTTTATCACTAACGTAACCATTAGGAAACTATTGAAATGTTAACTGATATAACTGCAGATGAAACAATACTTACAGCCACTAACGAAATATCTATTCTTGTGTAGCCTCACAGACAACAAGTATCTGGTGAGTCATTCACTCTTGCTGACTACGGGCGAAGGTCACTGAACTAAAGGGTGGTGGCAAGCAAGCAGGCTTGTGCTCTAGCAAAGACGAGGTCACGTGTTCCAGTTATCAATGGCGTACGAAATAAGGAGGAACACAGCTATCTGACGTATGTTTTGGTCCCGTCATTGCACGTAGACAGTGGCGTATGCTGGTTCTAACGAGTGGGTAATCTCCGACCTTTTGATCCTCAAACTCCAAAAGTTTCCGTGCAATTTATGTCACGCTCCATATTGGATTTAGGAATATTGTGTCGGAATGTTTGTCTTATTGCTACGATCACAATCAATTAATTCTCGTTATTGCAGTTTACTATACGCGTAGAATTTCAAATAATAAAACAAGACAGTATTATAAAGCTATAAAAAAACAGCCTGTGAAATATAAAAATGAAAGACGTGCACTAGTGAAATAAAAACCCGCAATATTAATTTAAGTGCAAAATTCAACTTACTCCAGGACCCGATTACTTGTGCCGTACTACATCCAAAGCACGCTGTTTGTCCAGTTGCACGTCAATACGTGTCTGGGCGAAAGATTGCAGCTTAACAAAGGAAGTTATGTGACTTTTGGATTTTTCATGTTTGGCACAAGTGTTGCAAAGATTACAGTCAAGCGTCCATACATTCTTTTCAGCCCCGAAAAGTAAGCACGGCGAACAAAAATGCAAAGCTTATTAACACTTATACTTCCTGTCAACCATGGTGTTTTGTCATAATTTGCTTGCGAAAATGCCTCACATATTCCCGATTTTGTCTTTGTGTGTAGAAATAAGTTCAAGCGATGACACTGGCCTACCTGTATTAACAATTTGCAACTTCTCCTGAAAAGATCTTGTTCCAAAAGGTTTCACCAGCAAATCTTGTATCACATCCATTACCCTTTAACACAGCACTATCACGACAAACACTAACACCTAAATAAATAATAAACACGAAGCACAGCACGAAGCCAACGACTACACGCATTCAGTTTCACGCGCCAAACTTCTGTTGTTGTGTTCCTGGCTCAGAATGAAATTCCCTATGAATAATAAAAAAATCCCTTTCCGAGCTCGAATTGACAGGTTTTTAAAAGTTCGAATCATTGCAGGTCAGAGTCAGAATTTTATTTCGGGATGGGGATCATCCCTTATTATCAGCCGCCACATAAATTTGAAACAGTGGGGTTAGAAGTCCTGAAGATGAATCTCAGATTATTAGAACGTATTAAGCAAAGTGTTTAATCCTGCTAATGAAGTAAAATGAATTACCACTATACACTTTTTAAATTAGATATTTGTAGGATTTCGGGGAGGGGGGTTTCCCTTTAAAAAAATATTCAGTTCCGTGAGATAAGTATTCTCGCTGCTTTTGAAGATTAGAGAGGAGAAACAATCACTATTTTTGTAAATACAAGGATGGGGGGAGTCAGCAAATAGGTGCTTTAATTGCTTAAACCTTGAATTTTCATTCAGTTTGCTTCATCTTCAATATTTAAGCTTTTCCCTTTTGATAAATTTATGTTCAAGTAACAGAAATCAGCAAGACAGAAGCAAATGTAAAGTGAAAATTAGCGTAGAATTGGTTTGCCCATGTTATTCAGTTTTCCTGTTCTTCGCACTCTACCGGGTATGTTTTCCCTAGTTGAGCGGAGGGAACGGTAAAGGCTCTCAAGGTTGAGAGTGCGACCGGTGGACTCTCACAAGAAGGAGCTTACCCTGGGCACGGAATCACCGCGCCTGAAAAGCAGTGTTTCCTCCCCCTCTTTCCTTTCTCCTCCCTCCTCGCCAAGGGTTGTAAGGAAAGCGGGAGGAATGACGTCAGGGTGAGATTCCCTGAAGTCATTCCACCGGACTTGAAGTTCCCTCAGGGCACTCCTACGTAAAGGCTTCTCAGCTAGAAGGATATCTTCCCCATTGAGTGGAGGAAAAGTGGGTGCGTATAGAGGTCCCTCAACTTTCGTATTCTGTTTCATTTCAGAACCCGTGCTGTATCGTCGACTTAATCCAATCTATCCGATGTAGGTTTTAGGTTCTGTTTCTGTTCGGTTATTTCATGTTGTCTTCCTGCTTATGTTATTCGCGACGAAGGCTCTGGATTCGATAATCTGGACAATAACGGGATTGTGTTGGTTGCTTGATTTGGTGTCTTAAGTTCACTTTATGTCCTGTTAGGTCCTGAATGGACCTACAGTTTAAAGGGGGATCCGAACCACTATGTTCCTCCACCGAGTATCGAACCCGGGATCCCTTAATTACAAGGCGCCCACGATCCCACTTCGCCATCGGGGATTGTGTTCGCAACGAATGAATCAAATTTGAGTGATATGATATGCAACCATTGGAAGACTATTGAAAGAAAAGCTACGGGAACCTGCCAGTTTTTCTACTGCAGACAGGAAACCATAAACATGCAAGAGAAGCTTATATTCTATGAAACCTGACGCTATGTGCTCGAATACTGGCTATATATAATCCATAGAGGCATAGCAACGTTAAACAACCTCTTATATGATACATATAGGTTTAAAAAGGTCGCAATACAAAGATTGTGTGCGCCTCACTGATCGCGTAGTGGTAAGGCCTTGTAATCAAGGGGTCTCGGGTACGATACCAGGTGATCGCACGTAGTGGTTCGGATCCCACTTTAAACTGTATGCAGTTCAGATTAGTCTATCTGTGCCGGTGACTCAGTCGGTAACGCGTCTGACTACCATGCTATAGGCCCCGGGTTCGATCCCCGGCCGGTTCAAGCCCGGGAACTTTTCTAACGTTGGAAGCGACCCCGGCGCCCACCCAGCGTCGAATGACGTGGATACCTGGGGGAAACCCTGGGGGTAAAGGCGGTCAGGGGCGTGATGCTGATCACATCACCCCCCACTCACGAACGAATCAAGAAAGTATGGGGCGGCGTGATGCTGATCACATCACCCCCACTCACGAACGAATCAAGAAAGTGTGGGGCGTTACCCCCACACCCCCTATACGCCTTCATGGCGTAGCGCTAAGCACAGGTGAGAACTTTACCTTTTTTTTTTTTGCATAAAGTGGACTTACAACAAAATTTAAAATTGCGATAAAGATTATGATAAGGTATTAAAGAATTGGGTCTAACACATTTTTTTATTGTTTACCAATGACCTTGTTAACGGTGGAAGCGGTCCCGGCGTCTACCCAGCGTCGAATAACATGGGTACCTGGGGGAAACCCTGGGGGGTAAAGGCGGTCAGGGGCGTGATGCTGATCACATCACCCACACTCACGAACGAATCAAGAAAGTGTGGGGCGTTACCCCCACACCCCCTATACGCCTTCATGGCGTGGTGCTATGCACAGGGGAACACTTTACCTTTTTACCTTGTTAACTAATATTCTTAATTTCAGTTTCAAGATGAAATCGGCTACGAAATAAAAGGAGTGGGTTCATATTTCTGTTACGAAATTCCACTTTTGTAGTAGACCTGTGCCACACTAAGATGTGACATAATAAACAAATCTGAGACACTTTCAAAGTATTAAATTGCTATCTACGTATTTGGGAACAATCTTTCAATATAATACTTTTTTTGGACGCGTCAAATCATAGTATTTAATTCCTGTTTTAGCAGCTTTAAGAAACCTGATTTTTTGGGGGGGGGTTACAAATGCCCTTTCTGCTCCCGTCAAGTTACGCCTATGAAAAAACAGGAATTCAAAGTAAAAGACTGTCCCGACTAAATCGGGAGACACGTCTGATAGATTTACAATTGGGAAAATCATAATTAAGCTTGTAGTTGAAAACAACCTATTTTCATATATTGCATGCAGCTCTACTTTTTCTGCAATGTGGATCAAGAACTGGGGACGTGGAGAAGCACAACACTCCACGTAACCAATAGTCACGTGACCCTCTTTACTTTCCTGTCATGTTGACCTTCGCGTGGAACACATTTCTCGGTGTTAAGACAGGCAAAATCACCCGATCATCGAAGGGTGCAATATGTGTTGCCTACCCTCCTGCATTACTTGCTCCTATTAAAGCCTTATGGGGAAGAACTTTTTTCCATGACTGTACACAAGTGTTAGTGAAGGTCTAATATATCACATAGTAATAACACATCAACAACGCGCTACACATTACCAAAAAATATACGAGGAGGCATTACTTTTTGATTCCTCCACGTACAAATGAACATTTACCATGTAACCATGGAATGCGTTTTATACCATTTTCGTATTCATGATATTACTCAGCGCCTGAAGTGGAAAATGTTAGCTAGGGGCTTGGTCGAGCCTTGGGGTTAGATGAGGGATTGATGCTACTATGGTTTAACATGGTGACAATGAGACATCTGGGGGGATGCCATCCCCCTGCATCCCCATCACTTCGAGCACTGATATTACTCTGTAAAATATGATTCCGTTTCTCACAACGAACTTTATCCAATTTGAATTTCAACTGATTGGAATGTCAGGCTTTGTCTAATTTTTTCAAACATTTTAAAGCAATTTTCCGGTATTAACAAATGTCCAATTTCAAACTTTTCTGCAGTGGAATTATTGTCTTAGATATATTGTGGTATTACAACTTCTTTCACCAGTCATTGCTTAATGTATGGGAGGGAGTTTGCAAGGAGATAGAATACGGGAATCGCGTGTAAGGGCTCAGCTTTCTTGTGTAGTTAGCCATGAAGTTACATGCTTGGTTGTACAGCCTACAGACGGCTGCCATTCAGTGTGACGTAATAGTAGGCATGCGTGTGATTCTGGTTTAGTTCTGCACACGTTGCACGTGACCAAGCTCAAACGTTATTGATTCTTATAGGATAGTATTTCATGGTTATTCATTAATATCACAAAACTCTAGTGATGTTGAGTTAGACTTCTAAAGTATGTGCAAAATTAACTCAACTTTCTAAAAAAAAAGAAAATGAAAGAAAGGGGAGGGGTCGGGGTAGCAACCTTATGATTGATTTTTGGCATGAGACTCATATCATCGAGCTGCTTAAGGCTGAGAAGCATTCCCAAAGGTCCAGACAAAATACTTACAATAACATGCTTAGTAATGTGTAACACTTCGCTCTCATGCTCGTACAGTTTCATTACATCATTGCACATCTTTATTTACAGATATTACATTTTGTTATAGTTTTATATGTATATATATATATATATATATATATATATATATATATATATATATAATATAAAATAATATATATCGCTTTTCTATCTGTTTTCTCAAATAAACACACTTACACACTTTCGCTGTTCCGGACTCACACGTAGAACTTTCAGTGTCGAGATCTTGAGTTTAACTAACATTCATGTAGAAATACCAACGATAAGTATTGGGGTTGTCACTAAGTTTAAAAATAAAACACGTATTTGAAAACTTAAATAAATTGTAAAGAGTGTTGCAAGGTTAATTTTCCGTGCGTATACGTACTTGAAATTAATCTAATCTAACGCAATCTTAATATTATGTGTAATGTGTAAACGATATTAGAGCTTCGCGTTAATGTTTGCAAAAGTGTTTTTGTTTCAGTTATTCAAATAATTATTTTATACGTACAGGTTTTTATATCAGATAAAGAATCATGGAGTTTGATTCGTGGAGAGACGAGTGAACGTTTAGGTATTGTCTGAACTATTGGACTGTCTCAATTAGTTTCTTTCTAATGGCGTGTCCTATATTGAAACACTATGTAATCAAGGCAATCGTTTACCTTTTGTTCCAAAACCTAATAAAGAAGAGGACAATTTTATATGAAGACATACGTTTCGACGTTTATTTGTCAACGAGGCGGAAGAATACTGGAACAACAAAGAGCTTTTTTATGGACGCGGGTGATTCTTCCAGAATGATAGTGGAAGCGAGGACCTTTGGTGCTGACCACCACGACGAGTTTCTTCAGAATTCCCTACAAGTCGGACCAACAGCGGTAAATCTTACCAAGTGACGATGGTCAATGGTTCTAGTCTTCTTTTCTTTGGAAGAATTGTTAGAAAATACAAGCTTGTTTTAACGGTTTGTCTTTCTCCCTTAATCCGGCTGAGAGTTGGGATGCCAAAATGGCCTATCCCGGAGGATATATAGCAGGGCCACTATTATGTTTGTCCAGGAACGTTATAGTCGTGTAGTCTTCCGATGAGATATACGAGAAACCTTTTAGACAAATAAGTTATACGAGAACTTTGAAACCTTTTATCGAAATAAGACAAGTATTTCATCCTGAACTTGCTCCCCGTACTGTTTCTCGACACCAAACTTTGTGCGCCCGACCAAGTGGAAAAAGAGCAATATGTATAGAATACTCCCAGAAACTGCTGACAGCTTTTGCTTATTTTGTGCGCAAAGCTTCAAGATTGTCCTTCACTTTTTGTCAGTTCATCTACATAGATGAACTGAATTTTCCGGATGGCGTTTGTATTAATAAGTTGATTTCACTGTCCATTTCGAAATGACGGGAAAATTTAAGATCATTACGAATGGATTCCAAATATCTGCATCATGGTACAGGTGGGCCTTCCAGTTAACTCAAAACAGATAACTCCTAAGGCAATTTTAAGAATTTTACACGAAAAACTTTGCATAATTTCTATCGATGCACCGAAGGAATGTATGCAATTTATTAACCTTTTCCTCATCTTCGCGATTATCGAAAAGTGTCAGAAAAGCGAAGTAAAATAAACCAAATCAATCAATCATGCAATACTTGATATGTTTTTGTAGTTATTTTTCGCCACTAATATCGCCGAAGGAATACATAAAATGTATTAGCCTTTTCCTTTCTGTGTGTTTAATATGTTAATTTTAGTCTATTGTGCTAATAGTTAAAACCGTGCTGTGACCCTTTCAGTTGCAGGATATACGTAGATTCCTATTGAATTGAATAATATACTTAAGGAAGCAAAACTTGATATGTTTTAAAATGCCTTGTTTCATGTGCTACGTACTGGCAATACTTTACCTTCTAGAGATCACCCATTCTGACGAGGCTTTTCGTGGTTTCACTCAATCTGTCCACGTGGAAGCCTCGACGGTTCTTTTAATCAAGGCCCACGCGCCTTATTCCATTTCCTTCCCCCTTTTTTTCACATCCTATATCTACCACTCCCAGTGCGGTTAACCTAGCAATACAAATGTACGTCGTTGATTTAATCATGCAATAGCCGGCCTCCATGGCGGAGTGGTTAGCACAGCGAACTAAGACACCGGGTTCGGATCCCGGCGTGGCTGTTTGTGGCTGTCCCTTCATCAATTTCATTATATCATCACTCGTCTTCTCGATTAGCTAAAAATGGCAGAAAAGCAAAGTAAAATAAACCAAATCAATTAATAAATCTTGCAATATTTGATATGTTTTTGTAGTTATTTTTCGTTACTAATAGCATTAAAACATCTTGGAGACAAATGAGTCATTAATCCTTACGTATAAATACCAAATATGATTCTTTGTTGCATATAATTCCAGCGATTGTAACTTTTTATGTCTCAACTTTGGAAAAAAAACTTCTGACTAAGGCATACAAGGATTATATACACTATACACTGAAATGATTTTTGAACTTTACTGTTGGTTATGAAGTTTGTACTTGTTTTAACATGGAAGTGAACTCACAGATCACTAAGGAAACGAAAGTTTTTTTTTATTTTGCAAAAGAGCAAAATTATCGTTAGATTTTTCATGTTTGTGAATCCACTTTTTTACAAGGTTTCCTTAAATACCGTAATCCTCATCAATCACTCGTCCTTTCGAGGAAAATTTGTCTACTCTATAAATAATTGTGATTCAGTAAAACTGAAGCAAATATCATAAAAATAAATTTATCTATGAATGCCCTGAACACGTTTGTTTGTGATAAAGGCACATAAGGAACATCCAATATATCAGCTAGTAAGAAACCTTGAAGCGAAGAGGCTTAACAATCTTTTGACTACTCCCTTTTCTAATCATCATTATTTGTATTCGTCTTCCTTGTTACCCGCCCATCATCCATCATGCCATCCTGTGTAACGTTGTCAAGACAGGTCCTCACGGAGTTGGAAACATCCACATACCCCTGTTATTTTCAAATCTTAGCCTCGCTTGAAGTCTCAGACTATTCGTGTTATGGTTGTAACATTTATATTTATGGTTACTTACAACAAATTGAATGTTCTCCTTATTCAAGTGTTCTAGCTGACAGTTAGAATTGTGATTTTGCTGAATTTTTAAATTTGACGTTCGATGAACCTTTTATGTTTATAATGCAGTAAATTATTTATTACGTATTTTTGTAAGGGTTCTATACACTCGTCTTAAAATTAAGAAAAATAATTACATTGAAGACATCAGAATTTTTATTGAAATATACCATGATATATATAAGATGATGAAAGTATATGTTACATATGTTTAAATAATTGGGGTCAAGTTTATTTAGCTACTTATAGCCAAAAACTTCCATTCTTCAATCTAACCCTTAACAGTGCGACGAAGGCAGATTTTAAATAACTTATTCGAAACTGGTGGTTTTATTGTTTAGCATCTACTTAAATTTCAGCTTGAAAAATACACGTCTTCTTTTTTATTTTTATTAAACAAGAATTATTATTGAAAACATAAGAATTTTCATTGAAATATACCATGATGTAAGATGAAAGTGTAAATTATATCTCTTGAAAGGACAGTTTGGGCATAATTGTTGTCAAGTTTATTTTGCTACTTATATCCACTACACCTTTACTTCTCTTCTAATGTAAAGAAAGGTTCGAGCTGAATTAATGTTCGTAATAAAAATTATAACATCAAATACTTCCATTCTTCAATCTATCCTTTAACAGTGCGATGAAGGCAGATTTAAATAACTTATTCGAAACTGGTGGTTTTATTGTTTAGCCATGTTCATCTACTTAGATTTCAGCTTGAACAATACACGTCCTCTTTTTTTATTAATTGTGCTTTTACGGATAACGTGTTCCCTTGGTGCAATTTTGTTTCTTGTTCATGCAGAACAAGCTGTAGTTGGAGTTTGCAGTTTTTGGAAAGCTCCGATGCAAGTGTACTTGACGCGAGCACTCCAGAAGATGCTCATGGTTTGTCATTCAGTCCTTGTTGTTGCTGGCGGTTGTCTGTGAACCCGAGCCTTGCGGGCGTGTAGGGTATGTTGGCGGTTCTATTGCCTCTTCACTGATTGAAGATACTGAAGGAACAGAAGACAAGAGGCGACCACAGAAGTATACGCAATGCTTGTTATCTGGACACTGTTGGCTACACATGATCCACTAACTTGGCTCTGGGCTCCGTGCAGCATTCCTCCTGGTACTTGTGGTTAGCCATCACTTCCAGCACTTCTCAGATTTCACCGCTTCTGAAAGTAGAGACCCGCTTTATTTGCAGTCAGGGAGA
The DNA here is from genome assembly GCF_977018435.1 of Lepisma saccharinum. Classification (NCBI taxonomy): domain Eukaryota; kingdom Metazoa; phylum Arthropoda; class Insecta; order Zygentoma; family Lepismatidae; genus Lepisma; species Lepisma saccharinum. The sequence goes on from NC_139230.1 coordinate 68,354,607, forward strand.
AAAAGAAAAGTAGACGATGGTGTTGAAAATTCAAAATTCTTCCAGTAAGATTTTACTGGATAATGAAAATCCCCAAGCAATACAGTAACCGTTTCGGCTTACTATTTTGTCCTAATGTAATCATCATCGTCAATAGAACCTTCTATAATGAGTTATTAGGTGTGACAGACTTATTGGCTGATTGCAGCAGCATAATATGTTGCCTTGGTGGCCGAGAACATTGAATGCTGGACCTACGATCTCGCGACCAGAAGTCCCATAAATTGAGTGCAGGTGTGGGAGGCTTTGGCGTTACTTTGTAATTGTTCGTTCATAAATTTAATCAAATCACCATTCAGTCATCGCCGCAATTAGCCTAGAGAAGAAGAAGAGCGACGTAAAATAAGAAAAATGCAGATAACAAAATACAGTATCAAAGATTTTAATACCTGCTTTGTAGTGGAATTCATGCTTCGAAACTAGTACAGAAATTCTCCCTTGCTCTAAAATCCGTGAAATAAAATGAAATACCTCATATTTCATTTCTGTATTCTTAAATAAAAGTTGTTCATTCAGAACACGAATAGTTCTGTATCGGGAATCTGTGGAGCAAGGCCGCACATAAAGGCAGAGAAGGTGAGAAAACGAACGAGTGGAGCAGATCAGTGCGCGCTGCTGCAAACGGCTGGCATAACGGGTGGAAAGGATGGAATGAGTGAGACGGGAGGTTTCGTCGTGCAGTAGGAAGACTCTCGTCATATGATTAGTGAATAGCAGTGCAGTGTGGCAGAAGAAATAAGAGGTGGTTTTTACCTCTCAACACAATCGTCTTCCCCACCACTGTTCTGCTGCTTTCTGGCCTTGAGGTTCAGTGTGCAGGCGGGAATCTCACACTGCACGGCGCGCTCACTGGCCTTCAGAAGTGCAAGCTAGATACTCAAGACTTATGTAGAACTATTGAGCATTTCTTATGATTATCATTTTGATAAATAATATATGAAAGATCGGCGGAAACCTGTTACATTCCTTGAAACTCTTAACATTTCAGTTGCCGCAGTATTAAACTTATAATTACAGGTATTTTACAAGTAGAATCAATAATTATTGTTGTAAACATTAAATTTTAAAGAAAAACGCACCGACAAACTCAAGATTCTTTCTTATATTTCTCTTATTTTCTGCCTCTTTGGGTTAATGAATGAGAATGAAAGATGAATAGATAAAATTGATGAAGACTTTCACAAAGGAACAAGCACACTCGCGCCAAGACTCGCACCTGGAACCTTCGAGTCCAGCACTCAACGATGTCTGCCACCGAAGCGGCTAGTTTCTTTCTTAAAATTTCGATTTACGTCGGTGGGCATGCTGTTTAACTTACTGCCTGGCAACCTACAGGCGTGAAATACGATATTTTCATTTCCTGCTTCAGAGAAAACGTAAACAACGCGTTGGTTGAGTGTAAAGGCTTCTCAGCATGTCTCGCCTGAAAGACAGCCACTGTTTTGTGCCTGTTTGTTCCACAGCACGTTCTTCGTACGAAACTAGGCAGTAGCGATGCCAGAGAAAAAAAATTAGGAGAAGGGACCAAAGACGAAGGGGGGGGGGGCAGAGTGGCAGATGAGAGATATACAAAAATTCTGAGAAGTTCGAAAGTTAATTCAGAACATTCTACATGGTTATAACGATGCCATTATACAGTGATTCAATTTTTTTAAAAAAAAAAAAAAAAAAAAAAAAAAAGCTGAGGGGTTGCACCCTGCTCCCCTCCCACTTTAGCGTAGCCACTGAAACTAAATATCAATATACTACTTTTCCTGTTCCAACAGATAAAATTATACCATAGCCGGAGTAAATTATATGGCGTTCAATGACTCTACTTGTCTATTCATACGAATGCTAGACCTGCTTGTAAAAAAAATATTTTAAAAAATGTAAAGAAAATCTAAAAAAAAAAAACAAATTAATGATGAAAATAAGCGGGACGTTATTTTCGTGGCCTTCCCGGTGGCATAATATGGTTACGTCGTCTGCTGGGGCCCCGGGTTCGATACCTGGTGAAGGCGCATAGTCGTTCGAATCTCATTTTAAACTGTAGGTCCAGTCTCGAATAGCCTATTTGTGCATAAAGTGGAGTTTAAAAATTCAAATTCAATTAAATTCTCATCCATATTTTCACTTATTTGAATCTCTTTGTAATTTATCATTCAATTCTTTAGGAAATGTAAATTCATCTCATTAGTTTTGTGGTTACTATAGTAATTTTTCCCTCAGAGTACTCTCTCTCTTTCATTGCCCTAGAAATATTAACTGCAGTGTGTAGCCGAACACTTTACCTCTAACATATCATTGCTATCATTGTATGCAGTATGTATTTAGAGCAAAACTTATTTATTCAGATTACACAGTGCAAAACTTCCATGAATTCTGCCTATACAGAATTTAAGTTACGAAAAACTGAAGTGAGAAACTGCTGTGAAAAGTATATTGATAATGGCTTGTTTTGAATAAGTTCCTCCCATTTGTAAGGAGTAACAGTTGGCAACCACTTTGAACAACTCTTATAACACAGGTTAATACTCGTTATGCAATATAAATATAAATGTCTGCATACTAAAGACATGTGCGTAAAAATAAGCGGGACGTTATGGATCGAAAATACCGGCATCTGCACCATGCCTCACCGTCAGCAGGCACGCGCTATCTCGGCCCCGAGCCAGAATGAACGCCACGGTATTTCTGCATTTCAAGAAAACACACGAACCCAATTATTACTAGATTTTCGACCATAAAAGCTGCACGAATTGTTGAAATCGTGTACTCAAAAAATTGTGCATTTCCTATCTGTACTGAATGCGTCAACATAATCTTCACCGTAATATTTTTTTTCAGGAGAAAGAGGATGGGTGTTGATATCACATCTCATACTTTCTCTTCACAGTCAGTGAACGAAAAGGTATAAATCAATAGACTACCTGAAGAGAAGTCGAGTGTTGGCTTAGTTTTTGAGGTTTTTATTAATTGCGGCCATGGGGAGATGCGAGCTATATTTTGTGCCTGCGACTATCCGTCATGGGGTGAACCATTCGTGGGATTTCTTGTCGCTCTCTAGATCTCTGAGCCCTAATTGGTGTACAGTATATGTTTGTATCCGTCTTGCACGGAATGCTCTTCACCCTTACAACCCAAGCTCTCAGGTCTTAATCCTGCCTCATTAGATATACCAGATACACGGACGTAAAGAGTGGCATTGAAGAACACGAGTTCTGTCCGCAGATAAATTGGCGAGTTCAGGTGTGGGTGGTAGCCTGCTCTAAAATGTGCCACACGCAGCACACGCTATATATACTCTCACATACGCACACTGACCCACATTTCTAATCACTTCGCCTATTAAACTGGCTGCATGACATATATCTTTAATTTGTGTTGAATACTTAATCGTCCAGGGTTGTTGAAGAAAGTTCTTTGCTCTTTCATATCAGGAATGAAAGTCAAAATTACAGTTACATTGCCCTTCTACCTTTTTTGGTTAGTCATGGCGTCGAGGGATGAAACAGATAAAAAACACAATGACGCTCCCATACTGTGCCCGGGATTTAACCCAAAACATTCGACTGCGATGTTATGAGTCGATCGCTCGACCACCCAGGTGGACTTTTAATTGTAATTGAGGTTTGCAGTTTATTTTTCTTGTAGAATCATTGTAAAAAAAACGAGTAAAAGTATGATGCAAAAAGAAAAAAAAAACAAATGTCCTGACGAAAAAATCAAGAAGTGAGTTGATTTTGAATGTACACCTCAGTCCTTACGGGCATGCAAGGATTTCTGTCATATGTAATGACAAAAAGGAAGGTTTTCTCTTTTATATTTCATTTCAGTATTTATCATAGAATTACGGGTAATATCAGATTGACTAAAAGAAAACGCGAAATTTGTTAGAAACTGCATGTTCATGAAGAATGCTTCGTCAAAATATGCGTTTCAGAGTTTCCCTAAGTCTGTTGTCGTTGGCCTTAGTTCATCTTTTTTTGCCAATTTATTTAATACTGCTGTACACGCTGGATTTATTTTTTGCTTCAGAAGAGTTCCTTCTTCTTGTAGAAAATACAGCTTTTTTTGAGTTAACACAAACAAAATAGCGACAACTTGCTTCCTGTAACTGACTATATGATAATATCGAAATTCATGTTCATGTAAAATTTGATTTGATTTTAGTTATTTAGCATCGATTTTCTGCCACTTTTGGCTAATAGCGACGATGATGATGAATGGTGATGAAATTGATGAAAGGGCACTCACAAAGAACACCCATTCCCATGCCGGGATCCGATCCCGTAACCCCTGCCATTTTAGCGCGCTGTGCTAACCACTCCGCCACGGAGGTCGACACTTTCATGTAAAAGTAACCCAATCACTGTTTATTAATTTTAGCTACTCTAGAAGGATATTGTTGCATGCTGTCGAAGAAATAATTGAAATTTGATAACAGAAAACCCATGCTTATTTGAGATGATCTTTCCAAAGGATGCGCAAAATAATAAAGGATGAAAACGAGATTGCAAATAGGAGTGAGGTAACTTGCATGGTGTATGCTTGATCTATTCGTGGATTCTGTAGTACTGTCAAGTGACTGCAGAGTTTTGCTGAGTTCAACATATTTCATATTCTTCTTCAAGGAAAGCACATCTCTGCCGAAATTACATTTTTAAAAAATATATTTATTTACTAAATAAATATTTTAGTAAATTCCCTCGTAAGATTAAGTTCTGGATCAAAGCCTACCTTTGTGAATTCAGATTGTGGAATGACTCTGCATCATCCAGAGGCCATTGTTGCAATATGGTATAACCATCTTAGATACATGCAGCTACAATAAGATCCGGTTATAACGCAGCGGTTGCCCACCTACTGCAGAGACAGGCCAAGCAAGGGGGCAGGGTTTCTAATTTGCCTCTTGTAGGTGAAATAAACAACCATCGTTGACACGAAGGCAACTTGGTGAAGTGCAGGAGGCTACGTATATGAAGTACCCGTCAGAAGGTGGAAGCAAAGTGCGAACAGTTAAGGGATGGGAGAACAAGTGTGATGCATGAAACACGAAGCCGTTGGTCCAGTACATCCATCATAGATGACAGCCTTGTACGTGTTGATGCGTGCATTATGGACGCTGAAGGAACAACAGTGCTCACATTAGCAGCAGAGGTTTGCCTCTTGTAAGAACAAGTATATTCAATGCCACAAAGTTTATCTCCCTGCGGCTTCACTGAAGATGACTATTCGAAAGAGTTGAGGCTTGAATCTGCACAAGTGGAACTCCGAATACTTAGGATTATATTCGAAGTACAAGCCAGCGAAGAGCCATAAGAATCTGAAACTGAAACTTGAATTACTTTGCATAAAGGACGTCGTATTTAGAGGGAGGCTCAATAGGTCCGAATCCCCAGAAAGAATTACCATGTAATACATTTTCTAAATAAAAAATAAATATTTGTTTGCCGCTTGTTATGAGTCAGTTTTCTATGGACAGTTGTCTACAACTGTAGACAAAGTCTCCGTTAGTATGTGTTGATTTTAAAAATGCCATTTAGCTAGCGTACGCAGATTTTTTTTCTCGGAGAGGGTTGGAATTGTAGAGGTGGATATTACAAAACTGCATTCTGGGGGAATAACTATAAAATATTTCATAATTAACATTTTTAACGATTGTCTTAGAGGTTGTTCAAAGACAAAAAGATGGTAATTGGGGCCATTTTAAGGCACTTTGGTTTTCCAGAGTTCTTTACTGCTTTCATTTGAAAATATTGATTTTCTCAAAATTTCGGGAAAGGCTGTAGCTCCATGAGCCCCCGTCTGTGTACGCCAGTGATTCTCAGCCTCACTGCTTCTATTCAATACAGGCTTCTATTCAATACATTGAGGCTGTAGGTGGTAGGGATAATACTAATGAAACATAAATTTTACTCTCTTATATGCAAGATTGAACCAACCGTAGTTCAAGATAACTACCTATTATGTGCCATTCAGCTAGATATAAATAGGGGTGACTTTCCAATATATAACATAGCCATAGAACCTAGAACAGTCGTATCAGCAAATTGATCAATGTATATCTCAGCAAGAAATATTGAGTATTAGACTTAAGAGTGTTTAGTTTATTTCGTATGTAATCCAATGGATGTATGCTGCACATAGTTGTACAGTCACGAACACTTCTAGATTGTAACAAACAATGAGTTCGTTACAACCCAGAAGTGTCCCATGACGGTACTTGTAGAACTTGGCAACTTCAAACTTCGTACAAAATTAAGATGCTAATACATTCGAAGTCTTTTGTATTTCATGAGATTCGATGTTCGTTAACCAAGATTTATGCTATGGAGTGTTTTTTTTTCCGTAAAACAAAAACTATCCCCTGCCCATTGCAACAAGCCGTGACGTAATTGGGGGGGGGGGTATAGAAGTAGGACCACACACATTCACAATTTCTGCCATTTGTGTGTGTGTGTGATGTGATCAGCACCATGCTTTTACCCACCAGAGTTGCCTCCAAGTATCGATTTATTACGGGTAGTCTGAGGCTGGGTGAATCCTAGAGCCGCTTCATACAGATAAACTGCTGCAAAATTTCCACCTGCATCAGGAATCAAACCCCTCCCAGATGGCGCAGTGGTATCGCTGTTACCTTGTAATCAAGGGGTCCCGGGTTCGGTACCCGGTGGAGGCACATAGCGGTTCGCATTCCCCTTTAAACTGTAGGTCCAGTCCCGATTAGCCTTACTTTACATAAAGTGAACTTAAAACGCCAAAACAATCAATCAACCGGGAATCGAACCAGGGTCTTCCACATGACATCCATGGGCGTAGAAGTAGGCAACACACATAACGTCATGGAGGGAAGCGAATATTTCAGAATCTGGGTGTCCCATTTTTGTTGCGGATGAGTGTACATTTAAATATTGTCGTGCAATAGACAGAAATTTCATTTCAGAGTAAACTGCACATGTCTTAGCTGTTAGGATTATATTGGACGTGATGAATTAGGATTATATTGGACGTGATGAAATGAGCTTGAAGTGGTTGCCAATACTGGTTGTAATAATCCATTGAAATTGAATTCCCTTAGCGTTCGATTCAGTATCCTTTCTGCTATTTTAATAACGAAGGGCGTTTGAATGATCAACTCTTGGTCTTACCTGTTCAATCATGGTTCGAATCCCAGCGAGTGCATGAGCGTCCTTTGGTCATTGTTCTTTCAGGTACTTCAACCTAAAGAGGCAATGGATCATGAGGATTTATGTAAACAATTGGACTTCTGATGAAGGGCGTTAAATAACCAAAATGAATAGGGTCTTGTGTCAGATAAAGAGGGTGAAAGATGTAGATTACATCTTGAAGAGAAAAAAGCCTTGATCTCAACTTGGTTACGCAGTTGCAAGCGCTGCTGCCGTCACTTAAAATGTACGACACGTTTGATTCAAGTGCTTGCTCAATGACTTGCTTAATTAATTGAAGCAAGCGTTGAGTGTACACAAGGCATAAGAGCATACAAAGTTCATCAGGAGTAGTTTCTCAGCATCCTCTATGAGCTATTTGGTCCAAAGATCACGCTATGTCCACGTGATGCTGACGCCGACATTTTACTTTATAAAATTCGCGTTAGTTTCGATGTGTGAAGTTTTGCACTGTGCCTTCAGTTCTTTTTTTTAGCCAGGTTTAATAGATAATGAAAAAAATGAGCTCTCCCCTTGGTGGGAGCGGTTCCAGGTTCGATCCAAGTTAAGAAACTCTTTAAGTTTCAGTGTTCAAGCATCGTGAGGACAATTGGGGAACTACATGAAAATAAATAATCGGGGGGTCTAATAGGCCAGAAAACCAGTTAACAGCGGGGATGGGATTCGATTTGCTTAACACGCGTCACCACGCGGAATGTAGGCCCTGGCTCTCAATAGACTCTTTAGTTAAGAAATTTAGAGTTCTGAACATATGTAGCGGTTTTTTCCGCCTGGCCGACTTGCTGCAAATTTTTGGTCAGCGTTATAATTTGAATAATATATATAATATACACACGCACCCCCCCCCCCCACACACACACACATGCATTCATGTATGTGCGAGGGGTTAATTTATGTTAAATTGTAGAAATTGGAAGTGGAAAAGAATATCATGTATCTTTACGTCATAAAAGTGATTCTTCTTGATTTGCTTCATTTAACTTCGTTTTTCTGCCACTTTTGGCTAACCGCGAAAATGATTTTTCTCTGGGCGATCTAAATACAAGTATGGATAATGTAACTTCCTTCTTTTTCACTCAATTCTATAGAAGTCCATCCTGTTTTACGATGCGGACAACAATATTTATAGTTCTCAATCAAAATGAAATAAGCCTATTGGAATTTGACATATTGAATACGGTGCGTTACGCGCATAAGTAGGATGTTATATCATGATTTCCCTACTCCATTGCATCGATGCCTTCGGAATTAAATTTGCAGTAACAAGCAAACATTATTGTTGGAAACGCTTTCACGGTGACAATAGGTCTTTGTATTCAGGTTGCATGCCACAACATGGCCAGTTACAAAACACAGCCAATCATCCCACTCACTAGCTGTGATCCATTGATTGAACAACGATTGTTCACTTCAATGAAATGCACACGACATCCAAACTTACCAAAACATTTCAAAGAATGGCAAGAGCAGGTAGGAGCTATTGCTGTATCAATCGTTTGACCTCTCTTGCTCTCTCTCTCTCGCTCTCTCTTTATCTTCTCTACCCAATCATCCTTTCATGTAAATGCAATTTTATGAGAAGTTAACTGTGCAGGAATGTGTAATGAAAATCAAAGGAACGGATTTTTTCACGTAATGCTAAATGTGTATGTAACCTCTTACATAAGCAATGGCATATTTATTTTGAGGCAGGTATTTTATTATTACTTTTTATTATTATTATTATTATTAACATTATTTTAAGTGTGTGTCGATTAGCGTTCCTTTGTTGTCCGCTTCCGAAGATGAAAACTTTCAGAAAATACTTTCTTGTAGGTGTTTCACCCTAGTGATATTAACTACTTTTTGACCCATAAGATATCCGAACAATCAGTTCTTCTACACTGTGCTATCAAGTATGAGAAATCAGATATCCTGGAATTTCTCTTGAGGAAAATTGAAGAGTGATTTAGCCTGCTTTTTTTTAATGCCCGTATCTGCATCAGAAATCTTGTTCATATGTATGTAGCATTGACAGCATGATAAAGTGTAAAGCAATGATCCTTTTTTCCTTTGGTGGTTTGGAAATTAGTGACAAGATATTTAGATTTATGCTGATAACGCAGAAGTAAATCTTCATGATAATCTTAATATGGCAGCTGTAAACCACTGTACCATCATTTGCTTTACCTTACGATTTTGTTTGGTCGAGTTTTCGTTTTAAATCCACTTTTAGGATAATCGGGATTAGACCTACGGTTTAAAGTGGGATCCGAACCACTATGTGCCTTCACCGGGTATCGAACCCGGGACCTCTTCATTACAAGAAGACGACGTTACCAGTACCCATCGCGGAGGCACCTTACGATTTTGCACTCACAGAGGATTTTGGAAAGGAGTATCGACAGTTTGCGGTGCATTACAGGGACATCGTTCCAAAATTTTTGGCTCCTAGTAACAACTTAACCCTTACAATATAGCCCTAGGTTGTACTAAATATACAAATGCAAATGTAGTGATTTTTCATCCATGGGTACTACATCGTCAGTATTTCATCTAAATCTTAAGTCTTGATAAGATTACTACTTTATGTGATTGGTATCGCCTTTCATGTGATTTAATTTTCATAAATCTATTATGGGAGGATTTACAAATCTTTGATAGTGTAGTTTTCGACACGGGCACCCAGCACAGTCTAGTGATTTGCTATTAAAGGCTTAAAATTGTAGCCTAAAAACCTGGTCTGTGTGTAAGAAGAAAATATAAGACGATATTACTTTGGAACCAGAATTCAAGCCTTATAATATGTATAAAATGCTGAGAGCAGCTCACTTAGTGATTACGTAAGTGCCAATTTGCAAAATATAATTTACCAGCATCTCGCATATGTACCTAGGTATATTAGACCTACTGAATGGTATTGCTCAGACACGAAAATGGTCTGCCAGCAACGTATATTCTACAGCAGTGATTCTCAAACTGTGGTACGCGTACCCTCAGGGGTACATGAACGACTTGAAGGGGGTACGGGATCAGCTCGGAAGAGAAATTTCGAGATTTCGCACACTACATATTTCTCGCTGCAGGTGTGTAGAGCAGAGTTCATAGCTTTTAACAATGAACAGGAAAATAAGGTTTATTTTGTCACTGACACTCGCTTATCTTTGTTTCATATGTTTTGAAATAAAATACTCGTTCGAAATCTGTAATAGAATAAATTTGGAGCCGAATCTCAAGATGAACGTTTCAAGTGCAATACCAGACATCAAAACACTGTGTCAGGCTATGCAAGCACATCCTTCTCACTAGAAACTCTGAGGATTTCAATAAAAACTCCAAAATTTTTCTTCACAGTTTGTTTTCAAACTTATTTTTGTGCTTTGCTTTTTTTAGTAACTCTGAAAAAATATATGAAAATGAAATTAGCATACCCCTACCGGTATATGAAACTTTGTTCTCCCACATAACCGCACATTGTCCTCTAGGGACCTTACTGCTCATCGCTGGTGACTTTAACATCCCTGAAATAACTCATCCTACTAACGACCTCTTCGCGTTAGGTTCCCACTGTCGTGAATTGAAGTACTTTATTGGTTTCAATGATCTAAAGAGCTTGAATACTATACAAAATGCCAACGGTAAAACCCTAGATTTAGTCCTAACAAATATAAGGAATGTAACGATACTCCGGCAGGATGCACTTGTGCCGGAAGACACCCACCACCCACCCCTAGGAATAAATATACCACGCCCCAAGCCTAAGCGTAAGACTTCAAAGTCCAGTATTAAGGGTTACAATTTTAAGAAAGCTGATTTCGTCAGTACGTTTCACAAATTTAAATCAGCTAACTCGGAACTATTACATAAATACAACGATATCGATCTTGCAGTGGACAAATTTTACGAAATAATTAAGTGTATATTTGATGAATGCGCCCTATACTCCCGCTCAACTTATTCTAATCAGTATCCATGTTGGTTCACGCTAGATATTATCGAAGGTATAAAGTTCAAGTCACACCATCATATAAAATGGAAACAAAAACAAGGGAATGTAGGGTATCACGAAGCTAACTTTAAAGCCCTAAGAACGAAATTAAAAGCGGGAATAAACCAAGCTTACCAAAACTACCTTAACAGCTGCGAAGCTAATTTGACTCGCAACCCAAATCTATTTTGGTCTTTAGTTAAGAATCGAAGGAAGAATCCACCAGCCCAACTAACCAAACTCAATGGTGAACCTATTAGTAACAATAATATCCAGAATCTTTATGCTACATATTTCGAATCTGTCTTTTCCGCGGAACCATCCTCTTACGAAATCACACATACGAACGCACTCCCCAAATCCCAACTTAGCCTCTTAAGCATCCCGGAAATCTCCCTAAAAGAAATCCAACAAGCCATCAAAAAACTCAAACCGAAACGAGCAGCTACACCGGACCTAATCCCCCCACGTTATTAAAGGTTGCTCAGAGGCGCTCAAGTTACCTCCCCACACCCTCTTTAATTTAATCTTGAAAACAGAAAAATTCCCCGCAAGTTGGAAAACGACAGAGATTTGTCCAATCCCCAAAGCAGCAGATAAGACAGACATAAGTAACTACAGACCAATCGCGAAACTGTCAGCTCCAGCTAAACTCTTTGAGCAAATAATTTATAATCATATTTACTCGCATGTCAAACCTATCCTTTCTCCACACCAGCATGGATTTGTACAAAACCGTTCAACTGTGACTAATCTCGTCGAATTAACAAATTACGTTGCGTCAACTATTGACGATAAAGGACAACTCGATGTAATATACACGGACTTCTCAAAGACCTTCGACACGGTACACTACGATACTTTAATTCAGAAGCTAGCCTACATCTGCCTCTCCCCGCAACTTATAAAACTACTTGCTTCATATTTACAGAATGACGACAATATGTCATGCACCAAAGACTAAGGTTCTCGTTCTCTGGTGTCCCCCAAGGTTCGAACCTAGCCCCCCTGTTGTACTTGATTTTCATTAATGATTTACCTGACGCACTAAAAAACTCCGAAAAGTTAATCTTTGCTGACGATGTCAAAATTTTCAAACACATTAAGAGCGATCAAGACTGCACGAAATTACAAGACGAACTTAACGAAGTACTTGATTGGTGCAAGAACAACAAGGTTAATCTCAATCTCAGGAAATGCAAAGTAGTATCATTCACACGTAACAAACATCCCATCCAATACTCATATAGCATTTCCGACGTAGAAATCCTAAGAGAGAATACTGTAACTGATCTTGGAGTCACATTTGACAAAGCTTTAAATTTCCAGACCCACACTGCGCGCATCCTCAGTGAATCACACAGGAACCTAGGATTGTGATGAGAATGGGTAGCTAGTTTAAGAAAAAAGAAACTTTTTTCTACTTTACTATACGTTTGTCAGATCAAAACTTGATCTGTCAGTCAGTCGTTTTGGACCCGTTATTTAAAAAGGAAATCGAAAAAATAGAGAAACTCCAAAATAAATTCTTAAGATATTTAGTATATAAATTAGATGGCATTTATCCAAAATTCACTTCGGGTGACATCTTACGCAAAATGCTGAGTATCCCGTCCCTTGAAAAAAGAAGACAGATGCACCAGTTAACCTTCCTTTCCAAACTTGTCAATGGAAAAATAGACTCCTCCGCACTTCTCGCAAAAATAAGCTTTTATGTTCCATACTCAAAATTAAGACCCAGAAATGACCTCTTCTAAATTCCATGAGGTAGAACCAGGATGGCCGAAACGGATCCCATGAGGAGGATGTGCGTGTTCTACAATATAGTCTCTAATAATACCCCTGACATTGATCTATTTAGACCTAAAATCACCCATATTATGTGAACCCTGCATAATAACGTATGATGAAAAAAAAATTGCACAAAGGTTGCAACTCTGCGGAACTGACAATACTAAACATTGGCACACCATTTGAGCTGTGTAGGATCGTACGTTTACCAGTTATGTAGTGTGAAGAGCAAGAGAAGGTTGGTGTAAAAACAAGTCAGTATGGAGCTGAAAGAAGACGACCGTCGGAAAATGATCGTGCAATGGACAGAGAATCGTGATGTTCGAAAGTCGGAGCTTGTGAAACATTTGCAACGTGTAGGATTTTCTCGTCGTACGGTTTATAATATTATGTCACAATTGGAGAAGGGAATCAATGTGGAAAGAAAGCCGGGCAGTAGACGGAAGTCGAAGTTAAATGAACCCAGAGTGTTGCAACAACTGCGCCGTGTTACTGCAGGTAAGGTGGCAAAATCTTACTGTGAGCTTGGTAGGAGGTTTCAGTGTGATAAAAACACAGTGAAGAAAGCATTACAGAAGATGGGGATACGGAGATATAAACGAAAAACTATGCCAAAAGTGACGGAGCAACAAGTTGTTGTCCAGAAACAGCGTTTACGAACCCTTGTGACAAAACCTTTCACTGCAACAAATGACGTGATTTGTATCATGGACGATGAGACCTATTTCACCCTAGATAGCAACGAGTGGCAGCTGAAAATCTACTATGATCCTGGAACTGCTGCTGTGCCCGATCCAGTGCGTTTTGCTGCCAAAACCAAATGCCTACATAAGGTGTTGCTATGGCTTGCCATGAGTGAGAAAAGACTGTCGAACCCTCAGTTTTTCAAGGCTGGCATTGCACTCAACGCCGAGCGGTATGTAAAGTTCTGTTTGCCTAAAGTAAAGCAGTTTATCAATTAATACCATCGTGGGGACAATGTTGTTTTTTTGGCCAGATTTAGCCAGCTGCCATTACGCTGCACAAAGTCTTGCGGCCATGGAGCACTAAGGTATCCCTTACATATCCAAAGAACAGAATCCCCCTAATGTTCCCCAACTGCAGCCCATTGAATATTTCTGGGCAAATGTAAAGCGGATGGTGTATGCCAATAATTATCATCCACGAACCGTTGCAACCCTCATCCAACGGATCCTCAGATGCTTGCGCCATGTTGATACATCAACATTTGCTCCATCTATGCAGAAAGTGCCCCAAAATTGTCGCAAGGCCAGCAGACTCGGTGTGAATGTGTTTGTTCATTGATGTTCAGATACCACCCTTGTATACCAACCAGCACACGAAATACATCTGTGCGTTTTTGCCCTTGACCACAGCGTTTTCTTTTGGTGCAGTTTTTTTCCACCATACGTTAGCATTGTAACCAAATATGTTGTATACTTTATGATATTCCACCCTTGTATTATATATTGTTGTTATGTAACGATTATTCTGTTCCTTTTTATAGTTTCTTTTCTCATTGTCTTTGTTTTCTCTTTCCAATTCCTTATTACTTTGGTCAATAATTTGGGCAACTGGGCATTTGCCTGTAGTGTTTAATAAATAAATATATAAATTGTAAACGTAAGAACACCCAATAAAATAACAAACTTAGGATTCTAATGTTTATTTGTTTACCATCTTTCCACATATAGCCCGAATTCCATTTTGCTCTATTGCAGATACACGCCTCCAACATACCAAAAAGGTCCCACCAACCAGGCAGCCAAAAAAAAAATCTCAAAACCCACTATTCGGAGAAAACCTATGGCGGGGGGGGGGGGGGTACATTAGACGTTTAGTTACGACTAGGGGTACAATAAGAGAAAAGTTTGAGAACCGCTGTTCTACAGGATTCTTAGCTGTTTCTTTTTAAGTAATTTCCGTCCAGGGAATTAAATTGAAATTTTATTTTTCTGCACGTAACTTACCTGCGACCTTTATCGGTGTTCTGATGTAGGATGAAGACTATTGATTACCTCGTTACACTGTTCTTGTTTCTATTAATCTGTAAACTTTGATTTGAGTCCACTTTATGTGCTCACGTGGGTTCATGAGAATCATACATACAGTTTAAAATGAAAGCAGAACCGCTGAGATGTGCCTCCTTCCTGAATCGAATCTGAGACATAGGGGATTAATGTGCGTTAATCTGTTGCAGAACAATTCTGCAAGAAGTAGTGTTCCTTAAGCCAGCCTTCGTCATGGCATAACACCTGTTTTCCCACAACAAAAATCAAGTTTTATAAGTTCTAGTGAGCTACCTTACAGTCTTGCCCACAATTAGTTACATACGAATACAGGGTGGCACGCCTTTCATGTGGCAATAATGATTTCTTTTGGCACAGGTGAACTGGAGAGATGCCTTTAAGTAAAGATCATGATACTGAGATCATTCTGCTGGCTTGTTCAGACAGTTGTTGCCATGTCGTCGCATCTTTCAGTACACAGTGTGTAGAGCATAACTGTACTTTTTCCCTGTTGAATCATGAACAAAACATGCATGTATCATTACCTCTCCAATGTATGTCAGCTTTTACTTCACCCTGTAGTACATAGATACCCCTTGCACATAGATCATAAACTCCCCGCGCTATCAGCATTAAAATAACAACTTCTAAAATTGTCATAGTAGGCTCGGCGAAATACTATTTCTGCGAAGAAGCTATTCCAGTGTATCGTGCCGGCCCCCGTGGCGGAGTGGTTAGCACATCGCGCTACGACGCCAGGGGTCCCGGGTTCGAATCCCGCCCTGGGCATGGATGTTTGTGAGTGTCCATTCATCAATTTCATCATGCCATCACTCATCTCCATCTTCGCAAATTCACCAAAAGTGGCACAAAAGCGAAGTAAAATAAAGCAAATCAATCAATCAAATCAATCAATTTCAGTGTATCGTAAATGTATAATAATATTAATAATGACAATAAAACAACTCTTCAAGTAAATATTTTACATCAAGTTTTGTAAGTAACTAATTTGATTGGAATTAAAAGGAAATAGAATTGTAAAGATTTTGTGATATAGATTCAAAGTGGGACGCCAGGTACTTGTATTTTCTCAATTCAATGTGGCCCTAACATATGATTTGCAATTTAGCGTTGCTTTTCTGCCACTTTAGGATAATCGCGACTACGAGGATGAGTGATGATATTATGAAATTGATGAAAGGGCTCTCACAAAGAACATCCATGTCCAGGCCAGGATTCGAACCCGGGACCCTAGGCGTCGTAGTGCGCTGTGCTAACGACTCTGCTAAGGAGGTCGGCATGTGACCCTTTAGAGTACTCGCTATCTGCTCTTATTTGCAGAACAGTCGCTACTGCCAATACATAAAAAGTAATTCCACTTTACCCTTCGTACCCAATATATTTGTTCGTTAGCAAACATTGTCAATACTTATCACTAGCCCCTTTTTGCCGCGAACGTCCTTGATCTTTTGTAATTCAACATCTTTCTAGATCTTAGTTCCTTCTCCATCATTATATTTGTTTCTTTTCGGCAGCATTTTTTCACGCCCATATTATCATAATATAAGTATAAGGTGTTGCCGTTATGTACGGCAATGCGATGCTATGGGCCTCGAAAAGTGATTTTTAAATAAAAGCTCTGTGCGTATGCAACCACGCGACAAAGATACATTACGGAGAGAGTATCACGTGAGCCAAAACCCCATCAAAATCGTTGAACTTGCCCCTTTTCTCTCAAATCATGCATATATCATGTCGTATTTGATGTCTGCATTAAAGGCTTCATAAGTTTATTGAGAGGCATTCAATACTCAATTGTGTACTCAAACTGCCAGATGTTTTTAGACTTTTCGGATGAAAGATAACATATCAGCGACAACCGTGAATCTATGTGACGTGGTCGCATACATACAGGATGAAATTGCTCCTTATCGAGGGTTCGATACGTCCAAATGAAGCATCCACAAACAAAATGTTATTGAAGAAATTTACGGCGACACCCTGTATATATGTGTAGGTTGCACTTTTGGCGAAAGAGACTACTTAGAGAAATATATTTTTATTAATAATTATTCCCAAATATTACCATACCGTAAATTTGAACTATTTTTCTCAAAATAACTGCAAAATTGAGATATTATTTGCCTGCTATTGCTATATACGTAAATGCCAAAAAAATGTCTTCTGCTGGGTAGTATTTTAAGATACAGAACTACTGAATGAGGAAATGAAAAATTCAATTAACTCGAAAGTGTCGTTTGGGTATAAAGTGGTAGTGGATCTAGTGTCAAAAGTGTGAAAACAATGCCAAAAGCATTTGAAATTTTTACCCGAAATTTTACTTTTTCATTTGGTGGTAAGTATTGGAAATATTAATATAACGGTCACAAAAGTGCCACATATTAAATGTGTGGAAATTTACACTAGTTCTATTTATCCTTATCCTACTAGGTACTGATTACAGCTCATTTGGAACTAAGTAAATACACCATATTTAATTCATAATCAAGTATCTTCTCTATTTAATTCGTATTCTCTCTCACTGGCATTAAATTCCTTAACATGTTTGATGTCTAGTTGTGGGTTGCTTTTTGAAGTAATTTATGGAGGTTGTATCACACTTAATCAAAGTTTGTTTTAAGTCCACTTTGTGATTAGATAGGGTAATGGGGACTTGTCCTAGAGTTTAAAATGAGATCCAAACTGCAGTGCAATTGATTCCACCAGGAACGAATCCGGGACTCCTTGATTACAAGGCGACATGATTACCACGTCATCTGGGAGGTCCAATGGGATCACGCTTAGTGCCACAAGGAAAGATCTTAGAGCATTTTTAATGTTTATGTATTTAACATTCGAACTTCATTAGTAAGAAGCAACAGTTTTTTTAGCAAAAATTGCAGGGTTTTGCAGCGCCTTTAAATTTAGAATATTTTCAAATGTTCATCGCCGGTATCAAGAATTGGTAAAAAGAAGTATGTCTCTGTGTGTTAATTGATTTGTGCAGATAGAAACGGCATGCGAAGAGGGAGTGAATGTGATGTATTTGTGGTTGTAAGAATAGGAGAGTTATCGAGGAGAAGTGGTGGAATCGACCTGGGCTAGAAGGGTCGATACAGTGCGATTCCTCCGGTTTGAGGACTGTTCCGGTTCTAAATGCAGAAGCGGTGTATCCGGTAGGTACCTCCTGCCACCTTGTGAGGGGGAGCGAACATTAATGCTTTCCTTTCACACGCGAGCTGTGCATTTCTGGTTCAGGTCACGATTAAGAGTTGCATGTGAATCGCCATGCGTTTCAGAGAGCTTTTCCATGTGAAAGGGACTGTGGTACCATTGAGCACACAAATCGTAGAGAAGAGAGCAGACGAGAGGTGAGAAACGATTGGTTCACTTTTTGATTCTAACTTCGAAGGGAACCAATGAAGTGCGGAGCACTCCTGTGTTGATTTCAGAGAATATGAGTAAGAGTCAAAGGGTTCGAATTTGCACCAAGGAGAACGGAGAAGTGATTCCAAAGCAAAGGGGAAGTGTTGGCAAAAATTGGCCTTATGGCCCTTCGTACGCGATTTTGCTTCGTGAATTAGCATTGAGAACATATTTATGAGCAACTTACTTTTTGTTGTCTTAGGATTATCATATGAATAACTCTTAAGAAAAGGCGGATCAAATATCTACAATTGTATGAAACAAGATACTAAGCAATAGGACAGATCAGGTGTCTGCTCTTGTGCACTTTTAATTATTCACTTCTTGCGTTTCTAGAATATTTTAACTTTCCGATACACTCTATTTTATTCAAACCTGGTCGTGTTCTTCGCCCGTGTACTCAACTAAATTGATTTATTCCATATAACCATATAATCAACTGCAAATCCCCCTCAAATTCATTGCACTAGAGCAGTTCCTAAATATGGGATGGCTGAAAGTAAATTGGTAATTACTGTTGCTCCCCAAAATTATATTTGACCTGTAGGTTGTTGGTTAGGATTAAATGTTCTCATGTTGTAACTATTAAAGTAAATGCATTGAACGGCACTTGTTTGAATGTTTTGCTGAATTATATTTCAAATACTTAAAAAAACAAAAACTAGAGCCAAATGTTCATGATACGATTTAACAAAAACCTTTTACAATGTGTAGTAGTTTCGCCTGCCTGTCAATATTTCGACATTTCGGTCTTGTTCAAAGAATTTCATTTTTTAGAGTTGTTAATATTTGGTTAGTTTCGTTCACTTAGTTGACTATGATATTCATCCTTAGTGGCTAATTCCAAAATAGGATAACAAATGACTAAATACTCAGATCGAGATGTTCAATTTTCTTGCCTTGTTTCTAGAGGTTGAAGTTCTAGTTATCTTGAAGTTCATCTAGAAGGCTGACGTGACTTTGTTACTCTGTACGTGCTATATTCGGTTAAAATGTTAGCCTATATAAACTTTTCATAAATATGCCAAAATAATCACTACGGAAAGAGTAAGTTACTGAAGTACAAAACACAGTTGGAATTTTCCTTTTAAATGTATTGAAGAAACCCCTTTACGAGTAAAATGCATCATTTTGAAATGCGACATTGGAAATTTCTTACAGTGTATCTTACGGCAGTACATTTATTTAAATATTCAGAAATCTTATGAATATGCATATTTATACTTGCTTGTTCACGCCAGAGAAGGGGAAAATTACACGCTAGTTTGTGTTCAGGTGACTCCAATTGAACACTTACTTTGTGGGCGCTAAATCCTTTATCGTTTCTGTCTCCCTACCCTCAGAACAGGGCAGTGATACGCAGAAAGTATTTTCAGTTGAGGAAGGCCCCAATTATATACAGCAATTTGATTGAAATAGATTATTGTGTAATTGTTGTTGATTATAGAGATCTTGTTCTGAACGGATATGATAGAATCAGCATTTAAAATAAACTCTCTTATTTCATGGGTACCGCTCTGAGATTTGTTGTCTTCTTCACCACCTCCTGTTTAAATGTGAGAAAGAAGGAAAAGGATTGGGATGAGGCAGAACATTGTTCCGACAAGTAACAATGAAGATGGCGTGTTTTGCATTAATAGAATTCAGATTTTGTTGATGACTAACGAAGTTTATATTCGCTATCTCTGATGCTCTCAGGTGATGTGGGTTTATGTTTGTGTGAAAGTGAGCATCTTCCTTCAACAAAACGATTGTTTATTGTTCTTAGCATTTCTCATACGCTGTCACGTAGAATGTTTTAAAACCTAGCATGCGATGTGATAGGAAATGCGCGATACATTCTCATATGTGGCATGCGTGCGGACTTGATGTGCAAAATGAACGACAGTTCTGTGTTCCTGGGGAGGTAATCTCGTAAAATTCGTTCTGCCCTCGTACGGAAAAGAAAACGCTACAAATTGATTTGCTCTGTTTAGTGCTTTAGAATACTTTCAGCATGAAACTAGACTAGATCACAACATATAACACGTTCATGTACAGGTGCAAAAATCAAACAACGAATAATATTCTCTCTTCTTACACCGCACCCATGGTATGAAATACACTCTCAAAACTTGTGAAACATCAAAACTTCAAACGATTTTACATGCTCTGTAAAGCACTGATAAACCGTCAGATGCAAAACAAATTCACATATGAATAACCTAAAATTTCACCGAATTGCCAGAAATTATTTTCTTATCACTTTTAACCATACTGCTGGACAAAAGAAACCGGACACCTTAATATTTGACATCTGAATTGCAATTACTTATGAATTACGCTCTCAGTTAAGTATTGAACATTTTCCATACTTATTAACAATAAATTTTAATTTGTTTTCTGTTGAATATATTCAGGTTTTCTTAGTTGTAATAATATCTGCAACATTTAGTTAGCCTTCGAATCAGAATTTATGCGTTATCTCAAAAAATGCAAGTGTCCCGTTTTTTTTGTACAGCAGTGTATATCCGGCTTATTATTTTTACATTTTAATTCACTCGGCTTATTATTTTTAATTTTCACACTTCATGCTGTTTCTACTGCCGTATCTTTTATTTCTTATTCTACTGTCTTGTCCTTTAATTTTTTGTAATTTTAACCCGCAGCGCGGCAGCCCTTGAGTGCCGTGGCTTACCTACCGACTGCTGGTCTCCCTCCCACACTCTTCCTCCGTCACCTGTTGTAGCGTGGAGATCTTAGACCAGTATTGGGGTGACGGGTGGTCAGCCCGACGAACCCCAAGCCGTTGTAGGTCTTCTCAATCGGGTTACCGCTCACTCATTCGGAGCTTCGCAATTTCCTCACGATGGTGGGTTGCCACCGGCCCTATACGTAGGCCGAATAAATTCCGAGATTCGAACCTACGCTGTCCCGCAGCGAACGATCTCAAGACGAGTGAACGCCTTAACCCGCTCGGCTACGGAGGAGGACAATATTTAACTTTATTATTATTAATTTGTACTTTTGGTGAGTTACGTGGTAGACCAGCGACAACCGAACCAATAAAATCAATTCAGTTCAGTAATCTTGGTGATGATCTTCATGTTCGATAGGTTACTGTTTTAGAATCCTTTGCAACATCAGGAAGAGAATTTTCAAGATTCAGCAAGAAAAGGCTAATTGAATTTTCCGTAAACGTACCAACGTTACGTCAAATGTCCCCTGTCTCGTGCAGATCACCGTGCCGTAGAAGTACGTACGGAAGAGTAGATGAGGTGGATGTAGCATGTGATCAGCATCGAGCTCTGGTCGCCTTTACCCCAGGTCAAAGGGTTGAGAGGCTGTGGGTTCACCCAGAGACACTTCTGCAGAGTGTGAACGGGGAAAATTCCCTCCTCATGTCATCAACCCAGGAATCGAACCTTGACCTCCCAGATGGTAACTGGGTAACTTTGTCGCTTTGTAATCAAATGGTCAGGGTTCTATACCCTGTGGAGGCACATAGTGAATCGTACCCCACTTTAAACTGTGGATCCAGTCCCCATTAGCCTATCTATAGAATAGAATAGAATAGAATAGAATAGAATAGAATGGCATTTATTTAAGCAGGCGTGTTTCGTCCTCATGGGTCGTTCTTACAACCAACCCTTGTCAGAGATGCATTAAATCAATAAAAACAAAGAAAGAGAAAATAGGAAAAAGAGAGGGAAAAGATAAAACTAACTTGACTAGCGTGACTCTTTTGTTATTTCAAATCAACTTTTATTATTATGAATGTATATTCCAGCGGCTCTCTAACATATGCCAAATTACTATATTTTTCAAATATGGGCTGAGGACACTCTTTATGAAAATATCAAATCCAATGAAGTCATGATCATTTTCTCAGAGATTTACTGTAATTATAATTAAATTATAATTGATCATATAACTGGCTCCACTATCTCTAAGCCTCCTCGGTGGCGGAGCTCGTCGAATGGCCGAATCGAGATGTCTCCACCTGAGGTCCTGATTTCGAGTCCCGGCCTGGCGTGGAGGTTTCCTTGTTCTTGCCCCTATAAGTTTGATCTAATCATCATTCATTCATATTGTCGCGATTAACCTAAATAGAAAAAAAAGGCAGTTTGAAATACGAAAAACACACACGAAACAAAACACAGATATATATATTTCTCTTTGTCCAGACAGATATTTTCAAAGTGCAAGTTTTTTTTATCAATACGAGAGAAAAAATATTAATGAATTATATTGTGATGACTGACACAACGTTCTGTTTCCCCATCACAATTTCAAGTGGCATTTAATTTGTTTCCTTTGTTCCACTTTACTAACTCTGCAACATCTTTGTCCTCAACTTAGAGGCAATTCTACCCGTTCCTTGGCCTCCAAATCAAACCTTCCTTAACGGATTCTTATGCGTGTTTGAAGGTAAGAAAGGTGAGATAAAACGTAATTATTCCCCTCCCATCTTCCAAATAGATACTAGACCCCTTCTCCTCTCTATAAGAACTACAAACACACCGTCGAATTTTGCTGCTAGATTCTGCTACTGCTGTAGGTTTAACTCCTCCTCTGTCTCGTCTGGTTGGCATCAAGCTCACTAATTCATTTCCAATGGTACTGGTTCTGCTCCGCTCGCAGTTATTGTAGCCTCCTCTCTCCTTCTCGGAGATCTCCCCAGCCCCCTCTTGCCCCCCCTCCGCACCCCTTACCCCCAGCTCTCTTGCTTTTGCGTAGGGGATTTAACTTGTTAAGTAAATGAATACTGAAATCAGTCGGTATAATTAAACCAAACCCGTCCTGGGATCGAACGTACCAAGAGATGCTGACGGCCCGGTGGACGGCCATTAGGCGAAATCAAAGGCTGGCTGCCACAGAAAAGGGGATTTTAGGGGGTGCTTGGGGGGAGGGGGGTCACGTTGACTAAAGAGAAACTCTGTCCGCTTGCTCAGAATTCAAAATGTGCACAACGAAAGATTTTTATTACTTTTCACGGAATTCTTGTCATGCACTGTGTTAAAATTTCCTCAAGTCTTTTAGTAATAGATTTTTTCCACCGCTCTACTTTACGGAACGTGTCTCCGGTTTAATTAATTAACAACGGCTTAATTTACTATCAATTAGCGTTATTTGTAAACGTACTTTTCTTATTTTATGTCGTTTCTCTTCAACTTTCGGACAGTCGCGACGATGAGGATGAAACGGTGATGATGTAGAATTTATGGAGGGACACCTACAAAGGAATACACATGCGCATACTACAGGGTCCTAGTTAAAAGTAGCCCGGCTCCGATCAACAGTTACATGCCAAGGATCATGAAAACTGATGACCTTTAATACCTACCACGGTTCAGGTTACAATGGACTGTTCCATTTTACTGGTGCAATATAGCCGTCATTTGCCTCATAGACAAATGTCTTTGAGCCGGGCTAATTTTAACTGGGACAACCAGTAGAACTCGAACCATCAATATCGACGTCGTGAGTTGATGGCTATCTAGGATAAATTTTTTGTTCTTCAATCTGCTTTTCGAAAATGGAAAAGAAAATATCCGTAAGCTAAATGTTTTCCTGTGGCACTGGAATGTCCATGGTTCGAATCTCAAAAACTGCCGGCTGGCCTCCGTGGCGGGGTGGTTAGCACAGCGCGCTACGACGACAGTGTCCCGGGTTCAAATCCTGGCCTGGACATGGGTTTTTGTGAGTGTCCCTTCATCAATTTCATCATATCAACACTCAACCTCAACTTCGCGATTAGCCAAAAGTGGAAGAAAAGCGAAGTAAAATAAACCAAATCAATCAATCGAACACTTCGGTCTCCACCATTCCCATAAACATATTTGCTGTTACTGTCCGTTGAGGAAGGAGCACTTTGATCATACTAGCGTGTGTGTTGCAAATAAGTGATATATCTTAAAGACATAAAAAGTATTTTTTTGTAGTATGTACGATATCCATGTGGCGTATAAATTCCTCATTAAGCCCTATTATTGTATTATGCAAGTACGGTGTAAGGTCACATTGTTGCTTTATCAAAGATCTTTTTTACATTCTTTGCAGGCTTCACATTAGGCGCTGTTGATACATTCCAACACCTTGACGCGCACCTGCAGCATAAAGTAAGTGAAGATTCACACTTTTGTTTCAAAGATCAAAATAGTTCCTTTTACAGCTGTCTGGATTAGCTTCTTTTTTTTTTTTTTTTTTTTTTTTTGCCTTCCTTTCTTTCAGGCTTAAAGCTTAGCAATGATCGTTAGGCAATCTGGGAAGCATGCTCGGTATGCATGACTGTTCTAATGGGGTTCCATTGTCGAAAGATGGAAATAAGGTGTTTACGCGTACGGCTGATGATCACGAAGATGTGGCAAATCGCGGCGAAATGGTTTCCGGTACATGTGGAACTGTTGCTGGGATTTCTGTATTTTTTCTCTCTTTTTTTATCTCTGTTGGGACTAACAGGCGTAACGAAAAACGAGTTCTTCATTAAGGATGTGTTGGAACACGGGTAATTTATGTACGAGATGTAGATATCGCCATGTTCTTTATGAATGTCTGCCCTTGAATGAGTGTGAAAAGACCACCGCAACCTTATTTTGCGCCTTAGCGGTACACACAAACGTTGTGTCTTTATTTTTTTTTAAAAAAAGAAAAGCATCATTCCTTTTTTGCGGTTCCGTTCCTTATTTTTGTTTCCAAAAGCGAACCACCTATTGAAAGTTGGCCCATTTTAATGAGAAGCGTAGTTCATTAAATTATAGGTAGTTACTTCGTGCCGTTTCCTGCGCAGGCTGTTGTGGATGGCACCGAGACCGAGATGACTCTAAAAATCGAGACGAGACCTAGAAAGAGAATCGATACGAGCCCAGAGACTTAAATGTCCGGAGCGCTCGTGATCGAGACTGGCATTTACAGCTCTAGACGAGACAAGACTGAGATACTGCGGAGTCTTGGCTCGTTTCGTCCTTACACTCGGAAAAAATGTGCACCTGAGTTGCCACTAAATGTAGTGTAACACCCTAATTGCTGTAAAATAACACCTAATCGAGTGTTAAAGGCCTCCATACTTGGCGTGGTTTGACAACAAATGGTGAAACAAGACACCACAGATGGTGCTAAGCAACGCCTATTCCGCCTTAACATCGAAAGGAGTGTTCTGTTGTAACCACTTTCGGTGGCAACTCAGTTGTATGTTCTTTGGAATGTAGCAGTCGGAATCTTCTTAAATGTCCATGGAACCTATGCAATCGGATCTCCGGCACGCTATGGAATTTCTTAGATACACTAGCATTCTCCCAGCGGTTATGAAATTTTTCGTAACCACATAAACTGTAGGTGCAGTCCTGATCAGTCTCTGCGAATAAAATTCTGCGTGGACAGTACTGTACTTCAATTTCCATATAAGTTATTTACGTCACTTTTCTGCCTCTTTAGGTGAATGCGCGAGTAGTTGTCCGATTATAGCTAGGTCTCCTGAAATAAAACCAGCTATACATGATATGTCCAAAAATATAAAATAGAACCTATTTGTTGCACACGAATTTTTATCTACTCTATAGTTCTACAACTCTCAAAGGATTTTCATAAGATATTTTCATTGAACTTTGTCTGTGGAAGTTGGACAATCACAGAGGTAAAATTCAGCATTCACTCGATTTGTAACATTCAAAGTTGTAGCCACAGCCTTAATTATTCTTTATAAATGCTAATTTGATATTATTATTAGGTTTACCTGTTACACAATGTTTTTCGTGTAGTCCATGGACGGTGATAATCCAATGAGTTTAAATCTGGCGGCCTGGGGGACCATGGATTCGATTTTCCCTTTGTCATTGACACAAACCGCTAAGAGATGGAACGTTTAGGATTCGCCTAGAACACGTGGTAAATCACATATATGATACAAAGTTGGCCAGATAAAATTTTTAGTTTAGCTTACCTAACATTCGGGTAATCGAATTGTACACATACGCACATACAGTGCCTTTCACGGTCGAGGTTGCTGTGGAGCGGCGGGTAGCGCGCCGGGAGAGAGCTCATCTGCCGGCATTTACACTCATATGCACACTAAAACTCGTAACATAACACCTATTTTCCCTTACCCTCACTTGATCCTACCCAAAGTATAAAATACTTGGTCGCTAATCCCTTCTGTTGCTGTGTAGTTGCTGAAATGTGAATGCATGGCCGTTCATTCCTTTCACTTTTAGAGCTATAAATATTGTCCCTATGCAACTGTGCATTCTTAGATGTAAATATCAATTATAATGCAAGCTAAATATGGTAATTAGATATTGATAGCTATACATGACGTATCTAATTAATGACGCCTATAAGTATTATCGCCCATATCTTTAGTTTGCAAATGGTCCTAATGGGTTTTCCATTTCTCAGATAATCTCGAAAAAAATATCAAATTTAATCGAAGTTCGAAATGGAACACTTGAACACCCAAGTAATTTCGCTTCTTATATCCATTACAAAATATAAATATCTGGAATGTTCAAATAAAAACCAGAATTTCGCTGGATGTCAAGATTAACATGAACAATATGAAAATATCACACAAAACAAAATGATAAGAAAGTAGCTCTCCTCTTATTATAACGGCCAATTGAGCCAGAATACTTCAATTCCTATGATCTTTCTATCGCTTGTTGCCTCTTTTCCACTTCGCTGAACTCTTACTTTTGATAATATTTCCTTTCTCCTTGCTAAATTTCTTCAACTTTTCTAACGTTGGAAGCGGCCTCGGCGCCCACCCAGCGTCGAATGACATGAGTACCTGGGGGGGGTAAAGGCGGTCAGGGGCGTGATGCTGATCACATCACCCCCACTCACGACCGGATCAAGAAAGTGTGGGGCGTAACCCCCACACCCCTATACGCGTTCATGGCGTGGTGCTAAGCACAGGGGAGCACTTTACCTTTTTTTCCTCCTTGCTAATTTGCATATTTGTCTCGGTCGGCAGTCACACCAAACATCGAGCCTGTTGTTCAGATCCCCCTTAGAACTATGATTCTCGGCCAGATTAGCATCTGTGCATAAAGTAAATGCTAATTAGAATTCAGCAGTAAGTGACTACTCTCAAATGGCTTTCAACGCGGCGTATAAATTCAAGTAGCGCGCATCCCCTTTTCCTTTATTTTATCATTCTTTGCGCAAAGTGCGTGAAGTAAACGCATATGTCGTTCGTCATGTCGAAAAGCTCGTTCACATGCTCGATCTCAACAAACGATAATAACTTTTTTTGTATATTTTGTTTTACATTATTATCATCATTATTACTATAATCCAGGCTATCGTGATTTGCACGAAATTTTAGTTGCGATACAAAAAGATAATTTTAACGAATCTGATAAAATAAAATGGTTGCTCAGCGAAAATTGTACGTGATGATTGTCCTTATGTTACTGTAACATGGGAAATTATGCCAAACTATTTTTTTGTGTTCCAGTTGTTCAGAACATGTAGCGCCCATCTCAAAAACATTACTTTGTAAATCTTTTTATCTTGAATTTCCTGTGAATTCGTTGAACTAATGGTTCTCATGCGAAAGTCTTTAGTAGATTCTCTGCATAAAGAAGTAAAAATAAATACAGTATAAACCCATTCGTAAAAATATGTCGTGTTTACGTTCTTTCTTAGTATTCCATGAACATATTGGGGTTACTTAATTGCATACCGTTCTCACTTAAATTAATGGTTAACGATTTCGCCTATGGTAGGAATGGTACCGGATTGAGTGCCAACTGGGGACATAGATTTTTGATTTTCACCGATTTGGCTATTCTAGTCTAGAAAGTCGCCGGCCTCCGTGGCGGAGTGGTTAACATAGCGCGCTACGAAGCTAGGGATCCCGGGTTCGAATCCTGGCCTGGACATGGATGTTTGTGAGTGTCCATTCATCAATTTCTTCATATCATCACTCATCCCCATCTTCGCAAATTAGCCAAAAGTGGCAGAAGAGGCGAAGTAAAATAAAGCAAGTCAATCAATCAATCAATTAGTTTAGAAAGTCAGATACAGAGAGCTATGAATGGACTAATTGACTCTTGTGCAAGGCAACGAAAAGATCTGTGTACGCGTCGACCGTAAAAATTGTGTAGGCGTCGACCATAAAAATAGTTCGTTCGTTCGTACGTAGGTACAGTGACCGGCAATAAAAAGGGACACCTAGATCCTGAAATACTCACTTCTCTGCAAGGCGTTATGTGTGTTGCCTAACTCTACGGCGATAAGTGGATTTTAATGGCAAATTTTCAATGTTAACTTCTACCACCGCCGTAGAGGGTTTGATTTATTGAATATCGATTGAATTGGTATTTTAAATCCACTTTGTGCACAATAAGGCTAATCGGGACTGGACCTACAGTTTAAAGTAGGATCCCGCCGTAGAGGAAACTAGTATTTCAGGATCTAGGTGTTCCATTTTTATTGCCGGTGACTGTACATAATGGGATATGTGATATACAGGGTGTCATTTTAATGGCGCCCACGGACCACAGATTCGTATAGAGGACCTCAAAACAAAGAACTTTTCTCCATAACATTCTTCTCGTTGGTCCGTCGATTCGACGCTACAGCGTTCAAAAAAGGCCGCTTTGCCGCCTGGATGCTGGCAAACCCAACACAACATTTGATCGTATCTGTGACGTCATTTCCTGCGGCGAAACAGCGCACGGCAGGGTTGCAAGGCACACACAAATTTTGTGAAAAATAACAAACTACCAACCACATTATTAGCAGTAAAACCAAGCGAGAAACGCGTCCAGTAGACCAAACATCATAGCCTACCAGCCAGAAGATCAGCAGTCATCTCAGGGGAAGGGGGAAGTGAACCACCGATATGAGAAATGATAAAAACGTATTCAAAATGAAGTGTCAATATCGGATTTTGTCTCAGCCTACATGTCAAATATCAACAAGAATAAATTTTATTGGACTTACAGCTTGCATGTGGCTGTTTAAGCCCAGACATGTCAAATATTTGCAAATCTCGTTGCAAGGTTGATATCTACAAGGTTGATATCCAGATGCCTTGTACTTTTATGCTGATAACGGACGTATCCGAGGTTCACGTTGTTACATTTCGGCTAAAAAACGTACAACCACAGTAACAATATAATTATGAATCAGTAGCGAATATATTGCCCTGTTCACAGTTGTAAAGTATTACATGTGTATCCGGTGCATAGATAAACACAGTTGTCGGAGAGCTTGTATTAATACTACATGTATCCCTGTATTTTGAACCATTTTTGTCACTTGCCTCATAGTGCCCTGAATATACATTATACGTATTATGTGTTGCTTACCTCTGGAATTTTGAGTTATTTCATTTCTATTTTGTCATCTGTTCAGTGTGTCACAGACAACTAGTATCAGAAGGACGAAGTGGATAGACTTAAAATTGTAGATGCCAACTTGGTAACTAGATTTGCAAATATTTGACATTTAAGCTGACACAAAATTCGATATGACCACTTCCACTTGAATTCTATTTCATTTCTACCATTTTTGGTATCGTTTGTTTACTTCCTGTTAGGTCTCATAACGTGTCTTCTCGTTTTGTTTTACGGTACATAATGTGGCTATGTCATTTTTCACAGAATATGTGTGTTCCTGGCAACCCTGGAACGCATCGCTTCACGACGGGATATGACGTAACAAATGCAATCAAATGTTGTGTGTGGTTGCCAGAATTCAGGCGGCAAAACGGGCTTTTTTGAACGACTGTAGCGCCGAAAGAATGCACCAACGAAAAAAAAATTTACTGAGAAAAGTTGTTTGTTTTGATGTCCTCAGTACGTTTCCGTGGTCCGTGGGCGCCATTAAAATGACACCCTGTATATATATATATATATATATATATATATATATATATATATATATATATACACACACACACACACACACAATATATATGTGTATTGTGTGTGTGTGTGTTGTATATTTTATGTTGTACAAATTAAAATTATTGCTAATAAACTAACAATTACCACTGATGAAAACGGAATGTGATTCAATGCCCATGGTGTATTGAATGAATGTGCCTTTCAACTTTAAGGGCTGCGATCTCTTGTTGGGTGATAGAAGGGCTAGATTCTCTAGATGTTGGCGCGTCGTGAAGTCAAAAGCGAGGATCTCGCTGATCTGCGTAAAGTCGTAACGGCAGGTATGTGATTTAGACCTGAATAATTTGTAAATACTTCGGAAATCCTCATCAAAGAGGATGTAGCCCATTATGCAAATAGGTGAATATTATGCTCGACCATGTTTGCATCCAATTCCATAACGCAGGGGGCAAACGTATACTTCGCTGGGTAACTTCCGTTGTTGGTTGTCTTCCTTGCTTCTGGCGCATTAGCTCGTGGGCCATCGGGAAGTCACTCTCATTGAGGGAAAGCATTTGCGGATTTTCCCCTCACTGGCTCGTCAAAGACCACCATGTCGCTGACAATCAACTGCCCCAGAAGCAATGAAGCCAAACAACAACAAACAACGGATGTCCGACAAAGCGGCCAGAAGGGTTTACGACATCGAGGATCAAAATTCAACAGTGCGAGAAACTCAATCAATCAAGGTATAATTATTTACGCCTGGGGAAAAAAAGACAGAGAACGCAGCTTAATCTGTTAAAGAGCAAAGTAAAACAGAAGCTATTTTTAATCAAGATATTGTGACTCAACACGCAAGGTCATCATCAACTATAGTTTGTCAATTTTTTATTTTATTTTTTATTTATGTTTTCTGCAGTCTTGGTTAATCGGAACGTTGAGAATGGTGATAAATTGTTATATTATTTTAAGTCGATTTTTCTACCCTTGGTGTAAATTGCTACGATGAGGATGCAAGCTGCATTGATGAAACGGTTGAATAAACACATAGAGTGGAATTTATCTGTTATCTCGCTCCCTATATAATACTAACCGTGTGGTCGATTTGGCTCTACATTCACCACTGCACATGTCCTAAAATGGCACTTAAAACCATCTACGATTAAAATACATTAAAAGTGCCCAATTTTATTGCATTCTGGCGTCTCCTCTTCTTACTTCATCCTTACTCTATTATGCGAAATATCGCTAAGCAGGCGCTATCTCAGAAGTGAACACCAAGACTACGTGTATTGTTGCCTACTCTTAATTTGTTCCATTTCCTCACTAGTTTCTAATACCCGAAGTACTAATACTTAAAATCGATTTCAAAACTTTTCCACGCGTCTTATACTCTCTTTGTTCATAAACAACCTAAATGTTGTTTCATTTTAACAACTTCATATATTGTTTCGCTTCAAAATTTGAGATGAATATTTTACATTAGCTTTATGACTCTGTTGTTCCAGAAAATTTCGTTTCTTCTTGTACAATATGCCTTGTTTTAAATCAGTTCGTGAAACCAGATGTGAGACCATTCTATTACTTTTTTATTTATCGATAGAAATAATAATTTAGTCCACAGCACTGATAAAATTCAACAATTTGGCCCACTTCCATTACATTTAGAAAAATCCAACCACATGTTTTGTTTTTCCAGAATCCTGTTTCCAAACTGTTTCCCCCCCGATATTCTATTCTAAAAGGTGTCACCTTTAACTACCTGGCTGCCGTAGAGGCAACCTTTTTCTTCGGGAATTCTAATCTGATTATTGAATTAAAAACCTGCAATAATTACTCTCAATTTATCTATGACGTTATCTTAGTTACGATTGCAGAGTCACTGTACTCAAAGAATTGTTCACAATGGATCTTGTAAGTCAACTCTCCAGAAAACCCTTGTAGGCGGAAAGCAGGATAAAGATGCCTCCAAGACTAGCAGCAGAACGCCCTGGATGTTCTGCTAAGTAGTGGGTGTGGCACATGTCACCCTACACCATCCTCGCATGTTGCCTGAGGATTTTTCGTCGTAAATAGAAGACGGGATTACTTGCCAAGAAACTGAACTGGCAAAGTAGTTGTTTTTCAAGTCATTAGCGCAGAAAGTGAAACAAAACACAGTACAAATTAATATGTCGTAACTTATTTTTCATTCTAGTTATTTTACTTCAGTTTTCTATCCTAGGTTAATTGCTAATATAATACTCACTGAATAAGAATGTAGAAATGCCCACAGAAACATCCATGTTCCATTCAGAAGTCGAATCCAAGGGAGTGTAAGGAGTTGTAGAGACAATCAAATGCAAACCATTCTTCCACATAGTTCACCCGCC
Source organism: Lepisma saccharinum (assembly GCF_977018435.1). Classification (NCBI taxonomy): domain Eukaryota; kingdom Metazoa; phylum Arthropoda; class Insecta; order Zygentoma; family Lepismatidae; genus Lepisma; species Lepisma saccharinum. Next base: position 68,387,202 of record NC_139230.1, read on the forward strand.
TATGTCCTTGGCGGAGTGGTTAGCACAGCGCGCTACAAAGCCAGGGGTCTCTGGTTTGAATTCCGGTCTAGGCATGGATGGTTGTTGCGATTACCCAAAAGTGGCAGAAAAGCGACGCTAAAACACAAAAATCAAATCAAAATCAATACCCTGGACTGCATTTTGCAGACTAACGCCTTTGACGTCTGGACCTTCAGCAAGCATAATCTGTGAGGTTCTTGTTGTGTTGTCCCTCTATGTTTGTGATCGTCCCTACACCCACCTCATCTTCGCGATTAGCCAAAAGTGGCAGAAAAGCGAAGAAAAATAAAACAAATGAAGCAATCGAATTCTGGGCTCTATCTCTCTTGTACTACACCATATAAATAATATCTATGGTACACCTTCTTCGAACATGCACCATCTGTTGATGAAAATCGAAAACTGATTATTGTTTGGAAAGCTTACTCGATGGAGAAGTGCAAACATCCAAGCCCGAAATGAATGTCCCAGAGAGTGTAATTTTGTAGAAAAGATGACGAGGGGACGTGCCGTCTCAATGTATCCCTTTCAGAGTTCTCCAGATTCCTTTTTCCTTATTCATTGGGACGGATATCCTTGCGTGGTATGCAACACGCCAAATGCTGTGTGATTTGTGTTGCCTGACTTTATAGGCCTAAATTCTTCTGCCCGTGATGGTACATACGAACAACTATGTTCTTCAGGCAGTCGGTTCCATTGTCGTGTATTTTTGTGCCGTAAATGTTCCTTTCCTTAATTGGTTATTTTACGTTGCTTTTCTTCCTCTGGGTTAACAGCGACGATGAGGATGACTGATGAACTGTTGGAATGGATGATGGGACAGACAGAATGATGAATGCGTGCCTTATCCAGGGTTCGAACCTGAGTCGTGTGCCTTTAGCGAGTACGTTGACCACTACGCTATGTAGGCTGATTGGAACATAAATATAAATGAGAAATAAACGTTCAGAGGACGTCAAGGCGAGTAACATTTTCTTTATCACGTTTTACTCGGTAAGGTAGCCCTCAAAAAACGGCAATTGTTATGCTGCAGGTATGCAACCACGCGGCACAAATTAAGGTTTGCCGTTAATCTGTGTCGTGTGCTTTATACATAAAAATACTTTTTGTAGCCATAATAAATCTCAATAATATTGTATTCGTTTTCTAGGATTAGTAGAGATATCAAGTAAACGAGTTACTGAGAAATACTAGTTTTCCAATAGCAGAAACAAATACCTACGATAAGAAACTTGACAATTAATAACGAAAGATCGCAAGGAATGTATTTTCCCTCTGCTAGAATTTGAAATAGGTGTAAAAGTGCCTAATTATTTTTCAAGGGTAAACGGACACAGAAAGTACATAAAAGTTTTGACTCCAAATGATTGTAATGCACCTAGATGCATCAAAGGAACCAATACTACACGTTCAGCTACATCAATGAATGCACTGAAATGCATTAAGTTTTCCTTGATGCATTTTTAGATCTCTGTGTGCCCAAAGAATTAAGGACACAGTATTGTGGTAGTAATAATTCAGAAACAACTATTGATAGCGTGCTGCAAGAATATTAGTCAAAACTGATATGAAAATAACGAACATTTCCTTCTTTTTTAAGAATTGTTATTCTTCGTTCTGGATCTTTGGACTGAGATCCCTATGCAGTCATTGCTTCAGTTAAAATATAGACGTTGAAGCTTGTAGGAGGCTGAATTCGAAGTAGAAGAAACAAACTTTTGACCAACCAGGACAATAACAGAGTGTGACAAAATGTGCAGTGGTCCCCTCAAAGACTGCCCAGAAGGTAAGTATACGGCTTGAGGCAGGAGAAGTGAAGTGAAATACGGTTTAGTCGTGGAAGAATGCTTTTGCAGTCTGACAAAAGTGCTTACTAGGCGGACGCTCGGGAAACAAGTCAATCCTTTCAAAGATCCAATCGTTGGTCTAGTAAGCTTCAACAACAGAAGTTTATATATTTCTCTCTTATTGTAGCAATGCACTAAATCAATACGGTTAGTTAAAGGCGTTTTCTTCTTCCCCAAAACGTTTTCTTCGTGTTTGACCGATGGTGGATCTAAGCAGCGGGACTAGCTTCCTTCTCATCCACTGACAAATGTGTTCTGTCGCTTTTATCTATTGCTTCCAATAAATTTATTTCCTCGTGTCTAGTAAACCTATATCCATTTCTAACTTTTTCTTTTGCACACCAATATGGGGACGTGCACTTGTTTATCGAACAGAAAATCTGACGTTTCTTTTTCCTGTCAGGTGACCTTAGATATGCAACTGCCTACTTATAGTGATTTGTTGTGACGATGGTTCGTAGAACTATTAACGGCTGGTCCTGACGTTATGAATGACAGCAATCACCGCATTAAATAGTAAAATTATATATTTTTTTTTAAATAATGTGGAAATATCACTTATTTCCTTTTTGGTTTTGATAATGTGGGACAAGAGCCTCGTGGTTTCGGCCCATACCTTCTTCATATGAAGATTCTCGGTTTCTATCCCCAGTGAGGGTACAACATTTCAGTAGATCAGATCCCAAGTAAAACTGTAGAACCTATTTTGATTAGATGATTCTGGTAGATGTTTCCATTGAGAATTTGCTTTTAAAATCCACTTATCGCCATAGAGTTAGGCAACACACATAACGCCTTGCAGGAAAGCGAGTATTCCAGGATCTAGGTGTCCCATTTTTATTGCCGGTGGCTGTACATAGCTGTACTAAATATATTTTCTACTGTTACGGCGGCCGATTCTCATGCTGGCAAGGGAAGTGGGGAATACGCAGCAGACCAACCAGACAACAGCGGTGGCGCCGAGAGTTACGACGCGGCGGGAGGAAGTATTACGTGAACCTCGTTCTACAGGCTCCTGCGTTTCTTATCGTGCTGGATTGGTCGCTTCCCCTCTCCCCACTTCCCTTGACAGCATGAGGATCGGCTGCCGTAGCAGCAGAAAAGTGATAAATGATCCCACTGCCAGAAAGAAGTACGATCTTCTCCTATTGTGTGCATGTGGTTTTCCTTGTAATATTTTCTTGGCAATTACGACAGTTTTGAACTTTTAAAAATATCAAAAATAATTTCATTACAGGTGGCAGGAACTTATAGGAAATTACTCTTTCTCGTATAATTTGATAATTTAAATTTACCTCAATACATTTTTTTGTATATCTAAATTTTCTAACTTTGTCACTTTTCTCCCACTTTTAAGCTAATTACGGCGATGGTTAAATGAAATTGCTGGATCGACTCCACGTGTCTAGGTTAGGATCCTAACCCGAAACCTTCGGTGACGAAATCTTCAATAGGCCATTGAACAAGCTCTTCTAATGCTTACAATAAGAATGAGCCGACCTCCGTGGCAGAGTGGCTAGCGTAGCACGCGACGACGCCAGAGGTACCGGCTTCGAATCTCGGCCTGGGCATAGGTGTTCCTTGCGAATGTCCTTTCATCAATTTCATCACCCATCCTCATCTTCGCGATTAGCCAAAAGTGAAGGAAAAGCGAAATAAAATAAATCAAATCAATCACTCTTATTTATTTCTAACATTGAGTTTACGAATTTATATAATGTGTGAATTAATGCCATTCAGTGCTAAAATTCAGGTGTACGTAAGAAAACAGGCTTAAGTTAATATTTTTGCAAACTTTATCCTTAGTATTTCAAACAATTGTATTTCATCTTTGAGTTAACACTTATTTGCACACATTTCAATCCAGTGGTTTTGTTCGTAAACGATTTATTTACATTTCGATTGGTGTTTAGAGCTTATTTTAGTTGCGAGTTGTAGGCAAATTTCTTTCCTTTGTAATAGCTTCATCATTCGCGATCGTATATACCATCACTTTCTGCAATTAGCTCTGACGAATAGAAATGCCTGGGGCTATTTTTTGTTTTTTCAAAAGTAAGATAAATATTAAACACACGAAGGAGCATGTTTCAAGGTCACCAATTTCGAGCGAAATTCATTTTTGAAAAGCACCTTACACATTCTCCGAACAGCGAACCCGGCATATAGCTGCAATTATCGTCTGACATGCCTTCAGCCAAATTTTTAGATTCACTTCATTTCTGGCGGTAAAGCCTCTTCTTAGCACAGCTTTAGGCTACCGAAATACCTGATTTGTCTTCGTAACCGAGGTTGATCCACTGGTAGTGTGCAGACCCTCCGAGGGAGGAGGATATTAATATTAATATTACGGTTGGCAAATTGCAAATTCTGCCGTCTCTGAACTTCTCAACTTTTGCGGGAAGCGATGATGAAGACAAGTGGCTAAGCAGAGAAATTGGTATTCGTTTTATCGGGTGTGTATATACAAATCAAGAGGAACGTGATTTACTTGTGTCTTAAGATATTGCAGAGTGAGGAGTAATTAAGCTGGGATCCGAAGCGAGAAAGGAGTCGGGCGGTTTAACTGTTTCCCTCTGTAGGAGACAGTTAAAGGGGACAGGAACATCAATACTCAATTTCTTCATTGATGTTGTCCCAGAGGAGACTTTTCGTGTGATTGCTTGCCAAACAAGGGCTGTCATGCTGAAAATGTTTAAATAAATACCTGTAAACTCCCCCAGAATTTGTATTCTAAAACAAATCAATTGACTTAGAAGCTTGTTTCAACTGCAGGAAGGGAAAGCAATGAAAGCAACCACACTAGTTAAACTTGGATTAATTATTAACAGTATTTTGATTACCCTCAGTTTCTCTGTAAATTTACCTTCTATGTTGGTAAGCATGTTGATAGCTAATGTCATCCTAATCGGTGAGAAGTATTTGCATTCAATATCCGGAAATTCCCAAACACGGATAATGTGATCACGAATGCTCTACTAATAAATGTGCATTATTAATGGGAGTGTAATGTTTAATCTTGTGGACATGTGGAACAAGGAAGAGAAGGTTCTGGCAGGGAAACACTGATGATATGAGACCCAAGGGGAAACAAGAAGGTGTTACAAAGAGAATTGCAAATTAAACTTGGAAGCAATTGGCTTCGATAATATAAACTTGGCCAGCTGAGTGACATTACGCTGTTCCCAGGGAAGATCCAGAATGCATGACGAGCTCCTTCTTAATACTGAAATATTGATTGATTTTGTTTATTTTACTTCACATTTCTGCCGCTTTCGGTTGACCGCGAAGTTGAAGATGAGTGATGACAGGGCGAAATTGATGAACGGACGCTTACAAGGAACACTCATGTCCAGGCCGGGATTCGAACCCGGAACCCCTGGCGTCGTAGCGCGCTTTGCTATCCTCTCCTCAATCCTGAAATATATTGATTGATTTGGTTTATTTTAATTAACTTTTCTGCCACTTTTGGTTAATCACAAAGATGAGGATGAGTGACGATATGACGGAATTGATGCAGGGACATCCACAACAAAACTCTTGCCAGGGCGGGATTCGAACCCGGACCTCTGGCGTGGCAGCGCGACCACACACTAGATGTATAAGATATCAGTTAATCCTTTCGAGTAACACCTCCCCAATACCGTAATGGTAACGTCCTCCCCTTGTAATCAAAGGATCACTGTTCGATAACCGGTGGAGACGCATAGTGGTTGAAATCTCTCTTTAAACTGTAGGTCCAGTCATGATTTAAATCAAAATCTAAATATTTTCCGGTAACGGTAACTCTTACTCAGTTACTTTGTATTTTCTTTACGTTTTCAAATCGGTCAGATTTTATCTATATCTTGAATCATTGTCTTGGCTGAAAGGATAGGTAAATTAATGACTACAGCCGGATTGCGCACACTTTTCCGGTTTTATCAGTGGTATCTGATAAGCCGTTGACAAGCTGTCACAACGTACAGGATTGCACACGAAAAAATGAGGCGATATTGTCAGATGTAAAATGTTCTCAAGCCGTTCTCACTTCTGTTGTGTTTGTTTCTGTGTGTGTGTGCAGTCATTAACCTAACCTAACCTAACCTAACTTTTGAGTTTGAGTAAATTGGTATGAAAATTGTATCTTGAAAACATCAATAGTGACTTACTGTATTATGTACTACATTGGTATGAAAATTTTATCTTGACTTGCTACATTTACTGGTCAAATTATATTTTTTATTTAATCCTTAAGAGATTTACTATTTTATTTCAAATTTCTCTCTCTCTTCTTGTCTAAAGAAAAAAAAAAGGTTTTGCGCACAGACTTGAAAGTTATCAAAAGTGGAAACGTTCGATCAAAATCTGTGCTCAAAACAGGTCAGTGAGATTTGTGCGCAATTCTGGATCTAAAGTGTGCGCAATTCGGTCGCGGCGGAATTAATGATTGATAAGATTGTGAAAAAAATGTTACAATTTTATTCCCAAAATCGCCACTGCAGGTGCCACATTTATTTTTATTTTACAGCCCCAAGGACACACCTAAAGCCTATAATCCTGGATATGACAAAGCTTCTTACTTCAACAATAATTAAGAAAATTATGATTTGCTAAACAGAAAAAGATTGTTAATATTCATTTTCAAGTATGGGATTTACTTTCAATATTATTACATCATATTTTTATATTTAAATTATATTAAGATAATTATAATTTAATGAAAATTAATGTTTATGTCTTTAGTGAAGAATAACAAAAACCTGTTTGCAATTCATGCATGAAATATGTTACTCGAGTTACAGTTTATCTAGAATAAAGTAACACTTAAGGTAACTTAGTTATCTTTTACAATAACTGTTTATACGGTAACCTTGAACGGTACATTTCTCATAAAATATCCACTAAGATCATTTGATTACTAGATCGAATTAGCTATAACATTCGCAATAAATACAATAAAATTTACTGCGAATCGTGATGTCACCTGCTTTCTTATTTGCTCTTTACTGTAGATTTTAATGTTCATCCTACAAATAAGCATCTAAATTAGTACCAGAAAATATTCATTGGCAACCTTGATAAAAGTAGCATAGAAGGCAAGTAGAAACCAATTTTCGTCTGTAATCATGAATATGATTATTTTAATAAGAATGGTAGTGACAGTTAACAGTAGTGGCACGGATAGTGGTGGTAATAATAATAATAGCAGTGACCAGAAGGTTCCGCGGTCGAGTCCTGGCATGGGCTTTGTATTCGTTTTTAAATTACTCTTCATTTATCCATTATCCGCCCTCGTGACGATGAGCCAAAATTGGAAGAAAAGTGAAGCAAAAGAAGAAATATACAACATTTATACGACGATTTCCAAGTTACTGTAAGTCAAAGCCAAGCGCCAAATTTTAGATGTACCGTTTAACTGTAAAATCTGTGAAAGAGTGTAATGGTGTATAAATTTAGAAAAAGAAGCATTCTCCTAATTAGATAAAAAAAAAAAAAAACAATACAACAGGCACAGCTATTTTAAGTAGCTTGAGTACATTTCCAAGTTACGTGATAGAAAACAGGTCTTACCTTACTAACGTAAAACCAGTCCGTCGGACGTCTTTGAAGAAGCTCTTTGACCTTTTTTCAGGCAATTTCCTAAGTGACAGGTGTCTAGCAAGCTTTATATTTTAATCACGAAACTTGAGAAACACCCTGCACATAATATGCGAATTATTACATGAACAATCCTTTCTGTTTCGTAAATCACTGCATTAGTATTTTTGTTGGCAGTTCTGGCAGTCTCCCATTCCACCCAAGGACCTTAAACGCTTACCACTGAACATCGTAAAACATCTTTTGCGCATTGAGGCAACGCAGATATTCTTGCCTTAAATACGATTCGAAAGTAAAAAAACTAGTTGTTTTAAAATACTTCACGGAATTGGGCTTCTCGAAAACCGGTCGCGTAGCTGTATATCTTGCGTAATTTTTCGTTTCTTCCTTTTCTTCGTGTCGTTTTTCCTTCCTTCCTGTCTTTTCTGCAACCTGTTTGTCTTGCTCCCTGCGCCTTTTACGAGGCAGATAGCATACGCTTTGGATTAGATACCGTAGGCAAGGTACACAGGGAGGAGAAGAAAGGGCTTGCAGCTTGGAGTACAAATATCGGAATGTACAACCCCGGCAGATTGCCAATGTGCCCAATTCGACCTTCTAATGTGGCCGCTGGTTTAATGGGTGGGAAATAACTTGTTCCCGGCAAGAAACCGCGCAAGAAAATGTACTCTGGACTAGGAGGCGGAGGACAAGGAGGTTTTTCCGGGTAAAAAGTTGTGCTGTCAACGGGTTGGAAACTCGTGAAGCATCTCGGCCCTCAACAATGGGAGAAATAGGTCTTCTCCAGGTCTTCTCCGACGGTTGAATATTGCATTGTACGTGTCAACAACTTGTCTCGGAAGCGGGTCTACTCTTGCAAATAATGAAATGAGCCTGTACGTCTTTTAATGTAACGAAAGAGCAAGATGCAGCAAAACGCCAAGCTAACGATAGCCCGTTCTGTTTCTAACAGGTTATATTTCAATTCCAGTTGAATGTCTCGTGTAAAGTTACACACATTTTAGTGGTTTGAAAGAGATTTCAGCTAACCAGTGACGGAAATGCACATGCTGTTCATGTAACACTCTTCACTGAAAACATTCTAAACAAGGAATGTAAAACTTATACTCTGTCCCGGGAATCTGTGGAGCAAGGCCGCGCATAACAGAAGAGAAGGGGAGAAAGCGAGTGAGCGGAGCAAAGCAGTTCGCGCTTCTGCAAATGGCCGGTAGCAGCACTCATTTGAAGGGACACTTATTCCCTGTACCAGCTAACTGTAGACCAGGCGAACGAGAACAAGTCTCTGCGCAAGTAGTGACGCAAGACGACTCCACCAATGAACAGTGAGCTACTGGAGTTACCCGTTTTCCCTGCTTCGCATTGGCTTTCACCACTCGATTTCCCTCCTTCTCTGCCGCTATGCGCAGCCCTGCTCTATAGTTAGCTGGGACAGGGTATACAAATAACACCTATGCCAGGCTGGGATTCGAACACAAAACCCCTTGTGTCGTAGCGCTCTGTGATAACCTTTCCGCCATGGAGCTCTGCGAGGAGTATTCCCAAAATTTGTGTACAAAGTATATTTAACATATGTTCTTACGTGTTATATGTCGTGCTGTGCGTGTTTGTGCGTATATTCGAACATAATTTCTTGCATGAACAAAACGCAGCCTAAGCCTTTTGTGATTAGAGGTTTTAATCCTTTGTAGAAGTGCAAATTATAATAATAGCAAATAAATGCATGTTGTTAAATTATCGTATAAGACCGACCAGCTTTTATATCGTGAATTTTTCTGAATAACTTTTTCCTCGCCGATGCCTCATTTCAACGGTTCATGCGCTCGAATAATGACGATTTTAACTTTATGTATGCGACCACGCAGCACAGATTCACGTTTTCCGTGATTTCGCTTGCAAACTAGACGCCCAGTTGAGCAGAAGCGGAGCGAAAGACACGACAGAAGCGGTGTTGAGGAGATTACATGCAATCAAGTGCAAGCTTGCACACTAAGGTTGTAGCGGGGTGAAACGAAGAGGCCTAGGCGAAATTCTTCCGCTGGTAAACCCTTGGGACTCTTGGAGGCGAAAACTTCTCTTCACTCTGCTTCCGCTCCAATTGGCGTGGGGTTGCGGAAGGAGCGAGGAAATTTTTAACCTCGGCACTCTCGTCATTTTCAGTGTGTCCCAGTGAGACCATTTATATTGTTCAAGTGAGTCGTAGCCAGGATTTGAAAGCAATAGCCTGCTTCGTCTGTAGTTTCGAACGACAATCAGAAACGGTAAACTGATCAAATGCAACATTTTCCTTCGGAGTGTAAGGGGGTTACCCTTTCTTAAGACACTTGAATGTCAACCTCTCTCCACGTAATACACGCTGGACTGCACTTTGCAGACTAACGAGTCTTTGGTGTTTTGGGATCTTAACCAGTATAATCCTCCCCTGTGGGTTTGTGATAGCCTTTCGTCAATTTCTTTTTATCCCTATTCATCCTTATCTTCGCGATTAGCCAAACGTGACAGAAAAGCGAAGTGAAATAAATCAAACTAAAGCAAAAATATTCTTTTCACATTTAACCTTCATGCGTGGTCTCTTTTCAGATTAAAAAATGCGCACTTTTCCAGAAGTTACTCTCTAAGATTTGATTTGATTTTTGTTACTTAGCATAGCTTTTCTTCCACTTTTGTCTAATTGCGACGACGAGGATGAGTGATAATATTTGAAATTGATGAAGGAACTCTCACAAAGAACATCCATGTCCAGGCTGGGATTCGAACCCGGCACTTCTGGCGTGTCTCTAAGTATATGTTATATAACTAGGGAACGAATTTCCAGGTCCATGCCTATTTTTTTTGCTACATCCTAGACGTATGCTCTTTAGAGATCTATGAGTTTCATGTACACAGCACCCCTCTACTAAAATTCTATAAGACCTAAAAGGCCTAAATGGACTATAAATTCCTATAAATTCCTAAAAGCACTATTTTGACTTGAGAAACGCCATTCAAACAATTCGCTTAACTTCAAAATAACTTATTAAGAACGACCCTTAATTTCCACCTCAAATGTTGAAGACCCTTGAACCTTGAGATCTTGAACGAATACGAGCGACAAAAGAAGCAATGCAACAGCATGGGGTGTCAACGTCTGTGCAACTTTCCTCCATCTTCCAGCTTGCATCACGAAATTGAAAAAAATGTGGAGCGAACTGACTGGATGAGACATTCTCCGTTGTTAAACACTGTACATCCCAGGCAATTAAAGGGACTGTAGATGTAGAAAACCAAACAAAAATGTGATCTGTTTTGGGACGGAATCCTAGGTACAATATCATTCAGTTGTTAAAAGTGGGCCGGCATTATTCCTGGCCTCCAACAGTGTAAGCGCGCGGGAAGATTCCAAGAATATGAAATTGTCTGTTTAGCTGTTTCGAGTGCCTGCTGTGACGAGTAGGAAAGACAACCTTGTAAGTGACCAATCACGTTGCCCATTTCCGTCATTGACACAACAGTTAGGTGAAAGGGGAGGCTATGTGCCGGAAACAACAACTGCCCTAGTATAGAGGCTGTTCATCAAGGAGAGAGGACCACTTCGAACCTGCCTGCAGTTTGAGTTTGGAGGTTGAGTTTTTTGAGCACATATTAAGCACAGATAGACTAATCTTGAGTTGACCTGCAGTTTAATGTGCGATCCGAACCACTATGTACCTCCAACGGATATCGAACCTGCCTTGGAAATCATGAGCAGTTGCATTTATGAAGTTTGCACCAATAACTACCTGCGGCGTAGAAAGAAGGTTCTCCATGGGCACATCTGGGTTGTAACGATCACATTGAAAGTTAATGGGATTGTTACAACCCAGAAATGTCCGTGACTGTACAAGCACCCACTAGCGGGCGACTGGATGATCTTCACCACGGAGAACATTGAAAAGCATGTGGTGGCGCAGTGCTACAAAAGCAAAATTAAAGAATATTATTCATTGCACTAAAAATAGTAACTTTTGTACACAAATTGCAACTAAAACCAGTTATTTCATAAAATCATTATTAATTAATAATTATGCCTACTAATTTATTTTAAGCACCTAAAAGTCCTTAAATGGAGTTTAGAAAGTCCTAAATCCCTCTATTTTAGCACCTAAAAATCCGTTTCCTAGTTATAACATACAGATATTGTTTGACATTGTAATGGTGTCTCTTCTATTTATGATAAAAAATAAACTTTAGCTTTGCACATAAAACTTTAACAATTCAGAAAATTGTTTACTTTTGATGTCTGCAAACACTATATACATACATACACACACACACACACACACACACACACGCACACACACACACACTATGTGGAAGAAAGTCATATACGGCAGTAGGAGACTTCTCAGATCATTCGCTGATAAAATGACGGAGAGGAAAGAGCTCAGCATGTTTGAAAGAGGGATAGATCATAGTAGACTGCTCCATAGGAGGCATGAGTATACGTAGCATAGCTGATGCCCGACAGGTCCCTAAATCAACTGTAGCCTTTGTCATCAAGAAGTGGAAGAAAATGGGACACTGCAGCAATGCACCACGAAGTGGAAGACCCACGAAATTGGACGACCGGGACAGGAGAGTGCTGAGAGGGAGATTCGGAAAAACAGGACCCGTCCGATGCATTCGATTCCAGAAGAGTTTCAAAGTGCGACCAATTTGACTGTTTCGACCAAGACACTTCGCAAGGAGGCCCATGCGCTCGGTTATCATGGTCGAGCCGCTGCCCACAAACCCCTTATAACAAAAAACAATAAACGGCAGAGACTACGCTGGTGTAAAGAGCGGATAAACTAGACGGTGGAGCAATGGCGTAAGGTCCTATGGAGCGATGAATCACGCTTCACACTGTTTCGATCGGATGGGAGAGTGTGGGTATGGCGATTACCCGGAGAACGTCGGTTACCAAGTATGTAGTGCCCACAGTGAAATATGGTGGTGGCGGCATCATGTTCTGGGGTTGTTTCAGCTGGCATTGCGTGGGTCCACTGGTACCGATGTATGGTCACACGACGTCTGCGTCCTACCTAGATATTCTCGACAACTCCATATTCCCCACGTTGTGGCGTTTCTATGGAAACGAAGAATGTGTGTTCCACGACGATAATGCGACTTGTCGTGTTTCCAGGGCTACCATGGAGTGGTATGCAGAAAATAATGTCACCCGACTGGATTGGCCTGCTCAAAGCCCCGACCTCAACCCTATCGCACATCTATGGGAACTGGAGCGCCGATTGAGGTCGCGATCGCCTCGCCCTTCTACACTTCCAGGGTTGGTGACTGTACTGTAGGAGGAATGGCGGAATATCTCACTCGGTGTACTACACGGCCTTGTGGCCAGTTTACCACAACGAGTGGCTGCTGTTATCGCTGCCAAAGGCGGACCGATCTCCTATTGATTGCAAGAAAACTGATGGTATCCGCTGACATGCGGTGTCCAATGACTTTCTTCCACATAGAGTGTGTGTGTGTGTGTGTGTGTATATATATATATATATATATATACACACACACACACACACACACACACACACACACACACACACACACACACACACACACTCATCCACGGAAGCTAAGTATTTGGCTTTTGTCCGCCTCGTCTCCTTTCCACTGTAGTGAGCGAGCTTACACTTGATTGCATGTATTTCTCTCAATGACGCTTCCGCACAGCTCGCGCTACGACCCCTCTAAAAAGTTTAGAAATCCGTACGTGCTCAGTTTTATTAATTCCACCCAGTGTCTCCGTAACGTACTGTTGTCCGAAAAAGAAATATGAATGTCAGTCAGTGTTGAACATGAATCTGTGCTGTGTGGTCCGAACAGAAAGAGGATGGAATTGCTACTTTTCTAGGGCTTCTAGGACGCCTTGTCAAGAGAAAAAAAAGTTGTTTGCCTTGATGTCCTTTACACAAAGGGAAAATTTGTCGGTGTTGTACGGTGAAAAGCTGCAGCCCTATATATTGATTGGTTGATTTTGCTTAGCTTTTTGTGACACTTTTGGCTAATTTGCGAAGATGGGGATGAGTGATTATATGATGAAATTGATGTATGGACACTCACAAACACCCATGCCTAAGCCGGGATTCGAACCCGCGACCCTTGGCGTCGTAGCAAGACGTGATAACCACTCCGCCACGGGGCCGGTAGCCCTATAAATTAAAATGACTCAAGTTTAAAAAAGGAAGAAAAAAATAGATGAAACTTGATAAATGTTCAGTCCATCTTATTGATCGTGATTAATGAAGAATGCTCGCTGAGATTACTGTCGTGACGTCGGAATAAATTTAAACTGCAACGAACGTGAACCATAATTTGAACTTAAAATTGGTACAGAATAACTGTTTCCGAGTAATAAATGCACTTGTGAAAAAATTGTTACAAAAAAAACTGGCTAAAGAAGCTTAAATTGAAACGGTTTGCTATTTTTTTTTAAAAAAAAGACTCTTTGAGAATATTTCTTTTAATTTTCAGGTACGAAATAATTTTCGTGTATAAAGCACTCTATTTCCAGTTTTCTTGTGCAAAAAATAGTTTTAAATTATTAGGGATTTATTATTCAAACTAATTGAACATAAAAATATTAATCTAAGTTGGTTTCCTATTTTCCCTATTTTAACAGAATTGAATTTAGACGTTAATTACGAGGAAGGGTGGTAAACTAATATGAACCTATTATGCATTCACTAATGGGTGCACAAAAGAAGTAAAACTAAATTACAAATTTTTGCGTAAATGAAGTAAACCGGGAAAAATATGATTAATGCGACCTTGCAGAACAAAAAATGAACGAGAGATTTTCCTATGTGGCTGAAAGACTTATTGAGCTCATCAAGAAGTTGTTTTTTTCTTATTTTATTCCTCTTTACTGCCATTCTTTTAGCCAATCAAAAGATGATGATAATATTAAATTGGTGAAGCGACACTAGGAAAGGAACATCTATGACCAGACCAGGACTCGGGGTGTAAGGGGTACCTTCCACGTAGGCGCCCAAAAGTCAACCTCACTTCCACGCAGTACACTATGGCCTGCCTTTTGCAGAGAAACGAGGCTCTGGCGACTGGCACTATGGCCAGTATAATTTTGTGTGTGTTGTCCTGTTTTTTGTCCTTGTGTGTGCTGAGTGCCCGTTTACAGCCTCAGCTTTTACCAGAAGTCAGAATATTTTAAGATTTTATTTCTGCAACGTTAGAGTTGTCATTTTTAATGATAAGGGGCTGGCCCCCGTAAAATGTAACGGGTGCAAAATAGCCTAAGTGCTGACGCACCCAATATATTAATTTCAAGTTCAGACCAGGACTCGACCACTCAACGCGTTCTGTCGCCGAGATGACTTCCAGAAGCAAAGGATACATCTGTTGGGAGAAAAAGAAACGAATATGTAAACAAATAAAAATAATTAAATGAACAGACGAAATATTAAATTCGAAATATGGGTTCATGGTTTATCTACGACGGTCTCTCTAACAAAGGCCACGGACAATTTTGACCCCCTCCACTCAGCCAGAGGATAGTAAACTGTCAACCGAATTACTAGAGAATAAACATCCTCATATATCATATCTTGTTTCTCTTGTATAGATGTAAACTCTACTTGTAGCACGCATAAGCTAAAGGAGAAGCATTATAATAATATTTTAGAAACTTGCATGAGCAAAAACATAGTAAACTCTGAAAGAAGTCAATTTGCTTTGCAGTAAATGGAAATTCGTAGCGATGAAACAACCCAAATAGATTCGCCTAATGGTTTAGCACTCGAGTAAGAAAAGGAACTGTTTAGATATTGGCCTGCTGCTGTGAGTCGTGCCGCGCCCTGTTTTCTTAAAAGCACAAAGACAACGAAATGTGACCTTAGCAATATTCTCGTCTCACGCCTTGTCCGTCTTCAATTTAAATTAATTAGTCACAGAGCGTTCGATTTGTTTTGTTTGTTTTATTACGTAATGTTTGCATTAACTTGTTTGAACACTTTCAAAAATTGCACTGAACTGCATTACTTTTTTCGTGTTTTGCCTCGGGAAGGTAAACATGAGATTGTTCGTAAACCATTTAATATAATGGTGGACCACAACTCGACGGCCTTGGGTTGTGTGTACACCAAGCCGTGAACGTTTTTATTGACATACAGAGTCGTTTGGGACAACACACGTAACCTTCACAGGCAGAGGTGACCTCAGACAACTGCCACATATGTGAACGCTGTACATGTGCTTATAGCTGTTGCGAAGACGGATTACTTGTTCTTCGGCGAGATTCAAGTTTACAGTGAATTCTGTCGCGCGAAAACTTCTAAGTAATTTTGAAACCCCGGGAGTGACAATGGTGCGCCGACGAAGCAGCGTCTTAATTACTTAACGTAAGTTGTTTATTGTTGTTTACAGCTTCAAGTTTCTTGTCGGAAGATTTGGCGCAGTTTTAAAAAGTTGCCTTCTCGAAATCTATTCAATTCCTTATTTATGTGTTCTTGTTTCTAGCAAGTAAAGTTTTAATAGACGCGACTACAAACTCGTCTTTAAAGTTTTCTCAATTTAACGAGTTTTCTGCTTGTTGTTCATGGAGACGTTCGGGGTCGGGGGCACTGAGCTTCTGCTTATGCGGCATTAACGGGTTCTTTCTTATTATAAGGTTTGCTTCAACTGCATGCTCAAGAGCCCTAGGTATGAGGTTGCTCACTCCAGCTGTCTTGTGTTCCTCTATCGCCTTGTAATCTATGAGTCACGGGTTCGATTTCCGGTGGAGGCGCATTGCACAGTGGTTAGGGCTCACTTTAAACTGCAGATCCAGTCCCGATTAGCCTATCAAAGCATAAAGTGGACGTGAAACAAACTTTGTACAAACTTCTGATGTCCATTTGACTCGCTAGTAGCTGAAGGTTGAATTGATTTCGTAGGAATTCACTGACCACATGTGTGATTTAGTTATTTTACCTCCATTTTGCCCTCTCCCCTCTAGTGGCTGAGTACGTTGAGTGGTCGACTCACGATCTCTCCGCCGAAGGTTCCAAGATCGAATCCCGGCATTGGTGAAGCTCCCCTTCGTCAATTCCATGTAATCATTCATCCTCATCTGCTTTGCGATTAGCCAAAGAGGAGGAAAAGTGACGTAAAATGAATAACAAAAATACAAATCTTTTCTCTGATGAATTAATTGATGAATGTTGTCTGGCCTGGAATTTGCGATTCGGACACTAACCACGCTAGAATAACGGCAACAACTTCTCGCGATTCACTGTATACTCTGTCTCAGGAGTCTCTGCAGCAAGCGACCGAAAGCATATCCTCTGTGCAAGTGATGACTTGAGAGAGTTCGACCAACGAAAGCGTGGGAAAGGAATTGTAAGAAGGCGGCAACGCGACTCCAGCTACCAGCTATTTACATAAGCGCGCACTGCTTTCCTTCACCCACTTGCTTTCTCCCCTTCATTACCATTATGCGCGTTGTTACCCCATAGGCTACTGGTACTTAGTGTAGTTGTAATATAATGTATAATATGTAGATCAAATAGAATATATAACATAATAAAATGAATCTTGAGAACTGTATCATTATATTTTTGCACTGTTCAATTTCTAAAACTAATTAGATGCAAGAAAATCGATCAATATTCTATAATGACCGTACATTCGATGACTTAAATGAATACTTTCGTACCCAATATCTGTGTGGAACTGGAACAGTCACGCTGTTTTTCGTTTTATTTGGTCATTACATTCTACATGCTAAACTTTAAAATATATTTTTCGTACCTTGTTTTTTGTTGGCAAGAATGGAACGAGAACTAATAACCATATTTTATTTTTACAAGTTGTAAATGTTTAACCCTTTTCTACGTCCATTGACACGATTGCTTACATATCTCGTATGTTTCTCCGTTGTTCTCGTTTCCATCTAAGCTCTCTCTCGCTCGCTCGCTCACTCACTCACTCACTCACTCACTCACTCATGATGTTCTAAATGCTCACCACCCATTAATTATTATTGGTGGCCGTCTCGTCCTCTTTCTATTACTTTCTTTGGGAGTCTGTAATCCGGAATCCTCGTGACATGTGCACTTTATTTCAACTGCTAGATTGAACCAAATCTATTATCGACTGTTTTACGTTCATCTTTCCTGGAATCACACTATTTCTTATTTCTTTCTCTTCTTGAGATTCTTACAGAGAGCCTCCAAAAATCTGTCTGTAGAACATAATTTTGAATCGTTCATACTCCTTAAATGCTAAACTTCTCCTGCATACGTTATTGTACTTTTTATTATTGCATACAATATACGCTACTTTTCGCGGAGTTTGTTTACTTCAAGTTTTTGCTACATTAAACTTAATTTGCATTTGCTACATGTTTCGTTGTTGGAAAGTAAAATCTTGGCCCGTAGTACGTATACTGACGTTGTCTCAGATCGTATGCGGCCCCTGGTGACCGTTTACTGTAGAATTCGCCGGTTTCCATATTGAGCCCTGCAGAGGAACAATTCATGATTTTCGTACTTTGCCACCTCCAAACATCCAGCATCAACTATCCGAGTTGTGTCCTTAATAGGACCACTCGATTCATTGATAAATATTTGACCATTTTATTTATTTTATTGTTAATAATGGTAGTAGTGTGTGTTGTGCTAGTGATTGTAAAAATGAAACAGTTTGTTTGAAGTCAACTTTACGCTCTGAAAGGTTAATTCGAATAGACCTACAGTTTAAAGTGGGATTCACAGCAATCTTCCATCAAAGATCGAGCCCGGAACCTCTGGTTGAAGTAGCCGTAGATGATATTTTTCTATTTGTTCTGAGCTTAGTGTATATTTACAGGCAGATTCATTTTGTCTTATTTTTTCGTTGATAGGAAAGCAAATCTTAAATAGTTAATTTTAAATTTCGAAATCCATTTCAAAAGTAGCAACCCTAGATTGCATTGCAGGCGCAGGCGGTGCAGTAATTTCTTAAGTTTATAAATATAATTTGAAAAACGTGACAATCTTACTTGACAGAAATGAAGATGCTACTTTTTGTACTTTTTACTATTTTCAAATAAGTTTGTTTACGAAGTTAAATTACTTACGGTACATTTATTGCCGGAAATTTTTGTTTCCAGAAAATACTCGAAATTCTTGTTAGCTTTGTATGCACTCGTTGTATGCATCTTCTTTCAGATACAAAATTTCTACTTGGATATCAAGTGAGGTTCTTTCCAAAATTTCAGTTTTTTATATTATTACCCAAGGATACCTAATGCACACTGATGTAGGGATGGTAGGCAACACTTGATTTACAATATTCAGTGTTACGTTGCAATTTATAAGGAAAGGTTTTGAAAATAGTTTAACTTAATTGTCCTTCCGGAACTTGCTTTTAATGCCTGTTTGAGGCATTATACTTAGACAGGATACTGCATATCTAACAAGTTGTCTGTTTTCCGGTTGTGGTGCCAGATCTTGTCAGTTACGACGGATGAAAGAAGTAGGTGTCTTGTTGAAGAATTTTTGGTATTACCTCTCTTGCGTGAGGCAAACGGCGTGCGTTGTGTTAATTTATTGCGGACTTCCTGGCGTTTATTTCACACTGCTAAGCTGCCATGTAGCACAAAGCTTCAGGAAATTTATAAGGTCTCCCTGCAATGCTTTTGTCATTCTCAACTCACATGGATAGCCTTAAAGACAGCAGTGTGTTTAGGATTTTTTCTTGCACATCACCTCGCCATAAATCATATGTAATGAACCTCTTTAACTATTGATGAAAATCAAAAGAATCTTCATGTGGTATAAACATTTCACCTCTTCACGCTGCAGGTTATTGCGTGGGATTCAGCGTTATTTGAAGAACCTTCATGATCGTTATATTCGAGTTTTAATATTTGCATCATTTTTATTTCGTTGATATCAATCATAGAAAACGGAAACAGAAAAATAAATACTTGATATAGAACGTACAGCTTGATAGCCATTATTTTAAAATTTCGCTACCTAAGAATTCAGATCAAATTTACGTGAAATGATAAGAATTCGAAATATTTTAATGTTTCTATATCGTTTTAAATTTAGAGACATATAATTTACAAGTATAGTGTTGAAATACGATTTGTAATATTTTGTAAGTACCAAATAGAAGACTTTCAAAATGCCCTACCCCCCATATTGGAAATTCTAAATAAAACCCATGCTCCTTCCTGTACACATTCTTTCTTGCTGTGAAAAACCTGGATGGGAAGGAATTGATTGATTTGCTTTATTTTACTTCGCTTTTTATTCCACTTTCGGCTAATTTGCGAAGATGGGAATGAGTGATGATATGATGAAATTGATGAATGGACACTCACAAACTTTCATGCCCAGGCCGGGATTCGAACCCGGGACCCCTGGCGTCGTATCGCGATGTTCTAACCACTCCGCCACGGGGGTTGGCTGGACAGGACGGAGTTTATTCAGAATTTTCCTTGTAGGGGTGTTATAACGCTTCTATAAGGATGGACTGGCAGTTAAAATGGCTATAAATAAATGTTATTGTAAAATAATTTAGAGGAGCGTCGTTAAAAAAATAAATTGCTGAAGAGGTTGTAGAAAATTTTAGGAGTGTTTAGATTGATTGATTTTGTGTTTTAAGTCCACTTAATGCACAGTAAGGCTAGTCGGGACTGGACCTACAGTTTAAAGTGGGATCCGAACCACTATGTGTATCCACCGGGCATCGAACCCGGGACGCCTTGATTACAAGGCGACGACGCACTGCGCCATCGGGGAGGCCTAGGAGTGTTTGGAAGGTGTAGTAAATCACTGAGGAATGTTCATTTATTTGTTAATGTTTTGTACATTTATAAAACTAAAACTCGCACGCAAATGCAATTTCTTTTTACACCTCGTGTGAGGTCAGTGAACGAGTTAAAGTGTTGTTGCATCCCGAATAGTCAAGGGTTAATAATACCTGCCCAATTTGACGTGGAATCACCCCAGTACATTTGAAAGCATTGGTAATTTTATTATGTTATTTATTCAAGTTAGTGTATTTCATTTTGCATCAACATTTTAGACGAACATTATTTATGTTTTCAAACTCACATTATAGTCCTGAAATTGCTTCATTTTTGTGTCCAAAAATAGGTCTTCTCGTTCTTGACAACTCTCGACATTAATAGATTTCACTAAACAAATCCAAAGTGGCTGCTATATCGAGTAGAGATAATATTAATGAAGAACTCTTGGTAAAATTTCCGAATATCGTTACATTTCCACTACGAACACTTTTGTTGTGAACGTATATTACGTTGAATTGAACTACTTCTTTCCTGCCTCTGGTATCCTTGAATATCCAAAAACATTAAATGCGGTTAAAATGCAGTACTGCATTGGCCAGGAGTGGTTGGGGGGAGAGGTTATCTTTATCGCGAAACACTTTGAGTTCCCTTGGAGCTTTCCGAATTTATGTCGAACGACCCGTGCAGGTTGGGTATCGAACCAGTGACTGGGACGGAGATGAAGATACGCCGAAGAAACTCGGCCACGTGCCCAGTCTTCTGTATCAAGGGGCGGAGAAAAGTGAAAGACCAGTATTAAACGGCGGCCAATCCGGAGAAAGCAGTCCAATATTCGAGCCATGGGATTGGTGGTTCTTGGGACAGTTTTCCTTTTTTTTCCTTTTTTATTTTTCTCTCTCACTCTTCCTCTCTCTCTCTCTTCTTTCAGCCGCCACGGTTGAGCGAGCCGAATGTCAACTGAGGAAGTGTGAAGCAGAGTCAGTTGAGTTGGCAAAGTCGCACGGGGAACGTCTATGCTCTTCGATGAGTTCCCGGCAAGCTACGGATTCTGCTGCAAAAACTGGTTAGCATCGCCTTCACGCTACTTAGGCCGCGAATTTGAATAACGCTAAGTATAGGAATCTTCTTTCCAATCGGCAATCAAATCATACTTAATTAGCCATTATCTGTATTTTTTAATGAGAGGATCATATATTATTTTTTATAGACTTGGCAATGCACTTATACGAATTAGTACATGCAATATTATTTCAGTAATACGAACATTACCCAATCAAATTAATATCTTTACACATATTAGAGTTCAAATTGTGGATTGCACATAATTCTCCAACTCTAATGACATCGATTGTGTATATGCGGTAAAGTAATTTTACTTGTTGACCTATGGCAGTTAAGGTCGTGTTTCCTTCATATAGTTTATTGAACATTTGTTTTCGTTATCTTCCATTACATTGTCCCTTTACATTCAAAGAAATTGGCTGAAGACCTTTGGTAGTTACCGTGTACTATAGCTACCGAAAACTTAATGGCTTTTCATATTTTTTTCTGTCGACGTGTTGTCTCATTAAAAACCAGTGGAGGAAGTGGAAGGTGGCCATTGCGTTGCATCTTGAAAACACATTCAATAAATTATAAGACTGGCAGGTAGATTCTTTATCGGAGCAGCCAATCGGAAACCATTAGCATCCTTCTTGTTCAGTAAGCATGTCTTGCACTTTTGTTACTTTGAGAGGTAATTCACAGATATTAAGAATATGTATTTGAAATCTTCCATTTATACTTCAACGAAATCCATCTCTAGCAGGGAGTTTAACGGAATGGTTAACATTTTCACTCTTCACTGAAGCATATTTTCGTGTTTTAAATCTTATTAAAGTTAATTTATCTTAGAAAAAAGTATATTTTATTTTGTCTTAGATTAAAATTCATCATGAATAGCGAAATTCAAATATATCATCTTGATGATTCGCATGGAATTTTCGAGTACTTTATCATATGAATGCTATAATGAATGAATAATCACTGATATAGCCTAATGTTACTTAACGGCCAAAAAGGTCATACCTTTTTTTCGTCTCAACAGAAAAACGCAGGATAAACGAATTGAAAGTATTAGGTAAGTTTGATTTGATATCTTGTATGTTACATCAATAAACCATGTAATCGGTACCGGTATTGTGTTAGGTACAATTCATGGTTACTTCTTCGTCACAAAAATGCAATTTCAAAAGTATAATTATCTTTACATGGATTCATTAAAAGTTTATTCTACAGAACTATCGTGGAAAATGCAATTTATTAAATTATGCTACATATGTTATGGAGACACTGTTATTAATTACATTTTTTATATTATCAATAATATTGTTGGATCCAGTTCCAATGCAAGCTGTTCTGTGCTTATTTATTATTACAAAAACACCCGTCAAATGTAGATTTATGTTTTGTTTCCCATGATGTTTGTTTGTTTGTTTATGTCTACTTTATGCTTATACAGGCTAATTGAGATTGGAACCATAGTTTAAAGTGGGATCCCAGCCACTCTCCAATGTGCCTCCATCGGGAATCGAACCCAGGACAATCCAGCATTACCACTACGCCATGGGGGAGACCCGAATTACTATCAGGAAAAAACAGAAGTGGTATGCTTGAGAGCCCTTTACTCTGATCTGCCTGGATATTTTTTTTTCCATATCCTACTGCATATTTGCATGTTCATCTAGGATTCCTGCAACAAGGAAAAAACCTGCAACGGTTCGCTTTTATCTATCTCGGCCAAACCAACCGTTGGCTGATAAAATGTAATACAAATATTGATTTATCCGAGAGTAAGTTCTGGCGATACTTTTTTGTTGCCTTCATATGACTTCCATTTTTCTTTTTATAAGCTCGGACTAACTTTGTATGAGAAAAATAAAGAGAAATCAATATTGTTTGTCATTCATTGTGTAAAGACAGACCAAAAACGTCCTGTCTCCTTTTGAAAACATTTTTTTCCCTTTTGCTTTCTGTGACTCTTTGCCGAAGCAATGGGATGTTGTGTATTCCTCGCACACCCTTGCCATCGATTTCCATTTCACAAACGACGAAACAGTGGACCGCAAGAGTCTCGATGTAAATAGATCGGCTCAGCTGAAAGACGTGAAGATGGGTCCCACGATTCACTTCGGACAGCTGTGGTTGCTCACTTTCTCTATAAGAAAAACTGCTTTTCGAGACTTGACTCTATGATGGAAGAATGTTGGAAAGTTTGCCCGTCGCAAAATGAACACCAAAGATAGTCTGAATACTTTTTGTAAATGGTGATTGGTAAAACTGTTAAAAACTTACGCTCCAGGACAGGACAGGCCTTAGAAGGACCATGGCTTTGACAAGCTAGTTTCTGTTGGACCACTCTTCATAGTAGCGCATCGAACCCCATCTTTGCTTTTCTCCGGCAACCTTAATTAAATTAATTAAATTAAACTAACTTCACTTTAATTAATGCACGAGAAACTTCACTACTGTCACGACACTGCAAAATCTATTTCTTAATAATATATGGTACTGTAATGTCATGATCTCCGTTTTTCTGTAATTTTTATTGTCTCTAAACAGCTTCCACATAGAGGAATCATGTTACTTGTTACTTGCTACATAACGAAGTTATTTTTTTCTAGACTCTTATTATTTCACTTTGGTGCTGATTCTTTTCTTGCAATTTGAGAATTGTCGTTTCCGCTTGGCAGCTATACAATTTCAGCCATTCTCATGCAGCGAATTTACCTACTCGCAATCACGTTATGATGACAATTTCATTTTATTTTATACACACTAAGGCAGGCTGGCACTTTCCTCCACTTCGCTTCACACGCAAGGTAAGGTTTCATGCATGCATGACTTTTTCAAGGAATGAACCGATATAGAGAGACAGAAAAAAACCTACGTGTCTTTCAGTCATACTCATGAATTAAATAAATTTTAATGAGCTGGAATTGAAAAGTGTTCGATTTAAAAGTTCTGAAGAATCATTGTTTAGTTATAAACTATTTGTAGGCTTGGCGAGACAAATTTTGCGGAAATATGTTAAAGTCACTCTGTGAAAAAAGTAGGCTAATGATCCCACTGTTCTGGACATTGGTCTTAACGTTGCACAACTATGAATCTGCAAATGTTTATCAAACCTAGGCGGTAATATTGGTTGTGCATGTCTCTCCAAGAAGTGTTGCATGACTTTGCCCGTAAGTTGGTTTGTTACGACTGGCAAGATACTTCTGGCACGCACAACATAGCAGGTGCTTCGGTATATAAACTACCAAGCGTGCCGTATTAATCACATTTGTGCATTAAAGGAAGAAAAGAAGCCTGTATTAGAATTGCAGTAAAATTAGTTGCGTTTTGGATTACCTTTTCTTTATTTATTTCACGCAGACAAGACTGCAGAACTGTTTGAAAAATTACAAATTTGCTAAGCAACTGAACTTGTATCAAAAGTACATTATCATGGTTCCAATCAGCGTGGATAAAAATATTTTTTGTTGATTTTTTATTTAAATCGATTTTTCTTTAAAAAAAACACGCTTAAAATTACTGGTGTGGTTTCTGGCACCATACATATAGATATGTCTTTTTTATAGAAATGCTTTTTCAAGTAAACACCTCTATAAAATATTTGAACACTTTGATTGAAGCAAATATTTTTTTTTTTATAAATATACATTTATCTGTTTCTGATACTACACATATGAACCTACTATGGAAATGTTTGTTGGGTGTGTTTATGAAACTATAATACATCATTTCAGTAACTTTTCTTCCAGTGAAAATAAAACATTCTGGATGTACTCTATAATTGTAACTTAAAATATTTTTTAAAGTCTTTGTAGCTGAAATTTGGCAATTTTTTTTAATGATTGTACGCAAAATATCAGCTACCATGTTCATTGACAGTTTAATGATAATAACACTTTACAGTTTAACATGATTAGTATTTTGTATATTTTTCTGCACAAAATGTTTGCTATATAGGTTTTTGCCTATAAAATTATTTAATTTTAAATCAAGAGAATTTAAGTGTGTTTACACTTTACATATTACATTTCCTTTCGATGATCTTTACCCCATCAGTACATATATTTTGTCTCCTTTCTTTTCCTTTTTAGAGCCTAATAAACACTATTAAATTATTACGAGATTAATACACTTTCACCAAAAGTGATTCTGATATCTACAAAATCCTTATGTACATTATTCTATAAATTATTTATTTAAAGTGATATAAAACAATGATTTCTCTTTTTTTAAAAAAAATCACCTGATTTAAATCAATGTGTTTAAAATCTCGTATCATTCTGAGGAATGATGGAATCGAACCTGCTACTTCCAATGGGTGATGTAGCTGATCATCATTCATCCTCATAAATGATGAGAGCACTTATCATAACGACAAGTTAAATGCTTGGCAGCAAAAGGCACAACTGAAATAAAATACTTAAACAACTAGAAATGGCAAATAGTCACTCGTTGGATTTTAGAACCTTCGAACCCGAATCATACATGGTGAGAATTAGGATAAATACCTGTCTAGACTTAGAAGATTGATGATGAAGTTAATATGGAAGAATAAAATAAAACTATCCTTTCTCCAGGCTTGGTAGTTCACCTAAGTCAGGCAGACTGCTCTCCTTCCCAAAGTGCCCTTGCCTGTCTCTAATCAAATCGAAAAGTGAGTCAGTCCCCTGCCAGTCTGTCCGCTCCTCTAAACCCCTGTCTCAGGAGACTTCCTATACGCTGATACGTGAGTTTTTACCTTCCTATTATTGTAAGCTGCTTACTTCTTGTTTACCTGTTGTAAACCTTGCAGCCTCAATATATCAGGAAGTGGAAGTCTGCTTAACACTCGACTGTGCATAATTCAAATACCTGAGAGGAGTGGACAGTTGGTGTAAACAAGTGAATGTACCTTGGTGAATTGAAGCTTCTAGAGAAAGTTAAAATAAAATAAAGAATAATC
Source organism: Lepisma saccharinum (assembly GCF_977018435.1). Taxonomy (NCBI): domain Eukaryota; kingdom Metazoa; phylum Arthropoda; class Insecta; order Zygentoma; family Lepismatidae; genus Lepisma; species Lepisma saccharinum. The sequence goes on from NC_139230.1 coordinate 68,413,396, forward strand.
CTATGGATTGATACGATCTTGTGTTTAAATAACCTGATTTAAATCAATCCACCTTGGTTCGAACTGATCTGGGAATCACGGAATGGCTGGGAAAAGTCAGAAAGATTTGCAAGAAAGTTCAGCAATCTGGACAAATTAGGAAAATTAGATGTTTTATTTTTCTTGCCAGGATCAGAACCTTACACATTTTACTTTTTATCCCAGCTGGTTCCTTTTTTTGGCAATATAATGCATTAAATGTTCTTTTAATTTATTTTTCATCATTTATTTTCAACAGTGTTACATAAATTTCATTTGCTTTATTAGAATGCACAGTCAAGACAGACCTTATGCATTAGTATGTTATAGAGTTGTCTGGCAAGTTATTGAAAAATATCCGGAAAAGTTAGGGAATGCGGTTTTATAAAATAATTATATTACCTATGTTGTCGTACATTTCCTTGTTTTCAGATTTGAAATACTTTGACACCACGATTTCCGTGTCTTTTTTAGTTGCATATGACATTGTTGATTGAATGATCTCAACTATGGTATCCAATTGTCACTCATTCTAGGCAAGCCTCAGTGCCCTGTCTGAGTGCAAATGGTTGCACAAGCCAACATCTTGTCAATCGAACTGTTGCAATCGTTCATATATGCGTGCATGTGCTTGATACCTTTGCATTACTCCGCTAATGACCAACATCAACAGTCTTAACAATTTGAGAACCTAAGAAGGATGTGTTCTGCCTACTCAAGGGGCTTCTTTCCTCTGCATTTACTACCCCTCCGTTAAACGGATAGCCTAATGCCGTTTGACTTGCATGGACCGGTCTCTCGAGAGTAATCTTGTGCCTCGTTATTTGGGACATCCACGACTTTACAATCGCGTCACAGCACTCAAGCGTGGGAAATGACAAAGCGGAAAGAGACGTTTGTGGTGGTATCAAATGAGGAATGGGCAAGGTGATTCGACCGAACTAATGGAAGAAGCCGTCCAATTTGTCAGCTGTTGTAACTTGCGAATCAAAAGCCGTAACATATAACAGCTTTATTTTCTAACTATCAAGAACAGTCGAATGACTCGCAGACAGGGAAAAAGTGTGACCAAGCAAGAACAGCCTCGCAATGTCAGGTAGATGCGAAGAAAAATCAGCGACGTCTTCTTCATTGTCTTGATTGGCTGGAACGTTAGTTGAAGAAAATGTATATCCCATGCTCATATTTTAAAATGATTTTGCATAATGTTTACGTTGATTCAAACATTGCAATTTGTCTTCGTTCGCTACTTTTCGTTCCTCATTTGAGTATAAATTGGAGCTTTAGTTCGTCTTAAGGAATTTATGACTGTATTAGTTTCAAAAATTTAGTGAGGAAGTTTTTATCAGATATATTTTATTTTCTCGTTAGGGCCCTGTCCTCAGCTTTGCTTCAGTTAAGGGATCATGTGCTGATGTGCCCATAATATAAAAATCAATTTATCAATCTTTAACTAACTATTTTTATCATTACATTTTAAAAATAAATGCTAGGTACATAAAATATTGAAAAACTATCTGGAAAATAAAATCAGCTTTGATATGTAGATATTTAATTGGTCTCCAATAGTGTAGTAACTAAAGTTTTCATCTTTTAATCGTGGGATTCCGGATTCGATTCTCGGTCGATGTACATTGAAACCTGTTTGGGATACCACTTTAAGCTGTAGGTTCAGTACTGACTACATTATCTGAGCATCTGGACACTACAAAGGAGTTAGAAGATTTAGAAATGTGGCTTTGTCGGAGAATGGATCATATTAAATGAACAGAGAGCAGTGCTGAGAGTGATCAAGAAAATAAAAATAAATAGGCTAGGACATTGGCTAAGAACGAACTGCCTGATAAAAGGATGCGCTGGAAGGAAGAGTTAACGGCAAAAAGCCCCGGCGAAGATGAAGATATCACTTGATATATGATATTAAATTAAGTGGATCCTACGCGGACATAAAACGTAAGGCTCATGATCAGAAAGTTTAGACATTGCAGTTAAAAACCTGCTCATTGGGTAGAGAACAACGAGTGAATTAATGAAAGTGGACTTAAAACTATCGTCTCACTTCCTGTTTAAATTAATTAAATTAGGCATTTGATAAGTTTTTAAAGGAGGTATTAGCTAATATGTCTAATTATTACTCAAACTATATGAAACATTTTATTGATGTGTGAAACAAAGTTATGGAAGTGTGGAAGATATTTTTGTTTGCACATATCTGAGAACCACTCAAAATTCTTAAGATATACAGAATTTAAGTAAAATATCATGAAGGAATAATATTTGTTGTTCGGAAGTAACGATGCATATATATATATATATATATATATATATATATATATATATATATATATATATATTGGCAATACGACACAGCTTTTGTAACATTAATTGGACTTTAAAGAGGTATACAAAGATAGATTTCTTTAAGGTAGATCTTACACTTGTGTTTACTGCCACACACATTTATATGTTTCATGTTATAAAATTTTATTGATTATGTACAGTATGTATGCGCATTATTCGGACTTTACATCAAGTATTTTTCCATGTTCGGTCGGTAGAACGTGTGACAGCGACGCAATTGAACACGATTCGATTTTCAGAGTGGGTGATCCCAGACAGGTAATATTCAGTAAATGTCCATGTACTTGTATAAGCTCCTATGGACTCATTCAGACACTCATCAGTGGATACCTCGGAATCGGCAATTAGTGCCAACTAAGGTGGTGGGGATGTATTTCTTGATTACACCATGGCCCTTATGATCGATTGATTTGTTTTATTTTACTTCGCTTTTCTGCCACTTTTGGCTAATCGCGAAGATGAGAATGAGTGATGATATGATGAAATTGATGAAGGGACACTCACAAAGCACACTCATGCCTAGGCCTGGATTCGAACCCAAGACCCCTGACGTCGTCGCGCTTTGTGCTAACCACTCCGCCACGGAGGTCGACATTAAGGGATGAGAAACCAGCAAGATCCTTAATGAGTTGTTTCTGAAGTTTAAATCTGCCTGAATCTACACTGCCATTCAACGTTGTGGTAACACTGTCGTCTTCTAACTAAGAAATCCTGGATTCACTCCCTGATGGAGAAATATTGCACAGTGGTTCGGATCCCAATTTAAACTGTATATGTAGTCCCGATTAACGTATCTGAGCATAAAGTAAACTCAAAAACATTTTTTTAATAAAGTTTCGAGAAGAATAACACAACGTAAAAGAAAGACTGTGACAAACAAGCTTTTGTGGTAAGAGAATTTGCTACACACCCTATACAGGGTGTTAACCTCCCAACATATAAGTAAGTTACAGTTCCATAAACCTTTTAGGTAACATTCTCTAAATATGAGTTTGATGTAAAATATTTGAAGATATTTGCAATTGCAAATTTCAAAGTTTTCGTCACTTTTGTCATAAGTTAAAAAGCTTAAACAGTCTTATTTATGGTAAATGTTTTATAATAACTACATGAACACACGAAATAAGTTTCTTGAGCTTATTAAAACTTAAGTTATATTTGTTGGCGGTTGTAGGGATATAACACTCTCCACCTCAAATTCTTACCCCTCATCAAAGTAAGTGACAACACGTGAAGTTTACATACTATAACATTAAAGTTTATATCAGTGTGCTTATTTGAATGACATTAACAAGGGATGATGAGATTTGTGGGGGGGGGGGGGGTCCACAATAAAAGCTACAAATTTTTCTTAAAACCATTTTAGCATCAGCATATTGGACAGTACATAGCTTTCAGTTTCGCATCGTGGCGATCCCTTTTTGCCGTTTCTCTCCGGACACATTTCTTCTAAAATGAAGCCGGGGGGAGAAAAAAAAAGAAAGAAAGAAAAAATAGAACCCTGCCTGTTTTCAACGAACGGAAATGAATATTTCAATAGCGCCACGTTGGGTCAATTCAGGCTGACACTTCGGTTCGTGTTACAGAGACCAGGCTCTAATGACTTGGAGAGGCTCAGAGCATCGCGTAACGGACTTGACTATATTTAGTGCGAGCGAGATAGATAGACTAAAGGGAGGAAAAAGTGGCCTGGCAGTTCAGCGGCGATTCTCTCAGCAGGCTGCTAGGGGTTGACCTGTCAGTTAATTTGTATTGCACCTGGCTTGCGAGGTGATGGAGTCAAGCCACTCTGCCACCCGATTTCTATTTAATAGTGGGAACGCGAGGAAAGGATGATAATAATTACCCTCGCGGCAACCACCAATGGCTCTGAGTCTCCGAATCGATACATCGGGTCGCAGGCGGAACGAAGGGCTTTTTTCCGTCTGTGCTTCTGACAGAAGTGAGGGTCACGGATGCGGCACTTTTCTGTCATGTGAGAGAAAGAAGTGGAGCGGGGGCGAGGGGGAGCGAGGGGGTTGACGGAGAGATGTCAAGTTACGTGAACGTGGTCGGATATGGATTTATTCTTGACGTTACGTTCAATGTCAAGAGTCATAAACATCGCCATGTGCAGTGTCTTATTGACGTGTCGCGGCTACCTTTCTCTCGCATGATAGGATTCATATTGGCACATACCTCAAGGGGAAAAGATATGTTTAGATTTGACAATTTAGTAAAAAAAAAAAGAAGTTCAAGGTGGTGCAATAAATTTGCAGCGTGGGTAACTTATTTCCTTGGCACTGTCTATTCAGTTATGAATTGAAATTCCTTTCGCCATAATTCACATAATTATTGTAAAATTTAAATAGAAGCATGAAGCTTAATGTTGTTTTGTAATATAGATTTTTAATCTGTAAAATTTTTCAATTGAAAAAAGGAGTTTGACACATTTTTCAAACAATGTCACCAACATTTATGCTGCCTAGGCAATCCAAAATTATATAGCCTAATTACTTGCATCGTTATTGTTCATATTTAAATATTGTTTATCCATGCAACTGATAACATTATGGAAAATTAATTCCAGTACTTTACCTTCCATTTAAAATTGTGCCATGTCCAAACCAGGCCCTGAGCGTTAAGGGAGCTAAAACAAACAACAGAGAATACATTAGGTGAATGGCATCTGATAAAGAAAAGTGTATTTCTTGTATTTTTTCTTATTTTACGTTGCTTTTGTATCTCTATAAACAAATCGTGATTATGAGGACCAATGATGAGTTGAAAAAATATATTGTTAACTAAGGGCTATAGAAATTGTTATAATTAATAGTATGGTTTTATGATAACTTAAACTGTACTGAACACTCCAAAGTTCGTGATTGCCGACCTCTGTGCCGAAGTGGTCAGCATAACGTGCTACGAAACCAGAGGTGCCAGTTCCGAACTCTGGTCAGGGCATGAATGTTGCTTTTGTAAATAAAGTTCAATTCTGGGTTGTAACATTCACATTGGCTTTCAGTGGGATAGTTCCAGAAATGTCCATGACTGTGCCATCATCCATTTTCATCAGTTCATCATTCTTCCTCCTTTGTTGCGATTAACCCAAGAGGTAGAAAATCGACTAAAAATAACATAAATAGAAAGAAAGCCGAGGTTCGTGTTACATAAAGGAAATGAAATTCGCTTGATTATGGATCCAGTCTTGACCAGCGTGTTTGTCTTTTTTCCCCCCGAGGAAATAAAAGTTTAAGGAGCTTCAAAGAGTTCCATGTGAGTGACCTAATGTGTAAGTGTGTGTGCGTGTGTGTATACGGTACGAGAGAGCGATGGCAAGAGTGAGCTGCAGGTGCGTGCATCAACAGTGAACAAATAAGTGTAGTTTCTTCGTTTCTTGGCTTCCCCCAGCCCCTTCTCTGGGGCAACCGGCAAGGTGCTGCCTCGGAACACGATCGCGTGACGAAGGCAACGCCACGATTCCCGTGACTAATTCGAATACTTCCTCCAGTGGCCAGAGGAGCTGACCGCAGGAGGGAAAGCCTGGTGCTGCCAACTAACTATTCAGACAAGGCGGCGAGCAGTCTGGGCCCGTCCCTTAATAACTGGCCACTAATTAACTGATAAAATTACTGTCATTTTTAGACTTGAATGATTGTATTTCAAGACAATTTACCAGGATCTTAGCTGCACGAGTTGCTTAAAAAAGACAGCTTCCTCGCACTGCCACTGAACAGTGGGCCCCTGCTATCTGAGAGATTAACTTCTTTGCACGCTGCCACTTGTTCCATGTGCTGGTAAACTGTTTTTTTCTTTCACCATTTCTTGAGAGAGATTTCACATCGGGACACGCGACACGAATTATTCAATCAAAAGCAATGTTTCACACTATCGGCATGACACCTTGCACAAGTCTACTTTCGTTTGACGAAATCCTCAAATGTCGCTTGTCGCCTGAGTGTGAAATCTATTGAAAACAAAATTTAGAGAAACAATAATGGGGGAACCCCCGAATGTATCCTAACCTCCACCCGCATACATTCGAGGGTATGCGCATGTCCCAGTGCCTCTGATATAAACTGGGACGGCAGTTGCTCGTATTACGGTTCACCCATTATTGTTGCACACACTACCTTTATTTAAATTATCCTTTACTACAGTACACATATATATATATATAAAACAAATATAAGAAGAGAAACAGGTAAATATTTTTTTCTCTAGTTTTCATTTTCAATTACAGCAGTTGCTGCTGTTGGCTTGAATAACGTCTCAGCCCGCTACCACGCCAGGGGTCCCGGGTTCGAATCCCGGCCTGGACATGGGTGTCCTTTGTGAGAGTCCCTTCATCAATATCGTCATGTCGTCACTCATCCTTCTCTTCGCGATTACTCAAAAGTGGCAGAAAAGCGAAGTAAAGTAAACCAAACCAATAAATCAATTAAATAGTGTATTGTTTACAATAGGGTTGGTCAAATAATTGCGGATCCAGATTTCGCGGTTCCGAAAATATCGGGATCCAATGAGAATCGACTCTGGAACCGAAGGACGGATAACCGGATCCAATATTACTTGGAACCTGGATATTTCAGGATCTGGGTCTGGCCATTCCTAATTTATAACGGTAAGTTAACTTCAGTGTAGAAGATGAGAAAAAGGAATGGGAAGATAAGGTGAATAAATTTTCCGTGAGGGAGGAAAACAACAGTAAACCTCAATCCGGTTGGTTGGCGGTGACGTTCGAACCCTCGACCTCCTGAATACTGTCATCGACTGGTGATGAAGGGACACTTGCAAAGAACGCCCTGTCCTGGTCTGGACTAGAACGCGTGAACTGCAGTGGCGAGATTGAAAGTCGGTTACTTAACGCGCTCGGCCATCGAACTGGCAAAAAACGACCACGTTAACCACGCTTTAGATATTCATAGTTCCACGGACTAACTTTGCAATTTCGATTAACAAAATATATGCCATATTTATTTAAAACGAAATCAGGTAGATAACCGGTTGATATATCTAAATAAGTCTTCCTGTCGCGTTGTAATCAAGTAGTCCTGGGTTTGATACCCGATGACTGCCCATAGTGGTTCGGATGCCACTTTGAATTATTGGTGCAGCCCTGATTAGTATTAGTCTATCTGTGGATCAAGCAAACTTAAAAACTCAAACTCAATAAGCTTTCTCGACATTTTGAAGCATGATGCCAAGTCTCGTTCTCGGTCTCGTCTTCACATTCGGGTATAGCTTACATCTTGGCTCCAAGAATTATAGTAAGATGCTGTATTTCCTATTTTCCCATGAAGAAAATAGTTTCTGTTCGTTCGAATATAGTTGGTCACACTTGATGTAGGCCAGATGTATCTCACCAAATATTTATTTAAACTCCAAACGAATGTTAAGTTGCTTACCTATACTTTCAGGACAATCTTTCACAGCTGCAAATTCTTCTTGTTTAGGACTTACATTCAGTACATGAATTTACCCAGAAAGGAATTGATTACATTTATTTGGTAATAACCTTTTGCGTCTACAGAAGTTAATAGATAATGGTTCAAATATGTGTTCAAAGAATGTCAGCGACTCCGTGAACGAGCACTTCAAGTGATCGACTCACGATCTCACCAACGAAGGTTCTGGGTTCGAGTCAGGGGCTGGAAATTGGCTCTTTTCTGCCAGTCCCATTATCAGTTTCATCTAATCATCATTCATCTTAATTGTCGTAATTATCTATAAGTGGCAGAAGCAGGCCCGTAGCCAGGCAGGGGCCAGGGGGGCTGGGCCCCCTCTGGAACTACCGTGAGCCCCCCCTCCCTTTGGCATTGCCATCAGCCCCCTTGACATTAGGTAAAACTATTTTGTACAATTTCTTTGCAGTGAAGAGTGAAAATGTAGACAGCAGATATTATTTGCTCACAACTTTAGTGAAGGATAAATTCACTGAGCATGAACAGCAGCGGCAAGTATTTAGAAGATTCTCTTCTGTAGACTCTAGATAGTTCCTTCACAAGGAAACTTATTTATCTGTACCTTCGCTTCCTCTGTTGTGACCTCCTGTTTATACAGAAATCTGTGACTTTGACGTCGTCATGAAAATTCCCTCCGAACTTACATCGAAGGTTAACAACTCCCAAGTTTTGGGAATGAAGGGGTGTTTCATTGCTTCAGCCGGAGGTGGAATGTACTGTAGGAACTATGATTGAATATTGTCCATTTTGTATATTGTCCATTTTTTCTTGCATGATATAAATACGTATCTGTATTATCAAAAGTAGTATGGAGTGTGTAGTAAGGGACGATTTCAGTAGCATTCAATTAACACTTAATGTGATATTTTAAAAGATATAGAAAGAATGTAGTATTTGTATATTTCTAAAATTTATGTAACTTTAATGACCACCCTCCAACACACACAGAATTTTCCTTCATTTAATAATGTTAAACTTTGGAAAAATGTAATTGGTTTACAAAGCCCCCTGATAACCCTTGAGCCCCCTGGAGATCAATTCTAGCTACGGGCCTGGGCAGAAGTACTACAAAAAGGAAACAAAAGTCATTGTATAATCAGTAGACGTAAACTCGAACATAGTAAACTTTGAGAAATAACTGTGCAAAGGCGGAAATTGTTAAGAACTTTTGAAGAGCTCAAGTGACGGAAATAGAGATGAAAGAAAAGGCTTTGAGAAGCTTATGTCGTTTATACCGGGTAGAAAATATGCACAGGTTGCGTTTGGCTTCAACTCAAAGCTCTTGTTGTTTGCAGTTGAAAAGTAGCCATTCGCAATTAAGAATCATAAGAACGTAGTTATATATAACTTTTCGCCTAAATATATTTTTCCGCCGCACATTTAACACACCATTACTGATGTCGTGTGGCCCTCGTAACAGTAAATGTTCAGAAAACTGAACGCTGTCCCAGTTTACTCGTTCATAAACTTCTCTACAGCGTTATTCTTCTTCTTGGTTGATTGAATTGATGTGTCGTGGTTTCTCTCTTCACGGTGAAATTAGCCTGATGCGTTCTGGGGCGTATTTGAGACTATTAGTGCTTCGTCGTTTTACCTGGAAATTGCCCCTACACTACACACCTGTCATCATTAGCGGTCCCACGCGTTTTGTATGTAGAGCATCAAATTCCTGACGTCACGTGTACAAACTTGCACATAAAACAAGGCTAATAATTTTTTTCGTTTAATTAGACTGATAGGATGGTTTATGCGAAGGTTTAAGCCACTATAATTGATGTGCTAAGAATCCATGGCAGAAATAGATAATTACCAAGGCTGTCTCAAGTTAAAAGTCGTGTAAAATGACCCAACTCTCAATTTTTAAATTACAGAAACAGCTGTAAAAAGCAACGTAAAGAACCCAAAGCGTGCACTATGAATGAAAACTATGATGTAATTATAATGTCCAGTTTAATGTCGAGAGTTTCTTTCATTATATAGCGATGAATTTTATTTTATTTTTATTATCCAACGCCCATTTTTGTCAATTTTGGCTAATCCCAACGATGAAGATGAGTGATGATGGGACACTAACAAAGGTCACCAATGCCCAGACCGGGGTTCGAACCCGGGATCCTTGACGTCGTAGCGCGCTTAAATGCAGTTCGACTAATCGTTACGATTACTTATATTTTCTTTGATGTCAGCTAAGAAACTGACACACCCGGACACGCGTATCCACAATTTTTAAACACAAGCTTCGCAAAGGTTTACAGTGACATGGGTTTTCTCACCACTTGGAATGTTATAGGGGATTCGAAAAGTAAGTGAAGCACTAGAACCCTCACAAATAAAATTAGAAGGAAAATACTGAATTGCAATATTTTCAGAGTTCACGTTTCACAATGAGGGTCTCCGTGTTAGTGTTTTCCATTAGGTGACATCTGAACCCGAAACCATGTAATATGCACCGATCTCGAAGTGTAGAACACGAATATGACGTTTAAAATATCCACCCTTTACACATATCAGTTATTGGACGTTAGGACCGAAACCTGCAGCGTTATTAATGCATTACAATTTGATAGTACAAATTTTAAAATGATATAAAATAAATTTTAGGATTAGTGTAAGGCGGAATGAAGGCAATGAACCTAACTAACTGCACAACATTCAAGTTGTTATAGCTGCTACGTAAAGAACTCGTGTGAAGAGGCTATTGGGACAAGGTGACATATGACCTGTGGGATAGGAGTGAAGAAGCTGTCGCCACGGGCGCTGAGGCAAAGGGGCACCAAACGAGCAAACACAAAAGCTTTTGAAAATAGTTAGTCACGTGCTTTGTGTATATAATGGCACCCGATTTAATTAATATTGTTGTCTGTCTGCAACGAAATTGATTTGGCTCTGACAGCCAGAGCGTGGTGCTGATCACATCGCATGCCCAATGGCCCAGATCGTGAATGTTTGGAGCCCCTACCGCTACACCTCCCCATGAGCAGTGAATTATCCACACACTCCTAGCACCCACAAAATTTCCTCACTCCCTCTACATTTTTTCACAATGGCCCAATTTATGATTATTTTGGCTGTAAATTTACACTTACACCCCTAAATACGAACTTACACCCCCCCAAATCAAAAATTCTGGAAATGAGCCTTCATGGCTTGTTTTTAATGTGCAGGGAGCAGACCTTATATACTGTATATAAATACGTAATTTGAGAATTATCCGAAACTCCAAGTTTATGCTGCCCATAGCATAGGCAATAATGATAAAATAAACACTTCGCAAGTTTCCACGGTAATAGACGAATAAGCATAATGTGCGCTGCAAACCTGCACTCTACGTGTATGTGATAATTTAAAAGAGATACAAGACATGGAGCTGGGATAGAGAGATTAATTGGCGCAACAGTCGATGTTCATTACAGAGAAATTTGTCACCAGTCTCTCTTCTACGGGCGAACTGGCAACGTCCAACACATTGATTGCGTAAGGAATCAACACTGTACTTGTATTTCTCATGACAAAGTAGCTGTTTTCTAGAAACTAATGCTAATCAACGCAATGTCTCCTTTGGCACAGGCACTTTCGTAACGAGAAGTGCATTTAATGATGTAGGAGATTTATCGAGGACCACTAGGAAGTGAGTGAGTGGATCCAGTAAATATCTCAGGTGACAGTTTTCTACGCTGTTACGGCCTCCACCTTAAATCCTACAGCGCGAAGTTTAAAGCGAAGAGCCGGTATATCGGTACTAATAAAATGAATCCTTGTAGTCACCAGTGACAGCAATCTCGCTTTTCTGGAATTAGAGCCGGCAGGTTTCAAAAGCGGAGATCTTTGGATGTCCCCCTCGATTCGGAGGGAGCTTCAATTGCCGAGTCTCCAACAAAATGCATGGAATAGGGGGAGGGGGTGGAAAGAAATTGCACAATGGTCCTTCCTGAAGCAAAGCTAAACTATAGTCTTCAAGAAGGCGTCATTTTTTCAACAAAGCAACTACAATTAACCCTAAAGAGTAGGCGGGAAGGGGCTGTTACAAATGTTCCCTTGAGGTTCAGAAGAGTGGTCATCTTTATCCATCTTGGAAACCAATTACGGACAACACTCGGGTGCGTTCGCTGGCAAGCGGCCAAACTCTCGTCATTGTCCTGGAAAACAGCGGCACTGGGATTAGGATGGCTACGACAACTTGCCAGCTTGAATGCGCACATCCGTGATTGGGGGTATACCATCTCTCTCTCTCTCTTTCTGCCCCCCTTCCCCTTTTGCTCTCTCTTTCTCTCTCTCTCTCTCTCTCTCTCTCTCTCTCTCTCTCTCTCTCTCTCTCTCTCTCGCACACATACCAACTGCCTGGTTGCATGAAAACACTGGCCGGCCCTCCCACACACAAATCTTGCCGTAGTTGTGACGGTAAAACATCCGTTGTTGTTTTCAACCCTCTGCAGGATATGGTGGGATTTTTACTTGCTCGATTTGCCTCGCAAAGGAAGTAGCCAACAAAACGTGGCCGCTGCTTCCAAGCGGAAATCATATATACATTGAAGCAAGAAAACATTGTTATGTTTTCATCTTGAATTGTAATCAACCTTGAGTTATTGTAATTCTGTTTATGCTGTGCCGCTTTCCAGCTTGACTTCCCCCTTTGCACTTTCCCGGGTTGGTTTGCTGGGGGGAAATGCATGTTGTACTAACAATGAACGTGTCCATCATTCCTGTAATGTGTTCTGTCACTCTTATCATTCATTAAAACCATAAATTGATCCGAGTTGTTTAAGTGTAAATCTTAAAAAAAGAAAAGAAAAATAAACGTTAATTGCGCCATATTTAAACGTTATTCAAAAACCAATGAGACCAAAAACTGTTGCTAAAGATACACGAAGCTGGAACAGCCGTGGACAATATGTATATGGCTGGTAAAAATGAATATCTGCTTGACGTTATTACAAAAGTAAATAAATATTAGGAGATGTTCCAGTAAACAACCGTAATTCCTGGGTGACGTGTGATATGCAAAACTGACAAACTTTGTTAGAAGTCCACTGGACCTACGTGGATGGAATAGTTGATTGAGAGCTTTCTTTTGTCAATGTATAGTTGAGATCATCAGACCTTAACCACTGTCATGCGTCTCTACTGGGAATCGAACCTGGGACATTATTGATCTAACTTAGGAAAACAGGCAAATGGTGTCAAGGGCAAATAAAAAATTCCTGCCTTTAACTCAAGTCGTGAATTGAGCATTTTCCTCCTGTAAGTTTTTTATGCTAACATCCCGCTCTTCTCGATACTACTAAGAGTATAATTTATATATGAGTTGTTCAAAAGTAGAATAATTCTAGAGGAATACAATATAAAGAAATATCAAAATCATTCAGCAAGAAGCTCATGATCTCGGATGGCAAAAGAGATCGAGCCTGTTCAGTTTGCTATTAGTATCATAAGGGTGTCTCGCAAAGGAACAATACATTGCTATGTCATTTTGTGTTTAGCTGTACTCTGTACAAAGCAGTTTACAGAATTAAATGTCGAAAACTAAATGTTCACAAACGGCTGTAATGCAGTATGGAAACTATGGAACTCTGACGACTGTATAAAGTAAATATAAACATGGTGATCATTTAGAATATACACCTTTGATTTTGATTTGATTTAGTTTATTTTACTTCGCGTTTTGTGCCTCTTGGCTAATTTGCGAAGATGGGGATGAGTGATGAAATTATGAAATTGATGAATGGACATTCACAAACAACCAAGCCCGACCGGGATTCGAACCCGGGACCCTTGGCGTCGCAGCGCGATGTAGAATATACCTTAGTGGTCATTCTAAAATGTAGTTAGAAAACCTTGCTTACTGTTATCATGTATAATATCTGTCTTGGGCGGGGGGAGGTGTATTAGTCCAATTTTGCCCAAAATGCGTTTTGTACATTTTCTGGGTCATTGAAGTGGCTCGGTTAACTGGTAAGAAGGATATATGTTAAATCTCATATCTAACCAAACCAAACGAACCTAATGTTTTTCCATTTCCTGTAAAATTAACAACTTTTTGGACTTCTAACCTTTTCCTTGGTCTGGGACTCCTAAACAATTCTAGTTATGTATTTTGTTTACGGACACTATCTTTGCAAGTAATTTTTTGCAGCCAAATTTATGAATATTCTAATGGCAAAAACAAATCATAGTCGTTATTGGCATACCGTATCTCTGTCTGTAATTGTGAATGAAAATTTCCACTCTTTAAGTATTTGACCTAACAAAGTATACTGAATATGTGAAAGTCTCTGACCATGAACAATAATGCTATGGGAAATCATTTTAAGTGATCCTAATTTACTACTCACTTCCCATACGGCATTTTTCGTGCGGTTTCTACTCGACATTTTCACCTTCCCTAATTTACTTTTCATTGCATATGAATTTTATTTTACCTTAACTATAACCGGGAAATTAGGCAAGGAAATGTTTTTTTCATCATGTACAAAAGTCATGCGTGAAATATATGTTTAAACCTTTCTTCCTCGACTTTGAGGATGCAGAGTCCATTTCAGCGATGCTCTAAATTTTACTAATCCATGCACTGAACCAAACATAAAGAGTCGGATTATGCTCACACATATGTATATTTCTATTCCATAGAATTCTTCAGTTACAACTTTTTGAAATATTTTCTGTGTGGTATAGCGAATGAGACATAAAATGCACATCCATTAGTTATCATAGTAACTTAATTAAAAGAGGTTGTCAGCCGTTTTTTAAAACTCAATCGATTTCTTATTGATCTGATCGATCCTGGATCAGATCATAAGACGTAACTTCCGTTGTCTTGCTTATGAATTTATACTCGGTTGATCCTTAAAACTAATTTCATTATTTGCTCGTGGTAACTATCAGGAAATACGTGACAGAAGTTGTAATTAATGTGCCCTAATTATCGATTTGATTTGATTTGGTTTGTTTTACCAAATCTATCACTTTCGGTTTGTTGCGAAGATGGGAATGAGTGATGACGTGATGAAATTGATGAAGGTACATCCCCAAATAACATCCATGCCAAGATCGGGATTCGAACCCGGGATCCACCCTAATTATCGGTTGCAAATTAACTGAAAACTTTTAAGAACCTGACTTGAGAAATTATGACTGCGAAAACATCGAAAATGTTATGCTTTATTCTCTCCTCGTGTTTGTCCGTGGTTCGAAGCCCGTCTTTATCAAGGTGCGAAAGTATCTTAACGACCTTTTGCCCCCATATTCAGTCTTTTACAACATGGCCAAGCCTTGCTTTTACGTTTGTAAGGCCTAATTTTCCAAAAGTGCCAGAAAATCGTAAATCGGAGCTGTACGACCTCGTCTCCAAGGCTCATTGCCGAGGTTGCAATCGATTAACGATTCATTGGCAGTTTGTTTTATCCCATGGATTCTTTGATGAATGGGAAGCTGAAGAGAGAGGGGGGCGTGTGTGTGTGTGAGGGAGAGAGAGCGAGAGTTTTAGTGTGTGTGTGTGTGTGTGCTGGTCTGTTACGTAACTGTGTATGAATGAAACACACGTGTTGTTACGTGCCTCCCTTTGCTGTTCTCCAAGCTGGTTGGTCGACTGCGGAGCAAGAGAGATCCGACAGAGTATGGGGTATGGGGTTTGTGATCGGGCCCCCATAGCAGCTACCCTCCCACAACGCGCCGCGAGAGTGGAATGGGGAGATGCCCTCCGTAATGACGGCCACTGTAACTGCAGGGATGGCGGATGTTGTATTCAATGGCTCGCCATCTTAATGAGCAGTGACAAGGAAGGGGGCTATAAAATTAATTGTGCTCCTGTGTTATACACAGTAAAGATTTGAAGCTCTGCGGCGACAATAAAACTTAAATGCTTTATTCAACTATGAAAATTTTCATCACCGAACTAGTTTATGAAAGATATTAAGATAACCCATCTTTTAGGGAAAACTTGGTCCAAAGGCATCCCGAGTACCTCCCCGGCGTAAGCGTCTGCTAAGATGCGGGCTCAAAGTTGCTACATTTTTAGTACCGATGATTCTGAAGACGTGAGGGAAAGAGGGAGGGGGGTAAAGGAGGGGGGATGAGGGATGTTTCGGTGCGGAGAAACGTACAGGAGGGATGGGCGAGGTTATAGGAAAACTTTTGGTAGCTTTGGAAACAGCCCCTTTCTCATCGCTCTGATTGATCGAGTTTACTTATCATCGATCAGGGGATTGCACACTCCAAAACCCAACAACGGTTTTTGTGTCTTTCAAAGGAGAAGGCGGTTCAGTTGCTTAGTAGTCACCAACTTGTCTTTGCCAAGATCTTTCAAGTCTTTGTTTTGTATCTTTTTCCTTGCATCCATCAACTTGGTGGAAAGATTGTTATCTGCTTCGTTGACATCTGCCGAAGACAGTTTTTTCGGCTTTCCGCAGCTGCATTTACTATATTTTTTTTCTTATTTTGTGGTAAATATTTCGCTCGCTTCAATGCAATGCAGTTCTGCCATTGTTGTCATTTGCAACAAAGAATTGGTTTCTTGCCTATTTACGTCCTGAAATTTAGAAATAAGAACCTAACGTTTAAACTGTGTATTGTTTTAATACTGCTACTGTAACTTGTTATTTTTCATATTCCCATTAAATTGGACTGAATTATCATGATCTTAACGAGATCAAATTCTGTCAACCAAGAAAACCCAATGCTTCAAAAAATATGCACCTTGGAAATTACTTAGTATGTTAATTTCTTGTAGCTTCTTAACCCTCGGATGCATGTCACTTTTTTTTACAACTTTACATATGTGGGGTCAATTTGACCCCAATGCAATTATGCATTGAAATAAGTACGACAGAGTAAATAGTTCAGCTAATATGGTTTATTGATCAATAATTTCTCTGAATATAACATAGGAGACAATTACACTTTTATTATTATTATTCAACCCCCCCCCCAAAAAAAAACAATATTGACAATTCACTGTTCTACATATTAATGGTAGTTACACTTCGCTCGCAATTATCAGAACTTCAGTTGACCTGAGAAACAGTATTTTAGAGATAACACAATACAGCACTAAATATTCTTTTTACTAGAAAAAATAGATTTTAAAAAAAATAATAATAAAAGAAATAAAAAGAAGAATGTGCCGGCCTCTCATGGCAATTAAATACATCTCACTCGCATTCTGAGCACACCACAATCACACTGTTGTGGACCTTGCACAGAGGTTTCCCACATCTTCTGCCATGTTCCGTCGTCTTCCTGTCCTCTTGTCTTGTGCAGACCTGGCATCTTACTCTTTTCTTTGAAGATCTATCCTCCAGTCTCTGTGCCCGCCTTACTACGCCGCAAAGTTTAATTTCCTCGGTTACTGGTTTCTTCAGGTTCAAGCTTTGGCACCTCCCCCGCATGTGAGGAAGAATCAACTCATTCGCCAACTCGATAAGGAACATACGGTGTCTGTGACTGACGCCTGAATTGTAATCAGAATGCTGTGACAAGTAGCATGTGTATGCATTGAGAACGCCTACATTGATTACATTATAGAAGAGGGCAATTGGCCATCGACGTGTCTGTCTTCTGCTGGTGTATGTTTGAACCAGTTTGTCCATGGCGTCCACTCCACTCTTTGTTGGGTTGTAAAACTTTATGATTTCTGGCTTCTTCTTAGAATCATCATTATCAATATGTATGTCATGATGCATGGTGCTGAGTAGAATGACATTTTTGTTTTTCTTCGGGTCTCATTTGCATGGAAGGCCAATTGTGATGTGCAAGGCTGTCTTGATATTGGTAAGTGCAGGATCTCGTATGATGCTGTGTGCAGCAGTATGACGGATTGCTTTCCACTGAATTCTATTCTTTGACATCATGCCGAAAGGTTCTTGGTAATCTGTTGCATCATCCTCTTCATGGTCTTCACTGCTTATGTCTGTTTCAACATCACTGCTCTCTTTCGGAACCTCTTCCTCTTCTGTAACACCATCATCTTCGTCAAAGCTGTCCGTGTAACTGGCAACACCATCATCGTCGTCTTCTAGCAGCTCGTGAATTTTATTCAGAATTAATCCTCTTGTGGTCATTACTGTCAGTGTCACTTTCAATGTAATACACAGACTCTTTTAGAGTGGTACAAAACAGCACTAAGAAAGTACCTGGTCACAAACACAATGCGACGACCTATCAGACGCTGTCGGCAACTCTTCGTATTCAACAAAGAAATGTAAACGACGAACTGTAGAAATACCGACCGACTCGCACGTCGCCTCGTTACACAATAACTGGTGGCTTGTTTCTCCTCGATCTGCGCCAAATACATCTGCGCATGCGCACTTTGCAGTGAGTCATGGCAGGGTGAGTGGTTGACCTTGAGATGATTGCATTAAGTTTGGGCATAATTGAACATAATATTTAGGATCAATTTCCCTTTATGAATGTTTTCTTGCTGTTTTCAGGCTTTGGTCAAAATGACCCCACACATGGAGAGGAGGGGTATTGTTAAAAAAACGTTAAAAATATAATTAAAAATAAATTGTAAGAAATTTATTTATACATGTTCCTATAGCTGAAGTTGCATGGTAAGATGTCACAGAAAATCAGAATTTTTTATTTAGATTTTATTATACCACCAGGAAAAAAACAGACAGTGGGGTCAAAATGACCCCACACATGCATCCGAGGGTTAAGAAGAATTTTACAATCTCTTAATAAGTTGAAGTTCAGCAACACAAAACGCAGCTTAAGCGAACTTCCTTATAGCCAATATCTGTGTCGGAATGGTTTGGTTATCGTGCTAGGAAGCCCGGGGTCCTGAGTTAGAATTCTGGATGACATTTAATTGTGTTTGTTCCTTCTGTCATATCAGCTAATTCAATACACAAAATCACTAATTCTAAATACATCTTCCAGTATTTTTCATCCTCAATGAAAAATGCGAAAGTCTAATTATATTAATTGTATTGTTTGTATAACCAATACCATAGTACTGGAACTCCGAACAACGATGTTCATGTAATGTTCATTTGAAAATAATAAAGAAATAAACAGAAAATAAAGAGGAAAAGAAAGACGGGGAAATTGAAATTCAACGGATATGACGTCCTGGTGTAAATTACAGGTACCAGGACCACAAGTGAATACCCCTGAATGTATGTGGGTGGAGGCTGGGCTACTTTCGGGGTTTCCCCTCCCTTTCTTCTTTATTTTACTCACTTCACGTTCTTGTCGCTGTGATTAAGCTAGAGGTAGAAAGCGCCTTGAAAACACAAAACAGAATTCAAATACTTCAATACCTATCGCTGATTGAAATGGCTTCAAATCCATTTTTGTCTTGTAATTGGGGGTCATTTGCATTAAAAGGCTGCAAATTGAGTATCTTAGAATATACTTGTATTTTGTGTGGCTATAATAATCAGCAGCAGTTTCTATACGATGTCAAGTATATGAATCTTGGTTAAGATTCCCTGTGCTGACGCATTTCTGTTACTTGTATCATGCTGGTCCGTTTGTCAATTACCCTGTGAGAAAATAGTGAGTTTTTATGGCAAACGTTGTTAATCTTTTAAAAATGATTTATGTAAGTACAATATTCACTCTCTTGTACTAGATTGCATAACAAAGAGTAACGGTGGAAAAAAATTATGATTAACTAATTATGTTGGTGAACTGCAAAAGCAAGAGTAGATGAAAAAAAAAACATTTCAATGGAATTTTACATTTATGGGAATATAAGAGTTCGAAATATTACATTTTTATAATATTTTTTTCAAAACAAACTTCTTATTGTTATTCTGAAGCATTTTAAAGTAGTACAGTATCAGTACGTATCAGAATTAGCATCCATGCCAATAATTATGAAGCATTAGTTTAGTGCTTGAAGCTTTCTAATCTAGGTTGAAAACAGTTCGTCTCTTTCATTAAATTACAACTTTAATTCCTTTCATTGCATTCATTTTATTTTTCGTCTTAGCACCCGGTTTACTATTATTTCTTCTAAAATATATGTGTATACCAAGTGCATTTTATCATATTTTACGTAATTGATTACTATATTATTTCAAATTAATAAATTTTTAGATTTTTTCTTTTCCTTCACTCCGCAGAAATATCATGAAAAGTATAATGATTTGAATATTCTATAATCGTTAATAAAACATGAATTTCTGATCGTGATTTATGCGTTCATTAAATATTACGGTAACTATCACAATTTTACATAAAGTTCGTAAATATGGACGATCATAACAACTTATTATCTATCCCTCCTATGGCACACAGAAAAACACTTCCAGTTGAGTCATAAATTTTAATTGTCACTATATACTTGGGACATTTTTAAAAATTATATTCGAATTAGAATTTAGTATGAATAAAAACTTCTGAAATATTTTTTCACCGAATATAAACTGAATATCTCTACCAGAAAGATTCCATTTAGTTGTGCATAAAATTTTTAAACACGCGTAAACGCATTGGATGCATTGTACAGAATTGGAAGTTTCTCCTTATTACTTGTGAACATATTTCTATCGAAGTTGAATCCTTGAAAGTTCTACTTTCATCGTTTAAGTGAAAATATAACTTTGTATCACTGCTTTCTGCACTTACTGCTCCTCGTCAATGTTGATTAAGTTCAGGGTGATGCTCAGTATTCGGCAAATGCAAATGAAACTACATTTTTCTCTGAAGCAGTTCGATGTCATTTAATTGTTGTTCCAATATGCCTCTTTTACTCGTGTTAAGATGACTATCAAAGCAACAAGGAGCTTTGTTTTTACCCAAAGAGAATTTGGACATGAATACGAATGAAAGTGTAGAATGCACTAAAGATAACAAAATTTTAATGAAAAGGAGCAATAAAATAACTAAGAAAAACTTTTTCCTTCGCTGTTTTCCGTAGCAGTTTGTATTCTTCGGATAAATGCTTGAAAGTGACAAAACATTTATGATTCTTCCCTGTTTCCTTCCATCAGAAATAATGTAAGAAAAAGCCTGCTCCATCTAGATAAAGTGTTCTCCGCTTAAGAGGGAAAATGAGACTTTGTGTCTAGAAGACAACTTGTTAGCTAGACGATGCAGAAGGGAGATAGAAGTCGATTTTGTTAACACATTTCTCTAGCTTCCTGGTGACCCACGTTTCCCGACTTAATATTAAACGAGCAATTTTCAGGCAATAAAAGTGTGCTCGGAGCCCATTTGACTTTCAAAGAGGATCCTAATTTCAGTATTTTCGCAATCGGAAGAGACAGCTTGTTAACGTGTCCGGTTCTGGCGACTCTGGAAACTTTTTTTTTATCAAGAGGGGGAGGGGCGGGGTGGGAGAAGAGACAGAGTCTCACACCACCCTCGTTTCTCTACCTAAGAAGGGGAAGAGGGGGGAAAGGCTTACAAAGTTATCGTAGTAAAGCATGTGGACAACTTTTCCGTATGACAATTTAGGTCCCAAGTTTCGGACTTCGCCTTGATGCACACGGAGGGAAGTGAAACATTCTTAACTAAGGATGGAACCAAATGTACGGTTGTTGCGTGGTATTTACGAATGAGCTTTGTCTTTTTCGTTTCGTGTATTCATTTCCAATGCAAACATGTTAGGATCCAATTTGAAGAGTTTAGAAAGAGTAGTATTTCCGTCAGCATTGTTTGCAGATTTTATTTTTTGGAGGGGCTGAACTTGAAAAGTTTGGTAAGATTTTCACGTACATATGATTATACTCCCTCCTCCTCTCACAGAGACCCAAAACTCGGACAGTTTCTTGTAAATTTATTAGAGCCTGTAAATTGATTCCAACTGTTTTTATGTTAATTTGTGGGAGGTTTCACATTTATTATACTATATGAAAATTTATTTGGCGGTAAATGCCCATTCAGTTACCAATATTTTTTTTTGTCTCTCGTGTGTAGGAAACGGGGTTGTAAGTATCTGCTACCCCTTTCCCTCTCGTTCAATGTCACTAGTAAGCCTTACACTACGTATCATATTCAGAATAACTGACACACCTCAGAGCTTGACTCATTTATCTGTAGAGTGACAGCGTATGGCTAAAACAGCGCAGAAAGTTAGTCGCTCAAATCATTTTGGGCCACTGTGATGGCTTATTGGTAACCTCGTCGCCCTGTAATCAAGGGATCCCGGGTTCGATCCCTTAGTGGAGGCACATAGTGGTTCGAATTCCACTTTAAACTGTAGGCCCAGTGACGATAAATCTATATCTGCGTAAAGTGGACTTCAAAACAAACTCGACAACAACATCAACAACTCAAAAATCATTTTGCACAATAATGTAGTTAGGGTAAGGACGGGGCAAACTGACACCTTAAGCACATTTCTCAAAATAATTCTGAAACGTATTATTGAAAAACGAAAATAATGGTTGGCATACAAGGAGTGAACATCCCGCCAACACATAATACAATATAGTGTTTAACATAAGGAATGTCTTGCTCAAATGTCCATGATAGGATGGACATTTTTCATTGTAACACGGATGATTAACAACATTGTATTCACCAATTTTATAAAAGATTTTACATTGCTGAAATCACTGGATGTATTGGAAAAGAGCTTCTACTTTCAACATTTGTTTTTTTTTACTTCTTTTCATATTCTAGTTAAACGTGTTGGTATCATCGTCATGTTAAATTTATCAGGAAAAGGATGTGTGAGGAATTCTCTCAAAGAGAAAGAGAGAGAGAGAGAGAGAGAGAGACTAACTATGCCAAAGGAGACAAGTGTGAAATAAATACTTCTAACTTGGACTAACATTTGCTATTTAGGAACCAGTCAGTTCCTCTCATCGTCGAATACGGCCATCCATTGTTATACTGAACAAACACCGTGAGGGGAGAAAATATGCCAGAGGGCAAATCAACGCACATGAGCAAAAGTATACAAACTAATCAGTAGCTTTTGAGCCCAAAAGCAGTGCGTTGTTGAAAGTGTGAATTTATGAAACTCTTTTTCTGCCCTGTGGCTGTAAGGGGGGAACACGACTGCAGTTGACAACACAGCACAAACAATGCTGATGGAACTTAAAACGACATAGTGTCTCGTTAGAAAAAACGCAGTTACTGATTACAAATCCTTCAAGTTGAATAACCAGTCAGAATTTAAACAGTACGAATCATTGTAGGCGTTATGTACGCAACCAAGTTGCTGTTGGAAACAGTACACATTCATAACTTCCTTGTAATCCACATCGTATTCAAGGAGATTTATAGCTACAACGTATGTTGTACGTATGTTTTATCAAATGAAAAATTCCCTTTTTTGTAGAAGCTTCTGCACACCTTAAATTACGTTATTCCCACTTTCTTAAAGAAGCTGAATAAATTTTCATACTTGACTCAATGGAGGCTGAAGTCGATTTCATGCCATGCAGCAAATACAGATAGACCACAATTTTATATATTGCACAGTTACCTATCTACAGTTGGGTTGTGTGACTTTTAAGCTATACAGATCTCAATTCGGGAATGTCGTTTTGCTCATGTCAGTGTGTTATCTGTGAAACCTTAATATTGTTCGGAGAATGTTGTCTTTATTCCTGAAGTTTTGGTTATTCTTTATACTTTTCGTTGCTTTTCTTCCTCCTGTAGGCTAATCGCAACGATCAAAATGAATGAGAGGCAACTACGAAATTTTTGTAGCGACTTTCGTGGTCACTTCCAATATTTCAACATATTAGTTTAAGTTTTCTTACTACTTACCTCTCATGCTGAAGATGTTTAAACTCTTTTGGCCAAATGTAGTTTTACATTTTGTAGTTTGCTATTGTAGTTTTAGAAATGTTAAAAAAGCGCTTTTTCACTTTTTCGTCACGAATGTATGCCTTCTCCTATGTTTACATGTCACATGCTTACATACTTGTAAGCAGTGGCGAACACTCCCTCAAAAGAAGTCTATTGGGAGTTAAAAAACACCTAACCACACCTTCATATTTTAGGCACATATCTTTCTTTTCATGCTCACCATGTTGACAAGAATGTTCAATAACCACAGATGGTCACCCAGTCTCTAGACGGGAGTACCGCCGGCTACCCCTGAGGTGGAAAAGATAGAGCGATTGCAAGAAAACCGATACTATATGCATGAGTATGTGCACCAGCTACAAGAGAGTTTCCTGCGTGAGCATTGAAGTAAACAATGAACCTCTCGTACATGATGACGTTGATACCTTGCAACTAGATTCATTTCCGGTTCGTGCCTGAAATTGCATACAATGTTTCCAGCCATGAAAGTAAATTCGATTGCATATTGATATATGTACGAGAGACTGCAATTGTAAAAACTACTCTTGAAGTAAATGTGAGTAAACGAATCATGACCTAATATGTCAATATATCTATGGAAAGAGCATATACTCATTGACGGATAAGCTTTCTCACGTGATTGTGTTGTGTTCCATTAAATTGCAAAATAAAAGAAAAAAGAAATATAATTATTTCAAACTAACAGAAATTTATAACTTCACGCGTGCAGTACTTTTGTTTATTAAAATCTATCAGAGTTTATCGAGTAAATTACTCATGGCCGTATGAATCACACTTGTATAAGATACAAAAATAAGACATGCACTCCCACTAAGGCAAGTGATCAGCGCCTTTGCCGTTGCACATGCAGCTTCCTTTATTTGGATTAGCCAGAGTGTCAAATTTGATATTACGTACTTACATTTTTGTACAGCAGAATAGACTTCCCGTATTCGCGGATGATAGATGTCTAACAGTGCGGGCACCCGAAACCTTGGGTAGTAGCGATTAATTGACGAATTACGTACAAAAATATGTTTACATTTATATCTGTAAAAAATATCGAGAATTAGCATTTTTTACTCATAGGAATCACTTGAGGGCTTCTAAGCTTTCAATGAAGAACTGGCACTTTCACTAACTTAGGGCTTTGTTGCCGTTGTTATGTCATTATTTTGCTGCCTTGATAAAACGCGGCTAACCTAATCAGCGTATCTGTGTTTGAGTTTGAGTTTTTGTTTTATGTCCACTTCTTCACAGATTGGCTAATCGGGACTGGACCTACAATTTAAAGTGTGATCCAAACAGCTATGTGCCTCTACCGAGTATCGAACCCGATACCCCTTAATTTCAAGACGACGAGGAGGGCCCTGCGGATCTGTGGTAAGGGATTCTACTGTACAGTATTTCTCATAACATATCACGTTTTGTTGGCAATATCAACAGAGGTTCAGTTTTAGTTTCAACTTCCAGTTTATGCACAGAGAGGCTAATCGGGACTGGACCTACAGTTTAAAGTGGGAACCCGGGACCCCTTGGTCAGTATCAACACCTGATTCGTTGCTTCAGTGAATGCTCAATGTACACACCGAAAACTAAATGCATCAAAACACATAGATTGATGCACTAAATTGTATTTTTTAAGCCTTTGCCAAGAATCAGGTTTACAGTTTGATGCGAGAGTGAGAGAGAGAGAGAGAAATAGAGGAGAGAGAGAGAAAGGGAGAGGCGTGTTTATACGAGTATATTATTCGTAAGAGTAACGCGCTATAGTGCATGATATGATGCAAGTGAGTATGTATTTCTATGTCGTGTTGTATTTTTATGCATCAATTTATGCATTTTTTGATGCACTTAAACATTTGGTGTGAGCTACAGACTTTATGCATTTTTTCGTTTGAGATGATGCATTTACTTTCCTGTGCGTATTCATTCTTGACAATAGCAGCTTTCTTTGCGAACACCCTGTTATTTGTGTTTAAATTTCGGAGACTTTTCCACCTCTTACACTTCTTGAGAAGTTCAAAGTTCAGTGAATGTAGTTGCCAGAAGTTCACAAAACAAATGTTTTTTGGCTGTTTCGATGCTTGGAGAATTCCTTTATTACAACATCTTCGGGTTGGTGAGTCGGCTCTTTCCCGAGTTCGCCGCCCACCTGACTCCAGAGTTGTTTATCTCAATGTCGTGTCAGATGGGCCCCTGCGATATATTGTTTTCCCCCAACCGTTGTTTACTCTGTTTGCAGCTCCCCCTCTGTTTTCCTGGGACTGTAAACAATGATAAGTTGGGGTCGAAGGAAGAAATAAACAACGAAATACCTCTTGGAGCGAGAATTGGACAGTCCCAGTGTTTCGGGGGTGGAGAAAAGCACGGGAATGAACGGAGACCTAGTTTTCCTTGAAGCCTGGCCATAAAGTGAGATTCAATCTCTTAACGACCAACAACTAAAGCTGTATCGATGTGTGCCGGGTCACATCACTTTGTAATTTGTTTACCCACCAAACTCTCTTTTCGGGCAGCCTGCTCCCAGCACAAGTACGAGGTGCGGTGCCAGAGTCAAGTCAGCATAAAAATGGTCGGATATTAACGTAAAACTTAGCTTAATTACCCTTCCAAGATTGATACACGGACAAGATGTGATTTTTTTACGTGACCAGTTGAAGTGGACAAGAGAGAAATCCTCGATGATACCTGTTGTACGGTGGATATATGTGTATATATACACACACATACACATACATACATGCATGGATGCATAAATGAGAGAATGAAGGACACAAACTTTGCAACATCTTGACTAGCAATGGTGTCATCAGATTAAGAGACTGGAGTAGTCATAGAAGGGTAATGATTTTTGGAAGTTCCGAGGAAAAGAAAATATTACCTGTGAAGATCTTGTTCTTCGAAAGGCAGCAATCTGATTGCTACGAAATAACGTATTTTTTTAAAAATGACGGCGTATCGCAGTTTTAATATTTTAGAAGGGATTTTGTCAAAAAGACAGTTCTACCATAGGCACATACACACAGAGAGAAAAGCAGAGAGAGGGAGGGGGAGAGAGAGTAGAGAGAGAGAGAGAGAGAGAGAGAGAATAATAAATGTTGCTTATTAGTTGCAATAAAAGCAACAAGTTGTTAACGAAGATGGAATTCGAACCTGAGGGGCCAGCCTCCGCGGCGGAGTGGTTATCACAACGCCTTACGACGCCAGGGGTCCCGGGTTCGAATCCAGGCCTGAGCATGGGTGTTTCTTGTGAGTGTTCCTTCATCAATTTCATTATCTCATCTTCATCTTAACGATTAGCCAAAACCGGCAGAAATGCGAAGTAAAATAAACCAAATCAATCAATCGAACCAGAGTGCTCCAGATCTCATAGACAGCACTGATCAAGATTCTTCCTTGGTTCTCTACCAAGCTACTGATACGTTTACGTAGTACGTTGGGTAACAATGATAAAATTTGACCAAAGTTCATACAAAGTATGTGCAAGTGTGGGAAAAAAATTGTAACATCAATATATGAACATTGTAGTAGTGAATAAAATTAGCCTACAAGTTTGTCCGGACACTGAAATTAAAATAAAATCAGACACGAAAATGTTATGGATGACAACGCAAAGGCTCACAATACAGCGTACGTCATAGATACGTAAATTATCTGAGACATTGTAATATTCTAGAAATAGGTATGAATGAGAGGCTGAATGTTGTATGGGTAAACGTGCAACTGAAGACTATGGTAAAAATATTACACTAGAAAAGGACACGATCACTTAATGTTTAGAAAGAACGGTGTATAATTCAAAGAAAATACCGCAGCCTAACTCATCTATGAAGGATTATTATTTGTAGAATCCTTCGCAAATTAATCTTACTCTCCATCTGAACTCCATAATAATATCAATCGTATATAATTAGAACAATAGTATGCCTCCACGGGGTATCGAATCCGGGCCCCCTTGACTCTAAGGCGACGACGTTACTACAACGCCATCGGAGAGGTCAATATCGGCTATTTCATTTAATTTTTGTTATTTAGCATCGGTTTTCTGCCTTTTTTGACTAATCATGACGATGGGTGATGATATGATGAAATTGATGAAGGGACAATACAAAGAACACCCATGTCCGGGGCGGAATTGGAACCGGGGCCTTTGGCGTTGTAGCGCTCTGTGGTAACCACTTCGCCAATGGCGCTATTGTATTAGAAAACAAAGTTTAAGGTGCGTGATCAGACTTTAAACGAGTCGGTTTGTACAGGTGCATCTCAGAATCGAGTGACTCATACCCCACTCAGCATGCTTTCGAAAGGAGGAGGGGGGGATAGTGCAAGAAATACGTTCTGCCGACCGTGGAAGATATATCGTGCAGAGGTGCACTATATATTTATTTTTTTAATGGTCTGTGATATTTATGTGAAATTTACTTTGTAAATATTAGCTTCAATTGGACATAACCAAAGGTAAACAACCCTTAAAAAAAGTTGAGTATTTGTCTCCTTAGATTGGTATTTTTAACAGGAAATCGTTAATTATTTACGAACTGAGTATCACTAAATACACAGTATAATTATTACTGTATATTTATACTGTTTTCTTTAATTATTTACTCTTACTACTCTTATAGTGTACAATGGTCATTTTAACTTTGCTGAGAAAGTATGTAATATAAATTTAAATTCTTGATCGCTTTATACCTGAGATGCTCTAATTTTCGGTAGGCATGGTACCGAAACGATCGCTTAAAAAAAAGATTGATTGATTGATTGATTGATTTAGTTTATTTTACTTCGCGTTTTGTGCCTCTTGGCTAATTTGCGAAGATGAGAATGAGTGATGAAAGGATGAAATTGATGAATGGACATTCACAAACAACCAAGCCCGACCAGGATTCGAACCCGGGACCCTTGGCGTCGCAGCGTTAAAAAAAAAAAAAAAAAAAAAAAAAAAAAAAAAAAAAAAAAAAAAAGACGAGAACAAAACCAAATCGTTCGAGACTTAATGAAACAAGTTTAAGAAATTTACTTAACCAAAATTTATTTTCACCAAATCAAAGGTGTATCTCCTTGATATATATATATATATATATATGTATATATATATACAGTAAAACTTCGTTAATACGGACCCCGATAAGCCTGACTTTGCTTAATCCGGATAGGAAAGAAAACAGAATGCATGGTTTTAAATGTGGCTGGAAGTCAACAAGAGAACTTCCCAAAGAAAGGGCACTCAGACACTGATAAAATTCTGTTTCCCTCAGACTTTGTACTGTACTGTACCGTATTTAGGCCTATGCCCTTTAAATACACCATAATAAACGTGTTTTGTTGCTATAAACGGAATTTTATTGCACTTTCTACTGTTCTTTTAGGTTATTTCAGTTAATCCGGACTTTCGTTAAACCGGTCAACTTATCCCCCCATTAGTCCGGATTAACGAGGTTTTACTGTGTATATATGCGCGCGCTCGTGTGTTTGTATGTATGTATATATGTATGAAATATAGTCCCTCACCGTGGCCGTGCTGTCTAAGGCGGGACGCGCGCAGGTTCGAGTCTCCTGGGGGAAGCTAACAAATTTTCTCTTGAGATTTCGGCCTGTGTATGGGACAGGTGGCCACCCACCACCGTGAGGAAATTGGGGAGCTACGTATGAGTAGCGTAACCCGGTCACAAAAAACTACAACAACGACTGGGGGTTCGTCGTGCTGACCACACGTCACCCCGTAACTGGTTTGATGATCTCCCATCTTGGGTGAGTGAGTGAGTGAGTAGAATCAGGTAGGAGTGAGGCCGGCAGTCGGTAGGTAGGCCCTGGCCCTCAATCGTAATGCAGCGTTAATCCATTAGTGGCAACTGTGAACCTGTGCAACACGATTGCATAAAACGTAGTTATTTTTGAAGGTTCGTAGCGTCGAAACGACGTGTCGAACAAAAAATTAAGAAAGTATTTATTACTTCAATGACCTTCAGTCCCTGTGAAAGCTTGTGCAATGCCCTTTTATAAACTATATGTCATATGAGCCTCCCCGATGGCATAATGGTATCGTTGCAACCTTGGAATCAAGGGATCCTGGGTTCAATCCCCGGTGGAGAACATTAACATTGCACCGTGGTTCGGAGCCCACTTGAAATCAAATTATGATTATCTTATCTCAGCATAAAATTTGCTTAGAGCAAAATTTTTCTTGACAGTACCGAGACTTGCAGACGATAAGCAGGCAAGCAAGCATTCACAACTGGAGACGAGACCGAAATCGCGGCAGATCTCGTGAAATATGAGATGTCTCGTCTCGATTTCATCTCTAAGTTTCAGGCGTGGATTTTCCTCAAACATCCTTAATTTTAATTTTCGAGATTGGCCAAAAGTGGAAGCAAAGCAAAGCAAAATAAGAAATGTGCAAAATATAATTGTATCGATTATGTCTGTGTAGGTTAACAACTTTTGATTTGATTTTGATTTGATTTTAAAATTTTGGGTGCGTCAGCACTTAGGCCATTTTGCACCCGTCACATTATGCGGGGTCCAGCCCCTTATCTTTACAAAGAACAACTCGAACGTTGCATAAGAAAATCTTAAAAGCTTAAAATGTTCTGACATCCGTTAAAAACTGCGGCTGTAAAGGGCTCCCAGCACACACAAGGACAAAAAACAGGACAACACAAACAAAATGATACTGGCCAGAGTGCCAGTCGCCAGAGCCTCGTTCGTCTGCAAAACGCAGTCCAGGGTGTACTAACGTGGAAGTGAGGTTGACAGTTGGGTGTACTACGTGGAAAATCACCCCTTACACCCCGTTAACAACTTTTGTCACAGAAACTAATGTTATGTTAGGTAAGTGCAATTGCTGGAATACATATTTGTGCTTATATAATGACTGAAAACACCTAATAAGAAAACGTAGATGCCAGAAAGTAGTCTGCCGGCATGAATAAAAAACTGTTGGCGCATGGCATATGTCGATATCTCCCAGGAACAATTATAGCTACAGGTGGGGCGTTGAAGAGTGTCTGTTTGTTCACTATTACAATCATTCGACGGAAGGACAACCCTTGAAGGTAACAAGGGACAAGGTACGTTTTGATATACGCCAGAATTTTTAAAATATCCAATTTGTACTACAGTCATTCGAGTCGTCATTTGTTATCGCATTGACTTTCCGTTCATCATGTGCAGAGAAGGTAAGATGAAATCTGATATGGGGATGTATATTTGCAGTCCCTGAGTGCTATACTCTCTAGCTGTTATGCAACGATTCATTATAAAACAAAGAATTGGCAAGATATCTAGTTAGAAAGCAAGTAGACTCAGCTCAGACGATTATTGTAGAGATTTAATGTTAAATAAAAAAGAGTGATAAATGTTCCCAACACTTTGCCCTCGTTATATGTAATAATGTTACCGTTTATCACAGAAAGAACTGGAAATAAGTTACTCGCTACCTTTCGATGCCTCTGTTTTCCAGAATAAACATGCGATCCATATGTGCACGCGATGCTCGCGATATGTAGTTCATAACTATGTATCGACTAAACGCATTCTGAGTTTCATCTTTTGCTAACTGATGTAGTAAGACCTAAAATAACTACCACATCGAATTGGTGATCAATTTACATATCGACTTGCATTTTCAGGCGAAGTATCAATAATTCTCGTGTGTGTGGTGGGAAGGGAATGATTCATGAAAATAGAAGATTCAGCAAATGGTCTCTACTTTGCCTTCAACAATACGTAAGATAGTAATTACAATATCTGACAATCAGACATCCCTTTGAAGTTCTCAAATCTATTACAAAATCTTGAAAACAGTATTGTGTGTTATCTCGTGAACTTCCCTCAAATGCTTGGTGAAATACCTTATCAAATGCAGGTTGTTATGTAAAAGAAACCGAAGTGGAGGTATTTTTTGTAACACTGACGCAAGCATTGTTCTTCATATAAGATCAAAACCTTTCCAGGTAGCTCTATTTAATGCGAATGCATTATAAAACGTCGACTAGTGTGTTTTCGTTTAGAACGAGAGCAGGATTTGTTCAAATAATAGGTGATTCTTGTACACACAATACGAGAAGAGTGTATCACGAATATCTCAAGAAGTTGCCGTCCTCCTATTTAAACAAGTCTTTAAATTAAATAATGTACATAGCAAGAAATTGGTTGTTTTAGTCAACTGTATTCAGTTGGCGAGACCACAACTCGAACGGAGCTGTCAGGAAGATTTACATTGTGTCGAATGATGATATTCCCGTGGGAAAACTACATCAAAAATTTGCCGTAGGTGGTTGTGACCACTTGTCTAATGATAGGAACTATATATTTTTTTCTTTTTTTGTCAGAACAGAAGGAACTAGCTCGCACACAGCCATTTGTCAACACCTTCGTCGAGTTCTGTGACATCATTCGGATCTGTTGACCAAAGACACCTGCATTTTTACTCCTTGAAAGAGTGGAAGATAAACCGAAACAAAAACCGAGCGGTGAAAAACAAAACAAATAATGCCGTAAAACGAAGATGGATGAAACAGGTGTGTTGAAGTACGGATACAAGAGAGGCACTCTTCAAGATTGCGCAAAAATAAGCAAGTGGAACGTTTCGTGTTCATGTTGTGGATGGATTTTACATGCTCGGAATAAGTAGCGTGGCTTTTTCTCGTCTGGTGATTTTTCAGAACGCTAGATCGCATCACTCTGAAAGTCTTTTGATCTCAAATTGACATATATGGACATTGGTACATACTGACTACGTGCTTAATAATAATAATCTACCAACATTTCCTGTCTGTTAAATGCGCTCATGTTGTACACAGGAGCAGTATGAATACTTAAGTAAGTGAGAAATAAAAACGTTTATACACTAACTTGTGTGGACACGTTAGTAGTTTATCGTTTAAACCAAATTTGTGTGTTTGCCTCAGACTTTCGTAGTGCTAGTTGCGTCTGGTTAATTCCGCCGGACGGGTTTTTCTTGCTACTTGCGCCGATCCAGAAAATTATGGATACACGGCACAAGTAGCAATGTTATATTGCGGAAAAAGCTGATGTAAACATTTCCGTGTGTTTTCAACAAAAGCAACTTAATGATCATCCATACATGTGAACGGTCGCGGTTTCTTCGGAAGGGTTAAAATTGAAACCATAGCGCAAAATAAAGGACTAGAGGACTTTGGTTTCAGTAATTGGTAAACTTTACCCTAAGAATTTCAATCTGAGTTACTGAAGATTGGAAATACTCTGTGGGGAAAACTCAGCCAATCTGTTTCGAAGCATTGTGGATAAGTATCTCTCTCTTGTTCCTTCTTCTGGCTCGTGGTTGGTGAAAACATTTGATGTGGCGAGAAAGTGCTGGCAGCATCGCTCAAAACCCCTAGAACGCGCTGCTGCACTGACCATCCTCTGAAACTCCTAAAGTTGTTCCTCGGAATCACCTCCGAACAAGCATTATATATTCTTGGCTTTCATCTATTCCATATATGACTCAACTCTATGATTGAATATGAACTTTGCGTAACAGTATAAATGAGTAAATGTTTGGCACTGTAAATAGAGAGAGAAAAAAGAAGGAGCATTTAATGGCCCTTTCTGGTAACTTTTTGTTACGAAATGCGTGTCAAAACTTTCAGAAATTCGAGGGAAAACATTTGTTACTACTCATTAAAATGTGTTTATATGGAAGTGATAATTCACATACGACAACATCAATGTATTATTTGTATAATGTATATTGACGGCCACTGTATATATTAATAGATTTACAAGAAGTATATGGGAGATTCGTTAATGATTGAATTGCGTGATTGAACATGTCAAATGAATAAAAACTAACACAAACAATGTCTGACAACAACGACTCAAAGAAATCCAGATGCGCTTGAAATAAGTTAATAATAATTATGAAAAAGCAAGCCAAGGAGAAAATAATGAAGTGTCTTGGAATCGTGTGCTTAATTAACATTTCATTATTTTGTACATAGTCGAAATATGTATTATAATATGTTAATTACGTCAACAAAATTAGGTTACACGCACATAGTCACTACTTCCTTCTCCGCAAACACAACTAACTCATGCACACTTTTTTGACCTATAATTCTGGATAAGATTTATTTTTCTTATTTTCCGTCGCTTTTCTTCCACTTTTGATTAATCACCACGATAAATGGCATTTCAATTAAGTCTTCTACAATGAAAAGCAATTTCCAGACGGGGACTCGAACACAGAACCTATGGTAATGAGATGGTGAGTCGAACACCCTGCGCGCTCGGCCATCGAGGATATGACTTAGGATATTCTCTAGTATGTATCCTTAATAAGGAGCATCCACTCTATCCAGTGCAGGAAACTCGCTGAATAATTACTACTGCTTATACTTGAAGTCGTAAAATCGCAGTACCAATTGTGATTTGGTCAATATTTGTTATAGCACTTCACTAAACGAGAACAAAAGTTCTAAGAAATGCTGAGTTACCAAATGCCTGGAGGTTACTTCAGTTGAAGAGGACATCAATAGGATAACTTAAACACCAAGTGACATTGAAAGGTTCCGAGTGGTCCCCCATCTACTATCGAGCAGAATATTAGCTGACGTGGATGGAGAATAATGGTCACAGAGACAGAACAAATAATAGTTATGAGTCACAAGAGCGTCCTTCTTCTGTACTAGGTTCAAACAGATCTCAAATATCGCAAGACTATGTGTATGTGTCATACAAGGCAACTCGCATACCTCACACCCGCCTCACATTGTCTTCATTTTTAGGCGTGCCTCGTAACTTTCGTATCCTTGTTGCAGTTAATAAAGTTGCTTATATTTTACATATTATTGTTAGAAATGCATATAATCCTTATAAAAGCTGCACTCGTTTGTACTTATTTTTTATAGGCTCTTTGCTGTTTCTTTAGGAGGAGAACGATTACAAGAATGGATGATGATTTGATGAAATGGATGAAATAACGCCACACAAAGAGATATTCTTGCCTTCCATGGAAATAGAACCCAGGACGTTAGAACTCCTTCGCGTTACTTGCGTTTGTCTTTTATCTAGATATAAAAATTGGTGTAGGAAATATATATTTGTCAATATACGTTTCCTTAATGATAATTATTGGTTTATAATGTGTAGTATTATAAGGATAAGATATGCACTAATCATTGTGTTCTCTCTGTGTCAAAATCATCAATTCATCATTCATCCGCATCGTTGCGATTAGATTAGTGAAGTAGAAAAGTTACCTAAAATAACAAAATACACAAATAGACGCCAATCATGCCCTACACATTCTGCTTTTCATTTCTTTTGTAGAAAGCTTTTTTTAGCAGTCGCCAACAATTACCTTTAAAATCACTGTCTAAGTTAAAGTTAAAACTTGGATGGTATACAACCCGGTATACGTCATTGTATTATGGTTTTCTAGTCGCGTTTGAGGAGCCTCAGGAACTATTTTCGCCAAACGTACACTCCGGCTCAGATAAAGTGGCACATGCTTTAACTGTCCAACCTTATAAAATGTGCCACTTTATGTGAACAGGATTATTCAAATTCTCAATCATTCAGACATATTCCAATTTATGCAACATCACATGCAATGTGTAATGCAAAAAAGCTAGTTTCTGTAGGTACTATACTGACGTCTCCTTCCTTGTCCCTGTTGGTAAACACGAAACAAAACAACACTGTGTCAGGTGTTCTCCAATCTTCTGGAGATAGTCCATAATGAAGACGAAACAGCTTGTGTGTCGGTTTGGGGAACCTTCTTTCTTCGCCTTCTAATTCCAACATATACATTTTTGACTGAA
Organism: Lepisma saccharinum; assembly: GCF_977018435.1. Lineage (NCBI taxonomy): Eukaryota > Metazoa > Arthropoda > Insecta > Zygentoma > Lepismatidae > Lepisma > Lepisma saccharinum. Next base: position 68,448,731 of record NC_139230.1, read on the forward strand.
TATGATGGAGATTATAGCACCAATGCTAAAGTGGTATCAAATTCCCTTCATCCGCAGGCACAACAATCTTAAAGATTTGGTGAATTAAATCTCTTTATTGATCTGTCGTATCCCATGCATTCATATCTATGTGGATGGTTTTCTTTTATCTGCTTTGATGTCAAGGGTATGTTCACGTATCTATCTCTCTACGTACTTACCGGCATATGTGTATGATACAAACACACGCGCAGACGTGGGATAACGTGCACGGTGTCATGTTTATAAAATTAATTCTACTATGGCTATGGAAAGAGTTGCACAGGAATAGAACCGGAAATACATACATCTCGAAGGTAAAAAATACTGTCAGTCAGGAATATTTATGTAAAACTGAAGAAAAGACATGGGCAGTGTCGTTCGGTTATAGAACAAATAAATTATATTAGATCAGATATGGCGTAAATAAATTAAAACCGTAAGCCTTATAGGTTACATTTCAAAATAATCCCCATTCTTACCTTCTAGAAATTCCACTCTGAAATGACAAATTTCGCAGTCTCCGTTGCCAGAGGTCAGCGTCACGCGCTTAAAAGTCAGAGGCCCCAGTTTCGAACCCTGGTCAGGCATGTGTTTCTCCCACCGCCCATTTCATCAGTTCCTATTTTATCCTCATCGTCGAGATTAACCTAATAAGTAGAAAACCGACATGAAGTAACCAAACTAGAAATTAATAGAGACTACAAATTTTATAAATTCTGTGGTCACTTCCACTTGCGGCTTTCTATGTACAGTACCGAGAAAATGAAGGTTCATACCAAATCAATATAAAAATTTAATTTTGATTGATTGATTGGTGTGGTTTATTTTACTTCACGTTTGTGCCACTTTTGGCTAATTGGAAGATGAAAGGACAGTCACAAATACGCATGGTGGATGCACATAGTGGTTCGGATCCCACTTTAAACTGTAGGTCCAGTCTCGATTAGCCTTACTGTGCATAAAGTGGACTTAAAACGCCAACTCAATCAATCAATCAATCACAAATACACTAGGACAGCACACAACACAACCCCACAGAGGATTATACTGGGTGTGAGTCGAAACGCCAGAGCCTCGTTGGCCTACAAGACTGCAGTTATCGGGGGAAGTTTGTTGTATCCAAAGTTTCCATAAGCAATGTATGCAAAGGTATTTTTATTTAACAATCATGCCATCATATTATTCATTATGTATAAAATGAGTTTCGATATGTATGCTTAACGGACTATTCACTGAAAATTATACTCAAAAGTATGTGTGTTCACATATATAAATGTCTATAACGAAACTTGACTGTGCAAAATACCTGAAACCACACGATAGAATAGATACCTAAGGCTAAACGCTACGAAATGAGTGTAATTACCGGGCATAATTTGGAATGCAACGTTAAAGATTCAGGTTTTTTCGAGCACGGAAATTTAGTATCTCGGAGTGATTTTTCGGCTCTCGTAATTTCGTGTTAATGTGTTTGTGCTGTATACTGATTCCTCCCATTAGCACTGCCGGAGGGATTGAAAATGCACATGGAAATGTAATGAAATATAAATACGAAGAAAAGGCTTGTCTGAACGTTAATGTGCTAATTCGACAATGAATTCCATCTTGATTCGATGCATAATTCGAGCATATATCCTTCCATGTGCTCTCTGCGAGCCGTTGGACGAAGGTTTTGAATATTTTTTTTCGAGCAACTGCGTCCATTTTTGAGGTTCATGATCTATTACAGACGTTTCGTCTTGCATTGATATGACCAGCACATTCGGTTCCATTATGCATATTCCCCAATTATCTACCATAGACTCCAATTATTCTTGCTTTCTGAAGGGAACGAGGCAAAGAAGACCCATTTAAGCAATATACGTAGAAATAACATCCTAGAGTATAACATGCTTTTTTATTATTATTCCTAGTGTTATTTTTATTATTATTCCTATTATTGTTATTATTACTTGTACTTGTATTTTCGGTTATTTAACGTCCCTTATCTTTCTTTTTAAGTTAATCGTCAGAGCCATATTTGATGTGTTTACGTCAGTAAGACAGTATTAAAATGCTGCCCCCTCCCCCCCTCACACACACCAGATGCTGTGAAATGGCACCGATTTCTGAGAGGGCAAAGCAAAACTCGTTTATGCTTATTATTACTAGTGTTGTGGATAATTTACATTATCAGTAAGACAAACTGTCCTCATATCGATAATTACGGTTAGATCTACAAGGATAAAAGATGCAACAATATCCACAACAGCTGACGAAAGTGTATTCCCTGCCTCTTACCTACATGGCATTTTGTTGCTATGCTTAAGAGGAAAGTAATAGAAATCTTAATTTTCTTCCAGCGTGGAGCAAAGAAACTGTTCAAATATTTTCTTTCTCTGTCAAAAACACATTTCGATCTTTCAGTACCCTGAAATATTGATCATTTTGTTGTATTTCTCACTGCGCAGCATAGAGAATATTGAGTAGAATACAAAACAATATGTCTGTGTTTAATATATTGATACAACAATATTAGTAACAACAACATACAAGTATAAACATTACTATTCATTGCTCACACATTTGAAAGTAGAGTTATGTGGTGGCTTCAAAGCGCACAACTTCTCTTTTGTTTCAATCAGAACAGGATTAATGGCACAACACATGCTCAGTACATATCGCTGGTAAGTGAAAATAATAAATCGTGAAGTGGAAATAAAGAAAGCGCCTAGAAACATGTAGATTATCCATGCAACTGACATAGTTGTTTTGAGTTAATTTACGTCGCCTTTATACCCCTGTAGGATCCTTCAGATCAATATGACAATGAAAACAAAAGTTGGAGTCAATAGCAGATGAAGATATAATTGAGCATTTTCAACAGTAAGTCTGCATAAAAAACAAGGAGTATGAAGGAGAAATTTTAAAAATAAATGTACTGAAACTGAAAGTGACAAAGACAAAAAGTTATCTGAAAAATTAATTCAGAAATTGATGAAGATTAAGGATTAAAATTCACTGTGCAGTGTATTCTAAAATAAGAAGTTCAGAGTGTATCATACAACACAGTGTCTTACAAATGGGTTTTATAAGAACCTGTAGGATTCGTGTATCGAAATTCGAAGACATACTGTAAAACTTGCTACTTAATGATCCTTTAATAGTAGCAAGTATGTGTGTGTGTATATATATATATATATATATATATATATATATATATATATTTGTGTATGTGTATATATTTATAATGAGCAAAATTAATTTGAACAAAAGAGAATTTGTTAAAAAGTAGTCTGAAGAGTTCAATCGATTATACAAACAAAGTCATTATATTTAATATGTTGGACCCGTTGCTGCGTATAGTTAAGCTGTTGGAAATCAAGGTTCACTTGATATATTCATTAATATTTATCTTGAACGTGATGATGGTCGTCATGATAACCTTGTTGATAACCATTTGGGATTCGATGTGAGTTGAACACTCAGTTGTTTGGATTCCACGTAGACCCTCTAAAACATAGCCTAGACTCTGTGCAAGATTTACATAAATGTTCTGCTATTGGAACGTGTATTTGAGGAAATGAACCAGTCAGAAAAAACAATATGCATTCATATTCATTCACACATCATTGTCTGCCTGGTGGAGCCTTGCATTCATATTCATTCACAAATCGTTGCCTACCTGAAGGAGCCTAATATGTGGAATCTTAGATAAAGGTTATCTCGCTTTGCAAGGAATAATCATTTTCTAAATCATAATTTTGTGAAAACTCGTTGCATTGCATTGTTTACATTTGGTTCGTTATCCATATTGTGTGAACCAAGATCCTGGATGTTGAGTAGGCGAATATTGTGTGTCGTACAATATATATACACGCTCTATAAATTTAACTCGCTCGTTTGATATATGCTTTTCCATTATCATGTTTTTTGATGTGGGTTCTAGCCCTGAATCAAAAGTAATTTGAGAAGTAATTTAATGTTACATCTTCTATGCAACGTACGACTATATTTTGGATGATATATGTGCTTCTGTGTAGGCCTCTATTTTTCTCTACATTATCTATCTATCACTGTGTATGAATATAAAATCAATTTTATCAGAAATAATAATTCGAGCTTTGTTTTTCCAGTGCCAAATTTAATATCAATTGAATAACAAAAGTATCAAGCGTTTATTTTTATTTTTTACTTTATTGCAACCGAGACAGGTTTTGATGCACCTTTGTTCGTAAACTAAACAAAACTAGAACGACCACATTTTCGCCATTAGACTGGATACTGCAGTATCAAACTTGCATTAATTCCTGGTGTACTAATATGCTTTTCTGTGCGTTTTCTCGCAGATTCTGAAAATTTTTGACTAAATGAACATCATAATCGGAAATTCATGAGCTGTCAAAGGTATTGTTAAATTTTAAATTGCCAATTCAACACGAATCTAAGATCTGTATACGCATTAATCGCAATTAATTCACATTTATTTTGAAAATGAGTGAATGCTTTCTTTCGTTATGATGGTACGTACAATGTTTATTATTTTTATATTAATCCCATTTGAATAATCTTGACTCGTTTTGGCATTTTAGTGTATTCATTGTGCTTTCTCTCTCTCTATGGGCTTTCAAAATTACAGAACTTTATTCCGGTTCTCCCGCTTTTAGGACTTAGTGTACTTGTCTGAAGTAAGATTTAGGTATACAGTTTCCAGTTGATTATTTTATTTATCTTCATTTTTGTTCGTTTTAGAAACGGCTAATATTGGATATATTTTTGTAAATACCTATTCGTTAAATTATCCCATGTAACACTTAATTTGTATCATTTAAGAATATATGTAGGTATGTGTGTTTATATGTGTGTATGTATGCATATTATTTCTTTCTATGTTTTCATTTTAATCTTAGCGTTCGAGTTAAAAATGAACTCTTCTTCTCTCTTCAATGTGCTTTGACTTTGCTGTACTTAAGGTAGTGTCGTGTGTGCGCTCTTGTTCTCGATATCCTTCAGAGTACTTTTTCCTTGTTTCCATACGGCAGAAATAATGAGCTAAGGTATATGCTGATGAAGTTTCGCTTCTCTTTTAACAAGAATCGAGGGAGGGAGGAATTCTAATGATGAATTTAACACCGTGTGTTGATTTTAATACCCAGAATATTTTTATTTTACGGTATAATACCCTGATAGAGCAGCAATAAACAAGACGGGATTATTGGATAGTAGAAAAAATTACTGTCGTATACACAGGAGCACTGTAATCGCTATTAATGTGTAAGGAGGGTCGTATTTCACTATATACTCATTATTCGAGGGTTATTTCAGAATCACCTGCGATATTTTGTTTGAAGCCGCATTGTGGTAGCAAAAATGAACAGCAACAAAAAGATTTTTATGGGAGTGGTTATCTTTGGTGTGGTACTCATCCTCTACCCTTGTTTAGGTTGCAGGTGGCCGTGTGTGGATAGTCGAGTCTGGCCAGCTTGGGCTGGGCTCTCCATGGTCCGAGGTGTGGGAGAAGTGGGTTGAGCTCTCTTCGCGAGAGGCGGGAGTGGATTCCCCGGGGGACTCCCTCACTCTTCCCTTCCCCCCACCGGCCCCCCTCCCCCTTCTGCGGCCACTTTATTAATCCGCAAAGTGCGGCTGTTCCTGTAAATCTCCAGATAATGAAGTTGTGGTCTTCATCGAAATCAACCTTAGGCAGCAGCTATGAATTGATCTACCACACATAGTGAAATGTTTCATGAGCTTATTCGGGCTTTGGAATCTGTGTAATTGTTCGCGAAGAGGGTTGACCAAGACCCGGGAGGCCACAGTGAATGATCTCGTCCATTGTGGCTGCCGCCGCTGCAGATGACGGGTAGCTAGCTGCTGGCTTGTTCGCTGTTTGCTTGTGCTTGCATTTCTTTTTTTGCTTTCCCTAATTTTATAGCGGTTAACGTTAAATGAAGTTTATAGAGCAGGCTCAGGTAAGGGTTTCCTTTTAAAGAGAAGTCTGTAGGGAGTTCTGCTTCAATCTCCTCTGCGGACTTGTGGTCTTCTCACGGATTCTCTGCACTTTGCAACTAACTCAACCTGAGTTTTATTCAAAGTCTAATTTTCAACTTGTTGCGTCTGATAAATCTAGACAGAGATGGAATACATCTTCTGCAGAAGTTTTCAGAAAGGGCTTAATTATGAAGCCTGCGGTATTGCGGATGGATGCGTGTTTGTGCGCGCCCTTCCATTCTGTGTATTTGAATTCCATTGACACCATTTGGCAATTATCAACATCCCTGATCATTTTGCAATTGCATTCAGTTATTGTATCGTCTCAGTTGGATTAGTTCATTATTTCCGATATTAGATGTGCAGGTAGTATCAACCAAATCATACATAAACTAAACTTTGGGACATCACTAGAATGAGGATTATGGTAGCAAAATATGCATGCAAACATAAAACATTTTAAAACGTAAAAAAAATATGCACTAAGATATGAAAAATAAACATGAACATGATAGGCAATTACAATTTAATTTTAATGTTATCCTACAGAATAAGAATAAATAAGTAAAAGCACCATAATAACAAGATACAATATGTAGCCCTAAAGTTATTTCCTGTTACTGAAAATTTTACGTCAGAACTACTTACAATAAGCCATGTTGTGATTTTGTTCTAGATTTGAAACAGTCATTTTCCTACTTTTGTCTATTTATGTAGACTGAAAAATCTCTCTGGCATTACAGGAGGAGGAGAAGCAAATTTCATGTTTGGAAGTTAATTAAATGAAACCACTATTCACAAGATTTTCTCACCCCCTCCTCTCCTTCAGCGTATTCACTTTTTTTGGCGTCGTTATTTTCTGTCGATATACTTTTTATGCATTTAAACTCGGAGAACATATTTCTTTACTCATTTTGGGATGCAAGAAATCTCACGAGTAAATAATAGAAACGATCAACAAAAATATTTCCCTAAAATGACAAGGTTGACGCGGTGTACTGCAGCAAGACACATTCCTCTCGTGTAGTAAAGATAACTCGATGGATTTGGTAACATCCACATGGTGATTGCTAAGCAGACCACACCTTTAGATAATGACTCAATGTAGTTTCCAATCTGGAAAGAAACAAATAAAGAAGATACAAGAAACAATCTTGACAATTTTTAAATATATGCCTTTCATATGTAAGATAAAATGTGCATTTATTTTCAAATCTTCCAGAATATGCAGCATAAATATGATTCCATTGCTTATATTTTTCTCAAAATGCATAAAATGTTTTTGAAATGCATTTGCCATAAATCCTCGGTCTATACTTCATCGGTTCAGCATGATAATCAAAACCTTCAAAACGTTTGACTGACTATTGAGAACAGAGTTATTCAAACAAAGAACTGAACTGAGCTTAGATATTTTATTCAGGATATAGCATGTTTCTTTCTTTCTTTCTTTCTTTTTGTTTATTGCCTTCGATTGAATGAGTGGAAACAATTGCATTAATATAGTTTTAAATTACCATATTCAATTTTCAGCGTCAGTAAATATTATCTACATAACAGGGTTTCTTTTTATGCTTTTGTATGTAACGCTAACGCTGATTTAGTTAAAATGGCAGTTCTAATATACATTCCTCACAAAAAGTTTGGAATATTGTTATATTAGGCAATAAGTGATAATCAAGATCTTGGAATTCAACAACACATGGTATCTGTCAGCTGGACGTTCTCGTGCTTTCGCCGACATATGTCACCCTTTCTATCACCTATCGCCCAATCGTCCTCGCCTTGTAATCAAGGGTTCGTTTCCCAGTGGAGGCACATAGTGGTTCGGATCCCACTTTAAACTGCAGGTTCAGTCCCAATTAGCTTTACTGTGCATCAAGTAGACTTAAAACACCAATCAATCAAAACCTATCGCCTAATATAAAAATATTACAAACTTTTGTGCTTAATATAACAATATTCCAAACTTTTGTGCTTAATATAACAATATTCCAAACGTTTTGTGAGGAGTATATAAATATAATGTTGTGTAAACGCATAGCCCTTAAAATGAATTCGCACACCTGTTTGTTCAATATTGACCAAGCCTGTTAAATTGGAACTTCTTTGTTAATATGTCAATTGATCTTTTAGAATAGTTCAAAAGGCACGTTTACATGTATTCTTTCCAACGTTTACTGGGAAGTACAGGCAGAAATAGATTTTGATTTCTAGTTGGTCTACCACACGCATGCGGATACGTTAGGAGAGTTTTCAATATTTCATATCGGAGTGAAATATTGTATCTGAATTCATACAAGGATCTCCAGCAACAGATTTCGTGCACACGAAGTCGAAAAATAGCAATTGAAGAGCTCGCACATTATTGCACACTCTGATTAATTCAAAGAAAACAGACACGAGACTTCTATCGTCGGCGGTGCTTAAGTTGATGTCAGGCCCTTGAGCTGGCATCTTCCTTTGTGTAGATTTATTCCCGCTTCACCCTTCTACTTCTCGCTTTCCTGAGCGTGCTTGATACCCCTGTTTCACGAGTAAGACACCCAGAGAGCACACAACCTATTGCCACGTAAGATGTGCGTGGCGTGGTCCAGATAAATCTCTCCTTAAATTCCTCGGTGTAGCCGCGTGAATCTTTTCGCGAGGGAGCCCAAGAGTCAGGCGACTCCTAAAACGAAATAAAACAGCCATCCTCGGGAAAAGGGTCCCCTGAGTGATGCATTCACCGACTTCTCTCTTCCTTCCTGTTGCCTGGCTCTTCGAGGCTTGCCTGAGATCAAATGCCGTGAAATTTCATGCTTATCGGCAGCAGACGAAATCGAACAGGGTGTTTGGTCCATTGCCCGCCTTGTGCTGTGGGATAGATTTAAGGGCGCGAAGGCAGCTGCATCTTGCTTCACAAACAGGCAGGACAGGACACATTTCCGAAATACCACTCAAAGGAGGACATTCTTGTTACCTGCCTATGAAGTGTGAAAAGAGAAATATATCTTCCAGTAAACAGAAGAAGCATCGGAGAGATATGTCTCTAAGCAGTTTTCAACACGTTTAGAGGTGATCTGCTATACAGTCACTATATTGATCTTGCCAACCTCCGTGGGGAAGTGTTTAGCACAGCGCGTTACGATGCCAGGGGTCCCGGGTTGGAATCCTGTCCTGGGAATGGGTGTTCTTTGTGAGTGTCCCTTCATCAATTCATCATATCATCATGCGCGACTAGCCAAAATGATAAAAAACAAATCAAATCAATCAATCAAACAGGATGTCGTCGACCAACTTTCACAGCACGTACAGGGTGTCAAGACGAACAGTCTTTCTTGGAAACATTTTGCTCCTTGAAGTCTCAATTCGACGTTCCAATCCCTCGAAAAATTGCCAGTATGTATGCGACCAGGCGGTATAGGTTCACGAATATCAAAAAGAGACATTAAGGAGCTTTCTTTAGTTATAAGTCCACTTTATTCACAGATGACTAATCGGGATCGGACCTACAGTTTAAAGTGTGATCCGAACCACTATGTGCCTCCTCTGGGTATTGAACAGGGGACTCCTTGATTACAAGGCGGCGACGTTACCACTATGCCGTCGAGAGACCCAAAACATTAAATAGCAAAACGTTACTAAGGAAAGATCCTCGTCTTCGTGTCCTCTACGCTGTGAAAGTGTGTCGGTGTTGCATAGCGACATCGTGTATAGACAAGTAATGTGATTTTAACCCGCAAGACAAATTTCTTACCGCATCGTTATTGTTTGTAAAGCTCTCGCCACGAAAACAGTCCAGTCAAGGTCACGCCATCCACATACAGTGTTGCCAATAAGCAACAATTTCAACCGACGAAATCAACCGCTTACGTACAACGTGCGAAGTGTCGACCGAGCAGCTTAGAAGTGTGGCAACCCTGGAGGGTCAGGGGTGTAAAGGAGGCAAGGGGAAGCTCCTTGCACTTACAAAGGCAATGTTAGACTTCCCAACTGCGTAGTGGCTAACGCTGCCGACGTGTAATTAAAGGTTCACAGATTCGATTCCGTTGAGGCACATTGCACGGTAATTACGTTGCCACTATATACTCTAGGTCCAGTCCCGATTAACCTGTCTGAGCAGCAAGTGAACTTAGAACAAACTTTGCCATACTTTGTCACAGGTACAATGTTTGGAAACAAAATTTCAGTGACATGTTTAACTAATCACCACTTCGCTTAAAGTTTGACTCACAACTTTCTGTTTTTATCATAAGAATAATTATGCGTAGAAATGCAAATTTGTCCGCAAACGAAACTAGACTACCTGGACAACTAAACCGTAACAACTCTTGACTGATCACTGGATAAAGTTATTTTTACGTCCTCAAACTGTGCTCAAACCACACCTGAGGAATGTTTCAGGATACGGTGACCAACTTTTGCCTATATTGACGAGAAAATATTAATTTCCTCTGTAGATATAAAATTGTATGGACAAATATGCAACTGCGTATTTTCAAATCATATTTTAAACTGGCACAACTGAAAATCTGGACAGTGAACAAGTGATGAGTTGATTAATACCGGTTGATACAATCAGGCTATTTTCTCTGCATGTATTCAGTATGGTTTCACTGTTCATTCGCTAAGAGTGGTAGTATAGCAACCGCTGTGTAATCACTAGTCCCTGGATTCGATCTCTGGTAAAACGGACCTTAGACCTTGTCTTGTTATAATAAAGGGATTCGTTGTTTCGAGTTATGATCGAACAATCTATTTGAACTTTCAAATTTCTCCGTTTGTACAATCACCCGCAATAAAAAATGGATCATGTAATTCTCGCTTCCCTGTAATGCGTTGTGTGTTGCCTAACGGGAATTGCCGAACTTGCTCTTGAAAATTGATTTCTATTGAAATTCGCTCATCGCAATAGAGGTCGGCAACACACGTATCACATTTCAATGAAGCGAGCTGGCCTCCATAGCGGAGTGGTTAGCACATCGCGCTACAACGCCATAGGTCCCGGGTTCGAATCCCAGCCTGGGCATAGGTGTTATTTGTGAGTATCCCTTCATCAATTTCATTATATCATCATTCATCCTAATGTTCGCAATTAGCCAAAAGTGGCAGAAAAGCGAAGTAAAATAAACCAAATCAATCAAAGCGAGGATTTGGGTGTCCAATTTTTATTGTAGTTGACTGTACATCCTTGATCAAAAAATGCGGCACACAATATAAAGAGTTGAACAGCATGTAACTTTATCTTGATAGGAGTGTACTTGTTTGTGAAAATTGTTCTGTGTGGAAGTAAGTTGTTACTTGATACAAGTTAAACATATCGCCCACTGAGACGCCGGAAACGCGTCTGTTGCGTTCAGTTGCCGCGTTTGTCCGCGTCTCAGTGAGCGTTAAGCTTTAATATGTTTATCAATTACAATTTAGCAAGCAGGAAACAGAAATCTCACATCGAAGGTCATGTTTCAGCATCCTCCCGAGTAACCTGGTGAATATAATTCAATGAACGAGGTCAGGTTGTCGTTGCAACGGTTCACTTCGGTGAGGTCTCGCAATCAAGCTGTCTGCTGCATCGCTCGAAGTGTAAAGAGTAGATTGAAGCCCGTCCCTGGAAACTCCTGACGGAAAACAGCACTGTGCTCAAATGGAGCTTCCATCTAGAGAGTAATTACAGTGGTCAGGGGAAGAAATGCAAAGGCTGGAGAGTGAACAGTCTCACCCTCAAGCGAAGTTCTTGCTTGCTCCACAAGCCTCAAATACCTCAGTAAACTCGGGAGTGGGCAGTTAGCTACGACGAAATGCCTGTTTCCAAGTTGGCCAGAGGGTCCACCACACGCGCTGTTGCTTTTGGTTTGGATGCCATGCGTGGTTGTTTATTTCCCGCAATTCTGATAAATTACTCGATTACCAGTGGTGACGTTTAGATGGGGCAAAGGGGTCGCGCCCCCTATTATAAATCTAGCTGCCCGTCTATGCCGCCTCATAGTTTTAGAAATAAAAAAAAAACATTGGAATAAATATGAAATGGGAGTCGCGGTGGTAAAGTTGGTAGGGCGTCTGACTGCCAAGCGGGAGACCTGGATTTGATTCCTGGAGGAATCGCAGTTGAGAATATTTCAGAACATGTCCCTGCATAAGGCGGCCCTGAGGTTCACCAATTCTCTAATAAATGGGTTGGGGACACACGTGGGAGGTAAATATAGCCAGAGCGTGGTGCAGATCACAGCACATCCGCAATGGGCGAGATCGTGAATATGTGGGGGCCCCTACCTCCACACACCCTATGTGATTTCATGGTATGTTTACCAATATTCGAAAAATGTTATAACCATATACACATATTCCGCATTAACTTTTGAACTTATGGTAAAGTTTTGCAACTGAACTCCGAAATGATACGATGGAATTTCACAAGGAGAAGATGGTTTTCGATTTTGATAATAATCAATGTAGATGATAATGAAGATTGACTAATCCTTGATATGTATTTCTGTTCATTTCTTCTAATAATAAGGTGTATATTTTCCACGTGGAGTTGTTGTATAGGGGTTACAAACTAGAGATCGCAGAGTTTACTTCTATATTCGCAACCATTCCACTATCTATTATTCGCTCCAAGTACCACTGCGAGAGATGCTTATTCAAATGTTGTTACTATTTTGAAATTGAATTTAAAACGCAATGTAGTGGATAGAACTGCTACAAATTTTCACGGTTTTACACACACATGCCCGCGCACGCATATAATGTTTTCTTGTCTACTTCATCAACTCACTCTCATTAACCTAGAGTGTTTGAAAGACGATGGAAAGAAAGTAGCATACAAAATTACTCTTGCTGCTCTTGACTATCCTTTCCTCTTATCATCGTAAAATTTTCATCAATCTTATTTGTTCTTATCTTTCAACAAATCATCATTGTCATTCTCCTTACGGATTCGGTGGCTTACTTTCGAACTCCACCGAAATTTCCTGGTTGGAGCCCCGGCCAATGCATGGGTGTTCTTTCATCAATTTCGTCTTATCATAGCCAAATGTCGCAGAAGAGCGAAGCTTAATAACAAAAATACAAATTCATTCATGCAGCCGAAAGTCCCGCAGACGCACATCTATGTCCACAGCAACATGTCAAAATACGAGGGTTGCTTCATAAGCCACGGCATAAGTTCGCTAATCCTAAGTTCCAAAAACACGCCGTTGAGAAACTGTAACCTTCAGCACCTAGTGACACCACCAGATGTAGGAGATGCTCAGGGGCAGCGAAGGTCGTTGAGTACACAGTCTGTGTTACCTCATTCTTAATTTTTCTTATTGAACGTCGCATTTCTGCTACGCTTTGGTCAATTTTAACTGTGAGAATGATTGATAATTACATGAAATTGGTGAAGAGACATTTGCAAAGGAACATTTATGCCCAGATCATGATTCGAACCCGGGACTTTCTGTGGCGAAATTCAAGAGTCGCCTTCTCAACATGCTCGGTCACCGAGACGTTTTCACTGATGCCACCAGTGCGTTTTCAACATGTGTGCCATAGAAGTAAATTGCGGGAGGTTCTGATCCCCTTGACTTAACATAATCCTTGCCGAAGAGGTAATTTCTCAATTTACAAAATTTCAATATGTCGCAGTTGACATAGTATAAGTAATTTACTTGTAAAGGTGGTAATAAAAAATCGATCGGCTTGGACCCCTCTATAAATACATTTTTGTTGGTATGTATATGATTGATATAAAGTGAGCCAAGCATCATTGAGTCTCGGTAACATTTTCATGAATTCGTTCGATTTAGTTAATAATTTGAAAAAAGGAGAAATATTGAGGACAACTAAACAAGGGTATGTAAAGTAAAGTGATTCCCTGTGCTTTGCACCACGCCATGAAGGCGTATAGGGGGTGTGGAGTTAGGGCCCCATATTTTCTTGATCATGGCCGACGGTGGGGGTGATGTGATCAGCACCACGCTCCTGGCCGCCTTTACCCCCCAGAGTTTCCTCCAGGTACCCACTTTATACGACGCTGGGTGGGCGCCGGACCCGCTTGAACAGGTGGAAAAATTCCCGGTTCTCTCCGCCGAGGATCGAACCCGGGTGTCTCGCGTGGTAGTCAGACGGCCTAACGACGTTTATTAAAAAAAATACCTCTATGCGGTAGTATCCCCCGTCATTTACCATTTTCTCAACTTTCACATATATCAATTTTACTAATTCTCAGTTTTTCTCATTTCGGACTTACACAAACATCCATATCCTAGCCGGGATTCGAACCCGGGACCCCTGGCTTCGTAGCGCGATGCGCTGACCACTCCGCCACGGAGGTCAACAACGACTGAGCTACTTTGGCTCATGCAAACAAGGGTATAGCATTAGAAAGTTGTCATCCGATCTCAGAGGGCGAACCTAACCTAAGGAATTTTTAAAATCATGTATTGCATAGTAGCGTACCAGAAAATTTCACAAGAAGGGAAGTGATGAGTCTGTTTTCCGTTGGTTGTTTCTTTGTCATCTTCAACATGGAAAAACTTTTGTTAAATTTGTTTTATGTATACCATAGGGTTGAGCCTCCAGTTTAAAATATAATCCTGACATTTCCTGAATGTTCACGGAAATCGAACCCGTGACCTCTTGATTATGTCCTCCACATATCGATACACTCTATTGATGGTGGGCCCCAAATACCATCTTCACCTTGGACACGCTTCTTATGAGGTGCAAATATATGCCTCGCTGTTGACGTAATTTTTTAGTTCGAAACGTGGTTAGGTATGAGTGCTGGCGTACGCAGGATTTTTGTACTGAAGGGGCTAGAATTGTAAAGATGGATAGTGCAAAGCTTTTTTTCTAAATGGATGTTATACATTGTAAGATATTTCTTATATTTAAAATTTTCTACTCTCAAAAATGGCAATCGGGTGTCATTTTAAGGCGGGTCTGCATTTACAACTCTGGGTTTTCCCAAGTTATTCACCGCTTTTCTTTGAAAATGTTGATTTTCTCAACATTTCTGAGAGGGCCCCATCAGCCAGCTCCCTTCTCTCTGCGTACGCCAGTGGGCGTGAGCTATTTCATTCCAGAGCACCAAAATATCATCGTAATGTTTAGATAATAATAAACACAAATGTGCAAAGGTGTTTTAATTGGTAAAACATTAATTATTAGTATGCAATAATTACGTGCATCAATTGGTTTTACTGACACCAGGAAACTTTCAAGGAAAGTGTAAAATAAAGAATAAACTAGAATATTAAATGATATATAAATCGTCATCGTGGTTGCCTCACAAGCTACACTTTCGATGCAATATAACTTTGTTTAAATAATAATAGTGTCAGCTGCGTGCAGAAGTAAGCCGACGTTGAGCTTTAAGAGATCGTTTCTTAAACTTTATCATGATTTTCACAAGAGCAATTTTCACATTATCCTATCAAATTTGCTCGCGTAAATAAGAATTTTTACAGTGTACGCACTTACCACAAGAGGCTGTCAAATATTCACGAAACAGACTGATTGCTAAAAGCACGTGATGGTGACTGGCCAACAGCCGTTGTCAACGTGCTAAGTGTCAGTATAGCCCTCTCGTAAGAGTCCTCTTGAGCGTTCAAGTTACCTCGAGAGGGGCCTCTTTTGTCAGTACATCGAGCTTACAAGTGTAAATATACTGCTTGTGGTGGGTGTTTTGCTTGCCTGGAATTCCCTGGTAATTTTGCTAACATCATCCTCTAGTTCGGCAAATCTCTTGTGCAGCGAAAAATAAATAAGAGATGGCCAACTGGTGTATTTGATGCTTTTCTTCTCTTTACAAGATACGACGTGTACCTAATTGCTCTTGTGCTTGCGTATGTCTATGATATTGTTGTGGTTACACAAGACCTTGCATGTACTTATTTAAAGTTTTAGAATTTAAAAGTACCTTATGCATACTAGGTGTTTCATTCTCTTGCTTAAGCGACTCATCCATAACGATGAGTTGTGAGAGATGTGTACAGGAAAGAAAGTTTAGCAGCTTGAAGGAAATTCATCAAGAGCACTAGAGATTTCCACTTTCAATTGAGATTAATTACCTGCTAAAGGTAAAAATCACGTAATTTGCCTTTAAAATATGCTTTTTCTCGCGATTTTCTCAGACACAACTAAGATGTTCTTAAATGCGAGATAATGATAATGTAGTAGGTGTCATACGGTATCGCCATTTGAGTGTTTATATATAAATATATTTAAAAGGAAAAGGCTTATTGATGCTAATTTATCTCCTTCTTTCCAGACCCTCGAATTCTCTATGGTTAGCTACTTTCGTGTGTAATCTATCCACGGCAGCTTTTTTTCATTCTACTTGACTTTCCCCCTGCAACCTTACTATATCATTTGGAGTAATTTGCATATCCAGATTATCAATTTCTTCTTCACTATACTAATATGAGGTTGGAAATATAAACTATCGTTATTTGTAGCAGTGATGTCAACATTTCAAATGTTTTGTTTATTATTTCTCCACTTATTTCGATCCTTATATTTCCCCCTCATAAAACTGCTTGAAATCTACACAAATATATGTTGAATAAATCATGACAAAACACATCGCTTTCTTACTCTTCTTTTATTGGAACATTCTTTTGTTCCACCATTATCTGTACGTGCTGTTATTGTTTGATTCCATTGTAGTTTTTAGATCAACGATGTGTATATATCTATATCTGTCTTATCAATGTGCGAATGGAATATTTTTAAATATCTTCCTTCAGAGACGTTATTTGTCGATTGGAAATATTTTTTTTTGTTTGTTTATTACATTGCATTCACGGAAGAGTAAACATTCGTTGTTTGACTTTATACCTATATTGGTTTTGAGACAATGTTTTCCTCAATTCTCGTCTGCAATTACCAACTTTTCGTGCTCGTTTCTTGTGATCGCCCGCGTGCGCATTTTTCTTTTTTGAATGAAATTTTCATTTATTCACGTCTTGATGTGCTCCCGCTCTTCCCCACTCTGCGTTGTTTTTCTGGCCGGTGCATGAGAACCAACCCCAATTATTCACATTTCAGTGTTTCCTCAGTTGGCTTGATATGCTGTAGACACGCAGATACAGGGAGAGAAAAATCAACAGCAGTTCCAATGTTCAATTCTACTTAAAACGTAAATATCAAATTTTGCACGAGTTAGGAAGTTCAGTAGGGACGAAGGGAAGGTTAAGGTGGAAAAAAAGCGTTGATTTTTTTGATACTGTAAGCTATCCTGCATTTACCGCAAATATAATAAAGTATTGACTCAAGGAAACACCTCGTGTACGTGGTGCGGTCTGTATAAAATAAGGGGGGAGATCTGTTGCTACTGGGATATTGCAGCGTGGTTATTGCCCAATTTTGGAAATGAGTTCGAAAGAAGCCTGTGTTATGGGAAGCACAACCTGCCAATTATTGTTATGAACTTTCTGGTTATTGGGAATCAACACGCACAATATGAATACGCAGATAAGTATTACATTTGCACGGTGATTCTGTACACCCTTTCATTTTGTAAAGTCCGAGAAACAAAGAGAAGATCAAGTAAGGGAACTTCATTTTCTAGATGTAAATTAAGGAAATAATTTAAAAATAACGATTTTTTCCAAAACACCGAACTTCCTGCAATTAAAGTGCTAATGCAACGCATTGTTTCTTATTATAATATATTCTTTTTATTGTGTATGGCCTATGTTATAGGCGCCTTGAATTTAAGAATTTTCAATTTCGGTTCTTAATGAGTGTTAAAAATGTTCTGGATTGAGCCTCCATGTACATATACAAGTGAAATTCCAATTAGCATGTATCCCGAAGCGGAATTTAAAATTAAATTTATGTGTGTTGTTATGTAACGAAGTAATAATATAATAAATAAGATTCATTGCACGACAGCCTCTCAATGCGTTTTTAGTTTTTTTTATGCCATGTGGCCGGCCACCACTAGATTACTGTTTGCTGGATGTTAGTAAAGAGAATGGAATGGTACGTAAGCGCTTCTCCTTTATCTTGGGAATTTTTCAGGAGTGCACACTTTTGACCCTTACCCTTACGGTTGGTCTTCGTACTCGGGCGTATTGATAGACTCGTATTGCCATGTGTAATCCTGTATTGAAAATATGTGGTTTAATATAATGGAAATTCAAGTATCATAGACAAAATAGTCGTTACAAAATTTTAGCATGCGTTTCATATAAATTCCAGGAAAAGACGTGTCGTACAAAGATTAGAGTTGCATCTATTCTTCAATGCGCCTATGTGTGTGTGTGTGTGTGTGTGAGAGAGAGAGAGAGAGAGAGAGAGAGAGAGAGAGAGAGAGAGTGTGTGTGTGTTTGAATTGTGTTAGGGTTTGCCATATTGGTTGGGATATTATAAAAATAGTATAATGTCTGTGCAATAGACACTTTCAACAATTTTTTAAACTTTCTTCTTCTTGCACAAGAAAAAGTTTAGCCAAATAATGTAAAGGTAAAAGGGATTGTCAGAGAAGAAGAAAGATTCCGCTGCAGTATCTTACAAAGTTTACGTCAATATCTTACGGTTTGCATAAAGAACATTACTTGAGAGTCTAAGCATTTCCCGTTTACCAGAAGGAGTGATTAAATCCCAGCTTGATGCACGGTTCGAGTTCTTGCTCTCTGGTGGACGCGTGAAGGTGTGGAATCTTGCTGCAGATTATGCACAGGAAGAGCAGCTTTAGAAGTTCAGAACGTTGTCGGATAAATTTGTCCCTTGTTGCTTGTTTCCTTGAGGTCAAACTTCTTCAGATCTTGTGCTATGTTCCTATCACCTCTTCTTCCCTTCTCTTTTGAAGTAAGATTCCTTCGCCAGATGGGTTCCAGCCAGAGCTGTGTTCTGGAACCGAGTCAACTAGCTTTCTCGGGTTGGCTCCAGGGAGGTATTTGACACGGAGCATGAACCTAGAGCTTTGAGTTAGTGGGGAGACTCTCCCCGGGGTTTCATATCGAGCAATCGAAGGGAAACACCATTTATGTGTCTGTGCTGCAATTTGGACGCGATCAGGACCACTGGGAAAATTAGTTCTGTGTGTTTATTTCTTTTTCGATCAACTGATAGACGTGATGTTTTTTAAAGAATCTTGGTCAGTTTTTTTCTCCCCCATTGTACTCACTCATTGTGGAAAATCAGGAAGAGAAAAGAAGGATACATAGATTCCTCTCTTAAAGATCTTCTTTCAGAGCGTCTATGCTTCCTCAGTCAACGTTCAATCTCTAGAGAGATGACCGTCAACAACACTCAAGCACGAAGCTGTAATAAATGGTTGTTCAATTTTGCAGCACTTCTGGAATGCTGAAATTCTTCTTCAGTGATAAATTAGTGAGACCAATCTTTTTCATATTCTTTGAAGGGATGCGGCAGGAGGAAGTAACACGACTAGAACTTGAACATATAAAATACCTTTTCTCTTGATTCACACTAAAAGGAAGTAACTACCACCGTTCTTCCCAAAGTTTTGTAATTATTCGTATGAAGTACAGATGCATTTCTGTTGATGCTGATAGTTTATAATACTTACTTATCTATGTATTGTAGATCACCAAAAGTGTTGCTGAATGGACTTAAAATCCTTATTCTAAGGGCCTAAAAATGACCATTGCAATGGACTTGCAATCAAGCCGTGCTATAGACGTTGGAAAATAACCATTTAACGAACGCCTTTTTTTACTTCCAATACTGGTTCTACATCTATAACCTGGAGCCCCGCTGGTACTTTTTGATAATAATCAATTAGTCCGTTCAGTTCTTCATTCATAAAATACTTAGAATTTTTGAACAGTTCAATGAACTTTTAGAAAATCTAATTACATGTAGCAAATGCAGGATGTCTTGGAAGAAGAAAAATATTTCATGTGAGGATAATGTCTTGACTTCATCTGTAAAGAAATAGTTTTAATTCATAATATAGAAGCATGGTTATTAGTAAAACCGTAAAACCAAACTTCGAAAACTGCAACTAGAAAACTCACCATGTTATTTCTTCCAGAAACGTTGTAATTGTGAAGAACTCCAGTAAATGCCATCGTGAAAGTGCTCTCACTGTTATATCTGCAAATTTTTGCGATATCATTTTATGAGTAATTTTTACTTACCTTTATTTGTTTGCAAAAAATGATTTTGTTACTAATTTGTGTTTTTCCTTCAAAAAGAAAACGCCCTCCTCAGGAATAATAGCTTGCCCTCCATCCAACAGTTTGCTTGCTGCAGCACACATTAATCATAGGGAAGCAGAAGCAATTTCGCTGTTTGGTGGCGTCGCTCCGAGACCTTCCTATGCCTTTAACCTGGTGACCCGTCGTGAAGCCCTTCACCGGACTCCGTCCATCAGCATAAGCACTGTTTGTGAAATAAGACCGGAATCTCCCCCTCTGGTGAGTTTTCGGAGCCGCTAATTAACGATTTGATACGAAATTAATATCTCCAAAAGACAGGGGCAACGCAGACTCGCGTCAAACACGTCGCGATTCGAATTAAAAGTGATATATCGTCAACCTCATTTGTCTTTAGCCCCCTCCCCCACCCCCTTCCCTCTACAGATCTCCAACTCTCCGCTGCGATTTCTCGTCTCTTTTGAATCCTTCTCACGGTGTTGGTTCCTGTTAGTGGTAAGACGAAATGTATCTCCAGTTTCCTCTTTTTCTGCTTTTCTTCGGCTAGAAGATATGTCTTTTCCTCTCCCAGGTTTTTATTCAGCCCGCCCCCTTTACCTTAACCATTCAGCTAAACACCTCAGATTTCTTGAGTTTTATACTTTCTTTTTCACAAATTATATTTTTAGATTTTCTTTTTGCTCGTTCGATACCAGCTGAAGAATCTTCTGTCCGAATACTGAAGTGCGACGCTGATTTGAAACGCGGTGAGACGTGGAAGAATTTCGTGCCTAATTTGTCTGTTTCAGTTGTAAATGCCGAAACCCATTACTCTCTCTCTCTCTCTCTCTCTCTCTCTCTCTCTCTCTCTCTCTCCTTTCTTTTTCTTCCATTTTATTTCAACAACATACGGCAGAATAGTGCTTAAACATAAGCATCTCTTGATACCCGTTCTAATGAAGCTGTCAGCCAATTAACGAACCTTGAAACATCAAAGTGGCGTATTTACAATCTTTAATGGCCGCACGGCAGTTCTGCTTTTCTTTCCTTTTTCTCGATTACTTTTAATTCTTGAATTGGTGTGCACACAATCTTGTTGTTAACAGTCTTTGCCGGTGTTGGTATACCTCAAGAGACTGTTCGTGTAATAGGGTAGATTTCAGAGGTAATATCCCTGCCTTTGTTTCCTTTTTGAGGTGGCGTGAATGTGCTCGTCTGAATGTTTTTAAATATTTAAAATATTGGAACACACTGTTATGCATGCTGTAGCACTTTCGTGGGATATTACATTACTTCCCTCGTTGTTCTAGATGTTTAAATGGATTTTCTCTACTGCCTTCTTTTCTAGGATTCTGTCTTGGAATCCTAGTAAGACTCCAGTTATTAATGTTTTTGTATTCTAACGGATATTATATGAAAGCAATTGACAACTTGAAGAAAAGTAAAATTTCACATTAAACAAGTCTTCCATTGAAGGTATTATATTAAGGGCTCAAATGACATTTATTACTGACGATTAATTTATAAATATTAGATTAATTTCTACCAGCCCTAGAAAGTGCCTGTCTTTCTTTCTTTCTATTTCGGTTATTCTACGTCGCTTTTCTACTTATTGGGTTAATCATAACGACTAGGATGAACTGGTGAAATGGATAAGGGACACACACAATGACACATTCATTCCTTGCCCAAGGTTCGAACCCGAGATCTCTGGCTTCGTAGCGCTCTACACTGTTAAGCACGAAGGCCGGAGCCTAGAAATCAATTTCTAACTTTCTTTCTTTCTTCCCATGTCCTTACTATAGCAGAAGGTGTTAAGTTTCTTTCTGATTATGATCGTGGTGGTTGGTGTATTTCACTCACAAATGTAGGCCTGCTTTAGACAAAATCATTTTCCTCGGCATTTTTCTTAACATTTCTGCTACGATCGAATTCTACAGTGTAAAGTGAAGACATTTTGTATCATTTTGATGCCATAGCATATTCCATGAAACATTTCACGGATAGAATCGGTCCTAATTTCCTTAGCATTTCTCGTAGCATAGCCAATCGGAAGCGAGCTGTAGGTCATGACTGCAGACGTTATGGCGGCCGAGTGAGATATAAACAATGTATCACTTCACATTTTTGAAAGCCGATAGCTATACAGCCGAGAGGAATAAGGTTTCCAAGGTTTCCTATGTGCTATAAGATTTTTGGAATCATTTATGCTAGCAAAAATGTTAAAGGAAATGCTTCCATCTAAACCGAACGTTACGTTTTTTTGACTGAATTCGTTGCATTGTGTTAATGATGATGCGAGTAATAGGTTCCGGCACGGTTATCTTACCGAGCAGCAAGCTGAAACATAGGCGTAATACAGGCTCTATTATATGTTTTGAATTGATTGATTGAATTGGTGTTTTAAGTCCACTTTATGCACAGTAAGGCTAATCAGGACTGGACCTACAGATTAAAGTGGGATCCAAACCACTATGTGCCCCCACGAATCGAACCCGGGAACCCTTGATTTCAAGGCGACGACGCTACCACTGCGCCATAGGGGAGGCCCAGACTATATTGTTGTACAGCCAAGTTCAAAGATAAGTGGGTGCAAATTGTCAATCACTAGTTTCATTCATACTCATCTTACACCCTCCCTGATGGCGTCCTAGCCCTGTAATCAAGATGTCCTGGGTTCGATACCGGTGGAGGGACATGGTGGTTCGGATCCCACTTTAAACTGTGGATCTAGTCCCGGGTTAGCCTATCTGTGCATAAAGTGGACTTCCAAACAAAGTGCACTCTGTATCGGAAATCTGTGTATCAAGGCCTAGCATAACGGCAGGCAAGGGGAGAAGGCGACTGGGCGAGGCAAAGCAGTGCGCGCTGCTGCAAACGGCTGGTAACTGAAGCCGAGTTTTTCCTTCTATCACTCATTTCCCCTCTCACGCGTTTATTGGTCGATCGAGTTCGTTTAATTAATACCAATGATAATGATAATAATTGGCCTTTTATTATGTGTTGCTACAAAGCAGAATATTTTATAACACACAAAACTGCTATTTGTGTTATTTTTTCGTCGCTTTTCTGCCTCTTGGGTTAAACGCAACTCTGTGAGTTCTGTGTTACTAATCTCTTACATTGAGCCTGTTGCATCTGTTGATAGGATGTGATACTTCACATAGCTTGTAACTTGTTGTATCGTGATATAATTTCAATTTTGTCTGCATGGCTGTAGATTGAAACTACCATTTTCCTTTAACTGAACTGCGACTCTGCTGGAGTTTGATTGTACCATCCATCACAAGTCATCACAACGGTTTGAAGAGTCTGATTCATATAGGTTCTCGCAAAGGAATTCTCGATTGATCGATTCTGAGTAGTTCAATGAGCGAGTGAGACTTGCGTTGATGTGACCATGTGCAGTGCACTGCCGTGGCTTTCATTGATTGAAACGGTCGCCGTAGTGGATACTTCCAGGGATCCCTTGTGAAATAATAGGCGTCTCGTAGTAAAAACGGACGATGTGTAAACAAACGCATTTAAATCAGTATTTGCAAGTCAAAATTGACTTACATGTAAAAAAGGTGAAGTTTTCTCTACGACTAATCCTGATGCTTTCGGGCAGTGCGTGGGTAGAAGAGCGAGAAGAGGAGGGAGAGGGGTAGCTAAGAATCGGTGATCACTAACAACTGAAATTTGTCCAGCATTATTATTTTTCTTTAATTCGGAGCTACGATGTGCGCTCTAGAATGGTGAGACTCTTGATATTATTATTTTATCCTTGTAAATTCGAAGGAGTAATAACATCAGTAATAGCTGAAACATCTTTATTTTTCTAAAGTATTCTTTATGCTTTTTCTTGTCCGTATGATTACATCATTATCAATTAGACGTCGTCATTGGGAAACCTCTAAGTTTATTTTACATAATTTTGTGAATTAATTAGTCAACATTAAAGTATATTCCCGCCTTGTAATGAAGAGGTTCAGGATTCGAAATGCAGTAGGGTATTCTTTCTGAGTGTCCCTTCATCAATTTCATTGTATCATCACTCATCCACATCTTTGCAATTAGCCGAAAGTTGCAGAAAAGCGAAGTAAAATATACCAGTTCAATTAATCATTCATTTAAACTGTAGGTCCAGTCCCGATTAGCCTATCCGTGAATAGAGTTACATTCACTTCATGTGAAAAAAAATGATGGACATCACTAAAATACAATACGAAACCAGACATTCTAAATTCTTCGAAATTGGAAGACTGCCTACAGTAATTTCGTTGAAATACAACTCGAAATCAATCTTCCACGATATCTAGCAGCAGTGGTGGTGATTAGGGAACGTCGGTGGGCAGATGCCCCCACTTTTTGCTAATCCTTGTTTATCAAGAAAAAGTAAACTGTCCTTGCTCCCCCCCCCCTCCTCTCCAGTTTGACACCCAACATCGCCGTTTCTGTCTAGCAATTGTTGAAATTTTATCTCAAAATCTTTACATTTATGGGAGAGGTTATAGTTAAAAGTTAGTGAATTTACCCCCACTCTTGTCTTAAATTACACATCATATTTGAAAAAATTAGGGCGGTGATGTTACTCAATGTATGTCCTAAAACCATTGTAAGTTCAGTTACTTGCACTCTGAAAATGTAGCCTAGACACTTTATTGGTACAAATCAAAGTATATATCAGATGTTATCAGATGAATGAATACCTTGACATATCAAGGTATTATTCATCTGATAATAGAACACCAAGGCAAATTTAACTTCGGCGTTCATCGCACCAAAAATGTCCCTTGGCAGACATATGTCGGAGAACTTCACTTTGAAGTGCCTCATAGTTTACAAACGCACTACCCGATGTGAGGCGTGATAATATCGTGCAATGAGGTGATTGACTAACACCGCCTTGGTGCGACAATCCCCTTTTCTTGACACACGATTTCTCTCGCATAATTGAAGTCGACACACAAGTTCTTCGTGTTGTGTGTTCTCAGATTATACAACGCAGCTTACCAGAATTGAAAACATACTTTATCGTATTTGCCGTGCCAGAATGTTTTGCTGTATGCTTACGTTTGGCTACATTACATAGTCGTGTTACCTTAGTTATTGACTCTCCCTCGCAGAATATATTTTTAGTAGTTTCCACAGTTTTGAAAATTGTATCCCACTGGACACACGTTTTTCAAATTTTGTCAGATATACTTAGGACTTTTGCATATTTCAGAGTGGCAGTTCGCTATGACACTTCATATCATTGGTATTCACAAATCTAGCTTGATTAGTGTAACCTACTACATCAAGTTATATTTTGCCACGACCATATGTACCTTTGTAACAGCGAGAACCCACAAGTATTTGGAAAATCAAATCAAAATTCCTACCTGCAAATTCTAACAAATGTGCAGACCTCTATTAGCTAAAAGTTAAACGGTGTTATTGGATCCCCCCTCTTTCTTTCTTTCTTTGTTATCGAATATTTGGACAGACCTCTTCAGGAAGAAACTTATAATGCATGAGGACACGTTTGGTTTTCCACTATCTTTGATTCCAATTTTCCACACTTTAGTTAATTATTCCTCCAGTATGTCGTGATGCTGTTCAACGTGTTCATCTAAATCCTAAGTTCTGCTTCCTTTGAATTATGCCGTTCTCGACTCTGCAAGTATTTGTAAACGCCAGATGTATTTATTTCTACGTTATGTATACATCCAGTTTCACTTGCTTGTATGCGATTAACCTAAACGGTGTGTTTTTGTCTTTTGCTGGTATTTGCTCAATGCTAAATGTATTTACTGAATAGATGTTTCATTTCGATAGGTAGTAATTCTTCACTACACATTTGTTTTCAGGCGTGTGAAGAATAATTTGTACGGATGTTCATCAAACTCACATGCGATTTATCTGATTGTGAATAGTTTTAGTTTATTTCGGACCTTTCAAAGAAACATTTTTTCCTAAGTACCTTTCATTACAAAGAATATTTTCTAATATTTTAAATCTATTTGACCACTCTAGTAAACCCCCATCTGAAGTGAATTCACTGTTTTCTCGTAGTTTCGTGGAATCATAAACCTACTGTACATTTTAAGTACCTAAACAACAGCCAGTGAAACCTACACGAAAGATTTCACATATTGTTCTGAGAAGTGTTTTAAACAGATCAATTTCTTTTTCAGGAATTTGATTATCAGTATGTCTCTTGAAGCTAGAGACATTTTCGAAAATGTGTAGTCTTAAATTGTTCTTTAATGGGCTTGTTTTTTTCTTTCAGATTAAAAAAAAACATACCATTAAAAATAGCAAAGAGAAACACGTAATTTAATTATTCTTAGTTTTTGTAGCTCTTTATTTTTCAACATTAGTTCTTTTTTTTTAATTTAATCATTCAATCACTTCGACTTTAAGAATATAGATCAAGACTCAACAATCGTTTGCTGTAGCAGATTTCCAAGTTAACTTTATAGTGAATGTCTGAAGACAGCAGCAGCAGCAAAGAACACTCTTCCTGTTCGTCCCTGTCAGTTTACGGGAGAACACCCTGCTCTTGGTTTCATTCAGCCTCCAGAGGTCCTCTCCATCTCTCCACTGCACCATTTCCTTCCCTTGGTAGCTGACTTGATGGCTGTCAGCTCGCCGATAAATCGTGACTTTATTTATGCTTCTCTGGCATGCACTGGCTTCAACGTTTTTATCGGGCTATTGCTGATGCTCGCTTTCCTATCCGAAGCCTCTACTAAGGCAAGCCGGGAACATATAAACACGGCAACAAGGTAGCGCCCGAACGATCCCATATTTCTCATCTTGTTTATAAACCATCTTTGTAAACATCCTCTTCTCTAAACAGAGTTCACAGTTCAAAAATAACTATATCCTTTCATAAAAATGTTCCAAATAAAAATACAGTATTTATCCCCGAGGACAATATAAAGTGTTTATAAACAAAAAAGGGGGTCTTGTGTTGGTTTTGACTTAAGCAATTGCCAAGAAGATGGCAGGCCGAATGCTCAGCGCGTGTTTTGCATATTCACCGCCTGTTCCCAGCGTGTAAATCCTCCAACGTTGGCGCCTTCACTGTGAACTATCCTCCCCATTTCTCCCTCCGCCCCTTCCTGCATTCGTTTTCTATAATTTATTGTGCCCTTTCTCCTGTTGTCATGGTAACCTTTTGGAGAAGGCAATTCGCGAAATTTATGGCTCGGCCAAATTGGGTTTTGTAAACAGTACACAAGTGTTTATTCCCAAGTTGCTGGGTCAGCGAAGTTGGAGTTCGGTTTGGAAGGGGCCATTTCGTTCGTGGGATGGGCGGAGCGCCGTTTTGTTTTGCGTCAGATCGTCAGCAAAGGAGGCTGCGGCGCCAAACTTTGCCCGGTTCTCCTTTGGGGATGCGGAGGGAGAAAGAGAAAGAGAGGTGGGGGGGGGGGACGCGGAGAGTCTGTTACAAGGTCATACACTACGGGAAGAGAATAGCCGAAGATAGTAGAATTAGTTCCGATAGATCTTATTGTTGCTAATGAAACCATCTCTAGCGTCATGCACCTGGTAAATTTTCCGCGGCACATGCACGGGTACTAGAAGGCCTTAAATCGTGCTCCCTCGATGCGCAGAACAGCCAGCCGAATTGTCCCTGAATTAGCGAGGAGGAAAAAGGAGGGGAAGTGAAAGACGCAAAAGAGATAAAGCGCAAGGCAAAAATCGAAAATGTGATTATATTTCATAGCTTCCCTTAGTTTATTTGTAAGTCCACTCTATGCTCAGATGCGCAATTCAAGAGTGGACCTACAGTCTGAAGTGGGGTCAGAAACATTGAAATGTTTCCACGCAGTAGATCGAGTCCAGAAAACATGATATTATTTCTATACCGACCACAATTTTAAACAATTTCATTTTCGACCATGACTTAATTCAAAATGTTTTCGTAATGCCACATGTTTCAGCTGATCATATGATCTTGCTACAATCAGAAGAATGCGATTTATATCGAGACTGCTTAATTTTGTATTATATTGATGATATTGATAATATTCTCTTCTCCCATTTATTGTTACGATTAAACATTTTAGTACATAAATAAATGACTCAAAAAGTTATTCACTGAACATGATAAATATTTTCTATTTTACCTTGCTTTTCAATGTGAACAAAATAGATAAGGTTTTGTAAAAATAGTTTTGGAATAATGAAAATACTCCAAATCTATTATCGTGCTAATGATGACCTCTTAAGGTAGTTTACGTTCCTCCCGTTATATTACTGGTATCTTTGAAAAAAACGTCGAATATGAACTCGATTGGAAACCTTCGACAAGCTACAGTCATATTCCAACCGTACTGAATTCGTGAACGCGCCATTCTACGCACCAGCGAAGTTATTCTCTTCGAACAATTTTGTGTTGTTACATTACATCTAAAGTGTAAATAACTTTCATTTGTATGTATGTATGTAAAGTGTCGCTAAGATTGCTGCGCATGAAGTCGACACAATGCCCAGAATAACGAAGCAAAAATAATAGGTGAAATGTTCTTGCAAAGGAACACAAATGTGCTACATCTTTGCATGCTAAAACAGCCTGAATACACTTGGTGCTTTCTGTTTCGTCTCGTCTTCATTTTCTGTCTATCTGTTGTCACTGCCATGGATAGAGTCACAAAATGAAGTTTCTTAGGAGACAATAATGCACGAGGTAGTGTGGGTGAGCTTCACTACACATTAGAAAGCTCGAGGTGCAACACACTTTTGTTGCAGGGGTACGTGACGTGCTTTTTATATTCAATCCAAGTCACCCACGTCTTGAATAATATTATTTCATTTAAATGAGGTGGACTAATAGGTTGGATAATGATTTCATGTGCAAGATGTAACAGGGTCAAAGCTCGTTGAGATTTTTTCGAGGTT
Source organism: Lepisma saccharinum (assembly GCF_977018435.1). NCBI lineage: Eukaryota > Metazoa > Arthropoda > Insecta > Zygentoma > Lepismatidae > Lepisma > Lepisma saccharinum. Next base: position 68,477,674 of record NC_139230.1, read on the forward strand.
TTTTTTCTTTCTTTTCTTTTTTCAGGAAAATGTCAAGTTGTACTATTAACGCCAATCTGAGACGTTACCTGTTACTTTCAATTCGGCTTCAGTGGTGAACGACAGGAGTTCTTGGTTCAAATCGTGCATTAAGCATGTATTTGAGTTTGTCCCATCATTTTTCATAAGTTCAGTATTCATCCTCATAGTAACAATTAACCTAGCTAAGTTCAAAAACACCGTAAAACAAATAAAAATAGACATTGACATTTTATTTCCATGGCTGTTGAGCTTGTAACTGACGAAAATATATAGCCTTTATGTTACTTTTTATCATCATCTGTCAATTAAATCTGATAATTAATGGCACATTTCAAAATATATAGTTTTCCAATTTCTAGGGTATTTTAATCAAGGATTATATATTTCATTAAAAAATTAATAAAATAATTTGGCTTCTGTGACTCCCTCGCCTCGAGTTATTTGTGTCCATGTAATTATGGACGAAAAAGAACACACACAACCGTAAAATGGAGTTTACTCTGGCCATAAATACATCACGGCATAAATTTGTCATATAATCGATAAACGAATGGTGCCAATGTTGGTCAGGGAAATAATTCTATGGCAGTATTAAAGACCTATCAATGTCCTGCTTTGTCCTTTTTCCCGCTTTACGTGTCACGTGTCGTTCGCGTATAATACTACCCTTTGTGCTCTCACATTGTAACCCAAGTTTTGCATTTTTTCCCCCACATCGTCACGCTGTTACTTGTTATGCGACTACCTTGCGATGGATCATTCTAATGTTATACATGTATTATGAGAGATTTTGTTGATTTCCTTTCAACAGGGTATAATGGGTCGAAGTCTCTTTGTGCGCCGTGATCACCTTTACTAGTGGGAAAATCACCGCCTAAGCTCTATCTTGGCACGAGGACGTGATTCCCTCGCAATCACATTACTCATGCTTCATGGTTCATCACTGTCGGTGCCTGTGAAGCCTGACTTTGTAGCGAGGCGTAACCTCTCGTGCATTAAGCAGTTAATTAATTGTGGTCAATTACAGATTAACAAGTATCGTATACTTGATGAAACGGATATCTTTTTGTCAATTTGCAGCGAGATCAAACTCGTAAACAGAACGAGTATTATATTTCAAAATGTTTTTAGATCAATACCTAGTGCCAAGATAGAATGTTTGTATCGCATACTTTATTATCTTGATGTGTTTATTTTAATATTCATAACTTTTTTTAAAAAAAAAATGAGCTACATACATTACCCGCTTTTTTTCTATTTTATCTGGAATCATTTTTCTTCCATTTCTCTTTGGAGGTCTGCGCCGGAACAGGCTGGCGGATGAGAAACCAAAATTATATTTAGTCAGAAGGCATTTCCTGTTGGGGGTGAAATGAAAACGTGATTTAATTTTAAAGCAAGGCGCATGATTTTTTTTCGCCTGCGACTTGTTCCTTGTAGACGTGCAGCAGGAAGGAAGAAGGAGGTGACTGGGTGGAAAAGGAGACGACGGGAACTGGAAATGGGTCTAAGAGGAAGAGCGGGAAAAGCACAAGGACAACCGATGAATATAGGAGCCCGTTTCTCCAACTCTTAGATTCTCTGTACAGCTCCCTTTCCATTATTACCTTTTTCCCCTCCCCTCCCCCGCGCGTCTTCATGGGAACCAAATATCCTGACTACTGAAATCGACAATTGGAGTTTCCTTGAAACGTGCAGGAGCTAATGTGGAGTAAAGGAAAAGTACTCCACTAATTTCTAAAACCGAAGATTAACTTTCGAAAAAGAAATGAACTGAGCCTTTTAGAGGAGGGTGCACTTATATCAATGATAATATCCTGAGTCATTTCTTGCGGAAATTCGGTTTTTCATTCTCGCGACTGACGAAGTAGGCTAACTTTATGCTGGTTTGCCCCGAGTCATTCCATTCGTGGACGATATGCATCATCTTGTGTGCAAATAAGGAAGAACAAAACATGAATATATGTGTAATGAAGAGGTCCCGGGTTCGATCCCGGTGGAGGCACGTTGAAATGTGGTTCGAATCCAACTTTAAACTGTTGTTCTACTCCCAATTTGCCTATCTGAGCTGTGTGTATGTGTAGTTAATGGAAATCGAATTCGTAATACACTACTTCCAAGAAACATGGAAGGAAGCAAGTTTGATGGAAGTGAAAACCAGTCATTCGTGGTTCATGTTTAAGGGTGGATAGATCTCAGGGAGTTTTCACACAGATGTGACAAGTGGCAAACAATAGGAGACAAGCAACACAACGAAAGCTGGAAGCCTCAAGCGACACGAGCCACTTCATCAAAAATTCATCGCAAACAACAAACTGATGCACGATACTGAGAAAACGGCCGGCCCAGTCCGGAACGCAAGCGGTTCGAAAGATTGCATTGATTACTGAGGGTTTGCTTCCATGTGACAAGTGTCGCTTGTCGCGTGTAGCTTGTCGCTTCGGTCTGAAACCTTCCTTAGTTCAACCTGTGATCCAATTAAGAGCCGCTTATCAAACCTTCAGCACCACGAAGAGCCTAGGGAGATTTCAGACCGAAGCGACACGCGACACATGCCGCTATTAAAAGAGCTAGCAACATCGTTTCTCACCGTAGTGGTATAACAGGCCGCACAAGACTGCCTTCGATTGGTGAAATCCTCAAGCGACACGTGTCGCCTGTTGCTTGTCGCATCGGTGTAAATTCTCCCTTAGATTGTGTTTTAGACACTTTTGGAATTATGGGCATAATTAATTTTGTGTAACCATTCTCTTTCTCGATTAATATCCCACGGCCTCACACATAAACACACCCACATGTGCAGTATTTTGGTTGTACGCCGTACCTGCGCCTTTCATACATGAGAATAATAACTAGCAATCTCGTGCATTAAGAACATAAATGTGGATAAACGAACTTTGCTATGGTACCATAACCATTTTCCCCATAAGAAAGCACTTTTCTGTGCGCGTGTTAGAGACAGATAGAAAGGACAGTGTAATTTACTTTCTACCCAATGATGTTTGAAAGTTTCGCTTGTTCCCAAATAAGGTCATCATTATCTTACCGACAGGCCATGACATATTATACATACACGGTGTAATAAAGACCCACGGTTGATAAGCAGCATGATGAAAGATAAATAAGACTGTGGAGATAGTAGTGGTGGCTTGCGCAGGCGTGATTTATAAACGGAGATACCCGATTCAGACAGGACAGGTATCCTCTATATTACTCGACTCACACCTGTGAGCCGTAATAAACACCTGGAGCTCGCTCCCCGAACCCCAGATTTATGACTTTGTTGAGTAAATAATTATTTTGGTCTGCCTTGGGAGCTGATTAATGCCTCCAAATTACACAGACAACTCGGAGACCCAAAGATGTTAGCTGAGAATCCGTACTCCGTACTTGGAGCACTGTGGGAAGGTACCTTGTGGTCAGACAGGCGAAGCGGAGAGCGGGTGACAATGAGGACAGGAGTTTGGTGCAAGGGGTTCTGAACATAAATTACGCGGATGGCGGTGTTTGTGATCACGTGGTATTCTCTTCCAACTGAGGTCTCGCTAAATTTCGGAAACCACGCCGAGTCGAGGGCTGAAACTTGCATTTCGAATTCGAATTTTTCCCTCTTCTATTCTTTCTTTCTTTCTACTTCTTCTTTTTTTGTTACTCAGTGAGATTATTCGATTTTATTACTGAAAATATAGCATTTGTCTTCTCTTTCGGTGTCGTGTTCTATGTTTATGTTCACCACTGCAATCAGCAATAATAATGATCTCACATACACAAGTGCATAGCATTTTCAGCAAATACAATGAATTGGAGTATTCAATTTACCTTGTATCATGGTGCAGTTTTTAAAAATCAGATTTCGCCGCAAGTCTCCATTGGCACTTATTTTCCGTTGAGTTCAGTCCAGCCTAGAAGGCAATAATAGTTTAAGTCAGTGTATTTGGACTCATTCACAGTCTCAAAAATTTTTTGAAGCATTTTCGTTTTTTTTTCACTTGTATTCAATGTAATTTTTTTTTCTGTAACCAAATGTATATCCCGCTTGAAAATTTACATTAAACGCATATTCTTTATACATTTAGTTGCATTCAGAATTATTTGTGAGCTGTAAATGTATATTTTCATACTACATACTTACTTTTAGGTGCAATAATGATCTTAATACCTCTGTTTAAACCAATGTGCTTGTATTTCTCAAATAAGTGAAGGTAGGTTGTATTATCAGATATAGCTATTTCACGTGTGTTTATACGTCACGTGTCCGTTTATTACTTTTGAGTCTCTAAAACCATATTTAACTGATCTATTAGTAGATTGATGTGTCATAAAATTATCTTTCTAATTACTATTTTTAAAGAATTCCGTTCTCTAATAAATTCTTTCTTTTAAAATAATATTTTATTGTGCTTTATTTTGCTCTTACAGTTTACACTTTTCAGATGTTCAATCGCATGTGCAAAATACCATTCTGCTATTGGTTGCACTGCGAATGAATTGGTTTCACATACAAATCATCCTCAGTCCGTCGTTAGAAATTAGAAGTTACATTTTTAATTCTTCCAGTTTTCATTGCTTTTGATCACCTGGTTGTAAAATTACTCCACGTAACGTTCATGACCATGGTATGAAGATTTTGCCTTCAGTGTGTTTACGGACCACGGACGCGTCCAGTTTCTAAGGAAACACTATACAACGAAAACTCTAGGCTCTGATCGATCATTCATTCTCGGTGCAAAGCTCGGTGTAATAACAATCCAATTCAGCCAACAAAAATAATATTTCGCTTCTATCCAGGCAAGCATGTTTGCGAAAAATCTTTCCTTCTTCGGAGGTAATTGGGCGTATATTCTACGACCTAAATAGTCGATCAAAGAAAGCATAATTCAAACGAATAAGGAAAGAAAGAGGGTGAGAAAAGAGCGCAGGAAAAGAAGTGTTATATTTGATTAGAGCTGCTGGAATCGGGAACCATCGATAGAGTGAGTAGGGAGATTGAGCAAGAAGAAAGATTGGAAAGAGAGGGAGGTCGGAAGTAAGCTATATTGAAGTCAGCAATTCAGATAGCATCAAATATAAAAATTACTTTCCTTTTACGAAGCCGCAAAATTCGCTCCTATTTTGCGATCGTTTGGCTTTCACACTTGCATAAGTTAGAAATTTATTACCTCTTCAGCTTATTTTTCTGTACGAGGTGGGCCAAAACCAAGAAAATTAAGTTCTGGATTATTTGGTAGTACGATTTTTTCGGAAGTTATAGAATCACTTTGCATGCATTTTTTTTCAAATTAAATCTTCATCCCAAAGCAACGCTGTTTTGAAGCCAACCCCATCCTCCTCTTCGTCGAACTTCATATTGAAATGTCAAAATTGCTCATGCTGTTTCCAATATTGCTTAGTAGCAACAGAAAGGAGTTCTAAGGAATACCTCTCTTTGGTTAGGAAGTTTACTCTCTAAATGTTAGTTTCATTATTCTTTAGTTGCGAAGTAATGTCAGTATAAATGTTGTTTGCAGTATAATGTGCTTAGAAAATCAAGTTTGAAATTCCAGAATTTATCTTCCTGTGGAAATAAAGCTGCGTGATGACTTGAGAAAAGGAGTAAGAGAGAGAGACCAATCACAAAAGAAATGTTCATGCCTTATTGGGGATTACAACCAGACACCCTACCTTCGCGGCACGTATGCTAATCAAAGCTAGTGGAGACTTATTCGGGAGACTGCTGGTTCAATCCTAACGATCAACCATCCTAACAAAATTTTCTCGTGGTTTTTCTTCACTTAATGCTTCTAACGAATCCAATACATTATTTAGTTATCTTTACTTTTCCCCCACATTTTTGGTCTCCATATCTTGAGCTTGATGTCATCCTATAGTACTCTGAGCGACTGTTAGTGTAAGCTAAGTTCTAGAGTGGTTAAAGCGGTTTCCCGCCTGAAACAAATTGAATGCGAATTAGTCACAATCGGTCGTGACGGAATCTGTTACTAACGAGAAAAGGACCTAGTGATATTCTTACACTTCTGTAAGTTATATCTTTCATTAGACGACACTGGCCACTAGTAGATATAGTAGGGCAAGACTTCACGCCTCAACCAAAGGTGACTGATATCATCATTTCCGTATTCTGTGCTCGTTGCTGAGAACTCAAAGCGACCAAATTTGATTTTTGATATTTATCTTCGCTTTGATACAATTAATGGAAGGACACTCACAAAGATCATCTATACCCAGATCGGGATTCGAACCCGGGACCCCTACTGTCGTAGCGCGCCGTGATAACAACTCCAGCGGCAAACCGTTCAAATAGTTCACTAGAAGTCGAAGCTTCCTCGATTCAGACAGTACTATATTATCGACAATAACTGAAAAAAATAAAAATACTAGGGCCAATTGAGTGTTATAGTAGTGCTGCAAATTTCCGTAACAGTACCAAGCAATTGACCTTGAAAAAGGACATTTCGCACTTTAAAATGGAGGCTTGCGTCCCTGAGGAAACCGCACTTCATCCATCCAGCACCGGTTCTCATTCCTCGGGCTATCCAACTGATCCTTTCTGTCCACGAATGATGATTTATTATGCCCTTTGTCCAGACTCCAGGCCTCCAAACATTAAAGGCCGTTCGCACTTGAAATAGAAGTTGGGAGAACGTGATGTAGATATCTGAAAATTCATAGCGGGAACTACGAGCTGTTGGGGTTCACCAATCGCGATGAGGACTTCAGAAACTTGGATCTAAGCATCAGCGAAGGCGTGTATCTCATTGCTCTTAGACAGTTTCATGTAGCATGAACAAATTGAATTGCCAGCTTTGTTCTTAGGTTTTTCGCATTTTGAGCCTATATTGTAGAATGACTAGTAACGAATAGACAGATGCCACAGATGGTACCTGTAGTCCATTGACTATCCAAGACTCTTGTATTTTACTAGTAGTATAATTTTATATTCGGTTTAAATTCTGAGCAAATCTAGGTACGCATAAACAATTGGAATATTTGTCTCATTCATTACAAAAAACTTGATCTTCTGACAGAAGGCGCGGATCCACAGGGAGGGCGATAGGTGCGATCGCCCCTCCCAACTATCTGGTTTTCGGATATATTATTATAAGCCTCGTATTTTCGAAAACAAATGGTACGTATTTTATCACAAAGTTTAACAGGCTCGAGAATACTTTTTAAAGTTTGATTGAAGTCCACTTTTTGTCCATCTCCTAATAGGGTAATCGAAACTGGACCTACAGTTTAAATTTTCATGCGTAACACTCTCTCTCAAAAGGGGATTGAACCCGAGGTATCTTGAGGTAATAGGTTTTTGTTTCTTTGTTTATTCATTTTACTTCTCACATCTTATTGTTCAGTTTATCGTAGCATCAATTCCAGCTATTTCTTGCAAGACAATACGCTGATTCCTCGAACATAGAAGTCAGCTTGTTCCCTGTTTATAGTACTCGGCCAATATATTGTTTACATAAAACGGTGCGAGAGTAGGTTAGAATTTATTCTCGGTGACGGGACGTCCTTACCGAAATTCGCCCCTCCCAACTACAACTTCTGGATCCGGCACTGTCTGACAGTACTATTTTAACATGTAAGGTCGAGATCCCACCTTTGACATGACTATGTATACTATTTGTTTTATTACTAACATCGGCTTTTAGACTCAATATTGGACATTGGTAGTTAACCTAAGAGTAGATAAAAATGCATTGTGTACAGTTTCATACTCAGATCTTAATGTTGGGCTTAAATATGTTAAATGTTTGTGGAATAAGAGGTAAACGTGTATTTTTGCAATGATATTCATGCAGCAAAATTTCTCTTTCAACTTTTTAAGTAGAGTATTAAATTGATAAAGTTTTAATGAAATCGTGTTCGTGTTAAATAAATATCACTTCGGTTAAAGAATCGTTTTTACTGTTATACATCAGCAGAAAAGGTTCAAGTTAAATAAATTAATAAATAAGAGTACATTGAAATGGAAAAATTGTTTGAAATTACATTCGTACCGTATGAATAGCCAGCAGTACTGACTAGAAAACGGTGAGAACATGCGGTGTATGTACTTCTATTTGTCATTTAAATAAGATAGGATAAGAAAAACCAGATATTTGCTAGAAATGTTCGTCTACTGGCCACAAGAAATTCAAGCCTAGAAATAAAATATTTAACGTAAAATACGTTGATTTAGATAAGTGGAGTAATCTTGTTGATAAAGAGGGGTTCCGGGTTCGATACCCGGTGGAGGCACATAGTGGTTCAGATCCCACTTTAAACTGTAGGCCCAGTCCCGATTACCTTACTGTGCATAAGTTGGATTTAAAATACCAGATCAATCAATCAGCCTTGTTGATAAAGAGGTTGACAATTCTTTTACTAACAGCTGGTATATCCAGAGGCAAAATGTTACTAGATGCCCATTTTTACAGCTTGTTTCAAAGATAGTTTCTTCTAACATATTGAGAATACAGTCTCATTTTCTCTTCCTATTCGTCTATGTGTAGGTGAGAAGTCTAATCAAGTTTCTTACACCTGTGTTTGACTATATATAAAAGCATATACATATATACATAAATACGTACACACATAACATATTGGGGGCCTCCCCAATGGCGCAGTGGTAGCGTCCTCGCCTTGTAATCAAGTGGTCCCAGGCTCGATACTCGGTGGAGGCACATAGTGGTTCGGCTCCTACTTTAAACTGTAGGTCCAGTCCCGATTAGCCTTTCTGTGCATAACGTGGACTTAAAACAACTATTCAATGAATCAAACACACAACATATTGTGGGTAAGCAAAGGAAGTAGTGATGAGATTGATATCTACATTATAGTGTACAGCAAATGTACACCAAGCAGTGTTGAGTAAGGAAGTAGTTTATTTCATGTAATGGAAAATAACCTGCATTGTCAAAATCTCTCATTTTGTTTATTACTCCTTCCTCGGAGCATAACAATTCAAAGTGCAATGCAAAACATGTTGAAGTGTCTTTTCAAGCTCTTTCATCGGCCAGGTGTTTCATCATGCGACGTATGTCATGGCTATACATAGTGCCTCCTTTCCCAGCATTAGCTTGAAAGACTTAGAGTAGACGTAAACAAAACAACTGGCTCCTTGTGGCCATAACGTCAGCAAAATGCAAACACTAGTCCCAGTGGGAACTGAAGTGTGACAGCTGGCATATTGAGAGAGAGAGAGAGAGAGAGAGAGAGAGAGATAAAGCTGTATGAAGAGACGCGGATGAAGAGGTTTGCGCCGTAATTTTCCAAAGAATATAAACAACTGCGAGTAATTCAGGGAGAAAAGAAGTTAACAGTTGAGTTGAGGAAATTGTAGCTCTGTAGTTGAACGTCTGTATGGAACATAAATGGGATAAATACAGTGTATACATTAGTAATACGCTCATTGATCCAACTGTTTCTATGTGTAAGTAAATTTTATGTGAAATTCAGGAGACTAGGTGCTTGAATTATGCATGTATTTTGCAGAGTATAAGGTACAAGAAAGTAAATGTGCATTATTTTTCTTTGGATATATGTAATTACTGTGAACGATTTTTTTTGCCAGTATCGTGTAGTACACAAATAAGAACAAACGTCCTTCGGCTTGTTTTTTTGATCGAACGCCAACATTTTTGACGTCCGTGTCGGTCTAACTTTTCCTGAATAAAACATGTTTGTGAATGGCTTTCTTCACACTTCCAATGCTGATATGCACTTCTGGAAATTTTACGGACAAGAATTCTCTGGTTTTCGAGAATAAACCTTTCAACCTGTCAAATGTTCACCTGGGTGTCTGCCGTGGGCGCCATGTGCATTGTGAAAAGCCGCATGCGCAAAACTGTGCAGTGTTTGCATCGGCCCATAAAGCAGAACCTGACGTGCATTATATTTCAATAGGTCTGTTTGGTAATATGAACTATCCATGTTAAGAAATATTTGAAGAAATATCTTCGCGTTTGTGAAGAACAACAAATTTGTATGTGTACATATTGCCACAATACGATATTATGATGCACTCCAATATATCTGAATGTGTTTCGGTGAGAGATAGGAGAGAAAAAATGACAGGGTAGCTTTAAGCAGTTCATCAAAGTTAAATATAGTGCTGAACGAAGATTAATTGTTCGGTTCGGTTACCTTCTGTGTTTCATACAAATCAAAATAAGTGCCATGTCTCACATTGGAGTCCTTGTAGAAGAATGAAAATACAGATTAAACGAACAAATTTGATGTGTATCCTTTCGTCAAAATGCCTAGAAAACAATATTACATACTTCTTCACTAATAGAAAAGAATAAAAAAAATTGTCCTTTGTGGGGATCGAACCTAGATCTCACTGGTGAAAGCTCTGTACGCTAACCAACACTCTATCAATAACACCATGTTCTCTTTTTACCAGTCAGTCTGTTTCCTTCCTCAACACCTGAAGACGAAAATGCATCTTAATTTCTCTCATAATTGTTTCATTGTCTATTAATAGAAACCACGTATGTCAAAAATAGACGCATTCTTTCTGTAAAAAGTCCCGTGTTTCGCACATCGTGCTTCTCCATTTGCTGTTATTTGGACATTCACTTGGAAGTTAAAACTTAGCTTTGTGTGTTTGTTTTCACGTGCATGTGTGTGAGAAGAGTGGTGTGCACGTGTGTTCGATGTTGTTCTGGGTATTATTTTCGTTCAAAGCATTAATATTATTGTAAAATATGGAATTTACTATAATGCAAGGAGTGAAAATATAAACCCAGTTCGTCAGGTTCGTTCCTAAACAACATTAAATAATGGAACGTAACGTGGACCGAGTATTATTCCATGTCGAGAACACGAGACATTACGATCGACAATCTTCATCTCGTATTTCTCTTTGGCATCACTACTCAATTTACAGAGATGTATACCCGTGACTGGTATACAAACCGCAGAATTGCAATGCTGGTTGGGTTGTCTAGTCACAAGGCGCTTGGTGGTCAGACATGGGTGGCTTGCTTCAGTGCTTCTTCAATAGGGTCGTTACAACCCAGAAGTGTCCGTGACTGTACATGGAAAAACTTCTCTCGACTTCCACCGACACAAAAGGAGCGAAGTAGAAGGGGAATTAGATAAAGTCAATCGCTATTTAATATTCGCAATTTATTTGCACGTACTTATAACTAATTTGCACGGGTTTTAATTAATTCGCACGTACTTAGAATTCATTTGCAAGTACTTAGAATACTTTACATTTATGTATTTGCATGTTTATAACTTTTATGAATATATAATTATTTATTTTATGAAAAATATGTATATAGAAGGTAATTAGAGGTACTAAACGGTATGCATATGGTTTTATATTCATTACTGCAAAGTATGTAATGTATCAATCGATAATAATTAATGTTTATAATATTGAAAATAAGAGTTTATGGTTTATGAACCGCTATGAACGGTGGTAATGGTACGAAAGAAGACGGTCCCGGTACTCGAACCCGCGATATGCAACGGTAATAAATGGTTAGGCCTATAGTGTATACTACGTATGTAATAATGTATGTTATTATTGTATGAAAGACGATGGTACGAGATGCCAGACAGGAGACTGTGAACTCCGCGCAGGTAGAGGAGAAAGGAATTTGGGGAGTGTGCGTTCAAGGTCAAATGACGTCACAACGTCAGAACAAAGAAAGATCCCGATTGACCAATCAGAGAACGCGTCGGTAGATTTTCAGAACCGGTTTTTCCAAGGTTAACCAGTACGCAATAACAGGGGAAAGCTATGCAATACTGTAGGGCAGGGGAGGGATTGATCCAGACAACAAAGGATGTCTGGAATGCGCAGCAAGGGTCAAATCTCTGAAGCTATGCGTCGCTTGTAGAACTGGTTTCCGCCGCCAATTAATATTCCGCTCAGGGTTGCCCCAAGGCACAGGACGCTTTAGCGCAGTTTTTTTTTATCTGTACTATGAAGAAGGGAGAGCTATCAGGGACGGGGCCTACAGTTTTCACCATTTGCTTTTATCACAGGGTAACGAACCTAGGACCCTTTGATCATTGATTTAGGTAGTAAATGTATGTTACTGTGTGCTATTTAACTTAATTTTGAGTTTATTTTTTACCAAACTTTGACTTTATGTCAAACATTTTCACAGCTTATCCTTATTTTTACAAAAATAACACTATTTGTACTATTCAGGCAACATTTTTTATTAAATTTTGGACTCACAAAGACATTTTTTCAACTTTTAACTTATTATTTTACAATTTTATACCCATTTTTAACCTAAATAACACTATTTATACTATTAAGGAAAGATTTTTAGTTATATTTTCGACACACAAAGTGTGTGTTCTCAACTTTTATCTGTTTATTTCACAAGTTTAGGCTTATTTTTACCAAAATAACACAATTCAATCTGTTCAGGAAAGACTTTTAGTTTCATTTTCGACACACAAAGTGTGTGTTCTCAACTTTTATCTGTTTATTAGGCTTATTATTACTCAAATAACACAATTCAATCTGTTCAGGAAAGACTTTTAGTTACATTTTCGACTCACAAAAATACATTTTCTAAACTTTTAACTTATTATTTTACAACTTTATGTTAATTTTTTACCAAAATAACACTATTTATACTATTCAGGCAACATTTTTTATTAAATTTTGGACTCACAAAGATATTTTTTCAACTTTTAACTTATTATTTTACAATTTTATACCTATTTTTAACCTAAATAACACTATTTATACTATTAAGGAAAGATTTTTAGTTATATTTTCGACACACAAAGTGTGTGTTCTCAACTTTTATCTGTTTATTTCACAAGTTTAGGCTTATTTTTACCAAAATAACACAATTCAATCTGTTCAGGAAAGACTTTTAGTTTCATTTTCGACACACAAAGTGTGTGTTCTCAACTTTTATCTGTTTATTAGGCTTATTATTACTCAAATAACACAATTCAATCTGTTCAGGAAAGACTTTTAGTTACATTTTCGACTCACAAAAAGACATTTTCTAAACTTTTAACTTATTATTTTACAACTTTATGTTAATTTTTTACCAAAATAACACTATTTATACTATTCAGGCAACATTTTTTATTAAATTTTGGACTCACAAAGTGTGTGTTCTCAACTTTTATCTGTTTATTTCACAAGTTTATTCTAATATTTACTCAAATAACACGATTTGAACGTGTTTGTTATTACATTTTGGACACACACACACACTTACACAGACACACACACAAACATACACGTACACGTACACACACACACTTACACACACACACACACACACACAGAGAGAGAGAGAGAGACAGAGAGAGAGAGAGAGAGACAGAGAGAGATTTTTTTCCAAGTTTACAGGATTATTCTCCACGTTTACTCAAATAACACAATTCAAATGTGTTTTGAATTAAATTTTGTACACACGAAGTGTGTTTCGTCAAGTTTTACCCTTTATTTTTCAATTTTATGCTTATTTTACCAAAGTAAGACCTCTTAATCTATTCAAGAAATAGTTTTCAATTATATTTTGGATGCAAAAGTATGTTTTGGCAAGTTCTACCCTTTTATTTTACAAGTTTAGGCTTATTATTACTCAAATAACAACGAAAGTTCGTTTATTTTAGAGTTTGCTGAGTATTTTGTTACTGTTGTACTAGGTAAAAGTTTTCTAAATATATCAGATAGGGCTCTGTATATTTTTGTCTTTGCTATTTTGGAGATGATGCGATCAGCACCACTCTTCATCTGCTTTTTTTATTTTATGTACCCTAATATTATTTTGAGGCTTAGTGAATTCTAGAGCCTATTTATGCAGGAGAGAGGGCTTGAAAATTTTGATCTCAGATAACCCACAACTATTTGTCAGAGTATTTTAAAGGATATTTTATACTTATTATGGGCCACTAGAATATCTAAGCTTGCTTAATTTTAATGCCTGTAACGCTGTTATTGTATTTCTAGCTAAGGCTTACTGGATAAAGTACACGAAATGTTTAACATTTCGACTATTTGCCTAATTTTTAGTGTAACGAAAATTATTGTGTGTCTATAAAGACTGAAATGCCTTTACCGAAGGGTCCACAACTGGACGCTTACCAACATTGTTTTTTTTTTGTTTTTTTTTTAATATAACCATTTATCAATATATTGACAATTCACAGGACAAGACGAAGTTCACAGACGACTTACTATATGGACCATAGGTTCACTTGCTAAATGTTTTTTCTATGCTAGAAGAATAATTTAGCCTTATAACCTTTTTCAAGGTATTTTTTAAGTATTACTGGATTTTTTGGGTGCATCAACATTTGGGTTATTTTCATTTGGCTTATTATACGAGGCTACAATCACTATTTGAACACTGAAATTCTCTGATTGAAACTAAAAGCTTAGGCTGTAACTAGGGACTTAGTATGTATATCGACAATTTATAGGACAACACGAACCTTACAAAGGATTGTAGGTGACGTAGGACCACACGCCAGAGCTTTGTTAATCTGCAAGAAGCTCTTACAGCTAATATTACGAGGAAATGAGGTTGATTTTTTACTGTTTCACAAGAATGCTATCTTTTATACACCCAATATTTGATTTTTCAAGTAACTACATGTACCAGAAGTACTTACTGGCCAACTCTAACTAGACTTCGACTTATTCTATATCAGGTGCTAAATTTATAAAGAACTATGATTGTGTATATTTCTGAGGAAGTAGGCAAAAGCAGATTACACGATTAAAGTATCTGAAAAACAGATTTTTCTATGTAAGTATATTTTTATTGACTGGATTATTTAACAGATCAAACAGGAAGACTGCAAAATTCATTAAATGTAGTTCTATCGTATAGGTGGTTTCAGAGATATAAAAAGAACAAATATAAGATTTCACTTTTTTTTGCTTCTGAGGCTAATCGCGACGCTAAGGGTAAATGGCGAGGAAATGTAACGGAGGAGAAACACTCCCAAAAGTTATGGGCTGCATGTAAGTTAATACCACAGAGATATTACAGTAGGTGTAGGTTCTACCACCAGAACTTTTCTATTATAATAATACTGGTTATGCTGTACTGTTAGCTAAAGATGCTGATATTTGAGAAACTTAAGAGCTTATTTGCAAAATTTTAGATAAATAATAATCTGTTAGACTGTAAACATATTTTATATCCATTCTGCTAAAGATCCGATGACAAAATTTGAAAATTGTAATAGCCCAGACAGGGACTCGAACCCTGGACAGATAGGTTAAAAGCCTAATGCTATACCAACTAAGCTATCTGGGCACAAGGTATTTTTTTTCTTGAAAAGTTAGTTATGTTAAGAAATATATTGAAACATTTGAGAACACTTTTGGTCTGGTTCGACAGAGAAGGAGACAACATTTCCAAATTTTTACAGACTGGGTGTATTTTTCCACTATAGAGGCCTTCACTATATGTAATTCGAAACGCTAAAGTTCAGCTAGCTTCCAAAATCCAAAATTGAGGTAAAGATTGTGTTTGGCGAGATTAACAAGTTACAATTATATCCAGTTACGGACAAATAAAGCTAAAACTCTCAGATTTACTGTACTAGCCAAGTTTTAGTAACATTTTCCTTCACTATAGTACTAATACCAAAGAAATAGGTATATTTTATTTATAATTTGACAAAATGTACTAGTATTTAATTCACAAAGTTAGGTAAAAAAACAGTATTTTAAAAAAATATTGTTGCTGCCTTCAAATTTTATGTTATTTAGCCACTAACAACTGGTTTACACTGTTTGACATCCTTTAAATAGCAAAAGAAGGAATTATTTGTTTAGTATTTTTACTACTTTATATTTATTTAAGAAAACAATTGTACAGTTTAACTTAATTTTTAACAAATTGTTACTAATTTATATATCAAAGTTATGTTATTTAGAGTGTTTGAAGGCGTATAAAGTTAATATTTGTACTTAATCAGTGCAACTAACAATTATATTTTACACACAAAAGATAATGTTTACAGTTAAATCACTTGAATCAGAGAATAATATTTTACAGTAATTGATTCCTTCAGCACTAGTCAGTACTTTTATGCATCAGAAAGTTTTCTTAATTTTCTATTATGCATGCTATTTTGTGCTATTCTTAAAATGTATTTCTAAGGCAAACTGGTTTAATTTTCTGCTTATAATGGAAAGTTGACATAGTTTTCGCACAATGCTTTGTACATTTGTTATATTCACTACTTACAATTCAAATATTATGCTTATTTAATGTATAACTAACTAACTCTCTAGCCTTCTTAAACCCGAAGGTTCATGGCTGCAGCAACACATGCCTCTCATCTGTTCATGTCCTAAGCAAGATCTATATACTCCTTTCCATCCCTACCAATTTCCTTTAGGTCCATCTCTACATTATCCCTACATTTTGTTTTGGTCTTCCTATTGGTCTTTTACCATCAGGTTTCCCAACAAGAATCCTGTATATTTTTTTTCCTCTCCCATTTGTACCACATGATCTACACATCTAAGTCTTCTTGATTTAATTATTCTAATAATATCTGGACATGAATACAAATTATGTACTTCTAAATTATGTAATCTTCTCCACTCATCTGCCTCCTCATCTGTTTTAGGTCCAAATATTTTCCTAAGGATCTTATTTTCAAATACTCTCAATTTATGTTCCTAGCTTATACTGTAGTCATTATATCTTTTTCTATCAGCTTATTTTGAAATTAATATTATTAGGTATAGTCTTTGATTTATAACTATATTGCTTTTTTTATCAATTTATCTAAGAGTACACACAGACAAACACATGTGTACACACTTTTATGTACATAGATATGCCTTTTTTCAATATTTTAGTATGAAGTTTGCACTTTAGCTATTCAAGCAAGGGTAGGAAAGGTAGGATTTCTGAGAATTTGTTGCAGGATTTTCTTGTCCAAGTATAGATGAGAACTGAGCTGAGAGACTGTTTTGAACCTTTTCATGAGAGTTTGCATGTGAACTGTATTCAAATTGATCACTATTGACTGTGCATGCTTCTAAGTTTTGCTGTTATTTTACATCAAGTCTGTGAGACTGGAGAGAGTTTTCCCTTTTCAAGTAGTTTTTATTGATTGTATTTGTATATGTTTTGGGGACTTAGCAGTTTTATGTTATGAGGCAGTTTGTTGTAGAATATTTTTACCTGATTGCTTTGAGATATTGAGTGTCTGCTGTTTTACTTGTAATTATTTTCCTTCTTGTGTTTTGTATTTGACTATATTTTGTCCAAGTTCGTAGTATTTAGAATAATTGTTATTGACTTGTAGATGTAGGGAGTAATAATCCTTTGCAAGATGCCCTATACTTGTCTGAACATTATTCTTAGTGTTCACTTTTGAAGCCTTAGTATTCTGGTAGTATTATTAATGTAGAGGTAAATTAGGCTGAAATGTAGGCATTTTTCTGATAAATTAGACTCACTTAGTTGTTTCAGCAGGTAGAAGTTGCATGACGGTTTACTGCTGATGATGTTAATTTGCTATTCTTATGTACTACGTATGATGTAGCTTATTTGAGTAATTGGAAATATACTACTGAAAAAAAGATTGCTTGTCTATCTTATTCCTATGTTGTTGAGTTTGTCCATAAGCAAGCCATGTTTTTACACTATCCTATGCCTTGGAAGAATCTAGATATATTGTGTTTGCAGTTTTATGTTTCTCTAAGGTTTCAGCTATGTAGTTTTTTAAACTGTGCTATGGGTGTGACTGTTGATTTCTCTTTCTGGATGCCATGTTGGTTTCTGTGTATTCCTCTTGCTGCTTGAATTTGACTTAGGTTGTTTGCTTTTTCTTAGATCTTTATTTGTTTATTTGTTCAGCATTTGTTATTTTTTTAATTTTAATTACTTTAATTTTACATTAACTAACATATTTTACTTTAACAACAAAAGAATTTACTCTAGTATAAAATCTTCTACTAACAAAAATGTACTATTATAACTTTTAATTTTAGAAAATTGTATTTTTAAAACTTTAACTTTGAAAAATTGATTTTTAATTACTTTAATTTTACATTAACTAACAAATTTTACATTAACAACAAAATAATTTGCCCTAGTATAAAAACTTCTACTAACAAAAATATACTATTATAACTTTTAATTTTAGAAAATTGTATTTTTAAAATTTTAACTTTGAAAAATTGAATTTTAACACACTTTGACTTTAACAATGTACTTTGAATTTTTTTATGTAAAATATCTAAGAAAAAAGCAAACAACCTAAGTCAAATTCAAGCAGCAAGAGGAATACACAGAAACCAACATGGCATCCAGAAAGAGAAATCAACAGTCACACCCATAGCACAGTTTAAAAAACTACATAGCTGAAACCTTAGAGAAACATAAAACTGCAAACACAATATATCTAGATTCTTCCAAGGCATAGGATAGTGTAAAAACATGGCTTGCTTATGGACAAACTCAACAACATAGGAATAAGATAGACAAGCAATCTTTTTTTCAGTAGTATATTTCCAATTACTCAAATAAGCTACATCATACGTAGTACATAAGAATAGCAAATTAACATCATCAGCAGTAAACCGTCATGCAACTTCTACCTGCTGAAACAACTAAGTGAGTCTAATTTATCAGAAAAATGCCTACATTTCAGCCTAATTTACCTCTACATTAATAATACTACCAGAATACTAAGGCTTCAAAAGTGAACACTAAGAATAATGTTCAGACAAGTATAGGGCATCTTGCAAAGGATTATTACTCCCTACATCTACAAGTCAATAACAATTATTCTAAATACTACGAACTTGGACAAAATATAGTCAAATACAAAACACAAGAAGGAAAATAATTACAAGTAAAACAGCAGACACTCAATATCTCAAAGCAATCAGGTAAAAATATTCTACAACAAACTGCCTCATAACATAAAACTGCTAAGTCCCCAAAACATATACAAATACAATCAATAAAAACTACTTGAAAAGGGAAAACTCTCTCCAGTCTCACAGACTTGATGTAAAATAACAGCAAAACTTAGAAGCATGCACAGTCAATAGTGATCAATTTGAATACAGTTCACATGCAAACTCTCATGAAAAGGTTCAAAACAGTCTCTCAGCTCAGTTCTCATCTATACTTGGACAAGAAAATCCTGCAACAAATTCTCAGAAATCCTACCTTTCCTACCCTTGCTTGAATAGCTAAAGTGCAAACTTCATACTAAAATATTGAAAAAAGGCATATCTATGTACATAAAAGTGTGTACACATGTGTTTGTCTGTGTGTACTCTTAGATAAATTGATAAAAAAAAGCAATATAGTTATAAATCAAGGACTATACCTAATAATATTAATTTCAAAATAAGCTGATAGAAAAAGATATAATGACTACAGTATAAGCTAGGAACATAAATTGAGAGTATTTGAAAATAAGATCCTTAGGAAAATATTTGGATCTAAAACAGATGAGGAGGCAGATGAGTGGAGAAGATTACATAATTTAGAAGTACATAATTTGTATTCATGTCCAGATATTATTAGAATAATTAAATCAAGAAGACTTAGATGTGTAGATCATGTGGTACAAATGGGAGAGGAAAAAAAATATACAGGATTCTTGTTGGGAAACCTGATGGTAAAAGACCAATAGGAAGACCAAAACAAAATGTAGGGATAATGTAGAGATGGACCTAAAGGAAATTGGTAGGGATGGAAAGGAGTATATAGATCTTGCTTAGGACATGAACAGATGAGAGGCATGTGTTGCTGCAGCCATGAACCTTCGGGTTTAAGAAGGCTAGAGAGTTAGTTAGTTATACATTAAATAAGCATAATATTTGAATTGTAAGTAGTGAATATAACAAATGTACAAAGCATTGTGCGAAAACTATGTCAACTTTCCATTATAAGCAGAAAATTAAACCAGTTTGCCTTAGAAATACATTTTAAGAATAGCACAAAATAGCATGCATAATAGAAAATTAAGAAAACTTTCTGATGCATAAAAGTACTGACTAGTGCTGAATGAATCAATTACTGTAAAATATTATTCTCTGATTCAAGTGATTTAACTGTAAACATTATCTTTTGTGTGTAAAATATAATTGTTAGTTGCACTGATTAAGTACAAATATTAACTTTATACGCCTTCAAACACTCTAAATAACATAACTTTGATATATAAATTAGTAACAATTTGTTAAAAATTAAGTTAAACTGTACAATTGTTTTCTTAAATAAATATAAAGTAGTAAAAATACTAAACAAATAATTCCTTCTTTTGCTATTTAAAGGATGTCAAACAGTGTAAACCAGTTGTTAGTGGCTAAATAACATAAAATTTGAAGGCAGCAACAATATTTTTTTAAAATACTGTTTTTTTACCTAACTTTGTGAATTAAATACTAGTACATTTTGTCAAATTATAAATAAAATATACCTATTTCTTTGGTATTAGTACTATAGTGAAGGAAAATGTTACTAAAACTTGGCTAGTACAGTAAATCTGAGAGTTTTAGCTTTATTTGTCCGTAACTGGATATAATTGTAACTTGTTAATCTCGCCAAACACAATCTTTACCTCAATTTTGGATTTTGGAAGCTAGCTGAACTTTAGCGTTTCGAATTACATATAGTGAAGGCCTCTATAGTGGAAAAATACACCCAGTCTGTAAAAATTTGGAAATGTTGTCTCCTTCTCTGTCGAACCAGACCAAAAGTGTTCTCAAATGTTTCAATATATTTCTTAACATAACTAACTTTTCAAGAAAAAAAATACCTTGTGCCCAGATAGCTTAGTTGGTATAGCATTAGGCTTTTAACCTATCTGTCCAGGGTTCGAGTCCCTGTCTGGGCTATTACAATTTTCAAATTTTGTCATCGGATCTTTAGCAGAATGGATATAAAATATGTTTACAGTCTAACAGATTATTATTTATCTAAAATTTTGCAAATAAGCTCTTAAGTTTCTCAAATATCAGCATCTTTAGCTAACAGTACAGCATAACCAGTATTATTATAATAGAAAAGTTCTGGTGGTAGAACCTACACCTACTGTAATATCTCTGTGGTATTAACTTACATGCAGCCCATAACTTTTGGGAGTGTTTCTCCTCCGTTACATTTCCTCGCCATTTACCCTTAGCGTCGCGATTAGCCTCAGAAGCAAAAAAAAGTGAAATCTTATATTTGTTCTTTTTATATCTCTGAAACCACCTATACGATAGAACTACATTTAATGAATTTTGCAGTCTTCCTGTTTGATCTGTTAAATAATCCAGTCAATAAAAATATACTTACATAGAAAAATCTGTTTTTCAGATACTTTAATCGTGTAATCTGCTTTTGCCTACTTCCTCAGAAATATACACAATCATAGTTCTTTATAAATTTAGCACCTGATATAGAATAAGTCGAAGTCTAGTTAGAGTTGGCCAGTAAGTACTTCTGGTACATGTAGTTACTTGAAAAATCAAATATTGGGTGTATAAAAGATAGCATTCTTGTGAAACAGTAAAAAATCAACCTCATTTCCTCGTAATATTAGCTGTAAGAGCTTCTTGCAGATTAACAAAGCTCTGGCGTGTGGTCCTACGTCACCTACAATCCTTTGTAAGGTTCGTGTTGTCCTATAAATTGTCGATATACATACTAAGTCCCTAGTTACAGCCTAAGCTTTTAGTTTCAATCAGAGAATTTCAGTGTTCAAATAGTGATTGTAGCCTCGTATAATAAGCCAAATGAAAATAACCCAAATGTTGATGCACCCAAAAAATCCAGTAATACTTAAAAAATACCTTGAAAAAGGTTATAAGGCTAAATTATTCTTCTAGCATAGAAAAAACATTTAGCAAGTGAACCTATGGTCCATATAGTAAGTCGTCTGTGAACTTCGTCTTGTCCTGTGAATTGTCAATATATTGATAAATGGTTATATTAAAAAAAAAACAAAAAAAAAACAATGTTGGTAAGCGTCCAGTTGTGGACCCTTCGGTAAAGGCATTTCAGTCTTTATAGACACACAATAATTTTCGTTACACTAAAAATTAGGCAAATAGTCGAAATGTTAAACATTTCGTGTACTTTATCCAGTAAGCCTTAGCTAGAAATACAATAACAGCGTTACAGGCATTAAAATTAAGCAAGCTTAGATATTCTAGTGGCCCATAATAAGTATAAAATATCCTTTAAAATACTCTGACAAATAGTTGTGGGTTATCTGAGATCAAAATTTTCAAGCCCTCTCTCCTGCATAAATAGGCTCTAGAATTCACTAAGCCTCAAAATAATATTAGGGTACATAAAATAAAAAAAGCAGATGAAGAGTGGTGCTGATCGCATCATCTCCAAAATAGCAAAGACAAAAATATACAGAGCCCTATCTGATATATTTAGAAAACTTTTACCTAGTACAACAGTAACAAAATACTCAGCAAACTCTAAAATAAACAAACTTTCGTTGTTATTTGAGTAATAATAAGCCTAAACTTGTAAAATAAAAGGGTAGAACTTGCCAAAACATACTTTTGCATCCAAAATATAATTGAAAACTCTTTCTTGAATAGACTAAGAGGTCTTACTTTGGTAAAATAAGCATAAAATTGAAAAATAAAGGGTAAAACTTGACGAAACACACTTCGTGTGTACAAAATTTAATTCAAAACACATTTGAATTGTGTTATTTGAGTAAACGTGGAGAATAATCCTGTAAACTTGGAAAAAATCTCTCTCTCTCTCTCTCTCTCTCTCTCTCTCTCTCTCTCTCTCTCTCTCTCTCTGTGTGTGTGTATGTGTGTGTGTGTGTACGTGTATGTTTGTGTGTGTGTCTGTGTAAGTGTGTGTGTGTGTCCAAAATGTAATAACAAACACGTTCAAATCGTGTTATTTGAGTAAATATTAGAATAAACTTGTGAAATAAACAGATAAAAGTTGAGAACACCCACTTTGTGAGTCCAAAATTTAATAAAAAATGTTGCCTGAATAGTATAAATAGTGTTATTTTGGTAAAAAATTAACATAAAGTTGTAAAATAATAAGTTAAAAGTTTAGAAAATGTCTTTTTGTGAGTCGAAAATGTAACTAAAAGTCTTTCCTGAACAGATTGAATTGTGTTATTTGAGTAATAATAAGCCTAATAAACAGATAAAAGTTGAGAACACACACTTTGTGTGTCGAAAATGAAACTAAAAGTCTTTCCTGAACAGATTGAATTGTGTTATTTTGGTAAAAATAAGCCTAAACTTGTGAAATAAACAGATAAAAGTTGAGAACACACACTTTGTGTGTCGAAAATATAACTAAAAATCTTTCCTTAATAGTATAAATAGTGTTATTTAGGTTAAAAATAGGTATAAAATTGTAAAATAATAAGTTAAAAGTTGAAAAAATATCTTTGTGAGTCCAAAATTTAATAAAAAATGTTGCCTGAATAGTATAAATAGTGTTATTTTGGTAAAAAATTAACATAAAGTTGTAAAATAATAAGTTAAAAGTTTAGAAAATGTATTTTTGTGAGTCCAAAATTTAATAAAAAATGTTGCCTGAACAGCTGAAATTTTGTTATTTGAGTAATAATAAGCCTAATAAACAGATAGAAGTTGAGAACACACACTTAGTGTGTCGAAAATGTAACTAAAAGTCTTTCCTGAACAGATTGAATTGTGTTATTTTGGTAAAAATAAGCCTAAACTTGTGAAATAAACAGATAAAAGTTGAGAACACACACTTTGTGTGTCGAAAATATAACTAAAAATCTTTCCTTAATAGTATAAATAGTGTTATTTAGGTTAAAAATAGGTATAAAATTGTAAAATAATAAGTTAAAAGTTGAAAAAATGTCTTTGTGAGTCCAAAATTTAATAAAAAATGTTGCCTGAATAGTACAAATAGTGTTATTTAGGTTAAAAATAGGTATAAAATTGTAAAATAATAAGTTAAAAAGTTGTAAAAATATCTTTGTGAGTCCAAAATTTAATAAAAAATGTTGCCTGAATAGTATAAATAGTGTTATTTTGGTAAAAAATTAACATAAAGTTGTAAAATAATAAGTTAAAAGTTTAGAAAATGTCTTTTTGTGAGTCGAAAATGTAACTAAAAGTCTTTCCTGAACAGATTGAATTGTGTTATTTGAGTAATAATAAGCCTAATAAACAGATAGAAGTTGAGAACACACACTTTGTGTGTCGAAAATGAAACTAAAAGTCTTTCCTGAACAGATTGAATTGTGTTATTTTGGTAAAAATAAGCCTAAACTTGTGAAATAAACAGATAAAAGTTGAGAACACACACTTTGTGTGTCGAAAATATAACTAAAAATCTTTCCTTAATAGTATAAATAGTGTTATTTAAGTTAAAAATAGGTATAAAATTGTAAAATAATAAGTTAAAAGTTGAAAAAATGTCTTTGTGAGTCCAAAATTTAATAAAAAATGTTGCCTGAATAGTACAAATAGTGTTATTTTTGTAAAAATAAGGATAAGCTGTGAAAATGTTTGACATAAAGTCAAAGTTTGGTAAAAAATAAACTCAAAATTAAGTTAAATAGCACACAGTAACATACATTTACTACCTAAATAAATGATCAAAGGGTCCTAGGTTCGTTACCCGGTGATAAAAGCAAATGGTGAAAACTGTAGGCCCCGTCCCTGATAGCTCTCCCTTCTTCATAGTACAGATAAAAAAAAACCTGCGCTAAAGCGTCCTGTGCCTTGGGGCAACCCTGAGCGGAATATTAATTGGCGGCGGAAACCAGTTCTACAAGCGACGCATAGCTTCAGAGATTTGACCCTTGCTGCGCATTCCAGACATCCTTTGTTGTCTGGATCAATCCCTCCCCTGCCCTACAGTATTGCATAGCTTTCCCCTGTTATTGCGTACTGGTTAACTTTGGAAAAACCGGTTCTGAAAATCTACCGACGCGTTCTCTGATTGGTCAATCGGGATCTTTCTTTGTTCTGACGTTGTGACGTCATTTGACCTTGAACGCACACTCCCCAAATTCCTTTCTCCTCTACCTGCGCGGAGTTCACAGTCTCCTGTCTGGCATCTCGTACCATCGTCTTTCATACAATAATAACATACATTATTACATACGTAGTATACACTATAGGCCTAACCATTTATTACCGTTGCATATCGCGGGTTCGAGTACCGGGACCGTCTTCTTTCGTACCATTACCACCGTTCATAGCGGTTCATAAACCATAAACTCTTATTTTCAATATTATAAACATTAATTATTATCGATTGATACATTACATACTTTGCAGTAATGAATATAAAACCATATGCATACCGTTTAGTACCTCTAATTACCTTCTATATACATATTTTTCATAAAATAAATAATTATATATTCATAAAAGTTATAAACATGCAAATACATAAATGTAAAGTATTCTAAGTACTTGCAAATGAATTCTAAGTACGTGCGAATTAATTAAAACCCGTGCAAATTAGTTATAAGTACGTGCAAATAAATTGCGAATATTAAATAGCGATTGACTTTTTCTAATTCCCCTTCTACTGAGCGAACTTGAAATGAACAATATCACTTGCTGTTAAGTCACTTTCAATTCCATTGAGTGCAAATTGCTTCCCTGACAAAATGTCCGATACAGAGCACAAAACTTTGTACCCTTTGTTTTTTAACAATAATCCGTCTGGCGACAATGTATTTATTGATAGAGGGGGAAATCACATTATTTGAGCTGAATTGTTACACAACAGCTTGTATCAACAATACTGCACAGAATTTCTTTGTTTCTTCAAACGCAGTCGTTCAGAACCTCGCTGAAGGCAATGAGACGAGAGTCGGGAACCTCTCTGCTTCAAAGGTTACATTTTCATGTAAAAATGCCCCTTCTTTCACCAAAATTTAGAAAAATGCATAATATGACTTTTAAAAGGCCGAAAAATGACTTAAACGGTTTAAAAAGTTTAAAAAATTACCTTTACTCCAAAAAGGGTCAAAAAATGTCCTATCAAAGGCATCCCAATTTATTCACTTACGTGGAAAACACGTTCCTATCTACTTATGAAATGTTTCTGCCTTACCAAAATCCTAGCCCTATTAATGACACTAAAATATGACAACGCAAACTTTCACAGAAAACAAATGTTTGGAATAACCAAAAAGTAGTTTCCGACAACCAAACCTTTGTTTAAATAATCGACAAACAAATATTTGTTCACCAGAAATTCTGTAATCGTGTACATTTGTTTAGAGTTACCAAAATATTTGGTCAAAATTACCAATTTTAGTAAAGGTAACTATTTTTTTCGTTCATGCTTGCCAGAAAGTTTAACCAAACGTGTTTTATTAATTTTTAAAAAATCAGTTTTTCTTTTGAAAATTATACATATTTTGCTGTCACGTTATTCATCCACTTCTCCATATATGATGATCTTGTTCTCTTCTCCTACTTAACACAATTCGTGTTACTGAAATAAATGCTGCAGTTAGAATTTCCATAAATAAGCAGTAAGATATTACGATATTATTCCAAACCGTTATGAAGAGAGAAGTTAGCCGTGATAACTTATGATTATCGGTTAGCACTTCTCTCTCTCTGTCCATATGTGTGTGTGAAAGAGAGAGAGAGAGAGAGAGAGAAAGAGTGAAAGGGGGAGGAGGGAAAGTGCTGGACATGAATTGACGAAGAACTTTAGAGCACAAAAGAATACTCCCTTAATTGCCAGAGTTTGTTGTCACAAATCGATTTTCGTTTCGAGGTAAGGATGGAGACGTTAATGTCTTTACACTGAACACGCACTTTCTTTATCTTTCGATTTTCTTGCTTCATTTGCTCCAACCCGTTGCTGCATTGCCCATTCTTTAGCCATTGTCGTGGAGGTAGGTTTCCTGCAATAAAAATAATTGAAAGACCATAGCTTATAAGACAAAAGTGGTTGCCGCCTTCTAAAATCAATTCTTTTAATACTGAAGCATTGTTTAGATTTAGAACTTATTTTTGAAGACTTTGCCCTTACAATGCAGCGTTTAAAGTACTTTTTTGTCTTCTTTACTTCAGAGAATTCCTTCCCTTTCCCAGTGCCTTTTGTCTTTAGACTAATGCTTCAGCTTCAACTCGATTTCCCAAAGTTTCTTCCCTTCCGCGTGTCCCATTCTCCTGGTCGATTTTTCCGCCGTTCCTTCTCCTTCGTTAACCCTATTTTGTGCATTGAATGCGGTGTTTTCAGCATCTTTTGTTGACATATTTGTCGTTCTCAAATGATCGGTTCAAACTCCTTGGTAATTTTTTCTTCTCGTTTTTTATCTTCCAGATTCCCTGATTGAAGGAAACCAAATGAACTGTTGTCCAGTTGACTAACTCTCGTCTGACTGAGTATTCTTCCCGGCGGTGGTCTTGGTTTCTTACCCATCTTGCAGCAAAGCGAAGGTAAGTTCAGAAAGTGCAACAGAGTCTCTTGAAAACATGAGGATAGTGTTTCGATCTGGGTTGGGTATGGTATGGTAGTAAATTCGTGAATTTCTTGTCTCCTTGAATAACAATATTGTAAATTTGAAGAATCTCTAGTCGTGAACAATACCGGAAGGGTGACGGGAGGACACTTTGCATCCTCGGCTTTTTGCATATTACTTAATCATCATCTTTGAGTAAATCACCTACATATCAAGAATTTGTATTTGTTTTATTTTGTATCGTTTTTCATCCACTTTTTGCTGTAACAACGCACGATATCAACTTGCCGATTAAACGTTGGGGAAGAAAAGGAAAATTCAAACAGAAGCGTCTTAAATATGACTTTTCATCTATTGTAGCGTTCAAAGCTTGTTATTTTTCTGACTGTATTTCTGTCGCTGTTGTTATTTATTTATTTATTTCATGTATTTCAAACAGTAGTTATTGTGCGGTACACAGGAAATTCCAAAGTACAGTACTTTTACACATACACACATAATCAAATATCACAAAGTAAAAGAGAAAATGAATATAAGAATAAAATACAATTTTTTTTACAAGGACAAGAAAGTTATTAAAATCTGAACAGTAATAGTCCAATTCTAAGGACATATGTCAAAGAACAGCAAATCCAAGTAAAACACATAGGCTACACATTCAGTTTTTCTTGGTAACATTATATAGAGTTATATGATTATGTAAACACGATTTCTTCCCATTATTGTTATGTATTACTGTTACTGCTATATAATTACGAACACCATATACTGGGGTATTTAGGCCCAATTTCATAAGAATGTTGGGCATGATATTTTGCTATACAAAATATTATCTATAAAGTTGATTTCAAGATTACTTCTCCTACCTGATAATGACGTGAGGATCTCTTATGTTCAAACCATATTCCATGATTATCATAATTAATGTACAAATATGTGCGACAAAGTGTGAGGATAAGAGTTTGTTATGTTGTTAAACAGCTGGCTAGTTTTTATCCACCTTGTGTGGAGTGAACAGAAAACAAAAATGTTTCATTTACTATTCACCACTTAAATGACGTAAACGTTTACAGAGACAGTTCCAAAAGAAAATGAGGAACGGGAAACATCAAATATGTACCTCAACCACGCATCCTCGTATACACAAGCAGAGAAAATACAGTGCACAAACCTAAAATGTAACATCTTCTATCGCCTTTGAAGTTATCATCAATTCAGTGTTGGTAACAATTTGTCTATTAAATTGCCTCTTCTATGCTGCTTGTTCATTATGAGAGACTCTGAGGAAGAGGAACTAATCTCATTCGTGTGGTGGGTTGGGTGAAAGGAATTAAACACGGAGTCTAGAGCGCCGCAAAACTCCTTAAAACCGAATAAGAAAGCAGCATCTCATCTAATATGCGTCCAATCCCGGAACAGTAATAATATATCACGACTACACATTAGAAATTGAGAAGCGGTGCGCATATACAAGTGGGTCTTCCTTCTGAGCGAAGCTCATGAGTTGAGGAAGGGATGAGGTAGGTGGTGGCAGAAGACAGCTCCCCCCATGCCACGATCGCGTCCTCGGTAAATATGACGGGGCATGGCGCGGGAAAAGCTACGTCAGTTGCCCCTCACCGCAGACGCAAGATGTTTCTCTCTCTTAATTCAAGGAAAATGCATGAATATTCCAAAAACTACAACGGGGAGAATCTGAGGAAGGGAAACTTGCTTTCATGACGCTCAAGTGTTAGGGTGAAAAGTGAAATTCTTCCTCGGCTTGTACATCGAAGAGGTGAATGGAAACCTCAATGATGGCAACTGCATGCGACTATCGAACTACTTCGAAGATCTTGTAAATAAACACACCAGATGAACAGACGGCGCTGATCTTGATCAGTTTTATGCTGTAAGAACTCGGATGAACGACAGACGTAACAGATTTTGGGGGAAGGAACGATTGTTCTTACCACATCTTTGCCACTGCTCGCAGTTTATATCGGACTCTACTTACCACAGGTACTTCTACTTCTCCTGTGAGGTTTTCCGGCACATTTCTTACAATTATTAGAGCACAACAAACACCTGTGCAAACAAAAATAATAATTACCGTAATTTTTTTGTTTATTTGCATTATATCATATTCTTAACCAGTACTCGAAGTGGAAATACTTAACAGGGGGATGCTTGATCGAGTTTTGGGATAGCTGAGAAAGGATCAACATGGCTATAATGCAGTTGGTGGCGGGGGTGCTTATGAAAATTATCCTACCTGAGGGAATGCTTTATGAACAATTTCTTAACTGAGGAGGTAGCATCCCTTTATTTCACCCCCACTTGAACCACTGTTCTGAACACATTTTTACAACATTGTTCGGTAACTAATTGTGTTCATTCTTCCTCAGCACTTGAGTGACTAACTTACTAAACTAACTCTCTAGCCTTCTTAAACCCTAAGGTTTGTGGCTGTAGCAACACAATCAATCCAATCTTTTCCATCCTTACCTATTTCCATTAGGCCCATCTTGAGTAACTATATTTTTGTTTTCCAAAGCGGAACTAAAACATCCTTCGAATTGTGTATCGTTCCTCCCCCCTAAAATCAGCGCCAAGTCACCACTGTCGTCACCTATTACCGTGGTAGGCCTTAAGCTACTACTACTGAGCAAAGGAAGATAATAAAACAGTAGCAGTACCTCGGTATATTTTTTAAAAATTCTTATGTTGCCTTCGTTTATTGATTTTCCAAATGTAGCACAATTGCGAATCCTGGTGATTTGCTGGCTCTTGTGTTTAATCTCCGATTTGTTTAGGGGGTGGGGGTGAAGTGGAAAGTGTTGGCCAAGAGCAGTGGCGCCATATCGGGATGCTGAGAGTTGAAAAGGGGGGGCAGGCTCGGAGCAAGGGAGAGGAAGGAGGAGGAAACACAAGGTTTAGAAGCACGGATATCCGGGAGTGGATTTTTTTTTTACCCCGTCCTCCCGTCTCCATCCTCCGAACGCCTTGATCTAATATCCTGCATCTGTCATTTTGTCTGGAGGTTTATTAGACGATGGAGTTGGTTCCGCCATTGTTATTCTTCTTAGTGGCGGAGGAAGTGGGCTTATTGTAGGCTCCGGCCCGGAAAAGCTGGCCTGCATTTCTAGTTGCTCGGCCAAGTTCCCACCAAGCTTCATTGTTCTTGGGCGGCCTGCAAGGGAGGAGCTTATAACACCACTTCACAATAGCTTGCTTGCAATCGAGACATCATCCACGGTCCTATGCGCTTCCTATATTCTATCATAAGACAAACACAAACAAGCTGGTGGCGATGAGAATATTGGGTGACAGCAGAAGCGCTTCAAAGGCTTCGTGTACATTCCATACAGTGAGAAAGTCAGCCGTTGCGTGGCCTCAGCGTCTCTTGAGGTCATTCAACACTTGAAATCACGTTTTTTATTGTTTTTTAAAGTTGAAATTGCGATATCAAATAAACGCTTCTGGCTCTGGTACTGCATGATGTTCCCGCATGTTAAATAGAAAATAACGAATTTACAGGCCTTACTTTTCATTCTCTTAATGCAAATCAAATTCAAACAAAATATGTGGGGGAAATTTAAGTTTGTTTTTAAGGTCACTTCATGCACAAAAGAGCTAATCGGGACTTGGCTTATGGTTTAAAGTGGGATCCGAACCACCGGGTATCGAACCCGGAGCCTCTCGATTACAAGGCGACGACGTTACCACTATGCCATCTTCTTCTCTTTTTAAAGAAGAAACCCCCTAAACAGCAGTTTCCTCTGGCATTCTCTTTCATCTGCTTTTTTCATTCAGGGCAAACACAAACATTACCCGGTAGAGGCACATGGCACAGTGGTTCGGATCCCACTTTAAACTGTAGGTCCAGTCCCGATTAGCCTTACTGTGCATAAAGTGGACTTAAAACACCAACTCAAACTCAAACGAACATTCATGTCCTAGCCAGGATTCGAACCAGAGGTCATTGACCTCGTAGCGCGCTGTGAAAAGCCCGCCACCATCGGGAAGTCCCATATGAAAGGGAATTTTGTAACGGTATAAAGCCCAGGTAAAAATGAACGATGACATTTTAATTATTGATATCCATGTAGTAGTACACAGCAGAAAATTATTATGGTCAAATTATAATCGGATGATGTACCACGACACTGTGCACAAATTGCTCAGAACTACTTTAACAATCGCTTTCGCAATCAGTACATCAGAAGTGGAATCTTATGTCTGCACGGTCCCCTGATTTAACACGACCATTTAATTTTTTGCCTGTCGCACTTCAAGAGCATATTACTGGGTCGTTTAAAAAATAATATATGAACTGCTTGAACATGTGCATCTAATGTGTCTGACCGGTTTTGATCTGTAAAGATAACGATTGTGCACATGTAGAATGTTATAATTCAAGTTGTGAGTTATAAAAGTAATTGTTTAGTTTCCCTTTTTGTTTTGTATAACATTTAACTATTACTTCGTAATTCACATTAAAGCGTTTCTTTATTCGCTTGCGTCTCTTCTGTAAATTCACAATCTAGCTTGTAACGGCTACTACGATTGTCGTGCTTATGTGCGAGTGGAAAGATGGTGTTTCTTGAACCTTATAGGTAGGTACAAGAAAGCATATTCCAAGTTGTTGTTTTTTCCAATGGGGTACATTTCATTCTCATTCTAAGTGTTTCTGAAATATAGACACTTGGAGATTTTGGTTGAACTTAATACATGGAATAAACATCATTTTCTAAAATTATTAATGTTTTGTTTTTCTTTAATTGTGATCCATTGCTTCGAACACATTTAATATAAAATACAGTGCGTCTTCATCCATTTGAGAAGAGCACTTTTGTGGTCATAGAATTCCATCAGGAATCCCTTTATTATTTGTGCGGGGCCTCTCCGATGGCGCAGCGGTAGCGTCGTCACCTTGTAATCACGGGGTGTCGGGTTCGATACCCGGTGGAGGTACATAGTGGTTCGGATCCCACTTTAAAATGTAGGTCCAGTCCCGATTAGCCTTTCCGTCCTAAAGTGGACTTAAAACACCAACTCAACATCAACAACTATTTGTGCAATATGAACAGATTGTTATGTTTTTGCCATCGAATTAAAGTCAGATGTACATAGAATACAGTGCTTTGTTGGGTGGAGAATATTATATATAGTGATCCAAATTGTTCAGTCTGTACCTCCGAAATCGTGACACTAGAACTCCGTAATAAATATTTAACGTGAGATGGAGGAGAGGAGATCTGAACAACTTCTCGGTTACTCGAACGGTCAAATCCATGGCAGCCCTACGCTGCAAGAGTTTAAGTTTGAGTTTTTAATTATAACACCATTAAGCCTTGTTTCCATGATTATGAAAAACTAAATATGCTGACCAAGGCAGTAATTTATTTTATTAAAAACATAAACTAAACGTAACGTTTCAACCTTCTAGCAAGGTCTTCTTCAGACTCTGTATCAAGTACAAATGTAACAAGATACAAAAACAGGGCATTATATATACACAAACATTACTCCCTCCAGACTATTAGAAAGTTGTTTTGGAACTTTCTAGCAGGTGGCTTTCTTTCCCTTGTCAACTGTACTTTCACCTAAAAGGCTAAACATATTTACTTCCATATAGAATGTGGTTGGACTTTTTATCTGACGCTCTTTTTCCTTCATTTTTCTTCCTTCTCCTCTCCTCTTTCTCTCTTGTCCTTTCCACTCTTTCTAACACCTTCTTCCATTCTTTGTTTAACTTCAGTCCCCCATTCCAGTTCATTGTGTCTTCTTCAACTTTCTTCTCTATTTCCTTGGCCTCCTTCCATTTTCTCACTAGCATTCTCTTCTCCTCTTCTCCCTTCCTATGTGCTTAGCCTCATCCCACTCTATGTCATGTCCTGTTTCTCTCCTGTGTTTAAATATCGCATTTCTCTCTCTCTCTCTCTCTCTCTCTCTCTCTCTCTTAAGTCGTACATCATCCCTATGTTGTTTCAACCTGTCTTTCAGCCTCTTTTTCGTTTCTCCTATGTACACACTCTGACATTATTCACATTTCACTTCGTAGATAATCCCTTCCTCTTCTCTGTTTTCCTTTTTCATGTTTGCATTTTGCTATTCCTAAGATGCTTCTCCCTCCCTTCCTGTAAGTTTTAATGCCCGCTTTCCTAAGCACTTTGCATATCTTTTCTGTGGTCTTCCCCATACTCCTTATTCCAAACCTTTTCTCTTTTTCTTTCTCTTCCTCTTTTTCTTTTTCTTCCAATTCTCCCCTGCTCCTTTTCTTCCTTCTTCTGTTTATGTCCAGTCTATCCTGCTTCTCATAGCCATTCTTTTCCAGCTGTTTCCATAGGATATTTATTTTGCCTTCTTTTTCACATTCTTTCGTGCGCATTTTCTTTATTCTGTCCTCCATAATCTTTATAAAATTTATTTTTGTCACCTCACTTACATCACTTCTTTTGTGGCAGAATACCCCTGCTGCACACTTCTTCTGATGCCAAGCGGTTTCAATTACTTGTCCTCTCTTCCTTTTTATCAATATATCTTGGTAGCTTAACTAGTCTTCTTCTTCTATTTCAAGTTCCAATAATATCCCTCTTTCTTCATCTTGTATTTCTTTGGCAAAAATGTCGAGCTGCCTCTTCGTTCCCTTCCATATGCCAAAACAATCGTCCACATATCTGCAAAACAGAATTATTTTGTCACCTCCTTTTTCTATCACTTTCTTTTCCCATTCATTCATAACCAATTCAGCCAATGCTGGGCTTAGGCTAGAACCTACGTATAGTCAGTCCTTCACTCATTAACATTATTTTATCTCCCATTATACTGTAACCGTTATTCCAAATGGTTTCCAGCGCCTTCACTACCCTTTCACTATCCCATTCTCCTATAATTTCTTGTCCAATTCTCTTTTTAATAATGTCCAAAACGTGTCCCCTCTTGATGATCGGGAACATACTTTTCACGTCTAAGCTAAACATTGTCGTCTTCATCTCATTTAACTTAAGTCCTTTTATGAGGTCTACTACTTGTTCACTGTTCTTAACTGCTCTGCTTTCTTGCTGTGTTACTAACACTTCAATAACTTTCTTTAATTTCTTTTCCAAGGGTTCCAAAATATTGTTTCTGCAGTTCATTACTGGTCTTAACTTTATCTCCTCTTTGTGAATCTTTGGAAAGCCTTTCAAACTTGGTAGTCTTCCTGTCTCCTTTATGCATTTCTTGAATCCTCTCCTCCTACAGTCTTGTATGACCCTTTCTTTTATAGTTTGTTCTTCTTCTGTTCCACAAATCTCCTCATATCCGTTTTCTTTTAGGTCTTCAAACTTCCCCTCGTACCATCTCTTTCCATCAATATGTCCCCCCGAGTATCGAAGCAAGGGGCCTGGATCACAAGGTAACGACGTTACCACTACACCGTGAGGGAGGCTACCTTCCGCTGCAAGCGATTAAAGAATTTGGCTTATTTATTGCTGACGGATGTTTCGGGTATATTGCATGGGAATTCCAAGTTACGTTGCAAACTATTTAGCTTGGAATGAAGTGAGTGTCAGAGTAGAGATGCTACATCGACATGGTGCTACTTCCAAACTCTTAAGACCCAGGTCGAGAAGGCATGGAGCCTTACCCCCATACTCCCTTCCCTGTATACATTCGTGGCACATGCCCTTCAGTTTTTTGATCTCGTTGTCCACTTCCTCTAGTAAATCTGCGCAAATGCGAATTCCCGCCAAATTAGCGTGTTGATTTCATCTGCCAACTGGGCACGCTATGTCAAGGGAAAGGGTGGAAAGGCGCTCGTGGACAGTTTGAGAAATAATCCATTAACGCTTAACACGATGTTTCCAGGTCTTATTTCCCGCAAAGGATCCCCGCTCTTTTGGAGATTACATAATACTACGTAACTCGGAGCGGAAAGCATTCTAAGGTTCTTTTCTCTACCTACCTTTCTAACTTTTCCTTGAGCCGCGCTTATCTTTTTCCACCGTATTCATTATTCCCTGGTAGGCGTAATTCTCGCATCGCTTCCGAGATAAGTCACAGAGGGGGGCGTCTTTGTCGACTTCCCGCGTAGCCGTGAAAAAGAGGGCGTGCCTTCAGCACTTTCTCGGCACTTACCCCCCACCCTTCCTTCTCCGTTCGAAGAAGAAGCGGCATTCAAAAACTTGGTGAGAGCGCATTCAAAAAAAAAAAAAAATTCTTGACCCCTCCCCCCCTCATCCGCCTTCCCCGCGAGGTGGTCGAGCAGTGTGCCCCAATTCATTCTTTCACGTACGTGCACGCACGCATGCAATGCACTTGCATCCAAGTTTTAGTGTACATTCAACTATGTCACCCTTCGGAAGCCACTCTTCCCCCTTTTGTCTTTCTGCCTCTGGAGCCTCCCCGCCCCCTCTCCTCTCATCTCCCTTTTTGCCCCCTCCCGGCCCTCCTCTTCGCCAGTCGCGGTGTGAAATTGAAACCGCTCGTGAGCGTTTCTCGTTGGTCTCCTGCGCTCCACATCCCCGAGACTCCGAGCCCCCATTTATCTTCGGGAGGAAACGACACATCATAAATTAGGGTATATATCATAAAATATCACTAAATGTGATGCTTTACAGCTTTAAAAGAGAAATAGGAGGCACTATAACCCTCGGGCTTGCTTTATTTTAAGCTGTTTTGAGGGAAATCACATTGCCGGATTCCGTAAAATATCGCGTTCTTTTTCTCCCCGCGCTTCTCTTCATGGCAATGCTTATATATACATGTCCTTATAGGTAGTTATCCTCCAGATCATTTCGCAACTCCGTTTTTCAGAGCAATTTAGACGAGTTTCGAAATTTTTCTCTCTTAGTTTTTTTTTCTTTGACGCATCTTTTCTTCGCGCTCCAAGTTAACGGACTTGCACGCGCAAGATGATCGCATTCATCACAGTAAACCGTCCTGCTCTTCAATGTCAAGATGACGCAACTGTCCCCGGCAGTTTGCCTTTTATTTCTCGGGTACGCGGCACACGCATGGCGGCTCCTACGCGAAAACCGGACTATTTTACATCTGTGCCCTTTCATGAAGAAGTTTTGTAGTTTGCGGAGCTGGGGTGCGCACGGGAGAAAAGGTCGAGGAAAGAGGAACCCCGTGCTCAGCGGGCGTGCACGTATAGAAGGCTCGGCGTTTTCCCACAAACCGTGATGTTACCTCTTACCCTTTCTTCTTCCTCTTATCCTGGTAGCTGTAGCAACACCCGTTCCTCCCAGATCACTTTCCCAGAGCATAACGTTAATGGAATATTTAAAAGGTGTTTTTACGACGGCCATGTTTTGGCAATATCGAAGTTTGCTTGCAACATTTTCCGGCGCGAATTTGCTTGTAGTTGTTCTAGCAGGTGTTTAGAGCTGTATGATCCGCGGAGCACGTGCACTTTATGGCCAGCGCAGAGGGGGAAGACAACTTAGATAATCTCCTGTAAAGGCCCGCCGGAACTTTTAACTGTGGCTCGGGCGGTCCAGATTCTTTCTCCAGGGAAAGGGAAACGGGGTGGAATCGGCCTGGGAGTAGAAGGGGTAGTCGGCGAGAGGGAGAAAACCTTCTCTTCTTTCCCCCGTCGCTTCCTCTTCTTCCCGGTCCCGTACAGTCACGTCGCGGTGGCTGGCCCCGAGTCGGCCTATTAGCATGGCCACATTCTCGCGGGAAAGAACAACGTGACATTGGGTTCCCTCCCACACTCTGCTCGCGATATTAACCCACGTGACAAATTGCCTCACGGTGATTGAAAGTTCGGTGAAGATTGGTGAAAGAACGTGGGTAACACCTGAGATTCGTTGCGGCAGATTAAGTATTAAAAAAAGACGAAAAAATATAATTGAGGCGGTGGAATCTTCTTACCTTTGCATGGGATGGATTTTGTAGTTATCTCCTTTGGTTTTCTTCGGTTTTCAATTACATGTAAACGATCCGCTACGTAAGATATGCGCTGGAATGTTTGATTGGTATTAATCTAATTAGCCTCGCTTATCTGTACTTTAGTTTAACCGTAAGTGGAGGTGATTGTACATTTGAAGAAAGTGAACGAAGATGACCTCCTTAAGGTACAGTCACCTGCAATAAAAATGCGACACCTATATCCTGAAATACTCGCTTCCTGCAAGGCGTTATGTGTGTTGCCTAACTCTACGGGATGCGTTATGTGTGTTGCCTAACTCTAAGGGATAAGTTGATGTAGCATATTTTCAATGGCAACTTCTACCACTTGGCTAATTTTCGAAGATGGGGATGAGTGATGAAATTGATGAATGGACATTCACAAACAACCAAGCCCGAGCGGGATTCGAACCCGGGACCCTTGGCGTCCCAGCGCGATGTGCTAACCACTCGGCCTCAGGGTCCGGCACATAACGCCTTGAAGGGAAGCGAGTATTTCAGAATCTAGTTGTGCCATTTTTATTGCCGGTGGCTGTACAATCTCAACATTCGCATGGAGTGAAACTCAGGATCGCCTGTCGCTGGAATTGAGTTTTGTTGATTTAAAGCTATAATCAGTTTCAATACCGAATGTTGAGTCGAATAAGGGGAATAATGAAAATTAAATTAAATTTAAATGGATTTCTATGAATGAGCGTCGTTGTTGTTTACCTAAATCATATAAAGCAGAAAACATTTTTCAATGATTTTATCAGTTTGCATATTCCTGTCTGTGTCTATCTGGTACAACGAACATCAAAGGTAAAAGTAAGTTTAATTGATTGATTTAGTTTATTT
This sequence comes from Lepisma saccharinum, assembly GCF_977018435.1. Classification (NCBI taxonomy): domain Eukaryota; kingdom Metazoa; phylum Arthropoda; class Insecta; order Zygentoma; family Lepismatidae; genus Lepisma; species Lepisma saccharinum. The sequence goes on from NC_139230.1 coordinate 68,515,807, forward strand.
TACTTCGCCTTTTGTGCCTCTTGGCTAATTTGCGAAGATGTGGATGAGTGATGCAATTGATGAATGGACATTCACAAACAACCAAGCCCGAGCGGGATTCGAACCCGGGGCCCTTGGCTTCGCAGCGCGATGTGCTAAGCACTCGGCCATAGGGTCCGGCAAAAGTAAGTTAATTATCCATTACGATGTTCATTCAGGTCTCCCCGATGGCGTAGTGGTAATGTTGTCGCTTTTTTTATAATGGGTCCCGGGTTCGATACCCGGTGGAGGCACATAATGGTTCGGGTCCAACTTTATATTGCAGGGCCAGTACCGATTAGCCTGTCTCTACACAAAGTGGACATAAAAACAAACACAACAACCATGTTCATGCACTCTGGTTTCTGCCAATGTGAGGGTTATGTATTGAATAATAACCTCCAATCTGCTTCACCTTCAACAGAATCCCATTCCTTAAAACAACATAAAATGTAAAATATAGAAATAAAAATAGCAGTGAACAATTTCCCTACTGTTATCTTAGCCGCCAATTCTAGGAACGTAGTATAAGCATATAGATCAGTTCCGCGTAAAAATAATGCACTTTGTTCGTTTCCCTACACAAGTAAGACATTGCAGATAAAACAAGAATTAAAACGAAAGGCACAACATTGAAATGAACAACTGAATAAATAAATTTGAATTTTAATATCCGCCCGCGTTGTTTTGGAACTTGTTTGTGTTTCCTTCAGTGCGTGAAAAATATGCCTAGTTTCATTCGTTGTCACTAGTAACATTGTACACCTGTTGCTTGGAGACTGATCGATTTTCAAAACATTTCCTGTGTGTGCCGATCCTGTGGTAATCCCCCATCCCCCGGAACGTGAGTTAACGGCCAGGTGCTGGGTTCGCTCCCCGTCCGTCAACATGACTTGTGAGTGACACTCGATGAAACTGCTCCTGTCACCCCAGACGTCAATCCGGTTACGAGATATGGTAACAGCGTTTAATTTGATTGCCATGCGGGGATGGGGGTGTATGATGGGATGAGATTTTGACTTCAGGGTAACTACCCTTGGCCAACAACAAAAGCGTAGGAGCTTCCCTACCCTTTTATCGATACTATATTGGGTTTTGCATGCATAAGTTGGTCGGATACTGTCCAGTCAAAAAAGGATTCATGAATACATTTTTCTTTTCAATAGCGTTAGTTAAATAGGTTTAGAACATTTTTAATGCGCTCTCATCTGACATCCGGCTCTAACTAATTCTATAGTTTTAAAAGATTTTTGTACTATTCGGCATTGGGTGCACTGTTTAAAGTGAGATCCGGATTGTTGAAATGTATCCACACCGAGAATCGAACCCAGTCACACTTGATTACAAGGCTGCATGTTTTACCCTCTACTGTATGCAGGGTGAAGCACTAGGGGGTCGATTCAGTACATAAAATTAATTAAGAAATTGTTTTAAATATATTACCAGAAAGTCCACATCAATTTAACTAGGCCTATAACAGGAAAAAGAATTGATGTTCTTTGAAGCCATCGCATCTATTCCATTCTTCCAGTACACATTGCACAGATTATGTATTACTCTAATGAAAATCCCAGTACTCAATCTCCTTTGCAATTGTATTGTTATTATTTTACTTTCTTGACTTGTATTGTGGCTAAGTAGCCTCTCAATTTCCACTTCTAGGCTAATCGTGACAACAGGGAAGAATAACAAATTGTTGAGACAGATGAGGGAACAAAAAAAACATGCGTTACGTAAGATTCGAACCTGAGAGATCTATCTTCGTATTCCGCGGCCATCTACCCTTAATAATTGTTTTTCTGTAATTTTCTTGTCACTCAAGGCGATTGATAGGTGATATCTTATACATAAGCCACTGGCATTTGCTTCCATTTTACAATTTCCCCATTTGCCATTGCAGACACCATGTATTTATATTTCACATTAACCCTATGGCTGTGACACTCACACACGACTTAATGTATCGAATACAACTCCAGATAAATATCTGACGATGGAGTTTTCATCCTGAAGACGCCCCAATGTGGATCGCAATTTGGAAAATGACTGAGTTAGAATCCAGAGAAATTTCATAATCCGTGGACAGTATTATAATCCATCAAAAAGACATGCTAAAAAATTGCTGACTCATATGAAAGGAATATATTGTCAAAACGTCTCTTGTTTCATGAAAAAAGTTTATATGTGCAGTTTTAAAGGGCACTACAGAGACTATGGATGGATCCACGACTCTGCAGAACATGGATATTGTCTCCCTATACATTTTTCATCCTGCATTCATTCGGTGGCTCAGTCGGTAACGCGTCTGACTACCATGCTAAAGGTTACGGGTTCGATCCCCGGCCGCCGGTTCAAACCGAGAACTTTTCTAACGTTGGAAGCGGCCCCGGCGCCCACCCAGCGTCGAATGACATGGGTACCTGGGGGTTAAAGGCGGTCAGGGGCGTGATTCTGATCACATCACCCCCATTCACGACCGGATCAAGAAAATGTGGGGCGTTACCCTCACACCCCCCATACGCCCTCATGTTGTGGTGTTAAGCACAGGGGAGCACTTTACTTCTTCTTTTTTACATTTTAACACGATTATACGATTTTTCAAGACTTGCAGCTTAAATTTGTTTCATGGACGTGAAACATTGTAAAATAAGCTCCTCATGTGATGACACGGAATTATTGACCTGTACTGTATTTCATACTGTACCTCGAACTAAGTCCGACTAAAACCCAACTAGTAGATTAATGTGTTAATTAGTTAGCTACTTAAACTACATATTATACTCAAGTTTTTCAAGTCCACCAAGTAATTTTGCCCACGGGACGAGACGGGACAGGCTTTTAAAAATTCGAGACGAGACGAGATTGACCATGTGTCATAAGACAAACGAATATTTTCGAGACGAGACAGCATTTCCACGAGACTCCACGAGACGAGACAGGCCAAAGTCTCGTCTCGTGGGCAACACTACCACCAAGGAATGGTAAGATCGTTGCATGTGAATCTCAGATTTATTCTCTACCCTTCTGTCAGGGTTTTTAGTTCTGCCAATGGCAAGACTTCTCGTTTACAGAAAAAGGTAGAATAATAACAATAATAGTACTAATAACAAAATGCGCTAGGATATTCACAGAATCTCCAAGCTGCAATGGTGGATTCAAAAATATGGCCAGAAATGTGCGTGTAAGTATGTACATATTACCGTATGTCTATATTCTGGTTTTGAATTTCAAAATGACTGGGAAACACAAAAATATATAATATAGTTACAATTCCCAGATAAGCACGCAGACACTTCGTTTAAGGATCTGGAATACATCCGTTTTCCTCATTTACGCCTAAAAGCATTAAGGAAAGAATTCGCACACTCTGGTGAAATAATAAACCTGAACCAGAGCTTTCATATACGGTTCACATCGAATTCGCTAACTTTCCCAGGCTATAATAAAGTTATTAGAGACAGAATTGTTGCAGATAAGCGACAACTGCCTGCTTGCGTAGGCTGATGCCTTCACTGAGAAGCAAACGATCTTCGAGAATAATCTGTGTGTATGATAATGAGAACTTACATTTTTTTTCAGCAGCTAGATGGAGGAGGGAAAGAAAGCGGAAAAGAGAAGCATCTTCTTGATCTCTGAAACTCGTAAACCACAAGCAGTGTCATTGTGAGCATATTTGTATTGTGTTACTTCAGTTTCACATCCCACGTATGTGGTGATTGCCATCGCTAGGGTGGAATCCCACACAATTTGTTCCAATGGGAGAATTTCAAATCATCGTCTCATCGCCGGGAGCATCTTTGTGTATGAGGTTAAAGTAATACTGGAAGGATGCACAGCTTTTAGACGAAATGTCAATGCTCAGTAAATCAGGAGCTACGTATATATAACATATGTACCGAGATCTAACCACCTGGTCCTGATTATTATTTTTTTTTTCGGGAACTGCGACTGGATGTTTAGTGCTTTGGTAATGAATCTGTAATCAATGCTTAGCCAATCTGGAAACACGGGATTATCTTTTTAATTCTCAATTTTCTGTTATTTTCTTCGACCAAATTATAAAACGCCAGGGGTCTCGGGTTCGAATCTCAGCCTGTGAATGGGTGTTCTTTGTGAGAGTCCCTTCATCAATTTCAACCTATCATCACTCATCCTCATCTTCGCGATTAGCTAAAAGTGGCAGAAAAGCGAAGTAAAATAAACCAAATCAATCAATCTTGTGATCTTAGCTGTTCTTTTTGGTTTACCCAAGCCGATTTAACGATTTGTTGTTTCAGTTAAACGTCTCGTAATGTAGAGGTTGCTGGTTCAGTTCTCCCATAAGTCTCACTTATCACTGATCATAGATCGTTCTTCAAACCTTTCCATAGACGCTATTATTCAGAGAAACGCTCCATTCAGAAAGCCGTATACTTGTTCACATGTAGTTGCATCCATTGACTGTGATTACTTTTGACGTAGCTGTCGAATAAAAGAGTCACAGTAATTGTTGTAAAGAAAAAAACATGAAGTTGAATTCTGGAAATACCATCTGATAGGTTTCAGAATTCTCTTTTGCATTATAACCTGTCAGGCAAACTCACCCTTCAGGCATGCCTCTCTCGCTCCCTGACTCTCTCCTGCATGTTGTGTGTGTGTGTGTGGCATGTGTGTGTGTGTGTGTGTTGTGGAACGAATCATTGTTCTCACGATTTGCACATGTAGAACCTTCGGGCGTTCGCTGTGAAGAACGGGGAGAGGCCAATGCAGCCTTTGGGCAGTGTGTATCAGATATTTATGTGCTGGCCAAATAGATCCATGTGCTATGTATGCGAACGAAAGAGATGAAAATGCGAAGCACACTATTTTGTGAGCCTCGAGCTTTGGGAATGAAATGGGGAGATGTGATGGGCTACTGACTGGTGTAATTCAATTGCCGCGCGTGTTGTGAGATATGTTGCATTCTTTAGTAGAGAGTCGAAAACCTTTATTCGGGTCTGAAGAAAAAAATAATGGGACAATGGTTGCAATGCGTTGTTCCTTCATGTTCTCTTCATTCAATTTAAAATTTACGCTTTTTCTTTGAATATGTATATTTTTTTTACAAGTCCATATGAAAATTACACATTTTTTGAGAAAAGTTTCAGAATTCATTTTTTGGACATGTTCTGAATGCCCTTTTTTATGATGTTTTGTTATTTTTATTATATGGTCTTTGTGTTTTCTGATAGAACTGATAGAATTTTCTGATTAAACTGATATCCTATACCTAAGATGATGTGTGTTGCGTGACTTAATCATATGGTTTTACAAAGATGTACTGGGAGTTCTAGGTTTAGTGCTGTAATAGAATGAAGCAACCCAGCAGAGAGACTTTAATTTCCATAATTGATCGAATCTGTAATTAACTCTAATTGCTGTTGTAACGGTTGTTCGTCGCACAACAATAATTATAATTTTATTTGTTACACAGAAAAAATAATATGTGTTGAACTAACCAAATACAGTAGTAGATTAAGATTTTTAATAACCTAACCCCCTAAACTAGAAAATTATACTGTATACGTTTTCTAAATTTGTTAATTTTTACTGATTTATTGGGAAATTCTAAACAAAACAGGCCCATTAAGTCAGAACTACTAAAGAAAATAGTGGTTAAGAAAAATCACTCGTCTATCGTCTATTTCGATAAATTCTTTCCACCACAACCTATTTCCTGTTTATTCCAAAGTAACATTTATTCTATGGTAACACTATTATGCCTTGTTTCCATGTTAATAAAACAATCAAATGCTGACCAAGGCAAAATTTATTGTAGAAAAAATTATACACTAAAATGTAACGTTTCCACCCTCTAACAGGGTCTTCTTCAAACAAAAATTCACAATAATTTTCCGTTATTGTGAATCTTTGTCTGAAGAAGACCCTGTTAGAGGGTGGAAACGTTACGTTTTAGTGTATAATTTTCTCTAAAATAAATTTTGCCTTAGTCAGCATTTGATTGTTTTATTTATTCTATGTATATTTATTCAAATGTGATAAGAATAATTTATGTAAAAAAGAATTCTGTCTTATGTAAGTAAACGTCGAAGAATGTTTTTGTGTAACAGAAGTAACTAGTTATGCGTTCATATCATGTACGCTTTTCACTTATCACCATCATTATTATTATACTTATTTATTGAACTCTATCTCCTTCGAAACATCAAGTGTTCCCACGCCGCTCCACCAAGAGAGATGGTGGAAGCCTGCGATCCGTGATATCAACCCGCGTAGACCAGGCCGCGATCGGGGCTGGAACACAATGGTAGTTTCGCTCGCTATGACGCTGTTGCAGCAGTCGCGTAGAGGACGCTGATTGGTTGTTTTGGCTTGAGCGCCGTGTGAGAGGAGGTTGCATCATTTAGGAAAGCTGTGAACATAGCGATCTGTGTGCGAGCATATGTAGTGTTGCAAACTCATTCCATTGGAGATCGTGTGACGGAGTCGATGCAACCCACACATCATCACAAATTGAGGGATTTTTTTTTTTATGAAAGGGAAATTTCGATGGTATATTGTCCCGAACATAACAGGGGAAGATAAGGAGGAGACGGGGAGACTGAAACCAACACGGGTGTTTTAAGCATGCATTTGCTTTGTGCATCTTGGTCAAAATAAACGGTCTCTGTGACGCAGTAGCCGAATTATCAATCCGCGGAGAGCGAGCGTGTATCAAATAGTCAGCTGTTTTGCATTGTGTGGCTTTTACTGCGTTACAAAATTTTTTAACGCTGTCAAAAGGTCGTTCCTGTTTCAGTGCAAAGTGTTTGATTTCATGATGAATAGGGAAACTGTACATAGCAAAAGCAGACTTAACGTTATTGAATTTTTGGAGGGAATTTAGCTACAAAGCCTGTAGCAACTGCAGTAATATATGGATACGGCGGAAGAGAAGGAAAATTCTGAAGTACGATTACGAAGCAGGGCAGTGTGAACTCGGTGAGTACTGTTATTTGCTTTAACATTTATTATTATCTTGATTTCGCTTGATTTGCTTGGTTTGATCAGGCTGTCATTAGAAATAAACAACAGCTAGATAGATTACAACTGATTTTCTCCATCTAGTAGTTGGATCGGCTTATTTGGTGTACGTCAGTGTTACTATTCTCCTTGTTAATTAATATCAGCACAGCGGGGGAGAAAGTTTTTACGAAATATTTTGCAAATCGACAATAGTATTGATATTGCAGATCGGTATTTCTATGTTTTGAGTGATTTTGTCAGGTTATCGAATGCTGAATTACATATTGCACAATAACATCGCTCTTCTCGTGATTGGCTGGATAATTTCCGAAATATTTGAAATTTGTAAAAAAAAATCGTGAAAGATGATCAAAACGTGGGTTGCCAATATATTAAGCTTCATTATGTACGCAAAAACGGGTGTGAGTATTTCACAGGGGTGGTATAACACTTCTGGACGATAGACTGAAGTGCACACCCTTAGAGGCAGACCACGAGCCGCCACTGTGTGGGAGTAAGGGTTGATACGAGTTTCGGTGTTTTGCCAATAACTTCTCAAGTATTGTATGCATCAAAAAAGGTAAAGGAATTTCTTGCAAGTACTGTTATGAAGGTACTACAAAGAACAGAATCCGAGGCCTTGAATGGATGTGGAGATATGAACTCAAGGATGAAGACGTGAAGTGCATGGCGATCATTGACACACTATGAAGGGTAGGTTGATGCAATTATATTGTTCCCACATTTTAATTATTGCTTACCTTATTTACTTCACATTTTTGTAGCACATTGTACTGCTTCAAACACAAGCTTATCCAACACTGGTTAATAAAATATAATTTTAGGAATTCAAAATTTATCTTGTTGAATGTAAAGATACAATTTGTTCCCATAAAATGGTATTACTTGTGGATTGTCCTTAATATATCTTTGAAAAAAACGTTCTCTTGACAATTGTATGTTTCCATAATATATTACCTTGAAAGTTTCTAATCATTCAAAAGGTAGTCCCATTAGAATTATAATGTGGCAACCAACACCGGCAGTGCTGAAGATACCTTCACCAAAATAATTACAAATTGAACCCCACACATTAAAGCTCATTTCGATCAAAATAATTTTGTTGCAATAAATTAAAAATAGGTCCTAAATACTTTTTGCCTCTCAAAATCTACAGATCACAATGAAATGACATGAGTAAGTGCATCTTAGCTGAGCGAATCTAATGACAAACATAAATTATAGTATGCTAACTGATTAATACAATTTTTATTCTTAGCGTGTTAATCTAGTCCTGTATCAGCCGGCCTCGATTTCCTCTGCTAATTTACATATACAGCCACCACTATCACCATATTGCATTTTTCGTGCTTTTGTTTCTGCAAGATGATATTCAAGTAACACCAATAAGCAGAGGACAACCAGAACAGAAATAGTGGCATACTATTCGCTTATTGTTATCTAAGCAGTTTACTGTACTTTCCCTATCTACTGTATGTCTTATTTATTCTTGAAAATGCATTAGTTTTAAATGTATCCGTGGAACTGGCAATTATGTAATGTAGTGAGTAGTTTTGCTTGTATTCATTCATAAGTTTTAGTGCAGATCTTACTTGAAAAGGCATATAGAGAAAGCTTCTACTTTGAAGTTTATTGTACAACATTTCTTCTTGATTTATTAGTTTATGCTTGCTTTTACAAAAAAAATCTAGAGAGACAATAAGAAAGTTTTCTCGTTCTAATCGGTCCTTGTGTCAAGGGTATTGTCGAGTTACTTGTGTCCTATCGTCTGTTTGTTCAGCGAGCTCAGAATTGAGCTGTAGGAAAAATAATAACGAGCAGGAAAAAGAGCAGCTAGCAAATTTGTTCGAATTGTTTCCGGTGTCGCCTCGCTTATTCCTGTGCCCCCAACGTACCTGCAAATAACGGTGAAGTGCTCAGTTTTTTCAATATCCACCGCGACACGAAGGCGTAATTAAAGCGTGGAGCACCAGAGTGTTCTCGTGGTTTCACTCAGCGCTGTGATATCGAATGTCCAATGTACAGTTACCGATATATGGCTGGGGAGAAGTGGTGGGGGAGGGGAGGAGGACGCGTTGGACGATATTGTCTCTTTCCTGCACCCTTCTCACATGTGGCTGGGAATTTCTACTCCTCTATAGTGGCTTGTTAGATTTATGTTCTCGCTAGCAAAGTGCGAACGTTGTATAGGTTTTCCCGATTTTTTGAAAGTTTCGATTGGTCAATGGCGTTCAAAGGAAACTCGCAACTTTTTTTCTATTTTTTTCATTAATGACGCAGTAGCCGATTTTTTTTAGTGTTATAAAATTACAAGAAATCTTAAAATATTTATTTACATTTAATTTTTGCTTCAGCAGTTCTTGTTTTATTTTCTGTAATTCGTAGTAAATAGAGACATCTATCAGTCCTTTAGAATTTCATCCCAATCTACTGACTTTCGGTTCCGAATAACAGAGACAAGTAAACATCGCAAGTAAGGTAAGAGCAATGGTTTATTAAAAATATAGTTAACATATTTTATTAGTTTGTGAGCATACGCTGCCTTGTTGTCGAACTCTGAACCCATTTAGTTCCAACGCGTTTAATAATGCGTCTGTCATTTTCTCAAGATCTGTTTCGAGAAGCGGGACAAAGAATAGGTTTAAAACCATGCATAAGAATGCTTGTTAGAATCTAATAATACTATGGCTGTCCACTTAATCCAATTTTCTCGTATGCAAGAATTCAAGCTCATTTCATACTTGATGTATTCAAGGACCTTCTCCTAAATTTGATTTTATATTTTCACGGTGCATTAGCCTGTACAACTATGCGAAAGATGTTTTGTTTCATGTCCTGCTACGTAAAGAAATAATTGGATTAATATATCCACTCCAACGTTCGAACGTTGTTCAGGTTTCTCGAGTTGAAACTTTCTTATGGTCAGTGCCATTCAAATGGAACTTTTGTTTCATTTTTTTCATTAATAATGCAGTTGTGGATTTATTTTAACGGTAGAACAGTTCAAGGAATCGTGAAATATTTTGCTTCAGCAGTCAATTTTTCTCGTTATTTCTTAAGGTTAATAATTATTTCCGCTTCCGTTATTCAATTCCGATACAGCCTAATAAATGTTGCGACACTTCTTGTTGCTACCCCTTATCGACAAAATATGTGTATTGGAAGGATTTCGTATTGGCCATTATAGAGTGGCAACAAAAGGAACTTAAGAATGAATGAGATATTAATTGAAATCTTGCGCTTAGACCATATTTCATTTCGAAGAAATTTCTGTATCTCCAACGGCGGCTATTGCAATGGAGATGCAGAACGCAAAAAGGCTTAGAGGATTTATGTCCTGTTTCTACTGTCTCGGTGGTCGACCATATTGAGTGTTTGGGTTCCTGGCAGTGCATTGAGTTATATTTTTGGTTTCTTGTTACTTTTATTTCATCTCTTTGTTATTGTAATCGTCGCGATGATTGTAAAGATGCATAAAACTGATGTTTTATACAGGTTCGCTGTTTGCAAAGATAGCCTAACCTGAACTTAACTTCTGGTTTGAAGTAAAATCCAAATCACTGAAATGTACCACCACTGAGAATCGATTTCTTGACCCCTTGATTGGGAGGCGATATCGTTAGCCAGTTCTACCCCGGAAATGCCCTTAAACACGAAGAAAGAAACGTGTTATTCCTTTTATATTTGTGCGAACAGTTATCTTTATGAGTAAAATCTATTGTAATGTTCTTTTTCTAAACTACCTTAAAAACTCCTATTCTTCCAAAAGAAACTTTTACTTGGGATTGTATGTAATTACGTGTTCTAATATGTGAGCTCTTCCCTAAATAATGGATTTAGAGTCTGTTGAAGTACTGCAACAGTACTTTGAATACAAAAGATACACTTTAATCCTCTCTTGTAATCTTGATATTAATTTTCATTCTATTCTTTCCAGTGTAATGTATTTTTCAATGAGAAGGAATCTGTCGATTTTGAGTAATCTCACAAAATAGCATAATAGTTCGAAGTAAATTAGTAAAATGCATATTTTTCTCTTTGCACAATCTCTATTTTGTGTATTTAACGTTATTTTCTATTATTCGCCTGCGTTAGTGCTTATTTGAGAATTAGATATTGTGCGGAAGACACGTGTTCGAATCCAGGGACAGGTGATCTGGACCAGGAATTTTTCCAGTCATTTCCCTGTTTCTGCGAGCTCTGAGGCCCATCCAGTCTCATAAATGGGTACCTGGGGGCAAACCTGAGTTGTAAAGGCGGCCGGGCGTGATGCTGACCACATCATCCCAACTATGGCCGAGATCAAGAATATGTCGAGCTCTACACTTCCACATCACCCCATATGCCTTCATGGCACGTGTGCGCACACACAGGGGCACCTTTACCTTTCTGCCTTACAATAGATGGTTAATGTTAATCCGACTGTATATTATCAATAGTTATTCCAGTTTTTTTATTGTTTGCTGTAAGATAATTTTAATGGGTGTAAACATGTGTTTGACCATAAATAATGAAAACAAACTCTTCATGTAAGACTTTAAGAGCGATCTTCGCATTGTACAGTCACCGGCAATAAAAAATGGGACACCTGGATCCTGAAATGCTCACTTTCCTGCAAGGCGTTATGAGTGTTGTCTAACTCTACGGCGATAAGTGGATTTTACTATCAAATTTTCAGTTACAATTTCTACCACCGTCGTAGAGTTAGGCAACACACACGTAACGTCTTGCAGGGAAGCGAATATTTCAGGATGTGGCTGTTCCATTTTTATTGCCGGTGACTATACATTAGTATAGTTCTTGGAGGAGAGAAAATACTATAAACTCGTTCGAATGCGATGTTCAAAATTACCGTGTTATATGTAAACCTGGCATACGCGTAAAACGAACAATTTCGATATCTTTTCAAAAATGGTTCATTTCACGCCTCCCCTCCCCCCATTCTCCCCATGCCTAAAATTTTCAATGTTAACTTGCCTTAATTAATTGGTTTTAAGCGTGTGGTTGGTTTTGTTATGAGCAAGCAAACATTTGCGGGTCAATAGCATGAAGAGTCCCACATGTCACCAGTGGGACACACACATGCCCACAACACACGGGTGTGTGCGTGCTCTCCCTCGCTCATGCCGCTGCCCAAAGAGAAAAGGTTTTACCGATTCCGTTCTCCCGCTGGAAAATGTGGTTTTGCGGAAAAAAATATTGAAATACCGCACCATTGATATCATCTACTCTAGCGGCGACTATAGCAATGCTTGTGGTCTCAGTGTACTTGATAAATCCGCGAATTCATTCCAGGTTGGTAAAACTGAAGTGCGAGTCCGATATTACAAAATGGAAAATGAAATCTCACGAGCACACCAGAACGAAAGACCACGTTGCGATGACGGTTTGTGGGGCTTCAAATAGGAATTTGACACAATATGATGAGTTATGAAACAAAAATTTCGATACTTGGCACGGCCCGTTTTAGTGGCCCAGAAGAATTTGCGCATAGAAGACCTGAGGTCCAGGGTCGAGACCTGAACTGGAATGTGTGATATTTGTAGAAAATTGACCAAAGCAATGTTCCACTACTCGGTCCTGTCTTTTATATAGCTTTAGTTTCGACAGTCATCAAAGTATATAACTTTTTTTCTGTTTTATGTATGATTATTTTTTTTTTAAATCGATATCATATTTCTGCTATATTTCTCATTTGCTTTTATTTCTAAAAAATATAAATGTGGTTACGTCTGTAAGAAGAAGAATACTTATTATCTTGTACAAAATCTTTTGTTTCTTTGCAATCCAGGACATGTATACCTTCTTGTTCTCTTCATAATAGAAAATTGGACCCCCACAGCATTATGAATAAATGAGCATATTAGTAATCTTCATTTGTGTAGAGTGAATCTGAACTTAGTGAGTTTCTTTCTTTTCTAAGCCATCAAATTCAATTGTGATTTTACTTTAACACTGAATATTAAATACACTCTCGGTTCAAGAAAAAAACATTCGCAGAAAACTTTCTTCTTTATTTATGTAAATATTACATGAACAATTCAGCATAGTCATCTACTTAAATAATTACCATGTATGTGCTAAAAGAGTATTTACGTAGTACATTTATTTCTTGTTTGCTAGGGATGGTAAGAGTAACTTTACCTCTTAACTTATGATTATGTTACGTTCATATCTTTTGTGTCATAATAAACTAACTTACTAAGAGTACCGGGGTCTCCCCTCTCAGAAAGAAAGCAATGTATACACACATACGCACCTCCCATATTCATATATTATATATATATACAGGGTTACCTGTAATTAGATGTATTCCCTGAAAGGGGTTAAAGTGGAGGCAATTTGCAATAAATTTGATCATATGATACCCCATCCGAAAATTAGTAGTTTTCGAGATAATCGAATTTCTATTGTTTTTTTTAAATGACAATTTTCCACATAAAAATGCGAATTGAGAAAAAACAGCTCATTGTATGGCACATATTTCAGCGTTTTCTGATAACTAACAAATAAGTGGTTGGTTGGAAAAAAGTTTGTCCCAAATAAGACTCACATGTAAGTAACGGGTGGGTTTAAACTTAGAAGTGATGATACAGGAATGCACTCTTAGTTTACTTGGCAACGTATTAATAACAAAAATGGTATGACACGAAGCGTACAAATTACTTAAATTACTTCCATGTGTCATCTGCTATCCAACAAGGTACAAATGTTGCTAACATTCACATTTGTGTACAAGAAATAATACTTCATTCATTCATCTTCATGTGAATGGAATCAATGAACAATGCAATTAAAGAACATTACACGTCTTGCTCAAAGTGGGCACCTCCGTTACGAATGCAGGCACGAAGGTTTTTACGGACATTTGTTCTCTTCACTCGTGATGTGATGGTGTCCTTGACGTGTTGACCAGCTTTTAAGATCCTATCCCTGAGCTCTTCTTGCGAGTTTACCGGTGTCTTGTAAACTAAGTCTTTCATGTGGCTTCAAATGTAAAAGTCGCAAGGCGTCAAATCGATCGGGGGATCGAGCTGGGCAGCCATCATGCTCGTAAATCATGTTACGACTTGTAGCTAGAGGCACATCCTCCAACAACATTGCCATCCCGTTCCTCAAAAAATGTTCGTAAGTGATGCCATTTAAGATTTCGGGCAGGAAAAATGGCTCGATCAAATGATTGTTGATGACGCACATCCATACTTCTGCCTGGGCGTGTGACAGTGGCTGGATGAAAATTACCCAAACAAATGGATTGGCCGAGGCGGCCCGATTCCCTGGCCAGCTCGATCCCCCGATTTGACGCTTTGCGACTTTTATATTTGGAGCCACATGAAAGACTTAGTTTACAAGACACCGCAAGAAGAGCTCAGGGAGAGGATCTTAACAGCTGGTCAACACATCAAGGGCACCATCACATCACGAGTTAAGAGAACAAATGTCCGTAAAAACCTGCGTGCCTGCATTCGTGACGGAGGTGCCCACTTTGAGCAAGACGTGTAATGTTCTTTAATTTCATTGTTCATTGATTCCATTCACATGAAGATGAATGAATGAAGTATTATTTCTTGTACACAAATGTGAATGTTAGCAACATTTGTACCTTGTTGGATAGCTGATGACACAAGGAAGTATATGTGTGTGTGTGTGAGTGTACCAGAAAAGTTTGAGTCGGCCTCCGTGGCATTGTGTTTCCACAGGGCGCTACGACAGCAGGGCTCCCAGGTTCGAATCCCGGCTTGTACACGGGTGTTCTTTGTGAGTGCCCCTTCATCAATTTTATCATATCATCACCCATCCTCATCTTCGCGATTAACCAACAGTAGCAGAAAAGTGAAGTAAAATAAACCATATCACATAAAAGTTTCAGTAAAATACATCATAGATATGAAATACGTATTATTGTATTTCGTGATCGGAAAAGAAGAAATTGTGAAATACAATGAGAATTGCTTTAACTGCTGAAGTTCATCTGGAACTGCAAGAATTTCCAGCAAAAATGACCAAAAGAGGATTTTCCCCCTTGGCAGAATCTCTTAATGATTCCCTTTATTTCCTCTTCCTACTCTCTTTCTCCTTAAAGACTGGAAGTCGTTGGCATTTTCCACCTATAGCTTCAAATTTCTGGGCAGGGTTCTTGCGAGGGGTGTTGTTTACAACAGGAGGTGTTGAAGTCGCGTATTTTCTTCGCTCACCCACACCACGGTCGCATTTAGCAAAAGCTCCACCCGAAACCAAGACTCGAAATGAATTGCTCCTCTCCTTCTACCGCGCAGTTCGCAATGTTTGCAACTCCTATTTGTTTCAGGAAGCAAGGGATGGGCATTCATTTCCTTCGGAGTCAGCCATTAGAAGTATGAAGCCTCTGTCTTGAGTTTAGAGAAGGACGTAACTTGAAGGGACAGGAATACCAGGTCGTCAGTGAAAACGAAGTCTTGTCATCTTAGGTCACTAGCTGGCATAGATCTCATTATGCAGCTTCCCCACAGGAGCTGCTCCTCTCCTATATGCACGCAAGGAGGGGGTTCGGTGATTTATTGGCTCGTACCAAGATGTTGGCATTTAACGATTCCCGAAACGCTGCTGCATGGCCAAGACTTTCGCATTAATTTTCCTTCTGGTTAAGGCTATTCTTTTGCCAGTTGGAGATGACTTGTTCAAGTTTTTTTTTTTCCTAAGGCGTGACCACATCGTTGCAAGACTTAAATAGGTTCTGATCAGTACTTTCGTTTTTCATTTGACCACAGACATCAGCCTTGAGTCTCATAAAGAGCTCTGATATTAAAGACTAAATACTAAAGGATGCGTTAACACTATTATTTTACAGGTTCACATTACGGGAACAAACATATCAATAGGTGGCATGGTTTAAAATAAAAACAAAGAGTCTCACTCTTCAATTAAACTTACGTCACCTAGATGAACTCCTTACAATAACTAGAACTACATATATCCGTATCTAAAATATCTTCGACAGAATATGACGTTGTAGAGAGGACATTCATCACACATGAGAACGTCACATTGGATAACACAGAATGCAGTTTCCAGGTTGCACTACGTGGAACAGAAATTGAATTTAGGTGCTTTCCCAAAATCTCACCCTTTACATCCCATCTTTGTAACAATTTTATTCTAAAAACAACTATATTTGCCACGTGTTTCTTGCAGCGAATCATGAATACTCCCAAGGAGTTGTGGAGGTAGGAGGATTTCCCACGTTATCTATATTGGCCATATTGAATGTGGCGATCAGCACAACGCTCCGATTGCTCCCACTCAGGTTTCGTGTCCAGGTGCACACTTATGCGAGGCTGGGTGAGCACCAAGCTGTTTATATCGAGACAATGACGAAAAATTTCTTGCTTGACAGCGCTCATCACGAGTATCGAATCCGTTTTCCCCGTAGCAGCAGTCTGACACCCTACCGCGTGGATCGTCGTTGTTCCATTTTTTCTAGAAACTTTTATTTTTGGGTACTTCCATGAATTGTTGTTTTAAAGTCCACTTTATGCACAGAAAGGCTAATTTGGAGTGGACCTACAGTTTAATGTGGGATCCGAACCATTGTACCATGTGCCTCCACCGGATATTGAACCCGGTGGATACAAGGCGGCGACGTTACTACTACTCCATCAGGGAGGCGGGTACTTTCATGAGTAGATGATTATGACTGTCCTTAATTCAAATACTTGAAAAATTTACACAGAAAAAGTTTACAGCACACGCTCCTCGATTGTCGGGATAGTCACCCGTGTCATCTGTGCTGAGTATCGTACCAAGGTACCAAGATCCTAGTAACGCTTACTGAAATTAAAAACTTATAAAACTTGCCAAAAACTTTCTTCTGTAATAGTTGTTAAAATGTGTGCCGAATGGTCTAATATAGCCTATATTGGTGGTGAATATTGGCAGCTAAAGCAAGGAAAGCAATCAATGTTTAATTTGAAACCTCATTATCCACATTCTAATATATTACCCTAAGTAAGGGGAAAAAGTTCTGAGCTGTTAGATCTTTGAATGAGTGTTTATAAAGTATTCCACTGCTTTTATAATGTCTTTTGTTTTCTCCAGCTTCCCTTCATTTACATCATTGGTCTTCGGAGCTTGGGAATTAGCAGAGGTTATTCTCTTCCTTCCGCTGCTATCTCCAATGTTTTTCCCTTATTACTGAGTTTGCATGCATGATAGGCGGCATGGAATCTCCTTATACCGACATTCTTGCTCTTAACTTGGATTCGCTGGAAGGGCTCCGGGGCAAACAATAATTGTCTCTGGAGTTATCGTGGTTTCACATCGGGGAAGGAGAGAGGGAAAAGGGGCTTCTGCGAGAGTGGCAGAACTACAGAGCTCACCGCACAACTCTCCCGCTTTTTTTTCCTTCTTTTTCGATGAGATACTCAGACCGATTACCGTTCTCCACTCATCTGCCGGAGCTTGAGACGATGCGCCGAGGCTGCTGGCTTTTGTAAACGGAAATCCCAAACTGCGCCCAGTTTGTCAACGTGGACCTTGTTTCTTTGTAAACCACGGCTCACAAACGGAAATACAAATACACAGACACCTAATGTACAGGAAATACATTTCGTGAGTTTCCATGCCCCACCCTCTCTTTTTTTTACCCTACCCCTCCCCACCTCTGCGCGCAGCCTTAGCCCTCGACCGTGGAAAGTTTTTGTGTCGCAATTGCTAGACGTACCAAGATTCCTCCGCCTCCGGGGCAGTTTATTTTGGCGGCGCGTCTAAAGCGGAAGTCCTCTCTGCTAGAGAGACGAGCATTCACTGCCCGAGATAAAGCTTTTCCTTCATTCATACACTCAGGTTTTGGTTCATGCTGCAGGTTTAAAAATATCAAGTTCTTTATTTAAATTGAGCATCATCGTCCCTATCTGCCGCAGTTGTCGTCGAAGGCAAGCCAAAGACCAGACCGTACCTGATCCGGACCGTGGCACTTCTGCTCGTCGACCCTCATTGGCAGCTAAGCTCCGTTACAAATATTTACATATCGCGTTGATAAATATTGCGTGCAGGCTTGCAAATATTGCCGGTTGTGTACGATTACCTGAAAATGCCTCCTCCTTCACCTGCACAATTTTCGAAGATTCATGTCCCCGCAAGCATTCCGCTCTCGCACACTTCAAGTATTTTCGCCGCGTCGTTTACGTCGAGCCCGCTCCTCTCTCGACGTGCTTCTGAAACGGAGTATTTACTCAAAATGCTATTGAGTCGGGTTATAAATGAGGCGAGAAGACCTCTCTTGAATATTTGCATCCGAAACTTGGCAACGGACTTGGCAAGCAAGTGAGGAGAGGGCTAAGATTTGGGAGGGATACACGTTTGTATCCGTCCACCCACCCACCAACCTCTCTCTCTCTCTCCCAACCCATCCCCACGATTTGCCGTTGTTTTCCGGGAGGACCCCGTTTTCTGCAATATTTGCTATTTTCTGCCAGTCTTGCATTCTCTGTCTTTCTTCATGCTTCTTCCCCCCTTCGTCTCTCCTCTCCTTTCCTCCCCCCTTCCCCCTCCGCCTCCACTGAAAAGCTTTTGCGATTGTGAGCAGTTGCAAACGTCAGCTTCCTGCCTGAGTTTTTCCGTGCTTTTCATACTCCCCCTTATTGACCGAGAGCAGAGTCCAAGCAGTAAACAAGACTCTGGGCTGGAGAAGAGAAGCCGGGTCCCGGGTCATCAGTCGGCTCATTGCTTTAACGACCATCGCTTGTTTTCCTCTCATGGGACCTCTACCGGGCGTTTCTTCTTATTGTGGATCTGCGCTCGTTTATTGGCCTTCGGAATTCACAAACCCAATTACCAAAACTTCTTCTCGTCCAGGGAAAGCTCTGGCGTCATTTGTTTTATTTGAAATCATTGTCGGACTTCTCCGTGGAACCAAGCCCGACTTTGATTGACCATGGCCGAGTTGGGAATCCTGCTAGGAAGGAAGGGTGGACATTTATTTTGGAATGGAGTAAAAGCAGTCTGGGGTGCGATGAAGAACAAGAGTCAAAAATCTTCAGTGTCTCCCTCCGAATTTACGCCGTTAACACAATGAGTGTGTCTCATTATCTCAAGCAGAAACTTAGTTGCTCAGAAAATTAGCCTTTCTTCAGTTCCTTTTTTGTGAGTTCAGCCCCACCTCTACAGAAACACATCTTTTTCTCTTACGGATACATTCAGGACTTTTTAACAATGTTGTTTTTATGAACAGAAAACGTATCTGCAGGCCACCACTTGCCTAATTCACTTTGCCATTTTTATTGGTTCATTCTACTTTCCTTTTCTTCCACTTTTGGCTAATCGCGAAGGTGAGGATGAGTGATGATATAATGAAATTGATGAAAGGACACTCACAAGAACACCCATGCCCAGACCGGGATTCGAAACCGGTGACCCTGGCGTCGAAGCGCACTATGCTCACCACTCGGCCACGGAGCTCGGCACAATTTATATTGTAATAGTATGACACTGAACCGCAAGTGCACTGTTAGCCTGCTCTTAACATTCATTGTGTATTTATTACTTCACACCCACAACAAAGTGAATTTTACATCTAATTTACATTGCTACTAAATTGATTGCCATACAACATCACTCTAATTTGAAATAAACACCTTACATCAATATGAAAATATAACGCATTTTAGATGAATTGTATTCTGCTAAGCTTTTATGCTCTGCTTTCTTAGAGAGATCCAACGTAAAGTTCTACGATAAAAACAGTAAGTTTGAGAGTATTTAGTCACTATGAACTACAGATTACCTAAGAATGAGCTTAAATTGCTTACATACCGTTAAATGCCCTTGGGTATCCATCCAGCTAATAAACGACTGAATGGGTCTCAGATTCTTTTGGACTGCAACAAAAACCCCCGAAAAAAACGAAAAAAAAACATCAGTACTCTGATTTGAATTTAACATATCACGTTCATTTCTGGGTTCGAATCCCGGCCTGTGCATGGGTGTTCTTTGTGAGTATCGCTTCATCAATTCCATCTTATCATTACTCATCCTTATCTTTGCGATTAGCCAAAAGTGGCAGAAAAGTGAAGTAAAATAAACCAAACCAATCAATCAACTTTCTCGTTCAACAAATTATATGGTTGACATTTTCTTTGTACTTCAATACTGTGAGGATATAGTGACATTTGCTTGGAAACGTCTCCAGGTTGCCTGGTTGATAACGCAACAGAACCTTCTAAATTAAATAGTTGAAACAGCATACAAGTTAGCAATTTCTCTTTCTCTCTATGTATGTAGGGAGAGAATGTATACGTGTATATGCGCGCTAGTATGTGAAAACTTTGGTTACCAGCTTAACAATCAAGCTTGTATAATGTTTGGTAATTATCTGTAGAGAGCATAAATGCTTAATAACTATAGTACAGTTCAGTTCAGAAGATCTTGTTGAATAGCGGAAATACCTAAATTTGTCGATCAATAATGTTTAGTCCCTTGTGATTTCAATATGACTTTCTGGGAGTGTCCAGCAAGGCAAAATCGGCTCCAGGCTTGCCGTAATCCACAATCCAAACTCGACCAACCAAAAACCTTTCTTGGCTACCGTTTTTATCGTACCCATAATGTCACGCGTGTACGTATAAGAACAATGGCCAATGATCAGCGTCGGTGTATTGTTCAATATCGCCAGTTGCTCCCGATCGTTGGCAAAACAAGGCTCTTGGACGCCGGGACTAGGTGAGGGCACTTCCCCCCGCCACCTGCTCCTCCTCTTCCAAACTCATCCACTCTGTTCCAGGAATGCTAATAAGAAACACTTGGCATAAGCTCCGGCCCCCCATTATGAGGCGGAATTGTTTTTCTTTTTGCCACCATCATGTAATCTCTCCCTCCGAACAATTCAAACACAGTCGATTACAGTTGAGCTGGTCCACTGGAACGTTTCAATAACACGGAGCAGCCTGAGTGTTTAGGGCGAGGGAATTTGCGGGTTGAGGTTTTGGAGGAAAACCTTTCGTGGGTGCTTTTCGTGTGAGCGCCTGGGTAGTTGGCTGCACGCAGCTTGCACAACGTAGCACGCAAATATTACTTAATATAAACGTTTAACTGTTTCTTTTACCTCCGATTCATATTTTCTTCCCGTTTCTTCCTCGCGAGACAAAACTTTCTCTAATTAATTCGTAACTTTAAAATTATTATTACTTGATTCAAATAACATCATTATTATATTGGTATTTTCTCGTATTTCAGCTACTCAACCTTTAATTTTCAGCGTCTCTGAATTAATCCAATGATTAGGACGGATGACTAATTGACTTAACACATTACACTGAAAACACTAAAACAGCCAACCATGCTACATTTTGGATTCCAACCTACAGTCTGTTCTAGGAGTCTGTGGAGCAACGCCTCGCATAACGGTGGAGAAGGGGAGGATTCTAATGGGCGGAGCAGGACAGTGCGCGCTGTTGCAAACGGCTAGTAACTGTAGTCGCGTTTTCCCCTTTATGTACTCACTTCCCCAATGACACGTTCATTGATGAAACCTTCTCGAGTCGCTACTTGCGCAGAGGACTTGTTTTCGTTCGCTTGCTCCACACATTCCTGGGACAGAGTATATATAAGTCTTGGGATTCTCAGAGCGCGTAATAATCTGCTAGTAAGTCTAAGTGAGCGATATCGTTGAAGATCAAGGAAGATGTGTGTTTAATTCGCTGTATTTTTAACATAAGCTTGGTGTTCACAAGTTGTTAACATAATAGAAATTTACAAAATGTATTTACGAAAAGGTTCACAGGGAAAATGAGAATGAGCGACTAGGTATAAAAGCACCTCATATATCAAGAAACTGTGCTGATTGTATTTGATCACAAAAATCAACAACTTTTATTAAAATAAAAAGGGCATGATACAAGTTTTCTCAGGTTCACGTTCGAGTCCCTACCTGGATATGGACGTTAATTGATTGATTGATTTAGTTTATTTACTAACTAACTAACTCTCTAGCCTTCTTAAACCCGAAGGTTCATGGCTGCAGCAACACAGGCCTTCCATCTGTCCCTATCTTGAGCAAGATCTATATACTCTTTTCCATCCCTACCGATTTCCCTTAGGTCCATCTCGACGTTGTCCCTCCATCTTCGTCTTGGCCTTCCTACTGGTCTCTTACCATCAGGTTTCCCAACAAGAATCCTGAAAACTCCTCTTTCCTCTCCCATTCGTGCCACATGGCCTGCCCACCTAAGTCTTCTTGATTTAATTATTCTAATAATGTCTGGACATGAATACAAATTATGTAGTTCTAAATTATGTAACCTTCTCCACTCACCTGTCTCCTCATCCCTTTTAGGTCCAAATATTTTCCTAAGGATCCTATTTTCAAATACTCTCAATTTATGTTCCTCTTTCAATGTAAGGGACCAAGTTTCACACCCATATAATACTACAGGCAAAATTACGGTTTTGTATATTTTAACTTTTAGATTCTTAGATATTAAACGAGAAGACAAAAGTTTATGAAGAGAGAAGTAACATGCATTTCCTGAATTAAGCCTACTTTTTATTTCCTCTTTAATATAATTTTCATTTGTTAATATTACTCCTAAGTATTTGAATTTGGAAACTGTTTCAAACGAGTTGTTATCAATAATTAGATTTTGATTATTACCTAACACTTGGTTTCGGCCTGTAAGCATATATTTAGTTTTCTCTTTGTTAACTTCCAAACCTATCTCTTTAGCAGTTTTGAAAAATATTTTAGCATTATTCTTAATTGTATTCACATCATCCCCCAGTAAGTCTACATCATCTGCATATGCTAACAACTGAGTCACACCATTTAATTTTAGTCCTTCTTTAGTTTCGTTTACCTTCCTAACAGCATATTCTAAGGCAAAATTAAAGAGCAATGGAGATAATGCATCTCCTTGTTTTAACCCATCATGAATTGTAAATTTGTCAGACATATTAATACCCACACGAATTTTACTTTCTGTTTCACTGGTGCATATTTTTATCATACTAACAAGCTTCTTAGGTATTCCAAACTCTACTAATATATTATATAATTTATCTCTTTTGACCGAATCATATGCTTTTTTCAAATCAATGAATAGCTGATGGACATTTTGATTATATTCCCACTTTTTTTCAAGTGTCTGTCTGATGTGAAAAATTTGATCTGTAGTTGATCTGTTACGTTTAAATCCACATTGATAATCACCTATAATTTCATTAGCATATGGGGTTAGTCTTGTTAAAAGAATGTTAGATAATATTTTATATGTTGTTGAGAGTAGAGAAATTCCACGGTAATTATTGCAGTTCATTTTATCACCTTTTTTAAACACAGGAACAATTATGGATTCTTTCCACTGTTGAGGGATTTCTTCTTTATTCCATATTAAACAAATTAATTTATGAATTTGACAAATTAATGAATTTCCACCATATTTAATTAACTCAGCTGGTATTAAATCAATGCCAGGTGCTTTGTTATTCTTTAGCCTTTTAATAGCATCTTTAACTTCAGTCAAGTTAGGTTCTGGGACTAAAGGTTCTGCTGTGTGTACTTCATTCACTTCTGATTTATCTCCTACATGGACATTTAAAAGGTCATTAAAGTAGTTCTTCCATCTATTTAGAATATCGCTTGGGTCAGCTAGAAAATCACCGTCTTTATCTTTTATCAAGTTTACTTTAGGTTGCCACCCCTTTCTAAACTCATTTACACCTTTATATAAATCTCTGATATTTTTATTTTTGCTGTTTGTTTCAATTTCGTTAATTTTGCTTTTCAAGTAATCTCTTTTTTTACTTCTAAACGTGCGGTTAACTTCTCGCTTTATTCTATTATAATTGTTTAGATTTTTTATCATCAGAGTTATTTAACCACCTAATTCTAGCCTGATTTCTTATTTCTATTAGATTATGACATTCATTATCAAACCATGGCTTACTTTTTCTCGGTTTATGGTATCCTATAGTTTCTTTAGCTGCTGATTCTATTGCATTACGTATGTGCTCCCAATTCTTATTTACGTCTGTTTCATTTATATTTTCATCATCATTTAAATCCTGCAAAACATCAAATCTATTTGACAGTTTAATTTGGTAATCTTTCTTAATTCTTTCATCAGTAAACTTTCCTGTATCAAATTTTAGAACTTTTAGATTTTGTTGCTTATGATTTATCACTGAGAGTCTTTCTCTTAATTTAGCAATTACTAAATAATGGTCACTGGCACAGTCAGCACCTCTATGTGTACGAACGTCAATTATACTAGTATGCCTTCTCTTATCAATGAGAATATGATCTATCTGATTATGAGTTTTACCATCTGGAGAAGACCAGGTATATTTATGGATATCTTTATGTTTAAAAGTGGTACTTTTCACAATTAAATTCTTTGAGGTTGCAAAAGTAATCAATCTTATACCATTATCATTACTTAATTCATGAAGACTTTCTTTACCAATCGTGGGTTTAAATGTCTCTTCTTTCCCAATCTGTGCATTACAGTCACCTAACAGAATTTTCATATCATACTGAGAAAATTTATCAAAGACCTGTTCTAACTCTGTATAAAAATCATCTTTAGTATTATCATCTTTATCTTCCGTTGGTGCATGTATGTTTATTAAAATAATTTTACACCACCTACCCTGTAAAACTGCATATGATATCCTATCATTAATAAATTCTATTGTTTTAAGAGCCGAGATAATTCTATTATTTATGAAAAAGCCTGTTCCAAAATTATGATTTTCAGTACCACCATAGAAAAAAGTATAATTTTTAGTTTTACAATTCCCTTCTCCTGGCCACCTAACTTCCTGGACAGCTACTACATCTAATTTATACTTGACTATCTCATTAACTGTACACTGAAATGCCCCAGGCCGGTAAAGGCTCAGAACATTCCAGGTGCCTAATTTAATATTTTTCTTATTCCTAACGTAGATCTTTTCCTTGGTCCAGGGGCCTCCCAAAGTAGTCCCCACCCGGAGATCCGAACGGGGGACTATTTTACCTCCGGAATATTTTACCTTGGGAACATCCATGGCCTTATATTGCTGATTCTTGACATGGCGTTTTACAGTGCAGAGTTGTCAGCTCTACGCCTAACCCCCAATATGAATGGAGGAACTACTACACAAGACAAACACAAACACATTAGACAGCACAACTACTACACAAGACACACACAAACACTTCACAACTATAACACAATATAAACACAAACACACCACAACTACTACACAAGACAAACACAACCAAATTAGACAGCACAACTACAACGCAAAACAAACCTACTAGACAGCACAACTACTACACAAACATACTAGACAGCACAACTACAACACAAGACACATACATACACACCACCGATACTACACAAGACAAATACAGGGTGGGAATTAGTTTATTTAACTACGCGTTTTGTGCCTCTTGGCTAATTTGCGAAGATGGGGATGAGTGATGAAATGATTAAATTGATGAATGGACATTCACAAACAACCAAACCCGACCAGGATTCGAACCCGGGACCCTTGGCGTCGCAGCGCGATGTGCTAACCACTCGGCCACAGGGTCTTGCAATATGGACGTTAAGTTCCTGTGTGTGTGTCTTACCGTCAATTCCCGGGTTCGAATCCCGGCCCGGGCATAGAAGTTTGTGAGTGTCCATTCATCAATTTCATCATATCATCACTCATCCTCATCTTCGCAAATTAGCCAACAGTGGCAGAAAAGAACTAAGTAAAATAAAGCAAATCAATCAATGAAATCAATCAATTATCGTCAGTTCCATCTAATCATTATTCATCCTCATCGTCTTGAAACTTACAGAGGCAGAAAAGCGACAGATAATAAGGAAAATTCCAATGCATTTTCATTAAAAATTGTGTCCACAAATTGGTAAATGAGAAAGTATTTTATTGAGCTACAGAATAACTGCACATTTATTAATACCGTACTGTAGCTCATTTTCAATAAAAACTTAGGGGAAGGTGGGGGAATGGCGCTCAGCGGGCAATGGCGCTCACCCCTCTGTAGTCGTTACGGAGGGTGTTATTGAAGAGTAACCTGTGCTGACATCTAGAACCCAGTACTACCAGGCACCAAACAAAAGGCGGCAAATGTGGAGTTGACTTTTAAGAAGCAGGGTGCGAAAAACGAATTCGTCATATTTTCTTATAAAATTGGGAAGGAAAAAAGTGCAAGGTAAGTAGACGGAACGTTTAAGCTAGTCTTGAAAATTTTACAGATATAATAATAGTATATCCTGCTTATTTCTTAATTATTATAAAGTAAACATTTGAGGTTCTTCATGAGACGAGAAACAAATAACATAATATGGCGCCTATCGGGTAATGACGCTCACGCTGTTTGTGATGGGAACATGAAGGGTGCAAACACGTTTCTCATAATAAGCGTCCGATGTGTGGATTTTTGTGCAAAATTGAGCTCAATTTAATTTGTATCTGCATATTAATTATAAGTACGTAAAGATATAGTTTCTGTATAGTACAAAAATTGTATTGATTTACCGTTAGGATGATTACTGAGTGCCATTACCCTACCAATAGGGCAATTGCGCTCACACGCACATTGTTACTTTTTGACGTTTACAGAGATAACTATTAACGACAGGGAGGAAAGTGATACTCAGAGATGTACTACAAACATTGCTTTTTCAGGCCCACATTTTCTTTTTGTTTCACTGCGTACAGTTTTTGAGATTTTTAAAATCTCCCTTAGGTGGTCGCAATTCCCCCACTTTCCCCTAATTCAATGACGTAACCGCCCTTTGAGGGTCAGTGGTTCGGACTTCGCTTTTACTAGTCATTGCTGTATTTTAGCGCCTTTTCACTTATTCCAATTGCAATTAATTTTTCTTTTTCCATGTATGTTGTCTACATGTCCTAGCCTTAACGATAGTAAAGAACAGAGTTCCCAATAGTTAGATGCTTACTCCGTACATCCCTCCATTTTTCGAAACTTTATACGCTTTTTTTTCCCAGAAAAGCAAATTGGAAATATTTATGTTTTTAAAATTGCAATGTAAGTCAACATAAGTTATTTAGTGTTATTGCCTTAATATTTGTACTGGAGTGTTAAGAATATTTTAGCTCAAAATAGTCTGGGGTCGGTTTGTCACTTTCGAGCACTAAATATAGTAAAAATATATATTTTTAACTGTGCAGAAGTGATCACTGTAAAGTGTAAATTGCAATAGTTAAATTCCTGATTTCTTGATTGGGTAATTAATATTAAATTAATAAGAAGGGTAAGAAAAAACAACAGCGATGTATGGAGACGCTTAATAACAATTATTATTGAACTGAAACGCTAATTTGCATTCCTTTGCGACAGAGCTTTTCGTGTTTCTACGTCTAGTAGTTACGAAATAAAATGTGTACACGATAATTCAATAAAAATGTAGCCTGTGAAATATTGCATGAACGACTTTCATGGCTTATTTATTTATGGCATCGTTTCTGTTATATTATTTGCAGAGGATGAGTTGTATGACATAGACAAGTTATCATTGGGAAGTCACTAGACGATTTCGTGCAACACGAAATACCTTCCCATTACAATTTTGTGTGTGTATTTGTGTTTGTGTGTGTTGGGCTCTCAAAACTTTCTTTCTTCTGTGTTTACGAGTCTTTCCAACAACGTTATTCTGTCGGTCAGGCTTGTGTATTTTTCTGGTAGGCTATATCCTGGTATAAATTTGAATGTAGATTAAAATGAATCGACACTGTACCAATTTTTCTGAATCCTGCGCCAAGATGACATTAATTCCCACCTTCTTGGTGTGCGAGCTCGTTGAGTACTTCACTTAAAGATTTATTTTTATAGTTCATTTTATGCACAGTAAGGCTAATCGGGACTGGTCCTACACTTTAAAGTGGGACCGGACCAATATGTGCCTCCATCGGGTATCGAACCCGGGAAACCCTTGATTACAAGGCGATGACGCTGCCACTGCGCCATCGGGGAGGCTAGCTCCTGTTTCGAATCCTGGTTTAGGAACGGACCTTCTTTGTGAGTATCGTTTCAATTTCACCCAATCATTATTCTCACTCATCTTTGCTATAAACATAAAAAGATACAGAAAAGCGACGAAGTGTCCTAAGTAAATAATCTTCTTCGAGTCTGTTTTTAAAGTCAACTTTATGCACAGAAAGGCTAACCGGGACTGTACCTGCACAGTGTGTGCATGGAGTATCGAGCACTGGACTCCTACAATGTTACCACTACGCTATCGGGAGGCCCAAACACTACTCTTTCGAACATTTGTAAAGTGTGTAATGGTAGTTACATATTTATATACCGGCGGTACTTCATGTTCTGTTGCCATTTTCATTATATTTTGGGACCCCTCTAGTGGCGTGATAGAAACTTCGTCGCCTTGTAATCACGAGGTCACGGGTTCGATACTCGGTGGAGACACACATTAGTT
Source organism: Lepisma saccharinum (assembly GCF_977018435.1). Classification (NCBI taxonomy): domain Eukaryota; kingdom Metazoa; phylum Arthropoda; class Insecta; order Zygentoma; family Lepismatidae; genus Lepisma; species Lepisma saccharinum. The sequence goes on from NC_139230.1 coordinate 68,544,261, forward strand.
TGGATACCACTTTAAACTGTAGGTCAGTCCCGATTAACCTATCTGTGTATGAAGTGGACTTGGAAACAATTTCAAACAAACTCTTTATATTGTTCATGCAAATAAAGAGGGTGTTTCGGAAGAAAGCGTAAATCATTGCAAAGCCAGGGAGTCTATTTGCGAAACAAGAGGTGGAGGAGTAGAGATAGTCACTAGTTCACTTGCTGCTCTTGGTTCTCATTTAATAGTGTGTTTACCCTCTGATTCCTAGAAAGAATAATAATTAAATAGTAATATCTCCACGCGAAGACCTACATACATCAGAATTTCGTAAGGGAACAACAAAGAATTGGATACACAGTCCCAATCTCAAATTGTAGGAATAAGCCAAAATGTAGGACACAATCAATCATATTAGCAAATAATGTGAAATTGGCAAACTTTTTGTTAAGAAAATGAGCATATTTTTACTTTTGATAGCAATTACATATAAATTGATGACAACACTTTGAATCATTCATTGGATTTGATTTGGTTTATTTTAATTCACTTTTCTGCCATTTTTGGCTAATTGCAAAGATGAGGATGAGTGATCATATGATGAATTCATAAATCGACACTCTGAAAGAACATCTGTGTTCATGACGGGTTTCGAACCCAGTACCCCGGCGTCATAGCACACTATGTGCTAACCACTGCGCCACAGAGGTCGGAGCATCATTAGTTGTAATCGATTTTTATGATTAAAACAACAATGCACTTTTCAGTGTCTTCCTTTCACCAGGTTGTAGAGTAATACTTCCCCTCAGAAGATAAATAATTTCACTTTGATATTCTGTTTGTCCAAATGTAAGACGAATTTTCTCCATGTAAATTATGTGATGCTCAAACTGTAGAACATTTACATTTTTTTTTCAAATCCTTCGCGTACACTGGACATAATACTAAAATGTAGGACATGTCTGAGAAAAGGGTACATAGGGTAACCCTAGGAATGACATGACTCATTTTTTTTTTAGCTATCCTGCGTTGTTTTACCATTTTGACGTACCCTGTCTTCTTTCCTTTTTATTTTAGAAGAGCTGGTCAACCACAATCATCCTCATACTCATTCGTGACGCTAGTACCTTGATGTAACTAATAACAATTTGCTGATCCCCCAAAATGTTATTCACATGTTCCTTGCCCTAGTCCACCCTTAGTATTCCCTTTCCAAAGAAATACAAATAAATACACTAAGCTTTCGAGGAGTTCAAGAAAATTCACATATTAACAACACGAATTCATAACTTTATAACTTGAGAAAGGTTGTGCAGTAAGTTTCAGATGCTTGTAGCCGTTTTCAATTTAGTAATACCCTTGCGCAATACATTTTTCAAACACGTTAGGTTGTTTCTTAAAATCGTACATTATGGAGCATTACGTTCCCCTATTCGTCTTACTCTTCCCCCTGTTTCGAACCTTACCCCTCCTTTTACCCACTTCTTTTCAGCTGCTCTTTACGTCGCACCCTTTTCGTTGATCCCACTTCGAGTCGCAGGATAGAACGTCAATCGGCCTTTTCCGACCAATGTCACAATGACCAATGGACAGCCATTAAAGACTATGGCTTATGACAATGCCACTTTTTGTACCCAATTGAAAGGCTCCTAAAATGGAGAAATTTTACCGTGCATGTCACGGCATGGAGAAGAAAGCTTCTTTCCCCTCAACCCCGGAAACGCGAATAAATAACCGATTCATGACGACCATTCATCCCCTTTGCTCTTATCCCGGTTCAACTCCTAGTCCGCAAGGGACAGTGTCCACTAAAACGAAACTCCCATTTACTGCTGGCCAAGTCATTTGGCCAGCCCTAAACATGTTAGTCATTATCTCCAGGGATTTGCCACTCTCCTTCACCTCTGTCTTCCCTCCCCTTTCTCTTTCCACCCCTCTCTGTGCTCTCTCTCTCTCTTTTTTATATCTTTCATCCCCACCTCCGCCTTTTCCTCGTCTGCACCCATTTCCCTTCAGACCACTGACGATGCTGTGCAATGACTTCCCTGTCCCAATCGAACAGCATTGGCAAAAGCTCTCTTTGCTGCGACTGTCTTGTAAACGACCTTCTGCCAAATATGCTAACGAAAGGAAACCAGCAAAGGAACAATTAACAATGTAATTCGACCGTGAAGTTCACCACGAGCCCAGGCTGCTGGTGTCGCTTAAGAATTCAAAGGCGAATATGACAAATGGTGTTGATGATCTTGCATTGGAGAAAATCCCACATCAACGAAGAAGAACTGACCCAGAAGAACGGGACGAGATGAGCATAGCACGCTTTTAATAATCTTGATGTGAGGCCTTGAGCGTCTAAACTTGAAAGTATTGGATTTGGATTAACTTGAAAGATGGGCCTTCAGCAAGATATTGGAAATACACGCAGGAGGATTGGTCTATCAGAATAAATTATATTTTCCCATGGTTTACCGTGCGAGAGACGGAAGGAAGTATCAAAGTAATAACGTGTTTATATTGAAATTGTGATTACAGGCTTTGCATAAATGTTGCTTGCCTGTATCCAAAAACAATACAGAGGCAAAAACTTATCGTCTTCACCGCATCATTTAATATGTTATATAGCTCAGAAAAAATTGGCAGGAACAGATAAACATGAAACTATTGGAGAAAGAACAGTAAGATTCCTTCTGGAAGGAGGCAACAATTGTTGCAATGCGAACGCAACGTGAGTCATGTGAATTCAGACGAAGGATGTTTTAATGTTCCAGAAAAGCAACTCGATTGAAGACTCCTATGGTATGAAAACTTTATACTTTGCATAGTCTTCCTTTTTAAATAATACAAAATAATACATTTCAGATTTGCAGTTGACTTATGAACACAGAGAAACTAGTATGTTTTATTTCTCTCTCTCTCTCTCTCTCGTTAAACATCTAATCCTGTATAGATAATCCCAGCATATGTCAAATTAGTCTCAGGGTATTAATTTGCGGGGTCCAGGGTAGCTCAGTGATTAGCCCTTTTCCACTTGATCTGGATAGTCCTGGGTTCGATCGCTGTTCAGATAGCACATATATCACTTTGAGGACAATTAGTATGCCACTTTGAAAGAGATACTGTATTCCGACCTAGTAAGACATTTAAAAGCGGACGAAAAGCTGCTTGGAAAACTATCCTTGAAGTACCTTTTGCGCACGTGTTGTGTATTTCCCTTAATTGCAAATACAAGTCTTCTATTTTAACTACATAATTCTCTCATCTGCTGTTTCATTGGCTTATGCAAAGATAAAACTGTTTCTATTTAACACAGTATATTTACTTCTTATTTGGATAAAGTTATGATTTCCTGCATGTATTCTGTCGAACAACACAACACCAATTTGCAAGAGCCTAATTACCGCAAACAAGTTATGTATGGAAAATACTAATGTACATCCGAATATAGGCATTGATATAGGCTTATGCATTGTCCATTTCTTGCATCTATCATCGATTTTAGACAACAATAAAACACTCAGTATCACAATACTAACAAATAATATTCGACTACCAAAAATTTTAGTGTATTCATGCGTAGCGAATCATCTGCATTGAGAATAGTTTCATGATTGTTGCTGAAAAGGTAAAATCATATTTATATACCTTCCACCCTCCGTGGCGGATTGATGAGCTTAACGCGCTACGAAGCCAGAGGACCCAGGTTCTTCCCATGATCAATTTCATCAATTCTAAATCCATCTTCATCGTCGCGACTAACTTAAGGGGTATAAAAGCGACATAAAATGACGGAAAAAGAATGAAATTGCATTTCTATGCCGATGGAGTATGCAGGTAGTGGTTTAGGAAACCACACTCGCTCCTTTAAGATAGTTAGGATATCACCCTCCAAAATAAACACGCCGAGCTTTACTTGCTTCTATGCAGCTGTAATATCCCGCGTATATCTCTTACGGTACATTATACTCCGTGCTCGTCGAAATCAGTTCAACCGCAAACCTATTCATTCTGCCTTGTGTTCAAGCCATAGATGTCTTGTTGGTTGTGTATACCAAAAGGAGCAAAACAGATTCAAAAACAGGGCGCGAGAGGAACTGCTGTGGGGAACGGATTATCGAAATGAATGTGCGATTTTCTGGCCAGAGTCCAGCCGACAAGAGCGGGCTTTCTTGACACGGCACAGCAAATTACAAATCCAATCGGCGCTAGGGCGTGGAGAGTTGGATGGCTGCAAGACCAACAGTTCCAACTTGCCCAAACACAGAATATTGCTTGTGCTTATTGTAAATATTGCAGAATTGCAAGTGGCTGCTGCGTCTGTTTGTCCGGATTCCACTGCGCCTCCTGAAAATTCAACTTGAATGTTATATTTAGAGCTGGAATTGTTTGTTTAAACAAACTCTGTGTTTTCCGGCTTGGTGAAGATCCCGAACTGCCGTTTTGCTCTTGTGTCCAAAGAAAAACCCGAAAATGAAACTCTTTCTCTAGTTCTATCCAGGAGTGTGTCAAATTGTGAGATGACTCAAATTTCATTTCCGTATTCACACCAGCAGATATTTTTAATATCACTATTTCTATCGGTTTCTTTGCTTAGTATGAAGTAGATACAACAAAGTGTTCATGTTTATAACAAGAAATTAGACCAGCGTTATGAAGTTTCCATAACTCTCTTGTAAACTCAGTAAACAAAGGGCACACTTCCTGCAAGAAGACCTTGAAGAAAATGAACTGAGACCTTTCTCACACTTAAAATGGGACGCATGGTATGTATGAAAGAACAAGTAGTTGTTCAAGACAATTAGCTGTACGTACTAACCGGATTCTTTAGGTAAGGTCAGGAACTTTAGGTTTCTGGTCGTTAATGCTCAGCACAAGCTGTTGTTGTATTTCAACACATATCAGTATAACTAGCATTGATTGAAGGAGCCACTATTCATTTTAATGATGTACACGCACGGGAATTTGAATGTCGAATATCGCATCATCTTGCCATATTGTTTCACATCTTATACATCCAAAACAAGAAAGAAAATCACTCAGTTTACAACACCCTTACGCTATTCAGAGGCCGATTCCATGCCACGTAAGAACATGAACGTATGATAGAGCAAGAGGTGAAAGGAAGATGTTTCTGTGTGCCTTTTCATTTATTGGATTACGACAATTTTTAATTTGACTCTAAAAGGCAATGTGATCTATTTACCATTAAGAAATGTCATGTGCAGACATAAGTGTAGAAATTGCCCTGACGAGAAGTTCCTATTGCAATAATTAGAGATAAACTTTAAAATGAAAAAGTCCACGTTTGCATTTTAAAAAAGAAAGAAAAGAAAAGAGAAAAAATTCCAGGGTTCTGAAACTGTGCATGGCTCTTTTCTTTCCCTGTAATGTGTATCATGTTAGCTCAAAAATCATAATTTATGCAGCCAGAAATTCTGTGGACTGTGGAATATTTAATCATAGTGAAGGTTTTTTGTTAATATGCCCTCGATTTCATATTTGTAATTTCGCGACTAAAATACAAAAGCTGTCCAATGAATCTTTGCAAAATTGTTCATACAATTTCAATGTTATGATGTTCACAAAATATTTCGTTGTTTCAGTTATTGAGATATTATATTTCTTCACACCTTTTCTGTACATGTTAGTACATGCTTTCTTAAAAAAGAAAAATAGCACTACGCGCTATTTTCAAATGATACGTCCTTTTTGCAGTGACAGTTTTATGGTTCGTACGAACTAGTTTGTGTTTTGAATTGCGTATTTAAATTGCCCCTGGCTTTTTACCCGAGAAAATAAGGAGCCCACCGGTAAGCATAATTACAGGACGAATAAATTTGGAGTCAATTGTAGTGCTACAAGATGATGTTTTACATTTACCAATGACAAAAGCTTTTTTTTGCCGAGGCCAGGTAATCCATCCATGGAAAATGCTATGGGGATTCCTCGCATGTTGAATAAGTGTCCGTTTGGTACCAAATAAGATGTGAATTTGCTCCACTTGCTCAGAATTACATTAATCTTTCATGGACCGATTATGTATTGTAACTTGATGGTACAATAAAAATCATTTTTGGACATTCTCGTGTCAAATAGGAATCTATTAATTCCCAAAGAATGCCGTCAGTGTTCGACTTTTACGATCCTATTGGCATCAAATTTACGTCAGTGCAAACTTCATTCGATTTGTATAGGTACCAAAACATGAAAGGACATTCTGATTTTCGAAATCTTACTGTTCAGTTGCAACGAATGGTTCCGTTTAAGTAAATTACTTCTAAAATAATCTTGCAGCCAATGCTAAGCTATGGCTGATTCTGAGATGGACGAAATCGAGTATCAATCCATTTGAATACATACAGGACAGAAAATTACGTTTTCCGAGGGCTCATAGCATCTAATCAAGGCCTCAAAAAGCAAGTCATTATTTAGAAAAATTGCTTCCCTCGATGTCCTGTCTCGGTCATCCCGGAGGTGATGCTGTCGTTACCCTCCCGGCAAAGTACTTATTGATTCTAGTTGAGGTGCTCCCCAGTGCCACTTTATGCAGGAGCATTGCGGGAAAAAAATCCCACCCGAGGAATCAACCTTCCCAGGATATCGAACCCGGGCCTCCCGTTTGGTAGTCAGACACCCTACCGACTGGATCGGCTGATGTGTCTGGCTTCAGTTTCATTTATTTAGTCCAGTGGTTCTCAACCTATTTCTTATCACGACCCCCTTTTATCACATCCTCTTGCCAGCGACCCCCATATGTAATTTCTGGTTTATAATAAGCGTTTATGTGTGTAAGCACATATACAACTCTGCGAAGAACAACAAAGGATCCCAAACGAAACCAATCCCTTTCCAATTGTCGACGAAATCATTTCTCCATTCTTGATTTATTAACAAACGCAGGATAGCTATTGGGAATTGGTGCTTAGCCTTTGTAATTACCTCGGCACCGCCGAGAAAATAATCAATTGTCAATTGTTTACAAATATAGCTGCTGCAACCTCAACGCTTCTCCAAAACAATGTCAAAATTTACCATTGTTAAAGATTGCAGACTTTTTTCCTTCCCGTTCTTGGTTCTTTATTGTTCAAGCAAGTTTCTTCAACTGTAGTTGAAATGTAATGACATCTATCATTGAGTTCAGTCAGTTCTTCCGTCTGCGTCGCCAGTTTTGTGTGTATAAACGTAGCTAATACACGGGTGTTGCGGTGTTGTCGCTTGACTTGTGATATTGTGTACTGTAGCGTCGTGATTTGAATTCTGTTCTATTAATTAAAAATTAAAATTGATAAGTTCCTTGAAAGACCTGGAAGTTCTCGTTCCGCAGATGATGAACCATCAAAAGGACAGAAGGTCAGAAATTACGATGAATCGTATTTGAGGTTTAGTTTCACGGTACTTGGAAATCAGCCGCAGTGTGTGCTGTGTAATGAACTGTTGTCTGCTTAAAGTAGGAAGCTTTCCAAGATGTTGCGGCACCTGCAATCTAAACATCCTTCGGTGAAAGATAAACCGCTCGCATTTTTCCAACGCAAACTCTGTACTTCAAAATCATAAGTTAACCATCACCCACATGACCAATGTTAGTCAAAAAGCACTTCAGTGTCAAGTGTCTCTGAGAATTGCCAAAAAATGCAACTTCTTCTACTATTGCAGAAGTTTTGATTCTTTCTTGTGCACTGGATATAGTGTCAACAATGATCAACCCCGAAGAGGCTATGAAAACATCAAAGATTCCATTGTCGAATGATACAGTGGGAAGGCGTATTTCTAATTTGGCCCAAAATGTTCGCCACCAGCTGAAGGAGAAGATTAAAAAAAGTGAATTTATTTCTATTCAACTGGACTAGTCCACAGATGTAACAAATTGTGCTCAGTTTTTGTGTTTCATCCGATTCCAATCGACTGAATCTGTGGAAGAGGATACATTGTTCTGCAAACCCTTGCCTCAACATCAACTGGTGAATCTTTATATCAGGTGTTTCTTGAGGCTACAAGTCCATTTGAAATAGAATGGGAAAAGTGTATTTCAATCTGCAGCAATGATACCAAGGTCTTATAACTGGTAAGAAGAGTGGGCTTGTGGAAAGACTGAGATCTATCATGCCAAATGCGAAATGGGTGCATTGTTTCCTACATCGGTAAGCCCTAGCCGCGAAGAAAATGCCAGATGAGCTTCTTCAGGTTCTGCATGATGCCGTCAGAATTGTTAATTATGTGAAGAGCCGCCCATTGCAGTGTCGACTGTTAGAAAAATTGTGCGAGGAAATTAGTTCCATCCACAAAAAAACTATTACTGCACACCGAGATAAGGTGGTTGCCACGCGGAAAGGTGTTGAATAGGTTGTTCGAACTGCGCTCGGAATTGTTACTGTTTTTACAGGAATCTAATCCCCAAATAGCCGAATTGTTTACCTCTGAAACATGGCTGCTTCAGCTGGCTTATCTGGCCGTCATATTCATTCATCTAAATGACTTAAATTTGACCTTGCAAGGACGGGACAAAACCATTTTATTTTTTCAAGACAAAGTAAATGCTTTTCAGAAGAAATTAGGAGTTTGGGCATCCAGAGTCAAAATCCACAATTTTTAAAATTTTCCTCTGACTCAAGACTTTATTTCAACTTGCAATTATTCTTTTGGCATGAAGACGCTGTCCAGTTTAATGTGCAAACATCTAGAAGGGCTTGAAGAACAGATGGTAGAATATGTTCGCTTTGATGAAAATGCCGGTTCAAGATGGATATTAAACCCCTTCGTTGAAGAGGCCATTAAAATAGCCAATCTAAGCCCACAACTTCTGGGCCTCCCCCATGGCGCAGTGGTAGCGTCATTGCCTTGTAATCAAGGGGTCCCGGGTGCGATACCCGATGGAGGCACAAGTGTTTCGGATCCCACTTTAAACTGTAGGTCCAGTCCCGATTAGCCTTACTGTGCATAAAGTGGACTTAAAACACCAACTCAACTCAACTCAACCCACAACTTCTTGACGAACTGATAGAATTATCGTGCGACAAATCTTTGCAACTGGCATTCTGTAATGAAGACCTGGACAAGTTCTGGCTGAAGAGAAGAGAAGAATATCCTGGTCTGGTATCTGCTGCTTTAAAAATCATAATTCCCTTTGCTATATCCTATCTGTGCGAGAGTGGTTTCTCTTCCAAGGTAAGCATTAAAATAAAGACCAGAAACCGCTTGTCAGTTGAGAATGACTTGATAATGTGCGTCACGAAAATTGAACTAGCGAAATCAGACCAGGCTAAGGTTTCACACCAGCCTTCATTTGCATTGTATTTCAATATGCAGTTTTTGTTGTATTTGTATTTTTCTTGTATTTCAATATGCAGTTTTCACTAGTTTCATACCTCTTAAATTTGAATTGTGTTTTAAACTATTCTTCATCTGTTAAAAAAATGTTTAATATTTTTTGCTATATTTAACCATAAGTACAGAAATAAAAATATGTCTATCAAAATAAATTGAAAATAATTTTAATTTTTTTTCCGCTACTAGACGCTAATTACATTTATTTTTTTCGCCTCCCTTCGCGACCCCCATGAAATCCTCTCGCGACCGGGTCGCGACCCTCAGGTTGAGAAACCCTGATTTAGTCCAATGGTGATAAACTTAACTCCGTGGCTTAACAGCCTTCTGAGGGCCAGGGCCTTCCCAGCGACTTTTGGTTGGGTGACGCGTGGTCAGCGCATCGAGTCCCATCGTCGCTGTTTTCTGGCTTATAAGACGGGGCCCGCTACTCCTTTTTTTCAAGTCTTCCTACCGGGACTCTAACCGGCTACCGCTCGCACCAAAGGCGAGAGCACTAACCATTTAGCTACGCTGGAGCCTCCAAAATAATAAATTTTACATTCATCGTAAAGATTAATCGAAAATTGATCGAACTTGCTAAATTTGCTGAGTTGGAGTTTTAATACTTTATGCAGAAATAGACTCAGCTGCACCTGACTTACAATTATAAAGTGGGACCCGAACCACTATGTACAGTGACCCGCAATGAGAATGGGACACTTAGATCCTGAAATGCTCGCTTTCTTGCAAGGCGTTATGTGTGTTGCCTCACTCTACGGCGATAAGTGGATTTAAATAGCAAATTTTCAGTGGCAACTTCTACCGCTGCCGTAGAATTAGGCAACACACATAACGTCTTGCAGGGAAGCGAGCATTTCAGGATCTACGTGTCCAATTTTTATTGCCGGTGATTGTACAGTCACAGGCACTTTTGGGTTGTAATGATACCATTGAATTTCTGTGGAATCGTCACAACCCAGAAGTGTCCATGACTGTACCTCCTCCCTGTATCGAACTCGAGACCCCTTGATTACAAGGCGTCGACTTTACCACTACACCATCGAGGTGGCCCCGATGAGAAAAGACAACTTAACAATAGTGTAAATACTGTATATAGAATGAAAGACGCAGAAAAACTAACAATGCCAGTTATCTTTCTAAAAGGTGGGAGGGGCAGGGGGTGCCAGTAACTGCTAAGGATGGATACTGTAATCGCACAGTCCCCTATGCAAATTCTTGAGCACACATCAAAACTGGCTACAAAATACGCGATGATAAAAATGGAAGGGCGAAGGAATAGAACAAACGGAAACGAACAGTGATGTATGGTGCGAGATGGTGACAATGTAACGAAGTGCTCATCCGTCATGGCAGGCGTGTAATCGGCGGGTCGAGGAAGACGCGTTGGTCGTTTCCTGCCAGTAAACACCGAGCTAGCGTGATAGCCAGTTCGCCCTGGTTGTTTACTAACAGCCTCCTGGCCCTCACGATAGAGAGACGGGATGATGGAATGAGTCTTGTGATAGTTGAACACGGCATAGGGAGGGGGAGGGGGTGAGAGGAACAGTATCATAGCTTCCCAATCCGGCTTTTTATAAGTTTGTGCAAAAACAACAATCTGCCAGGGTGATATTCAATTTGCAGCATCAACATCGTCTACTAGGTTCGACCTCCCATATGGAAACTTCGGATGTAAGTGTAACTACAAAGAAAGAAGATGCCATTTGGTTTATTAAAATAGGAAATAATAATCCATATTAACATGGAGGAAGTATTTCCATCTAACGCTGTTCACCAACGATTAAGAAAGTACAAAAGGTTTGAATACAAAATGAAACCATATAGAAACCCATTACTTATTGATGTGATACTTCCGTTGTGTAATGCTTCTAAAAGAATACCGAGAACTGGAAATAAAGGTTGGTTTTCATAAACCTGTAGGTATTTCATGCTAATAGATTCGCGATATCTGGAAGATGTTAATACATTTCTTGAAGATTTAATATCAATATGGTTGATCCAAGACGTTGGGGGTCTCGGGTTCGAAGCCTGGCCTGGGCATGGATGTTTGTGAGTGTCCCTTCATCAATTTCATCATATCATCACTCATCCTCATCTTCGCAAATTAGCCAAAAGTGGCACAAGAAGCGAAGTAAAATAAATTAAAAGCAATCATTCCATAATTTTGAATTAACTTATTTCGTATTGTAATTTTTAACATCCGATTTCAGTCCTCGTTCTTCAACTACCTGACTTGCTTTTTCATTTTTTCTTTTTATTAATAAAAGGCTCTGGTTAATTTGATTGTGTGCAGATTCTTTTACTTCCTACCATAAAGTGATAGGGCTCCCCTCTTCTAATTTTTTTCTGTATTTTTCAAATTTTTGTCATTTTTATTTAAGTATTTTCACTTTAACTGCATATACTCCTCAGTTAATCTGTATCCATTTATTTATCGAGTAATCCATAGACAAGTGAGAACAAACACAGATGCAACATATGTACAGTCACGGACACTTCTGGGTTGTAATGATTCCATTGAAAGTAAATGGGATTATTACAACCCTGAAGTGTCCGTGACGGTACAAGAGAGTATGATCACTGCGTATTAAAACAACAAGGTTGGTCAACATTACGTGATAAAAGTTACTTTTTTGTACTGCTGAACGCAATTTCGTAATAATGTGAGTGTGAATATTTATAATGTGACAGTGTCGTGCCTAAGGAGTAGAGGTTGGTAGATCCCCCTTTTGACAAAGAATTTTTAAAAAAGGACAACGTAATGCAGTAAAAGATGGCAAAATATGGGATTGACACTAAAGAAAATGTTAACACCACCTATGAAACTTCTGAGCACGCCACGGAAATATACAGTTGAAAATGTCACCTGCTCATTATTCACATAACTATGTAACATTTCTATTTGGGATACGTAGGCCTAATTGGTGTATACTCCTAATAGGGTATAGCGGGGATATTCCGCTCATTTCAACTTTAAACCTATAAAAGATGAATTGAAACATTTGTAAAGAAATCGATAGTTTAATACAATAATGATACTTTAATTTGGAAACAGATTTCTATACATGGTAAGTAAAAAGGGTAATACATACTCTTCTAATGAAATATATATTTGAGGAGTGCAGAAATCAGAATTCACAAAAACAGAGGGGCTATTCCGCCCAGTCAAGGGGCTATTGCGCCCATCATCCTTTTGCTGGAACTATTTAAGAAGGAATGAAGTTAATAAGGAGCACACCAGTTTCGTCTAACATTAAAGATCAGGTGAGGCTGATAATGATCACAAATGCCAATCTCCTCACACAGATTCCCATACAACTCGAAGAATTTAGTGACAGCCTGCTTATTCATTCCCTCATCTCGATTTTGATGACCCTTCCTGTTTTCTGAGAGAAAAATATAACTGTTTCTTTTCAGGAATTCGGAAAACCAGTCTTTACCTGCAGTCGTACTTTCCATTTACCAAGGATGTCGACTATTTTTTTATTGTTGCATAAGTAAATGCTGCTCTACGAACTTGATCCGGTGTAGAGTCAAATCCTCTTTCAGCTAAATGTTTCAATCTAGATGTCAACTCACGCTCTTCTTCTGGGCTGAACACTGTTGGATGGACGGCTGTTCTATACGCTCTTCTTTCTCCCAATGCCAGATTAGATTTTGAAGCCTTTACTCATTCTTTAAGTGTGAAGGAGGGAATTCAAAACAATGCGGCAGTTCCTCTCATACTCACGACTCCTCTTAGACAACTAAGTATTGCTTCATTCATAATTTCTTCGGACCATTTATGAGCATTTATGACCATTTAAACTTGCTGTTGACAATTTCACATTACAACATCAATTACATAAATAATTTTCCTCAACGGAATAGCCCCGTATTTACTGAGCAAAATAGCTGTGTAACTGTGAAAAACGCGGCAACGAAGAAAGCGAACTACATTTATGCACACATAATGCGTAACCTGTGTTCTAATAGCTTTAAAGAAATTAGTTAAAATTGCTAGTTATTGTGCATGCCACACCTTAATTTCATAGGCTCTTTTCTTTAATGTTGTAATCCCGTCTTACTTGGGGTAGTTTCTGTTAGCAGATCTTAACCGTGTTAGTGGAGGGGAGGGGGCCGGTGATAGGGGTTGTGATTGTACTGGGCCCGCCGTAATTGCAGTAGCTAACTCTATGATTTGGTCGAGGGAGGCATCTAAGTGTTCGTGCAATGCTATCTGTGACGTATTCATAGACTAAAGTTCGTCGTGCTGACCAAAGAACAAATGAAAGGAGGGGTATGCAGTTATTTATTTCATTAATATGTCGTTTTTAAAATAAATATAAGCAATTGTTCTCATTCCCGTACAGAATGAATATTATGCTGAAGAACTAGTTTTTTTTTGGGGGGGGGGACTCGGCACAAAAAGAAAAGAAGAATTTTGTATATTACCATACGGTAATATACAAAATTGTCACTGGGCCTGACGCATCTTAAGCGTACTGTGGGAGTATTAAATTGTGACTACTAAAAATGTATTTTGAAAAATGCTCCCAAAGTGGGAGGGGCGGGGGTAATTCAATTTAAAGCAATTTGTACAGAAGGGTACTCAATTGCAAAAAAGATCCTGAAGCACCTCCACCATGTTGTAATCCCGTCTTACCTGGGATCTGAGGTCACAGGGATGTTTTAATAATACATTTTAGGTAGAGCTTAAATATACTTGTGAGTTGAACCTGCTCCGACTAAGAGGAATGAGATATGGAAGGTTGAATTTAAGGTTATTTACGCTTGTTCATACCTGGTAGGCGAGTGATGTTTCTTGTCCAGATGCTTCTTGCAGACCGAATTGTGACTGATGTCAAGGTTCGATACGGTGACCCTTGACTCACTGTTCCGAACAATCCCGCGCGACTGGCTGCATGCTTATGGAGCCGTAAACTTCGTGTACCGTCGTCGTAGTTCAGTAAGTTGTAATGTGTAGTAGAGTAATACAAGAGTAATGAGAGACTAACGAGAGTTCAATGAGAGCGAGCTCTGAGGCGAGCTTCCTTTTATAATCTTTGGCTTCGAAAGGTTATTACACCTTTCGAACACGCTGGATCATGTTAGATCCACGCATTTGCCTTTCAGGCATTGCTTCACGGAAGTTACGAAGTTTGCGCATTCTTGAGATTGCTCGTTGGTCGGACAATTCCAGTGAATAAATAAGCGTAAATATTCTCTTGACGAGGTTTTCTCGTATTTGTAATCACCATATCTCTACATTAACAACACAAATCACTGGAACAACGGACACGAACGGCAGTGAGGAGACAAGGCTTCACAATGAACAAAACAAAAACCCTTCACAGTGCCAAGATATGGTGGCGCTGTGGCTACATTTCTTATTTCGGGCGGAATAGCGTCTTGAGCAGAATAGCCCCTCTGTACCCTAACTTAAAACTGAAAATTTCATCTTTTTCCTCAACCTGGCTTGGCATGAACACCCATGCGGTTTTTGTTGTGTAGTTTACTGCAATTATTCGAATAGAGTATGTGTGAGATATATTAATGATTACAATGTTTTAGACATATATAGAGATAAATGAATAATCGTATATGTGTTCTGTAGCCAAATTGGAAATTACAGCCCCTGGTTTCCTAACGTACCACAATAATGGTTTAACTGCCCGGGACTCATCATTCCAACTTGCTGAGGAGGAAAAGCGTGTGTTATATATATTGTTTATATTTTTATCCACCTTCGCTTTATTATTTTTTTGCAACAGAGCTTAATATTTACCTAGACTCCTTTCTCTATCTCTTTGTCACATATGCAGCAACGACGCACACTCGCGCGCACACACGCTCCGGGAAAAAAATAACAAGAAAAATGGCCGCTTGTTTCTGGAGTTGTATGTTTATACAAACCTTACCTAGTGGGCGTGTAAGTTGTTGTTAGTTTACAGTAAATCGGGACTGCACATGCTACGAAAGATCGCTTTCTTTCTTGGCTTTGCTTTATTCGTGTAAGCACAGAGCTTCAATTGTTTATCTGTGGCCAAATGCGAATAAAATTAAACTTAACATGCATGGCAATGGATACTCAGCAAAGGCAGTTGTTTACTTGAGGTTAGCCATGAGAAGCAAGGGAAGCTCGTCAAGCTTCTCGAGAGGCAAACAGTACGTCGCTGACGTCAGAGTTCAAAAATGGCAGCTTAAGGGGAGAAATGGATATAAACATCTACTCCTCTACGCCTCCGTGTTTACAGATCGAGACTGGACGGGAAAGAAAACTCTTTCCCTTTTCTCTTATACAATAATCTGCTTGCTCTTTTCTGCTTTGGTTGTATCAACGTTTAGCGGATGTACATTTCTTTTGCCCATTTTTTCAACCTATGAATGGACCATATTCTCTTCTAAACAAAATACTTCCATCTTTTGCTTTGGTTTTACATCGACCTGAGGAGGAAAAAATGTACAGACCCAGTAAACTTTGTTATAACCCCGACATGTAAGGTGAATGTTCGGGGTGAATGTGTTCTCGTGTATTAAAATTCTTACCTTAGTTTCTGTTCCTAAAATTACTAATCGATATTTACATTAATATAAACAATATTATATTTGTATTATTGTTATTTCTAAAGTCGACAATTAACGTCCTTGACCACCGAGCCGGCGAAATGATATTGTTTATATATTGAGAAAACTGTAAATCCGCTTCATGTGTACCCTATTCGAACACACTGAAGCATTTTCCTCCAGTTAGCATTCTAATGGTAAATATAGTGTCCATGAACGAGCGCAAGAAAGGAATGTCAACACGTACTGATGTAATATATTCGCACTTCGTTAATTTTCACCTCATTCAAGTAAAATAATTAATGCATAACGTCGCATATGACTTGTATTTATTGATGAAAAATTAGACTACTCTCCTGCTCTTGAGGAAATTTCTAAACTTTACTGCCTCTTCGGTGGCCTAGCAAGCCTCCGAATGTGCCGGATTCGAATCCCTACCTGGGCAAGGGAGATCTTTGTGAGTGCCCTTTCATATCTAATCATCACCTGTGCTCACTGTCGCGATTAGCCAGATGTGGCGGAAAAGCAACTTAAAAATCGATAAACACAAAATATTAAACATATGCATAACATCACATCTTGACCACGTTAAAATGTGTAAGCCTATCTGTGGAAATTGTATGGGAGCTGACTAAAAGTGAATCAGTTAGTAGAATAGTTTGGTAGCCTCCTGGTAGTGTTCGCGAATTTTCTGTTGGTAAGATTGCCTGCTGCTACCTTACTGTATTTTTTTCTTAACCAACTGCTCGCATTTACGTCGCATATCTAAACGCTACGTATTAACCATGTCTAACAACAAGTTATAGAATCTGTATCCATATATATTTTTGTAAATCAGGAAAATCTGTCACAAACCAAACTAGTATTTGATAGGTCATTTCCGAGTCCGCCAGATTTTATTGTTATTTCGTTGAGTGCTTTTTTCTCGGTTCGATTCTGGGTGCGGGACCTTTCAATGGTCCCCACTTTAAAATGCAGTTCGTCGCTTAGATAATCTGTGCCCAGAAACTTTTCAAGTGTGTTGCAATATTTCATCTGTAATCAAGGGGTCCTGTGTTCGATACCCGGTGGAGGCACATACTGGTTCGGATCCCACTTTAAACTGTAGGTCCAGTCTCGATTAGCCTTACTGTGCATAAAGTGGACTTCGGAGTTTTCCAAAATTGGTATTTAATCCGCATAATGCTCAGGTAAACTAATCGGGGCTGCAAGTTTAAATTGGGACTCGAACCACTGTGCAATGTGCCACCATCGGAGATGAACCCAGGACAACTTGATTACGCTACAGCGTTGACACTACATCATCTGGGCGAGTCTTAATGTTGAAGTCTAGCTTGAATTGGTTGTAAACAATCGTAAATTTATAGCCACAAATGATGATAAGTAGCATTGAAAGCATGAACATTTTTTTACTTTTATTATCTTAAAATCCCAGATTTGTTTAGGATAACAGAGCACGATTTACAAAGTGGTGAAAAAAAAACTCGATTTGAAATTCTCAAGTTTCTATGTAATCAAGGGGTCCCGGGTTCGATACCTGGGAGAGGCATCCCATTTCAAACTGTAGGTCCAGTCCCGATTAGCCTATCTGTGCAAAGAGTGGACTTAAAGCAAAAACTCAAACTCGAGTTTGTATCTCCAGATACACACGCTTAATTGGTATTGTTTTGTGCATTTCCATCTGCCCCTCAGTGTGAATTATAGTTAACCATCACACAGAAGATCACGGCACTTCCCAAGGTTGAAGCACCCATCGACCTTCAATTCATTTCGGGGCGTCACTGCTTCGGTTGTTTGCACACTTCATTCAGTACGGTGATACCAAACATGACGTAGGTATCTCGCGATAACAAAAGAAGGTGTACTCCTATATTAAAACTGGACGTAAGGGCATAAGCCTCTTATCAATAACCTTTAAAAATAAACACATGCAGATAGTTGCGACGACAGGACTGGGGTGTGAGCAGACCTCAGTATACAGAAAGCATCATTGAAGGGTAGAACCAAACTTGAAACAAGCCTTTCTACTCGTCAGAGCCTTGAAAGCTTTAATTGACTGATTGATTGAATTTGTAATTTTGGATGCGTCAGCACTTAGGCTATTTTGCACCCGTCACATTATACGGGGTCCAGCCCCTTACCATAACTAGAGACCGCCGGGCCGCTTGCCGCCGAGTCTCGTAGCGAATGTCACGGAATGCTCTGTAGAATATAATGTAACATAGCTGTAAGTCGGACTAAAATATTCTTACTTGGATTGCAAACTGAAGCTGTAAAAGGGCACTCAGCACACGTAAGAACAAAACACAGGACAACACACACACACACAGTCCTACAATGATTATACTGGCTGGCCGTAGGTCCAGACGCCAGACCCTCGTTAGTCTGTAAAATGCAGTCCAGGGTGCACTACGTAGAAGCGAGGTTGACAATTCGGTGTACTACGTGAAATGGTCACCCCTCGCAATCTTTCGGTGGCTCTGCTGCGTTGAAGAGTCGTTGACTGAATATGCTTTGGCACCTCATTCGCCCCGAAATGAAAGAGAAAAACTACATGTACGTACATCCTGACCTATTGTTGTTCAAGAGGGAAGAAACTTGAAGATGCCTCGTCTCTTTGGGAATATTCCAAGATTCCCTGTTTCTCGAGATTCTCTCTAGTCGGTGATGTTTCTCTCTTGATTTTATATTTTTTTGCAACATGCTTTTGTTTTCTAATACTTCCCAATTCGGGCTTTAATTCCATCGTTCCATTTTCATTCGCTATTCTTTCCTCTTGACGTCACATTTTCCCTGTTTCACTTTTGGTTTACTCCTGTTTCTACTACGCTATTAATCTCGGTTTATTCCCCCTTCTCCCACTTAGAGTAGTTTACTTCCCCCTCTCTCTCGATCTTATTCGATTTATTCCCTTCCCATCTCTCTCCCTTCCTCCCTTTCTCTCTCCTCTCTCTCTCTCTCTCTCTCTCTCTCTCTCTCCCGCCCGCTCGCTCTCGTAGTTCAGGAACTCGGTCCGAGTTGTTTCCCGAAAGGCCACGAGGTGGCAGCAGTGTTCCGCGGCCTCGTGTCTTCAATTCACGCTACGGTAGCGAGAAAAACGCTGGACAAAATAAACCGATTTCCACGCGTCATGGCCCGTCTATTGGCACTCTTTTGTACCAAGTTGGCTCCTTTTATTGGAATATAAAATGGTACAACGTGAAAGAGGATTTGAAGCAATTGCCTCAAGTGATTAGCGATATCCTCTTCATTAATAGCTTGAAGAGACTTGCAAAAGCAACTGGCCCCTACACAAAGAATGTTATACTTAAGGAAAATTTAATTTTCAACACATAATAAAGTTTAAATGTTGACAAAGAATATTTTCAGTCGTAAAAAGAATTATTGTCATTAGATAAACTTCATAGGATAATTTTGCAGGGATGATCGGAAAGTTACACTCCGTCTCGGTAATCTGTGTATGAAGGCTGCACATAACGGTAGAGAAGGGGATAAGGCGAGTGGACGTAGCAAAGCAGTGCGCGCTGCTGCACGCGGCTGCTAGCTGTACTTATACTTTATGGTTCTCGCGCAACAGGACTACTTCCTGTCACTTATTTCTATTTGCAGGAACATAAAGCAACGATTTGTTGGTTTATTTTATTTTACATATCTTCTCTGCCACTTCTGGCCATCGCAACGATGGAGAGGAATGGTGATAGAATGAGACAGATGAAGGGATAATCACAAACGCCTATCGACATACAACATAAGCTCCTGCAGAGGGTTATTCTGGGTGTAGACGCCAGAGCCTCGTTGACCTGCAAAAATGTAGCCCGGCATGTACTTACTGGCTTGAAGAGAGATTGACATTTGAGTGCCTTCAGAGAAGGCCATCCTTCCCACCTCCATTAGTAGTAGTGATGAAATCCCATGTCGGTAATGAAATGTAAAATTTTTGACACAACGAATTAGAGTTTTTATGTTCTCAGATATTATCTGGCTTTTTTATAAAGTGTAGTCAAAGTTTGTTCCAAATCCACTTTATGCTCAGGTAGGTTAATCGGGACTGGACCTACAGTTTATTGTGGGATTTGATCCACTGTGTAATGTGCCTGAACCGGTGATCGAAGCTTCGGTATGTATGAAATCAAATTAATCCGAATGATGCGCTCGTAGGTCTTATCTATACTCTATCCCCGGAATCTGTGGAGCAAGGCCACTCATAGCAACAGAGAAGGGGAGAAATCGAGTGGGCAGAGCGAAGCAGTACACGCTGCTCGAAGGCTGGTAACTGCAGTCGCTTTCCCTCCTCCACGCAATCCCGTTCCCTCTCACATATTTATTGGTGGAGCCGCCTCGGGCCTGTACTTGTGCAGAGACTTCTTTTCGTTCGCTTGCTCCAGAGACATCCGAGACAGGGTGTATGTTTCGAACTTCGCATATTCCCTGCACTGGAGGAACGCGGCCTCTACTTGTTACTTATGCCCTTTCCTTTGTCAGCAAGACACCGCAGCTTCGTTAGCACGACGATTTGTTGAGAAAGAGATCAAGGTCTGCCGATGTTTCCGATCTTGGCGGCAACAAACATGACTCTTGCTCTCGGAAGAATGCTGCTTCTGTTGCTATGAGTACACACCGCGTCGGATGTTTTCCCTTTGTATTGCTGCCCCGAGGAGGGATGGATCGTTGTGTCCCAAACGTTTTGATAACTTGGACGTCTTTATCTTCTCCGCGGACTCTTGCTCAGCTCTTTCTGCCGTGTTTGTCTTAAGTTTAGGAGTTTCAGAATGTCCCATCCCTAGGAAACAAACATGCGTATTGCAACAACGCATGCGCACATCCCGAGAACTGAACCTCTTATTTTTTTCCTCTCTTTCTTTCTCTAAGCCTTTGCGTGGACTAAATCTCACGAGTGTAGAAAGTTGTGATTTCAGCTAACCAGTAACACGATGCTTTTCCATTTGAGAGGAGATGTTGTGCAAATCTCGATCGTCCATCCAGGTTCTTCTCTGTTATTGACTCATAGCTAGATAGTTTGAAATGAAAGTTGACTGCGTTGAAAGTTTTCGTTTAATGTTTGTTGTGAATATGCAATAATAATATTCATTTTTTGCTAAACTTGTATCGAATGTGTACGGATATATTTATTCGCTGTAAGGTAGTTGTTTGAAACTTGATACGTTTGTGAACATAGTTTCAGTAATTATTCTCACAGCTGCTTTTCGACGTATGTATCTCCTTATTATAATTTTAAATATATATACACAAAAAATTGTTCTATTTGCATCAGACGACTGAAGATTGGCTGATTTATTTGACGTCGCTTATTTATGTAATTATGTTACCCAAGACGAGATGCGAAATGACGTAGAATCCGACAGTAGAAAGCGTCCATGTCTACGGAAAGCGCCGGACCCTGTGGCCGAGTGGTTAGCACATCGCGCTGCGACGCCAAGGGTCCCGGGTTCGAATCCCGCTCGGGCTTGGTGGTTTGTGAATGTTCATTCATCAATTTCATCACTCATCCCCATCTTCGCAAATTAGCCAAGACGCACAAAACGCGAAGTAAAATAAACTAAATCAATCAATCAATCAATCAATCTACGAAAAGCCATCACCATATTTACCTGAAGTGGCTGTGGGAAACAACGGAAAACCTCAGTCTGTGTGGCCAACCGTGGGGATTTAAACACGTGACCTTGATAATTCCACTCCTAACAGGATGATTGAAGAGAAAACTGCATTAGATCATTGCCCCACAAGCAAAACTGCAGCCGGCCATACGGTGTTTTTCCGTCGTGTTCTGTATTTGCCATGCAAATTTTAAGATTGGAGCTTTAACGAACGCCACGTACGAGTCTTTCTGTATCCTTGTCTTTTTCCTTCAGTCGTTATTTCATTTTGTCGTGGTACAAATATGACGACAAAGCTACAACCAACTAACCGGTTCCATTTTACTATGTATACAGTAATATCTCACTTAATGCGAATCTGCAGATTTTATGGAAGTGTTTCTACATTCATTCGCAAGAGAACATCCATTCTACTGCACTTATCTGAACGTTCCTGTTCTTTAAATAGTCCTTTTCGCGCTTTTCTTGCGCCCTTCTCAGTATATATGTCGTATAGTCTAAACCCTTTTTTAGTATCGCCGAATATTTTCTTTGTGCCTTCCTCTCCCTGTAAAGCACGTATACCTGCGCGTATTCCACTGTTTCTTTGCAGTTGAAATGTTTGTGATAATGAATTACATTCGTGCAGGATATAAATTGAAGACGTCCTTTTTTTGGTTTGAAATTATTATTATTAATTATTATTATTATTATATTTTATAATTTGCAGACAAAATTTAAGAAATTCATTAGGACCAGGAACTAAAATTTGAATTTCCGACTTAGCTTGTTTTCTTTCAATGATCACACTCTTTCTGAGTACCTGTCCTTCATGTAATGTCACCAAAAAAAACTAGGCCGTACGGTCTCTAACTATGATGTGATCGGCCAGTATTCGATCTCCAGAGATCATAAGATGTAGCTGGTCACACCGATCGAGATTGTGTGTAACCTTTCACCTTACTCTACGATGATGTAGCTTTTTGTTGCCACAACATACGCATGGTCATGTGTCCGATGTAGAGTGTAATAAACCCATTTAGAATATTACAAATTGCTTCAGACGGCAGCGTTGAATTGCTGAACTAACAGGTAGTTCGCACACCACAAGCCAAGTAATGCATGTGTGAAAGGCAGGTAATGGAGGGGGTGTGGAGAGTAAAGATGAATAATGTAATGGAACGAAGTAGAAGCAGAGACGGATTTTACCTTCTTAGGATAAGATACGTGAGCTGTAACCTCCAAATTAGCTATCATGTCTCATCATCATAAGCTCACTACAGCTTGCAGAAGGGGTGATGTGTTCGGGTTCCAAACACACCAGAAGAGACGGCAACGGGGCAATGTTAACAGCTTTGAGAGGCCGAGCGCCCAAAAGCTTGTGTTTTAAGCTTGCGATAAAACGTTGTTGCCTCTCCCACTGAAGTGCACTAAAGTTTGGCAAAAGAAGCTCTTTGGGAATTGAAGGGAAAGTAAATCCCCCAGTGAATGTATCCCACATTCGCAAGACATGTGCGTAACCCAAGGTGCTCTTGAGGTTATTTCGTTCTATGGTTTTTGGGTTCCAGACAGGTTTCTGAGATTTATCACGGACTTCTTTCCTGCATACTGGTTCCAAATTTGGAGTGTAATTAAATAATTTAAATACGCTACAAACATTTTAAAATATTGTTAATTTTATTATTACTATTGTAACAAAAATCATGAAGTGGCACGGTTAAAAACACTTTTTCATGTATAAAGGTAAAATTATCCCCTGTGCATTGCACCATGTCATGAGGTATGGCTCCTATTATTACCTATCTCTGCCATAATGTAGATGATGTGATCACCACCAATCTCCGGCTGCCAGATACTCATTGATTGCACACAGGGCGAGGACCAGAGCCGCTTTATGAATAGACATTTTCTTGAAAATTTCCACAAGATATCATCCAACGTGGGAATCGAACTGTCTTCCCCTTGACAGTCAGACTCCCTACTTGCTGGACCACCGTACACGTGTATTTGATACACTATCCAATCATCGTTTTATCTACGTACATAAGGAGTATATCGCACATGGAAATCAAACTAAACTTAAAGAATATCTTCAAGAATACATCATAAACTTGAAACTTATGCTCAGGAATATCAGTCAACATCATCATCGTGAATGAAGATTCAGTGACTTACGTTGTGCTGAACATTAATTTTATCCATTCATATGATACAATAATTCTCGTGTGTGTTTGTCGGTAAGCAAAGAAGTCTAGTTCGCTGCACTTTTTTACTCTCTCTGCACTTGCGCGTTTAGTTGGTTACACGGTGCAACACAGACTCGTCTACTTCGTTGATTTGGTGTATGCACCGTTTGCACTACGTTCTGGAGCAGTGTAATGCGTGGTGTATGGTCACGTGGTGCGTGCTATCAAATGATAGTTTAAAGTGGCAGACAGGCATTTGTTGAATCTTCTGAACTTTAACACCGATATCCGTCTACTTGGTTGAACGTCATTTTCTTGCACCAGCCTGACCGGGTTGCACCTGCACTATACCTACTGCCAAAACTGCAGTGAACTAGACTGGGCTAAACAGTGATGAACTTATTATTTTTCTCGTCGCTTTATGATAGAGACATTGCCCTCCGTGGCACCAGTTCTAAAACTAAAACATCATCTCAGGAGCAAATGCAGCTACTCCACCATACATTTGTCACAGGTTTCTTTGGTAGAAAAACCATAAAAGCTGTTGTGATAGTTCCCCGTAGAACCGAACAGACAGAGAAAACCCTAGCACCTACCGGCTTGATCTTCCGGTAAGGTAGCACGGTGATCCAAATGCAGCAGTTCCCTCACCGTGAGCCCAGCGCAAAAGAGTGCCATTTGCGGTAAGAGATCGAAGCAGCATCTACCATCTGGGATGCAGCAGCAACACCATTTTCCTAAGCGAGTGATATCCTTTTCGGAGTGTTCGGGAATCTGCCTTGTTACCGTAATCTCTTCTCTCAATCTCACCAAACAGAGGTCGACGGTTCTCTTAATTACACCAACGGTCTTTGTGGAGTCGTGGTTGGTGGACGTTTCCTCACTCAATATTCAGATTAGCATGCTGCCTGGCTCCCGGAACAGGGAGAAATCTTAAGAAAGAAAGAAAAGGGGAGAAAGAAGAACGAATCGAACCTTCAATCTTTCTTTTTTTCCTCCCTCCTCCTCCTACTCGGTCCTCAGACGATGATCCCTGTTCAGCTCATAATGTTTCCTAGCTGAGATTGAGGTGGGAGAAAATCTAGAGAAAGTCCACCTTCTGGATCCTTGAACAACATGCCAGATAGGGGCAAAGGGGGGAAGGGGTGGGGAGAAGAGTGGGAGAGAAAAGGCAACTTGAATTCGGTTTAAGGGGAAACCAATTTGACTGCTAAAGAAAATTCAAGAACGAAGTTTTCCGATCATGGGTTTTTGCAGGCACATTGACTTCGATATTTGTGGTAGATTAATTGTGAAATGAGTTTATATCTCAACTGTTCATGTAGCGACAGCACCAACGACCGAATTAAGAGAGAAAAACATCGAGTGCATCAAATTGTTTTGCAAGATTTTTGTAGCAGCTTGTGTTTCTTCCCCTACAAAATGAAATGCGAAATGGTGAGTGTTCCTGATCTGTTTGCCAGAGTATTCGTAATTCAGTACATTAATTTTTAAGGGGCTTAGTGTGTTTTACTATATTTTGTCAACTATTGCGAAATTTGATCTAGAATTCAACTATTATCAACGATAACATAATGAAAAATTTCATAATGTATCTAGAATCAGAATCTGTACCCGCATATTGATGACTACCATCTCAGAAGTACTGCGTTCAGTGGCAACTAGTCTCAGCACACAGTTTGCATTTTTTTTTCAGAAACTAAAGAGAATTGTATAAATGGACAATGGATAAAATTCAATACTTCAGCCGACCTCCGTGGCGGAGTGGATAGCACAGCGCGCTGCGATGCCAGGGCCCCCGGGGTCGACTCCCGACCTGGGCAAGGGTGTTCTTTGTTAGGGTCCTTTGATCAAATGTATCTTATTATCACTCATCCTCATCTTCGCGACTAGCCGAAAGTTGCAGAAAAGCGAGTAAAATTCAAATTCAAAGTTTTCGGCTTTATGGACATGTTGAGACTTTCTGCTGTGCTTCATTCAGGAAGGGACCACTAGATACGGTGCTTTCAACGCTGTTGTTTTCTTTACTTGTCAATACTTTGTGTTGTCCTTATGAATGTAAGTGCACTTAGCTGTATTTTTTACCACCTACGACAACACATTAGGCAAATTTAATAAATTATGTGTGTTCATGATCTTGGTTAGTTTTTAAGTGTTGAACGAACTCGTGTGTATAGTAAAATGAAAGTGATAAGACTATTAATTTGTAGATATTACGGATGCAATATTCATTGTTAGACTAAACATTATTTATACAGTGAACTGTCTGGTCGAATGTACCCCTCCTTTTTACAATTTTCCTTAAAATATACGTATAAGAAATGTAACATTGGCCAGTAAGGTGGAAGTCAAAACTCGCTCTTCAATTCCTGGCCTGGGCATTATATTTACCGTATATTGATCATTTATTCGTGTTTGCGAAACTACTAAATATTTTTTGCATAAGCCACCACTAATGTCGTCCCAACTTCACTATTCATTTCAACAATACGGCTGCATATGACTGCATTGTCAACTTAATTTACGAGAACCGACCATTACATAGTAAAAATTTAAAACTGCCCGTGCTTTCGGACTGATTTTCTAATGTGCATCTCGGCAAGTGACTCTGATGTTCCTGAGTTCATTTCTCGGGAATTTGACTTCAGGACTTCTTTTTCGCTTTTACCATATAAATTCGAAAATGTCAATTTTGGCAATTGCATATTGGATAAAGTAATTCTTTATTCTGCCATTTGCTCTTTCATAGAAACCTTTAACTGACATGTACTCTATGGTGCATATCTGATTATTGAATTGCGTGTCGCACGCTATTGCTTTCGTGCTTCGTTTCCCCACTAAAGCTTGGTATTTTTGATCTATTGTTGAATTTATTTATTGTTTCTCTCTATACGTAGACGACCCTGCTCCCAAGGCTAATCATTATGAAAAGTAAAGAGAACAAGCAAAGAAATGGCAGAATGCAAATATGGTTTAATTAGATGTTAGGCTAACATTATTGGTGCTTGCGGAGCTCATGCGCTGTAATTTTAACATTTCAAAAGGTAATATTATGAAAAACAACTTCTATTAATTTTGTGATCTAACATTGATCAAGAGAAATAAGGTACAGCCACTTTTATATATGGTGCCACGTTTCAGAATCAATTTCGTGACAATTAAATGGTAGATAACAATTTTGCGCCTGCATTTATCCAATTAGTTTTGATGTAATGGAGTAATATCTTAAAGGCATTACAACGTAAAATATCAAAAATGAAAATGGACCTGTGAACTACTAGTGGTTTATTTCTTTTGAAAATATATGAAAACAAAACATATTATATTTGTTGAGATTCCTCAACGATGAGGTTGTTGTATAAATTTTGTCTTTTTAAAAAAATCGTGTTTTTATGAAAATTCGAAAAATATGTATGTATAATTCATTCACTTGCGTCTTGTGCGATATAGTGTTGAAAAAATGAAAAGAAATCCTCAGAGAAGCAGAAGATACACTACATTCTGGCAACAGTCAAGCCCCACCCTATACAAAAACAAATTACATGTGCCATTCACTATACTGTGCGTAGTAGACAAGTGGTTGTTGAAAGTATGTTAGTAACGGCTACTATAAACCTTCGACGAGTCGGTAGCTGTATTATATGTTTTCCGGCTTCCGTACTGGAATGGTCAACGTAACGCGCTGCGAAGTCAGAAGTCCCAGATTCGAACTCTGGTCAAGCATGAGTGTATCATTGTGTTTGTCCTATTACTTATTTCATCAGTTCATCCTTCATCTTCGTCGTCACGATTAACCCAAGATGTGGAAAGATTTTCTGGAAAGTATCCAAAATAGAGTAGGATTGTACTTTGTCTTTTTCTACATAGCTTTACATCCCCTTTAGACTGATCGCAACAAGTATGAATGATGATTA
Source organism: Lepisma saccharinum (assembly GCF_977018435.1). NCBI lineage: Eukaryota > Metazoa > Arthropoda > Insecta > Zygentoma > Lepismatidae > Lepisma > Lepisma saccharinum. Next base: position 68,571,801 of record NC_139230.1, read on the forward strand.
GATGAAAATTGTGAAGGAACATTTCACATGCCCAGCTCGGTACTCGAACCTGGAGCCTTCGAGTAGAGAGATCATTAGTTGATCATTCAACTCAGTCGGTCGTAGGATCAACGGTGACGATGAGAATGAAAGATGATCTGATGGAGTTGTGATACCTGACCAAGATTCAAATCTGGGAAATCTGGCTTCGTAGCGCGTTACGCTGACCACTCCGCCACGGAGGTCGGCACAACATAGTGTATTGCTCCCCGTATTGTGAATCGAGGACTTGATTCACAGACTCCATTATGAATTCGAGTTGCACCTTATTGGAATTTTTCGCACCTTCACGGAAGTGTTGCAAAGAAGGAAGCCCTTCAGTTAAAATAGAATGAGAGAGAGGTAAGAACCCAGGGGAGGGGACAGAAGTGGGGAAACGAAGGGGTAAAGAAAGAAGAAAGAAAGCGAGAAGGGTTAGCTCGGGTCAAGCCTTAACAGCACCGTTGGGTGGTCTTGATGTTCGCACCCTTAGCACCGACTTCAGCAGTCCCGAAACAGTAATTGTTTCGACCGGAGTCCAGGATGTAAAGCTGAGATTGTTACGCTACGTGACCGTCCAGTCCCGCTGAGGAAAACTCTTTCCGATTACCATCTTTACGACCGACTCATTACGTGGTTCGCTTTGTGCACGGATGTCTCAGCTCAGTAGTTGCCTATCCAGCCTCCTCCTCACGTCCCTCATTGGGCCATGCTACCACGGTCACATCATTCCCTCTCGCTGCCCTCTGGGACATGCGGCGGAGGGAAAGGGGGGAGAAAAAGAAAAAAAGTACAAGAAGCAAGGGGAAAAAACAAAATCTGAACCAGATCTGGCTATTCCAATCGTAATCATGATAACGCTTCGACATTTCGCTGGACTTCTTGGATCCTTTGTTGATAGGGCGACGAGATCAGCACTTAAAATAGTTTCATGTCGGACCTCTTTCCGTTCACAAATCTATTCCCAGGTTGGTGATGATTGTGTCGTTGAGGGTCGGGGGAAAATCCTTGATCTCCGAACTGAGTGTAGGAATACCCACTCTGCTAGCCTACTCGCGGGGAAATCTTTTCGCGCCATGTGCAAAAGTTGTGCTAGGAACTTGCATGTCCACATTGAAAAATTACATATTGACCACACGCAATTCATCTGGAGCAAATACTCAAATTATTGTAGATTCACTTCATAATTTCCCTCACAAGGATTTAGTTTGTTAAAACTCTCACATCAGCAATTTATCAAAGTGCATGAGATGAATTACTAGGAAAAAGATAATTGTACCCCAAATCACCCAGAAGTACGTTTGTTGTAATCATTATGGAAAGTAACGGTTACCGTAACTAATATATAATGTGCGTATGTGCCCGTGTGTAAGTGTATTGGAATCTCTTTACAATCGTCGGGTTCTTTAGTGGTTCATTTTTATAGATACGTCACTTGGTGGTCTGCAGTAGAGCCAAAACATGGTTAACAATTAAATCCAAATTATACCAGAAAAGGAGATAAGTGGCCAACTCCACAGCATCTATTTCAGCAGTCAGAAATCTGTCTCATTTATTTGCTCTTTCAAACGTTAAACTTCAAAATGAGCTCTGACCACCAGAACCAGGCGACATCATAAAATACCATTAGCTATTTTGCTTTTTAGAACTTTGAAAGATGGCCACAGGATTATGAAAAGATATTAAATTAAAAAGGTTTCCTCTAACATATTTCTGATGCAAATTTAGGTATACAGTCATGGACACTTCTGAATTGTAACAACTCCATTGACTTTCAATGGGATCATTACAACCCAGAAGTGTCCGTGACAGTACAAGCAGATTGTAATGCACAGCATTGGCCCAAGCATAGCCAGTAAGTTCTGCTGATTTCTTCTTATTTTTTGGTATTGGTACACACATAAAATGTGCTCACTGTAAGGTTGTTTCAATATCTCCCACTTTTATTTTCTATCACTAATTTACACCGTGCCACATGTTCTGTCTGGCACTATTACATACAAATCTATGAAATCTAATTCTATTTCGCCATGATCCTGTGTAAATTGTTTACTGTGATATTCAGAGTATGCTATTAGAATATAAATAGCATACATACACTAAAGGGCTATTTTTTATGTATAAGAAAGCATCCCGGATCTTGTTGTCATTGGTTAAATAAAATTTTTCCCAATATTACATTTTTTTTAAATTTGCCATAAGAACATTCTGTCAAACCGAGTTAATTCATCTGCTTGCCATCTAGGGACTACTATACATGGACCAACCGGTGATATCGAATCTTGATATGAACAATCAGCAATATGTCTTTAACTTAATTCTCACATTTTTCTCAGAAGTCTCTCCACCTACTTGGCACATTTTATCTTTGTTAAGCATCCCAGTGTGCACTTCATTTTAGGTATATGCCAAGATTATTTATTTATTTAAGCATGGATATATCCTCTTATACTTTATTCATATTTCTCATAACGGTTATGTGTTCAATATTATTTCTACATTTATAAAGCAAATCTATATGCATAACTTAAATCTCTCTCTCTCGTTCGCGCGTCGATTTTCGTAAAGAGAACTTCAATTGATATTTGCAACATCGTCAATGACGTTCGTCCTCGCATGTTTATTAATATATATGATGGAAACTTGTGTTTATTTTATGTCTTCAATTAAAATTACATGGGGAGAGTGAATACATTTCTATATTTTAATTGACCTGACTTGTTTTCTGGGAACTTTTATAGACTGGTTTAAAAGGAGATGGCATTATGTATGCAAAGAAAAATTGTCGCCAACGCTATTCCTGCAACCTCAGGGTATATAAGCTTGGCCTTTTGCAAAACACAACAGTCTCCCTCCTCCCTTTTACTTTGCAATACTTCTCAGGCGAGCTGTCCCCCTCGCGTGAGTCACGGAAATAAGTTTTTGTTCATCAATCAGATCTAAATTTTCGTGAAATGTTTGTTCGGCATATTCTAATTTATGATGACGTATAGTGTGCACTAATTTAATCAAGGAAAGTTACCGGGGAAAATATAAATTCTCGTTAATTGCTCCTGCGTGCCATATTGTTTCCGAGATGCTGAAGGTTTTCTTCTCGCAAAGATCAATGACTCATTAATGACTGACTATCAATGCGCACATGCTCATAAAATAATTTTCCTTGATTAGCTCCTCACACCTAAGGAAATGAATAATTTTTTTCTCGACATGTGAATCAAATTAGATAATTTCGTAAGGACCAGGCGATTGAAGATTTGGTTGCTGTATGAAAAAATCATTCAGTATTTACACTTTTGCAAACCACATTCATGTGTGTAAATGCATTAAAACACAAGCAAAACAAATATTACGTTAGCTAATAAATTACCTAAATATTTACGATACTATACAGAATGTGTAGTCTTTAAGTAGTCTTTAAATAACCTTAAAAGGGGTTGTGTTTTTAGAGATTTTAATATATTATTTCTCATCTCATGGAGAATATAACAATTTACTTACAAGTGTAATTTTTAATTGTGCACAATGAATACACAAGATGTTCTCTTCAAGTTTACATGAAAATCGGAGAAAAAATGTAGACCGTGCCTGTTAAATCATTTTTAACAAAAGTAAAATATATGAAATTTAATGTATTGGGATTTGTATGTGACAAGTTGTTGTATCCTGAACCATGGGATCCCACGTTTCAAGTGGTTATCGTTTCCACCTTAGATGCGAACGGTCTAAGGTTCCTTTCTTAGTGGGAAAACCCCGTACCCAATAATGTCGGTGTTGAGCATCTTGGGGGCAGTTGAGGAACTACTTGAAAAATAAAGTAGCAGATCCCGGGCTCCTAAGCCAGAAAATATTGTCCGTGGAGCACAACGCGTCACTCAACGAAAAGCCGGTTGGCAGAACTTATTCCTCAAATAATTTTTGCACCACCACACTTACATCAGTTTAGTTTATATCCTGAACCATAGGTAACCAAACTCTTGTGATTGATTGATTGATTTTGTGCACTTTATGCACAGTAAGGCTAATCGGGACTGGACCTACAATTTAAAGTGGGATCCGAACCACTATGTGCCTCCCCGGGAATCGAAACCGGCGATTACAAGGCGACGACGCTACCGCGGCGCTATCGTGGAGGCACAAACTCTTGTGCTCTCGGCTGCATACACATAAGGGGTACGCGATGGTGTCCGATGTCTTTCGCCTTTCGAATACCACACAAGTTTAATATATGTTTTCATTGGTCCATTTCTGTGTTACCTTTCTTTTGTGGTCACTTTAGATTGATGTTGCAATTGCCTAGGTAATCGCGATGATAAATTATGAACTGTTGACATGTATGATGGGATAAACACACACATCTATGACTTAGCAGGATTCGAAGTGCGCTACTCTAACCATTTCGTCGATCTATGCACTCTTCGTAAAACATTGGTCTTAAATTAAGATATAAGCAATCACGAAAGTTAAAATTGGTCAACGACCAAAACCTTTCAAGTCAAATCGTTTCTTCCCGAGATATTCCATTTATTTTGCTATCTTCGATATTTCTGTCCACTACTGGCATCACTTGTATTCCACATGAAACATTGAAAGAGAAAGGTCCTTGCGTCAAATATCTTCGAATTGCTTTGATTTGGTTAAATTTACTTAGCTTTTCTGCCACTTTTGTCTAATCGCGAAGAGACGCTCACAAAGAACACTTACAACCAGGCCCGGATTCAAACCCTGGACCCCTAGCGTCGTGGCACGGAGGTCGGCCTCAAATGTCTTAGAATATATCCTTGAATGTTCGTTTGCTCCCTGTATTTTTATTTTCTTATTTTTCGTAGCTTTTTTTTTCTCTAGACATATCGTGACAAAGAGGTTGAATGATGATTAGGCAAAATTGATGAAGGGATATTCGAAAAGAAGAATCATTCCCAAACCTGGAACTTTTGAAATTCTGTGGCGACCACTCCAAACGCTTTGACACTAAGGCGGCATCAGCTTGCAAGATGGTGTATTAGCTCGAATTTCTGTAATGTTTAAAGCCTGAACTTCAAATCACTTTGATCGTGTTGGTTCTATGAGGGCTCTATAAAATGACAATGGCTTTCTTTAACTGATATTGATTTCTATGGTTTCTTAGAAGATTGTAACATGCATTTTCATAGTTTGATTCCGTTAACGAACATTCCTTTACCTTTTTCGGTACGATAGAATAGCCAATGCTTGTCACTATGCTGCTTGGATGTGGTAGAGGAGGTAGTTGCCATCTTAGATGAAAATGCCGAAACTAGTAGCCACCCAAGAACACAGATGGGATGGATTCCTTTCGAATATTGTCCACGTCTTCGCTGCGTGACTCTAGCCCGGAACCGAAGCAATGATCTCTGATCGAAGGCAGCAAGTCATCAACTCGACGTTTCCTCTGAGCCCCCTCCCCCCCCCCTAGTTTCGCTAAAAGGGGGCAGGAGAGGAATCGGACGGCGACGACGAGTGGCGCTCGGGTTGGGGGAGGGGGGAAGGGGGTGGAAAAGAGTTTGAAATGCAGAATCGGCGTGAGGGTTGAGAGAGAGTTGAAACGGGACATGTTTCACTCAGCCATTAATTTTTGATCAAGAGCCGGGCCCTGGTAGTTGTGTGTGTCGCCGGCCCCGTCAAGCTGGATATTGTGTTGATGAGAGATCCGGGGGCCTTTCCAGTAAGAACAAAAGCTGAGCCTCACTTCCCCCTTCCCCGAACGCCGTCCCGGACGAAGGAATTGTAAAATTCAGGGTGGGTATTTTATTTATTCCCCACGCAAATGAAAAATCCAAGAGGCGGTAGGTATTTGTCTGCCGTGTCCGGGGCCGGCCTTAATCAGCCTAGCTCACGCGCCAGCAACCTTTGCATGCTCTCAACAGGGGCACGGGAAGGAGCCTCGATAGCCTCGTCCGGTAGGAGGGAGGGTGGGAAGGATGGGCTCCGGCATTTCACAGTATTAGAAGTAATTGGCTGCGCTCTCGGAATCCGTTGAACCTCTCATTCTTTCAGAAAGTACCTCTTCTTCCAAGAAAAGGCACTGTTTCTCCTTTGAATGCGTGTGTCACTGTTTCTTACATACTATATGGATATTACGTCAAAAAGGCAAAACTTTATTTCAGGTCCACTTTATGCTCAGATAGGCTAATAGGGACTGAATCTACAGTTTAAAGTAGGACCCGAACCGCTGTACAAAGTACAACAACTGGGGATCGAATCCAAGACCCTTTGATAACAAAGAGACAGCGTTACCAGGGAGGCCCATGTATGTTATGGTAGTGTCTATTGTGGTGAATATTTGTTGATGGATTTACAGATGGTATTCAAGTATTGTTGTTGTTATTATTAGTAAAGTATTAGTACTTGCATACTGCCTCGGTAGCTAAGCGAGTTGAGTGGTCGACTCAGAATCTCGTCACCGGAAGTTCTGGGTCTGAGTCCTGGAGTTTCAATGTCATCTAATATTTAATATACATCTCCATCTACACGGTAAACGGAAGTGGCAGAAATGTGACACAAAATAACAATATATTAAGCATGCAAATTATGTAAAAATCATGTGAATATGCGAAGACTCGAACAAGTGTTTCGTTTAAGAATTTCAGTCACATTCTCAGTCTTGAATTGTCTCCGAAAAATATTGATTAAAATTTTAGGGATCAATGATAGTAAAAGAAGCATCTTTCTCTGTGTGAGTGTTACACACGCGCACCATATGTATGCATGAACCAGGAAGTAATCAATAACCTAAATCTTATTTTTTTCCAATATTCCCTCTTTTTTATTTATTTATTTATTTATTTATTAAACAAATTATATTTTGCAAAAATGCTTCCTGATGGTCCCGTCTCGAGGACGTCTTAACTTGATTTATAAATGATGTATCAATCTTGGTACCTGCAATAAATTACCACCACACCCCAACGGCCTGTACTTCCTGAAGCGCTAATAGAATGGCTAGTGGAAGTCAGTCTTCTAGCTGCCTCTGTCTCGCTTTGTTTTTCACTTACCCTTTTTCTTTACTTTAAGTGCAGCGGTCAGTATATTCTTCCTATTCATCCTAGGTATTGCTGCTCTTGCACAGTTCGGAATTGGTAATACTCTTGTGCTTCTTTACAATTATGGGTGATATCTGCAAATTATGCATCCAAACCTATTATACGTGAATGCCATTGATTCCATAGACTGTTCCAGGTTGAAGTCCTGGCGTGTACGTAGTGTCCCTTCATCGATTTCATCTAAGCATCATATATCTAGGGTTCGAATTCCGGCCTGGTCATGAATGTTCTTTGGGAGTGTCGCTTCATTAATTTTATCTCATCTTCGTCGTCGCGATTAGCCAAAAATGGCAGAAAAGACGCTAAATAACAAAATGTCAATCAAATCAATGCGTAATTTATTGTCATCGTCAAGATTACCGTAAACAGGCAGGACCAGAGACGTAAAATGAGAAAAATGCAAAATATAAATACAAATGGCTTTCTCTTGTTTCATTTTTTTCTGTTGATGTTTCCAACATGCACTGCTCAGAACTTGAAGTGTTACCAGTTAACTTAATCTGTCGCTACACTTTCTGATCTCTGTTCGAAGATTGAGAAGGAATATCTTGCCGTAGAAACCAGAAACCCTATCATGTCGTTCGGACAAAAGTGTGGAAGGGTCTGAGGAACAAGATCCAGATGTGCAACAGAAATTAAATCTGTTTCTTTTAAAAGATAAACAACTAACTAACTCTATGTGGCCGCCGTTGCACTGCATTTACAGCCTTAAAACTTTTCTTTTTCTTTTTTGGCGTCTGGTGAAAATGATGTAATGTGTTTCCAGGGCACAGCCGAGAAAAGAAAGGAAGAAAGAGCTGTTGAAAGAAGGAGGCTTGTTTTTGAAATCGTTACTTTTCTCACGAGATTGTTACCTTGTGTGGATAACATGTTTATGGAAGTGTCTGTACCTTTGCCCTCGACATTCCAGGATGTGTGATGACCTCAGTAAATGATGCCATTCATGGATGGTTCGCTCTGTATTTACTACAATTATCCTTGAAGCGGTGTGTGTGAGTGTGTGTTTGGTGCGTCTGTGTTCCTGCTATTAGAGATCAGAGTTTTTCCCCCCTCTCTCTCTCTTTCCTCTATGAGAGATGGCATGTCGTGTAGATTCTGTTTGTATATGCCCCGGAAGCTGGGACCTTTTCCACTTTTACAGCCTGCACTTTGAACATTCACATGTGAGCGAGTGCTTTGGGGATAATGAATTATCTGGAAGCTGATTAGAGAGCCGAATTTCCATGGTCTGGTGGGTGTTTTCTTGCCGTGTGGAATACCATTTCCGGTGCAACGGGATTGAAAGTCTATGACATTTCTGCCAAGCTCCCGCCCCCCTTAAAAGTGTTTTTGTTTCGTGCATTAGTTTCTTTTTTTTGTTTCTTAGATGCAGACTGTTGGTTTTATGATTGCAATTATTCAGTGCAGTTACTAATGAAGTAAATTTTGCCATATGCCGAGGGGAACGATTGCAGAGAATTCAATACTTAAAAGAATACAGTTTCCTCCCCCCTTCCTCATTTCTGCCCCATTCTTCATTTGTACTTTTGTAGAGAGAAATACTTCCTGGTAGAAGCGAATAACCTCGGATCCAACATACCCATTGTCGGTAATGACTCAGAAGTCTCCAAATTACACTGCAAGTTAATTACACAATTGCAATTTCATACGATTTTTTTTCTGCACCGCGTACCTTTCCACATATCACAAGTTTCATAATATACGTAAGTGATTTTAAAAAGCATTCTTTCCATCACCATCATCAATATTAGCATTTTGTTATTATTACTACCATTACTACTTAAACACTGCATTTTGGAAGTTTCGGGTGTAGAGACTCTCAGATTGGCCTCCGTTACGTGCTCATTCTAGGCTTCTGTTCAATTATTAAACACTAATGGGAACTTGTCTGTCACACGAAGGAGAGGAGAAATGTCATACTTCAGCACCAGCTCTGGCTTGTATTATTTTTTTTCGTTGGGAAATGACCAAGGAGTCTGCAAGCTTCTTTTCCTGTGAAAAATTTACCTCGCTTACAATTTTAAAACATTCATTGCGATTTATGCACTGTAAGAAATGCGAACGCTTCATTTCAAACTTTCTTGTTGCTCGACTAGTGAATTGTGCAGGAAGCTTTTCAAGATGAGCGAAACACAAGAACAAATTCTCACAAAAATGTCTTTATTTCTACCACCATATATTTTTTGATAAGAATTGAAACATATTGACCGCAACTTGCAGAACTTTGTAATTACAAAATCTGAACGGTGAAAGTCCACCAACATTTTAAACTTTGCATTATGATTTTTGTTTTGGCACACACAGATGTTCTGTTGCAGTTCTGGCTCGAGCAGGATCGAACCCGGATTCCTTGGGTACAAGCCAATAGCGTAACCACTACTCCATCGGGAAGTCTCATGGTGTTTGTCGTGATAAAAATTAAGTGAAGAATTATCAACAGAAATACAAAGACAAAGAAATTTCTTCTTGTAGCGTTGTTATCCTGGATTTTACGTTATTTCAGCACAGAATGTTTTCTTAAGGAATGAAGAAAACATTGACAAGTTCAAAAATAACAATTTCCATGAATTACTGTTGCTTGACATTTAGCATTATTAGCACTCCTCGCAATTGCATAATATCATTACGCTTCTAGAGAAAATATAATTTATCAAAGTCTACATCAGTAAGAGAACTGTCGCAAGGGAAGTCAGTATGTTGGTATGACTATCTAATCGGAACATTGTTACTTACCTAGCCATCGAAACTAGGCACTCGTTACATTATAGTGCAATATCATTTCAGCGCATGCTCATGTTTGCGTAAATGGCTTTAAGGTTGCTTATTCCGTCCACATATTTATGCCTAGCTTTCGTGTCTGCCACCTTTTGAAATATTGAAACTGTTTTCAGTCGAATGCCTGCAACCCGCCCAGCTATTCTGGTATTCACAAAGCATTTGCCTTGCAACCAAGTCATGAGACTGTTCTAAGTACGGTCTTCCTGTAATCTTCCCCTCCTCCTCCTCCTCCTCGGGGACCTGATTCTTTTCTCTTCTTCGTCCCGGCTTCGATTCTCAAATGGAACCAAAAAACGACCGTCTTGTTCATTTCTCCTCTTCGATGCCAACATGCACGTGATCCTGAAAGTAGCCAATCGGCGAAGCTCTCTCTCTCTCTCTCTCTTCGATTGTTGTCTCTCGCATCACAATAACTTCATTGTTGATGCTGCATGATCCGTGTGCCTCGCATGGGAACAAAAGCAAACAGGTAATAATAAATGAAGAAGAAATGTGTTTCGTTTTGCGTGTGGTTTGGGTGTGTCGCCCAAAGGCTTGGACAGGTAATTTGAGGACCCTGTTGTTCTCTGACAGAGCCTGCGAGTCCTTGTTTATCGTCCCTGTGAATTAATTACGTGTACACAAAGCAGATGAATTTCGTGGATCAAGTTTGAACGACGAAGGCTGAACGCGAACTAAACAGAATATAAGTTAGCTGAAGTACATGGTATTGGAAAACCATTTCTGTGCCGAAAAGTGAAAATTCGTGTCAATGTGGGTAAGCGAAGAAACTGGAATCATACTACAGAAGGGACAACGAAGAAAATACAATTTGTTATGTAACCTGAATTGACTGATTCGGTTTTCACCGCCTTTATTCCTGGACATCGGTTAGGAAAAAGTGGCAGAAAAGATAACTAATCAATAAATCTCGTCCGCTTCTGTTCCTTAATGTATATCATGATTCTATCAAACGAAATACCTTATCCTGTAAATTGAATCTGTTTAGTTCATCTGCAAGGGCCGATCACCATTATGATCGTGTACCCTCCAGTGTGATTTATTGAGATTTGTCAGAAGTCAGCAGTCTTGTATGAACATTGCATATAATAGCTGTTGTTCTAACGGGTTCAAGACATGTCTACTTAGTTGCGAATGTTATATGGCATATCAAGATGTTTGCTTGTTTCAACATGCAAATCCTTTTCGAGGTGTAAGAGGTGACCCTTCTCGAAGACACCCAAATGTCAACCTCACTTCCCCGTAGTACTCCTTGGACTGCATTTTGCATGCTAACGAGGCTCTGGCGTCAGGACTCATGGCCAGTATAATCTTGTATGGGACTTCGTTGGGTGTTGTCCACAAGTGTTTGTGATGGTCCGTTCATCCCTTTCATCTTCATCTTCGCGATTAGCCACAACTGGAAGAAAAGCGAAGTAAAATAAACAAAATCAATGAATCAAGCAAGCAAGCAAATTATTTTCAAGACATTAGGAAATAAATTGACAACACGTTTAATTTTTATCACATTTCTTTCTTAGTACAGTTATTAGGAAATGTAGTATCTTCCTTTGAGACAGATATTTAAAAAAAAAAACGAACACAATTTTTTGATGATAGACTTTGAGACCAAGCACGTATAGTGGTCAGTTCACAACCCCTTCTTCAAGGGTTCCGAGTTGGTTGGTGTCTTATTCAAGGCATAGTATTTCATTGTGTTTATTCTCTCGTCTGTTCTTCATTCATCTTCATCGTCACTATTTATATACAGACGTAGAAAATGTGAAGTTAAAATTCAAATACTATGTTGATAAAGAGAAAGTCAATGCATTGAGACGAACTTATTTTCTTGTTCCTGAAGCTCTCCTAACGACGAATGATGAAGCCATAATTCGCCTTTCGCCAGCCAGGCCAGGTCAAGTTCGACTCCCGTGTCCCTCCTGAGGTTTTGCTTATGTGATGATGATGTAGTCACAGTCATTGGATGACTTATTGATGATCACAGTTGTCGTAATGTACATATGTCTGTTAGTAATGAGAACTCAATCATAAACCGAGTCACTAATTCTTTTATTGCGATTGGAAATTCTAATATTGAATAAGGAAATATTTCGCCCCAAAAAGGATTTTTTGATGCTTATAACATTAAACCGTTAAAAGAATTGCTAAAATGATTTCCATGTTTTAAAACAATTATAGGCTGATAATTAATTAATGTTAACATTTCCACATTATCACACAAAAATTATTTCGAAGGAGAATAGAAATACTACTTTTGTTTTTTGCTTTCCACTTATATTTGTGTCACTTATTCTACAAGGGTTTGCTGTTTTGTCTGTATGTAGATATTTCAGTTTGACTGGCCTAAACTATTACAAATATCAGTTTTAAGGGAAAGGAATTCATTATTAAGTTATCAGCACTAATATATCCTAAAGAAGCAAATTGTAGTCATTGCAAATTTTATGTATTTTTGTTTATGCACAATGTTGACGCCTATTCACTCTCTCTTGTAAAATGTTGTACTTTCTAAATAATAACGTTCCGCATTTGCAGAAAAATAGGTGATATTGAACGAGTGACTGTCACTGTGCTTGAGTGATTAGCGTATTGCACAACAATGCCTAGGTCCCGTGACGTATCCCGTGCAAAACAATACAAATGTCAGGGCAAATTGATCTTGAAAAAGTCACACTTTCTCTGTGCTATCCTCATCTCCTCCATGGCGTTTCTTTTTCCTGATATTCGCCTATTTCCATCGTTTATCGTTATGCAGTTTTTTTTTCGCAGGCGCTGAAATTACCTTCTCCAATGCTGAGTTATTGCATTTAGATATATGGGAGTGCAAGTTTAATTAATATCACAACCCTAACCCCCTCCCTCCCCTTCCCGCGCATTCTGAGAAAGAACTCTAGTATTTTCTCTGCCTTCGCTCGAAGGGGAGAGGTGTGGGGGGGGGGGTTGAAATGTCACCAAATCTCGCCGCTGAGCCGGCAAGTCGCTCGACGTAGCAGATATGTCAGACTCGCGATCACTCCACATCATTTTGGTAACATTAAAAATCGGTAAATCCGCTATAAAAAAAATGTCTCAATTTCACATAACCCGGGCCCCGTCGTGAAAGTAATTTAGAAATTGGTACCCCCTTTTCTCTTCCTATATAGCGCCGAACTACTCAGAAAGGCAGTCAAGCTTAAAAAGCTGGTAAAAAGCTTCTCTGCATTTTGATTTAATGAGTTTAATGTCATTATGCCGCGATGATTTCCATCGTTCATTCCCCATTGGAGCGCCTTGGCGCTCGGCAGTTAGAGAGGCATTCAGGACCAGTGGAGTGTGAGTGAGCACCTTCTTGGGACCGTCTCACACACCCAGGGACTTGGGGACGCGATCTTCTTGGCTTACCAGCAACTACTCCCCCTCCCCTCTTCTACTAGACTGGGTTGTAGAATTGAACGAGGCAGTGGTAGAAGATTGTGGGCGGAGAGAGAGAGAGAGGGGGTTTCGTGGGTGGATTTCAGCTGATTTTTGCCCCTTCTTTTATTTTTCCCCCCTGAAAATGGGGGGAGGGAATTGGATTTGAATCGGTATAGCTTGAGTCGAAAGGGGAGGAGCCACTTATTATAGTATCCAGCTGATAGTTGAGGGATCGGATGCACGCTTGAAAAGATTGACACCGGGCAGATGGTTCGATGGAATGTTGGCTACAGTGAGAGCAAAGTAGAAAATCCTGCATGTGAGGATGGGAAAAGAGGAGAAATTTTACGGTGATAATTAAATTGGAGGTGATGGGTAATGGTGCACAGGTCAAGTAAGGACGACTTATGTGTGTTGAGAGCGACACAAAAGAGAGAGAGAGAGAGAAAGAGACAACTTTGGTTAATGTGATGTGAGTGTAAGTAAATGACTGATAGTCATGGGAACATGAAAGCTTTCAAAGGAGTCGCGACGGAGCCTCGCCCCACCTAAGTATAATACAATTACGGTTTAGATATAATTTCATTACGTAATTTATCTATCACCAATCATTTAGCTTAATTAGAGATGATTGAAGAACTTTTATCGTGCAGAGAGAGAGAGAGAGAGAGAGAGAGAGAAAGAGAGGTTAATGCTACTAGTTGAAAGTTTTTGAAAGTCTTAAGACTCATCAACTAGCACCACGAGATAATGGAAGTACCATCAGCCCTTTTTTTCAGCTACGTCGAGGTCGCATGGGTGACACAATCTACTGAAATTATGCCCAAGACTCTTGTCAAACAGTCTTCAAATTGAAAATGCCTTATGTTGAATATTTTTCGGCACTATAAAAGGCGATTAACTTGTTCCCTGCCTGCTTCCTCTGCGGCCATTATGAACTGTTTATGGCAATTTTTAGATTCTATTCGCTGCATCATCAAAATTCTTCATAACGAATAACCTCGTAAGCTTCATTCCCCGCTTAATGGAATCAGAGTGAAAAATAAGAACGGCACTTCCGACTAGGAACGCCGTACATCCTCGGAAATTTTCACACCGAGATGAAACCATACGCTGCATTTACACCATGGCTGAAAACACAGCAGTTATATGGATTAACCTGGTTACCAACTCGTGTGCCTACTTTCCCTCATGTTATTCGAGAATTATGTGTATTCACATATTCCACAAGTAATCCGTTCGAAATCCGTGAGCACTAGGGTAATTGTCTGCTATGCTGCAAGAACATTTCTTCCCTTTCATTTCTTTTTTCTCGCTTTGGGTTAATTCATTACGGTGAAAAGGTAAGAGTATACATTTTTACGTTTTTTTTAAATTTATATGACGCCCTCTGTCCCCCTTCCACTTCTTGCATTGCATTCACAGCCATCACGCAGCTACAGTGCTACTAATTTGACTGTCGCTTTGTTCGCTACTGATATGATGTTTTTATGTCTAAAGCTGGAATCTTCACCTAGGAACGTAGAACAAAAAAGGTTAAAAGGTTCTCTTTCAGACTGCCATTATACTCATAGCTGATGCGGTTTGCGTAATGTCGCTCCTCGTTATCTGCTTCTTCTGTTCATAAGTATGTTGTTTATGTACTTAGTTGTTGACAAACAATAACGTATACACAAGGAGACAGAGGGAGAAAGAGATATTATTTTTGTCTGTAAGCAATGCATTTATTTCCATACCACTTTTTTTCTTTTGGTACGATTTGCCATTGCATCAACTAAATACGAGCCATTATTATCGATGTGAGCGTCATACATGTTCAATTTATTTCCACTTTCTGGCTTGTCTAAGTGGATTTCCGGCTTTGATTGTGTGAGGTTAGTATAAGATGGCTGACTTGACAAGAAAATCTCCGTTTTTAAGTATCGTGTACTCTTAGTAATATTGATAAAAATAACATGGATGATCTATCTGTATACGTACATACTATAAAGCACCCTGAATTCATCTATAAGACACTATTTTGCCTGCATTGTAGATAATGTATTTTACGTCTTGTTTGGGGAGTGTACACAGATTTATTTTAAGGAAAACTAACGATTCTCAGTTAAGTGTTGTACCTTTGGTAAAATAAGAAAATATTCTTCTTCTATCGGATGTCTTGTATTAAATTTTGTTAAATTTATGTCGTATTTCATATGAGGTATTAAAGAGGCTTCGAAAATAAGACCTCTTTTCAACTTTATAAACTTGAGTTATCTAAAGTTGCATCAATTATAATTAACGATGAGCTAACTATCGTTACTGGACTACAAATGTTGCGTAAACTATGTGTATATTTGAATGCAACAATAACTCATAAAACTGTAGTACCCTTGCAGACTCTGGCCTGAACGTAAGTCATTTGCCACGGGAAATCCTCACAACATTGTTGTTCACTTAGTGGATGGTTGGTTGTTTTGAGTAAGGTACGAGTCCGATTCATATCAGTAACCAGACAGATATAATACCTGTTGCGTGAAATGATGCCTAAAACAATTGGCCACACAAAAGCAAATTCAACATACGAACTTCGTTGGTCCTGGGTAATAGTCCATAGCTTCAAGATAATCTTGGCTGTTAAGATGAATGACGTTGGACATACAATGGAAACTGTAAATTATAAGTATAAAAATGGCGTCAGTTAACTTCAGCCAAGAACAAAATTGGTTTGAAAGTGAGTTATCTTTAGCGGGCCACCAGGCTAGAAGCTCTCAGATGCACAAGCAAACTGTCCAATCTCGCTCGTTTGGGAAGCAGAAGGGCAGTGTTTTTCAGTAGTTTCGTTTGAAGTAATGCCTTTGAGGCAAGCAACGCAGGAAAGTGAAGTATCCTTGAGATATCTTAATGCAGTGTAACTGAAGCACACGAACCTCTTTGTTCAAGAAGAGAGTTGTCTTGCTGCTCCAGATGTGTGTGTGTGTCAGCAAGGGAGATCCAGAGAATGTCCGGGGTTTATCACGGTCAGAAACAACACAACCCTGAAGTCTTCCAGCTCTTCTTGTCTCCATTCTCTTAGTTTATCTATTTGGAGGATGCGGGCTCGTGTCACTCACATTTCCTTTCGGTGAAGATACATCCTCAGATAAGCACAAATTGTTCTCCTTGAGTTCCCTTCGGCGAGGAACCAAATATTCATTCGTCTTCCCTTCGGAAATTGCATGTATGCATCCTCGTCTAGTCATCTGCGAAATTGCTAAGAACATTTTACCGACCCGGTGGCGGAGTGGGTAGAGTAACGCGTTTCGAAACCAGGGGGTATTAGGTTCGAATCCTAGATATGGAATGGATTGTATTTTTTCGTATATTTTCATAAATTCATAATTTATCTTCATCGTTGCGATTATTCTAGAAAGGGACAAAAGCAACTTAAAATAACAACGTAACTCAAAACATCTACTTAGCTATAACTATTTTTTAAAAAATAATCTGAATACAACAACAATAATAAAATATATAACTTGACAGTTTCAGGCAGCTGAATAACATTATCCGATTTGATCTCCACTAGCAAACCTGAATGAGTTAGGAAAATTGTTCATTTTTATGTTTAGGATTAGAGACTGATAAAACACATTTCAAATTTTCTCCAACAAGTTTCTTGATTGTAAATATTTTGTGTAAAACAATTTTTATATTTTACTTTGTTTATTTTCAACAATGTCAAGCATTTGATTAGCAAATCAGGAGAAGTCAGGGAATTTGTTTTGGAGTTGCATCTCTGTCTCTTAAGGTTGCAATCTACTTTCAGAAATATCGGAAGCAAATTATGTATTCATTGTAAACAAAAGTAGTAAAAGTAATTTTAAATTTAGAAAAAATATACGTGATTTAATTTTTGTTATATAGTGTTGCTTTTCTGCCACTTTTGTCTAATCACAACGATGAGGATGAGTGATGACATGATGAAATTGAAGAAGGAGCACTCACATAACACCCATGCCCAGACCGGGAGTCGAACCTGGGACCCCTGGCGTCGTACCACGCTGTGTAACAATAGACTTGATTCTCATGACTTGTAAAATCAACTAATTCTTCCTGAATATTTTTTTTTCAAAATTACATTTTGAAAATTTAAGATCAATGATGTACATTTTTAATTTATTTAACGCATACTATAATAGTCATATTGTAATATCTACCGTTGCTGATATGTTGTGTAATTACAGATTAATGGATTATTTTGAATTATTTATGGATTTATTGTTTTGGTCAAATTTACTTTTTGATGCCATGTTAACTTGTTTTCCCCATTTCTGTAAGTTACAAATGTAACTTAAGACATAATGCAACGTGTATATTTTTAATGGAAATATAACTTGTCGTATTCCGTATTCTGGTCAGGACAAAATTGCCGCAAAGTCAGGTGTTCTGGGTTTGAATCCTGAAGTGTTACTTTGTTTGCACATTTTTGTACCTCAATAAAATACAAATGTAGTGTCTCTTAGTTTGAGAAGTATTAACATTTCTTCATAATATAAACGGTAGGAACAAAATTAGTTGATATTATATATATTTTGAATATTGACCATGATGACTATGTGTCTTCTGAGATTGGTATTATGTCTTGTTTCATTATCATTGCTTCCATCTGTAACTGACGTGCCCAGGAAAGGGTGTTGGGAATTTTACGTTTTCCTCCTCTTTAACCCGACTTTCCTTAAAATAAAAGAGAGGTCAGATATGCGAGAATTTTGCAAAAATATGGGGTTGATTGCTCCCACCCCACCCTCAGGAAAAAGCCATATTTCCCTTAGGCTCATTCTCCCCTTCGAAATTCCTGAATACGCTACAGGCATAGCGGTTCCGCGGTTATGATCGATAATTTTCCCGAAATTGGCAACGGAGGGAGATGAGACATTTTGCACGAAATGATGCTAGTCCAAACTGTCACTCTCATCCTCAACATACGCACCTCGCAAAATGTTTCCAAAGATCTCAGTTTTGCTTACTTTCCCCGAGGGATGTTTGCAAAAGTGGAGATTTTTTTTGGACCGAGCGTCTGCAAATTCGTTTACGTATCGCGTGCAAATCCCTATTGCTCTCTTCTCGAAAATAGACCAGTCAAGGTTGGAGCTTCCCCTTACCTCCTCCACACCTCTGGCCCTCCATGGTTGCCACACTTCTTCGAACTTATTCAGTCGACTCTTCGCGCATTTACGTGTGCGGTTGATTTCGTCGGTTGAAATTGTAGCTTATTGGCAACATTGTAGGTGGGCGGCCTGACCTTGACTGGACTATTTTCATAGCTTTAGCTCTAGGCTCCGGCGACGATGCATATTGGATCTTGCAAGTGCGTGTGCTACATACACTCTCGGAACAATAAAGGCATATTATTGTGAGAAAGAACGTTGCCCTCTCAGAGCACGGGAGGATGCGGAAGGGAAAGGGAAAGGATGCGCTTCCTGTCTAAATGGGCAACAAAACAGCAAGAAATTAGCCCTTTTTTCGTGGGAGTCGCGTTAGAATCGTGCAACTACGTGTGCCGACTCGAAGGAAGCCTGAGTTATTAATTATAATTCATGTATACACCGCCCTTGGCAAGATATGTAAAACGATCTTGGATTCTCACATCAGGTCAGAACGGCCCGAAGAATACGCCATCTGCCTTACTACTTGAGAATCGTCACCCTCCCTTCTTTTAAGCCTTTTTGTGGGCAGGCCCGATCATCCAATGCGAGAGATGACAACTTTTATGGCCCCCAAGCGGTAAATTCAGAAGCCCTCCCCCCCCCTCCCCCGCCACATTTCGGCCACCCCCTTCCTCCCGTCTTCCAAGACTCGGAAAGGCAAGACAAGTAGGCTGCGGGACCCAAAGAGCTACTGGTCGTTGTGTAAACCCGGGTTGATGAAGGGCCTTTTCCCATACACACCCTAGCAGGATGCGAATACCTCTTTCTCCCCTGCATTTTTTTTTTTTTTTTGAATCTCCCAACTGAATCGCAGCGATGGCATTTCCTCGGGGTTTATTTTTAATTAAGGACCAGGATCCTGAGATAACAGTACAGACGCAACACGCTGTTTGCCTTCTGAGTCCGAGATGGGACTTCAGCTTGCAAACCCAAGCCACGGCTGCTTTTGTTTCTCTTTTTCCCGCTGGCCTGTTTTGGTGTGTTTCGGAATGCTCCGTATAATATCCCTCGCAGCTGTAAAAACTTTCAGCGTGCAAGGAAGTCGATAAAGGCTATACGCAACCGGGGAGTAGTCCGTCCCCCTTAGCATGTGTGGATTTGAACGCCGAGCTCAGCCTTTGACAATTTCCTCTCCTTATTATTTTTCGAACTTGTGTACCCCCTTCCCTCCTATTTGCCTAATTGCAGATGCGTTATCTTGCGAGCTGCGCACAAGAACTGGAGGAGACAATGTGAGCGGTAGGGAATTTCTGTTGATCTTAAGATATGTGGAAAACATTTGCAACTCCCTGGCGAAGAAAGGAAGAGATGAAGGCAAAAAACAGGAGAGCCTCACCTGCCATAAAAGAAAAAAGAAGAATTGGCATTGTGTTAAGTAGCCGGGCATCACACTCCCTTGCCAACAAGAAGAAGCGCGGGAAAGAATGGCTAATTGTGGAGGAGTCAAGGTCAGGCAGCTCGGGTTGGTACACCTGTCAATGAAACTCAAGACCTAGAGGAACGGAAGCTGTTTCATTCATTCGTAGACCTTGACCCTTTTCGTTGGTAGTACTATTTCCCGTCTGTCGACTCTTGCTCTACTGGCTTGTAAGTTCACACGAAGACTGGTACTTGCTGCTTGAACTTATAATTATGGACTCTAATACCACTCTGTAGCTTTAGTTTTAGTTATATTGCGATGAAGCTCCCAGCAACTTCTAATTCGAGATTAACGAACTATGTGTGTGTGTCTGTACACAATAGAACAAATTTATCTATCGACTTTGAAGTTTTATTTGTCAACATTTTATCAATTGTAGGGAGCATCTGATGGGGATAGTTATTAGTTACTCTATACTTCTACAATGAAATTCCGCTGTTAGTGCGGGCCTCCCCGATGGCGTAGTAGCAACGCTGTCGCCTTCTAATCAAGGGGTTCTGGTTTGGATACCCGGTGAAGGCACATTGTCGTTTAGGTCCAACTTGAACTGTACGTCCAGTCCCAATTTGCCTATCTGCACACAAAGTAAACTTTAAACAAACCTTGGTAAACTTTTACATTGTTACTATAACTATATTAACAAATTTTGTTGTGAAGCTTCCTCTTTCTTAATGTAAACATTTATACATACATGGAATTATAATTTTAAAAATGCTTCATAAATCTGAATATTTTTAAAAAAACGCTTAAGAACGCATGTCGAATATAACAACACTCACGTTTTTAACTGCTTCTATTCCTGAAAAAAATACGTGACTTAAGAACTTGAATGCACCTCGTATTTATGTGTTTCTCACAAATAAAATATATATAAAAAAAAAATCTTATGCTTTAGATTTGACCATGGCCTCCTGATATTAATCCTGTGAGTGGCGTAATCGGCTGGGCTGAAGCCTGGTCAATGCGTTGAGAAGCAATAATAATAATAATAATAAATATACTAGTAGCTGTACTACAACTTAGTTTGACGCGCAACTCTGGCAAAGGTTCCTCCGCCATTGGTCATTAGTAAAACTCTCAATGGTACTTCACTTGTTTTGCCACTCAATATTGACACATGGAATTAATTTTATTGTTGGCCAAAACATACGTTCAAGTTCCACAGACCAAATTCCAATGGAAATTGAACGTTATGTGAGATGTGTAATATAATTTGCAAAAATTTCCCTTTGTCGTCCTTGAAAGGGGTAAAAGATTACTTCCATTTGCCAGCAATTCACTGTTTGTTTAAGCAAACTTCGTCCATTTGGAGGGAGCGAGGGGAGGCTAGATTTTCTTATTTGCTTTCACTTTTTGCACTTTCAGTAATGCTCAAGTTCACATTTTAATGCCTCTTTCAATCTGCGTGGCTTATCCGGGGTTTCGTCCTTCATGGCAGTAATCCATCGCCCTCCCATCAGTGGTAATTCGTGTACGGCGGAAGTGCGGCAAAGACTGCAAAAAGCTTCAGAGATTAGCAGTTGGAAAGTTCGATTACTTGAAAAGAGCTCAATTATATCTATCGGAATTTTCGGTTTTATTTAAACTTGACTTCGTGGCCGCAGCGGGGAAGGTGTTCTCGCAGTTTCAAATCGAAGCCCAACTTTCCCCCCTTCCTGGGTTTTGCAGGTGCTTCAAAGGTTTTCAACCTCGATCTCTTCGAATAACGCGTTTATTGGCGTAAACCTCGCGTTAAAACCGCAGAGAAGACAAGCTATTAGTCGGAGGGTCCATCTAATCAGATTGATAAAACGAAAACTCTCAAAACACACACGTGGAACACTCGACGTGGATGTGCGTGTGTGTGTGTGTGTGTGTTGATTCAAGAATTACAGGGAAAAAATTAATGGGTCCTACTGGTAACTCTTTATCCTGGCGCCCGAGCTACAGGATAAACACCATTGTTCAATCACTCCGCCTATCTCCAAAGTGTGACGTAGAAATCCGATTTATTCTGGAGATCCGTTCCCAAACATGCACAGAGACTAGGTAGCATGTTGTCACTCTTAGGAAGAAAAGGGAGAGACTAGATCGCGGGAACTAGTAGGGTAACTAGAAAAATCATCGCATTTGGTACAAGAAGAGGAAATATTGTTTACAAATTACAGTGTGGAGTTATGAAATAAATGTTCATCAATTGCATTTTTGTTGGATTAAAGTACCAATCAAAAAATGAATAATCGACAAACTACTAAACTTGCTTTTTTTTTCGCTTTTTGCACAGATTTAGAAAATTATTTCATTTCCTTTGTGTACGTTTCACTGAGAAATAAAGTGGTAATCATTACCGGATTTTCAATCATATTTCTCTCTCCAAACACCAGTTTCGAGCGGAAAACCGATTGGTTCTTGGCCCACAGTTGGCACGTTTACAAAATATCTGAAAACCCCATTCTAAACTTTTTGCATATTCCCGCAGAGTTTTTCTGATAGAAAAATGAAGTTTAAGAGAACAACAATAGTGGTTATATTTTATTGCGCTGCTACTATAGAAAGGAAAAATAAGTATGGTGCAACATTTTACATAAATATTGAATGATTTCCTGGAACTGCTGCGACAGAATCTTTATTTGTATTTTCCTCTACGTGCAGGGAAACTGAGTTAAGGAGCTCTGATGTCCTTTTCCTTGTTTCTCATATTCATCACGGATCTAATGTCGAAAAATTCGGCAGCGATTATACATGCACCGGCTTGTGTGCATGTATATGCATTAAAAGCTGGACGGATACGAATTGTGCTAAGAAACAAGAACTCTGGGTAAGACCAAACAGTCCAAATCCCCCTCCGCAACTAATTACCGCGAAGAGCTAATTGTTTGCGACAGTCCATTCCTCCTGCGCCCAAAACTGGCAGCAATTTTGTGATCGTAAATAGCACACACGCAGACATAGAATTGATAGTTATCAGGAAGGGGAGGCTTCCCTTAAGTGATTTGCAGTGTCCAGTGCCACCGAGCAACAGCGATGAAGGTGGTTGTAGAAATAGTGATGGTTGGTTTACTTGGCTCTGTCGAGCAGCAACGTGGCCAGATTCCAAGTTCTGTTCTCTGATCGTGGACCACTCCCAGCCTCCGAGCCCCCCTCTCTCTTTCCCCCTCCCCCCACGTCGTACCGCCGGCCACATAAACAAACGGCAAAACAATATTGGGCGGAAACAGGGAGGAAGGAGAGTGTTATGAGCTACGATGGGCGATCGCTCGTGAATCGTTACCGCAGAAGAACGTTGTCTTGGGTTGGTCGCACAACTGGGGACTGATCATCGTTTCACTTCGTTTATCCGAGTTGCAGAGGCTTGACAGATTTTTGAACGTTATTTTGCTACGGGTGAAAGGGGATGGTGCTCCCAGGAATTATTAGCATAGAGGGGGAGACGTTTTTAAAGGGAGAGACGCTCAGAATTTGCAAAAAGCGAGGAGAATGACCAATGTGGGGCTTGTTAAAGCACGGTAGGACTGTAGAGGGCTGACTCAGGGATTTCTCGATGTCTGACATTTATTGCTTTCACAAGTGTGCTACCATTATTGACTTATTTTATGCGTCTTATTTACGAGTGTATAACAGTATTGTAAAGGAACGAAACGAAAAATTGTAACCTTTGCATTATTATGGAGGTAATGAACTTACTACAGAAGAGAATGATGCAGAGAGTTAGTGTCCGAGCGAGACCTAAAAAGAACCGTAAGAGTGAAAAATTGTCGTGAAGTTGAAAATGTCGAACATCATGCAGGCCGTCGTTAATCATTAAAACCACGTAATATCCCATGCTCTTTTCTTCAATGGTAGATACGACCAGAGTTGACAAATAGGATGGAACATTACGAGACGTTATAGCTCCAAACAAAAGAAATAATGAGTTATCAGAACCAATAGACTGAGTACATATAGTTGTTTTTATGTCCACGTCACCGCTGCAGAAATATGAGTGGGAAGTACTTGATTATGTATGAGTTATGCGAAAAGACAAAAAATGCTTTTTATCGTTCGTTCCTGCTAGGGTCGTCGTGCATATACATAGGACAGAACAATATTTCATTCATTATGTGGCATATCTGACAGGTGTCTGTGAAACTTGAGGGGAAGTCTCCACCTAACATAACACCTGTTTTGACACACTGAAACTATTCCATAAACTACCTACGCACTGGTTTTAACATCGTGTGTGGTGGTAATAAATAAATGATAAAGAGCAATAATAAAAAAACACATTAAAGAAGCTATGATTGTGCGCTTCTGTTATTATCGTCATTAGTGTTTATTTCAGTAGAAGCGGAAAGGTTGCGGGGGAGGCAGCAGGAGTCATAAACATACAAAGAGAATTGACCTTGTGTTGTGCGTGCAGACTTTGTGATATATGCTGTATACGAGCTGAGAACAAAGGTGTTAAAACAGAGGCAACTTCTGGTAGATAAATGAATAAGACACAGTGTGGGAGAAGATCAAGGCCGAACAAGTAGGTATTCCGCTCTGGGGAAAGGAAGATGGGTTTTTATTTCTCCTTTTCAACAGCTTGAACAATCAAGTCAACACTTTGTTTTTTCCTCGGTATCCAAGACCTTGCTCTTGGTTGATGGCAGTAGTTTGCACCGACTTCGTTCTACAAACTGACGATTCCGACTTCACCGAATGTGCCCATAAAACTCTGTGACTACTAGTGAATGCCGTGATTAGTGTGATTGCCAGCTTTATTATTTTGTTCGCAGTTTTTGTCTTCTGAAGTTTTATTTTACGTTCGCCATCGGTAGCAAAGTAAGTAATATTGTTACTTTTTACAATACTTTAATGGGTATGGTGTTCTTCCTTAGAATTCCTTGGTGTGTCACTCTTTGTCAATGTCTAACTTGAAACCTCCCTATATCATCGTAAGGAAGTGGTTTTGTATCAATAGTACTATTTCGAACTAGCCAGAGACAGTGCAGATGGATTTTACGTGCACTAGCACACGTATAGCGAATACACCAGTGCTAATTAAGTTGGCTTAGATAGTCTTCAGTGTATGCTATTCCCTTGGGAGGCAATGGCTAAGTATTGATATTATTCTGGCGATATTGTAAGCACTTCTTTCGACTCTTACTTCTTCATCCATATTTTTTTCCAGCTATTCTTGCTACGCTAATTGTTTTGTATTTATTTTAATTGAATACACAAACTTATTCGTACATGACAGAACAAACACAAACTTATTCGTACCCTGAATCAATCACTTCGAAATCCGTTACACTAACCACCACAACCACGGCGACTGGCTTCTCGCACTCTCCTAGCTTCTACGGTCGTAATAGAGATATGTGTACTTATAGAATAATTTGCTCATATTAGTTTCTCATACGAGATGAAGTGATAAAGAGATCTGTTCATACTGTGCCATGCAATTAGATAGGAAAGATCCTTTGATATAATCCTGGCAAGTTGTGATTGGTGATACCACTGGAGATTTGTATGAATTTAAAATATCGTTATTATTGATGCCTTGCAAATAGCTTGAAATGTACAACTATTAAAATAATTAATTAATAATTGACTTTGCAAATCAGGAGGATTTAGCACAGTAATCCTACTTAACAACATAGCGCATTAAAATTTCTGTACCTATTAACTTACTATATTTATTTTCGCCAACTTCCGTGGTGGAGTGGTTATCACAGCCCGATACAACGCCAGGGGTCCCGAGTGCGAATCCCGGTCTGGGCAGGAGTGTTCTTTGTGAGTGTCTCTTCATTAATTTCATCAAATCATCATTCATCCTCATCTTCGCGATTATATGAAAGTGGCAGAAAAGCTAAGTAAAATAAACCCAATCATATTTTATTGCCTTATTACATTTCATTTTTAAGTCTACAAAATAACTAATTGTAGCATTTCCTGGCAAAAGATGAAATATATATGTGACAGAGTTCTTTAATTTTCTTCACGTTAATCAAAAGTCAAATGCAAGACTTATGATTAGAATCATGAAAACCTCAATAAGTTCTTCATGTTTAGTAAATGTTAAGTATGTAAGAAAGATATCGTAGTACCCCCCCCTTTCTTTCTCGCTTTCTCTCTTTTTCTCTCTCTCTCCTAATAAGAAAATTTAATTTTCTCGGTATTATTGCGGTATTCATTATTTTATCGAATTATTTTCATGCCGTATTAAGATTCTGTCATATATCCTGGGTATAACGTTGTACAACCCTGCATCTATTTTATATATTTGTTAAAATATAGTAATATAGATGGAGTTATTATCTTTCTTGTCCTGGATCGTATTAAGATTCGTTAGTATATTTAGGTATTTCATGGCACGCCCTCTCAGTCCTTTGTGTAACTTCTTCATTGCACACCGAGTTTTGTTCCATTGGCGACGACATAGCAGACATGAATAAAATATCAGCAGCCTCAGGCCATGAAGAGGGTATGATGATAGTCTACCTGTTTGTCAGTTTTCCGTACCATTTTTGTTTTATCTTTGCTGTATAAAAAGGCATAGTATATAACAAGTGTGCCTGTAATTATTCCAGCGTCTGTTGAAGCAATGAATGTTTGCTCTGAAAAGTGTTAATCAATGTTTCTTTGCTATCAAAAAGAAAACTTACCAATCGCTCTGTAAAACAAAGGAAAGATTGTATAATGTGTACTGGAAAGAAAGGAAAAGAAAAAAAAAAGTCGGTTCTTGCTTTGTTGGAAGATGGTGTTTTGTAGTTGAATTAATGAAGAACAAGTGGAATACATAGCCTCTACGTGAGGATACTCTACGATTCTCTTCTAATAGCACGCTACTCTTCCCAAAGCTTAATTCTATGTTCGTGTCTGTTTGAAGTCCTCTCACATTATATGTCGTGACAAAGTCGTGTGTGTGTTTCTGCATAGGATCTGGAAACTTCCCGCCCTCACATCACTGATTAAAATGGTCGTTCGTAGTGGGCGTTGGGGAAGCTGATTGGGTATTCTCTTTCTGAAGGTGTACAGTATGTTGCCGGACAAAAGAATTGTAACGCAGGTACGAAGGGAGACCTAGGCGTTCGTCCAGCGACACTGAAGCCTACCAGTTCTTACGACGACCCTCGCCCGTTGTTGCCTGACCTGGAAGGCGCAAGAACTACAAGCTATCGTCGATTGCTGGCCCCTTCGGCAAATTACTTCCAACATCTTATAATACACGCACCCGAAGAAAAAAAAAAGCAGCACCCATTTATCTTCAAGCGTCTGTTGATGTAACGTCTGTTGTCACGCCAGCCTGGAAAAAAAAAGTTTTGCAGTTCCTTTTTACCATTTCATTCGCCTTTAAAACACAAGGAATTGATACTCCAGAAGTGCTCGGTGCACGCAACGCTGAGTTTCTAATTGTGGCTGGCGAACGAAAACCCAGAAATGGAGCTCTCTTGTAAACAGGATGTTTTCCACGCTTGTTTATTATTCACTGCTTTAATAGATTCTGTTGCGAAAGGCGTAAAGGCCCAGTTGCTGAACAGAGAGTCCTGGACGACCGAACTAACAAATGGTAACTGGCATTTACAACACCACTACGTTTGAAGACGTCGAACTGGCGAAGATCTAATCTCTTTTGCATTCGGTTTCATGAATTATATCTGCGCGTTTGTGTTCGTCATTCAGTTCTCATCCTTCGCCTTAAGCTCTGTGTGTAGCATTTCGAATCTTGAATACAGTCGAATGCTTTGGCTAAGGTGAAAACAGAATATTTTCTTTACAACTAAGTGGGTAAACGTAAAACTGTATTTTTAATTCCACTTCAAGCTCAGGTAGGACTGGACCTACAGTATGGATGGTACCAAGACGAGACAAGTTTCGGTCTCCTTTTTAATTTCGAGACAAGACCGTTGCCTTCGCGTCCTTGTAAAAATTAAGACGAGAACGAGACGAGGCCCTTCGAAACTTAATGAAACGAGACCGAGAATGATACAGACCTCTGTAAAGTCGAGACTAGACTGAGACTTATTGTTCGAGACTCTTTCTTTGCTTTAGTTGTGTTTAAGTCCACTTTCTTTATGCACAGACAGGCTAATCTGGACTGGATCTTCAGTTTAAAGTGGGATCCAAACCACTATGTGCTTCCACCGTGTATCGAACCCGTAACAAGGCAACGACTTTACCACTACGTCAGCAGGGAGGCTGTGACCGTGACTCTTGCTTTGCGAGACTTCTTTGTAATGTTGAAATATTTGAATAGAACCAAATTTACTTTTCTATGCGACATCTTGAGACATACCAAAGGTTCGTAAAAATTAAATAAAAAAAAACGCAATTAAGAAAAAGTTGCCAATCTTAATGATCTTCGTACGCTCTGAATGTTTGTGCAGCGATAAGCTGTGTACTTTATTTCGAGACTCGAAACGAGGACGAGACATGTGTTTAGATAAATCGAGTCGAGCGAGACGAAGAGCTAGACTGGCATTTACGACTCGAGACGAGACCGAGATACTCCCCAAGCCTCGTTTCGATACCGCCCCTAATAATAATATATTCTCAATTGTAACAAAGATATCGTAGGTTTTATTTTATTCTGGATTGCATTTGTCTTATGACAGTATATTTCTTGTATTGAGTTAATTGTGATGATTAAGACAAACGTTGATGGATGAAACTGGTGAAAGGAAAACCCAATAGTCCAATGCCGTGGTTGGAAATCGACCTTTAACTTATTTATTTAGTTATGCTTTTCTGCACTTTTAGTTAACCGCGACCATGAGAATGAATGACGAAGAGACACACAAAGAAACACCCAGGTCAGGTCTCGAACCCAGGACCTTCGGTAGTGAGATCGTGAGGCGACTGCTCAGCGTGATCGCCACTGAGGTTTATAAATGCTTCTCTATGACCAGGGTGATACTCTGTTAGCTAATCAATAAGGTGTGGATTTCTGACTGTTTGCTTTTCTTCGTGTTGTTTCGAGCCTGATAAAGCATTTTTATAGTGCCTATATATACATATTTTGCATAATTTTGCGAAAAACTCTATTTTGTATATTTCGCTTATCCCGCTTTCGCTATTTTGGCTTACTCCACAGTACACGGTAGAAGGTAATTTCTTGTTTTCATCAACCACCATTTATCATCACCTCCACATTTAGCCAAATATTTGATGGTAACGAAGTTTAAGCCCACTTTATGTACAGACAGGCTATTCGGGACTGGACCTATAGCATAAAAGTGGATTGCAAACCGATATTAAAAATGGGACACCTAGATCCTGAAACAATGTAATGCGTTATGTGCGTTGCTTATCTCTCCGACGATAGCAGAACTTCCTATTGAAAAGTTGCTATTAAAGTCTGATCATCGCCGTATAGTTAGGCAACACACATAACGCATTGCAGGGAAGCCAGTATTTCAGGACCTAGGATGTCTCGTTTATATTGCGTGTGACTGAACTTTCACCGGGTATCGAACAGCACACCCCTTGATCACAAGGCGACGACGTTACCATCACACCACCGTGGAGGCTCCAGAATGTAACAGATAACCGGTGGAAAGAACTAGAAAAGTACAATAGAATATAAGAAGGTAAGTCAATAAGTAAGAAAAGTTATTTCATGTAGGTACACTGTATATGTATTGTATCGCATTTTTCATTTTATACTTTTCTAAATGTATATTTTCAATTGTGGTGCCTATTTGTCCGCCTATTTACAAGTTTTCAGTACCTAAAATTCCGCATCCTACACATCAATACTTGTACAGTCACGGATACTTCTGTAACGATACCACTGAAAATCAATGTTGTAGTTACAAGTCAGACGTGTCCGTGACCGTACAATTTAAATGCGATTCACACCACGCAACCTTCCTCCAGTACTCCTTATAAAATCAAAAATTTAGTTTTTACAAATGTGCAAAAATATGATCAAATTTTTAATTAAAAAACAAGAATCTAGCAAATAATTCTTCCAGAAATGCGGGAAGAGAAATCTACACCGAGGGTGGTGCCGGGTTTGCTCTTCCTCTTCGATAAACAGATAACAAAAGTGGCTGACCCCAGCAAAAGAGGAGTCGCTTTGAACCACTCAAGAGAGTCACGCGCTTAATAAGCCTCCTGAGGGCGAGGTGTGTGAGTATACCCTTTGACACGATCTGCACTGGTTCCGTCGCCCGAAACAAACAATGTGGCATTGTATTGTTGCACCTCCTTGTCTGCAAGCAACTTTGTCAATACACGATTCGGGGAACGGCCAGTATTATGCTTGCCTTTCCAACCAAGTTGACTCGGCCTGTATCATGAAACTGTATAGAAGGTTGGGAGAGCGAGAGAGAGAGAGAGAGGAAAGGAGTGACAGAGAGGGAAGGAGAAAGAGAGACGTGTTTCCTTGGTGCGCTGAGCATGTTTACAAGGCTGGCTTGCCTCACTCTGCTGACCACGCCGCCATGGGTAGTGTCAACATTGTTTGTGGTTGCAAGGGAAAGAGAGAAATGAAGGAAAGGAACATTGGCGAGAAGAACTCGTGGGGGTTGGGGGGAAAAGGTAAACCATGAGCCCTGAGAGAGGGGGAGAGAAACACCTCACGGAAGTGTACAAATACATCCAGAAAGTGAATTTCGAATGTTTTCAAGAAATAACTTCGCTTGGGGAAAGAAGGAGCATTCATAACATTAAATTCATAATTTTCTGCGGTTCTTGTGAATTTTGTGATTACTCTTGTTCATTCAGCCGTTTCGAGTAAATTCATTTTTTTTTTACATTGCACTTTTAAGTTTATAAAACAGTAAAGTTGAGAGTAGAAGGTGAAACTTGATTTAAACTGGGTATGTTGAAGACAAATGGAATATATACCCAGAATGCGGACATATAGAAGTTGCGGGAAAGAACAAAAGTGCTGAGTATACCACTAAGTTGGTTTGTGAAGGGAACCCACTGGAAACACTTTTAAGTAAAGCTACATGTGATGCAATGAGTTCCTCCAACATTTGAATAAGTGATTAAACTGTGGCTTCTACTGCCCTACGTGTAAATCCGTTATTGTGAAATGAATGTGGCTCGGTTTCATGTTGTCTCTATACACATGACATGTAAAGTTATCCGACATCTCGGTGACCATTCTTCTCTGGCTCCGTTGAAAACATGCTATTTCAAGAAACCTCACATCTAAATTTCCACACACAAAAAAATTGCACATTCAATTATCCGTGTTGACATGTAGATGCGGGCGCGTTAGAAAGACAGATTCACTAAAGAAGAACGTATTGTTTGCTGTCTAATCCTCTTTAATGACTTCAGAATGTAAAAGAATATTGCGTGGTACATCGAACTCTCAGTCACACAAGTGTACTAGAAGTGTTCTTTACCTACATTTAAGGATATATTCGAATTGCTTATTAAATCAATTATCAGTATGGCTGTTTTTGGATTTCTTGAAGGTTTATCATTCCTGTTTTTATCCCGTCAGTTCTATTTGTGCCTTCCTAAAAACATATTAGTCTTCACTTTTCTCTTTTAATATTTTTTTAAGAACTTTTGATTCCTGTTATACTGATTTCCTGCAATTCTCCATCATTCAGCAAGGTCATAAAATATCTTCCTAAAATAGTGAACAGTTACTACCTAGGTAGTTTTGTCGTCTTGACCATCACTTTCCTAGAATATATTATTTTGAAAGCTATTTTAATGTAGTGTTATAAATGTTTTCTATTTTAATATCCTCAGACAAACTTTAACCTTTTTAAAGAGATGTCAGTGTTTTACTAGTGTTTTTGTTTCATCTTTTTTTCCGAGATGCATAGGCTTTTTGCACTGTCTCCGAGAAAGATTTTGCTGTCTCCTTACTTTTTCTAATGCGTTGTGTATGTCCTGCGCAGGTCCCTTTACAACCTTGTACTTTTAACCATTCTCGAGGTGCTTTTATCGCCCTTTTTAAACTCTCCGGTAAGAATTTTTGATGTAGATTTTTCCCGTATACTATGTGCGACGCACCCAAAAAATTTTTATCTCGTTCATTTGTTCCTGTTAAAAATTACGACAATTTGTTGCATGTTAAAGTCGAAGCTTAGTAAGCTTCAGATTACATACTGTCAATTTTCTATCAACAAACACGAAGGTACCATCAGTGCCTAATCGATCGTAAAGAGTTTGACGTCATACCTCCGTGGAAACTTTGCTTGAATGTTTAATAGGAAGCAGGGGTAACATTTGTAGATATTTGCTTTAAAATAAATTTTATTTTCTCTGTCGAAACCAAAAACACAACCCCTTTAACTTATTTACACCCGTTGGTGGAACTGCAGAATTTGTATATGCCGGTAAACAAGTCGCGACATTGGTTTCCTGAAGGTTTAATGGAAAGCTTTAATGGGTCAAATCGAGCTAGTCCCGCCTGGAAGTTTGCATTCCAGATAATGATCTCTAGAAGTTCTTGAATGTATATTCATTTGCCTTCAAATTAACAAAGAAAATTTAAATACAAAGTTAATTTGTGGATTTTGTTTGTGCTTGGTGTCACTGAGGTCGCTTCCGGTATTGATTGCTACCATCCACAAGGGGCGAGGTGCATGCTATTTAAATGATCGATAATCGTCCATAATGCTTCAAGACCTTCGCTCTGTACTTTTTTATTAGTGATAAATAGCACGTGGCATTGCTTCGTGTATTCAAAGCAGAAATTCTGCTTAATGTCATCATGCAAATGATAAATTTTTCAAGGATATTCCACCTTTTTTTAGATCCTAGGTTTTACTCAGAATCCGTAAGAAAGAAATGGCGAATGCATTCTCCTTTCCAACTTGCCCACACTGCAAATCTGCATTAATCTCGCCAGCCAAGGTTCTTCTACTTCCGGGTCCCGCCAAAGTAGGAAAGTGTCGTTACATGAAGTACAAATTATTAATGCGCCCACCAGGTGTATTAATGCAGCAGGGTGTCTACCAGTCAAGAATGACAAGAATAAAAGGTCAAGGAATATACTAGTAGGTCAAGAAAGTCAAGAAATTATGCTTGTGGTCAATTTTTTTTACAGTATTTTACAGTATGTACCTGTACTGGAATTTGATAAAATTGAATACTTGGAAATCCAAAATTGCATTGAGTTGTGGTTAAGATTTATTCACTTTATTTATTAAGAATTATTCTGGTATGCGTGAAGTTTCGTACAAATATTAAAAAATAGTAATGTGGCCTTTCTCCATGCAGGATGAAGTCTGAAGCATTAATTTTTTTCATGCATAAATTAAAGCAAGTCCAAATCTCTTGTTAAAGTACATTTTCAGTTTTCATCTTAACCGGCCTTGTGGTAGGGGTTTTATCATTGAAAAAAATTATTTATTTTCTTAATTTGAAACTATACCTAAGTAGGGGGCGATTAAATAAATGTTAAAAAAGAGGGGCGAAAGGTGAAGAAAAAGGAAAGAAAGGTCATGAAAAAGTCAAGAATTTTGGATTAGTTATTTTGGTAGACACCCTGTGCTGGCTAACGAGGTTTTGACGCCTAGACCCGCAACCAATATAATCCTCTGTGTCTTTTGTGTTCTATGTCTTGTCCACGTATGTTTGTGAGTGTACCTTTAGCAATTTCAGCTATCGTCATAGTTGAAGCTCGTCATCGTGATTTGCCAAAAGTGAAAGAAAAAATACAAAAAAACAAATGCAAGCCATTGCGTAAATACTTAGTTTACTCTTTCATTCTTCTCTTCCAATGATATCACTCATTATCGGGAGGCTACTGATTGATTGAATGATTTATGTATTGATTGATTGATTTGGTTTATTTTATTTTGCTTTTCTGCCACTTTTGGTTAATCGCGAAGGTGAGGATGAGTGGTGATAGGATGAAATTAATGAAGAGGCACTGAAAAAGAGCACACATGTCCAGTCAGGTATTCAAACGCGGGACCTCTGGCTTTGTTGCGCACTGTGCTATAGTAAGTGTGCATTTACGCTTTAATGGGTATTGATAAAATTCAGTTTTAGTAATTGATTGACATCAATGTGGGTTCGAAATCAAGTTCGTTGCTTCTATTTCAATCAAAATTCTAGCTTCGTGCAATCTAATCGATTCGCATTTGACAAGTCACAGGTTTGAAATTTGCTTTCTGTAGTCTTGCTGAATAGTTCCAAGTGATTCTTTGAATTGTCAACCTTTCATGGTCTTTCTCGTCAGTCGTGGTAATTTCACATTTCTCGCCACGATTAGCCTAATGATGAAAAAACGCCCTTCGTTCACCACAGCGGGAAATAAATCTAAGTTCTTCCTGTTCACTTATGCTCCAAAGCCAGTTTCTTTCACTGAGTGGTTGGCGTGACGCGCTACGAAGTCAGGGACCTTCTGTTCGAATTCTGAGCAAGGCATGGGCGCGTCATGGTTGTTTGTACCATGATCCTTCCCATCAGTTAATTGTGCTTCCCCGATGGCGTATTGGTAATGCTGTCGCCTTGTAATCAAGAAGTCCCCGGTAGTTTGGATCCCACTTAGCCTATCTGAGAATAAAGTAAACTTATAACAAACTTTAAGTTTCACTTTCATTAGTTATTAATTAATTCTTATCGTAAGGATTAACCGTAAGAGTCAGAAAAGAGCAAAAACTAACCAAAATTGAAATTTTATTCTACTTTATCCTGTCTTTAAAAGCTATTGTTATCACAGTGCAAATATGTGGATATGGAGAAAAGTCATGTCTAATTTTAGAGATCTAAATAACTTATATATTACATAAGTTCTGTAGTTAGTTATATGAATAAAAGCAAAAATATTTTTGTGTGCTCAAATCTACTGAAAATAATCAGCCACTAGAAATATCAGCTAAAGACTTATTCACTTCCTGCCTGGACACCGAAAATCATGAAAGCAAAAATTACTTTGGTGAAACTATTAAACATCATGGTTAACACTGTTAAGCCTTGTTTCCATGTTAATAAAACTTAGTAGTTGTGAAGTTTCGTCCGAAGAAGACCCTGTTAGAGGGTGGAAACGTTACGTTTTTATGTATATTTTTATACTATTAAAGTTTGCCTTGGTCAGCATTTTAATGTTCTATAAATATCATGGTGATATTCAGTAGATTTATTGCCTTATTAAGTACTGTCACAAAAGCTTCGCTGAAAGATAGAATTCCTTATGTGATATTTGTAGAAAAATATTTTATTCAGAATTTAGCATCAAGATTGATTGATTGAGTTAGTGTTTAAGTCCACTTTATGCAAAGTAAGGCTAATCGGAACTGGGCCTACAGTTGAAAGTGGGATCCGAATCACTATTTGCCTCCACCGGGTATTGAACCCGTGACCCCTTGATTACAAGGCGACGACGCTACCACTGCGCCATCGGGGAGTCGTAGAATTTAGCGTCATAACAGAAGACTTCTGAATTGCTCCTAAAGCGCGTGTTTATTGGCTTCAGGAAGATTTTCCCAACCAATTTTTGCGAAGAATAAAAAAGAAATAAAATCCACGTTTTTCAAACATGCAGACGAGATAGTATTAATGTGACCAGAATTAATGAAGAAGGCCAAACGATCCTTCAATAATGCCAAATCACGCGATGTGGTGGGAATTTACAAACATGTTGGATTTCTGGCAATTGCGACGATTTCTGTGCAAGCTTCGTTGCCTCGTGGACAGACTGGAGCACACCGAGAGAGGTACTCAAATATTACTGGATTCAGACTTTATTTTGTCAGACATTCATCCGAATTTATTTTTCATCCCTCCTTTCAAGTACATGAATGATGTTTGACAGAACGGTCACTGAAAATCCATTCTTATTTCTATGTCATCTTTTGTCAGGTTAGATGTAGTTGATAATGCTTCCACCTTGTAATCAAGTGGTCCGTGGTTAGATTCCCGGTACAGACACATTGCATAGTGGTTCGGATCCCACTTTATATTCTAAGTTCCAGTCCCGTTAGCCCATTGGAGAAAAAGACTTCGCACCTATGGAAAGCTAGAAATTCGAAAATAATTACGCATTGAAAAGACTTGTCTCTCCTTCAACTTGGATAAATAATTTTATGCATACGTGATGCAGTGGATTGCAAGCAATATATAGAAAGAAAGGAAGATAGTAGCTACAATATATTTTCATATTTGAGGAACCAGTTTAATTTAATTGTGTTAATTTGATGACATTAGTAAACTACCATTGCTTTATTTCTGAAACAAGAGCATTTGGACTTGCATGATTTTCTTTTAACACATTTAATTCCAATTCCAAATTAATTATTTTCTTTTGGCGTTGATACTGACTAAAACTGTTTTCTTTTTTTTATGAAAATCTTGAATGATTTTATTAATACATTATTTATATTACTAATTGCATCATGCATGATGGATGGGCCAGTAGGATGACCAAAATTTCATAAGAAGTAATGATCGGAAGGAAAATATAACTTATATGTATCAGATAATATTTATCTAAAGTCGGAAAAAAGTTCGGGTGAATGGGTCCCATCAGACACGCCACTGGTCTGGATGAATTTCAAAGAGGGAATCAAAGCAAAAAATATTGATCGGTTCACCACCACGGTCTTAAAGAAGTCTGATTTGTTTATTCGAATAAATGCCATGGATTAGCTGACATTGTATTCGAAGGAGATCACAAATTGCAACGCCGCTGGAGATAAGAAAATTCAAAGTGCGATCATCTCTCTAGATGGGTGACGAGAACTTTTAAGAAGAAAGGGAACATCCCCAACAACTCTTGTCAGTGTTGTCTCGCCTGTTAGTAGCGATACCCTGCTGCGCCTAACCTTGTTTACTTGGCATCCGGAAATCGAGCCACATACCGGGGGACCCCCTCCCAGCATCCGCAGAGGAGCATTCGGAAACCCCCCAGATCCGGCGGCAGAAGATGTTTCTTGTGTTGCCGCCTCTTCTTGCGGTTATCTATCTCGGCAAGCGG
Organism: Lepisma saccharinum; assembly: GCF_977018435.1. Lineage (NCBI taxonomy): Eukaryota > Metazoa > Arthropoda > Insecta > Zygentoma > Lepismatidae > Lepisma > Lepisma saccharinum. The sequence goes on from NC_139230.1 coordinate 68,608,488, forward strand.
GAGTTGTTTTGCAGGCTGTCAGTCTCGGCACAAAGCCCCTGACAACGTGTAATCCGAGACGCGAATCATTAATTAGACTGACAGACTGACAGGACACCGAGCGAGCACACAGACCTGTCTTACGCCTTCTGCTAGCTTTGTCATCATCTTTTTTTTATGCCTTATTATTTTTGTTTTCCTGTTGGCTTTTCTTGTAATGTGGTCGATGTGCGACATTAGAAGAAGATTTTATTGCTTCTATGCGTTGATGTACCCGCCTCATTGGGTTCGCGCCGAGAAATTAAGCGAAACGAAGAGTGTGCAGTGTTGGGCAGGAACATCTTGAGCGTCTTCTCCCATCTTCCCCGAACCCCTCTTCAGACAACAACCCTTCCCCCAACAACGCTCTCTCTCTCTCTCTCCCTGTTTTCTTCTTCCCTCCCCCTCCGCGGATGCTAGAGGAGCTCAGGAAGCTGGGATTTGTGTATTGATCTGAGCAGGGTACTTACTCCTACGTTGCTTGTCAGTTATTTACTTCCTTCCTCACGACGTATTGATTGTTCTTCAATGAGATGCGTGCCGTTGGGACGATGCCTCGGCGGCTTCGGACAACCAGGAGCCTCCCACAGAGAGAACTTCGGGAGAACAGATTACGTCATACGGGAGCACCTCCACTCTATTGCAAATCACATTCCAACTTCATAATTTTTTATAAAGATTGGCCTGAACTCTCTTATCCAGCGCCTTACACTTGAAGTAACAAATTTGTCTTAAGTTTTTGGAACAATTAACAAACATAACATAATTTCGTCTCATTTATTTCCTTCATTTCAATTTTTAATTGCCTGTATTGGTCACTTCCAACTGGGACTTAATTGGAATGTAAGACATTGAAAGATAGATATAATGTTGTATTTGTGTCGCTTTTGTTCCTCCTTACGCTAATCGCTTTGTAATCAAAAAGTCCCTGGTTCAGTCCAATATGAGGCTGATGAGGATGAATGATGCTTAGATGTCGATGAAGGGACGCGCACAAAGGAACACCCATTGCCATGCCAAGCCTTCGATGGCGAGATCATGAGTATACTGTCCAGCGAGCACTGGCCCCAGGTGGAGTCCCCAAGGGCGTAAACATACCACTTCCACTATTTCTCATCTCCATTACACCCTTACATCTAATATCTTTGGGTATTTATTCTGTAGGAGATATGTGAAACTCTCCTCTTAAAGGTGCTCCACACCAAGTAGGTGTTGAGAAATAGAATATATTTTTTTGTGACAAGGGCGATATTATCCTGTGTTATAACTTCCGCCAGGACCAACTTAATATTAGCAAACATGTATTAAAACTACAAACTTAAAACCAAAGAAAAGCTTTCTTGATAAGATACTGTAATCAAAGCGATCTGGATTCGATTCCCGTGGAGAAATAAGTTTCGCTTGCTTGTAGAACTAATCCTAATTAGATTTTGTGTATAAATAGGAAATTAGAACATATTTTTTTCTTATTATACTAGGAAACGTGAACGGGGAAGTTCAGCACCTAAAGATTTAAGATTGGTGAAGTTATCGTTCCAGTTCTTGCAAGGGCTTAAAAACATTTATGAAAATGAAACAGTCTAATGATGCGTGTATTAGCTAAAGCTTGATATATAATGCACATAGTCTATTATATCTACATATGTGCTAGATTCTAGAATGTAGCAACACTGAATGTCTGCTACAGTCAAAACGTTTGTCAGTGTCTAAGCCCACTACTCTGGACTGGACCTACAGTTTCAAGTGGAATCCGAACCACTGTGTACAAAGTAATTTTCCCCAGTGGAAGTCAGAAAGAAGCTCTTCCCCTCAACCCCCCAAATCCGATCCTTGTTGAATAGTTATGTCACCTGCTTTGGACAAAATGCAGAAGCTTTGTAATCAATATCAATACAATAATTTCAAATAGGGGGATTTTTTTAAGACCAAAACCTCCATGATATATATTTTTAAAATATTATTTAAAATATAACTTTCTGCACATTATCGTATGGAAATTCGCCGGACCCTGTGGCGCGCTGCGACGCGAAGGGTTCCGGGTTCGAATCCCGCTCGGGCTTGGTTGTTTGTGAATGTCCATTCATCAATTTAATCATTTCATCACTCATCCCCATCTTCGCAAATTAGCCAAGAGGCACAAAACGCGAAGTAAAATAAAATCAATCAATCAATCGTATGGAAATTCTACTTGTAAGCTATTTGTATGACTAGTCTCCCAGGTAAAATTTTGGAAAAAAAAATATGTAGTAAAATCAACACAAAGAAAGTCTCCTGCTGTACATATATTACTTGCTAGCCTTGTGTATTCGAGAATGCACATAGAAAATATTACAGGTATTACAAATTATAAACTCAAATGAAAGTTAAAAGATATGCAGTAATTAAGCGCAGAAAACTCAATAATTGGGCAGAAAAAGGAGAAAATGTTATTTGCATGATTGTGATTGTTTTCGAAACAAATGAAAAAATACTTTGCAATTATAAATGAGGTTTAGATTTACTTTTTACACATAACATGTTTACTGCTTTCTGATATTGCTGTCTGTATTCTGTACTAATAGAAACATTGATCATATTTTCTTTCACGCCGTTCTCTCTGAAACAGGAATGCAAAACTTTCTTCGTCCAATTCAAAGATTCGAGAAATTCTCCCTGGACGAGAAAATTTCTCCCAGCTGGGCAGTTGAACAGGCTCCCCAACTCCATATATACATAATCAAATTGTATGCCGAAGCTTGAATATGAAGCAGCCATGGTTTCGCCATTTATGTCCACGTAGGCAGAAAAGTAAAACAACAACAGCCCAGCCATTTACATATTTTCCACCAAATGTAAGCTGGCGGAATGGAATCGTGACCTTGATTTCCCAGTAGCCGTATTGAATTGATAGCTTCAAGTGCCACTGACCAGTGGCTCTCGAATGTAAAAAGGAACATTTGTTTGTACCTTCTTGAAGCATGCCTGACCAACGTCCCCGTGAAATAAATGTGAGATTTATGTAAAGTGTGGTATATCATGCAAAACATCTCTCTTATCTAAATCGAATGGAAAACTGAATGTATGTATATATTTGTAACAGTTGCAGTAAACGCAGAGAAATACCGTAGTATTGAAGCATAGATCAGGTTTGTTTCATAGATTCTAGAACAAATCTAAGGCACCACGTTTAAAGTGCATTATAGCATTATATGGTTTGAGTTGGTTTCTGTAATACATTTTATGCACAGAAAGGCTAATCGAGACTAGAGATACGGTTTAAAGTGGGATCCCTTGAAAAGTACTGAATACAGAGTGGATCCATTTTATGTCAGGATAACAACACAATAATGTGTATGTATAACATAAACAATAATAATAATGACACCAACAGTTGCTTGCTGCACGCCATGTCGAAGGAACGTTTGAGAGATGGAAGCCTGGACGATCATTTAATGAATTGTGGAGAGTTTGAATCATCTGTTCTAGGAACAGTCTTAGAGTTTTTGTTTAGAAGTAGTAGTGACAGGGTCTGTATTTAAGATGAAGCATTGAAAATAATGTGATTGAAATGAAAAAGGGAACCATTAATTAAATTATCCAATGTTCATTTTGAAAGCTGCAGATAAATAAATATCAGATGTCCAGATTTTTAATATTCTATAAAACACTCATTTGTTTTAAAAATACAATTTTATCAAGATTTGGATATTTTAATAAAGACATCAATTGAGATAGTTGACCATATGCCAACCCGGATAGAAATTTTTATTGGATATCGGAGACAAATTAATCAACTGTACCCTGATTCAGATTTTGGGGTTTAATTAAGTATTGAAAGTTTGAAAGGTGTTTTGTGATATGAAGAGTACAATGAAGAATACTATCTTGTTGCTAGAAACTGGAAGTAAACCATGTGAGAAAACACTTATAACGAGTAAGAGAGGCTATAGTGTAAGAAGTCAGATTGACACATTTTGTTAAGGGTTCTTACAATCAATGAAACGTGAAATCTAACATCTGAATAATTTCATTGCAAACTATGATGTGGAAAAACGCAGACTGTACTTGAGATAATAAATCTTTAATGAGAAACGTCCGTCAGAAAGAGCTCTTGTAATTTCGTATGCCTACACGCACACACACACCATTGTTCCAGCACCGGTGCATGCAAATGTGTAAGCAGATAGAAGAAAAGTCAACGAAATTCAAACAGTGAGAAACAAAAAAAAGTTTCCTGCTGCAAAAGTAGCCATTACTGTTCAGCAAACGAAATTACTCAGCAAAAGCAGTTGTGGTTCACTTTGATCCGTACTGCTCGAGTATGAAACAAGGAATGTATGTTTCCTCGTCGTCGTCCAATATGTGGGTTCCAACTCGGTCCAGGCTCAAGTCAGCGATGATGAGGCAGCAGTTCCAGGGCGTGTCAACACGAGAAGCTTCAAACAAGAGAGCCGGAGAAGGTATAGGAGCCGAGGGGAGGTGGGAATCTAACATGTGGAACGGGGACTGAATTAGAGAGGTGCCTACAATCCGGCCGGAAAACGTACATTTTTCCGCCCGCGTGAACTTCCACTCACCTTCAACCTGGTCTCCATCATCGCACGCTTCTCCGGACCGCCCCTCCTCCACGGCAAGAGGACGGCGGACCTCTCAAAACTCAGTACTAGAGGTGTCGATGGACCCCTTGCTTACACTTGCACGCCTCACACACCACTTTCCTATTCGTTCGGTCCTTTGTTGTTTGGGTCAAACACAAGGCTATGGGGGTGAAGTGCCGCTAGTGTGAAATAAAGGACCCGGTGCAGGCTTCAGCGTTAAGAGAACACCTCGATCAATTCACGCTATTGTTCACTTCAAAAGTCTTTCTCTCGTACAGAAGGTCTTGTGGGGAGAAACATACATAATCGAATGGTTTGAGTTCTAGCCAAGCTTAAGAAGTAGTTCTGTCAGAACCAGAATGCAGTTAAAACCTAAGGGCTCGCGTAGGTTTCATTTTTTGTTCTATTTTTGAACTTCCGCCATGCCTGAAACTACTCCAGAATGAAATTTCTGAAGTTCCAACCCTGTACGTCTCTACTTAATTAAAAGCTCGGAAATATTTTGCAAAGATATGTCATTTATTTCTTTGTAACTGATCTGTGGTGGTTAATTCGTGATAAAAGGTTCGGACTTTTAACCACCGTTCTTGGTTTTTCATGTACACCAACCTCTTCTGTTTCCGTCTTCAGGGTATTGTGTTATTTGGTCATATATAGGTTGTCCCCGAACACAGTATGTAATTAGTAATTAATAATCCTCCCAAGCATTATTGCCAATATTGACTGCCGTTTACCAAACACATGCTGTGTTCACATAACATAACACAACACCCTGAAGACGGTAGTATGAGGGCTGACCCTTTCTAAAGACTCCCAAATGCCGACCTCTCTTCTATGTAGTACAACCTTGACTGCATTTTGCAGACTAACGAGGCTCTGGCATCTGGACTCACAGCCAATATAATCTTCTTTGCTTTTTTTTTTTGTTGTTGTGTCTTGTTTACGTGTGTTTTGATTGTTTCTTCACCAATTTCATCTTATCACCTTTCATACCCATCTTCGCCATTATCCAAAAGTGGAAGAAAAACAAAGAAAAATTAAATCAATTAATCAACTACCCTGAAGACGGAACCAGAATAAGTATATGAAACGTAGGTATAACGTTTGTTCCTATGATGTACTCGAGATGAGAATAAAACTTAAGCAACCCTTATCTATTTCTATCCCTTTCATATACCATGCTCAATAATAATATGGTTTTCAAGTTTCCTCCAATCTGTTGAACATTATCACCAAAATATAATAATCGCATAAACTAACTGAACACAAGATTCACTTGTTCATTATAAACTGGTTGAACTTTTTAACTGACGAATGGTTTTTGCTTTCAAGCGCTATAGTATATTTAGCTCTGTACTAGAAGGATATTGATTAGCACCTTAAGAGAACCGAAGGGGTAAATTGAAGGTCAGAATCCCCTCTTTAGAATTATTTTGTCTGATAAACACTGGGCAATTACTTCAATTTTACTCCATTTTCCTATTCATACTTGTAAATACGCTCAAAATGTTTTTCTCATCAGTTTAATCCCCATCCTTAAAATTTATTTATATATATATATATATATATATATATGTGTGTGTGTTTGTGTGTGTGTGTGTGTGTGTGTGTGTGTGTGTGTGTGTGTGTGTGTGTGTGTGTGTGTGTGTGTGTGTGTTTGTGTGTGTGCACCTGTGACTAGCATCACATTCCAGCCGCCGAAGTTATCTCTAGATTCTTCTTTGAATAAAAACGTGTTTGTGTTTCTTTAGCTTCACAAATGTCGTTTACCAACTGTATTCTTACGTGTTGAAGAGACTCTGGCCCCTGGACCCACGTGCATTACAGAAAGATGAACGAGACATTGACATATCGTAAATAATGAGACTTTTGTTCTAAAATACACGCATTAATTTTAGAAGTGATTAGGAACTTGTCTCAAGGAGATGGATTCCAATCTATGAACTCTATATTTCATTTTGAAAAACCTGACCTTTGTTTCGTTGTTGTTAATGGGCTTGTCCTCATATGAGGACGTGACTGGTGCAAATAACCTAAATACTGACACACCCTTTATTTTAATTCCAATCAATCAAAAGTATTCTTATCCATAATCACCTCCTTCTTCCATCTAATCCACGAATGTCAAATTATCGGACACATTAGTTCGGAAAAATGACATTCGATTCTTTGATCGCCATAAAGCATATCGGAAAGTTTATATTTGCCATGCCTGGACTTTATTATAAAAATATTGCTTACAAAACTTCAGCCAGAATGCACCGCACCGCTTGTACTAAGCTCCTTTCCCCTCCGTTTTAGAAGCTCTAAATTTTTAAAGATCCTGGAGATAATGGAGATGAACATGTTAAACGGACCATGCTATATGCCCTGCTATATCGCGTGGTAAGCATACGAATATTGGACAACTCATTAGTACGCTGCGTGAAAACCCAGCAACTCGAAAAAGAAAGAACTGTCTCCCACCCTCTTTTTTTATATATAATTGTGCATATACGCATGTAATGGAATTTGTCTTAATGTCGCGTTCTCGCAAAGACCTAAAGAGCTGCTAAGGGCCGTAATAGTTTTGATGAACGTCTGAGTATTCTGTCACTCGCTGTTTCCCGAAACGGAAAGGTTACGACACGTTAATGAAATGAACATGACCGAAATAGCGAATTCAAGCTGAGGCGGGGCAAGAGAGGGAGAGAGAGAGAGAGAAGCTACTATCCGCCACGTAATCCGGGCTACGCAGGACATTTAGCAATATGTTACCGCGGGGACTAGGAGCCGACGACCTGGGCTGTTGTGAGCAGAATGCTTGAGTGCTCTTGTTTCCGCGAGCCCCTACACGAGAACCTCTTGCTTTTGGTGGCCGTACAACACACAAAAATCTCGACGTAATTATCTTGGAGGGGGAAAAAAGGTTTGCTCGAGATTACTTGAGTCGGACATAGCGATGAGACTCGCATGGACTGTTAAAGAGAGCACTTCCAGGAGCGTCCCGGCAAAGGTCTCGAAAAAGACTTGGAAGGCTTACTTTGCACTCACTTTCATTTGTGTTCCAGTATTTCTTTTAATTCGAGCAGATATCCGGAAAGAGTTCTCATTGTATTTTTTACGATTCGTTTCCGAATATTTCATTTTAAAAGAAACTGTAATCGAAAGAGTTTGGTGTCCATAGGGATATGGCCTTTCGAAGGACCATCCGCTTTATTATGCTCTGAGTATACACATTTTAATTGATACACACAAGTCTTAAAGGCTATGTGTGCCAGAGATAACGATGCACATAATGGCACACCTTACGTCTAAATTTATATAATACATTAGTATTATCTGTATACAAATAAATTTAATGTTAATTTCATCTGGAAACTCAAAGTGTTAAAAGAGAAACGATTTGTAAGAAAATTACAAGATTATAAAGATGTATATCACACATACCGACATACCGCATATCATACATTATTTGAAACTCTGCTCTTGAAAAGTTTTAGACAAAGATATGCTGTAATATTGTCAGTTTTTTTTTTTTGTAGGAGGGGCGAGGGGAATTTTTCTTTCTGAATGGAAAGTTTCGGCCCTCGCGAAGATGTGCTATACTGTATGTACGTGTATATATATACGTGTTGATTGATTTATTGATTGATTTGGTGTTTTAAGTCCACTTTATGCACAGTATGGCTAATCGGGACTGGACCTACAGTTTGAAGTGGGATCCGAACCACTATGTGCCTCCACCGGGAATCGAACCCGGGACACCTTGATTACAAGGCGACGGCGCTATCACTGCGTCATCGGGGAGGCCGTGATTATACGTGTATACATATACATTTCTGTACATACCCACTCACAAGGTGTGACAATTTAATTTCTGGAATGGCCCTGCGAGTCACCTTCCAAGTACTCCTCATGTGAAGCTATGCACTTCGGGAGATGATGCTGCCACAGCTGAAAACAGTCTTTAAAATCGATTTTCAGAATAATTCGCAAGAACTATGTCGTGTTGCGTTGAATGTCAGGAAAGTCATCAAATATTTGTCCCTTTGTCCTTTCAAGGCATATTTTTAATTTTGGATAGACTGTTGATTCACTTTTTGTCCATGTGCAATTAAGTCGTAGGAAACTATCCCCTTTCTATCAAAGAAACTCATGTGCATGGTCTTAAACTGCAAGTGAGATGTGCGTCCTTATTATGGCCGAGATAAATTCTGTTTTCCACTTCATTTATCTGGCGTTTTGTTTCCGGTCGTATCGAAAACACCACGTTTCATCACCAGTAATGACTTTGCATCACCAGTAATCATTGTACGTGCCTTAATAGCAGCTGAAACCCATTTATATTATGTTTGGTTAATCTTTTAATTTTGGAAATTTCTACACATTAACGATATTTGTTATTGCGTCCGGGGTCCGTTGCATGCATGTGCTGCAAGAAACTTGGTTGGAGTCCAATTTTCCTTCGCAAGAAATTATCTGGTCTCAAAAATATTGCTTTTATACTATTTGACATATTCTGAATGTAGTGTAAGCGGTGACCCTTTGCGAAGCTACCCAAATGTCAACCTTCCTTCCACGTAGTACTGGGTGAGTCTTTTAAAAGAGGCCCCGTGGAAAATGTGATCCTTGCTTGTAGGCAACCCTGGTACACCGAAGAGAAGAGCGGGGCAGAGAACAGTCCAGGATATGTCATGTCATGTTGTAGAATATGCTTGGCACCTATCCTCGACTGCATTCTGCAGGCTGGTGAGGCTGTGACATCTGGACTGACGGCCAATAGAATCCTCCGTGTGATTCGTATTGTGTGCTGTTCTTGTGTGTTTGTGATTGTCCTTTCATCCATTTCATCTTATCACCCATCAGCCTCGTCTTTACGTTTAGCCAAAAGTGACTGAAAAGTGAAGTAAAATCAATCAAATCGACAAATCAATGACCTGTTTTGAATAGAAATTATGGTCATACACCCTTCCTTAAAAACTTTTTCTCCATTTTTATTTACTTGGTCGCTTTTCTATAATGTTATAAAACTCTGCTGATAGATCAGAGCTAATCAATGCAGGATTTTCAATTTGTTTATATGAATACGCAAATTTCCTAGCGGTAACAGAAGACGTATTTCTTCGTTGACGAAGTGATGGCTGTAAAAATTCACTAAACAATGTGGTTAAGAAAGTAGGGTGCGGTGTCATAAGTTCACGGTACATTACAAATTCGGTCATGGTGAAACGTTTCTGGGAAATTCTGCACATATCTCTTCAAGTCTTCCGTTCTCTTATACTTTAAAGGCAAGATGCATGATAGAGAAAGAACTCGATACGAAAAGGGTAGAAGTGTTTCACTGTCTTGTGTTTGTATTCTGAACGTCTATAAACGCGGTCCACGAGGATCTTCTCTGAAATTCACCTCCATTTTTTCCCCTTCTGTGAAAATCTATTGATCAGAGAGCGAGCTCTTGATGAATAGCCTTCATACATAAATAATGAGTAAATAAACGAATACCCTGATCACGGTTATATTGGTTTTTCCGCCACACAGTTGTGAGAAGAGTTTCTTGGGTCAACACAGAACTACTATATTAAAGGTTTCTTTTTCACTTGCTTTGTCGTTTTCCTGTTTTCCGTCTTTGTGTGTTTTCCCTGCGCCCTCCTTCTTCTCGGGCTTTTGTTTCTTGTGCCCTGCATTGTTACATCCTTTTACCTTCCTCAGCAAATATACACATTTTTGTTTGTCTCTTCTTGATCCCAACTGAGTTGAACGTAAAGTTTTTGAAGAGGAAGCAAGGAAAGATGCAGAAGTTTCTAAACAGCAACTGACGGAAATTCAGTTTCATCGTCGAGTTATTAAGTCGTGGATTGTGTCAACTACTAAACAGTCATGAAAAAGTTTCTGTTTGCACCTTATGGAATCGCGTTTTACTCCATGTTGATCCGCATGAGATCAAATGCTCATGGACCCACAGATACCAACACGCATTGATTTTACCAACGGTCCAACCGAGAATGCATTTGTAATACGACACGACCTTAGAATGGAGACGGAGAGTCATCGACCTTTTAGTGCATTCTTGATTGGATTAATAGTCAAATCATTGTGCGAAGATCCCAATTCCTCCTTGAATTTTTGTCAAATGCAGATGGACTCTGTACATGGATCAAACTGTTAATCCATATTCTAATAAAGTACACGGCCTCCCCAACGGCGTAGTGGTAACATTGCCACCTGGTATTCAAGGAGCCCTGGGTTCGATACCTGGTGGATAAGCCCAGTCCCGATTAACCTATCTGTGCATAAAGGGGACTTAAGCAAACTAACGCTAGTTAAACTTCAGCCTCTGTGGACTACCACATTCGCCTCGCCATTGAACGTTCCGGATTAGAGTTTCATCTGATAGGATTGTTATTTTGTGACTGTCCCTTCATCAGTTTAATGTAATTAACTTACATTCTCATCATAACGATTAGCCTAGAGTGACAGAAAGGCAACATAAAATAAGGAAATTACCAAACAATCACACTTTTTAAATATTTAAGCCTATCCAGTGTGCCACTTTATTTGAAGAGGATATGATAAAAAATCAGTGTCCATCTGAAAGGAAAACTCGTATCCCTGTGTGGTGTGCATTACCGCTGTTGCGCAGACATCTAGACGGTAGAATATCTCCTGCCATGTACGTTACTATGTCCTCTTCAATCACGCTGATGGCAGCTGCGATGATACTCTAACGAAGGTCCTCAAAGGCACTGACTTTAATTGAGTAAACTCTGAGAAAAATCCAAACGTTGAGATCCGGTGATTTTGAAGGCCATGGAATCGGTCCTCCACTACCAATCCAAGGGCAGAGAAAAGTATGACCTACAGTCTGGTGGAGTAGGTCGGACACAACATACTGGAAAGTGGACGTCGGACTGTAGGTGTATTATTTTAGGAATAAGAACTGCATGACATGTTGAGGAATGTGGTGCCGGCGACATCTTAACAATAATTTCAACACAAAAAAGCACAACACCCCTGTGCCTTTTCCATTGTCTACAACATGACTGACAGAAAAACCGACAACACCATACTTTGATGGAAATTGAAACATTACCAAAAATTTGTTTGGTTTTCCTTTCAGATTGTGGGAAGGTGCAGGACGTCCAAGAAATCTACATTACCCAGAAACACTTGCAATTTCGTGACAAACCCGTGCATTTAAACCAACATCTCTTGTTTCGTCCTGTAATGGACAACACTCCGCAGCCGAGGTCAGGCATCAAGCGTGGCTTGCTCGGTTTCGCAATGTCAACCGATTAATTTCAGGGTAATTGGGCGCATAATTACTCGCCAAGAGAATCTGAAAGCGTTATGGTACGACGGTATGCGTCTCTTTACAATCAACCCCTTTACCCTTTACTTCTCCCCAGAGCTGCAACCAACCCCAGTTGATTTTCGTATATATGGCTCTGCCGCGAAGGGAAGGGAAGGCGAAAGGAAGGATGGATAAACGACGCGGGTTTCATGTTGCGTGACGTCGGAACTGTTGAAGGATATCCGCGAAGGAAACCTCTTTGTTCCGATTTTATTTGTTTGCCTGTTTTACGCACCCTCTATCAAGCGTTTGGGGGGTTCGATATTAAGATAAATCCTGCTATTACTGCATTGCTAGAAAGTTGTGTGGTAAGAATTGTATTTTACAGGAAAGGGTGGTGGGAAATAATGCCATAATACCATGGTGCCTTTCTAAAACTGGCGAACGTGGAACTAACATTCTCGTTCAAATGCATTTCTCAACACGTGCTACATAAATGTCGCCTAATATTGTTTCCTAGTATCATATGTCTGCTTAAATCTGCATTGTGCTTTTATGTAGACATGAACCTACCTAATTAAAGTCAACTCTTGTATATTGTAACGGAGATTCTTTTAAAATTATGCTCAGATTCATTTTGCATTAGAGCAGCAAACATTTATCATAGTGGTACAGCGCACATACTCAAACCCGTCTATACCTCCCCTTATTACTGACAAAAATAAATTATACAGTAATTATATTGCGTACTAATTTTCTTATGTCCTTAGAATCAACAACTGTACTTAATTTTTCATGTATTTTTTTTTCTGAATTGCTTGATTGCAAAAAAGGGTCTCCTGTAGTATATTTAATTTTTCGTTAGGAGAGAGAATTATGAATGCACGTCTTTCTACGGGTCCGCCCCTTCTAACTGGAATTTCCATATTCTTCTTATTTCCTTCAGGAGAATTTTAGTTTTTGCATTCATTTACAGTGTACGGTTACGAACATGCTGTCCAGTCTTTCAACTACGTCCTGCAATCACCATTATCGCAATTTCCCAATGCTAACCAGATTTTACAGAGGTCTACCTCGTTCTCGGTTTCGTTTGGTGGTCTCTCTCGTTCGATTTTTCAAGTCCCCCTCGATCTTGGCCACATCTCGATCTGTACCATCGCTAAAGGAAGTTTTATGTTCATTACGTTTCTAGTAGTTATGCGGTTTTACTAGCATTCTCCTGGATATGAAAAAGCGTTGAAAAACTTGGCGAGTGAAATCATTGTATAGAATGGTGTTAAAATTTGTAGTAGCCTACACATTTATATTTGTGCATCTTCTCATTGGCTTATTCCTGCTCTTTTTGCAAATTATGCATTATTTTAAATTCAAAGTCAATAGTGGTACTATAAATAATGAACAATTCTCCAAAAGTTGTTACAGAAACACGACTTTCACTTTCCAAGTTCCCGAAAGAACACCATACATTCTTCTGAAGCTGAATTTATAGTCTTGTTTAACCTGCGTGCACAAAGTTAGTTGAAACGAGTCAAATTCATGAAAGGAAACTAGCTGCAATTGTCAATTGTTCTCTCATGATTTTAAAGGTTCTCTGTCCATCCTTGTGGGATCCGAACCACTGGGCAATGCGGACCTGTTCATCTTACCGGGGCCCCCTTGATTACCAGTTGACATTGGTGGCCACAACGCTGTCAGGGAGACATGCGGCCATGGAGTTCCAAAGTTGAACAGCCTCCTTGCTGGCAGTGCGAACTCTGTCCCGGCTATCTCTGTAAGTGACGCGAGACGACTCCACCAATGAGCACGCGAGAGGGAATGGGATTGCGTGGAGGGGAAAGCGACTGCAGTTACCAGACTTTGCAGCAGCGTGCACTGCTTCGCTCTTCCCACTCGACCCCCCTTCCCTGCCACCATGCGCGGCCTTGCTCTAGAGATAACGGGGACAGAGTGTAGGTGGTTGACTCACGATCTCGACATAGAAGTTTCCAGGTTCGAGTCCTGGCCCGGGCATGAGGTTCCTTCGTCAATTTCTCCTCGTCGTCGTATCCTCAAAAGTGGAGTGGCAGAAAAAGTTATGCAAAATAACAAAAATTCAAAATACTTGACAGACTGGATCGTATGGAGTCGGATGAATATAAGGTTTGCGTTGTGGTTGGTTTTTGAGCATCTCCAGACGAGATGCTTTTTGTTGTGCGTCTGATTGCTGCAGCAGAGATGCTACTCGCATGTGCCTCTGACGTCACATTGTTTATTTGGACGATCCCGTGGGTCAGTACGAAACGGAGGGAGCGGAGACGTAAACCCGCTTACCATCTGCCAACATCGGGGCGGGATTTTCATGTCGTGCCACGTGGAGCGACGATTCCGTGATTACTGGCATCCCTTAGTTCCCGTTTAGTCCCATGATAGGGGAGGGGGAGGCAGAGATGTCGAAGGAAAAATGCTAATGGATTAAATTCTAAATCCTAGCCCTGCTTATCAGTGGTGAACAAAGTACAAAAGTCACACGATTTCCAGCTAGACGCGGCATATAAACTCTACCTATAGATTTCAAGTCTATAGCTTGTTTTGATGTTTAAATCTTTTCATCCCCTGCCTCCTCTTTTTTTTATATCATAATTGTGTCCACTCTATGCGCCCTTCAGCCTGGTTTCTACTCGAAATTGAACTTGCTTTCTAAGCAATCAATAATTGGAATACATTAGGTGATATCCAGACGATAAAAGACTTGGCAGTCACGAGTTGTAAATTCCTGTCTCGTTCTCGTCTTGGTCTCCTCTAGAAATATACAGCTTAAACAACATATGCAACGCGTCACCACCAAACTTTTACGGCATGTAAAATACATTAAGGCAAACAACGTTTCTTACTAAAGTTTTTAAGCAATCCCATTTTAACTAACGTTAACGGTTTTCATATTTTGGCCAATTATTTGGTAACAGACTTAATGCGGCCGATTGCATCGTCCTGTATGGCATCACAGTGATAAAACAAGTCTTTAGTTTGTTTCAGTTGGTTAAAGTTGTTAAAAATTTTATTGAATGTTTAGAACTGTTAAATGTTATTTTCATAAAACAGATTGTTGATTCCTTGCAATTGGTGCTATGGTAGTAAATACACACAAAGTTGTAAAACTTAGCGCGTGTTTAGTAGACACGCATGTTTTTAATTCTATCGAAGGTTTATATTAACTTTGGACATCGATAAAAATACAAAAGATCGTGAATAACTATTAATCCATTACCATGACGTAACATACGTGTAGTAATATATCATCAGATAATACAAGATACGTTACTCAATCAATTAATGAGGACTACAGATTCTCTGTCACTTTTTTTAAAAAAAGTATCGTGTGTAAGAAACACGATTTTTGAAAATATCCCTTTACAATCTTTTGAAATGTACAGTCACAGGCAATAAAAATTTAACACCTAAATCCTGAAATACTCGCTTCCCTGCAAAGCGTCATGTGTGTTGCCTAACTCTGCGGCGATGGTAGAAGTTGCTGTTGAAAATTTGCAATTAAAATCCACTTATTGCCGTAGAGTTAGGCAACACACATAACGCCTTGCAGGAAAGCGAGTATTTCAGGATCTAGGTGTCCATTTTTTTTGCCTGTGACTGTACATGTAAATTTAACCAAACTGTGAGAAGATTTTGACGAATGATTTTTGTTTTCTTACGTAATAACTAGGTCTTTATATTCTTGTTTCTTATTTAGGTACATTTTATGGTTACACTGTTCTAATCGTTTGGTCAGTGAACGACATAATTAGTGATCAATAATAACTCTTGAAATCATCATTGAGGATTCATTTGCTATTACATAATATATGAGTTTTAATGTTATTTTCTTCTTTTTTGCATGGACGATTGTACTAAACAAAACCGATTCAAATGCCTTTTGCTTCTGCTACTGATATGGTTATATTCTTCTATACCTGCCTCATGCCTTATTCGCTATTCGCAACGAAACTTCCTCTCTGCGGAAGTCAACGAACCTTGTGTTGCGTCTTTGTAAATAAGAAAGCTCATTAAAGACTCAATTTTGATCTTCAATTAAATCGACCTTTAATATTACAGCCTATATTATCAATGTTCATATTAGCACTGTCACGTTGCCACCAATTGACTCCTTGTCTTTGAAACGGAATACCTTTCTGTTATTAATTTTTCGAAACTGAAATTTGCTCCATTTATTTGTAAGTTTAATCTTTATATTTCGAAAACAACCCAAGATATTATTGAGTTTTCTCAATACTGGGGTCCTATATTTTTAAAGAACCTTGATATTGTGACCGCTCTCTTTCATTTTCCTTTCATTGATTATTTTTTTTCAGCGGAGGTCTGTGTAATAGTGGTCTCACTCGCTTTTAAAGAATACACTAAATCTAAATCAAAGCCAACGGTAATGTTTTGTGGTTCGCAGATTATTTTTATATATAATATGCACACTACTGTGTATGATGTAGCAGTTTGCAATTTTGCTACCAAAGCATAAGAATCACATTTTGGAACACTTTCCTGTTTATACAATATACTAGCTTCCTTATTTTGTAGCGTTTATTCCTCCTCTCGCTGAACTTCTAATGAATGATTCGGAAATACTTCGAAATATTTATTTTTCTTATAAAATTCGCAACCTTGTAACTCTTCCATTTACAAAATATGTAATATACATGTTTTTTTTTCTTACTGGATTTACATTTAATCTTTCAGCAATAATATCTGCCTGATGTTTATTACATGGAATTTCAGGCAACGAGAGATATATTAGTTTCAATTTTACAGTTGTATTGAAGAGACTTGTTAAATCTTTCATTCTCTTTGTAATATTTTGTTTCATTCTCACGGACTTGGATGCACAAGCGGGGCGGAATGGGCAGATAGAATAGTGTAATATTTGCCCTGTGACGGAACACAGGGCGAAATACGTAAAGTTGAAGCATCTGTCGCAGAAAGCTTAAGCTTTCACGATGTGCAGTCCGTGACAGGAATCGTGATTTGAAACGAATACAGGAGAAATACAGTACACGGGGAACGAGATGGGCATTGTCCAGATATTATATTCAGAGCACGCATTGCGAATTTCGTGATCAGGTGTCAACTATACAAGTAATATGCCTTGAGAACCCCCTGCCACAGAGAATGTGTATAGGCGCGTTGAGGTATTCATTTTCATTGTTTACATTGCGATTCAAAATTTAATCTCTTAAGGATATTCCTCCACGGGTATGAATATTCATTAGATTTGCTTGTGCGAGAGGGCGTGGTTCAAGAACGGGACGACACGTCAGAACATGAAGTTACAAGGGATGTTTCTATTTTTAAAAAAATGATCATGAGATAAATAGTCCCACATGTGGAATATTTTTATATGTTCACGCGAGCATTTCGCAGTTTTATTTCCTGGAAAAAAACAGTCATCACCATTGTATCGCTTTTTTGTTATCGCATTAATACTTGCATTTCTGTAACAATCAGGTATTGTTTAGTACAAAATTCAGTACGACAAAGATGGAAGCATATTCACTAGGGGAAGCTTGAATGCCAAATAAGGAAGATGTAACTTCACACATCGCAATAATCCTAAATGCAAATAAAGTGAAATAAATTTGTTATGTTGGAACTGAACTGACCCATTATGTAAGGGGTTCAAAGCACAAGTGGCGTAACTTCACTTGTCATGAAAATTTATTACATGTATAACTTAGAAGTGTGAAGTATCAACATTTCAGTGCTAGAAGTAAGTATCTCCTAAGTTTCAAACTCTTGCTCATAGACGCACCACTATGTTTGTGCTCCAATAGCTAAACATTACCAAGCTATCTAAATGAGTTTTTTCCTCAAAACTGTCTCGAATGGAGTTACGCCACTTTGTGCTATGAACCCCTCATATCTCCTTTGGAACTACATCCGATATGTTGTTAAAATCATTGTAACCACACATTGCAAATAGACTTTTGAATCCTAGTGTTCTCATATGATATATTTCTATCTCCCCAAACTGGCTTTCATATTTCTACATTTTACAGAAGAGCTCGATCAGAAATCTGTACACTTGCTTTACATTTCGTCGCCCTCTCACCACATATTACAACCTCATTGTTGAACGATTCTAATATCATTGCGTTATGTACTTCACTAAATTGTTATTCTATAAAGTTCAGCGCTCTGCCTATTATTTTGTTTTCAATTTTACACAAATATACAACACTGTTGGTATCTCTGTATGTGGCATTCTATTCTATTAGGCCCAAGAATTGAAACACAAAAGGCATTATTTCTGTGCTACTGATGAAATGTATATAAGACATAACGTGTTAACCAAGCTTAACATATGGCGCCATACAGGCACATACTGTATATTCATGTGAATATACAGCATATTCCTATGCTTGTAGGCCTATATAGCGTTGACAAAGCGGAACAAAATGCAGCACTGTACAGATTAGATAATACGATAAAAATATAAACAAAACCATACAATAAATAATGTGTGTGTGTGTTTATATTATTTTCTTCAGTCTCGATCATATTTATTGATGTTGTAAGTAGCAACTTATCAATTCATGCGAAGAATGTTACTGTAATTATGGAGAACATTAACGTCGTTCTTGGTTTCCTTACAAAACCAGTCATCATTCCCTAACTAATTACCAGCCTTAAAAAGCGATTAAGAGCATAGCAGGTTCCAGTCATTTAACACGTGTTTGTGAGAAAGTCACCTTTAAGGTAATTCATGACAGTAGTTTCTACTCACTTTAGAGTAGTCACACAAAAATTGCTTCATTTGAATTTAGTGGAAAACGTTCGAAAGCTACCAATGATTTATGCCCGTGGAATTAAGTGTTTGCTCTTTTACGATTAATTTATATTGTGATTGCTTGCTTGCTGGTTTTCTTCAGTGATGCTGGGTATATTGGAAACTTATCACCCATGTTTACAGGCTATTCCCGGTCAATCACGGCTTGAATGACAGTGCATTTCAGAAATGTTCCTTTCTATTCCTCACCATGTTGATTTCATCAAATTCCTTCATGTGTAGGATGTGGAATAGGGAGTGTTGGGCCTCCCCGATGGCGCAGTGGTAGCGTCGTCGCCTTGTAATCAAGGGGTCCCGTGTTCGATACCCGGTGTAGGCACATAGTGGTTCGGATCCCATTTTAAACTATAGGTTCAGTCCCGATTAGCCTTACTGTGCATAAAGTGGAATTAAAACTCCAGGTCAATCAATCAATCAGTCGGCGATGTTGATTTGGTCATACTCCCAACCAATTATCCAATTTGGCCCTATTATCCAAAAAGAAAAAAAGAACATAGGTGTAGGAAAAGATGGGACTCGATGTGCTGACCACACGCCAACCATACTCTGTCCTAGGAATCTGTGAAACAAGGCCGCGCATGACCGAAGTGAAAGGGAGAAAGCGAGTGTTCGGAGCGAAGCAGTACACGGTTCTGCTAACACGCGGTAGCTGCAGCCGCATTTTCCTCTTTATCTTTCACTTCCTCACTCACGAGTTCATTGGTCGAGCCCTCTTTAATCTACTTGCGCAGACTTGTTTCGTTCGCTTGCTCAACCGATTCCCGGGATAGAGTATAGGTAAGTTTGGACCTCAATGGACTGTTTTGTCACAGAGTTTACATTTATATAATACACACACACACACCACACACATACACACACACACTGTGTGTATGTCACCACACAAGTACGACAAAGAGTTCACAGCACGTTGAGGACATGAAGGTGAACAACCTCTCGTAATGACATTTTCTCGTTCAGACTTTGTTTTAACTCCACGAACTCTTGAAAATCGGCAATTTACGTTGTATGTATGCAACCACGCAGCACGCTTCATGCATTTTCTTCAGAGATATATCCCCCCGCGTCCGGCTCATGCTTTGGTACGTTGCATGCACAGCTTGTGTGTAGTAAACTGATGTGTGTGTGTGTTTTCAATTTTCCGACAGTAAAAAAATACATGAGAGCGTCAACTTTGAATCTGTACGCGTGAGTGCATAAATACAGAGTAAAAATAACAGTTTTTGCAATATTTCTACCGCCGATGGGCAAATCGTTGCTGAGAAAAGTTGTTTGCTTTATGCGGGGACAAGGCCGGAAAAATTCCGACCTTAGATCACCCACCCCTGGAATCGAACCCGGGTCTCCCGTGTGGCAGTCAAACACCCTACTGACTTTTCCTTCTTTTTAAAGGAATGCCCCTAAGCGGCAGCCTTCCTCACACATCATATTCATATCAATTAATCTCAAATCTCGACGTTTACTTTCAGGACGGACAATCACAAACATCGATGTCCGAACCGTGATTCGAAACCGGGACCTCTGGCTTCGTAGCGCGCTGCGCTAACCACTCCGCTACGGAGGTCGACACATAGGTACCGGGTGTTTCATAAATAATTGATGGTTTACAAAATTTTATTACAAGTAAACTATTGAACTTACGTTAATGAAACCAGTCCAGAACGACCGAGGAACGCAAACAGTATGTTTTGTTAAGCTGAGAGTTTATATCCCTGCCAGTAGGCCACACTCAAATCACCCACATCACTCACAGTGGTTTGTGCAATGTTTTGTTCCTCAAGATCACGGGACCTTACACCGTGTGACTTCTTTTTTTAGGGTTTCATTAAAGACAGGGTATTCGTCTCACCGATCCCGCATGATATCCTAGCCCTGAGGGAGCGTATCATCGCAGCAATAGACACTATCGACAGTCCCATGTTGATATGAGTGTTGCAAGAAGTAGACTATCGTGTTGATGCGTGCTGTATCACTCGTGGTGCACACATTGAACATTTGTAAATGTAAAAAGAACTGTTTCAGTTTTTCGTTCGTTCTGGACTGGTTTCATTAACGTAAGTTCAATACTTTACTTACAATACGTTTTTGTAACCCCTCAAGTATTTATGAGACACCCGGTATATAAATTTCCAAATAACCACCTGGTAATTTCATCCATAGGAATCACGTGACTGATCTGAATCATGACTGCAAATGCGAGAATTCGAATCACGTGCATGACGGGGCTAATGCGAACAAAATTTAAGTTACGTATTGTATCGTATGAAAGGAAGTTGTATTCTGAGGCATGGAAAGGTAGGAGTAAGGGGGGGGGTGTTTTGTAGGGGGGCTTGGGGAGACAGAGAGAGAGAAGGTTGCTCTGATACTCGTGAGAGACAGAAGTCCCTGGGTTAGGCAGGCGATGCCTTGTCGCAGCCATCGTCATTGTGCAACTTCTGGTGTAATTGGACGCTCCCCGGTAAGGTTTTTTAATTTCTCCTCATTTCAGAGGGAACGAGTACGTCTATTGTGGGTCCAAATCCGAGTGGGATGCGGGGAGGGGGGGTTGGGTGTTAAAGGGGGTGAAATCCGGATAGCCTCCTCTCGTCGGACAGGCTCACATAATCCTGTTGTTTACCACGTAGAGGAGGAAAACGCGGGGGTGGGGGTGGAGGGGGTGTTTTATTCACACACTCGACGCGTGGTGTACCATCTGTAGAGCGGCCACTAAACAAATACTAAGCCACGGGAGAGAAAGCGTGTGACAAAGGCTTGTCTCTGCGCGAGCGATCTGGGATCTTTGTTGCTCTTGGGTTGAGTCTCTGGGTGTTAGTTATTTATGAGCGTAAACAGGGAGCTGAATTGGAACAATAGCTGAAGCTCCCAGTCCCCGAGAAAGAAAACAGCGTCTGTTTTATGGATGAAAACATTACGATTGCATGAAAGCTCTCTCTCTCTCTCTCTCTCTCTCTCTCTCTCTCTCTCTCTCTCTACCAAGTACCCCTTCCCGCTCACACACACACACACGCGCACTCTCTACGCAGGAACGTCAGCGTACGCACGACGACTTGATACGCAACCCAATCTTTTGCGTCTTCCCGAAAACCATTCTAATTCCGTTTCGCGTTTACAAGTTGCGTTAATGTCATCCTTTTGCGCTGAAACGCTGCCATTTTGGAAGTAAATAGGACGGTTGTACAGACATTCGGGTTGGCGTAAATGGATCATGTTTTTGCCACGGAAGAAACGACGTAACAGCTCCCAAGTTCAATTCCGTGCGCATTTTCTATTAAGCGCGTTCAACATTCAGCATGCACTCAGCTTCCCTTCATTGATCAACAACCACCTGGCAAGCAAAGTTGATTTCCATGAGCTGGATTTTGCCAACAGTGTGTTGCGTTAACGCTGGCCATGGTTTCAGTTAAGTTTTTACTGAAATAAAATAATGATTACAATTTACAATATGCTTTCACACTATTGAGCTAGATGTACGTGTGGATGTAGTGTGGTGAATTCGCATTTGTGGTGTCTCAGCTGCAACCCTAAATCGTCCACACTCTTAGAAGTTACCGTAAAATTCGCTATATTGCACCGTTAAAATTTAACGACCTGCCTGCTAATTTACAAAAACGGCACAATTTTTTTTTTTAATTTGAATATTTTATCATGCATAAAGATAGATAAATTACAGTTGCGTGCATCATAAAAGCTGAAAAGTTAAAATTACTTTCATTAGGGTGACTATGTAAGAATGACCGTTAATACTTTAAAAATGGTCCTGGTAATTTTTTTGCGATAGTTGGTTGGTTGGATAGTCTTGGACCGTCATTTCTCCAACCAACACTTTTTTACATGGCATATGGATTAATGCTACAGTGGTTAATTATGTGGCCTTGTGAGTAAGAAGTTCCTGGTATGATAAGTGGGTTTCAGCATTTCAATTATTCTAATATCGCGATCGAAAACTGTTTTTCACAAGGATTTTAAGATGTTTCTGTGTGTGTCACTTCGTTGTTTATATTATTAGGTTTAATCCAATAGTAGAAATACAAGCATACGTAAGAATTATTTTTCCGAACCTTTCGTTAAGAATGCCATACAAAAATTTAAACAAATAATATAATTTATTTTATAACCTGTACACTGTCACATTATTTTCTAGGTTGTGTCCAAGCTATGTATGTTATTTCTTCGAAGTCACAAAACCATCTACAAGTTGCACTTATACCTAAAACCCATCCACAAGTCCCAAATGGCAAACGTCATTGTGTGTATCAATGTATTTTTTGTGCACTATTTATCAAATTGTAATAATAATAATGTTATTTCTGTGATTGTGTGACGATGTATGTGTTCAATGTCTAGAGAGAATATTGAGAAGTTTGTTATGTAGTGGTGACTATGTAGAAACTCCCTGCAAAATATTTCGTAGTCTCTGCACTCCTTGTAAATACTTAAGATAAAATGGTTGAAATCTGTGTGTGAATGCACACAACACGCTCAGCGATCTGGTGCTTTCGTTATAACTCAGAATATGAATTTTACTTTTGTACAACGTCGAACTGAAGAGAACATCATATCAGTCATCTTTAAAAAAAAATCTTAGTATCATGTTCAACCAATCTGAATAAAAATATAATTTAAAATGTCCTTTGTGAAATGTCGTCGTTTTCACTTAGTTTCATTAGATACATTATGGGTTTGTGCTTGAATCTAACCTTGTATAGAATACTTGAGAAATGCATCCTTTCTCTTGTGAAAGACTTATAAATTGTTGTCTGTTTCTTTCAGGTAAGTTCAGAGAGGCCCTTTAAGTACTTGCAAAAGATAAATTGGAATGGGAGGAAGGAATTGTAGGTGAGTAAAACAACACCGTCGTGATCTGGGTTGAGAGAGAGCTTGTTTGAACACAATGCCTATCTTCCGAAAGCGCTTTCAAGACCGACTTGAATGAAAGAGCGTTTCTGACGAAGCGGTTTCTTTATCACTCAGTTGCCTTTCTCTGCAATTCATTCCGACTCAAGCTAAAGTCTTCGGTGTTGAATAATTTCCATTCAATTATTGATAATACAATTTTAATCACAAAGTTGTTTTTTTTTAATGACTCGATAATAAACTTAAGTTGAACATTTTCAGTTCTTATGTTAAGGCATGAATAGGAGGTAAACACAAATTATGATAGAAGGTGAGATTGCTTATTCTCTGTTTGGAAATGGTAGTCGTATATGTTCATGATTAGAATACAACGGCTTGTTGCCTTTTTGCAACCCATCAACTACGCAAAGACTCTTCTTCATATTCTAGTCCATTAATACTTGCATATAATTCTGATTTTCAACTTCATAATTACAACATCCTTAGTGGTGAAGTCGTTAACGCCGTGTGCTAAGAAACTAGGATCTTAAGTTTGAATCCTGTGTAGGGCATCTGAATTTACAAAAAAAAAAAAAAAATCATGGGTTCAGTAGTCATTCCAACGTCGCAATTTGGCCTGCCTTTTATATTATTTTTCTTCTGTCTGTTGTTTAATATATACTTCCGTGGCACAAAATTCGCTTCTAGAGCTATATTGTTCATTGTTAATGCATCATTATATGTATTTTCGATGTATTTTCATTTTTCCATTTCAGATGTAATCTCATAATTCCTTTAACATTTAAATTTCTCGTGGAGGTCCTACGATAAGCACCACGCTCCGATAGACTCAGTTTCTCTTCCGGCTGAGCTGTATCCGTCATCTTCGTGGATGTTAAACAACCAGTTTATCTTTATTATCTTATCATTCTGGAGTTCCACCCACCATTCGATAATTCCGTATTTTGCCACTTGAAAAACTTCACGGTGCCTATCCTGGAAACTATAAATCTCCAGCAAGTCACCAAACTATGATAGTTGCAAATGACTGAAAGATTGATCCCTGACAGAATTTTCTTGTCAATTTACCTACATTTTGATGTACTGGATGATAACTCTCCTTTGGAGTTAAATGATACTTCAATTCTTCAAATATGTCCTGTTATTCAAATAAACGGAGCTGGGAAATTTTGGCGAAGCTAAAGACTGACCTGTAGCCCAGAATACTGACACGCCGTGATAAACTTTCAGATTCAAACCTCAGTGGAACCACAATTAACTAGATACATTTTAATCGTAACAATTTTCTCACCTGATCATATCGGCACAGATCAGTACGCTTTATTTCACAACGTGAAATGAAAAGTTAGGAACACTTGCTCTTTGTACTTATTATATTTTAGTTCATCTCCTGCTACTTAAATAGCGTAATCGCGACCATGAAGTTGGGTATGAGCTGATGAAATTGGTGAGGCAACGAACCAAAGAAACATCCGTGAATCAAACTGGGTTCCTAGGTTTCGGTGCATAGTAAGCGAATCGGTACACCTCGGAGGCCTTCCGTTTTATTTCTTTTGTTTGTAATTTGGTTAATCGCAGATGAGGATGGATGATGAATTCATGATATAGATGAAGAAGCAAACACAACCACTAACCCAGGATTCGAACCTAGGACCTTTTGGCTTCGTAATGCGGTTTGCTAAATAATACTCCACGGTTAAAATTGTGCGTTTGACTTTGTAAATCGTTTTAGTGAAGTTTATCGTAAGTCCTTTTCTTGCTCACACAGGCAATGTGCCTCCACCGGGAATCGAATCCGGTATCGACTGATTACAAGGCCACATCGTTAGACACTACACTGCAAGACCCTGATACTTCGTAAGAGTGGGAAAACACTACTGTTCGTACCTTGTCCGCGCAAACAACATGGCAACATGTTAACAACTCTCCAATTCGTTTTTTTGCGGTAATTGGAACATTTACATTTGATTAAAGAATATTCACTCTTTTGCCAAGATGGACGACAGCAGCAAGTAGAATTGGAGCTTTGTCGAACCAACGACCAACAACTTACTACACCGTCAACCACTCATGCTAAACACCTCTTGCGCAGAACCACTTGTCAGCAGAAGTACGCTCTTGTGGCAGTGAAGAAGCCTCTTGTGTTGCGTCCAGCACAATGGGTGTTCTATATGCCGGTGGTATTCGGTGTCAACCAATTAATATCTTTGTGTCACATCTTAAGAGCCCTTTCTCCAACATCAGGAGATTTAGACAAGACACTGCGCCTAAGACATTATTGCAGCAAGGAATTCTGTCTACAATCAGAGATGGAAGTACTCATCCTAAGGGAATAGTGGCCTTTGTGGTTCGATTCACGTAACCAAATTCTTTGACTTTGTAGTACTTCAACTCCCTGAATGTCTAAGCTTCCTGCTCTATCCATGGGGTAGCACAAAAGCCATGAATACGGTGGCAGGACAAGTCTCCGAGACGTTGGTTTAAAAAACACAATGCTCAAAGAACCAAAACATGTTAATCATTGAAAACCTACAAGGAATACTCAAGTTTGTCATACGTTAGTTTTCGATACATGCCATTGTAACTTACATTCATGTCACATAAATCGTGTAGCAGCATATTTTCTGCTCCCCTGAAAAGCCCTGTAAAGTCAACTGTCTTCCTCTTGTCACATAGCTATTGCTGCAGTTGTTGAAATATCGATTGGTCACGGGATCTTGATAGGACGGACAGATTAACTCAACTTAGATATAAGAGTTGTGTCGGACAGTTATCTCTGCACTTTAAACTGTAGGTCCAGTCCCGATTAGCGTATTTGTGCATTAAGAGAACTTAAAAACTCAAGTGATTGGTCAACAGGATCAGAAAGCGAAGTTAGGGAAGAATCAAAATACAAATACAAGATTAATTATTTATGTTATGTGATTTACAAAACGCAAAGATTGCCGTCGGCGAGAACGGAAATTCTGCACAAGCAGCGGTGTTTGGATGTCTTCCTATGAGATTAAGCCAGAACTTTAGGCCGGAAGAGGCCTGTTTTGGAAGAGGGTAGAATGTCTGGGTTCTCTTCGAGCAACGTGTGTTCCATGTGTCAGAATGGATGTCGTTCTTGGTCAGTTCTCTTGATGTTGACTGAGACCAGTTACTGCGGAAGACGAAGCAGAAGGAACGACGGCGTTCGGTGAATTGAAGAGAGAGAGGTGCAGCTCCTCTGTGATAGATTATGAACATTTCTGAAGTTTAGTGCAACTGAGAAGGTGACTTGCAACCACTTGGCTGCTAGGGAAAATCCGAAGTGAGTATTTGATCATTGATTTTCTTACGTTAGGATGCTAGTGCCTTCAGGCTTACCTCCGTGAAAGAGTAGTCAGCAAAACGCGCTACGAAGTCACAGCTTCGAACCCTAATCAGGCATGGATGTATCACGGTGTGTGTAGAATAACTATTTCATCCCCATCGTCGCGATAAATACAGGAGGTTGAAGAGAACGTAAAATAACCCAAATAGAATAGCTAGTGACTTTAGGAAAGTCATTGATAAGCATAATTGAACGTTAACTGATGTTTTGCTACTTGTCTCGGCTGAATAAATATTTTGAATTATAAGAAGCTATTGAATGTAGCATATTAGAACAGACGACTCGGTAGCTATTTCTAAGGTTTGATTGATCGTCATGGCAGCTACCAAGAAAGAGGATGTTGGTCAGTTGACATAGCAAATTTGCAAAATTCAGAAAGGTTGCATTTTCAATATGATTGCATGATAGCATCTCATAGACAGAAAAAATCTCTGTGAAAGTAATTTCTATGTGGTTGAGAAGAAAGACAACCGTTTTGAAGTTTTTGTATGTAGAGGAAAGTTGCCAAATCTGGATCGTCAACCTTTATTTATGTTTTTAACGAAGTTAAAAAAAAATCAAATATTAAAAAAAAAATAATTGATCTTTCCTTTGTGAGATTCCTTATTTCCATCTAATAAAGAAAACAAAGATAATGAATGAGATATAGAGAAGGTGATGGGGGATGGAAGGATATAGCCACAGAAGGGTCGCACAAAATAACATATAGCGTGGTAACGTGACCAAGAGTGTTGCCATCTCAGAACAAATATATTTTTAATGGAAGGTGTATAGTTTTATTACACATTTCAAATTTGTTGGTTATTTTATGTCACTTTTATATCTCTTGGGTTAATCGCCACGATGAGGACGAATAATGATGGAACAAACAAGCCTTGACCTGCGTTCCAACCTGGGACCTCCTGACGCTGACCTCTCCGCTACGGAGGCCGGCTTTCTTACATTACGGAAGTTTAAATGTTATTGTCAAGAAACCAAATAGTCTATCATCCAATTAAGAGTCAGGTAGAGATTCAGGTTTTTGTCGAGGCACATTTTGGTGCATGAAATATTGCACTACCAAATATAACAAATTCCCTCTTTGATACGTGTACATCACTATTAGATTTCGTGCGAATAATCGTAAAAAGTTCAAGGATTCAACAACAGGTGTCTTATCTGTGATCCACCAGGGGTTAAAAGAAAGAATGATTATTAATGTGAGGATGGCAACCCTTGAAAGCACTGCTTCTCTTTTTATGAAAATAATTTTGTTTACTTTTACCGTATTATGGCAGTAGACACTGTACGAATACGAGGGAGGCCTCCGGGATAATGTAGTGGTTATAGCTGTTCCATTGTAATCAAGAGGCCCGGGTTTGATTTCCGATTAAGCAAGTTGATCAGTGATTCTGTTCCTCTTTAAACTGCAGTTCTGTTGATTAGTATATATGGGTCTCCCCAGTGGCGTAGTGGTAAAATCGTCGCCTTGTAATCCGATATCCAATGGAGGCACATAGCTATTCGGATCCCACTGTTAAAGTGTAGGTCCATTCCAATTAGCTTATCTGTGCATAAAGTGGACTTAAAACAAGATTCAAACTCGATTAGTCTATATAAACGCAGGGGGGGCTTGAAAGCAAACGAAGACGAGAGAAGTTGCTGCTAGCCTTGATTTATTGTTGTGTTTCATCTTTGCAATTGATTTGAGTTGGTGTTTTTTTAAGTCCACTTTATGCACAGTAAGGCTAATCGGGACTGGACCTACAGTTTAATCTTCGCAATTGAGTGGTGGAACTCAAGCAAGGGCACAATGGCAAAGAAGGAACTGAGGCACCAAGTTTTGGAATAATACTTTCTCAATATTTGGTACTGTAATTGAAGTAGTCAGATGTCTGATATCTAAGTAGGTGACGGGGTCGATTCCCAAGAGAAAGGAAGAGAGCCTAATATAAGCAGCTCTGAAGGTTATGCAGCCTCTTAACAAAATCAATACCACGATGGCTCGTCTATTGGAAACGATAAAGTGGCTAGAGCGTGATGCTGATCACACATCTCCCCCTCCCCCTCTCTCTCCCTCTCTTGTTTCTCTCCCGCGCCTTTAATGCCACCCCCACCTCCAAAATCTCTAGTAAATGTTCACACGTGATAAGCATCAATCACTTGAATTTTTCTTTCTTGATTCGAACATCATTCGTGTTCATGCCTGGTGTTCGATGCAAAGTCATTTATTTCTCGTCTTATGTGATGTGTGTGACGTAGTGCATGATGTATTGCAAACTGAATTTTTGCTCAAATGTGTTCGTGTGCCTTGACTATGGAAGAAAAAAGCGACAGTGTACTGGTTTCGTGGCGGAGGGGTTAGCGTAATGCACTACGATCCTGAGGGTCCTGGGTTGAATCCTGAGTAAGACGACGTGTGTTTGTCCCATCGTCCACTTCATCAGTCTTCGCGAATAATGCAGGGAGGTATAGAAAAGTGACCTAAAATGGCCAAGGCGGAAATAAAAGTATACAAATTGTCATGTGTATCCCATTTACGCCCTTGTAGATACTTGAAGCAATAGTAATCTTTTTGCTGGACGGTCTGCAAAAGTAAATGGGAACTTCTTGCAATGGTTGCATTTCGAATCGCAGCTTCTTGGAACTTGTGGTTCCCCAGAGGGTCCACCTCACGGAATGAAGTCAGTCCGGATGCGGCGGCCGTAACCGAACTCACATCTTTTTGGTTCCGACGTCTATTACATGCAACTGTCTCCGTCAGCGATTCGCGGGGGGGTCAGATGCCTGAGAAGAAAGCCTAGTCAGGTCACTGGAGGAGAATCGTGAGAAGAAGGAATAGTGCGGTTTGTTAGTCGTGCCCCCCTCCTCCCACTTTCTTCCCACCCGGTGTCCCCCGTGCGTAAGGCGCTCCGGGTAGTGTTCACACATTCACATTGTGCCGGACGGGGGGCGGATCAGGGGGGCGGACCTGTGAGGTGAGAGATGGGTGGAGTTGGGCGGGGCCCGCGCATGCCGTTCGGCTAGACTCTTCCTGCCGAGGACGACCTGCTCGTCATTTCCTGTATAAGTCGAGTCCTCTGATCCTTCTTTCCTTGCCCCTCTTTACCCTCCAAAGGTCCGTCTTCACGACGCGCAAGCCTCCGCACCGGCAAACCCGGTCGCACCATGCTAAATTTTTCCCCTTCGCATCCTCTTAAATCTTTCCCGCTCCGGCATAATACAATCTGGTCCTGTTTGTTTCTCCCCGCCGGTTGTATCCCTCCCACGCAAGCATCTTGGGATGCGGCAAACGTCAATCCCGCGAGCACGTGTGACCGTTGACCGCCCGGAGGTTTTCGAGGCGTAAGAAGCGCTCCGCGGTATTTCTCAATGAGTACCTGTTTCTTTCAAGTCCTTGAACTTAGAGCAACAGTTACTGGAAGTTCCGGCTTCCGTTAATATTTTCCCCCCCTCTCTCTTTTCTTCCTAGCCGTATCTTTAGAATCTCTCTCCATCTCATCCGCGGTTACTTTTACTCCCCCCCTCGTGGTAGCCGAGTAAATGCAGTGGGTGGTAAACTTTAAGCAGAAGCCTTGCTTTAGAAAGCGCACCAAACTGAAGACCCGGATCACCAAGCTGCTCTCATCACGTGTGATGTGGGAAATGTCCACATACCCGGTGCCGTTCTTCAGCCAGGTAGGTGCGCATGTTTTCCTCAATTACCGCCCTTGACCCGGTTTTCTTTTTTGTCATTTCGACGAGACAGTCCGTCGGGAAATTTCTTTATGCCGTTAGCTGAAAAACGCGTGTGAAACATTCCGAACATATGCATTTTGAAGAAATAAAAAAAAAAAGCATGGTGACCACATGTGCAAAGTAGCCATGCGGTATGTCCATCCGTACGTGCCTCTTGTCTATCCGATCGCTTGTTCTTCAAAATGGGAGGAGTTTGTCCCCCCTTCTTCCCCCCCCTCTTCCCTTTTTCCGCAGATCTGCATTAGATCACACCCTTTCTCCATCCCCCCAGCAAACAAACATGGTTCCTCCAATTCGCCCGTCGAAAATTTTGGGTTGAAAGCTCGGAAGCCGTGGCGACAGTCTTTTGTTGTCTTCTCTCGAGTTGCCGCCATGTTGGTGGTAATGCCGAAACCTTTCAAGAAAACTTTCTGTTAGCGTAATTCCTTGTGTCTCCCTCCCTTTCAAACCTCTTTCTCTCTCTTATTGCGTGTCTGGAGCAACGCAACATTAAACTCGGGGTCGTTTGGTATCTTTAACCGTGGTTCCAATAATTTAAACGCACCCTTGGAACCACCGACCTGCGATTCAATAGCGTCCCGCCACTCCCCGCTAATTAAGATCGTTAAGCTGCCATGAAATGCAAATTACGTTAGGAAGACGACGCTCCAAGTCAAAGGAGTGAGAGTTTCTTGTGAACATTACTTGGCAGTAGGAGGTAAACGGCGCGGGCGCCATTTTCTTGATAATCGTTCTCCTTTTTTTTATATATCGGAAAGGGGGTAAAAAATGTTCTTAAGAACTTCACACTCCTTTCTGTGAAGCAGCAGGAATCAAGTATTGTTTAGGCATTAGCTCGGGGAGAGTAGAAAAATGTGAAGAGACTTTTCTCCCTTCGCTTCAAAGCCTAAGTGCTATTGTTTTGGGATGGGTGACTTGTACTGAAGTATGGAAAGGTCATGATCGGCTCTCACGAATAACTTCTATTTACTCTGTACTTTGCATTCCCCTTCAACGTTTCTCTTTCCCTCTCGAGCCCAAGAACGTTTAAAAGAAAAGAATCCGTTCTCTAACTCACACCACAAGCTTGATCTTGAAAAAGCAACATAGGTAATTAAAACGTGTGGTTGGTGAATGATGACATCGAAGCCCCATGTTCAGCATGACTTCTGTATTCTGCATGGGAAGATGTATTAAATTATTTTCTGAGCACATCGTGCTTTGTCATCAACTTCCAACCTCTAACGTTGTGTTGCGTTATTCTTATTTACTTATGTTACCAGCTATGGTGGGTGGCTAAGCGTGTAGATTTGTTGACTCCCGATCTCTCCACCGAAGGTTCCGGGTTCGAATCTCGGAAGGCATGGCTGTCCCTTTATGCCACCTCATCATCATTCTTCCTCGTCGCCGCGATTAGCCAGAAGTGGAAGAATAACGACGCAAAGTACGATAATTACACAATCTATTCATTTATTGTTCTCTGCCCATGGTCAGGTTATTATTTGTAATCTCCAGGCTTTTTGATCTTGCGCACTACGCTTCATATCAGGGTAGAAACTATTTATATTAATATCATCTATATATAGGTATAGTTCTGATCCTTCGGTTTAACAGAATAGTTGGGACTGGTAATGAATTAAAGCACTAAGCGCAAAGCATGTAAGATTTGAGATCGTCAATCGGAATATCTTTATCAAACATCATCTTGAATATATGTCACTTTAGTGACCTGATTGCATCTGATTTCTGTCCCTTGTCACATTTTAATTAAAACGATGTGGTGCTATTGCTGATGTAGACGTATGTCTCAAACGTGATATAGCTAGGTAAACGTAAAGAATCATATTTTGTTTTGCAGGTTCGTAGGAATTGCATATGTGGATTGAATCGCACTTCAAGGACTGTATAGGTCGTCATGATTTACTGAGTGTAAAGTGGACTTAATACAAATTTTGCTGTGGTATATGCCTACTCTCATGAGTGTCTGAACACTGGGCACGTGTAATTGACGGCAAAATGTGCATTGCGAGTCGTGTCTCTTTCTTCGGAGTCAGTCTGACTCTATCACCAGAAGGTGATATTCCACCTCCAACTCCACCACAAAAAAAATATCTCAAATACATATTTTACTTGGTACCTTATTAGGTACTTTCATCATTTGATTCTCAATAAAAGGTTTTCATAATAACCCACTCTTTACCTGTATAAAATTATCCAAACACCTGATTAAAAGTTTATCAACTTGACCGAAATGATTTTATCGATTTTCTGTCAATCTGTGCACAATATTACAAGAGATACGAAGTTGATTGATTGACTGATTGATTTTGTTTATTTTATTTCGCTTTTCTGCCACTTCTGGCTAATCGCGAAGATGAGGATGAGTAATGATATGATGAAATTGATGAATGGACACTCACAAAGAACACCATGCCCAGGCTGGGATTTAAACTCAGGACCTCTGGCGTCGTAGCGCACTGTGCTAACCACTCCGCCACGGAGATCGGCTACCCTTAGAGGAAGCATAACATGTACTAGTTAGAGTAAAAGTCCCCTTTTGTTTTATAATTTCTAACTGCTATCCTATTGTTCCTACGTTCTAGAAATATTTTGTGTTTGTGTATGGTGAACCACATTATTTTTAATAAGTTTGTCGTAATTATTAAATGCAACAACTCTTCATGGGTTACCAATGTAAATACGTTATCGGAGTGCTTTAGGAAATTAGGTTGATGCTGATATTTGAATCCTGCAAAAATATTGATTTTTACATCCTCTCGTTCCCTTGAACGTCATTATTTTCATTAGAATAGTCTCACCCGAAGTCGAGGAACGTAGCGATAAATGAAGTAGCCTTCTTTGTGCTAGTAGGCTACTACACATTAATTTATTTCATATAACAATTTACTTTTAAAGAAAATAATCAACAGTTTGATGCCATGTTTCCCATTGTTTATAAATACCATGTACTAAGATGTTAAGGTGTTAGAAAAAAGATAGGTATCAATCACACTTTGAAAACCACAGCATTTGATACAAAAATAATACATATAAAATATGTATAAATAATATATATATATATATATATATATATATATATATATATATATATATATATATATATATATATATATATATATATATACGAGTATATATATCTAACGACTGGATGAATTTGTTTTGTTTGGAATGCGCTTTATATATGAAGCTCAGATGTTTCGGATGAACCAAGCAAGAAATCATTTAATCCTCACTGTCAATGAAATATTAACAACCGAAAAAATAAAAAATAAATGTTTACCAAGCTTGATTAAGTGAGTGAGAATAAAATATACGAGGTATTGTAATATTGGGCAGTATTTTTTCGCATATGATCCCTAGTTGTAAATTTTACATCATTATCTTGAATAATTGACATTTCAATGTATTTTTTGTTGCGGATTCTCTTTCGTTTTCCGATGCCTTATTGTTCATTGTAAGCTCCCGTTATCGCATTTGGTCTGAGCTCCAAAATTTTTGTGTACTTGAAAGGAATTGTAGCGGGCCCGGTCTCGAAAGCGAGAAAACAGCGGTGACCACGCTTCACCCAACGAAAAAGAGCTTGGCAGACCTTAGCTCTCAACAGGCTGTCTTTGCCAGGGTTATTATTATTATTATTATTATTATTATTAATGCATATGGCATTTTTATTTAACAATTTTGAAAATATTTAGGATTTAAGGAAATGCAATATTGTACCCAATAAAGATATATCTCATTGTTGACAAACCTCATAAGACAATTTCCAATTTTTTTTACCAACTGCAGGCAGTTTCTTGATATGTTTGAACAAATATGAACATAGCACTAGACCTTTTTATGCACTCAAATTATTTTCTCTCACTTTTATTTTAAGGAAGTCAGAATTTCAGATTGTGCATTTCACTTATTATTTAATTTTGAGTCCCGAATCACACATCATTCGATTAGTACCTCTGCGCTTCAGTCATATATTTTTATAATTGTGCCCTTAATCAGAAAGTACTTCAAGTAGTATTTTCAAAGTGAATAGCAAAGTTAGATCAATTAAAGATTTTCAGCAAATATACAATGACTTTCATACTTCTCTCAAAATAGTCTAAATCTAAATCTAAATCAATGTTGTGGTTTATTTATTTATTTTATTTTTATTTATTTTTTCTCACTGCTCTTCGTTTTCTCTTAACAACATCTGTTCACATGCATTTAAAAATTGCTAGAAATATTATGATAATATTATTTTCAAATGCAATCCTTGTGTCATTAACTGCCAAAATCAAAACAGGGCATGCGTCAGGATAAAACGTAATTTTATACGCAAAATTGCCCTCTTGCAAAATTACTATCAAGTGAGAGCGTAGAAAATAACAATTGGTATTGAAGTATATTAATTTGCCCTATATTCTTAAGCAAGAGTAACGATTCCCGGAGCAACCTGCTATTCATCACCACACACACAGTATTTGTGTATGTGTGTGTTTCTGGAAAAAAAATATATTAATTCCAGAGTAACACGTTACTTGGTACATTCAGAACTGGAGGATTTATTTCACAGGACAAAACATGATTTGTTGTGTTATTTTAATCTTATGCGTGTGACGTTACACTAGATGCATCACAGAGAACAGATTTGATGCTTTTGTAAACAGATAAATATCCTTACTGTGTGACGAAGTAGCGATAATGCGTTTCTTTTGGAAGCAAAGTAAATATAACTGTATTAGTTATTTTATTAGAAATGTATCAAACACTTTCAATGTGCGTGCATGCCAGAATATAACATAGAGACGTATTATATTGCATTCTCGCCTCATCCTCTAAAAAGTCCTATCTCTAGAGGCATTAACTGGAAAGATTTCAACGTGGATCGATGAAGAAATAGATTATGTGTTCTAAGAAGACTCTTCTGGCAGCAATATTTCCGGACCCTAATATTTCATAGTTAATTTGAATAACAAATTTATGCTGTATCTTAATGAACTAATTTAATTTATTTACTCAAAAATGCACTTCAATTTGATTTTCTGTTGATTCAAGGAACAAGCGCTTTCAGACGATAATTAAAAGAAAGGGTCTTGCGTAGAGATAGACATGCATTCAAGAACTTGGTACGTATACATTTCAATAACTCTTTTCAACCCTATCTTTAGCAAGCAAATTTTAAGTTCAACTGTTAATTTTGTCCGGAATGAACACCACTGTAGAACAAAATCAGAAAACATTTATTCCTTTTCATCTGCTACGTACATCAAATGTAGAATTATTATTGTTTACGCTGAGTTAAAGATGAGTATACTGAACCGAAATTAAATCGGATCGAGTATTTAAAAATCGTTTTGTGGATAATTTCCCTGTCCTTCAATTAATTTAGATTCGTCCAAATTATGTTCTGCGTTTCTGTTTATCTCTGTAATCATCAGTGTTTGTTTTTTAAAATTCACTTTTCCTTATTCGTCATCTGTACAAAAGCAACGGAAGTCCATCAGTTGTTTGAACTAAGACGTTTGAAATATTTCACGCCTCTGTATTCTAAAGTTATGTATATGAAGCTGATTTTTTATTTATTATTGTTCCGCTTCTGACTGTTTGTTAATTGCACCTTATATCATCTGTACTCACGATTCATTGTTGTGTTACTTAAGTTGGGGGAAAGTGGCAGTATTGTCTCGGTTCATTTCTCCTATTTGAATTTTAACATTTTTGTTTAACAATGATTCGCCGCATGTGCAAAATAGAAAGAAATCCAGCTTTGACCTATCAGGCTGGTCAAAAACTGGTCAGTGCTTTTTGTTATATGTAAAAATACAATGATAGCATAACCCTCTTTTGGGTTTCGCTGTATCTCAGTGTTTCATAATGGTCAACCTGTGACGATCAAAATTAGCCAAGAATGTAGTTTCATAAATAAGAGACGTTCGACTTCTGGTTTTGAAAAACACCAGATATTCATTCCTTAGGGAATATAATGGTTTGATTTTCCTACCTAAGTTTTCAAGCTGCTTGTATGTTAAAGAGTGTGAAGCATGGACTGGATGTTTGAGCTGAATCGAGATTAGTTAGTTTTGTCTCCTTTACATTAGGAGAGTATACTCTGTTTTGACAGTTTTTGCATGTTTTTCGTCGTGTTGCGGAGAAGAAACAGTGAAGATGCGATGAACAATTTTAATATATTGAACTTGGCTTTAACTTGAGGAAAACGGGCGACAGTCCCTCCTCGGAATTACCCGCAAGGAAAAACTTGATTGGTGTGGAGTTGTATCAATTGTCTGAGCTGAATATAACTGTAATCTCAAAAGAAATCCCTGCACAAAAGCTCGGAACCGCTATAAATATAAGGTGTAGTTTGACTCGTGCTTCTTTGTGTGTCCACTAAGAATACGTATTCATTACACAAAGTTACTGTTTCCTTCGTCTTGAGTACGATATCTTCCTCCCTTCTTTCCTTCCCTTAACTACTATGTGGGGTCTCTTGTGTCCACGGCATAATATAAAAAAGGGGAAGGAATATAAAAAGAATGAATAAAAAAAGGAACGGCGCTCTTGAAACACTCCTCTACTTGAAAAATCAACTCATATTTTAAACGGGCTCTTCTTTTCATTGAGAAAGGCGCAGTTTGACACCTCATTTATGACTACTTTTTCTCCCTTTGTGTTCCCGTGACTATGAAACTACCTCAGTTTCGAAAGCCTCGCCTTCTCAAGTATAGCACGGTTTTTAAACAAACACAGTTGATTTTGGTATAATAACCTGTAGATAAAATAATCCTTTTGTTTTCGCCTTATTAGGCACGATGACGTTTCAATTATTACTGTTTTTGTTTCTTTCAATTGCACATAATAACTCAGCATTTTAATAAAGATTTTGAATTACAAGGTCCATAATTTTTTGAGAAAATGAATATTTTTAGCATTTAAACTACGAGTCTCACATGAGGATGGATGTTGTTTTATATTAGCCTAACTTGTTGAGATTTTAATCTTGTCGATTTCTTTGGATGTGTACAGTATATAGTAGAAGCAAACATCTTCTGAGACTATCCTCATTTAGCTATCAGTAATTGCATATATTTTATTTATAAGATGGAAAATCCCTTAAAATATGGAACTTTCTTCATTCTGCAACCTTTAGTTACGTTCTATTACAAAATATAGAGTATAAATGAACAGTACTATAAAGTCTATGAATAATAAGACAATAGGACGCTGCACAGCTTCAATCATGTGGTGTAGGGTTTATGTCACAATCTATGAGCAATATATTGTATTAATGAATCCCATTCAAGTTTTGTCGGATTTCATGCAAGTGCCCAAAGGTTGGAGAATTCGCTACATTTGTTGAATGCCCTTTTAAGGAAGTCTATTAATATTTACGTTGTATGCCTTGCTTTAGAGGGAAAAATAGCAAAAATAAACATTTGTCTTTGTGCTGAAAAGCATGCATAAAAGTAATTATTTGTATGCAATTCTCGTTAAAATGGACTTTTGTTGTTTGTATATTCCTTGCACCACCTAGGTAATTAGAGAAACTAAATGACTTCTTTTAGCAAGTCAGCATGGATATGTGTATGGCTGTCATTTGCTTGGAAGGTATCATTTTGAAGGACTTTAATTATTTGATTAATTTTTGTAGCTTCTCCAACCAGCTGCACACAGGAAACTACAGAAAAACCCTGCACATGTAGTAATCTAAGAACGTACATATAACGTTCAAATAACAAAAATATGTCGAGCAGCGCATATGACCTGTTTCTAATATTCGAAATGTAGTAACTGGGATCTGCCGTTGTGCGGTTGACTAAAAGACTGAACTGATACAAAGATTGCTATTGGACACTCCTTTTCTCTTCATCGGATAGGTTTTACACCTTGCATTCGGTCGTGCTACGAGACAGGTTACAAAAATATACAGTCCTGTCTTGGTCTTAGTCCTTATTCTTATTCCCCAGTGCGCTTAAATAACTTTTTTGCACTTCAAATAATTAAATCATTCTACATAACCACTGATGATAAATGTTTGGATTTTAGTTTTTCAGTGTTCTCAGTTTTTGTATATTCTCTTTATTACTTTTCGTTAATATTGCTTTTACTTCTGACAGTTTTTATTTCCTATTAATTCCCTCAAAACGTGCTCTCTCGTGCTCCATTATTTGCTAAGGAATTATCAAATTTTTCCCACGCGTCGTCATATCTTTCAGTTTCATATCCAACATTCCTCTTCGCTTTGTATTTTTCACGTCTTGACACATTTTGAATATAAATATTGATTACATTTATGGAGTTCGTGTGTTGTCTTAGTAAACTACTTCGTCTAGGTTTCGTGACTCGATTTTAATAGCTTTTTGTGTATATCACTTCCATTTCTGCTGTTAAGTCTCAACAATTTCAAGGACTAAATTCAAGTAACGTACAGTACGCTTTGAATCAGTTCTTCCCAATTTAATATAAAAATAATGGAAAACTTTTTTTAGGTCTGACTCCAATTCAGAGGTATACGTATTTTCCAAATTTTATAATTTGCGGAATGATGATTTTCCTTCTCTGTTGAAGTTTTCCATTTGATAAAAAAATAAACAAAAGAAATATTCTTTCTCTCTTGTGGTGTGTCACTGTAGAAATGCCACCTTACAAAAACCGAGCGAGGCAAATCAAGACTGCAGAAGCAAATGAGGGAGGCCTGGAGTTTGCAAGTTACAGGTGATTACAGCAGTTTAACCATCTCGTTTTAATTTGCTCTCAGCTGCCCTTCTGTTGGAAACTCCAACCTGCTATGCATCACAATTAGTTTAAAGACAAGAGTCGATTTCCTCCATTTCGCAAGAGTGTATGTATACATCCATATTCTCTTGCTTATTTTACGTATGCATGAAGCTAGTATAATTTAGGAACAAACATTACTTTTCGAATTTGGTCTATGGTTTCTTTTCGCGATAATTAAATAAACCAACTGAATTTAATTCTTTCTGTTCTGTTAGTGTTAAATTTTCCTCTAGTTTTTGTAACAAATTAGATACAAATACATTATTTTTGAATCGCTGGATACAAGAGTTTATATGAACGTAGAGTGTTTCCCCTAGCGGAAAAATTGCTTCTTATCGTTGAATTTATTTAATAAAATTGAAGGTGTGAAAGTAATTTGTATGCAGTAACTCTCGAATGAGGTTAGAAGTTCTTATTACCTCTAAATAAAAATTATAATGTTTTGCAATTTTTAGATTGCACAACATAAAAAATTGAACACGTTTCCTTAATGACCAGGTGATCAACTTAACTATTTGGGAGACATTTTATGTCCTTTTGTATTGCTAGAGTATGTTTCCGTTGACATTTTTGTTTGAATATTGTTGACTCGGAGAAAATTTGCTAATGACCGTGTATCGCTCTCAGCCCCTGTTCATAAATATTACCACGTCAACTCTTTACGGCTGATAGCAGAGTTTTTAAATCCAAGGTTATTTAACTGTTGTCACATTCGTAAAACCTACTAGATACACTGGTTAGAATCCCCAGCCGTACATTTATATCAGTTTATGATTAATTGATTGGTTTTATTTTACTTTGTTTTTCTGCAATTTTGAGCTAATCGCAAATATTTGCATCAGTTTAGAATCGATCATTACAGAGTAACTATGCACACAATTATCCTCTCCCTTTCTCTGCTCCACAGCAAAATAAAAAGTTATACCCTTAAATTCTCCAATAGGTTTATGGCCGTCGTTAATGTTTGTATTTCAGGAATCCAACCTGTGGTTAATAGTGTTAAAGTAAACCAGCAAGCTTAGCGTCGAAGATGCCAACTTAGTAAACGAGTAATTAATTGACTGTGCTAAGCTGCTACCTTATTTATAATATAACCATCAAACGTAGCTTATGCATGCCTATTACTTACATACGCAGTGTTACGATTTCTGAGAAGACTAAAATGCGGTACTGTTTTATAATAACCAAAGCATATCGATTGAATTGAAGGCTGGTGTATAATATTGATCGACTTCGGCGCATTACGTTTCTTCATGTTTGTATTGGGAAACTGACTGAATAAACAAAGAAGTGCGTAAACAAACATGTGCGGTTTGCACGCCATCTTTCCTGTACGATGGCAAACTTATTACACCGATTGTCATTCTATTCCGTAAGTTAGCGACTGCTGGATCTTTTCTTGTAGTTTTTTATTTTAATTTGGGAACATCAAAAGTGCTGGTGCCTATACAGTTCCATACATATATTTTCTATTTTGATATCTTTTCACTTTGTTCGTTTCTTCTTATTTTTCCAGTAACCCTAGAAACTCAAGTCAACGTAGACTATGTAATTGGGGGTTGACTGACAATAGACTACCTGGAGAATGTATGTATTTTTAACCGCAAGTTTCCAATTGAAAGCCAGCAATACCGGATATCGATAGTCTCTAGACATATGTAACTGTTCTTCAGACACAATGCATTACTATGTATAATTCTCCTCGTGCTTCAGAGAAAGATGCCTGTTTGCAAGATAGAAGAATCCCCTGAGAATATGCAATTCTTGTACATGATATGGGTTTATCGAAAAACGCATCTAAAAACACTTATGAATAGATACACACTCATTTCTGACAACATATTTATTTTATGTCTTCCTACGAAAAGAATTGTTTAGCTGCCTACTGTGATTTCCTGTTTTCGTGTGACGGCGTTTCAGCTTTTCAAACGGGTTCCTTCCTCGTTGCCCTTGGTTGTCACGCGGATGACCATCGTGTGATGCGAGTGTGTCCAGGCTCTTAACGTGCGCGTGTGAATAAGTATTTTATTAGTTTTAATGTGGACTGCTGAAACAAGAACCTGAGGAAGGCTCTCGTTTGAAGAGTTGAAACGTCGTTCCACAAAAACAGGAAACCACCTCAGCCCTTTGTGTTTGTATCGGCACGCATTACATTTAAAAATATCAAGTTGAAACGTAAATGTGGAAATAATAATTAAATTTACGCACATAAATGTGTACTTAAAATTGTCAATATATTCAGTGGTACTTTAAACCATATCTCTAAGTTAAAATGTTATCCCATTTCATATAAATCCTGTCATTACTTTGCACAATGTTTGTTCACAAGGTTTGTTTTACGGATAATGTGTAATTGAACATCTACCACAACACGTGTGACAGAAAGCTATAATTCAGTGTTTCCTTTCACGTGTATTATTTACAAGTTTATTTTTCAAATGTAGAAGTGTAATGTTATTTTAATCCCGACTAGTAGGATATGCTTTTATGTTTTCATTAAGTTGCTTATAATATACAGGGTGTCCGAATTGAAACGCCCTAATTTCAAATCCTTATATTAAACATAATATACAGGCAAGAACAGTGTGGTAGGTGGGTGGTATATGGTAGCTTAGCTGTGGAAATTTTAAATAGGTAACGAATAGTAAGGATTCGTTTATTTTGTATCGTTCCAGGTGGTGAAAAGTGAAAATGACAACCAATACTGAAAAAGCGCAAACTGTGTGGTGGTACGCAGAATTGTGATCCATTATTGCAGTTCAACGACGATTTCGTGCAGAGTATCACAGAGACCCTCCCGATGCCAAAAGAATCAAGGCGTGGAAAGCATCGTTTCTAGAGACAGGATCTGTCGCTAAGAAGCATGGTGGTGGTGGATCACGAACATCAGAGGAAAACGTTCAGCACATTGCAGATGCATTTGCACGTAGTCCTAAGAAATCCGTTCGTTTGGCGTCACGTGAGATGATTGCTCTCCCAAAATCCACAGTCCACGATGTGCTTCACAATCGTCTTAAGCTTTATGCATCCCAATTCTGCATACCACCACACAGTTTGCGCTTTTTCAGCATTGGTTGCCATTTTCACTTTTCACCACCTGGAACGATACAAAATAAACGAATCCTTACTATTCGTTACCTATTTAAAATTTCCACAGCTAAGCTACCATATACCACCTACCACACTGTTCTTGCCTGTATATTATGTTTAATATAAGCATTTGAAATTAGGGCGTTTCAATTCGGACACCCTGTATAACCTTCCCTTTCATTGCATGCAAAGAAATAATAAGTAATTATGTGGATAGATCGGTCACCGAACAGAAATCTTGCCAAGATGTACTCGTAAATTTAAATGATAACCTTTAGATTTGTCATCTCTAGCTGGCACGTGTTAGTTCACCAACAGAGAAGTAACTACATAACATTTCGGTAAAAGGAGTAAGTTTTACTTATTGTATTTTGTTTTTTAAGCTTCTATTTTTTTTACCTTTTCATTTAATTCTTGTGACGAGGATTATTTATTGAATTAGTTGAAAGAACTGCCACTACTGAGACTCCAGCTCAGATTGTTCGGAAGCGAATTCACAAGTAGAATTGGACAGAAACGAAAATCAATTACAAAATATATTACATATTTAAACAATGAGAAAAATATATACGATAGACTTGCCTAAAATTAGAAATACGATACGTATTTACAAATGCATGTACTTGAAGATTGAATCGTGATATGTATGATTCCGGCAATAGAGGATAATGTACATTATACAGCGTTTTAAAAATTTAACAGGATTGGAACTCCTATGGCTTTAAATGATAGCAGCCTGATATGGGTTAGATCGCCGATCGGCCCTCCGAAATTTCGGTATTGACAAGTATCGTGAAGACAGTTGGAGAATTAGTTGAATAGGAGTAGCAAGCTCCGGTCTAGA
The DNA here is from genome assembly GCF_977018435.1 of Lepisma saccharinum. NCBI lineage: Eukaryota > Metazoa > Arthropoda > Insecta > Zygentoma > Lepismatidae > Lepisma > Lepisma saccharinum. The sequence continues at coordinate 68,651,802 of NC_139230.1, forward strand.
AAGCCAGTGTTCAGCGGTGGTGGGATTCGATGTTCGGACCACTTCTCATTCATAAACAGACCTTGGCCCTCAACAGGCTATTACAGCACGGAGTTTAGTTTAGTGATGTACTGCATCAGAATATATCAGATCTTTTTCTTGTTTTTCGTTTGGTCTTCAAGCAGGTGACATTCTACCTCCAGTATTTCAAGAAATTTATTGGCTAACCGGATAGTAGAAGAAAAACGCATCAGGGAGAGCTTGGAAAGATAAAACTTGGCGTCTTTCTGGCAATCCACATTCGCTACCTCCTAGAAACTGTGGAAGTCTTACCCAGATCTCTGCGTCTGAAGCGCCAGAGACAACACGGAAGTTTTCAAGTGTTCCCACGTGTGCACCCGTAGTCCGCATTCTGCTCCACGATACATCAATCATTTCATCGCCCACTGTTATACAGCTTTGCGCTATCTCTGAAATGCTCTTCCAGTTTGTTTTATCTGTACTCCTTCAAAAAAGGTTGCAAATTAATTCCCCGTGTAAGCAATTTCCCTACAGCAAGAAGTAAAAAAAAATCTATCCACCATATACAAGGTCCACCTGTTGACAAAATAAAAGCATGATATTTTTATATTGTTTTTGTTTTATCCTGAAGCCCAAGTGAAACACCTCATATTTTTCATGCTGCTGTCTCTTGGCTTCTCGAGACTTACTAGCTTACATTGTCAGCATCCCGTATAATTCTTTCTCTCTTTTTCTCTCCCTCTCTCTCCATACTGATCCAAAAGTGAAATTAAAAGTCAACAAACAATCTTGTAGCTCGAGAAGTCTAAACAAACCGAGTGCCTTCGGGGAGTATTAGATGCAGGTGGAAAAAAACTTCGTGCTGCTGGAATTACTCGCCTTGTATTGAATTGCATTTCTTCCCTGGGAATGTTTTGGTCTTGTTATTCAAGGATTGTCGTGTTTATTTATTTGCATATTTGAAAATCGCTTAACTTCGTTCAGATTCATTCATACGTGCTTGAGAGGGTAGAGCTTTTTGCATGAATGTATTACTTTATGTGTGATACATTTCAAACCTTATTCCAATTTTACAGTAATTATAATAACATTAAATACTAGCATTAGTAGCAATAGTATTAAATTATCCTATATGTGTGTGCAAGTTAATAGCATAAGCTAGCTTGTGCACAAATTCGTTTTGGAAATCTTGTTCATTATGGTTTTTGATTAATTGATTTAGTTGGTGTTTTAAGTCCACTTTATGCACAGTAATGCTAATCGGGACTGGACCTACAGTTTAAAGTGCGATCCGAACCACTATGTGCCTCCTCCGGGTATCGAACCCGGGACCCCTTGATTACAAGGCAACGACAATGTTCATTATGGGTCCATAACTCGCGCCCGTACGTGCACACACGAGAGCCGCAGTGGGCCAGCCGGTGGGAGACTTAACTGTCACGCAGGAGACCAAAGTTCGAGTGGGTGATTTCAAGTGGGAACGTTTCCAGCAATGCTCTTCCATGGAGCGACTCTGAGGTTTACCCAGCCTCTAATAAATTGGTAAGTGGGGAACCCTAAGGGTCAAAGGCGACCGGAGCGTGGTGCTCATAACACCACCTCCACAAATTTGCCGAGATTGTGAATGTGTGGAGCGCTACCTGCATATCCTCCAATATGCCTTCACGGATATTGCAAAATGTAGAGAATAGCTTTACAATTCTCGCACATATATCCTGGATTGGAATCCCGGCCTGGCCATGGTTGTTCTTGGTGAATGTCCCTTCGTCACACATCCTCATCTTGCAATTAGCCAAAAGTGGCAGAAAAGCGATGTAAAATAAGTCAAATCAATTAATCGTGTATAAATATATGTGTGTGTGTGTGTAACATATTTTATTTTTTGGTAAATAATGCTAATTTACCACTTGAAGATATGAGGGTAAAACACTGGCGCTTTAAGTACTGCATCAAAATGCAAAGAATATTGAGTTTTCCAATGTTCTATGGACATAAGAGAAATTTAATTCTATGTTTATGAAAAATCCGTTACTTCTAATGAAGACTTAAACATGGAGGAGAATGGAAACGGAAGCGTCCGTGGCATTCGTTAAAGACAGCACAGCAGCAGCATCAAGGAAGAGCTGATAAAATCGATGGAAGTGATTCGTGAAATGAACGGACTAAGCGTTGAAAGTGTGGTACCGGAACTCGTTTTTGTACTTATAAGTTGAAGCATGTTTCTGTTGCTTTCATTGTTTGTTTTTGTCGTCTTTGTTGATACCCGATCTTGTTATTTTGTCATCAGAAGGCTCCGTTGCATTGAATGATTTTATTTTCTGCCACGTTCAGTTCAGTTTGATCTGCGACTTTCACGTATCCGTTTTTTAAAAACGCGCGGGACTTACAAAAGAAAACTAACCTAATATTTATGCAGCCTGTCGTACTGTACTGGCATTTGTGCAGCCAACGTTTCAGGCGCTCAAATAGGTGTCCCGGAGTAGGGAGCGAGGCAGGTCAGATGATGGCACCACGGTTTCATACCCTTGTCAGCCACGTAATTAATAAACGCTTTGATCGGGCTTTGTGGGCGTGACACAAAAGGCAAGGTGAGGGGAAGTGGGTGTGCGGGAGAAATCGGTGGACCGCAACCAGTTCCCTCCTCCCTCCCCTCCCCTCCTTCGGCACGGAACTGTGGAGAAAAGTTCGAGCGAGAAAAACCACATGGAAGAAGCCTTTGTAAGGAGTTTTCTTCCTCGATATTTAAGTTTTCCTGTTTATCGGAAGGATCCGCAAGGTAATGTCAAGGTAAGCCGATAAATGGACGAAGGGAATTTCCCGTTCCGTATCTTCAGTACGTTGACGGTTTCCAATCGTACGTTTGCCTCGAAAAAAGAATCTCGATTTTCGCAATCGAAACTGTGCAATTGCGCTTAGGAAACGAGAAACTGAAGCGAAGACGTGCATCTTGACGTCACTTGCTTCCTAGAGCCTTGATTTCGACCTGTTTTTTTTCGTCCGCTTTCTGCTTAGCACCCCCGGCACTTCCTCCAAGTGTGAACGGGGGGGAGGGGGCACAAATGGTGAAAAAAGAGTAGGATGGGGGAAGACTGCCTTTCGCTGGACGTTCGGTCCCCTTGGAGCGGGTGAAAAGAAAAAAAGCTCGCTTGCCAAAGAGGACAGAAAGAATATCCTGCCACCCGATATGTATAGCCTCTTTTTAAAAGGTCTGGAAGCGGCTTACCATGTAAAGCTCGCTGTTTTTTCTTCAGTTTTTTCGAGGCAACAACCAGCATTGTCCTGCCAAAGTTTGAAATAGATGTGACACCTTTTATCGCCGGCAATAAATATCGCCTCTTCATCTATAAAACAAATGGTGTTTTCCTGTATGCTCAAGATCATAAAAGGATGGCAGTTATGTGAAATGCTTTAACGGTCCTCAGTAAGGATTTTTCCCTTCTTCTCGTTCTTCTTTCCTTCCTTCCTTTCTTTTTCAACCAAGAGGACAATAGAATTTTGACCCAACGCAAAAGACCAACTCTGAGTTTGTGACGATAGTTCTTTGGAAATCCAATACCCACTCTTTACATTTAATGATGACACTGTCCACGAAAGAGAAAGTGCGTAGGGGGGGAAGAAATGGGGAAAAGTGGCAATGATGAAAAGCGCGCGTGTGTGTAAAGGGGGGGGGGGGGTTGATGCGGAAGAGCCGAGAATATTGTAGTACCAGAAATCCGAACAAGGAGGATACAAGGTGGCGCGTAAACTGCTTTAATGATGCCGAGCAATTTGTTTGCGATTTAAGGAGGGAAGGAGAAAGTGCTACATATTTCACTGAGGGGAGTTTGTAGTTCTGTTGGGATTCTCGCTCGACCGTCGATGCCGTGAGATTTACAAGACTCGAATTGACTAAATATGGATTAAGAGCTTCCAAATAACGAGCGTGAAGAGAGGAAGAGCTCTGTGGTTTTATGGGGTCGTTCCGTTGAGGGTCTCGACGAATTAACACGGCTATAGGAAAACAGATGGTATCCAAGTGGTTTCAATAAAAGATGGGAGATCCTTTATCTCAAGGTGTATCGCGAAATACGATCGCGTCTTGGGCCGCCTACCCTTTTACGTAAATCGTACGAAACTAATAGTATAGCTGAGAAGATTACATGTTTCTCATTACCTTTCGGTGTAACTTTAATCAAAAGGAAGTGTGGCTGGTTCTCAGTGAAAGACATGCCAAGTGAACACCCAGTATATTTTCCTGTGACAAGGACGAAAGATGGATAAATATTTTTTTAAAAAAAGTAACGTTTTCCACTGTCATGAAATTATGTGAAAGCACCATTTCATGGCCCACTGATGTGATGTTTGGTGAGCCCCAAAGCCGTTCACGAAGTAACATCGATTTGTAAATGTTATTCCAAGATCACCCAACCCTGTGTCTGGCGTCTAATGACTAGAGCTAGGAATTTTAGGTGCAAAAATTTGCCAAAAAAGGTGCAAAAAAGGTGCTAAAATAGGTGCTAATTTTCAGATGTAAAATTTATTGTGAGCAGTGCATACATATATGATTCAACTTGTCTGGATAAACACATACAGTATTCTCTGGTTTTAAAATTAGAAAGCGACATAAAGGAAAACATGCTTCTTCTTACTTGCTTAGAATTAGTCATCTAGAAAACTGTTAAAATAGATTACATTCAAAATTTCTATGTTCTTCTGAGTGAGGCTACATCTGCGGTCACTAAGCAGATACAGGTAATGGACAAAATAATATGAACACCAATGCAATTGCAGAAAACTTGTATTAGTAGGGGGTTGCCCCCCCCCCTTGCCTGAATGGCAGCTTGTATCCTACGTGGGATAGACAAATAAAGGTCCTGTACAGTGTGAACTGGAATACGTAGCCACTCCTCGCACAAAACTGTCTCAAGTTCCGAAAGTGTCATTGGAGGTGGAAACCGATTACGCACTTTGGCCTCCAAAATACCCCACAAAGGCTCAATGATGTTAAGATCGGGGGACTGTGGACACCAGATGAGATGTTCTACCTCATCACTGTGCTCATCAAACCATGCATCAACGCACCTAGCAGTGTGAATAGGGGGGTTATCATCTTGGAAGATGGAGTTTGCATCGGGAAACAAAGTCTGAACCATGGGATGGAGGTGGTCACCCAGGATGGTGCAGTACTTCTCTGCGTTGATTCTCCCACGCAGGACGACAAGTGGGCCAACACCATTCCAAGATATAGCCCCCCAAACCATCACAGACCCCCCCACCATGTTTCACGGTAGGCACTAAGCAGTCAATATCAAATGCTTCAGCAGGATTTCTCCACACATAAACACGTCCTGTGGTCTGAAATAATGTGAAAGACGATTCGTCTGACCATATCACATGTTCCCATTGCTGCTGTGTCCAATTCTTGTGCTCTTGGCACCACCTTCTTCGTGTCACTGCATTACGTGGAGTCACCAACGGTTTGTGGATGGCAACTCTGCCATGAATGTTCACAGAATGCAGCTCCCTTTGAATGGTTTTCGTTGATACAGGGTCCTGGAGGTGATTGTTCATCTCTGCGGTTATCTGGGACAGTGTTGTCTTGTGCTTTCGAGTCACTATTTGCTTCAACACACGTCGATCCCTGTTGGATAACTTTGTTTTTCGCCCACTATTCTCCTTTGCAGACGTTGTCTTTCCATGTTGTCTGTAGGCTGTCAGAACAGTTGACACTGTGCTCCGTGCTACACCAACAAGTGTAGCTGTTTTTGTCACAGATGCTCCAGCCAGGCGGGCTCCTATGATCATGCCTCTTTTGAAGTCTGAAAGGTCGGACATACCTGCATTTGACGGATAGCTGACTGCTCGCATGCAACTCTCACACCAGCTTCTGATAGACTGATATGTTTGCTTTCATCGCCACTAGATGGTTGAAATCTCTGCTGAGTGTTGTTCCTTTTCCACGACGGCGTATATAGGCCTTTGCAAACCAAGGTGTTCATATTAACTTATTTTGTCCATTACCTGTACTTGTAAGTTGAAAAAGAACGTTCAACGTCAAGAGGCACAAGTGGTGCGTATTTTGTTTTCAACCAGTAATCCACATCCTTGTTGGTTGCGACTTCTTGAACATCAGGGTTTTTGGCTAAACTTTGTTCTAACTTCTCTTTCCCGACCCCTTGCAGCTCTCGTTGCACATTCATCAAAACAGCGCACTGTGCTTCCTTTTCAGGACACTGCTCCTCCAGTTTTGTTGAAGCCATGTACAAAATAGAGTTCATCTTGCAATTCCTGTTTAAGTGCAAGTTTTTGGCTTTTTCTACAGCTGAGGAATCACTAAGCAAAGCATCAAAAAATTTCGATATTGTATGGAAATTATTGCAAATAAACACTGCAGCTTTTAACCATGTACCCTATCTAGTGAGGATGGGAGAGGGTGGTAGTGGAAGTTTCGTAATTTCTATGTACTTCTGTATTCAAGAAGGAGCCTTTTTCAGTATTTTCTTAATGCTAGAAACAAATTCGTTCACATATGTATATTCATCTTTAAGAGCTTCACAAACTCGATGCAAAGCATGAACAATGCAGGTCACTTGTTTTAAGTTAGGATACATATACATATTCTTCAGATTAGAAAATGCAGCTAACATGTACGATGATTGGTCTGTAAGAACTAACCACACTCTATCATATTTTACGCCCTCCGGCCACAATACAAAACATGCATCATTGAAACTTTGCATTACACTTGCATTATCTGTTTTGCCGAGAAAATAAGTTTTTAAAACTATGGGTTTCGCTTGATGTCCATTGAGAGGTGCTACTAAAATGTTCAGAACGCACCTGTTTTGCCTATCTGTGGTTTCATCTAGTATGAAATAGACTGGATGGTCAGCTACTACTTGCCTGATCTGCGAGATTTTAGCTTCATAAAGAGGTTGAAGGTAAGATTTCCTTATGGTGGTCTCATCTGGAACTGACTTCCCAGTATATTTTTGCAAATATGATTTCATGACAGGATTGTTAAGTTTCGAAAGAGGTATTCCACATACTATAAATGTCCTTGCTGTCTCACTGAAAAATTCATTTTTATTTCTGGAACTCGAAGATGCAAGCGCCTCAGCAATGAATTGCTGTCGCTTCCCATCTTTATCATCTCGTAGTTCTTTATTCCTGACGTGCTTCCCACTTTGTAGATGCTGCACAACCCGAGTGCGTTGGTGTTTGTCATCAACAGCAATAGAAATATCACACACATCACAGCTCAGAACAAATCCATCACTCTGAATGCCGTCACCGCTAAACTGTTTAACAATGTCCTGCAGTTTCCCAGCATTTACTTTATGTTTTGGCATGGTGAACAAGCAAATCCGATGCATCGATCAGTCGATCACAGACTCCAGTTACCTTGCTCGCTGATAGAGGAGAAGGAAACGAAAACAAACCAGCTTTCCTACAACAATTCGTAAACAACACAGCATAGGACAAAAAGAGCAATTACTTCTAGCAATTGTAACGCATCATAGTTGGCACTGTTTAAAGTCCGTGTGCTTACTACATTAACGTCCAAGAACTGAAGAAAGCCGATTCATTGTTGTGCGGTAAACAAGAATCGCGTGCCAAGAAGCCGTGCCTCGAATGTGGGTGGGAGTTGTATTAAAAAAAATTATAAAGATGCAAAAAGGGCGAAAAGGTGCAAAAGGTTCTGAGATTGTGAAAAGGGTGGAAAAGGTTCAGAGATTGTGAAAAAGGTGCAAAAAGGTGCAACCGAAACACCATGAGTAAAGTTCAATACGTGCTTATTTTGGGGATGAGTCACTTTTTTACCCATTTTCACCCAAAAAAATTTAAGGTGCAGCACCTAAAATTCCTAGCTCTGCTAATGACTGAACTACTGCGATTCTTAACACACGCACATGAAAATATTATTATTCATTTGCCTTGTAATAAGACAGATATTATTTTTAGGTATTCAAAACAGATATTTATCATGGATTTACTATTTTTTTGTCGAAATTATAACCTCGATTTGTGGTAACCATAATAAACACAGGGTGTGTCTTGATCTAATTTATGACTTAGAATTCCTTCCCCGTCACTACAAAAACCTGCCTCCTTAAATACTCAAGCTGCGAATATATCGATTTTACCGAAACATTTATATTATTTTCAATGTTTTAATACTCGTTCTGACAACGTGAACATTACAGAGTAAAATTCTTTGATATGTTGCTCCAATACATATGTATTTGTAATTGGGGCATTCCAGCGTTACGTTTGTGACTTTTTACACACAAAATTTTAGGTTCTAGACAAGATTCATATTCATTATTTTCATAATGAACTGATTTCATAGAATTATGAAGTACTTTATGGTGTCTGCTAACAAATGAAGAAGTGATGGCATAGGCTGAATGCATGAAGAGCATTAACAAAAGTCACAACGTGTGTGACTCTTTAAAAATGTAGCAAATTTTGACTTCATTTGCCTGTGAAGCATATAGGCAGCAGATGCTAGTTACTTTTCTTGGTGCAATGTGCAAATTATATGCATTCACAAACATCTAAGCCTTAATGCAATTAAAAGCGTCGAATAACATGTGTACCTGGGGGAAATCCTGGGGGGTAAAGGCGGTCAGGGGCGTGATGCTGATCACATCACCCCCACTCACGACCGGATCAAGAAAGTGTGGGGCGTTACCCCCACACACCCTATACGCCTTTATGGCGTGGTGTTAAGCACAGGGGAGCACTTTGCCTTTTTTTTACCTTTTAATAATTTTCATATTAATTCGTTTTGATATTAACGTGGAGTAGGACCACTTTTCGTGGAATGGCCCAATTATATTACCATAACAGTTGCCATTTTGCTGATGTATTCTTTGGAAATGGCTGTTAAATTTAAAATGACAGTGTAATAAAGTCCATGTAGATATACATTTGTCAAATTTTAAGCTAAAATATATATTTTTTTTCAATATAATTAACTGGTAATAGTTCGTAATTTAGTAAATAATCCTCTTTACGAAAGGCATCCCAATACTTCCACTAACTTTATGATGTTTGTACAAATATATTTCAGAATCCAATACTTCGATATTTTTCACTGCTTGTGAAATATTGTTCGAAAGTTTGCTGTATCTAATTTTCAGCAAAGTTTCATTTATTCAGTTTTGATAACTGGATAACTTTGTGCACCTTACAGATATATCGACCTTATCTAATCGTGACCACATGGCGAACTAAAATCGATAGTCATCTCGTTGCTCTCGCGTTCCACTCTAACAGACGAAAATGATCGTCACGAGAATGGACCACATGTTGGCCATGCTGGAACCAGGATTGGCTGTCGTCAGCGTCCAGCGGAACACGCCCTGCCGAAGAAACATACTTGCCGCGTACAATGTATGTGAATGTACCTTAAAACACCAAACTGAAAGGGCCTCCCCGATGGTGCATTGGTAGCGTCGTCGCCTTGTAATCAAGGGGTTCGGGGTTCGATACCCGGTGGAGGCACATAGTGGTTCGGATTCCACTTTAAACTGTAGGTCCAGTCCCGATTAGCCTTACTGTGCATAAAGTGGACTTAAAACACCAAATCAACCAACCAACCAACCAAACTGAAAGTCGAAATGCCAGGGTTTAACGCTAGAACTGTATTGCTGCCTTTTTTTTATGATCTCCTCAGTGACAGATTCCACTTTCATTTTCATGTTTGGAGGCATGTATTGGTTCATGTGTTGAATTTCTCGGGTTAGAACCCCGGCCTGGGCATGAGTTTTCTTTGTGAGTGTCCCTTCATCAATTTCATCATATCATCACCATCCTTGTCTTCGCGATTAGCCAAAAGTGACAGAAAAGCGAAGCTAAATAAACCAAATCAACCAATCAATCACTCATGTGTTGATTGAGACTTCCCTTGCGATTGATTGATTGATTTTGTGTTTTAAGTTCACTTTATGCACAGTAAGGCTAATCGGGTCTGGACGTACAAGGTCAACGAAATTAGTAATAAGGTGTGTTCTATACAGCATATATTGATACACCTGTAGATTGAATTGTATCTTCTACAAATATAATGTATAAAGAAACAAACTGCCGGAGTACTAATTGAGGTGTGTGTTTAGTTTAAAGTGAGATCCTAACCACTGTGTGCCTCCACCGGGTACTGAATCCGGGACTCCTTGATTACAAGGCGACGACGTTACCACTACGCCATCGGGGAAGCCCTCCTCACGATTTAATCTTACTGCAGTTTATAGCAATTTACAACTGTAGTTATTTTTAATAGACAAGAAATGAATACATACAATATGTCAGCATAATTTATCTTCGGGGTTGCCTCTTCTTTAAATTATTTTTGTTTGGCCTGTACTTAACATTTGTGTTTTACGATTTTTAAAGAAACGAAAGCACGTAAGGATGTAAATCCTCAAAAACACACGTGTCTGACGAATTAGGAAAATATGTAGTATGGAATTCTACATTGTACAGTTAACGATTTCAGCTTGTACGTGATGGAATATAATAGACAAACAGATATAGTTCGTTAATATAAAATGCCAAGGTGCAAGCAAATTGTTGGCTCTTAAGCAAGCAGAATTGCAAAACAAGTCATATCTTCTGTGACAGTGTTACTTGAACTTGTTTGTCACCAAGCCTACTCCCAACCTGTTCCGCCACGAAGAAGAAGTCAACATAACATTGTTTAGTAACGCAGGAACGCTGCTTGTATCTGGCACCGGATATTTACAAGGATTCTTTTCCTCGGTTCTTGGATAGACCCTGCAAACAGTGAATTGCTGAGAGCCGTTCGGTAGAGGGCAAAGCAAAGGGTGGGGGTAGAGGGCCGGGAGGAAGCACATTCCTACAGCCTCCCCCCCCCCCCCCCCTAACAGGTTGCTTGGCTGTCTGTGTTTTTGCAGCCTGCACTCTCCCTGGTTGAAAAAAAATAGATGTCCGCGCCTTTGCTCTAAGCTTGTAATGCTGATTGTTAAAGTTCGAAGTTAACTTTGTAAAGCTACCGTAGATATGTAAGAACTTGAAAACAGGTGCCACAGCAATTGAGGTTCTTGTACCAGCTCTGCTTTTGTCTTTCCGTTGTATTTATTTATTTAGGTGGGAAATGAAGGGGATAGAGGAAAGGGGAAGTTTTTATTTTGAAAAAAAAAAAGAGTCGCCGAATATTGCGTGTCTTTGAGGCCTCTTCCCCCTCCCTCCTCTGTTGATGCCGAAAGTAAAAGTTCTAGGAGCGAGGAACTAAGCTGAGTTCGAGCGGGAAATAATCTCGGTTTATTTTCGATGAAGTTGTCGAAGTGAACTTGGCAACACTGAGCTAGAGAACGGAAATAATATTCACACTACCCGTGGCATTCTTTCCTAATTTGTGATAATTTGCAAAACTCGGATTGTGCAGAAAAAAAAATCACTTATTTCTTCTAACGGAATGTTCGAATAGATAATGTGTTGCCGACCGTGTGTGTGTGTGTGTGTGTGTGTGTGTGTGTGCAGCACCAAGGTGATCATGTGTGTTTTATTATCTCAAGGAAATAATTGTGTGGGGTTCCGTTTCCAGTCACTCCCTTTTATGTTTTTTTTTTTCGCAAAAGATAACCTGGATGCAAAGTACAGGCTCATATTTCTCCTTCTATTTCATATCGTTTGTTGCTGTTCGGCTGCTGTTAAAAACAACGTGCGGCTTGAATCTTCAGTGATGAGACTATCTGCTCATTCATTATTTGTACACACGTACTTGTTTTCTTTACATTATTAACTTGATGTTTCATTCTCTATGATGTAGACGAATTTTAGTCCTTAGCCATTATTTTATTTAGATCATTACAGATCTCTTCATAGTTCTCTCTCTCTCTCTCTCTCTCTCTCTATGAGTAATGTAGCCTCTCCGATGATTCCGTGCTCGTAGCGAACACCGGAAGGAAAGGATTTTCAGGTGCGTGCTGTTAGCGAACACACAAACTTGCCCTGTCTTGTTTGTCCTTGAAAGTGTTCAATATGCAAGTGTTGCCAGTGATATCTTATAATCATTTTGTGTTTGAAATTGGCTAAATGAAGGATCCTCAACAATTTAGGTTAACTACATGAAAGTTTTTGTTAAGACATTGATATATTTAATCTTCCTTAAAAATCAAATTTTACATAGGAAATGTAAATGTTAATCAACCTAAGTTACTCTTTGCACAAAGGACAACTTCCTAAGACATTTGTAAATGTTGTTATCAATTTTCAGTTGTTCCAAAGCTGTTTTCATCCGGGTGTCGATGTTCATGTAAGTCCTCTTCCTTTTACCGCTAGAGACTCCAAGTTGTTCCGTCCTAATTTGGAACATGGCTGAATGCCTACGTTGTTAGGTTAGGCTAGCTATGTTTAGTTCTCTTAGACTAAATAATAATTTTTCATTGTATTTATGCTAATGGACCCTAACAAGCCTAACCTAACCTCGTAGGCATTCCTAGTCTGACGTCAGAACACAAGGTAGGAAAACTGTTGTGCGACAAGGAAGACCTGATTAAAGAATGATCAGGGGTGAGTCAGGTCAGGTCAAGAGGCACCAGCCACTGAGGTGTTTCTCCACGCAAGTTGGCTTATCACGGGCAACACTTGCATGCTGACCAGATTCAAGGACAAATAAGACAGGATAAGTTTGCGTGTTCGCTAACAGCACGCACCTGCAAATCCTTCCGTAACTGTGTTCGCTAAGAGGACGTGTTCGATACGAGCACGTTTGCTAACAGCACAGCACCTCTCCGATTCCACTAGCGTATTCGCTTATGCTGTCAACTTGTATTCAAAGGGTGCCATGTTCGATTCTCGGTGGGGAAATCTCACTGGTTCAGATTCTACTCTAAACTGTGGGTTCAGTCTCAAATCTCCTTCTCTGCGACGCCAGGGGTCCCGGGTTCGAATCCCGCTCGGGCATGGTTGTTTGTAAATGTCCATTCATCAATTTCATCACTCATCCCCATTTTCGCAAATTAGCCAAGGGGCACAAACCGCGAAGTAAAATAAAACAAATAAAAAAAGAATCAAATCTCCTTCTGAGTGTTCAGTTGATTTGAAACAATTTTTTGGAGAAATGTTCAGTGACGTCCGGATTAGGGGTTCAATACAGAAAAGTATTGAAGTTTAAAATTTAAGTTTTAAAATAAAAGTTTAAAATTTCCAATCCAACAACAAACCAAATGTCAATAATGACTGAATTGAATAGTTGAAAAGTAATCTATGGAACTTTTCATTCCAGTGTTTTCTTTCTCAAGTTCTCCATTTCTGAATTTGTTCTCAAAGCAAATCTTCCCCTCCCATTTCTTATTATGTGGCAAGGATTTTGTTGCATAGTTAAACAAGTTGAATTGACTTCTGTTAGGTAGATCGTTTTTTTTTTAATTTTTTTAAAAAAAACACAATTTATGCTCAATAGGCCAATCGGGGCTGAACTTACAGTTTAGAATGGGGTCTGATTCGGAACCACTTTGCAATATGCCTCCACCCGGAATCGAACCCGGAACCATTAATTATAAGGCGACAGCGACCACTACACCTTAGGTAGATCATAACACATTTAATAAATATATAAGGTATAGTTCCCCGTGCATATAGCACTGTGCCATGAAGGCACGTTTGGGGTATGGGGTACCCCACACATTCTCGATCTCGGCCATTTTGGATGTGATGTGATCAGCACCACGTTCCGGCCGCCTTTACCACCCAGAGTTGCCCCCAGATACTCATTGATTTGAGGTTGGGTGAGCCCCAGAGCCGCTTTATGAGGAAACAAGGGCGATAAGATTCCGACCTTAGATCGCCCACCTCCGGGGCTCCCGCATGGCAGTCAGACAATACATATATAAAAGAATGAAAATAAAAGAAAGAGTCTCGAAGTCTTCCTCTCTACATTTTATTCCATTGGGACACCAATTATTATGCAAAAAATAGTATAGCTCAGGACAAGGCTCGAAGCCACGACTCTACGCCTGCGTTGCGTAGCTCGTACGAGTTGACTTCCAAGTTGAGAAGTACAACTGACTCTTTATGCCGTGATCAAGTTATTCCAGCTTCGATCCCCGGTGAAGGCACATTGCGCAGTGGTTCGGACTCCACTTTAAGCTGTAGATTAACTCCCGATGAGACTGTCTGGTTATGAAAGTGATCAAGTCGTATCTGAAAAGAAGTCGACACGCCATTCCTAACATTTTCATTCCCCACGTTGCAACCCAACCCCGCCTGTAGCCTTCGGAAACAAAGGAAAAAAAGTGGGAAAGAGTGGTGGTTGGGAATATAAGTATACCACCTTCCTTTTTTCGTGCAACCACAATTAAAGTTTTCCCATCCTTCCCTTTCCTCCCCCATGCACCTCCCCCCTGCGTGGTACCCGAGCCGGGGAAGGAAGGGGGTTGGTGGGGGGGAGCGCGTCATGTATCGTATGTGTACCTTTTCCCTGTTGTAATGGGTCGACTTCGCTCCACCGAGGAAGACGAATGGAATCTACATTAAAACGCTGAGTTTATTTGTAATGCTTTTTCGGGCTGTGTTTATGCACGGGTGTGGACATAGACCACATTTCCAGGAAGCCACTGTTTACTCACAAAATAACGCCGAATGCACGGCGAGGGAGAAGAGAGGGGAGGGGTTCGGGTGGGAAAAGTGCGGGAGAGAGAGAGTTTCTTGCTAGCTTGTGGGAGAGGAGTTGGGCAGGTGTCGTGAGCCGGAGCCAGAGCCTACCGTGCGCGCTGGTATACAACACTTTCTTCACCTGACGACATTTGCTACGTACAACGACGGCTCTCCGATAGATCCAAAATCTCTCTGCCTTTTTATTTTTAAGTTTCTTCGGTGCGCGACGTGCGAGGGAATTGTCTTCTGCGAGCTGCTTCGAGACTTCGACCACCATTCCTTGCATTGCATTTCGCTGCTGTTTCCGGCGCATCCATTGTAAACCAACGCGCTCCGGATCATATATATTTTTTTTCCTTTTCCCGTGCACCAGGTAGGCAGACATATTGCGCAAAACCGCGTCTGGAAATTAAATATTTGTCGCTGGATGATAAAGCAAGTTCTAGGAAACACCGTACACGAACTGCACAGACCAAAACAGTCGACACGATGTTGGTTTTCCGGCCTTCTATTGTTCTTTGGCGCTTGACTTGTTTATTCAGCTTGAAACTCCATCTTGAATATGAAATGAAAGAGGATAAAGGGGCGCTAAAGAGACCACATTGTAACAAACGTTACCTTTACAAATGATGAAATGGTACAGCTTGATATGCAAATGGAAACGATAGTGTACCCGGCAGTGGGGAAGGGGAGGAAAAATTACACTTTTGTTGCTTTGTTCCCAGTAACAACAGTGCATCCAAACTCGAGCTTGCGATCGTAATTATCGTTCTGCATCTTGAGCAAGGCACGCATTGTGTGATAATGTATTTAGAAATGTGTAGTATCTGTCGGGGAAAGTGTAACGTATACGGGCGCTTTCAACGTGTAAATTATTCTTATATTTTGCTACAGGATTTTACGGTTCCGGTTTAGCAGTCTTGGTGATTATACAGAATTGGATTTTGTGTGTGCAAAACCCGAAACGACATTAAGTCTATGAAAGCGTTAACTTGCTAATTCTGTCACGAGGAGAGGGGGAGATCGGGAATTGGCGGCTAAGCTTTCGCCGCATAGGAAGTATTGAGTATTATAATTACAAATCAATGAGAAATTGTTGGTAGCTGAATGCAGGGACGCATAATGATTTAAAAGCACTACGATTTCAAAGTTGAAAAAAAAAACGGTTTGCCGCGGATGAAATTGAATTGGGTCTGATTATTTGATGTATACTAAGCTCTTCTTTCATGCCAAATCTCAAACACTGCTCATTTTTATAGCAAATTTGCAATTTGATCGTTCTACAAATCCTCAAGACAAAAGGCGTCGGATTTATTCGACTCGTGGAAACATTGCTGCATAACTGTGGTAAAAATGGCTCTGTGGCGAGAGAGGCAGTTCGGATCCGAAAAAATATACCGAACGCTTTTACCTCTCATTTTCAGGGAACCGATGCTTCAGTCGTCTGCAGGAGCCACGCAGACTTCATTCGCCACGGCGTTGAGCCGAGTTCCACTTCTCTCCCCTTTTTTCAGTTTTTCGCAGTGCAAGTAGATGAGATTACTTCCTCTTATCCCGCAGTTCTCTATTTTCTTCAAAAATCTTTCTTTTCTTGACTTGCTTTCCTTCGTAAGCTTGGAATGAGTATCCGTCAACTTATAGTAGAGTCACCGGCAATAAAAAGGGACACCTAGATCCTGAAATACCCGCTTCCCTGCAAGGCGTTATGTGTGTTGCCTAACTCAACGGCTGTGGTAGAAGTTGCCACTGAAAATTTGCTATTACAATCCACTTATCACCGTAGAGTTAGGCAACGCACACAACGCTTTGCATGGTAGCGAGTATTTCAGAATCTAGGCGTCCCATTTTTATTGCCGCTGACTGTACATTGACTTGTTTCTCTTTCTCAGCGATTTCTAAATACTACCCTTATATCCATACAAGTTCAATGCAGTGTGCTCTTGATATTGTCCTTCTGCATATGGACCATCACTTCAAGTTTTACGTAGGATCTGAACCACTGAAACTTCAGCAGAATGTTACCCTTGAAATGCATCAAGATAAACTTGATCCGTTTTCGGAGCTCCAGTCGACACAGAGTACTGTGTAATTTTAGTTTCATCTAATGGTCGTGTGAGATCTGATGATGCATTCTTACTGAATCGAACGGAATAGAAACTGAAAAATGACATAATTGGATGCGTTTCTCTGTATCATCCTCCCTTGTGTACCTAAGTGTATTAGCATTTAATGCACTTTGTCTTACTAAAGTCAACGAATGTTATTTATTTTTATTTTTATTTCGGTTGGCCGGTATTGAGTTCAGTGTGTGGACCGGAATATACTTGATGCAGTGATTGCTGTGTGGGACTTGAAGAGATGATGTTGTCAGCAACGTGCTCTAGCGAAAGACACAAGGTTTTGTTGGGGGAAATACATCGTCCATTAGAAACCAAAACTAAATCGGTCATTTAGCTTGTGCTTCTGAATGAAGTTCAAGATGAAATAATTTCTGCGTTGTGAAGTTGGACTTCCTGCACTTTATTTGACCCAATAAGAGCTTCAAGAATTAAAAGAAATCTCAAAACAAGATGTTGACAACTTCTGCACCAGCATACATAAAAATCCATTGCTTAAAAACACATAGGATGTGAGAGAAGAATTAATGACATTGTCACTGAACTAGTATTATTTTAACGAAGAAGAAACAACATATATATACACTGAATTCAGTATAACACAAAAAAGCTGCTCTCTCTCTCTCTCTCTCTCTCTCTCTCTCTCTTTCTCTTTCTCTCTCTCTCTCTTTCTCTTTCTCTCTCTTTCTCTTTCTCTTTCTCTCTCTTTCTCTCTCTCTCTCTCTCTCTCTCACACACACACACACACACATACACACTCAAAAACATAGTTTTGAGCGAATTGGAGTAGTTTGTAATGGGGATGTAACCGGTTTTGTGGGAAATGAAGTACGCCAAGTTAATATTTTCCCACATGCATCCTAGTATAGTCTCAAATGACGTAAGTATCGTAAAAATGAGCTGTGATAGGATTTTTGCAAATAGTTGATTTACCGAATAACCTACTGATCGAAGGATGAGTGCGTGTGAATACGGTTTGTCCATTATAACGAACCCTCTACGACGCCTGGGGTCTCGGTTCGAATCCCGGTCTGGATATGAGTGTCCCTTCCTCTGTTTCATCATATCATCACTCATCTACATTGCCGCGATTAGCCTAAAGTGGCAGAAAAGTGACGCTAAATAACAGAAATCAAATCAAATCATTATAACAAACCACGATTATTTTTCTTTTAATTTTCGGTTTTAATAATCGGTTTCGGTAAAGATTGCTCTAAGGTCAACTTGTGAACAGAGACTAATCGCGCCTGGGCCTATGGTTTTTAATGGGGTCAAGATTTCTGAAATATGTCCCATGCTGGGAATCGAGCTTCGAAGTACAAACTTTAATTTAATTGACTGTTACTATTCTATATTAACATTATTTATTTATTGATTCGTTAAGTATTGTAGGGTTCACTAGAGTACTTTGAAGCACCTGTGAGATTATATGCATATCTTCTTTATTCTGCCCCTCTTACCTTTCGATATGATTAATCTAAGCGCTGAACTAAAGAAATTAATATGCTTTTTTTCTCTTGTCCTCCTCCTTACCCCTTTTCTTTATCTGGTTCTTTCTTTTTGTGACTCCGAGTGCTTAAATTTTACGAATTGGATCCCTAGGGTTTGGGTGGGGGGGGGCAGAGAAATATAAAGAAAGAATTGAAAAGAAGTCGCAGGCTTTGTGGCCCATTTCGTGGTCGAAATAAATCGAAGACGGTAAATAGACTTTAAAAACTTAACGATTCCAAGCACTTAGATAGTATAATTAATTAACGTTAGTCTCCATTGTTCGGATGCATCGCCGAAAGAAAAATGAGTAAGCTGTCAGTTGCACATCTCTATTCTGTTCCACAGCGAAAGGGTGAGGGGGGAAAGAGGGGGTGTGAAGTGAGAGACTTGGCTCAGACCTCCACCGGAGCCTATTTATTTTCCCCGGCATTGCTCGATAAGTCCTGCGTGCATGTATGTTTCCCTCTGATAGCAAACACCGGCCGTATTGATCAGTGCAACGCGGGTAAACAACTGTCGGCAAGCGGCAGCAAGGCCCTGCTTACATGTCTCCCAACCTCCCTCTTGCGCCTCCCCTCCTCACCCCCCGGAAAAAAACGATCCCCTCTTCTCCAAGCTTGCTTGCGTCTGAAAATCCACACAGATGGCATTGTGTGTTCCGCGGGGCTTGTTTAGTTTTTGATTATTCACTCGCTGTCAATCAGTGCCAAACAGTGGTTGCGACTGGAACTAAAAAAAAAAGTTGTTTTTTTTTTCCTTTTTTTTAGTTTCCTTTTTCTCAAGAGCGAAGGTGTCTGGGGGAGGGAAAGGGTTGTGTTGACCGAGAGGGGGAGCCCATGTGCATGTGGTTGTTGTCGGTCAGTCAGTCCGGTCGTCGTTACGTAAGGAGAGCAGACGCTTGCTTCGGCCGTCTCTCTTTTTCCCTCTCTCTTCAGCGTCTCCCGAAGTAGACCCGAGCGGGGCCGAAAGTAGCCGAGACGGACCGAGCGAAGTCGCGGCGTTTTGAGAGAAACGAGGAAAAGCAGAAGCAAGCCGGAGTTGCTGGCGATAGCGAAGCGGAAGGCGGGTCGACGCGAGGCGGGGCCAGCATGTTGGAGCCACGCTGGAGACCAGTCCAGGTACCACGCCGGCACCGCACTGTTAGTCCGAGCCGACTCAACAGTGTGGACACACACAGTGAGTGAATGTGAGAGAGGGTGCGGGAGGAGGAGGGGTTCGAAGTGGGTGGGGGAGGGGGGAAGTAGGGGAGAGGTTTTTGGCCACATCCCATTGAACAGGACTGAATGACGGGATCTATCCGCTCCTCCGATTAGTCTATATGTCGTTGACGTCATTGATTCTTAGATCGGAGGGAGAGGATTCATTAATTTTTTTTCGGACTTGGCGGGTTTCGAACCCGGAATGGTGCAAACGACTTCGAAACTCCTCCACCACGCTCTTATTTAGTAACTAAGTGTGCGTTCTTGTCAGTGCATGTGTTGAGAATAGTCAATAGATTGATAGTTGTGTTTTGCATTTGTTTTTGTGTATTTGTTTATTTATTGTTGGACGTTACTTTTATTGGCATTTCTTTAAGTTTTAGCTGACTTTTATGTCGTCTTGTTTCGGTGCCTTTGTGTTTGTGATCGTGGGCAGAAGAGTTGCCGAGTGTCTTTGTATGTTTGTTTATTTGGTTGCGGTCTCTGCGCGTGCGCTCGCGCTCGCGCGTGTTACCTACGGCGTGCGTGACGTCCGTTTTGCGTGTTGGCATGTCTCTCAGAATAATTAAATTGACGTTAGGTACTCAAGCGCTATTGTTGCTCATGTAACTTGGCGCTTTGTGATTCATTTAAGTTATCTGTGGAGCTCAAAGTTCAAAAACATAAATATCCAAGTCCGTTAATGTTTTATATGTTTTGCCGTTAGTTGATATCGATTATTAAAATTGTTCCCTCGCTTGTTTTCGATTTTGCGCGCGTGGTTGTTTAGCTTTCTTTCTTGTTCTCTTTTTCCCATTAAGTTTCTTGAAAAAGAAAAGAGTTGGGGGCGGGGGGCAGGAGTTGTCAATTCTTATGTTTTGTTTTGCGATGTCCGCTTTTCCCCCTTTGTCGGCGCGTTCGATGCAAAATGCATGAAGAGGTGTAAAAACGTGAGAGAATATGTCAGTTTGTCATCTTTTGTTGATGCATGAAATTAAATTCATATGTTCCGTGTGGTTATTATTATGATAGGAAAATATTATTTTGTACACATTTCAATATTCAACATAGATATTGTCATATCTGAAAACTACCGTTGCGAAGAGACAGGTTGCACTTAATTGTTTGTTCGAGTTCATTCGTGCAATGAGACTAAGCGCTTCTTTATTTTTACGTTCTCTTTCTTTACTCTAGAAGCTAAAGACCGCAGAGATATTTGCATGCGCTGTGGTGTTAAGTATTCTCTTTCGTGAAGGTAACAACCGCTTCGCAAGGAAGAATCGATCACGCGACCGTTCAATTAGCGTCAGCTGTGCCATCCTTGATTTGCTTCGTGCTATTGACGTGCACTTTGTACGCAGAAAGTAATCGGGACGAGACCGGACCCGCACGGTTACCCCTTGTCTTCGGACTCGTTCAGTCGCCTTCTTGGGTTTTCTGTTGGTGCATGCAAGTGTTGTGGTCAATGTGAGACATGTACAAGTTCTGAAAAGACACGTGCATAAAAGCTTTGAGAACCAAGGATGTGTCGCATGCATATCAGTAAGAACTTTTCTTTTGCATCTAACGCATGGCTGGAATTTTTTTAAGGTCTTGGTTCTGCTTTTATTTCATTTGTCAGTTTTTATGTTAGTACGGTATTTTGAATCTATTTTTTATTCCAAGAAAATAAGTTTCCGCAATAGACATTCATCGAAACACACATGCACGTACACACACGCGCGCGCCGATAAGGTTGATCTTGGCCAATAAAAATTACGTATGCGTTAAAGATGGAGGCAGATCTCGTGACAAAAGTCATGCATGGCTCTGCGTGCGTAATGACAACACGCTTCGCAGCTGCTTTCAATGCTCCTTCATCTGTGACGAAAATTTTTCACACGGCTATGTCTTGAATACTTTTATTCACGTGTCTGGCGGAGGGAATAAAGGCCAAACAAAGGGGGAGTTAAAATTTGCGAACGGGCACGAGACACAAATATCCCCACCACGTCAAAACCCTTTTCATTGTAGCTCTCCTGTACAATTTCACGTGAATGAGTCAACTTCGTTCTCTTACCTTATAGCCGGTCCGTAAGTTGGCAATAATTATAATTTGTTTTCTTCCTTGAACTTGCAAGTTTAACTTACGAAGGAAGTTTTTATTTCCCTTAAATTCAAAGTTACCGTGTCATAATACGTGAAATTATCT
The DNA here is from genome assembly GCF_977018435.1 of Lepisma saccharinum. NCBI lineage: Eukaryota > Metazoa > Arthropoda > Insecta > Zygentoma > Lepismatidae > Lepisma > Lepisma saccharinum. The sequence goes on from NC_139230.1 coordinate 68,673,383, forward strand.
GTGTTCTATCTTAATACGATTTTATTTAGTGCACACTAGTGTTGGAATTGAATATTTGAGTCATTATAAAACTTCATGCTTGTATGAATGTGTCCATTTGCATGGTACATATTGTTACCTCAAATATTTCGTGTACCAAAGTAATTTCCTGACCAAGAGTTACTTTTATTTTCTTCCTTTCTGTAATTATATTATAATAGAATTACTCGATATAATATCGGAAAATTCTTTTAATCAATCAATAGATGAACCAGCCTGCATGTTTGCAATCAGATCCGTTCTTTCATATGTAGCAGTATTATTTTTATATGAATATTAACAATGTTTTTTGTTTACAAATTTCAAGTTAAATCGTCTCGTGAAAATTTCAATTAACCATTTAATGCAAAGTATTATTTTCCCTTAGAACGTTGTTTTTTTTAAATAGTAATACTGGTTTGGATCAACCAAGCAAGACCAGCTAGGAAAAGAGAAATATGAAATTTCCTACCACAATCCAAACGTTTGTCTTTGCTACAATATTTATGAGAAAAATATTTAATCAATTTAATCAATGCAAATAATTTGATACTTCAAAGGAAAATTTAATGTCTTTGTGCAATTTGCAATTTTATCCTATTGGATTAACCTCACTACAAACGCAAGGCATTGTAAATTTCCTTCTCCCCAAGCAGACCTTATCACTAGCTGGTTCAAAGCATTTAAACTTCCGCAGTTAACTTTTCTTTACGGTAAAGTCGCGTCTGAGATTGAAATACGATGTAGAAACAGTAGTTGCTGCTGTCGTTTCTCCATAGTTTTGTTCCGTTTGATGCAAGAACTGATACTTTCTTCTTCTCTGGAAAATTGTCTGTGCTTTGCCAAAGTAGTGGCGCGCAGTCTTGTCTCCGAAACTTCTGCGTGAGTTTGTTGGAGAAACTCCGGTTAGCTACCCCAGGCGGGCCGCGCGAGTTTGCAGTTGACGGCCAGTTATCGCACGAGCTAAGAAATCTATTTCATGTTCAATAGGGCCGTTTGTTTCACGGTTGAGGAAACCGTCATTTCAAAGTTAGTAATTGCTACCGTTATCGGGATGATGTTAACATCTGTACTTCCGGCGCCGCGCCATATAGGCAAGAGAAAGTGTTTATTATTTAGCTTTGCGCTCTCTCTATGTGTATCTCTCTCGAACCAATATCTGTTGTGTGGGAGAGCGCGTGCGCCCAGATAAGTTGCGCTGCTCTGTTTATGGCATCATTTACTCTGTCAAGATATCATACAAGCCGCGGGTAATATCATTACCTTGCTCTGGGGGTTCCCCTCCTCCGCCCCCTTTCATTCTCTCTCTCTCTCTTCATTGTCAATGTTGCTGCAACAATGCTCAACAATAATGAAGCATTTCGGGGAGAAAAGCGGGATCGTGAAAAATCAGCAGGTGCCGCTCGGTTCTGATTCCGAAAACTTGATTTTCCCATCGCCTGTGCATTTATTTATTTATTTGTCTAAAGAGGCTAGTTGCTATCACATTACAAGGTACTTGATTTGCTGGAGACAGAATTTTCATAGTTTACTGTGCAAACGAACTTGCATATTATTTAAAAAACAAACTATTTCTGTCCTTAAATTGCGGCAGGCATTTTCTTAAAAATGTCAGTTTAAAATTTGCATACACAAACGCATAACGCACGTGCGTATATATGTACCTTCTTTAATCTAGTTTCCTCACAACCCGATGAAGTTTCGTTTACCAATAATATAATTCTCCTTTCTATATTAGAGTGACGAATTGGCCGATCCATTGTTAATCTTTAGACATATTAAACCTTACAGTTGATTTTTATATCCAGACCATCAATAACACACTAATGATCCCGGAAATAATAACTTTTTCGCCCATATGTAATGAATATTGTGTTTTCTCTTTCTTACCGTGGTCAAGAAAGCTGGATAGATACAAACGGCGGCCGCGGGATTCGACACACTAACCACGCGCCACACAACCAAACCCGCCTGGCAGATCTTCAGACCCCCAAGGGTTGTCGCTCCACGGAAGCCGAGCCTTTATCTTATGCAATTCGCAATACAGATCATACATTAAAATTCGGACTTCCGCCTATCACGCTTTGTAGATAGGAAGAGTGTTCGGTGTATTAGCATATTTTCTCTTAACGTAGTGAAGAAGGTGGACTTACAAAATGCGGAACTAGGTTTGAAAATATACTAATTATTCTCTTTAACTTGTCATTGTAAGTAGCTATTGTATATCTGAAGGACATATATACTTAGTATCGTAAAAATCTATGTACTTTGAGGAGTTATCTCTCAGAATTGACTTTCCAAATCGCAAAAATGTTCAGCCTAACTTGACTCTAGTTCCTAATATTAGTTTAAGAGTTGTTACCCACAGTTGATAACCTAATTTTATATAAGCTAAAATTATTTAGTGTCTGACAATCTGCGGTTTCAAATGTGTAACAGTAGTTTCTGATGCTACATTAGTTTTCTTTAGTCGTAATATATCTGTATATGTACTATATAATGCAATTTTGAAATTTTATTGAAAAAATGAAATCGCAAAGATTTTTTTGTGCTACTTTAGGTAGTAAGTGACAATCCCACTTTTCAATAATGGAATTTCACATTAAGCATGAGATATAAGCAGTGAAAGGCGTCTTTAATAAAATAATCTGAGGAAAGACCTGGGATAAAAATTCTTCGTTGTCGACTTTTCTGTTTTCGGCATTCGATGGAGCCGGCGGCACCGGTAGACTTGCTTAGTCCCGAAGTTCTTCGGTTCGAGTTTGTGCACGAGCTTACCAAGCAGGATTACGTACTGTACAGAAAAGTAATACAGTACAGAATGACTTGCGCAATTCACGTCCAACAGATTGTTGTATGGAAATTTTGGAAATTTCCTTCAAGTGCTATGTGCGCATTGCAAATTGTTGGTCCGTACTAAGTTCGTATCGCATTCAACTTCTTTACAGAAAACAGTCGTGGCCTTTCAAATAGCAATGCACAATTAATATGTTTGAATTTCTGGCACGTTCATGAACACAATCATATAGAGCAAGAGAGATTACGGAACATTATTGATTGATTTCTTAACCTATTGATATTTACTTTCAGTTAGCATGAAGATACGTTACTTGTTATTTTCTGCCGCTAACTTTTAATTACCAAAACTTTTACACTTTCGCTTCTATAAAGTATTGGGCTACGTATCGACATTTCCCCAAATGTATTTTTGTCACTTTAGGTGACGGTCTGTCTACTTGTGAACCTGATGCGTGGTTTTGAAATTGCCACACACACACAACTTCGTAATCCAGAATGTTTATAGTAAACATAAAGAAACAAGTTGCAAACATTTCTTGAGAAAAGTGTGTTTGTTTTATTTGAATTTGACTTCATTTTTATTTTATTTTTTACATTTCGGAAACTTTTCTTTTTATATCGGATCACAGATAAATTTCTATCTCTTAATGAAAGTTCAAAAGTCGCGCAGTTCTCCTATAACCACCCGCGTATCTTTTACCGAACTTTCTGTCAATCCGAATCATATTCACTCAAGCAGCTCTGATTAACATAAAATCAATTGCTGTCCTGATTACTAAATGAATGATTTGCGCACGATACGCTTTGAAAGACTGAGAAATTATTATCGATTGCCGCTTGGTAATATCTCGCATTGTATGTTCCATTTTCTAAATAACTTTGAAATGAGAAATTGCACGCAATAACGGGTTTCGACACGTAAGTACGGTGAACGCATGTAAGTGTTTTAACAAATAAACTTTTCCGGAATTGCATTAATAAATTGTTTGTTACTCACTATATTTGTTGTTCTATTATAGTAGCAAGAATATAAAATAAATACTGAGCCAATAGATTGAAGGTTTACAAAATTTCCCTAGTTTTCTTAGTTGACTGCAAACATGCATGAAAAGTCAGCTTGGAAAACCTTGAAGGTTTCCAGCTATTGTAGATTGTAAAGATACTTTTGAAATGCTGCAGCCATTTCTTTTTCCCCTTTTATTTTCGTGTCGGTATTTTGTTTTTGTGCGTCGCTGTTTTGAGCGCGTTGCGGCGCATCTTTTGTGGACGGAATGTGCCGTTTCCTGCAAAACTCCCCAGAGCTATCCCCTGGAAAGTAAACAATAATCCCACAAGAGCACTAGCCAGCAAAAAAATCAACAGAAGTGAGAATTCAAAATAAATTTTTCTCTTGGAATAACAATTTTCCGGATGTATCTTCAATCCGATACGGCAAGCTTCGCGCATCAAAAATCGGTGCGGTGGTCGTATGAATCTACCCGCAGTTTCTTTTGCTTGGTTTTACGTTGTATGTCTGTCTGTCTGGTGAAAAGTTTATGTATAATATCGTCCATATGAAGATCGGTCTGTGTTTTGTTCTTTTGTTTTTGGGGGAGTGGGCGGGAACTACATAGTTTACTTGTTATATTCACTTCTGTCTATAGTTTTTCTTTCAGTTTGTAGAATCGATACATTAGGACGCAAAGTGTATGTTACTAAATTGAATTTACAAAATGTTTACAAAGGATTCTGAACCTCTACATCACGGAGAGTAGAAAAATATACTCACAAAGTGTCGTCACAGTTTCTAAGTTCGATAAAATATCACGGTACCCATGTTAGAAATATGAACTCTTGTCCCTGATTTTCTCACATCATTCTAATTATTATTACAAATATTATTATTATTATAGGCAAGTTAAGTACATTTCTTTTCTCCCTTTTACCTCCCTTATATTTTCTTAACTGTTTTGGCCCGAAACTGATTAGAAATTAGAAGTAGGATGAAATATTAATGAACAGCTATCTGATTTTAATAACTTAGTAACTGTTTTATACAAAACAATGACAGCATTAACTTTGAAACGATACCTCGTAGAATTATCGTATGCTTCTTTTATGGCGAATTAAGTCTGTTACGAACATTACATTTTTCACAAACGCATGCATAAGTTTTCGTGCATATTTTCATTCAAAGTTTACAAAAAAAAATTGTTATGTATAGACAGGGTGATTTTTGATATTTTATTCTTATAGTTGCATATTTTAAGGGCATGAGGAATGATGAAATTATGTATTTTCCGTGAATTACGTTTGCCGTTGATAAAATAATTATTTGTGTATGGTGACAATGTATATCACGTTGCACGTCCTTATGTAGTAATGTAGACTAATATAATAAAATAGTAATAGTAAATTTCGTGACTTGAGAAAATACACTTAACACCTTACCTGGTCCGTAACCTGAGACAAGGTGTGTTTTCACGATTTTACTGTTTCTGCGAATATTTTATTTTTGATAGTGTCTAAGTGTCTACTAAACTTATATGTTAACACTGTATTCAGCTATTCTTCTTCTTCATTTATTTTGGAAATATATGGTCATTAGCGCAGCGTAATTTAAAAAAGAATTAATAAGTTTGCTGAGTGTTACGGGATAACATGATTTTACAAGGCGCACGTTCTTTTCGGGAGTGCGGCCTTGGAATATGCTAAAGGTTATCTAACTTTTATTCTTATTCCTTTCACCAATTGTTATTCGACCTTAGAGACGACGATCTGAATAGCGGTAAATATAATATAATGAAGTTCTCCTGATATATAAGAAAATATTCGACGTACCATAAAAATGTTTCCAAATGGGAAGGAGGGATATTTTTAGATCGTTCCTGTTTTTTTGTTTGCGTTTCCGGGAATTGTAATAAGGTTTCTATACAGTATCTTGAAACTTTCCGCATTTGATTGAATGCTCGTCAGACAACTTCCGGTGAGGCTAGACCTATCTGGAATTTTAACCGAAACCAATAACTGATATTCTACCGATCCGATATGAAATGTTGAACGATCTGTGAAGGCCCTAAATGGTTTCACCTTCATAATGAATGTTTGCAAACAGGTGATCGCAATGAATTTTACTTTAGTAAAGAATCTACACATTTAAAATTTACTTGACAAAACCATAGAATGTGAAGTATGCTTTTAATGCACAAAAACAATAATAACATGGCAGAATATTGCATTCAATAACAGGATGTTCATGAAAACGTTTTGTACATAAAAATAATATTTCATGCAACCGGAATAATATCCACTGCAAACAATTTTCTGTATCGTGAACTTCTGAATTTTGATTAGCTATGTAGTCCTTGAATTATATTTTATTAAATGCCACGTGTCTTTTGTATACTTCCGGTTAATTAATGCGTTGTTTTTATTTCAAATTACTTTATTGAAATTCTACGGTACTCTGAAATTTGTTTCTCTTCGAAAAAAATCTCTTTCATTGTAATATTCTCCAAGCGTCTCCGAAAAAAAAGAACATTAATTATCAGTATTGTCCAACGTGCCACATTTTCTTCAAAAACTCATTTCAAATAAATGTATAAAAAAAACCTTGCTTGACAAAAAAAAGCGACACTTGTTGTTGTTTTCAGTGATTCGTTCATAATGGTTGGAGTTCAAAGTTCATTTATCGAGAACACAAAATGTTTATTTTTTTGCCACAGAAATAAAATCCCTCTCAGTAATATTTAAACGCAGAAAGCATTGTCGTTGAATACTTAATTAAATGCTACATTTTTTAAAGATAGATGTAAAACCCAGAAATATTTTGTGAATATTTTATATTATATAACTTGTCCTAATGTCGGAAGGTGAATTTTGAGCGACGATGAAGCTAATGGTGATAAAATTTGATTATGATATTGTAAGTTGATGAATCACCTGAGTTCCATAAGAATAATAATTTGTTACTAGTATCTTATTATTAACTGCATCGATGACAACCGTGACAATACGTCGTGACAACTTTAATTGTTAGTTGTTTGTGAGAAAAGCTTAGGGGAAATTCGAATTCTCCTTTATGCGGACATGTTTCTTGCTATGGTATTGCCAGTTTTTGTGTATCATAGATACACAAAAGATAGAAGTATTATAGTAATTTAAAATATTATAAAAGTTTACAATACAAACAATCGTCTACTTGCATAATTACTTCCGTAATATTGTAAAAGGAAATAATCCAAATATCGTACACGGTTATCTATAGCTATATAGAATCCTAATATGTTCCTGGAAGGAATTTGCTGAGACCAATGACAGTTTGCGATGAGAGGATCGTAAAACGGACATAATGCACCACATTAACAGCTGGTTATCGAGTAACTCGTGCTACCTTGCAATCAGTATGTTCATAATTTTTTGATAAAATTTCATTTATAAAGTATTTATTTTCTTTCAGCTATTTCACACAATTTCCGTGTGCTGGTAGTATGTCACTATTCTCTTCTCCTATGATAGTTAATGCATTTTCTGCACCAACCATGGTTATTTAACAAAAATAACTCTCGAAACGTGCCGTTAGAATGTGGCCAATAAACTGACATAAACTACAATAAATATTTTGATTATTGTGCGAGATCGGAATGACTTGATTCGGGTAATCTAATTCTATGCTACTGTGTAACGTACTCATGCAATTTAAATACTAGCGTGTATTTCTTTAAATGCATTTTGGGAAGTTTGACTCCAACTTAGGATTCGTCCAAGATAGAAGGAAATAGAAGTATCTGAACTTTCCGATAGTTCCGTAATTTTGTCTTTTTTAAAATGAGACTAAAACTTTTTGGAAGAAATATACATCTCGCAATATTGCCATTGTCGCCACGGTTTGTACCTCAGTCTCTGCATTTAAAATGAGTCCTAACTCTATCGGTAAACGCAGAAATCATTAGTTCCCGTTTGTAAGCATGCATTAACTTACTTCTTGTCAAAAGTTAATATTTTTTATAGGTTATACACCGTTCCATCTTGATCTTGGAAGTACGTCCATATGGATTTGTTACAGCGACTGGTGTAAAGTTACTTTTTTACTTGACAATGTACACACATATTTTGTTCAAAAGTATGGATATTCCCTTCACGTGCAACACATATCGACGAAACTGATTTTTCGAAAATTCTCGTCATGCGGTCCTGTCACATTTCTTAATTTGATGTTTATGGTGAAGAGGGTCTCTTAATAATTCTTCGGTGTGAATTTCAATATGCCCGCCCACTTCTTCGATCTGTTTTCAAGTGATGTGCATTCTGTTCATATTTTATTCCAAAGTTAAATCAATATGACTTTTTTTTATAAAAATCCCGGTAGAAGCTACGCTGAAAATAAAATCAGAGCGGGGAGAATAATTTAATTGAAACAACAGAGGTGGGATCGAAATTTAACTTCTGTTTGCGTTTCGTCCCAGCAACTCATCAGACTTGTTTTGTACACAAGCGTAGGTGTCTGAGAGGAGGCAAATGGTTGTTTTCGATAGCTATGTTGAGGTTTGTTAAGTTCAGTCGGAGAATTGGGGGTGAAAAGGGGGTGGTATCCCCAGGGTAGAAAAGGGGTTACCCTCGTTACCACCCCGCACCAAACCGACCAAGGCGAGCCGAGGTAATTACTGGAGGAAACAGACCTTCCGCGTCTTAGGTGGTGGACGGTCTCCAAGTTCAGCGGCGTGGCTTTGTCGCATTTGAACGTGTGTATATTGGCCTATTAACCTTATCTAAATTACCTTCTGCTGAGATTATAATTTGGAGCACAGCGTGGACTGGAGAAAGCGGCCAGCCTCGGACCTGGCAAAGGAAGTCGAAACAGCAGGAGGGTGAGGGGAGGTGGCGGATGCTAATTGCAGGGAGAGGGGCACTTTCTCCAATCAACCCCCCACCCCCCTCTGCTTCAACCAGTGACCCGATCAGAAACATCCGGTAAACTTGCGAAGTAAGTCCGCAATGTAACAGCTGACCAGGTGCGTGTATTCAAAGCAAAGTGGATTGTTTAATATCCGCGTAACCATGTGGCTCCGGCAATGAAATTTGCACGATTGAATTAAGAAAAAAAAGTTTTATTTTCTTTCCTGGACCCAAAGTTCTGCGTACTATTTTGTACATAAGTACTTGCTGCTGCATGCATGCGAATTGCGAGTGGGTGTGTTAGGCGCCAAAGTAATGCGATTGTAACGTAACTGCTAGTATGCATACATTATATCGTATCCCTACATAAAACAATTAGTGGTTAACGTAGCGCGCTGCGAAGCAGGGAGTTCTACGTTCCAGTCCTTGGACTTTTCTTTGTTTCTCTTCCTGTATCTGTAACCTCGTCTTCATCATTATTCCAGAGGTAGAAAAGCGACTGAAATAAGCGAAAATACAAATATAAATAATATATACAAGGGGAAACAAATGCGCTCAAAAAGTGTGGTGCTCGTTTCTTTATAGCATACTGTTCTGATAAGTACTGTATGAATTAATTTATTATTATTGCACGCGATTCGTCAGAAAAATCTGTAAATTAAAAGAAATGAGAAGGTAATGTGTCAGTTTCTAAATAGAAAAGTGCTTAATTTCAATTGTCTCACAGTGTTCTAAATATATAATTTTATCCTCTTGAAATATATCGGCAACCGATTTATTGACATACCGTAGCAGTATTGCAGTGCCAAAATTCCATCGCACTTGGGAGAAAATTCTTGAAAACCGTTGGTAATTTGCATGCTGCGCGTGTTTCCTTGTAACAAATATCTGTATATTTTTTTTTTGCATAAGACGTAAATAACCATGTATTTACTTACATTACAGATTTGTTTAAAGCTCAACGAGAAAGTAGCTACTTCACTGTTACTGGTAGTGTCAATAACGCGTTCAATACAATCGCGAAAGAATCTCATGACGACATGGGGTACGTTTATTATTTTTTTATGTAGAAGCATGTAGTGAGACTAAAAATATGTTTGTAAATTTTTTTTTATACACTACGTTTTACATGAAACCCAAATTTTCTCCGAATTCTTGTCCATTCGATACAAATACGAATTTGTTCTAATTAATTCCTTGTTGAAAATGTTATTCTATTTGCAAGACGTACTTTATCAAATTTCAAATGCTCTGCATGTAGCTACTGTTCGCGCCAAATTTGTCTTTGAAAATATGATCACATATTTAATTTGTTTTGTGATGTGTGTTAGCGTTCTGTTACGTGTAGTATTAATGAGTGGAACTCCGGAACACAGCGAGGATTTTTTCGAGAGATTTTTAGGTTAGGTTACGAAAAATGAATGACAGTGTTGAAGAATGTTCAGGGAAAAATGGAAATTTTCATGTAACTGTCACTATGTATATTTACTGCTGCTAGTTTATTCATAAAATATTACTGCTCCTGAAATAAGTATTAACACATTTGGATATATTTTCAGTTCTAATTTCTGGTCGTTAAAAATCACAATCTCGGCTTTCTTACTAATTCACGTTTGATGAAATCTGCAAGTTCCTGTGCACATTTCTCATCGTTAACCCCTTAAGGCGTTCTTCACCGCAATATTAATAGAGGAAGGTTGGAGAAGGATTATTCTGAGTGGTAGTAAGAAGAGTTCCAACAGTCCGTAGACATTTGTTACAAGATTGTTTGTTGCACTGAATAATTTCTCTTATCACATCAATTTTTCGCCCCCGGTGTGATATTTTTTTTCCTTTGTTGGTTGCCTCCAAACTGAAATTTCAGCCTAAATAATGAAGCAGGATTTTTAAGATGAGCGTTGTTTTTGTCACTAAGAATATTGCAAACATTCTCCATCCGTTTAACAATATTTCTATATAATTTTGAAAATTTTCTGGAGGGTCTCGGGCTCGGTTAGTCCATGCCTGGCTACGTCAATGGAGGGGAGGGCTACATTGACCCTGCTTTTACTCTTATTAAAATCGATATTTCGACAGTAAAACGTATTCGACCATGTAATCACAAGATATTTTTAAGCCCCGCAAAAAATAACACGAATATGGTTCATATATGTCAATGGTTGTAAGTTAAAATAAATTAAGTAGAAAGAAAAGTAATGTAAACACAAGATCAAGTTACAAATATTTTAATGTCATTGTGTGGGTACGAGATTCATCCAGAAATGGAATATGAATGCACTGGAATTGCTAAATAACAGATATCCATCGAGTAATTGGAGAGCGATCCTTTTGAGCTCATGTACTGTTGAACAATTTCGTTTATTGCATATTTTATTTACCAACTCTAGTCAACACGACTTTATGTGTAATTTTAGAGATTTGCCCACGATTTATAATACGATTATAATTCTTATGGCTTTGTGCATGATTCTTACTATAAAGTTTTGCTACTTTATGCGCAGATTTCGCGTTTATATTTACCCATTTGTGATGTCCATATATTATTTTGTTCTAAATTACGTGTACATATATCAGAATACAAACTTAACAACACTTAACTTATATAGTGGCACAAAATCAACAATAATGAACTGTAAAATTACAGATTTACATTTTGTAACCTTAAGTAAGCCGGCTGTTTTGCAAATCCCATACGGGATCTTTATGTATTCTAGTTTATTGATTAATAAATGCATTTAGTGAAGTTCACACAGTAATCATGGTGAATGCTGTGACTCATGAAATTACTAACGTGGACTTCTGGCCTCTCTATTACGACTGTAGCTATAGGCAATAAAAGAGCTCTGTTTTTGTAGACTAAAGTAAAGCAGTAATTCGGGGTACCAGGAAACAATGCATACATACGAGTACATTCATACCGTCCAGTTTACCTTGTTCAATAGCTTGTTAATTGCTGCTTTTCAAACGTCTTTACGATTCCTTAAGTATGTTTTGAACTTTATGACCTCATCGATACATACGTTGAAACCGGTATGAAGTTCCCGTATTCGAGTAGATTTTCAGTTCAATAAACTGACTTTAAGTTCGAGTTTAACCTCCTAAGATAGATGATGGATAGTTTACGTGAAATTACATTTTTGTTGGAATATCTTGCCAATTCAAATGTAATTTTCTCATCCTCTCTAAACCTCAATCGTTGATGAATTTGAATTGATTCTTTCTTCGTACAAGTGAACATAGAGTTGTTAGTTCTCTTAGTTTGCATTTGTTTACCAAAGAAACTGTTGTATGTTACACAACAAATAAACAGAAAGTTGTGTAGTTCCGTCAAAGCGCATTGTGGAAATCGTTTATCGGAATAGGGAGAATGATTTCCTGGAATGTCCTTGCTAATATTAAAAAAAAACGTAGTACGAAATAGGCGTAATATTTGTACCGTTTGCCTTATTAATACTTTCAGTTCCTTGCATAATTGTGTTAATTTCATACACAACACGTTATACAGTACGTGCTTTCCTTAATCTTTTTCTGAAAGTAGTCATCCAGGGAGTCTTTCAATTTATACATTTTAAATATGCTATGGTTTCGTGATGCATTTATGTTATTGTCATTATGTGATATTTTTAAATTGTAAGAATCAAAAATACTGTTCATAATGAACAATGAATGAAATGAATGGTGTGTGGCATCATTGCCCGTTTTCAGTTTTCATACCAATGGATTCGTGAGTACCCTTTAATTGTTTTCAATGCTTGAACTGGTTAGATTATAAACATTTTAAAATAAGATTGTGTTCATCTGACAATGTAGAACATAAATGCTTACTTGTAATACTACGCACCATGTTCGTTCACAGTAGAGATCGTAGTGAATGAACTCAAAAGTTCCGGGAGCAGTTCTGTTCAAATTTCTGATAAAAGATATGTATTAACAGCAAACACTGAGTAAGTTTAATTCTGTAGTTGTTGTTGACAATTGGCCAGTATTGATGTATATTTATCGAGTATTTTAAATTGCACCACAGGCATACCTAATTTTGCAGTTTTCCGGCTCTATCCTATAGTTTATGCAACCGCGCTCTACTTGCAAGTAAATTTGGTTGCCTATGTATCAGGTCTTTCAAGAACTTCGCAAAATTACATATTACTGCAAAGGATTGACTTAATCTGTGTATGCTTTTTTCTAATATTTATTTTTCTTAGTTTGCTTCTCTTCTCTCTCACCTTTTCTAATTGCGAAGACAAGGATGAATGATGATTAGATTAAATTGATGCAGGAATACTCGCAAAGAAACACTCATGCCAGGAAGAGACTCGAACCGGTCCCCTTCCATGACAAGATCGTGAGTCGCCCGATCTGCATGCTCGAGCGTCATTGCCTTGTAATCAAGAGGTCCCGAGTTCGATACCCGGTGGAGGCACAAGTGGTTCGGATCCCACTTTAAACTGTAGGTCCAGTCCCGATTAGCCTTACTGTGCATCAAGTGGACTTAAAACAGCAACTCAGATCTGCATGCTCGGTCAGCGAGGTGACTGAAACCTAACTAACTTCCTAGGCTGCCGATCCTTTTATAAGGGTTTGGTTTGTGTCCTTGCTATTTTTTTTTTTTTAAAAAAACATTTATGTGTTTTTGTTTAGCTGTTAGAGTAACGTGCGTCGGAATCAATTGTCTGGATTGCATTTTGGTAAAGAATACTTGCTTTTTGTTTGTACGTCTACCCGTTTTATCGTCGGCTTTCTTTCGTCCATTCATTCCCATTGCCAAGATTAATATAGCTGTAGATAAACGACAATGCGGTCAGTTAGTAGAAGCCTAGAAGCAAACAATAGTTGAAACTTCGGAAAATGTGAAGGATGAGAGATGATAAAGGCATTACCTACGCGCCTGCTTCTTTCCAAGAAAGATATATAACTGTTCTGCTCAAAATTTTATTTCATACATGCACCATACTATTGCACAATGAATTCGTTATGTATTGCTCTATTTAGTTTTCTGTGTTAATAGAAACAAATGTCTAATGCCATAATGCAAATTGTTTATCACTATTTTATAATTATTTTTCCATTTGTTGAAAACCATTAATGTAATATTACTGGATGGAAAAGTGATTTGAAAACTATACACGAAAAAGAATCTACCTATTTAGTTATGATACCATCCCTTCCGTATGTTGTTACGTTGTAGGAGAGGGTATTATGTATAAAATATTTATTTCCGTAATTTATTTTTAAAGAAGAGCCAAAATGAAGAATTCATGCCATTTTTTAAAATACTTTTATATGCATGTCTTGAAATTCAAGAAGTTAATATTTTTCAAGTATGAAACGCTATACAATTGCTAATTCATGTCATTGGTGTGCTATCAGGTGTGGGATAATATTGGAGGAGGGCGATGTTAAAAACAAACCTTAAGTCACACAAAAATACTGCTTTTTTTCCATTCCATCGCACGCTAATTACGCGAAGAGCAAAAACGTGTCGGAATTTTATGCCGTAAATTGCTCGACAATTTCAAATTCAAGCTGGTCCGAAAGAAGGAGGAAAAGAAAAATAACACTCATGCCGTGGTTGTTAATACTGGGAACGTGTGGACGGACATATATAATCCTCAGAAAGAACATAAAAATATACATTTAGGATACATTGCTTTAATTAATCCTTTTAATACTCTCTCCTGTAGGAGGTTCTTCGCTGTTCTTGTAATTTTGACTGCAAACCTTACCAGGAATGTATCTGAAGGGTTCGAAAGAACTTTAAATTTCTTTACACTTTGTTTTAAGTCTACTTCATTCTCGGATAGGCTGAAAGCGACTGGACCTAGAGTTTAAAGTAGGATCTGAACCACTCTGCAACGTATCATCATCGGGAATCGAGCCCGGGACCCTTGGTTACAAAACGACAGCGTTACTTATCGGGAAATCCGAGAAATTAAAACGTTTGCCCTTTGATAATTTTATACGTGTTACTGAAACTGGTATTTGAAATAGCTTAAATTAAGCTTGTCTAAATATAAATGGAAACCGTTGTATATCTCCCTATCATTAAAAAGTGGCCTCGTTTGTGTGAAATTCAAAGTTGCTAATTTCCTTCATTTTCAGTATGTTTCTATCTATCGCTGTTACTTCAACAGACAGTTTACAATGTGAAATTATGAACAAAAATATTGATATCCTGAACGCATGCATTTAACATCTCAAGTAACATCAAAATACATCCACCTCTTGAAGAATTATTGTTCTTCCCATAAGTGCATACAATACAAAGAATATTATGTATTATACATACCTATGTGCTTGAATTGAAATATTCAGCTTCGTAGTTTTCCAAAACAGTAAGCATGATATAAAAATTTAAACATCTTCTTGTGGTTTCATTTAAAAAATATATTCTGATTGGAAATAAAACAGGAATTTATTAATTTCATATATTCTTAATAATGGCGCTAGTATCAGTTCAAAAAATTACTCAATCTTATCTCATTCTTTATTCAATATATGTACTGTGTATGTATATGGGAAATATATTCCGTATTAAATTATATGGTTGCTTTGCGGTCGAGGTTTGGAGTCAAATATGTACAAAATATAAATTCTGCGATCGGCGTAGTCACAGTGAGTGCAGAGGAAATTAATGGGTAGGCAATAAGACTGCAGGAAATGTTGACATAACGAAACTGGTATCGTTATTAGTAGTATCAAAATACAAAAATAAATAAATAAAAATCGAAAACAAATGTCCAATATTTTTGCCTGCGATGCAAATGCTTGTGCCGGCAAGTTTATTCAATGCGTCTCTCGTTCCACCCGATATAAGGAGAACGTACATAGATAGTGGTTAATTACAACGAAATACTAATTACTTTACTACGTAAATGTAATTTTGAAGAATGGTATAATATCCGGTGTTTCGAATTTTTGTAGTTTTTATAGTAAATAGCTTCACTTTATTTGTTTTTAAAATCAATTATTTGTTCCCTCACAAATGTTATCGTTAAAATGACGATGCAATAACTACACTTTTTTTGCTACAAATTTTGCCGCTTTGGTAGCCGAAAGCGTTTATTGATCGACTGGCGATTTTCCAATCAAAGGTTGCGGGTTCGAGTCTGTACATGTTCGTTTTATCCATTTCAGCTAATCATCACTCACCCTCAGTAACCTAGAGATGCAGAAGAGTGAAGTAAAATAAGAAAAAATCAAATTCAATAATATTCAAAAATTTAATATTGACATTTTTGTTTTTAAATATTTTTTCCGATATTGTGATCAAGTCATTTTTCCCGGCATTGCCATATGTCGTCGTTGCAAAGTATTAAGTGTCGCTGGAAGTAGAGAAGTGGCTAGATGGTCAAATTATGAATGTATTAGGAAACAATTAATCGTAATAGCCATAGAAAATAATAATAATCGGTCCCAAAGATGTTAGTTGTTTATTATTTGGAAGATCGACGACTGTATTCATGCTAAGAAACGAACCATAACAAAAGGAGACAATCAATAGGCGTATAAAGCCGCTGCCAGGATTCGAGCTATTATAATATGCCGCTTCGGCTTGCCTCCATCTGCCGGTACAACTCCACCTACTACTATTTTTCCCTCTCTCTTATTATTCGGCAATGCCTGTTCATCGTCAATGTTATCTTTGCTATACTTGACGGCAGGGTTGGTGTTGACCAGAACGGATTTTACGTCACGGCACCTGACGTTGCTGCTTCAACCGAGAACAAATGGAAATCGCCAAACGCTGGGCCACATCTCGTAGCAAACTGCTTTTATTGAATATTGATAAATTAGCAATTGCATTGTTGACACCTGCAAAGCTAAACATACTGATTCACGGGTTCGAATCGCCCCTTGAGCATGTGCATTGTGCGTTATCGCTATGTTTTGTTTGTCTAATTCGATGTAACAAAATGACTAGACTCTACTCTGCTGGTGATATTGCATTGTTTATTCCATTATTTTGCTAATAGAGTTAATTGAAAAAGAAATGAAATTTTCTGTGAAAAGAGTTCTCTGATTCTACTAGGGTGAAATTAAAAATTATTTTTTTATTCTTAAATTGCCCTTTAGTGTAAATGCATGTCTGTATGACCTATGTAAGATGAACAAAATGCACCAGGCTCAGTCACATTTGCTATTAACCATACGACTGGGTCGTAATTGACAATATTGTATGAACATTTATGCACTTGCGAAATCTTATCATCTTTGCCCATTTTAACATGTTTTTAAAATCAATTATTTGTTCATTCGTAACCTGTTAACGACTAACACAAAATACACTCTATACCAAACATTTAACTTATTTGTTTGTCTTTGTAAGAATAAATATTAGTTTGTCTCTGATAACAATGCTATAAACTCTATTGTTCGTTCAAGTGTAAGAAACTTTTTTCTAATGGTATGAAAATATCTATCAAATATTTATATTTCTTTCTATTTTTGATATTTTACGTCGCTTTTCTACTTAATGGATATGCGCGACAATGATTATAAAAAGAATGATGGGACAAACACGACACATTCGTGACTTGACCAGGTACGCCTCTATCATTTTATGACAAAAGTTGGAAGTTAAATAACAAGTTCTAGAGTCAAAAAACTGCAGGGTATCGTCGTCAAAATACAATCGCTTACTCTTTGGCCGCGGTACAGATTGAGGAAAATGCAATTGGAGTTTTTGGGTAATTTTAAAGAAACACGGATCTCCCTGCTAACGTAGTGGTCAAGGCCTTACAATTAAGGAGCCCCGGGTTTGCTTCTCGATGGAACAACATATTCAGTAAGATGAGGACGAGTGATGATGTGATTAAATTGATGAAGAGACACTCACAAAGAACATCCATGCCGAGGCACGGATTCGAACTCGGGACCCCTGGCGTCGTAGCTTGCAGCTAAACACTCCGCTACGGATGCGACTTCAGTAATTTGAATCCCGCTTTATAATCTTAGTCCAGTCTCGATTGGCCTGCTTGAGCATAAGAAGCTAACCTTTTTACCGAGAAGCGAAGGGACAACTGACAATATTGATAGTAACAGCAACATGCCGGAATTCGAACCTTGGTAGCGCGCTGTGATAATCACTCCGCTGTGGTGAGCGGCGAATACTATGGATCTTTGAAAACCTAAAATCTGGGAACAACCGTTACGAAACTAATAATATAAAAGTTTAAGTGAGGTGTGTCGGCCCTTATGATTCGGTACTTAATGTTTCGCGGTAAGATGCTCGATTGTGTGTTCTTGGCATGTTTGCTGTTTTTCCCTCATCATGCATTCTCCCCGTCGTGATTAACCCAGATAGGTAGAAAAGTCATTCACATATATGCATAAACAAAATATAATCAGTGATGTGCTATGATTATGACACTGTTGAAAATAATTTTCTTTAGTAACTCGAAACCTAAAGTTTAGCTAAGCCCTCTTAATTATTAACAAGATACCACTTACCATTAAAACATAAAAAATATTTTTAATTACTTTGGGACTGTGATAATGACTCTTAAATTGCGGGAATTTATTTTGTTCACAGTAAAGTAAACTTAATTCGACACCAAGTTCCAGTGCACACAGAGCAGAAGAGGTTATATACCAGAAGAAGTCAACAGCAAGTGCTAGCTTTATGATATTTTCGCCGAAAACAGAAGACGTTTTCAGCACAAATTTAAATGGAGAACATGGTTTACGAGCCTACCTTGGCACTTAATATATTTCTTTTGCCCTCTGAAAGTTTTACTCTATATTTCACGTTTGACTTGGTTTCATCTGAAGTGTTGTACAAATACAAGGAATGTGTATTAAAGTAGACACGAAATCCATTTGATTAAGAGGATGTATATTTACATCTTGAAACCCGCAGTGTAACTTATTGTTTGCGTTTGAGCAGTACGTGGGCAAATCTCCTGTGATGACATAGCGAATAGCATCCCAGCCACTGCCTGGGAAATTTATTTTGAAGGCCACGGTGACTTGGACGAACGGACAAGCATTGCATTGCCTCTCACGCGAAAGTTCAGTAGCTCTATTTCCTTCAAAGATGTACACTGTTTTGTTTGCATGATACTGTACCTATTTTACGACGCTCTTCTACTTCTCTAGGTCAATCGTGACGATGAAAGTCGATAATATAATAATGAAATGAAGAACAAATAAAAAAATCTGTGCAGGCTCACTGGCAGTCTTGATGCTTAACATATTTTCATAAAACAACATTCAGTATTACGGTGTTTTTTCCTTTTCATTAATATTATCCTTTCCTCGAAAATCCAATACATCTCTGTACATAATTTAATATAAGGACAATCAAGTAACCGAATTACAATAAAGAACTATTTCTTTCTTTAGGGTTATGTTGATTGTAACTAATCTGACAGTACAAACCATCGGTTTTTTCACTAAGAGGAATAATAAATAATCTTCGATCTTTTTGGCTAAATGATATAAGATTTCGATGCTTCCTCTAAATGTGAGTTACTTGGAAACCATGTTAGGCAATATGTTAAACATAGGAAGAATCTAAATCAAAGTGCTGAGAATTAAAGCGAACGGGCATTTTCCCACTTTTTTTCCCTTGCCCAAAAATGTTTTTTTTTCTTCTAAACTTTGATCCTTAATTTTCGTAGTTCAAACACTAAATGTTGAAAAGTCTTAATCTCTAAGATGTAAATATTTTCTGATTAAATTAATACACGATTTTGAATGGTAAATATCTCATGCCTCAAATTAACCACGAGCAAATTATTTGAGGTATGGTCCTAAACTAGAACCGCAACACGCCTTAAATGTCCCATTTAGATGCATTGTGTTGTACGTACATAATGCATATTAGAGACAGTTTCATATTACATTCATTGCAGAGGACGATATTTATTGATCTTTCTATAGCTTGTGCCTGTAATTCTTTTAGAATACGTTTTCTAATTGTGGTAATAATAGTCCTATTAGGTATATACTTCCTTGAAGATTTTATAAGTTGCAAATATAAAGAATTGCGAAGAGGGCTTAAGTGGAAGTGAAATCTAACTAACTAGAATTTTGTAGAATTCTATTTTATTTCCAGTTATATGAACTCTGTAGCTAAGGCCAACATCAACATGGAAAGCAGTTCGTTCAATTATCAATATACTCACGTAACGATTCGAAACGAAATTGGAATTTGAAGTACTCGCGAAGTTCATATAAGTAAGCCAAATTAAATTTTGCGGGCTACACATTTTTGACAAAGAATAGTATACATTCATATTCCACAATGTTCGGATTTGAAGCCAAATTTGGGCATCATTACCTTAATTAGCTTACGGATAATTGAATCTGCTTTAAGATGTGCCCCATTACTACCTGTTCTGGAGGGTAGCTAACAATGTATTTCAAAAGAAGGCTTTTCCCTGCGATCAGATCCGACAAATCCTACCCTTCTTTGCCTTTGTCCATAACGATACAAGAAGGAAATGAAATATTTACGTGTGCAGGAAGTGTAACGACAGGAGAGATATGAACGTATTAATGCAAACAGTCTTGGAGGATTGGATTTTGATCAGCTCATTCGGGACTGTTTCATTCCAATGTGCAGTCGGTTTAAACCTGAAGGCAATTCATTAATTCTTCTCCCTCTTCCCGCTCCGGAAGAAATATCAATACTATATTCCTTCGCAAAATTAAAGAACTTACCATCAGATTTCAACGAAGCGTGCTTGCTTCTTGCGATATCTGTACTAGCCTGTGTTCTTTGAACCCAAAATCGCTTCGAGGATCTTGCGATATTGCAACACATCATACACTTCATAATGTTTCAAAGAGAGGGAAAAACGTTTCTTTGTTTCATTTCTCCCTAGTGAATGAGATATGCAGCCTGATTATTATTTTTATTTTAATATTTACCAAAGGCCGTGCGATTACGCCAGAATACTAAACATTTTCCTCGGTAGTGGTGGTAGTCTTCCTTCATCGAGGAAGACATTTTTCTTCATTTCGAAAAGTAGCAATCAGTTTCTTGGAAAACGTGATTTATGATGACCCTTTGAAGGAAACAAGTGGCAAGGGTCGAACATGGGATCCCTCGCACTATATGCTTTTGCAAGTCTGCTAACAAAGAACACGTTTTGCTTTGTTTTTTGCAAATAAATCATGTACTCGTGTATGCTGCTTCTAGCATCGAGGTTCTCTGTCCGTGAAAGTAGAAAGAATGGTTGTAATATTGTTGCGTTCCTCAAATTTGATATAAGTAAAAAAAGAGTAAAAGCGTGTGATGAGAAGATAGCTTTGTGGTAGTTAGCTCAAATGTGGAAATTCTCATAATTGTTTAATGAAGTTCATTATACACACAGCAACGCTGAGAGTTGCGCTCAAATCTGCAGTGTTCCTTCTAGCAAGCGGATCGAAAACATCATGCATTTTCGTAAGTCCATTACAAATGTACTAGCAATAAGATGAATTCAAAACATGCATTGTAAAATGTTCCGGTATCTTCTTCGTTTAACAATACATCTCGCCACGTCTGGCGATGGCGTAGTGGTAACGTCGTCGGCTTATAATCAAGGGGTATCGGGTTCCATACCCGGTGGAGGCTCATAGTGGTTCGGATCCCAGTTTAAACTGTAGCCGATTAGCCTATCTGTGCTAATACGGACTTGAAAACTGTGTGTGTGTGAGAGAGAATGGTGGTGTAGGCCTAATTAGAAATAAGAACCACTCTTCTGATGAAAAATACTTCATTAAAAAAATTTAGAAAATATATTTTATTTCTGTGGAATCTTGTACATGCTATTAGTGTTCATCATTGCTTACACGCAATTATCTCAGGGAGATCATATCTTAGCATATTGCTTTTCTGGAAACGTATCCAATTAGACAACACGAAAGAGTTGCACGATGGGAAGATTCAGAAAATGATGGTAATAAATGTAGCCTCAACAGTACTGGTTACAGGAAAAAAGAAACTTAAAATTGGGTACAACAGGTGTCTTTTTTAGGGAGGCGGCTGATATAATTCTACAACACTTATTGCGAAGCTTTTACTCCGTAAGGGACATGTAGCTCTCCGGAATTGATTTGCATCCGGGCATTACCATAAGAAAGACGACATTAACTGTGACAATTCCTTCAACCCAATAGCCAGAGATCAGTAGTCCCGAATGTTTCGCAGGTGTGACCATAACTTCCGTTGGCGTTAAAGAAAAGTTCGTGAATTGATTGATTTGCTTTTCCGCCATTTTAGATAATCGTGAAGATGAGGATGGGTGATGATTTGACGAAATTGATGAAGGGACACTCACCATGCTGAGGCCGGGGCGTCGTAGCGCGCTGTGCTAACTACTCCGCCATAGAGGTCGGCATATGTTCGTGAACTATGCGACAACTTCGGTCTCTAATCTTTACTACTATTGCAAAGACTGCCTAAACTGGCTTCAAAACCAGTACAACAGTACAGTTTTCATGGTATGCATGATTTATTTATGCGACAACAATGTTGTTATTAACCTCATTTTATTATCTCTAGCTACATTTGGATGTGACACCTCAGTATTCAATTTAGAAGTCGTTAGTCCATTAGTCCATTTGTAATAAGCTGCTAACGATACTTTTATTTTCTTAGAGTTCTTCTCACTATAAAATTTCCAGTCCAGTAATGTTAGGATGCATGAGCTTATGGATTGTTAATACAAATGCATCTGTCAAGTACCTGTATCGCTGATTGCTAGAAATATCAAGGATGTCACTATTTATGACCAAAAAATGTTGCAGCAGCGGTGCCAGTGCGGCAGAACAGCCGCCGTACGATGAATGGCGTCAGGATTACCCTGACAGGTAAACGCATATCCATTCACGTGCACGTTAAGCAGGTTAAGTTTCGTTGGGTTTTTTGATTGATTGATTTGGTGTATTTTACTTCGCTTTTCTGCCACTTTTGGCTAATTGCAAAGATGAGGATGAGTGATGATTTGATGGAATTGATGAAGGGACGCTCATAAGGAACACCCAGGCCGAGATTCGAATTCGGAACCCCTCGCGTAGTAACGCGCTGTGGTAACCACGAAGCTTTGCAGTGTTATTATGTGTTTTGGGTAGGTTAGGTTCGGTTGCCTTAGCCATGCTGCAGTATCCTCGTCTTGTCTTTGTTGGCGTAGTGATAACTCTGTCGCCTTGTAATCAAGTGTCCCGGATTGGATCCCCCGAGGGGGCATTGTTTCGGGTTCCTCTTTAAACTAGTAAACTGTAGGTCCACTCCCGATTGGCCTGTCTGTTTATTAAAACAAACGTCATATCAAAACTTGTTTTGTTGCGCTGTACAGCGAATGTAGAGGCTTGTGCTCCAGGCATGTGTGAAAAGAGAAATTCGTTGTAGAGGAGAAATCTGGCCGACAATCAGAATAACTCTGTTATAGAACTAATAAAATAATGTAACGAAACAGCAAACCGTATTGCAAACAGTTACTGCTTATAATTGCCTCCCCAATGGCATAGTGGTAACATCGTCGCCTTGGAATCAAGGGGTCCTGGGCTCGAAACACGGTACATGGCACAGTGGTTTGGATCCCACTTTAAACTGTAAGTCCAGTCCGGATTAGTCTTCTGCGCATAAAAGTGGACTTAAAACAATAATTCAATTCAAGAGGATTTACTCTTGGGACACTTGATGCCTTTATACGTTACCAACAACAAAATTATCGTTTTCCTCACTAAAACAGACAAACATTTGCCTTGCTAGTCGTTGCTGTTGTGAGCGTTCGAAGGAACGGGAAGACGGGCCAATGAGCATTTGAAAACACTTGATCGTGGGAAGGTAGACCGGACCGCTCAGGAGATCTGTTGTTTGCGTGAAAGCCGTTGCTGTTCTTGTAGTTGTTGTTCGGGAAAAAGGAAGGTTACCAGGTAGCGGCAGCGGAGGAGTTGCTGGTGACGGTTGTTGTTGTTGTTGCTTGAAATGCTTTTGCAAGGACGACAGGAGGTCGTGACGGAAGTTCGTGCCTCGTGTCGCCAGTCATTAAGACGGGAAAGGTCGTCTGCGGGAAGGCGGAGAAGTGATTTATTAATCATATCGATTTCTTATTAGTCAAGTTCCGCGGGGGGGGAGGAGGGGGTCGGCGGGGGAGTGCAAGACTATACAAGGGAAGATCTGCTCCCTTGAGGCTCAGGGTTTGTCCCTCGCCTTTTCCGTGAAACCGGTTATTCTTGCTTACAATGTCATGTTGCCTTCACAAGAGACATCTCTGGAGAGGGGCCCAAAGTAAACTTTGTCGAACCATCGAGGGTAAATCAATACCTATATATTCATTGAATAACTTGCGCAAAGAGAATGGGTGGTGGTTGTTTGTGGTGTGGCCGAGGAAATTTGGGAACCAGTGCTTATACTCTGTCTCAGTTATCTCTGGAGCAAGGCCGCGCATAGCGGCAGAGAAGGGGGGGAAATCGAGTTACCAGAGCGAAGCAGTACACGCTGCTGCGAAGTCTGGTAGCTGCAGTCACTTCCCCCTCCACGCAATCCCATTCCATCCCACATATTCATTGGTGAAGCCGTCTCGCGTCACTATTTGTGCAGAAACTTGTTTTCGTTCGCTTTCTCCGGGACAGAGCATAAATGTTTGTCCAAAAACTCTTAAGTAAATGCCTTCTTAGTCTGAGATTTTTTGAACGGTCGCTGATGTTATTACAATTTGCGGTACTCCGAAACAGTATGTTCGATACCCACGCAAAGTATGGATATTGTATCCCTTACCGATATAATTGTTTTTACCTTTTAACATGACACTGGAGCCAGTCTCTTTGGCTGAGCGGCCAGCGTAACGCTCTATGGAGCCAGAGGTCTCATCTTCGAACGCTAGGCCATGGATGCATCATTTGGGTTGGTCCCATCATCCACTTCTTTAGTTCATCATTCATCCTCATCGTCGCAATTAAGCCAAGAGGTAGAGACGCGACGGATAACAGAAATAGAACAGGGCGCTAGTTATTTATATTTTATATTGAATAAAATATAGAGGCTTTCTCTTCCCCAGGACGTTCTTGTTAGTGTAACGCACAACGAAGGTAAGGGTTCAAAGTTGGAATTCTGGTTAAGACATGGGCGGTTTCTTTGCGCATTCATCCTAGTCACTTCGATGCTCTTCTCACGATCTGGCCGCCGAAGGTTTTGGGTTCGCGTCCCGGTCAGGACATCGGCATATATTTGTGTTTGCGCTGTCGTCTATTTAATCTATTCATCCTCATCTTCGCGATTGACTTAAACAGGTAAAAGAGCGGCATAAAATATGCAAATACATAATATATAATTCAAGTTCATTGTTGCGATACATTGTAAAAGAAGCGTGGTCTTACAAATACTCAAGAGTTGATATAACAGGACACTCCAATTGGTTTCAATGGGGAATTGGCGTTCTTCAACATCACTTTTAGGACGGGTGTTGTGTTGCACCAATTGGTTTATACCATATTTGATAGCATCTGAGTATTATAGTTTATAGAGTAGAGAGAGAGGAAGAAAAGCTATGTACACTCCTGTTAACATAAAGTGGCACATTTTATAAGGTTGAACAGTTGAAGTATGTGTCACTTTACCTGAATAGGAGTGTACAATAATCAGAGCACAATGCAATATCCAGATATTTCTTACCGCAACAATCTTTAAGTTTCTTCTTCCTCCTACTGACGTTAAACGTCCTACATTTTCCCTGGAACAGCAACCTGAAAGAGATTGCGTGCATTTCTAGCTCTATATTTTAATAATTATTTTGCATGAATAGTGAATTGACATTAAATGGATGACGAAACGAACATCCAGGATTCAAAGCTTCGCTAACCACTCTGCCGCGGAGGCAAGGCCTCTGAAGAACGAGCATTACGGGGGTGGGGTAATATTAATATTAAGTACATCGGTGCAATTTAGTATTGACTGAGTGTTCCAGTAATTTTCATGTGCATTTGACTATCGCATTCATCTCGACTGGGCAATCTTAACTTCTACAGAAATGTTTCTATTTTAGAACATCCTTACATGCTTACCAACGCTTTTAATGGCAATTTTATCTCACTGTCACAACGGAAATAAATACCCTCCTGAGCCTCCTTGACCGGGAAGATATCGATTTTTGTGGAACCTTGACAGTGGAACTGATAAGCGAGTTTTCGAAATATCCCAGGTATTATCTACGTCATGCTCTCCTTGCTATTGTTGTCTCCTAATCTGCTAATTTCGCATTCGCATAACTATGGTTTCTTTGTAAATTATATCGGACGTATACATTCCAGATTATATAAACAATGCTTTATTCAAAAGTAGAGTAATTCAAATTATGCCACTGCATGTCCAATATTAATACCAATTAATACATATTGTACTAAGAATTTTTTCACACTTGAAATATTTTACTTTTGCATATTATTAAACATACGTAATATTGTTTCGGCCATATATTGACAATCATGATAGTCTTTCTGCAAATCATTAAAAAGCAGTAATTTCTATTTCGGTTATTTTACGGAGATTTTAGGTTAATCGTGGCTATAGGACTCATTTGCAAATTATAAGGTAATATGCGACCTAAAATGTGATTTTCCTCTTGGAACTACAACCGGAAGTACTTTTTTCTCGCCAAACGGTAGGCTATCAGACCCAACGCTGTCAGCCTTCTAATCAAGGGGGCTCGGATCGAATCCTGATTAGCCTATCTAAGCTAAAATAGACATACAAGAAATTTTACCAAACATACTATCAATTTAAAGCTTCTTCAGGTAGTGAATGCAAACAGATGAACTTTTTGGATATCCTACATGCACTTACTTCAGAGAGATGTTCATGCATGTATGTGCTGTGCATATGTACACACACACACTAACGGAATTCTTGGGTTCAGTTGGGGGGTGTCGGAACGAAAAAACTCCATCCAGGGAGACTAGATTTGACGACCTCCTCCTCCAGCCTCCCTCCCTCAGCCTTCTAAGATATTCTAAGACCATGACGATGAAAATGCCGAAGGGACACATGCCTATGTCGGTACTCAAATCCGGAACCTTCGGTGGCGAGATCGTGAGTTAATCACTGAACGCCCTCCGCCATGATACTAAACGGAAGAAACTAAGATTGTTTTAACTGAACCTGAAGTTTAAAGTGAGATTCGCACTACTGTGCGATGTGCCTCCATCTAGGACCGAACTCGGGATCCTTTGATCAGAAGGTGACGGCGTTACCACTTCGCCATCGGGGAGGCCTCTTGTAAATATTTATTTTTTAACGTAATATATGTTGATATTAGTAATAACCATTCACAATAGAAAGTGAGATATTGATTTTCAACAATACATCGTTTTTTTTAAATATATAATTTGAAATCTGAATCCTCAAAATTACGAACAATTTACTCCGTGAAACTTGAATGATGTCATGATATCTCTTGTTACTCCTGACTTTTAAATAATGTTGAAAGTGATAATGTTCCTTTTATTTCTTTTTAGTTTTTATTCTTCATTTTTTCTTTATCGTGTCTGTAATTAAATTATTGCTGCCATTAGCGTTGCACTTCCCTCCCCTGTTCAAACAGTGAATAGCAGTCGTCGATGTCCAAATCACATCAACTTTCCTATTACGTACGCTACATTCAAGTATAGGATAAAAGTCAAGATTTTTAACTCGCAGAAATAATCCAATGCGTTGTCCATGTTGTTTATTGATTACAGATTTAATTCCATGTCTCTAAACCATTCACTACAAAATATTACACAATATGATAATAATGTTGACGACCACTGAATACATATCAAGATGTTTCTTGTTTGCCATTTGATTAGCGTACAACAGTTGTTAACTATGTCACACATCGGTCACAGCTTTATTCATCTGTCAGAAATATTTGGTAGTAAATGTATAGATTTTACAAAATAGAAAGCTATAATGTTTGCCTTCACCACAATACTTATTTTATTTTACTACAAGCAAGTCGGTGTTTTCAAGGAGTGCAACCACCATATACAGTGCGTTCGTTTTGGCTCTGGACCGAGATAGCGCGTGAACAACTTTGAACAACCCTTATAACACAGGTTAGTGCTCGTTATGCAATATAAATATAATTGTCTACATGCTAAAGATATGTGCGTAAATGAGCCAGACGTTACGGGACGAAAATGCCGGCATCTGCGCCATGTCACGCCAAGTCACGCGCTATCTCGGGCCAGAGCCAAAACTAATGCACTGTATAATGCTACAGGTTTTGTTTATAGTTTTCAACAAAGATAAGTACATATTATATTTTTTATTGACATGAAACAATAAAATTATGCATCACTGATTGGTCTCTCATAGAGCTGTGAACAATCTTATGAGATGAAATCGCACAATCCGTGTAGCTAATATGGAAGAACTATATTCATATTTACGTTGTGATTCTATATCTGAAACTGTTTTATTCTTGTGCAAAGAACTCAAAGAAAACTTGTGTGTCAAACATAAGAGGGTTTGTTGAAGTATCAGGAACTTTTATACATACATACATACATATATATGTATATATATATATATATATATACACACACACATAATATACGCAGTAAAAAAAACTACATGATTTGAGCTGAAAGTAATCGTTGTTGTAGAGCAATATATTTATTGTTGGAGTCTTTTCATTAAGCTACTTGGCATTAGATATCATCTGCCGGTTGGTTCACCATGCACAATTAACACATGGCCGCGAAAACCGTTAACGATGGCCACCGTTGTGTGTTCGTCACATCTCAGATTCAAAGGCAGCATTTCCTCCCAAGTTGCCTTTTGACAAAAGTAATAAAATTGTATTGCCACAAGTGCAATTATGACTAGAAATGTTATTTGTGATGTTTGTGTAACTGTAAATCAGAATCCTGGCGCCTTTCCGTGCGCGTTGTCCCAGTATTCTCACTGTCCGGTATAAATTCTATTGTTTTTACAATCATGCCAACGTGGAAAGTATTTATTGTAGGTCTCACGAAAAGAATGTATACAACATGAAAAATCCCAACATCTTATGTTCTTGCTTTGGAGTTTCAATGAGACGTGTATTTATATCGAAACACGAGATGCTCTTTCATAATTAAATGACATCGACACGGAACATCAAATCAAAAAGGGGTGAGTTCAGGCATTGATTTCGCTCAGTGTGTTTGTTACACTAGATTATCCACAGATGATGGAAGATCACATGTAAGAAAAACAACTAGCTAGTAAATGTTTTATAACTGGACCTGCAGTTTAAATTGGCACTAGAATCACTACACGTATAACCCTGACAGTAAATATCTGTACATGAGTATGGTTTCGTGTACAAATAATGTATAAGTGAATAATTTGATACTTAAGTTACATTTCTATCTATAAAACACCTTAATCCTGGGTCAATCTGATGAAAGAAATACACAATTAGTCCGGCTGGTTGTGAGATACCTTAAAAAGATTATTTATTCGATACATAGCTCGTATGATCACAGAAAGAGCCTTGTAAACAACCCACAAACATTTATGTACCAAAAAAAAACTTAAATGAATATGACTGAGTGTATGAAATACTCTTATCGCCTTGTAATCAAGGGGTCCCGGGTTCGATACCCGGTGGAGGCACATAGTGGTTCGGATTCCACTTTAAACTGTAGGTCCAGTCCCGATTAGCCTTACTGTGCATAAAGTGGACTTAAAACACCAAATCAATCCAATCCATGAAATACTCTTACACATTACAAATTTTGTTTATTCCTTAACGACTTAGGAACTTCACGTTAGCGAACACCCGCAATCTGCTTCAGGACTCTTAATCGGCCATCATTGACTTGTAATCAAGAGATCCCGGGTTCGATACCCGGTGGAGATGCATGGCACAGTGGTTCTGATCCCACTTTAAACTGTAGGTCCAGTACTGATTAGTTTTTCTGTGGATAAGTTTGACTTAAAACACTCAGTTCAATTTTAATCTGTATTAACAAACTCTGCATTGAGAAATATAGCCATTTATTTTCATAAAACCATTGTATCGTATGAAAAACCAGCACTATGACTAGCCTGGCAGGGGTAGGTGAGATGCCAATGGAAACAATACTTACAAACAACATGATATCACACACAACGAAAATTGCAATTGCACTAACACCAGCTACGGTAAGTGGCAGGAAGGTACACGAAGGAACAGAATGCGCTGTTGCTAAAGGCTTGTAAGGAAACCGCAATCCAATCCAAATTTTCCATCGTGAAAACCCACCGTTGCGTGCCTCGCCAACAGTTTCAATTGCCCTTCAAAACAATTTTTGTTTAAAATGATTCGCCGCCATTGAAGTGCAAAACGGCCACGCGGCTCGAAGAACCCTTCCAATCGGGCCTATTTTTTTTCCTCCGATGAAAAAATTCCCATAGACGCGGTTTATTTGTTGAAACGGTGCTATGGAGGCGATGACGTGCGAGGTGGCGTGCAGAAAACCCTCCCCAGAGCACTCCTTTTCATTTCCCTTACGTTGCTTACCAGGCGGGGCACTCCGGCCAGTATATTTAGGGCCGTAAGGAAAGCGTGATCAATACAGATTAATTTCCCCTTCCTGACTCCCAGAAGAGAGTAGATTCGGAGAAGCGGTTAGGCGAGGTGCTGTGGGAGTTGAAGCCTGGCACCGCTAAGAATTCCTACGCTTGGGTGCTATCGAAGGCACAGGCATTGCTTGTTTGGCCTTTGCATGTTTGTTTCCGTAGTTGACATTCTGCATCGAAAGCGGCTCAAGTGGAAAATTTTCCCCAACAGTTGTACCGGCGCTAAAATTGTCGTTGATGCTGAACACTCAATTACGTTGAAGGTAGAATTTACCGGGAGTTGCCCCCAAAAGTTATTTGTAAAACTTGCCGGCTGGAGCAGCAGTTAAAATTAGAAACTAATATGTGTGTGTGTGTGTGTGTGTGTGTGTGTGTATGTATGAATCTATGAATCTATCTATCTATCTATCTATCTATATACATACACTTTTGCCATAATACGTTACAGGCTGCTATACCCTGTCCCAGCTAACGGTAGAGCAGGACCGCGCATATCGGGAGAGGAGGGGGAGGAAAATCGAGTGTTGAAAGCGCAGCGTTGCCAACCGTACGGTCCAGATCTTAGTCCGTATGCTAAATGCACGGCTTGTCAAAATTTGCTCTTGCAGTTTTATTCCTAATATTTCCCTAAGAAATTCTTAAACCAATCGTCCGGACCTGGAGACAAAAATACGGTCCGTTCGCCATGTGCGTTCGGTATTATCCTTTCCAAAATTTGCAACGCTGCATAGGAAATCGGGTAACTCCCGTGGCCCATTACACAATCCCGTTTCTGTTACTGTTCATTGGTCACTGATCTCGCGTCACTACTTGCGCAGAGACTTGTTCTCGTTCGCCTGGTCTACAGTTAGCTGGTACGGAGTTTAGTCGCTGCATCTGTTGCCAACTTATCTTTTTTGTGGCTAAATCTCGTTCTCTCGTTTCCCGCCTCAGTGGCCAATGACGTTGAGTGGTCGACTCCTGATCCCCTGAGTGTTCCTTTGTGAGCGTCCATCAATTTCATATATTCTCATCGTCGCGATTAACAAGAAAAGCGATGCTAAATTAGAAAAATAGAAATATATGTATAAATCTGGCTCTTTTCCACTCTCTCCATCTATTTTTGTATTTTTGTTATTTATCGTCGGTTTTCTGCCACTTTGGATAATCGCGACAATAAGGATGAGTGATGATATGATGTTATTGATGAAGTGACGCTTATATCTATGTCCAGACGAGATTCGAACCCGAGACCTCTGGCGTCTTAACGCGCTGTGCCACTCTCGCCTTCTAAAATCACGACGTGCTCTAAGGATCTTCATAGACCCACTGGCAAAAATAGAGCTCCAAATAAAACCCTGTTAGTGTGGTCACATTACATTTCCAGCCTTATTTCAGTAAATCATTGGCAAATGCTGGAAGATTTTTGTTTTACGTTTTATATTTCTACCATTAAGTTAATCGCAGGAACCTTACAAATGACTAATGCAGGTATCCATGCTTGCATATCAGATGGGACAGTAAGCGTATTTAAGTTAATAGATAAAACAGACTTTTTTTGAGTTTATCATTTAAAATCACGATGATACTAAACACAGATTTGTAATTTTCTCACTTATTCAATTTCTAGGCAATTCAATGTGGTGTTCTAACCCAGAATCCCTAGCTTGAGAAGTGAACTTGTTCATGGGGTTCTTACACCTTCATAACTGAATGTAAGAATGGTAATAATGCTCTAATAAATTTGTTTGGAAACAATGGGTAGCAGCTAAGGACAATTTACCCGGGCTGCCTTGCTCTAAATTCTTCATTGGAAGCTTAATAATCTACACTCTTGTTCAGATAAAGCGGTGCTATCTTTGCTGTTGTTGTTTTTCGAGTGTGTTATTTTTCTGAACATGCAATGTGAACGCTTGCATGTTATTTCAGTGTAAAGCATTGAATTATGAAAAATCAGGTTTAGAGTTAACGCTGTGTGAAAATTTGGCATCGTGTTTCCATGTTTGTTGCTTGCTCAAGATAATCGTTTACGGTTAGATCCGATAAATAAATACATATGCGCATGTCCATATGATATACGTGACTACTTTAATTTTTCCAGCAGTATTTATATAATGCAATCCGTTTTTACTATTTGCGCTACTAACAGTTTTGTAAAGCAGAATAACGTATATTTTTAGAGAAAATATTGGTAACTTTTGAAGCAATTCATAAAATATGTACCACATAAATTCCAGCTAAATTTATGTGAATTTATCTATTTATTTGTGGTTATTTGCAACCTTGCGTTAATAAAAGTTAGGTTGCTTGATTAATTCCAATGTTATTTTCTCCAAACACTTGTGTTTTGACGTGAAGATCGGCGAATGAAGAATGAAGTAAAAAAAACAACACAGATACCAAGAAAAAGCAATGTAACTTTATTGCTTGAAACAACTATAGAAACACAACAATATCTAACGATTGTTTATTATAGTGATAGGCCTATAACAATAGTTTCGAGAGCTACGGGATTTTTCTGTAGTGTAGTGGTTAAGTTGATCAATATTTTCTTGGTGCCATTATCGATCCTCGGTGTGGTTCGAATTTTAGGACTTCTAATTCCATCCCACTTAAAATTTCAGTTCCAATCCTGGTTAGTCTTGCACAGAATCGTCTTCAAAAACAAAGGAGAAGTCTGCGTATTTTATCAATACGTTTGTCACACACTCTTTATGTGAGCGAATGTGCATAACGTTCAATCGGAGGTCATAAGTAGCGGAAGGAGAACAATTATATGTTTTTGACATTAATGTGTGCCATAGTGCATACCAAAACCGAAAGCTTTTCAGACCAGATTCGGTTATTGCTAATGCGTAAAACATGGGTGACATCGTGCTCACGGTATAAAATATTATTCTCGCAGGGACCGTAAAACAACATGCGAGATTTCTCCCTTGAGTGCGGCTGCTGATTTTTCCGTTTATATCTCCACGGATTCTGAGTTTGTGAAATTCTTCGAGAATATTTGATCGGTGGAAGGAGTCGAAGCTTCCTGATCTCCTGTAACGGGTGCGATTGTATACATTAAGACGTGAGGGGACTTTGAATTAGATGAATTAAAACTGTTAGTCTGCGCGTGTGTGTGTGTGAGAAGAGGGTAACACATTGTCTCCGTTTGGATGCGGTGTCTGTATGTGAGATTTTTCGACGAGAGCATCTGGCTTCTTCTCACTTCTCACGTGTCTGAGAATCGTTCGACTGTCTCCAAAAGTTGGGGTTTGTATTATAAAAGATGAAAACTGGCAAATTTCGGCTGAGGTTGTAAGTTAAATGCTCCCTACTTTATTTTTTAAATTTCGTCTTCCAGACATTGCCAAGCTGTTCAGAACAGGAATTCAACCTTGCCAATACTTGTGATGGTCACATTACATGTTAATGTTTAAGTTTAATATTCTTTTCTGCATTTCGTCTTGAACGGAATGAACAAACAAGCAAGAATTTGATCTATCGATCTTGCTGTTTTCCATTTGATGGGTAAAAACAGGGTCATTTTGCGAACATATTTTTCCTCGATAAGCGTTAGTTGTGGATGAGAAAAATAAGGAAAACAGGTAGACAACATTTCGGAGTCGACCTGTTTGTTGGTAGATTTCTGTTTTTCTATATCGGGATCTCGGTTGCTTTCAGCAAAACTTGATAATACGGGTAACACTCGTGGTGGCAATAAGTTGAACAAAAGTAAACAAATGAGAAATTGCCATGTCTATTCATCGCCATCGCTGCCGTATTTCATTACGTTTCGAGACTTCCAATGGATCCCACTTTAAACTGTAGGTTCAGTCCCGATTAGCCTTAATGTGCATAAAGTGGACTTAAAACACAAAATCAATCAAAATCGAAACTTCCAAATTCGGAACCTCTATATCCTTCTCATCCAAAGTTAAAACATAAGAGGTTATCGTTTGCATCATGTGTACCAGTCTTTTCTACTGAGACAGGTCACTTGGTACTGATCTTATCAATTGTGAAGGCGGTTACGAAACGCGAAACTCTGAATGAACTCCATCCGCGGGAACCTTACACGAGGTTGATACATTTTTAAAAAATAAAAATACTAACAACTTCCGTATTTCAGATAGAAATTCACGATAAAACTGTTATTATTATTGTATTCTATAAGTCATGGCATTTTCACATTAGCTTCGAAGGTGAGACAAATATATGTTAATATTAGTATCTGCCGCTCAAAGTATACAAATCATCTCATGCCGGCCGGCTTGTGACCCGGAGCGCTGTTGTCTCGACTCACGATATCTCTATCTAATGTTCAGGGTTTTAATCCCGGCTTAGGCATTGATGTTTGTGTGATTATCCACTCAACATCCATTATCATCATCATGATTGACACATAAAGAGGCGGA
Organism: Lepisma saccharinum; assembly: GCF_977018435.1. Lineage (NCBI taxonomy): Eukaryota > Metazoa > Arthropoda > Insecta > Zygentoma > Lepismatidae > Lepisma > Lepisma saccharinum. The sequence continues at coordinate 68,707,979 of NC_139230.1, forward strand.
AGGCCTCCTCGATGGCGTCGTCGCCTTGTAATCAAGGGGTCCCGGGTTCGATACCCGGTGGAGGCACATAGTGTTTCGGATCCCACTTTAAACTGTAGGTCCAGTCCCGATTAGCCTTTCTGTGCATAAAGTGGACTTAAATCAACAAATCAATCAATTAAGGCAGAAGAGCAACGTAAAATGCAAAATCGCCTCATGTCATATTATTTGAATACCGTAAGAAAATAAATTCACACTTTTTAAAGAATGAAAATGCCATTTATATTAAACATTGCACCCCCTTTTGGTCACCCCCCCTACTTAATTGTGCAGGTTAACAGCAAAAGGCTGATTTCTCTGACAGTGCGTGAGTATTATGAGTATTGTGAATGGGACAACAGATTAAGAATTAATGAATGGATGAATCAGAATAATAATATTATTTTTATTTATTATTGCATTTTGTATTAGCTTTATACATTTCTCCCATTTCTCCGTAACCACGAGCGAGCAAGTGCACTGTCGGTTTTAACATATGGTGCATTTTCAAGAATTATGAGTAGTCAGAAAATGTAGAAGAGTTCAATTGTACCCTTGAGATCAAAATCATTTATATTGTGAGGTCATATTTTTGCATTTGCTCCTATGAACATATTATTCTCAGAATTGACTCCAAGGCAATTAACGTCTCTTGCGAGGGTGAATATTTTCTTACGAAGTGTTCCCGCTTCGCAAACGAAATTACGTGTTTCAAGTTTCGAGCTATACGCCCTGATTTTCCACTCTCCAAAGACGACACACTTGCCATAATTCTAGGTGCAGCACGAAACTTGATTGTAGCCCCAGACACGCCACGCTGTTTCGATGTGTGTGCGAGTGGGAAGAGAATAACAAATTTCCTCTTTGACGTGTTTGAAAATATCGTCATTCTTTTCTTTTGCGGTAAGCAAGGGAAGTTCCTCGAGGTTATTGATTAAGTTCGCTCTTCACGCTATTGTAGTCGATAGCTGTTTTATTCGGCATTGTTTTACGCTGCTTACCGTGTTCGCGACGTCGACGGATGCGGAGCAAAGTAGACAATAGTTCGTATCCTAAACGATATTTCGAACGTTTCGAAAGTTATAATTGTTTATGTATTATGCATCGGATATATTAATCACTCGATATCGGCTGATATAGGCACATCGGTTTATTGATAAAATTGCTGATAATTTACCAATCCGATATATCTATAAATAGATTTTAATTTAGTGCAAGAAATATGCAATTTTTAATATTTTTTTATTAATATAAATGCATAATTTAGACCGTTGTGCTAGTTTCTTTGAAGGAGATGTCTGAAGACGCAATTTAGTTTAGTAGGGTAAAACCTATTGCAGCTTCGTATTGGGAGTGGATCTACACTTTAAAGTGGGATCCGAACCACTGAGTGTGCATGTGGCCGGCATCCGTGGCGAGGTGGTTAGCATAGTGCTCTACGACGCCAGAGGTTCCAGGTTCGAATTTCGGCATGGGCATGGGTGTTCTTTGTGAGTGTCCCTTCATCAATTTCATCCTATCATCACTCATCCTCATCATCTCGATTAGCCAATAAGTGACAGAAATGTGAATTAAAATAAACCAAATCAATTAATCGAACCATTATGTGCATGCACCGGTGATCGAAACCGCGATCCATTGATTACTTTCAGTAATTAAGGAATTGTAAAAAAAACATTCAGGTTCTTCGTGTAACATTTGCCATTCTCTATTGGATCGGTACAATATCGATTATCTGTGCTTTACCAGTATCGACAAAAAAATTGATATTTGTCCATCCCTAATATACGTACATGTACATGTTTGTATTTCACAGAAGGACGTAAACAAGTGACGAAAATAACATGAAGTTGCGTTATTAGGTTTAATATTACTCCCTTTTGCGGCCTTCCACATGTGGAAACTTAACCAGATATGCCATTATGCTCATATATCACACCGTTAAAGTTCGTATGTCAATAAGAATCATGTGCCTTATTTCTTGACTAGTATATTAGTTACAAACCGGAATCAATAATCGATTTGTAGGCAACTTGTTTTCACTGTCGAAAAGGGCATTTGAAATTATCATTCGACTGATTTAGTTGAAACATAGTGTCACCGCAAAACGATTACATACTGAAGATTCTTATTTTAACGTGCTTTTCCGCCTCATTAGGCTAATCGTGACGATTTGATAAAATTGATGAAGGGACAACACAAAGTAATATCCATTCCGAGTTCGGGACTTGAATCCGGAACCTCGAATCCTGAGCCACCCAGTCAGGGCTCTCGACCACCAAAGTGGTGTGGGGGTACTTCTTGTTCTCGCTGTGACCGATAATATCGAACATTGCAAATCCGACAAAGTTCTGATGATCCCGTGTAGAACATACTCGCGATCATTTTAATATTAGCGTCTACACAAACGTATGTAGAGTACAAATAAGCACTTTCGTGAGGTAAACATCGAGATGTTCTGTTAAACACCACATTTTCTATCGATAAACGATACTCATCTACACGTACAGATTACACATGGTGTAAAGTGTAGTTTCGTTTCAACTATTATAAATCAGGACAAGAACAATACTCCAATCATCGGACATATCAATATGCCCTTTCAACCAAATCTATTACGTTCTCTAATTCAGGGTCCCCGATGGCACCTTTGTTAAGGACACTGAATTTTGAATTTGAATTAAACCTTTTTGAGTGCGTCAGCACTGAGGCTATTTTGCACCCGTCACACTATACGGGGTCCAGCCCCTTATCGTAACAAAAATAAAGGCGTGTCTGAAAACTAAAATTTCCTTACCTTGGTTAAAAGCTGAGGCTAAAAAGGGCGGGCGCTCAGCACAAATAAGGACAAAACACACGACGACACAAAATTATACTGGCCATGGGGCCAGTCGCCAGAGCCTCGTTAGTTTGCAGACCAGGGTGTACTATGTGGAAGTGAGGTTGACTATTGGGTGCACTACGTGGAAGGAGCACCCCTTACACCCCTGTTAAGGACACTGCCTTGCAATCTGTGTTTTCCGGGTTCCATTCTCGGTCTAGTAACATTGCAGTCGTTAGGGTCTCAGTCCCGATCAGCTCATTTTGGATAAAGTACACTCAAATCACACACACACATGATTCGTGTAAGTACATAACTTTCGAGAATCTAAATAATGTTGGGAATGAGACTGGAATTTTTGGTATCAGATGGCTGTGTTCGAATTCCAGGGGGATACATGGAATCCTCTTCTTTCTGTATTTTGTTTCCTGGGCTCAAAATTTATAAATTAGTTTCCAATTAGAAAAATAACATTTTCACTCCTTAGAGAATATTATAGTTATTGTTTATTATTCATTAGTAGTTTCCAGAATTAGAATTTAATTTTGAGATGATAATTGAACTGCTGGCATGTCAAATCTTTGTAATCCTGCAGATACATTTATGAAAAATCGTTTATTATTAATAAATAATAAACTTCAGCTTTTAATAGCTGTACCAGATAGTAAACCTTGTTACTTTTGTTATTGTAATTGCAGTTTTAATTGACTTCTATTTGGCAGGTCATAATACTTAAAAATATGGAAAGAAGAAGTTTCTGAAGTTTGTTCAATTGGAACACTGCCAGACGGGAACGGGATTACTACAATTGTCCCGTTTACCTGTATTTGAAATCCTTCATTTCTGCCCAAGGGAAGAAAGAAATGAAAAGATTAGTGGATTTGTGCACTCCAACCGTAATACCACCAATAAACACAAGAGAGCCGTCGCGCTGCTTTGATCATCCTTCGTTTTGTTCTGGGAGTAACGACAATGACTTTTCGCGAAATGAACATTTCCCTGTTCCGTATATTGTTTTTTCATTATGCATTTGACTGTAGGAAGCAGCGGCAAAGATTTAAAAAGGGAAAACTGCTTGACGGTGTCTCATTCAATTACGTTAGCGCGGGCCTTTTCATAGCAAATTGTTATTAACGTGGGAGAGAGGGTATTCCCAGGGATACATCTCTCTCCAACATTAGCATCTGCATGAGTAGATGAACTGTTATGCCTTGGGTGTACCTTATTGTCGCTATTCCACGCAGACAAATCTTGTACGCCTGGGATTCACGTCCATGGCTTACTACTGATAAGGAAAAAAGAAGAACTAACGTTCTGGTTTAAATAATGATAAGCCGTCTCCCCGAATAACATACGTCAAAGCCTCCTCATAAAGCAGCGATTTAGCATCAAGTCATCAGTCTTCTCTCAATCCCCGTTTCCGGCGAGTGCTAGGGGCTTTGAAAACGGAGAAACTCAATTAAAATAAAATATCTATCGTTGCTTAAAGTTATCGTTGCAATAACAGAGAGTGCACGTGCTATGAATGTGGACTTGCTTTGCAGATAGTTCTTTTTCTTTCTCTTTTTTATCCCTTCTCCGCCCACCACCATTTTTTTTGTCTCCTTTTCGTAGGTTTAAGCTGAGTGACCCGTTCCCAAAAGAAATCGCATGCACGAAGTGTAAGGGCCCATGAAAGGAAACTGTGAACTTCCCAACTGAGAACAAGCTTCTCATTTGCAAATAAATACAGCTCCTTTTTCTCGGAGAATGTTTATCTTCACTTTCCATCATGATTGTTCAGTGTATTGATGGCACTCCTCTTCCAAATGTTGGACAAACGAGCTTCTGGAGGAAGGAGGGAGAGAAAGAACTGTTGTTATAAAGTTATATCAGAAATAAGTTTTCCTTTCATTTCGCATTGAGAATTAAATTGAAATGAGTCCCGAGTAACTGCGTCGTTGGCAACAGCACGCGCAAGTTGAAGGGAATATTGTTGATTCGATGCTTCTGGTGGGAGTTAAAAAAAGAAGGAAAGGGAAAATAAAAGAGTACCGGTTGTACAAATATTTACACAAATTCTATATATCCCGATGTGAAGAGACTGAACACATAGAAATATTCTTAATGCGATCACAAAGCGTAGATGGATGTTGCTTTATATTTTGTAATTGCGAACGTGTCCTTTAAATTCCCTCTCTCTAATTCTCTTTCTCTTTTTGCACATCTACCTTTTGATTCTGCTATTTGATTTTTGTTAAGTGGAATGGTTTTAATCCGTTTGACGTCCTAGTCGTGGGATGAGGGGAGGGAGAGCTATCCCTGACGATGGACGACGTGAACGATGCATGCTGTGTTTGTATTTCCTGGGAGTTTTCTTTATCTAAATACGACGCCTTCAATATGGCATAATTAGGCAAGGATTGTAATTAAGAGCCCATGGCTGTCGGATCTTTTATAGCGAGAGAGGGAGCCGCGGTGTCCAAGTTCTCGTTCATTTCAGAACACTTCTTTTTCACAATTATCTTCCGTCTACTGTTAGCCAACTCTCTGCATGTTAATCTCGCCCTCCCTTGCTCTGACCCGGCAGGTTTTTTTTCCCTCCTTTCTTCCTTTGTGAAACCCTGCTCGAACAAAGCCGAATTCTCCCCGCTCCGTTTCATGTTGTTCGACTTGCTCCCTGGCATTTTCAAATCCTCAACCTTTCCGCGGGATTGCATGCAACCATGGCTCTTTTTCCTTATTTACTTATTCCGAACCCCAGCTCGTCACTGAATACGTTTAATTTGTAAATCACGGCGATCATTAATATTTCGTGGAGTTTCTCCCGATTAAACAGCCTTGTTTTAATTGCAAAAGTTCCCAGCAATATGAAAAACGAAAATCACAGCTTCCCCGAGTTAATCCCGTAGCTAATGCTACCGGTGTAATTTACATTTGTTCCTGTTTGTTTGGAGCCAGCAGGGAGATGTATCTCTTTACCGTAAAGAAAGTGATCGCTCTGCCCCACCCAACGTATTGTGCCCTGAATTCGGGAGTCCGTTAGCTATGCAGACCGGAATGAATATTTAATGGCGCTACCTTGATTAGGAAATGTCGTGTTCGCTTTCTGCCATTTTACGGTTCCGGGGTGATAATTGTATCCGGCAGCTCGAGATGCCGAGTTCTGACGACCTCATAAGGCAACGTCTCCGGAAGCTGGACGAATTTGACCGGACATAATACACAGGAAAAATAAGTTTAAAGACGTTGCCGAAGATATCTTCGAGTATCATTACCCATAAATTTGGCGATTATCGTTCAGAAACCCTTGGCCATTTACAGCCGACCCACCCCTCTCTTTTTTTCAAAATTCCAACTACTAACAAGGGGACAGTTGATGCAAATGCAAATCTATTATTGTAAGCCACCCCAATGGAGCAGTGGTAACACTGTCGCATTGTAATCAAGAGGTCTCTGGTTCGATACCGGATGGAAACACGTTGCACATTGGTTCGGATCTCACTTTAAACTGTAGGTCTATTCCGATTAGCCTAACTGAGTAAAGTAACAATTAATTCATTTTTTTTCACTTGCTTGTTTATTTATTTATTTTTTTCTTTTTGCTGCAGTGTATTGAGCGTTCTGGTAGATTTTAGTAGTTTGCCTCTTTGATACTTTTCACCTGCGCCTTATAAACAAGGAGTCCGGAATTTGATTCTCAGTGGAGAGTCACTGAATTTAAAGGAAACTGTAGGTACGTCCAGCCTATGAGAGAATAAAATGGACTTAAAACATTTTTTTCCGAATTTTGAGTACATTGTTAAGTATACACAAAATCGGTGATTAAGCACGTTGATAGGTCGATTTCCGAAGATTCTGGGTTCGAGTTCCGATCAGGATATTGGTGTTTCATTTTGTTTGTTCCCTCACATTCATCCTAATCGTCACGATTAGCCTCATGAGGTGAAAACAACTTTAAATTAATAAATATGAAAATGTCATCTACAGATGCTTTAATTACAGAAGTAGCATTTGGGAGATATTACTACCATTTCACATCTGAAGGAGAACTTTAGCGAAAATAAAATACATTTCTTTGAAAGTTTAAATAATGCTTGTTATTTTTTTCTTTTCTTTTCAATACCGGATCTTTTGCATCGCCCTTCAAATCATCATCACTTACTTGCATCGCAAAGAACACGCAGAATATTTTGAAGGAAGGTTAATTCAAAGTTAAAAAAAGCTGGCACTGCAGATAATAAGAACGAAGCGTATAAGTAACGTTCAGTTGATTGAGCGCAGATATCAAGTATGTGGACCTTTAAGTCCATTCCATGCACAGATGGACTAAATAATTTCAATCTCCATCGGAATCGCATTATAGTTTCAGTACCATAGAACCAGTGTCTCCTCGATACGAATAATGTATTGAGTGTTCATTACCTTGATATTCCAGACAAAATATGCCAATGTTGCAATTGAGTGGTTTAACGGAGTTATTTTTTTTGAAAAAACTTCCATGCGGGTGACCAGAGTTCGATTTCCAAAGTGAGTGGTTTCAGATGGGAATTTTTCAGAACATATCGCCGCTCTGGGGCTCACTCAGCCTCTAATGAATGGGTGGGTGGGTACTTTAGGGTGTAAAGGCGACCGGAGCGTGATGCTGATCATATCGCCTCCAACTATAGTCGAGATTGAGAATGTGTGGACACTAAGATCCACACTGTCTATTGGCAAGCTGCAATACGCAAGGGCCAGCTTTTCATATGTAAAATAAACACTCCTTACACAGTTATATAGATATAGATAGAGGGAGTATGCTACAGTATGAGAGGGCAGACTATTATGTTATAATTCAGATAATCGACTTTGCTTGTGGGTTTCTTTAATTGATGCTGTGCTTGTATACTCTAATGAATCGCACCATCCAATCAAATCGTCCGTGCGCAAATTATTTCCTCGAATATTCCGACGGCCACTTGGTGTTGATAATGGAAGCGGGAAATTAGAAGTCTGGGCAGTGTGTGCAGTTTTCGGTGGTAAATGGGGCTGTTGACGTGCTCGGCTGACCTCTGCCTTCAGATTTCCTATCGTCACTAAATCATTTGCTCTACTGTGCCGTTGAAGGACTCATCAAGCACTTCGATGAACTGTCGGCATATCTCGAGCAAAGACATGTCCTCCTTTTACTTTTTAAATTAGTTTTTCCGTCTGGTCGAAATTCAGGCGATAGGGCGAATGCGAAAGGAAACTGGAATGATGCATCTTAGAACCGGTGGTAGGCAAGCCACACACGCATACACACAATCGCACGCCAAGCATTTGTGACAATGTGTAGAAATAAGCATGACACTAAATAAATAAGTATGTTTGTTGTTTTCCATCGTTTCTTAAGAGCATTACCGAATCGTAACTCTTTATAAGCTTTATATATTGTTTTAAAAAAATGCAACTGTTAGTCATATCAAGACTTGACATTTGTTTACGTGAATGTGAATTCAGCATTGTATGTTGTCAAAATATGTCAAAACAGTTCCACTTCCAATTAATATACCTTGTAATTAAGCGGTCCCGTGTTCGATACTTGGTGGAGGCACATAGTGGTTTGGATCCCACTTTAAACTATAGGTGAAGTCCCGATTACCCTATCTATGCATAAAGTGGACTTAAAACAAACATATTCAAACTCCAATTCATATCAAATATAGTTATCTCCGTGAAACCAGAACTTGATCTATCTCCACAACTGTCATATATTTGTTTCCAGAATCCTCCTAAGTGACAGAATATATTGAATTGCCTACTTACGATCTCGCCATAGTAGGTTAGAGGTTCGAATTCAGATCTGGGTATTGGTGTTCCTCGTTGAAGACTCTTATCATCAATTTCATCCAATCTTCATTTATTCTTATCGTCACGATTAGGCAAGACTGGTATAAAAGAAACGTACATTCGTGAAACTGCTATTTTCTATTAACACAACAATCCAGGATCCAAAAACATTGCTTAATATTTTTTAAAATTCATTTACTAGGATTGCTAGTATGAGCTTAAGAGGGGCTCATGAAATTAGTGGACACAATCCATTCAACTACGTAAAGAAGTACGATTTTCAACACAAACTTACGGTTTTTTTTGTTGTTTTTTTATGGAAAGCCCACAATATTTTAGTGCAATGAAATGTAGGGAAAAATTCATTAAGAATGGCGTTTGTTACATTGTAATACGTCAAGTAATCCTCAAGTAATTGTAACGTTAAGTTGATGCTTGAAACAAACATCCCAGAAGTAGGGCTGTGCGATATTTCGATATATCTATGTAGAGTCGATATTTTTAAAGTATCGAAGCGTCGATATGAATGAACTGATGAATGATCATCAATGCCGTGACCAGGAATCGAACCCAGAATTTTCGATGACTAGATTGTAAGACTGCCACTCAACGCCTCACCGAGGCGTTTGATAGTAATGGCAATATGTTAATGCTGATAATCATGTGTTACGATGATGACGACGACGACAAGAAAAATATCCACCTTCAGGAATTCTTGTTCAAACTGAACATTTATGATAGCCAATCACACGAAAACTCAGTATGAAAGAACTCAACCGTTTCTCCTACATCCCACGCACCTGTAACGTTACAAGGCCTTTCTTCAAGTTTCGATCAGCTTTGCCGTTCGCGGAACACGAGACTGACAACCCAAAATTTTCCCGCCGAAAATAAAGTTGCAAAATATGCACACCCTGGCAAGTAATGTAGGTTTTATGCTGTGTAAAATGCTTCCTCCCTTGACTAATTACCTCTTTCAGCTATAAAGGATCATGAAAACTGTGGAAGCTGGGTAATTCAATGATATTTTAAGAGATGATTTAGGACACTTGCACCTGTATTGGCTCTGCTCCCTACGCTGCCCCAGATGATATCAAAATCATCTTCATGGTTAAACATAAAGTCATTCGAACGTGACCGGCAAAGAATAATAAAAAAAAATTGAGTAGGAAGCGTACAGTTAGAAAGATGCAGTATCTCCAATATAGGTGGAATCACGTTATATAATTAGATATCGTGTCATCATATTATAAGCATTGTCGCATAATTTATATGTCTTTTTTCCTGTCTCCCCTAAGCTCAGTTTCCCACCTATATGCCTCATTAACTATCAATGTAGAATACCATTAAAAGTATAACTGCTTTGTACAGAAAGCTTAACCTCGGTTGCACAAAGAGTAACGACAGACTGTTAGGACTGAATAGCGCTCTTTAGGTTCTGAAATTTACACACCTTCACGATATGAATTGACAGTTCCCATTACCTTCACATTGTCTAAGTTACGTTGCCAGTGGCAGCGACACAGAGTAACTTAAAAATTAAGATGTTAAAAGTTTTTGTTGTTGTTGTTTGTTTACGATTCTTAATACAGGCTAGAAACACATGAACTCTGCTATCGTTTCTATCGTTACAGGTTCTTGGTGTAGACTACGGAAAAAAAAAAGAGAGAGACTTTAGAGAATTCTTATCATTACTATTAATCGTACAGAAAACTGTTCGGTTTGAGTGAGTTTTTTTATGAATCTATGCAAGCCGAAGTAAATGCATATCCAAGAATGTCATTGGTCATCAAACCATTTCACATCTACATCCAATGCTGTTCTTTACAGTTTACTCTGAAACTTAATATGATGGGTCTGGAGATTAAAATAAGCAATACGTTATACAATCCTACTAAATAAAGTTTAAAAATATATTAGGAACGTTTTTGGGCTGGGATTATTGTTTGTGTTGAACTGACAATATCAGTTCTCAATTGTTTTATTACTGCTAGCAGAGTTCAGTAAAATCATAATGCTGGCATTTTCCGACATCACTATTTTTTGTTTTAACTTCCAAGAGGTTACATGTTGTGTTGTTCAAAATATATATAAGAATTAAAACTCACTTTCCAAATTGAAGGCGATTTTAGCAAAGGGAATTCGTTCTATATCAGCGTGTGTATAATATATACACATGGCATTATTTTCAAACTTGGATTTGCATTTACTTTGGTCTCCATAGTCAAGATTCATAAAAAAGTTCTATAATATAGAGCTCTATAATAATCATCCAAAAATAGACTTGGTCGTATGACAAGATCTGTGATCCCGACACTGCTTTCAAGGAACGCAGAACGAATATTTAGAAACGGCCTTTATAGATATGATTGAACTTTGTTTTCACTGAATAAACACGCTTTTTTGATAGTTAATGAATGTCTTCCTTTGTCTTTGTTTACATGGATAACATTTATCTGCATGTTTGTTTCAGACTTTACAAAAAAAAAAAATCGGTTGTGTGTAAACATACGGTTATTGTAGTTGTTTCTAAAGCCGCCAGGGGGTAAAATGCAGGAAATAGTCATTTGACGTTTATTTGCTGAAAAGCAAGTGGCCAAACTGTGATCCCCATAGATTTCGCGGCTGCGAGATTTGCTGTTTGTTTGGTCGGTAGCAGGAACAGCGGCTCTGCTGATTTACGAGTTCCAAACACAACCAGGTTCCCACAGATCTGAGGCTAACTTGAACCACCCCCAGGAGGTCAAAGGCTAGGGTCACATCTTCCGGTTAGTGGACGAGGGAGGAAGAATAAAATGGGAACAGAAACGGAAATTCTAATACGAGCAGAACCTTCCGAAACTGGGGGTTGTCCGCATGCCTGCATGTTTCGTCCATTCCGAATAGTTTGCATCTTGTTCATGTCGTTATGTGCCATCGGGAGTTTCGCAGCAGCGAACGGCATCGTCGCTAGATGACAGACTGTGATATTTCGGTACCCGTTGCGTATTGGAAAACGTGCTTCATGTTTAGAAATGAGGACAAAGCCATTTGAAAGGGTTTGTTTGTTTAATTAGAATAGTAGTATATCTAAAAAACTTTGTGGGGTTGTGGAACTATTTTAGTTCTTAGCCCTCACTTTTTTTTTATCCTGGCATTAGTTCCATATTAATTTTAGATTAATTTATTGTAATTCTCTCATCTTTATAAATATGTACAATACGTAATATTTATTTTAAGTGCATTTTTTACAAGATAAATTAGTCGGAACTACCAAAGCTTTAAAAGATATTCGAATCACTGAAATATATACCTACTGTAAATCAAAGCCGAGTACCCTTTACGAAAAGTCGACTCTATCCCTCCCTCTCTCATATATATGTATTATGTGTGCAGTGGCGTGGCCGAGGGAGTGTTGGTGGGGGTCATAACTCCCCTTTGGCCCCTGTATTCCTGAGAAAATAACGTTAAAGACACGAAAATATGGCAAAATGAAGGCTGACTACTAAAATAAGTATCTGTAACGCCCCCCCCCCTTTTCGAAAATCCTTGGCACGCCACTGTAATGTGTGTACGTGACACTGTGAAAATAAACCCTGGACCTCTTTATTAGAAACCCTAAATTTAACCACTAGGCTATCGAAAAGGTAATATAGTACATTATGATTTAAACATCCATCAGAGTTGTTATATTTCAGTAATATACTTGTATGGGTATATGTGTTGACAAAGATGTTCTGCATTCCACGCTTGTGTGGCTATATATTTCATTAAATGAATTTGTTAAATATAGTAGCAGAAGTATAAAGATATCAGCAGACGTTCCCAATGGAAATAACTGACAGTACATGTGAGAGTTGTCATCATCATCTCCTATCTACGATCAGCGCACTTGACGTTAACTTGCCGAAACTTCAGGTCCCCTCACTCAAGCACGCCCTCTGACTAAAAGTGCTTTGTTCTTCTGTTTTATTTATGGGTGAAGTCGGGCAATTCCACGTAAATGGATACTCTTATTTTCAAGTTACAGTTCTCTCCAACATACACTCCGTTTGCCTTGGTGTGAAACGAAGTGCAGGGGGTGGAGGTGAGCGGGGGGGGGGGGTTAAAAGTTTAAAACGTCTTTCAGAATTGACTCTGGAAGAAAGAGAAAGGAAAAGGATTGGAATAAAATGGGCCGGGCGGAATAGGCGAATACAGAAAACCTAGAAAAGGATTTGAATGGAGTCTTCAAGGATCGGGATCACAAACCGGAAAGAGTTGTGCTTTCCAGGAAAAGACAACGCAGCAAGTCTCCCCTACAATGAGAAATGAGAGAGCAAAGCTTTACGGAGACTCCTGTAGGCTAATAAATCCATGACAAGAGATCTTCTGTAAGACCATTAGAGCAAACAAAAGCACGGGTGGAAAATGGTCTTAACTGAGAGTTTGTGCGATGTAGTGACGGCGAAAGGGGAGGCGAGGGAAATTTGAGGACGAGAAGTTGGAACAAATCGTACTCGCAATGCAACAACCCTACTCAACACAGCCTCCCTCTCCTTCCACCGCCCACTCACCCTCCGGTGTCAGTAGTGGGACTCAAGTTGTCAGCTGAAGTAATAGAAATTCACCTTTGTATTTTTCAGTTGAGATCCAAACTTTCTACAGTTTTCCAATTCAAATGCCCAAAGTTCGTGAAAGGGGTGATCGGGAAATTCTTCCTATTTAATAGTAGGCTCCAATTGTCAACTTGAAAGAATCACCTGTGTTATAAAACAGTTACGTTTTACTTCGTTCTACATCGCTTATATCGTTTCTCTCCTACGTTCTGCTTCTAAAAGTTATCTTTGCCTTGATCAGGAGTTTATTTGTATTTGTATGCCTTTGTTATTTATCGTCGCTTTCCTACCACTATTGGGTGATCGCGACGATGAGAATGAGTGTTGATTAAATTAAATTGATGAAGGGACACTCACAAAGAACAACTATGACAGGCTGGGACTCGCTCCCAGGAACTTCGGTGGCGAGATCTAAAGTCTACCACTCTACCACTGAGCCGTCGATTTGGAGTTTATGAAGGTGCGTTGTCAAATAATTTTTGGATATCGTGATAGAGAAACCTGAGGTAACCAATGCATTACTAATTACAATCAAAAGATCCAGAGGTTGAATCCCTAAAAATTCATAGATTGAGTACTTCGTAAACTACATTTTTAAAATCCGTACACTCCTCTAAATACATGTAGAAAAAAGTCTTAATACTCTCATATTAACTTCACATTCTAGAGTGTTCAGGAAAAAAGCACTTAAGTAAAGAAATGGAAATTTAGAGCAGACAGTTGTTTCTGGTTATTCTTTTAATAGCAAACATTACATATATGATACACATATTGGACCATCACTGTTTAAAATCTTTACATGTGCCCAATGTAAAATTACACTTACAATATTTTCTTTAATTGGTTCAGTGTGACTTAAATGAAAGCAACAGGAAATTGCAAATTTTGACTTTTCCCGAACACCCTAGAATTCTAGACGAATTTAGGACAAAATTTACCTTTGCACACTCCTATAATAAAATTTCCTTTAGAATGTCCGCCAGCTGAAAATGGTGTAAAAACACCTGCATATGTGTTTTTCTTCTGTTATTGTTGTGCGCACAAGCAACAAAAACATGTTCGAGATAGTTGTTTAAAGACTTCGAAACTCTATCAGGATCTAAAAACATTCTCTTCTTATCCCCTCTCCAATCGTGCCATACTCCCTTTTAAAGAAGCGAGGAATACCAGCAGCTCCATTCAGTTTCAGGCATCTATTTGTGATGCAGTGTAGAATAGATTGGCCTTAATGCGTTTGACCCCGCGAGCGGCTTCTGTTCACCAACTTACCACTTTATCGAGTTAGTACCTGAGATACACAAGCTGTGTCGTGTTTGTCACATCTTACTACTGGGAACCTGCGTTGCAAGGTCCGTTTCTCTGGGCCGGGATAACGAGTTAATTGGCGGCGTGGGGGAGGCCAGAAGGTATCTCCGAAGCGTGAGAAAATGAGCCAAGTAGCTCCGCCGAGGGTTCTGGCCAAGCGTTTCTCTTCCCGCATATCCGGAAAGGAGAAACCAAGAGATTGTTTGCTGCTACGTTCTGTCTTTGAAACTAAATGGAGAGCGTATAGTGCTTTTGCCTATGAACCACGAAAGTATCATTTATATTTATCAACATCAAATAACATGACAGCGAAACAAGTTATAAATTCTTTATTTTTGCTCAATGTTGTTGCAATCAAGGGTTCCCGAGTCCCATTACAGATGGGGATACGTAATGCTTCTCAACCCCTCTGGATATTTCAAGTCCTGTCTGTATGTGTATAAATTGGTCTTAAAATATGTTTTTTTTATGTGCTTGGAATGACTAGAAATTGAACAGTGGTTTGGAAACGTCTGAAATCCAACTTCATGTAAAGATGAATCATGTAAAGATGATTTGATCAAGTGAGTTCCACACATCCCCAACACCCCTGTACCACCTCCTATTTTTCTTTCGCAAGGACCCAATGTATTATCATTTTGGCTCTAAATGTATCCTTACATCGTCCTAAATACGAACTCACCCCTCCCCCAATGGAAAATTCTGGATAAACTCCTGGTTTACTCCAAGTTTACAGACCTGTCTACTAACTTCCCATGTATTATAAGTGTGTGAACAATATGATTGGTGCTTTTGTTTGTGTTAATATAATAAATATGATCTTTTATAAATTACATAGAACATTTTAATCATTTCCCCCTCAAATATATCATCAGGAATACGTATATTTTATCAAGTAAAAGTTCATTTGAAGTGCACTTTATGCTCAAATAGGCTAATGTTAGTTCCGGGTTCCTGTGCAGTGTGCTTCAACCAATATCTTGATTACAATGCGACAATGTTAGCCAGAGCGCTATCGTGGAGACCTTTAGTGTCAAGTAGGGTATTGATTTTTTTCTAATTTAATAAAGATCAGTCAGTGTTATCATTATCGTGTGATAAGATCCATTTAAAAAAAATTGAAAATCACATTTAAGACGGCACTTCTTTGGTAATTCTAAAATAACTTTGTTATAATTTGCGAAAATTATTACTTGAGTGTAAAAAAGTGCAGTATCTATGCGTGTCGACTTCGAAAGAAACTACTACCAATATTCATATTTTTTGTCAGCCTCCGTGGGGGAGTGGCGAGTGTAAAGACTATGAAGTCACAGATCCCAGATTCGAGCCCTACGTTAGTCATGGGATGTTTGTCCCATCCCCATCATCGTCACGGTTGACACAAGAGATAGATAAGCAACGTAGAATGAACGAAATAGAAAAAAAAGAAAATATATATTCATAATTTTAAGCACATTTGAAGTTATGTTATACCCCATGTGATCGTCAGTAGTATTATTACTATGAGTTAATCTTCTTGAAAACATAATTTAAGTATTGGATTCGCTCCCTTTTTTATGTATGATATATCAGGAAATGATGACACCTTTAAAAAAAAACCAAATGAATTCCTTACTATCTCTTGTAGTTTCTTTGTAGGAAAAAGAAAGCAGCATTAAATCTCGCTTTCTTTATTGCTGTGCAGCTCGAGTTCATCGTAAATAATTTTGCGCAAGCATCGCACTTTGTGTTCAAGTGATAATTACGTGAGATCGTGAAAAAGGATTCGGTTGTTGAGGCCATAGCATTGGCAGAAATTTTCAGTTCATGTTTCGTGCAAACGTGTGTAATTTTTTTATGTCATTTTCGTGATGCTCTTTCCATGTAAAACAGCAAGTTTATAAATGTGTTGTTTCCCGTCGGAAAACTTCATTTTGTGGAAAGCATTGAAAAAAAATGATACGAAGCTCCTAAATTGAAGTCCATGACCTCTTTGAACTCGCCTCTTCTTGTGTCGGTTTTAGGATCAAATGCATTAATTCGAAAGTTGCTTGTTAACTGCCAAAAGTTTTCCCATGAAAGGTAAATTGAAATTTTTAGCTATAATGAAATACTAAATATTGAGGTAAAGTTCTGAATCTCAAATCATGTTATTGTGTTAAATGAATCCCCTATATTGTATGCACACTATTATTATTAACATTAAAGTAACACGGCAACTATGGTGACACGTGCTATAACGAAACACTAGTGAAGGAGACAAAATTGAATAACAAGAATGAAATCGAAATTTGTCTTGATGGTTATTTATCATCTCCTATATATTCGAAGGCAATTTTTGTTAGAATCTTTTCTCCTAGCACAGTATGAATAATTATGAATATTATGAAATAATTTTAAAGATAGTTAAAAATCATAATTCAGCGAAACGTTTTTTTCTACATAATATTTAAAGGGAAATGACCTGACAATACACTTTCATGTTTATAACAATATCAATAGTAAACATTTTTATAACACCAAGATTAATATATATGCTATAATGACATTGAAAACATTTCTTTATCCATACGTGATTAAATGAACCCCATTACCCTCTCCACTGTATAACGTTAACCTATCAGGTAAGTGGAACAACACATTAAAATAGTTTTTTTTTTAAATTTCTTGCTCATTAAATCCGTCTATGTTCTTATCATGAACTAAGCTGCTTTCAGCAGATGCAAGTGAGAGCACGCTATGTTCACATGCTTGAATTCTGCTACATAGCAAGTTTCGTGCCAGCATGGAAAAAGTAAGTTACCTGTCGACCTTATTGCACCGTACAAAATGATACGTGCGAGCAACAGAACCGACACGCATGCTACATAACATTATTCCTTTCCAGTTAATAATAATAATAATGAGGTCATGAAAAGTAATTAACGGTTAAAAGAAAGAAGAATCGATAAACTGAATTCTTAGTTAATGAGTGATCCTAGATAAGTGGTAAATTATGAGGAAATTGAAATCGTCGGTTTCAGTATAGTTATTGAAAGAAATAGAACTGACGTTGAATTATTGAACTTTCTGTTATTGTCTTAATATATTTGTGATTTCTGATTTTACTTTTGTGAGCGGGGTGTCATTTATCATCGCCTGGATTTACGGTTTCTCTGAAGTAACTTTACATACCAGTCTTGTTCTTTGTAGCTGATCAGTGCTGGTTGATTCGTGTTGAATTATTGGACTTTAAACCACTGTCCCACTTTGCATTCTCGCAATGCATATCGACACCTTCCCCAAACACATCCTTTGCTCGGGACCATTACCATATGACAAAATAGAAACAAATACAGCACCCTGAGGACGGAACCAGTCTCTGAGATGTTGGTACAGTCAGGATCCAGCTGTCAGTTGGACAGCTGGATCCTGAAATACTCACTTCCCTGCAAGGTGTTGTGTGTGTTGCCTAACTCTACGGCGATAAGTGGATTTTAATAGCAAGTTTTCATTTGCAACTTCTATCACCGCCTACAGGTAGGCAACACTCATAACGCCTTGCAGAGGAACGAGTATTTCATGATCTAGGTAGGCTATCCCATTTTTTTGCCGGTGACTGTACATATTGAAAATAAAGACAGTGGTTAAAAGTCCAACAATTCAACTCTCTTGTTGACAAAGTTTTCAACCCGACCTTCAAATTATAAACCAACGTCCTAAGTACCCAAATTACTAAAAATGTTATAAAAGTTTTCCTAAAATCCAAGAACACCAGGAAATAAAACCTACTCATTTTTCAACCACCTCTGGCCACAGTAAAGAGTATTTTTAACTAGACGCATGCCATGTTTATTAAATTCCTATACCCACGTCAATTCTTATTTGTTATTTTATCTTCATTTTTTCTGGAGAATATGGTAAGAGATCTAACCGCGGTATGGCGTCTGACTGCCACGCGGGAGACCTGGGTTCGATTCCCGGGGTGTGTGATTTGAGTTGGGAATTTTTTCACCAATGTCACTGCATGGCGACTCTGGAGATCGTATAGCCTCTAATAAATGGGTATGTGTGGGGGACAAGCTTGGGGCGGGGATAGAGGTTGCCGAAGCGTTCTGCCGATCACATTGCCTCAACAAATGGCCGAGAATTTGCATATGTGTGGCTCTATCTACAGTGTGAACCTTCAGATAAACCTCCAGGTAAAGATAAACAAAGTAAAGTTTATCCTTAGGTAAAACCTTCAGGACATTTACCTCGTACCTTTATGGTAAGAATGTGCATGTTATCATTATCAACACAATTGTACCGTTCGTCTGTCGGCGTATTCCCGTTTCAAGAGATTTACTGATACTTCTCCATGGCTAGAGGATAAGTTGCACGGGACAGTCGTGATACGGGGCTATCGATGCGAGGAGACCAATTCTCCGGCATCCTTCAAAGACTTTCGGACCCGGAGCTGGAGGGACGGGAGTGATTCAGGAAGAAGCAACGATGGCTTTTTAAATCGCCGCGAAACTCCATTAATCCGGCAGGGAAGAGTTCTTGGTAGCTCAGTGTCCACCCAATTCGCACCTACTTCCTGGGCCAAAGAGCTCTCTCTCTCTCTCCCTCCAGTCTTGAAGCACTCTCCGTCTTGGAAGTGACCGGGGGGGCAGAGGCATGATTATAAATTGAGCTCCCCGCGTAACACGGCGATCGAGCTCACGCTTCTGCTTCCTAATTCCAGACATAACCATCAAAGACCGGCCCCTCTCGCTGGCTAAATAAACTTATCTCTATGCAGCAGAATGTCTTGGCATTGAAGGGGGGTTGGTCGCGGACCGGTCAAGCCTCGATTCGGCGCTTGTGTTTCCTTCCATCCATCCCTTCGCCCCCCCCCCCCTCAAGTTCGCCGCCTCCCCCCCTGAGGAGCATTTGTAGCGATTTGGCGTTATTGGTTGCGAAGCTCAACCAAATTGAGGCGGAGACTTTGCCACTTTAGCAGGGTGAATAAACCAATTTGCAGTGATTTGTGCTCATTCAGTGGGGGATCAATAGGCGGCCGGACGACCACTCGCCCTCCTGAGACAATGACATTCGACTTCTAGGACCCGACCCTAGCCGTAGTGCAACGACCAGCTCACAGATGGCAGGGCGGTGGTGGGCGCTTGCAAGTCTGAGAACGCGAGAATCGAAAGGGGGGAAAAAATAACGTCGCGCGTAAGAAATTGGCCTTATTAAATGTACGCCGTATGAAAAATGTACGCGTTTGTACTTTTTATTTTTGCGCGCGATACTTTTCCCCAGTAGACTCAACAAATCGGACATTCATTGAAAACCATTAAAAAATCTGAAGTTCTTCTGTTTTCTCCTCAGTTACTCCAGGCAAATATAATGAACTCACGGACGCTTCCTCGTCGCGATTAACGTAATGGTAGGAATAAATGACACAACCATATATTTTTTTTGTTTGAATATTTATATTGAATATTTCATCCATGCAAGTCTACATTTATTTCTAGTCACTCCTTAAGGAAATTTTGCATTAATATTGTTAGTTTATGTCGCATTAGGATAATCGCGAATCAGGGAGAATGATTATCATTAGATTAAATGGATGGACACGTGCGCACGCCAGTACTCGTACCTGGGACCGTCTGCCATTCAACGCGCTCTACCACAGAGGTGGCTGAGGAAATTTAGTGGAAACCAAAACAATTTTTCTAACAAAGAAAAACCCTTTTGTTTTTTTACGAATATCTTTCTGATTTTATTTCCTTCTTGATTACTTCTTGTTTTAGAAAACTTAAAACACGGTTGGTATTATTAAGGACAGGGAACAGAAATTCCGAATTTACATTTTATTTTTCCACACTCGTCCGGTTTATTAGCAGATGAGATGATAACGATTAATTATATATCCCGAAAATTATAGTAATGTAGGAGACCTTTGTATTAAAATAACGATTATTATAAAAAGTTGAGATTTTTGAAAGTCAGAAATCTCAGATTCGTCGTTGTATTCCCACATGTTAAGGCGATCTGCCCAGTGAAGGTTCAGAGTTCTGTGTTCCTTTGTGAGTATCCTGTCATTCATTCTTATCGTCGCGATCAACCTAAAGTGGCCGAAAAGCGACGAAAAATAAGAAAACCGCAAATACAAATATTCAGATCCATACCCACACCTAGAGTAACTTGATGCAAACTAGGAAAACCTCCATGTAGATCTTGCTGTGTGTAATTGTACACGCTCACTTATTTCCGCAAGTTATTATTGATTGATTGAGCTGAGTCCACTTTATACACACCAAGGCTAATTGGGACTAAACATAGAGTTTAAGGTTGGATCCAAACCACCGTGTGCCTCCACCGGGTATCGAACCCGGGACCCCATTAATACAAGGCGACGACTTGCCTTTATTTTTATCGTGCTTTGTAGATTTTGTAATATTTCTCAAGATCTCGGGTCCTTATATCCTTACACGAGCTACGTTCTCGCAAACTGTAAAGCAAGGTTTTTTGCCTACTTACCAGGGTGTTCCCGCGTGTGTGTCTGTGTGGGTATATATATTTCTGGATCACTGCCCCATTTTCTTGCGACTTTATTTCGTTAATTTACAATTAGCTGCCTGTACGTGTATATCATTTGATCAAATCCCAGCAGATGCATGTATATTTATTTTACGAAGCAGACATGCTAGAAATTGCGATAGTCTATGAATCTAAACGCATGAATAGAGGTTATATATAGTCTGTCATATTGTTTATCGATCGCTCTTTCACATGACTCGAGCGATGATCACTCTCTCCTTGGCAACAACCTATTTGATCTCCTCCTTCATTTCAGCATAATTTTCTCCGCAATCTACATGTTCATTATTCTTTTCTCTTTCAATTTTCCCCCCCACGTACAAAGTACTTTAGTATGTACGGAGACCTAAAAATGAACGGCGTTGATAACATGCCGATCTAACTAAAAATTCAGTACTGTGTAACTTCCCCTGCAGTTAAATCAAGCGTGTGTTTGCTCAACTTTTCCGCTGCAAGAAGGAAAAAAATGCGAGGAAAGAGGCAGTTCTGAACAAAAATCAGTTACAATATACACAAAGGTTGTTCAGTAAAAGTAACCAAATCTTTGTAACGTCTGTTTTAGGAACACGAGCACCAAACATACACACAGTACAATCGCGGGCAAAAAAGAAAAATAATAGAAAAGAGCGGAGAAAGAGTGAAACATACAGGAACATATCTGCGTATACAATTTCTCAATTTACAGCTCTGGGTATACAAATACATGAGGTACGTAGAGTCTCTTCTTTGGTTCCGTTGAAGTACACAGCTTGTTCGCTGTGATATTATGTAATAAATGAAGGTAAAATTGTAGCAAGAGAGACCGATGGGTAAAAGGTATACAGATACAGTGAACAAATTTACAGAATCTGAAGTTGAAAGTTATTAATGTTAACCATTCCAATATTTTCTGTGTATTTCTTGATTTTCTACGCACTCTTTATGTCTTCTTATTAAAAAAAAAATATCTCGAAAGTTTGAATGTGCCAGTCTTGTTAAATGTGACAGTGGTAGATAGGGTTGCTTATTTTTTTGTGTGTGGTGTATCCACTAAGGCTAGGCTGATTCCGAGTTGCGACGAGATGTGACGACGTCCTGCCTCGTCTCTTCCTAGGTCTCGTCCCGAGTCTCGAAATATTAAATACGAGAAATACATGGAAATTGAAGCGAAAAATAAGTCTCGGCCAGGATTCGAACCTTGGCATACCGTGCTATTGCTCTAACATCAAATTTAATTATTAGTTCAGTTATTATACTTACCTTTTTCAGTGTTTTCAATTGCTTTTAACTTTCAAATGTCTTGCTTCTCAATTTGCCATCCATTAACAACATGAGCATCCATGTCTTATCCAGTGTTTCCATCCGATATCCCTGCGTCGTAGTGTGCTGCGCTAACCACTCCGCCACGATGCTCGACGCAGCTGAACTACTGGGACAATCCTGGTTTCGTCTGGTTTTCACAATCAGGGCTGGCTCGATCTCTTAGTTGTTAGATCAAAGGCCAAAAGACCCGGTTTCGAAACCTGGTGGAGACTGCATTTTTCGCTTAAGTTTCCATGTAGTACATTTCCTATGTGTGTCAGATCATAAAGTAAAAATATTTTAGAGAAATATTTATTAAAACAAATATAAAGCATAATCCTTTGCACATTAAACATCACTTAGCCTATAACAAACCTATTTATATATAATTATAAATAGGACAGTAATCCCTTCTCGGTCTCTTCTCAATAAGTCTGGAATGATCTGGTCCCTGTACTATCCGTTGTTATCGATAAAATTATATTCACCTTTGAATTATTGTTTGTTCCGGTTGCATATAATTATTTCTAATGCTTTTCAGCAAGGACTTTGGTGAGTCGGACTGAAAGTTACTACACGGTGTAACAAAGGAAAAATTTTCAATGTATGATTTGTGGTGGACATGATAATTACTGCTTATTTTGAGGTCTTACACAAACCCCCTCACCTCTGTATATTTCCAGAAATTAGTAGATTGTGACACTAATAAAACTTTAAACTCGAGACACGAAAAAATTTTCGGATAGGAGAGGAAACTTAAAATATGTTTAAGGGAAACTATGCTAGATTTGGATAAAATTATTATATGATATTTGTATATATTTTTTTATGTTTTTTGAAATATATATTTTTATGATTGTATCTTCAGTATTTTAATAAATCTACAACAGTTTCTAATTTAATAATTATACCTTATTGAGCTGTATTTTCTTGGTTAATAAAATCATTGCTTTATATTCTTTAGATAAATATTCCATTTCAAGAAACAAATCATTCATATCCATCTGTTGTCATTAGTTGTGTTTTTAAACTGCATGCCGAACATATAAATATTACGGTTTCATCGATTGAGCAAAAAAATTGATATTAGCTTCGTTTGGAAATCGAGCTCTACTTTTCCCTATACAAATTGCCTTGAATTTTAATAGTTCTTTCATAACAATCATTACCCTCCTTTCAATATTGAAAGGATATGCGACTCCTGCTCAAGTTACAATTAGATGTGTTAATTATTTATTGTTGTTTAGAACCTCTAAGGGTGGACATGTAACACACACGCATACATTTTTTGTGCAAGCGAACGTTCTCTTCACCTTCGCATTACTCCCGATCAACTTGAGTCTTTTTCGCCATTACTTTTCTGCTTCCCCAACAAACCCTTCCCCCCTGCCTCTTCCCATATTAGCAATGTATGTCCCTCGCTTCCATGTCTCCGCAAAACTGACTCAACCCTACGCAACCCTACCCTCCGACGCGAAGCACCCACATCCATGTGTTCTCTTCTGAAATGCATACATTCTGTATTTTTCCTCTTCTTTCCCCCATCCCAACGTTAGTGAGACCTGTGCGCGTCTCTAACATATTTTCTATTCACGTTCAGCTGAAAAAAAATCTTCCCCTGTTAATCTCCTCTACGCAACTATTTTAAACTACCTAAAATTTTCTGCTTGGCTTCTCACATGATGCCTATCTCTCATGTGTATTCATTCTACTATACACATGCAATGTTTATATCTTCTTTGTTTTAATTATTTTTCCCTGCTTGTTGTGCTTGTAATGTTAATGTTAAACAAACAAATATTTTGCAAATGTGTCAACTCACTTAAGGATTGTCTTCAACATCATCATCTTTTTTTAGGTTTATTTCACGGAAATTCGCACGTCCCGTATATTCCCGTCAATATTTCCTTTCTATCGTTATTACATCTCCGTGTAACTGTATCACAATTATATTTCCACTCTTTTTATTGCTTATTTCCAATCTTTGCCTTGTTGTTTCTGGTGTTGATTTGTTATCATGTTTATGTTACATGGAAGCGCAATTTGTTCAAAATCATGCATATAATACCTAATGATTGAAATATGAAATATGCTTCACTTACTTCCGATACCAAAAGATGGAAACTCTGCTATTTAAGTTTGTTTGTAAAAAGAGGAAACTCGAGGCCAAAAAGAATATATTTCCAGAAAGAATTGCATCTAACTTGATAGGATGTATTATTTATTCAATTATTGATAAATAATAAACCTTAATGTCTACTTAATATAATGAAGATTATCACAAGGTAAGTCCAAATGAAATATTGTGTTTTATTTGCTGTTTTCTGTGCTTGTATATCTATTACAATGTTACAAGATTTTTACAGATGCGTATTTTAAAATTTTGCACTGAATACACTGGGTTTGTCTAAGGTTTCTTCCCTGATGAAAGTTATATTGTCTTATTTCCTGATTTCTTCTCTCATGGACTCAATCAATTTTCCCCCTTCAGTAATTAGCACTGGGAATTACGGAGATTTGCTTGGCACTGTCGGACGAACCCTCTCGGAAAGACGTGTAATCTAATGTCCAGCCTCCCAAAGAAATTGATATGCATTAAACGAGAAAAAAATCTTCGTGCATTGAATTTTAAAAAGTTCATGTAAGGATAAGTAGAACATTCTTTCTAAGCATCTAGAGTCGAAGAAAACGTTGAATTCTTCTTCACGTTGGATTCATTTTCCATTATTGTTCATGGATGTTGCACACACACACACACACACACACACACACACACACACACACACACACACACAGAACCCTAAATACATCAAAGCAAATATTTGTTACATCAATTGACACAGTTACTTGTGTACTTTTAGTTTCTTTGAAACGATCGTGTTTGATTAACTCAGTTGGTGCTTTTATACTGCATAAACAAAATAGCAGATGAGAAGCGCATCTTTTGATGTCCTCTGTATCATAACTCCCTGTATGAACGAACTTGTTATTGATGTACCAAAATGCATCTTATTTTAATACATCATTTTAATATGTTACTAAAATCACAAAATTTACTATTTTGTGTGTCAATACTTCGGGTTCTGTGTGTACGTTGTGTAAAGTGTATTTTTGTACTGAAAAACAACAAACTACTGATAGTGTAGAAAATATGAAAAGCACAGTGAGATGCTACTTAGGCCGTTTTCACACTGAAATGGCAAGTCATAGGCTACGCATGTCTCTTGAGAACGAAGCAGTACATTACAACCTTTCACTGCATAGGACTGAATTTTACTGGATCGTCTTAAAGTAGCATCAACATGTGTTACTCCTGTATGAAATCGGCCTTAAATTCAGTTTCGCACCACATTCCCTTATTAGCAGAAAAATAAATATTTCACCAAACATTACATTAAAAATACCCAATTTTAGGTGTTACTTGTAATGTGTGACACGGATCCGTTCAGTTATTATAAACACTAACAATATCGCATTACACTCAAGACAAAAGTTTAGTATTATGAAACATTGTGCATGAATTCCGACCTGAATTCATTGTCATTATCATTGATACAGTAATATGATTAGGTTCATTTCTGATAGACAGGGTTGAATGCCGATACATAATATGTCTCATTTAACTTACTATTACAGACCAAAATAGAGTTTTAGCATAGTCAGTCTCTCATTTGAATCTGTTTTCGCTTTCAGAATGCTTGAAGACTTGTTTGGCTTGTTTCAAAACACTTGCACTTGGCATTGGAAAAAGTATATGAACCACATCGTAAAAATATCGATTAGATGAAACTTTGACCCAAGAGCTATACATGGTGTCAATCTGGGACATGTCATTATCAAACCGAAAAAAACAAAACAAAACAAAACAAAATAATTTATTAAAAATATTTAACATACTTTAAGCTAAAGTCTATTGCAAAATTTATTACTTTTTGTTGTCTGAACGTTATTTAGGGTAAAAGAAGGGATGTTCGCCATGCTGGGAATTTCGCCGTACTTGTGGTTTTTGTAATCGTAGATAAAAACTATCGGTTGGAAACACTCAGTGATGCCTATAAAAAATCAAGTAACATGTGCCTTGTTTCCACTGACATCTGCAGTATGGTGAGCGAACTAGCAAACAAGCAGTACAGTTTGGAATGCAAAGTTGCGTCTACACAGAAGACAAATAAAGGTGCCGAATTTCAATACTACGTTGGAAATTGTCATTTCATGGCAGATAAGAATTATTTTTCTTCCTTTTAATTATTGATATCGTAACCTCAAATCGTAAGAATGCCGTGAAAATATTTGCTTTGGAAAGGGTGCATGTACAAGTAAACATAAGTTTTTTCTTTCGACTATGCATTTGCTGGTAAATTCGCCAGAGTAACAGAAAATGTGGCAATCAAGTCAACATTTTGTGGTGACTGTGGCGATGATTACTTGAATCACAGAGGTAACAAAGTGGATTGGTACCAATGCTTCATTTGCCAACAATGGTTTCATGAGGACCGCGACAAAAGTTCAGTAAAAGTGTGTGGTTTGTGCACAATGTGTGATGATGGTGACGCACTTACTTCCGATTCAGAATCTGATTAAATGATAGGCAAATAAGTTATATGGCGAATTTCCCAGCATGTGGCGGGAATTTCGCCACTTTTTCTCATTTTAGTATTTTTAGTATTACGTCATAAGTATAAGTAACACAGTGTTTATGTTATCTTCCTCATAATCTACAATGACTACTTTTTGTATCGTACAAATTTTGTCCTCCCTCAATTCGTTTAGAAGGGAAAAAATGAAAAGCATTTTGGTGGCGAACTTCCCCTCCTTTACCCTATTGATCAACCCATTAATTGTAGTAATTATAATAAAACTAATTTAGCAAATAATATAAAATATCTCAAACACCCTGTATTATTTACTTCAGTTATTGTAATCATAGTACACAAAAATGTTCATGTACACAAACATGTCATGTTGCCAGAAAACACTTTGAAGCACTTTCTTATTGTGCTTCGCATTTCTGCCACTTTTGGCTAATCGCGATTATCAAGGTAAATGATGATTAGGTGAAATTAATGACGGGACTCTCGCAAAGAAATACTGGGACTCGTATCCTGAACCTTCGATGGTGGTATCGTTAATTGACCGAGGCGGTCGGGAGAAGAAAATTGAGGCGAGCATCCCGACGAAAGTTTACATGGCTTGGATGACCCCGTCCGGCGTTCCCCAACTCAATTACCGCAGGTATTAACGTAAAAAAAAACAAAGAGCTTTAAGTTATAGAGCAATCTTGAGTGGCCAGGCGGATCCTACTTGCAAAGCCATTCTCGTTCGTCTTCCGGACCGGAGCGCAAGGGGTCCGTTCTGAATGGTAATTGGGATTATTGGTGACACGGTGAAATACGTTGCGTTCACTTAAGATATCTATACAGTATTCGCGGCACGTGAACGACTCCTTTACTAAAATGGACCGGAGGACTTTGCGTTGAATCATTTCCTGAATGATTGGGCTAAGAATAGAAGGGCAGTTCCAGCGCTGACCGTAACGTCAGAGGGCAGAAGGGGGCGGAGGAAATATAGCTCCTTCACAAATCAGCTTCCTTCAGGTGACCAGGAAGATTTAAATCGGAGCGCACGATGCTGCTGACGGAATAATATAGGCGAACACTATGTTCAGCTTATCGATTTAATGTGTTATGAAAGGTCCAGTTTATCAAATGCTCACTTTCGTTGACCGTCACTCCACCCCCACCTCCCTCTCTCTCCCTCTGCCCTCTTCCATTAATGGAATGTCTTGGTTGGAACAGTGTGGCTAATCAATATAACCGTCTAAAATGAAATTCTTGTTGGGAGATATTAAGAAACTTACACCTCCACGCAAAAAAAAAAAAAAACTTAATCCCTTACAGTGGAAAAACAAGAGTATAGCAGAAATGTGACGCACACGCTGTCCTCGAATAAAATTAAATGGTTACGTGATGAGTTAGGAAGAAAGTCTCGGCATATAAAGTTGTTCGCCAATTTCTCATGCGATGTGCAATCCTGCCATTTCAAACCCGCTTTCTTCACCATATCTTATTGCGATCACCCTTAGGGTTTTATTTATGTCGCTTTTCTAACACATTTTTGCTAAACCCGACGATGAAGATGAACAGAAATTAGATGAAATTCATGAAGGTCACACACAAAGGAAGACCCATTCTTAGGCCAAGTGATTGACCACTCAAATCAATCAGTTTGGTCGTACGTGTATTGCATTCAGACCTGTACACGTAAAAAGTAATTAAAATTACAACATTCGTATTTCGGTATTTATTCTTGAAACAAGTATTAATATTTATTTAACAACTGTATCATATTTGTTCATAATTCCATACAAGTACATTAATACCTCCACACACCGTATATAATACTCCTCTCTATATTCTAATGAATTGCATTTAGAATTATACACAAAAAAATATATATTGTGAATGTTCATCATATGTAATACAGTTAACATGTTACTTCGTTTGTTCTCTATTAACTTGTTAACACCGTGAAATCAAATCAATAATTAAATTAAAAGTTATTATAGAAACAACGCAACCTACTGTAAGTAATAATAATAATAATGCATTATTATTATTATTGTGAGATGAGGTCCTCACACATTGCATGACGAGAATATTCATGTCTGCATGGAAGCTAGCGAAAGCTCTTACCAAGAGATATTTTTCGTTTCATACATATATTTACATGACTCATGTATCAAGCGCATTACGGCAAAATATCTGGGCAAAATGGAGCATCTAAATAACAAACTATATTACAATATTAGGGATATTCTTCTTCAAATGCTCATATTTGCCTTGTTCAATGTTTCTATGTAGTATTTTAGCCAATTTCTTACTTTTCTTAACAATAATTTTAATGTCACATGTTTCTCCATCAAATTCATTTCGCATGACAAGAAAATAACATAGAACCGGAGAGTATAACTCGAATCTTCTTGTTTTTCTAGACCGTTAAAGCTGAAGATAAACCCACGATGTAGAAGCAATCTGCACATTTAAGATTTCTATGTGGTATTTTAAAAAGCAAATCTATTGAATGAAAAGTCTACAATTCATTAAGAAGATTATTTTGGACACAGAAAATAGGAGGCACATCAGCATTAATTTATGAATGTGAACTTTAAAAAAAAATCAGGTCGGCATATGGCACATGAAAGTAGCTTCTTTGCCCCATCAGTGCTAAAACATAATTTATGGACAATTTCAAGCGTCTATGGGTTCATTTATCATTTTAAATAAAATTATTCATATTCTTACCAGGATGGATAATTTGTACCGAAGCTTGACGCGGGGAAAAATAATAATTGCTAAAATTCACCATCGGTCATGAATCCCACAAAAAGGCCATCTTCTGCTCTAGAAGTGCTTTAAAAGTGTAATTGGAAATTAATAGAGGAACACGCTGTCATCTAATGGGGAAAATATGAACCAAGAAGATTGTGTCGACCGCTGGTGCTGTAAGTGTTATTGGGTCATCACCTCGTCATCCCTCCCTCCTCAAGTCCCCCCTCCGTCCCACTTCATTCTTGTTTTACTGGGATCTTTGCAGTTTTATCACATCCCCTTTTGTTCTCATTACATTTCACACCTCCTCATTACACTGCTTGGCCCATGTTGTCTTCGTGACACGGTATCCACTCTCGTTTCGTTCTCTCTGCCGTTGCCGGTTTAATGAGATCGTCAATCCTACCTTGTCTTGTTTACGAGTCGGGGCCCCCCACTGTCGTCCCCGGCTCCCAAACTGGGGCGGTTTTGTTTACCTGAAATGATAACGTTATTTAGACTCGTCTCCCAGCTGAGCACTACTTCCTCTTATTCTCTCCCTGCACCATCTGGCCCTCCTGGCGGTGGGTTGGAGAGTTACAATCGAGTTGCGTCACCACGTGGTTGAGTTGTTGCTATGGCGACGATATGCTAAAGTTGAAGAGCACATAGCGACTAACGAAATAATACAATCCTGAGACACGCAAAGAACGAAGGCGCCAATTAACTTGAGGCCGTCTCGATTGTGATGCATTAAAAATGATGTGAGGCTACACGAAGGTTTTCTCCCCCACCCCTCACTTTGCTTTCTAGGGTACAGTGGGAGGAAGATGTGTACGTTCTTGTTTAGGAAAAACAGAATCACTTAGTGAGAAGTACGGTCACCGGCAATAAAAATGGGACGCCTACATCCTGAAATATTCGCTTTCCTGCAATGCGCTATGTGTGTTGCCTACGGTGGAGGTAGAAGTTGCCATTGTAAATTTGGTATTAAATTACACTTATTGCCGTAGAGTTAGGCAACACACATAACGCCTTACAGGATTTAGGTGACCCAGTTTTATTGCCAGTGACTGTACATTCGTGAAAAAACTAAAATTACCCCAGAGAGAGAGAGAGAGAGAGAGAGAGAGAGCACTATAGATATAGATGTTCATAGATTCCATCCCTCATGAGAGAGACCAAACGTCATGTCCGTTGACCTTTCCGTAAGTAACTAATTCGGACCTCCGTGGCGGAATGGTTAGCACTACGACGCCAGAGGTCTCGGGTTCGAATCCCGGCTCGGGTATGTGTGTTCCTTGTGAATGTCCCTTCATCAATTTCATCATTTCATCACTCATTCTCATCGTCGCGATTAGACAAAAGTGGCAGAAAAGCGACGCTAAATAACAGAAATCCAAGTCAAAAAGTAACTTCATTTTATGCCGCTTTTCAGTCCTTTTGGTTAATCGCGACGATGGTGATGCATGGTGATCAAGTGAAGTTGGATGAAGGGACTGTACACAGAACACAAATCCCATAGAGGATAATACTGGCTGTGTGTCTAGGCACCAGTACCTCGTTAGCCTGCAGAATGTGGTTTTACTGTGTGGAAGAAAGGTTGACGGTTTAGTGCCTTACACAAATATCACCTCTTATACCCCTTTCCGAAAGTAACTCTCGATATTATTATTCGGAATCAGAATGTAAGAGAAACGCTTGGAAGAAAGACTAAAATGTTGTTAAGTCTTTCATAAAATTTGATCAATCCTCATTGCATATTCAGTAGCTTATAGTTACATTCTACACCCTGGTTCTCAAACCTGTATATTAATAGGTATGCTCGAGGTCCCTCAAACATGTGAGTAAAAAATCAGTTTCCTGAAATAAATATATTCTTCTTAAGTGTTCAACCCTGAGGTTGGTGTGACAAATTTATCTCAAGGAAATTGTGAATATTGTGATGATATCAGTTGTTGATTGTTTGTTTTTTTATAATCAAATAAAAAAAT
Organism: Lepisma saccharinum; assembly: GCF_977018435.1. NCBI lineage: Eukaryota > Metazoa > Arthropoda > Insecta > Zygentoma > Lepismatidae > Lepisma > Lepisma saccharinum. The sequence continues at coordinate 68,739,606 of NC_139230.1, forward strand.
CTAATTTCTTAAGCATCTCCTGAGAAGGAGACAAAGAAATTATATGAAAATGTTTTACCTATTGCTCTTGTCTTAAGTTGAAAGGCAGTACGAGAAGGTTACATAGGTGGCCAGAGTTTACTACTCCATGGCTGCAGGTCGTGTATGTACACATACAAATACATACACGACCTGCAGCCATGGAGTCTTCTGCAAAAGTTAATTTCTCTTTTCTTTATGGTTTCGATGCATGAAAGTCGTACCTGCGAACGATATTTGATACAATGGTTTTTGTATCCTTGCCTATTTTGGGCCGTAGCTAGCTCGACCCACCGTTAAAGAGAGTACAATGGCTGTCTTTATCTTTTTTAATATTACAAGAATTGGATACCTCCTTCAATTTAATGCTCAATCCCCCTCTAACTAAAGCACTCGCCATAACCTAGAGTTGGATACTGTCCCCCCCAAAGTATAATTCAGAATCCCCCTCCCCACGTGTCAATTAAGGCCTAATATGTACGAGTTCGATATCCCCCCCCCCCTTCCGATAGTGCCCTAAACACTTCCATTTTTTCATCTAATGGATTAAATATGGTGCATTTAAGGTGTAAAATATTTACATATATTTTGGAAAAGATATAAATGTTGAATTTTATATTATTTGAAGGGAAAAAATCTCCCCCAAAAATCTCGATGCGCCATAAAAAAACCCTGTGGGCACCCCTGAATGAATGGATGGAAGACGTTGCTCCGAAGTTTTGTACATATGATGTTGCAGGTTCAGAACGTGGTGTAGTATTTCGTATTGGGGCAGTAAGGATCGTTAACAGAATGTGATCAGACCTCCAATTGTCTCCCGCTGTGGTCAGTGAGAATTTTACATTTCTTGGACAATAGATGAGATAGTCTGATCAACTTTCCTCTGCTACCACAAGGTGACTTGGCACAGAATATTTGCAGTTTCCTTGTCGATGAGATGTATGTAGCATGCCAGAATAGAGAAAATAATTATTTTATAGTAAAGTTTGGTGTAGAATTGGGTTATTTGCAGAGATCAGTTGAAACACGACCAGTGAAATCAGAATGAAAATTGACCAAATGTACCGGATTAAGATATCAATGCGATATCAGAAAAGGCCTTTCACTTTAGACTGTCTAGTGCAGGATTGTACTGTAACAGGTTGTACAGTCTTAATTCCTTTATTTATTTATTGTAATTTTGTGTGTGTGTGTGTCTATACTTGAACACAGGATTTGCAAATGACTAAAGTAATTTCGAAAGGTTTGGTCCTCTAGATGATGATTTAATGGAATCACGTAGAAATAATAAATCAATTGTTGCTCTTGAAATTTATAGCAATTCGTGTTGTGAAAACCATTATTAAGATAATTGTCATGGCATATTATGTATGCATATTTGACCATTGCTACGTGATTGAGCATATTTAATAATTTTCGGTCATATTTAGCGTATTTTCACTTTTTCAAGGTAAATAACTTTTTTTATACACTTAGATATCCGAAGTTGATTTCGTTCCACTTCTGAAATGTTCACTGAAGTTATCAAGTTAGCTACTGAGACAGAAGTCCAAGGTTAGAACCTGTGAAAGTCGTCGGCCCCCCTATCCCTCTTTTCTATCCGGCCCTCTGGATTACTTCCTACTTTCATCCCTCAATCTCTCCTTTCACCTCACCCTGGGTGCCAAGCGAGCAGATTATATTTGTGCCGGAATTACAAAAGGGGGGGTTTCACATAACAATTTATATTTGTATGTCCCTGGTTCGTTTACGCATATACAGCAAGTGAATATACAACTGGTTAAATGGACAGTACCGTAGTTCTTGAAATTATAACATTCTCGTAGGATATATTGGTTTATTATACGTAGTTATATATATACATATTTTACAGAGCGTTTCCATGAGTGTCTTGCATAGACCAAAATTACCAAATCTCTAAATCAATATAATTGCGTACCTATGGCATAACCATCGGCACTTCCCTTACCACCGAGTTAGCATAACTAGCTCGGTGGGCCTATCCTCAGCTTAAATGATATTCCGTTACAAATGCGTTTCCTTACGCCTTCACTCCTTCTTTTGGGCATCAATTAATCAAATACGGAAATATCCACATAATCAAAGCTTTTTCTAAAAGGGGACTTGGGACAGCAACAGGGGCTGGCATAACCAGATGCTACATTGTTATATCCAGTTTAGCTACCATAAGTGGACTAAACTTGAGGAGACGTTCCTCTTTCGTCGATCAATGGGGAAACACTGTTTTGTCCTAAAGCCCACTGGCCTTTTTTATAGCCGGGGTAAACGTCCGTGGACGTGGAGCCCGTAGCGTTGGAAAATTCCACTGCCAACGTTCCTTTGTAAGACAGCTAGCTCCCCCAACCGGGGAGGTAAAAAACAGGGGAATCTAACATCCAGCAAAGCACAATCCAATAATATACACTTACATGCAATAATAACATAAAAGTACACTCATGGAAACATATTACTTAACCCTACCCTCGTAGCTGGCCAGCAATTAATTATTACAATATACCAAAACCAGTAATGGTCAATCCGACCGTTACAAACCCTAGATAATGCATGCGTTTGACTCACTATCCATTTCATCAGTTCATTCTCATCTTCACGATTTACCCAGAAGGTAGAAAAGCGATGTAAGATCGCCGAAATAATATATATATATATATATATATATATATATATATATATATATATATATATATATATATATATATATATATAATTATTATTAAGGTATATGTATGAAAATTTTAGCTCATATTTTGGTTATTTTAGGTCATGAATATCCTAGTCCTATTTATCTCATACATACCAAATCACCTTAGCAAATTCAAACCTCAATAATTCAGCTTGGCAGGAACCAGAGTTATAGAGCCATGTGAAGGAACACATTGTCAATCATGTGTGCGACTTTATTCCTAATGTAGTAAATGATACGGATTTTCTCATAGCTTTCATTTTCTGTATTTTGTGTGTATATTCTCATTTCATTCAGGAAGTAGGGCCCCTTCTTTTTCTTTGTGAATTGGTTTATGGTTACAATCTCATCCTAATTTATGGTCCAGATATGGTGCTTTTGAAAGATACACTAAAAAGCATCTCAAAAATCTTTTCCAAAGAGTTTGAATAACTGTGAATGTCATGCGTGCGAGAAATGATAATTCTTCATTAACTTTGATCTCATGCAAGTGTGAAATTACATCTAGTCTGCAATCAGGAAAAAGAAATTACCACTGACGCGTGTTACATCCATTGTCGTCTCCGAGTAATTGAATGCTTTTAGTTATGAAAAAATATTCTTTTTTGCTTCAGAATATGTTGAAACCTCCTTCTCACGGTGTTCTCAGCAGGCAATAGAGACATTCAATGCTGTCGCATGCAGAGCTACATGCCATTTTCAACGTAACTGATTGTTGGTAAGTTGCTGCCTCCCGAAGTCTCGCTTACGGGCTACAACGCTGTGGTCAACTACATAAACGCTCCAAATAAATGTTGAGAGATAGCAAATTAAGAATGGACGAATTCTCCAGATCACGAACATATTTAGTTTATATTTTAACATATGATAAAAAAGAAAAGGTTAAACACAACTGAGTAAAATTCGGAACTGAATTGGCTGGAAAAAAATTGTCTGTCGTATTTTGTAATGATACTTCACATAATTAACGACTACATCTTCAAGATTCCTGCACATGAATAGTTATTTAAAAGTTTATTGAGAACATTAAGAAATTCAAGTTGTTCATGTTACTTTCATGGCTAATTTTGGATTTGCACTATTCCTCAGAATTCAAGCATTTTTCCTTGTTTCTTGTGGCTTGATGTAATCGTATTACTGAACTTTATCATCATTATTTATTATAATACTGTGGATAATACATTCTTAATGGTAGTGAATGCAACAACAACAGTTTGTAGGTCATGTTTCCTGCAGCCTTTATAGTTTTCTTTTCTCTTCATCAGATGTGTAACGTGTAATGTGTTCAGTGACTCCCCGGTGAGGTTTGAACTACATATCCTTTTCAGCTTGTTTTATTCTACCTATCTGGCTGGTTCTTCAAGTTGCAGTAGATGTGTGGATTGTTGATTACACCATGCATTTCTGTTTTTCTTCAATTATGTCGCTTTTCTGCCTCTTTAGAGCAATCCCGACTATGAGGAGAATGATGAAATTGATAAAGAAAATTCACGATTGCCCATACCATGGCGGAATCGAACCCGGAACCTTAGTTAGCTACATCTAGAATACGTATACTACTCAGCATGCTCGGTCATTGAGGCGACTACCATACCTTTCTGCACCGCAGGTGAGACCAATGAGTATAAACCATAACGTGACTTTGCAAAACAAATATTAAGACGATGGATTTGTCTGTTTTACTTTATTTTGCTTCGCTTTCTCCCACTTTTCTTCTATCGCAAAGATGAGGATGAAAGGTGATGAGATGAAATTAATGAAAGGACAATCACAAACAACACATGGATAAAACACAGCAGAGGCCCCAAGAGGATTATACTGGCTGTGGGTCCAAACACCAGAGTCTTGTTAACCTGCAAAAGACGCGGTCCAAGGTGTAAGTTTAAGAGAGGTTGACATGCCAAAAAGCTCACCCCCTTCACACCAACACAATGGAATACTACTGTTTCACTCCCTAAATTTACCAAACCCTTTAGCAATAGGAAATTCTGCAAAAAAGCTCACCTCCTTCACACAAAGACAATAAACTACTACTCTTTCATCGCCTTAATTTACTAAACTCTTTAGCAAGAGAAGATTCTGCTAAAAAGCTCAGCTTCTTCAAACCAAGCCAATGGAATACTACTGTTTCATTCCCTAAATTTACCAAACCCTTTAGCAATAGGAAATTCTGCCAAAAAGCTCACCTCCTTCACACAAAGACAATGGAAAAATACTGTTCCATTGCCTTAATTTACTGAACTCTTTAGCAAGAAGAAAATCTGCCAACAAGTTCAGCTTCTTCACATTAAGCCAATGGAATACTACTGTTTCATTCCCTAAATTTACCAAACCCTTTAGCAATAGGAAATTCTGCAAAAAAACTCACCTCCTTCACACAAAGACAATGGAAAAATACTGTTCCATTGCCTTAATTTACCAAACCCTTTAGCAATAGGAAATTACTATTGCACGTCTTCTTGGCTGGTCACTGCAAAGACAAAGTTTCTCCTAAAACGTAAGGAGGGAGGGAAGGGAAACTTTTTTTTTATTTGGATTGAAAAGGAAGTATATCGAAGGGTCTTAAATTCAGAATTGTAAAAGTGCATTAATATTGTACCCAGTATTCATTCAGGGTCTGCAAAAAATTGAGCTTCGTCTCTCCCTGTAGTAGTTGTGTGCAAGTGAGCCCCCGGGGGCATTTTATCCGGTTGGACAGTCAATTTGTATTCATGTGTGGAAGCTCAATAATAGCGTGATGTGTTCAGCTTGAGCCGTGCTCGGCAATACACGAAGAAAGGAAAAGTGGACTCTTTCCCCTGCAGAGTAGTGGGTGGTTTGTTTCCTGAAGGTGTGTGAGTGTGTGAGCGCCGGACGCGTGGCCGATCGAGGTAAGACATGGGGAGTGAGGGGGCGGTTTCCCCCTCCTTCCCCACGCCGCGAAGGTGCAAAGTGCTTTGAAGATCTGATGGGAAACCTACGTGCTCTCCCAATGAAATTCACCTTGATTCACTTCCCAAAGCAACGACATCTAACTGCATTTACATCGGCACGTTGAGTCTTCGATTGATATGAGGCGCCGACGGTGCAACACCTCGAGAATTGTGAGACTTGGGGGAGCGAAAGGTAGCCAATAGGTAGCATGACAATCTGAGAGAGAGAAGGAAATGAGAGAGAAAAAACTGTTAATGTGAAAAATTCAGGAGAACTGCGCGTGCTTCCTTACGAGAGAACCCCGAAGGAAGTTGATGGACGGTTGCCCAAGTTGTCCCTCGGTGCATTTTAGCTGCATTTGGAATTACCAGTTTGTCCACGGTCATTATGCCAGGAACCCGCGTACCTGATTTCCCTCGAGTGCTGGCTACGGGGACTCAAGCTTTGATCGTCGATTTTCCCACGTCATATTTTCTTCCCTTTCTTTTCTTCCGAACCGCCCAGTTTTCTTTCCCTTCAATTCTGCGCCTTATTCTGTTCACCGAACAGCGCACGATCGCGTCTGAATTTCGGGTCCCTGTTTATAGAGAGACTCAGGCCTAGCTATAAATATGGTACAGACGTCATCGCAGCATGGTGTTAAATCCCTTACATAATCCATTACCCCGGAACAAGGGAAGGCTTTGAGAATTGATTATTCCACGCAAGTTGTTTATCAGATTGCATGGTTGCTAGGCAACGCAGCTTGCTGCTGTGGACCATTTGGCCTTTGTTTACTTATGTTGACAGATGGCGAACTGGAGAGACTAAGTGATGCAAAGTGGGATGAATAAAAATTAAAATGAACACAATGGCATTGTTTATCGATGGCTCATCCGAGGACGGACCCCGGAGAGTGAAGAGGTGGAAGGGGAGACGGATTGGGGATCGGTAGGATAAGCGAAGGGGACGGGTTCGACTTTGCAATGGGGGAGTTGAATGCGGGAGTGGTTTTTCCTGGGCGTTGCAGATCCGGAATATTCGGCACCGTCTCTCTCTCTCTCTCTTTCTCTCACTCTCTTTTCTCCCCCTTCTCTCTGTAGCCAGATGCGAGCGGCAATTACTCCTGGACCCGACAGAAGCTGCGTTTGCGCTCAAAATAATCGTTAGAGGCGATAGGCGGTCTGGCTTTCGTGATCGTACGGAGAGTAGGTTATTTAACAGACGTACTGCTCAGGACATATTACTGCAGCCGCGTTCCTTTCTGCTCGCTGGAAGCATTCTTGTTCTTTCGTGTCTCCCCCTTTTTTTATACTTCTTCCTGTCTTTCGACCTAGGCGCTTTCTTCCGTGTAATATATTTTTTTTTTTTTTTGCCCGCGCAGAACTAAGAATTGGGAGTAAACTCGCTCAGGATGGAAGGTAGGGGCAGTTAAATGGATGTGATGCAAGTTTGTCATCCTCGCATCTTGTCACTCTTTCTCTCAACTTTTCGCATTTCTCGTGGCAAAGCGCTCCCCCAAGAGAACGCCGAGAGGTGCTTGCCACGACAGTTGGGAGGTGTTAGCTTACTCCAGCTCTGTAACTGGACCACCTCCCCTTACCCTCAGACTTGCATGCCTAATTAAGTTTGGTGGAACCTGAGACAGCCTTCTTCTTCCTACGTTCTCCTTCATCGATTTTATCCTTCAGTCTCTTCGGATTTAATCGCCGAACGTAGATGAGAAGTGTCTGACGATTCTGTGGGTTTTCCGTCGTCACATAGAATATTTTCCCCCTCTTTTCTTTATTTCGCTGTCTGCTTTGACAAGAAAAAATCGGGTCTCCTCTTTTTCTTTATACTTTTTTTTTCTCCTAGAGCTAATCCAAACTTCTTTGCTCTTCGTGTTCGTAATTATTGAGAAAGAAGTGCTCCATGCTCGTAACATATTGAACGAGACTTTCTCTCTCTCACTCTCACTCACTCTCCTTTTTAATCGAACTTGTCTTTACATTTTAGAATTTTTTAAGACAGTGGATTCATTGATTACGGTCGCAACGTTACAACTTCTAAATCGCTTGCCGAAGAAGTTTGAGCCGCGAAATTAATAAATGCAGTGTTAAATTTTCCATTGCCCCCTTTGTAGAATGTCCTTCGTCTTATTTATTGTATGAGTTGTATTGACATTTGCATAGCGAAGCAGAAACAACTCTTGTAATGTAATATTCATCTGCTCTATGACAGGTGATCCTCATGTTCGCCCACATTTGCTTTTAAACTTTTACTCTTGGGTATGTCTTTTTGTATTTGCTTTTACTTGGGCTAAACATGTGGATTTAAGAAGTCTCTGCCCTATGATGTATAAGATCAAGTACTGTGTTCTATACAACGCAGTTTGTAAATTTAATTAGAGATTTTGTTCTCTTTACTGAGAACATCATTATATATATATATATATATATATATATATATATATATATATATATCCTTACATGGAAAGAAATAATGTAAATTGAGTTGCATACTTATATGTTGTATAAGTAATTGATTGTTGAGTTCATGAGATTGGCGTACAGTCAACAGCAAAGATAACAATAGGCAAATTGTCCATCGCTGTTTTCATTATTATTTTATTCTACATTCTGTGTTGTTTTAAGGAATGGAATTCTGTTGATGCGAAGCAGATATTGTCGTCTGTTTATTGACATTTTATTTCATGGTCATCAGATCGTGGAAAGCAGACTGAATGTAAATGGTGATGGACAGTTCACCTACTGTTACTTTTGCAGTCGGGTGTACGTGTAAATTTACAAAACTGGTATTTCGGACTTAACCAAAACCTGAATGGAAACGCGTCTTTATGGGCCTTCCCGGTGGTCTAGTGCTAACTCTGCCTCCTTGTAATCAAGAGGTGTCGGGTTCGATGCCCGGTGGACATGCATTGCACAGTGGTTCGGATCCCGCTTTAAACTATAGGCCCAGTCCCAGTTTGCCTACATGAACATGAAGCGAAGTTTAAAAAATAACAAACAAAATAAACTTAATAGTTTGTACATGGAGCATGTAAGGAAGTTGCGTTTGATGTAGTGAATAGACAGTCTGGGTTGCGTACAAAATGCCCGAAGAGCCATTAGATAATTGAGATTAGTAAATGCATGTAAAAGTCGTCTTAATTTACATATATATTTCAAAACTGGGAATTCACAAGGTATAACGTCAACGCTAGAAGAAAAATAGGATTCAAATCTTAAGGATCAAACCATCATTTATATTTTTACTAATGGTGCACACTGAACATACTACACGATTTGACCATATTTCCAAGGTTCTTCGGAATAGTAGTTATGCTAAGATAAAATGTTCTATTCGACTACATTAAAGTATATAGTGTGTTTCGTTCTTTCAAGAAAAGTAATTAGCAAAATTAGTGGGAATAATACGAAAGGCAATATGCAAACATAACAGTCTTTGTGTTTTCTACAAGTTGTCATGACTACTCTGATTGGAGGAGTAAAATGTGCCATTAAAACTTAGGCAGATGTCGGATTAATTCATTGTTTCACAACACACGATGACTTTTTCCCTTTGCCTTAGCAGTCCTAGCTCTAAAATGATCAAAACAGGATCAACATTTTAAAAAAGAATCTACTCGTGAAGGAAATAAGTATCAGGGTATTCTCTAGAGCAAGGCGGATGGCAATGAATCAATATGACAATAAAAACTGTTATTATCTTGCAACTTGCAAAGGTGATTAAAATTTACTACAATTGATTCCTGTCGACGCCATTGGTCGAATGGGATCATAATCAATGTTTAGTTTTGTGCGTCATGTGGGAGTTAATACATTTCCATTATATTCCATTATTGGCAAACGTTCCTTCTTAATATGTAGGTCATGTTGATTTTTAAAATCAATTCGTTGATAGGCTGTGTAATAAAAAAAAATGCTAGGGTCTCCAGGATGGCGTAAGATGACGCTGTTACCTTATTAAAAAAGGGTCTCGGGTTCGATCTTCATTGCAAGTGGTTTGGATCCCATTTCAAATTGTAGGTCAGTCCCAATTGCCTTTGTGAGCATTAAATTGGGCTTAAACAAACTTTGCTAAAATTATGTTGTTGTTTTTTTTGTTTTTTTGTAATGATTAAAATAAATCGGTTTGATTAAAGCAATATATCAGGATTAAATATATTGATGCTACATCTTCCCAACCACTGGGCGACTGATTGAAGCCATTTAATTCATTTTTCATTAATGATGCTAGTGACGGCCCGTGATGAAATACATTAAACAAATGAATGTCTTAGATGGGATTCGAACCCAGGACACATGTTATCGCAACACATTGTACTAGTCATTCAATTTCCGAATCGTGTTGCGAGCACCCTCATCGGAAATACGGTAATACCACCCTTTCGTGGTTTTATGGCTCAATGTTTCCGTAGGAATTTTGCGTGTTCGTTTTAATATGTTAGTTGCCACGGTAAATTAACACATAAAAACACTCGACGTTTACAATATAGTGTTCATATAATAAAAGTAGACTGAAAGAATTGAGTTAGTGACAGTGACGTGCCTAGGGGTGATTCTTTGGACCGACATTCCTGATATAACATGAAAAGCTGGTAAATATAGCAATGAATGTTTGAAGTAACCGTAACCTCACCTCTTTAGGAAATTCTCGAGCACGCCAGCAAGTGTACTTTTCTTCAGATTCTACCAGAATCAATTTGCAGTATCATGACGTCAATCGGTGCATTGCTTTAAAATAGACGATGCATCATCCTTAGGGAAGCCTCGTTGATTGTGCGGAAACTTGCATTTCACGTTTATGATCTCGTTCCTTTTTTGTCATGTGGAAGCCCTTTCCGCTGTTTAGCAATTCACATATTTGGCCTCGCACCAGAGCAATCGAATTACAGGATTGCCTAAGCGCGCAGGATAGCTGTTGCCTGACAAGCCAGGTGTCCCACACAGCTGAAACTGGTTCCCTTGCGGACCTTTCCCCACTGCCAGCAAGACCTAATTTCTCTGCCTCTTAGCTGGCATGTATTTGTAACGCGATACCTGGTTTCCTGAGGTTATTTTGAATCTGATTCGTCAGATATTTTATGTTCGAATTCTCCCTACTTGTAAAGAAACGGAAAAATGCCACAAGAAAAGGGGCGGCGGGGGCGTTGCGAGTGGAGAATGACAGGAATGGTATACCGGAAGTAGGGTCCGGTCTTGCATAGTACCGGAAGACTGGAAGCATACGGTCGAAAACGATGAAAAGCAAGAGAGTACATTGTTTGAAACCGATAGTCTGCTAACATTAGTGTTCTAGTCGACCTTTAGATCTCTCGTGCTGCTTACGTCCTCCGTCATCTTAATCGTGGAAAAATGGCAGTCTCGTTGAATTGGACAAACTGACCATTATCCGGATTTGAAACTGGAAACTCACCTTCTCCAAGCATCGCTAGGTAAGTGACTCTATTTTACATCCTACATGCAGGGTGCTAACAAAACAGGAATGCTTTTTACGTTGATGGGCATGTAACAGCTTTTACATGCATTATGTACATTGAGACGTGCATCTTTGCAAAACTCACATGTGTGGATATGGCAAATAGCAAAAGAAGATGATTTGGAGACATGGGGATCTTTCATGCAGCTCATTTCTCGGTTTGGTATTACTGTGATTGCTTCACACACCTCTGTTTTCTTATGAGGAATCACTCAAATTACACTTCTTCATTCTGGCATATTTTGCTATTCCACTAAATATTTGGTTTCGGCTCTTCTCGTGTAATACGTTGTTATTAAGTAAGTGCCGCTTAGGTCACCTTGGTGGCAGAGCACGTTGCGTGATTAACTCACGATCTCATCATCATAGGTTCTTGTTTCAAGTCCCACCGGAGTGTGATTGTTTCTTTATGTGCATTCCTTCATCAGTGTTATTTATCCGCGATTAACCTAAAGAGGCAGAAAAAAGAGGTGTTAAATAAGAAAAAATACAAAAAAAAACACTGATCGAGATAATAACTAACTTAAAGTTGTTTCCCCTCTAAGAAAAGCTTTAAATGCTGACTTTAGTTCGTTTCAATCTGTGGATATTTTTCCGGTTATCCACCAGCAAGATATTCGGGCGTTAGAGACCTCGAGAAATAAGCTCCCTGGAAGGCTCAGTGACCTTTGCGGCCTACTCGTATACGAACAGAAGCTACCTGCCCACCCGAAGACCGAAGCCGGGGGGTTTATGCCTCGTTTACGACACCAGCAACAGCAGCTGTGGCAGCTTTGGAACAATTGCCATTCGTTTTTCAATGCAATTTGATATCTGTTTCGTTTAAGATTGGAGTATAGTTTATTGCCTCCAGGGTGAAAGGTCGGGCAAGGAAAGCACGAAAACAGCTTACTCCTTGGGATATTCAAGGTAACGTGTGAGTATTGAACTGACCTTTTACTACTTGAACGTAGCTAGATGAAATATTAGATGCTGTTTTTAAGCGTCAGTTTTGTTCCAAGCTTCCCTCCCTTGCTAAAGAAAAAAACAACCATTTTTATTTCTCCGTACTCATCGCAGTCCTTTTTTTTTATTTTTTTGAAGTGCCTATATCTGCGTACGTTGGTTTCTATCTACCCGTAGGACATATAGAGGACCCTTTTCCACATTTATTAACCAACGAGAAGTGTCTTTCTGCACGTTTATGTTTTGACCTGTGACGTTTTTCTCCCTCGTGTCTCGATGACAGCGTGGAAGGAGAACAACGATGCGTTGTCGCTTTCGTTTCCATTTCCAACTTTTCCACCCCCCCTTCCCATCCTCCCCTTCCTACCGTACCATTTCCCCAATGACGGTGTCCGTTCCTCCCCAGGTTATACGCTCTTCCTTGCTGGCTATATGATGACGTGAGAAATGCTGTCCATCTATTCCCATTTCAATGACCGTCTTCGGCGACGACGATAACGATGCCAAGCAATCTACCGCTCCCATCTCTTCTCGACCAAGAGGAGGGGCCCTCGCCTCGTCAGTCCCCACGCTCGGTCACTCGGTCTACCAGAGCCAAAGAGTTGCGAGTTGACCCGTGATGGATTCTCGATAGGCAGTTATGAGAGGCAACGGTCAGTTGGAGGTGTCATCCCTGTATTGTTCCCTGTCGCCAAATGACCATCCCCGACCTAATGGTCTGTGAAGACGATACGCCGAGAGTGTCGGCCGGCGGGCACAATCAAAACAAATTATTTGGACGCCGGACTGCAGGGAGCCTGGCTTCCGAAGGCTTGGTGTGGGTGACTTAGAAAAGAATGGAAAGGGTTTGGTGGAACAGCACTGGATTACGAAATCGGCTTCCCGCAGTAGGGTCTCTTGGGGGATGTTGGACTCGCAAAGCTTTGTTTTTCTCCACCCTCAGGTTTCCTAGGAACAGGTGCTCGAGATGCGGAATGATCTGTTTACGTGCTATTGTCGCTCCCCTTTCTTATTCCTTGGACATAAATTTAAGAACTATTTCTTCCTATTTTATTTTAGTTTAAAGCTTCAAATTACATTATAACTTTTTCTTCCATAAATCATACAAATTCACCAAAATACTTGCATTATATTTTTTACATTGTGTATATCAATATGTCAAATAACTCATATATCCTTTGATTTTATTTAGTTTACGTCGCTCTTCTACCTCTTCGCTTAATCGTGGCGATAAAATAAATGATGGGACAAAAACACGCTGATACATCCATGCCCTCCCGATACCCTAGTGCTAAACACCATCGCAATGTAATTAATGTTCTCCAAGATTCATTTCCCGGTTCTGATCGGACTTTATATTCTAGTTCCAGTTCCGATTAGCCTCTTTGTGCATAAATCGGTATCAAACAAACTTGGCCAGACTTTAGTATTGGTATTTTGGCGTTAATATCTATGTCTGTATTCGGGTTCACTCTTGGCCTTTGTTATGAAAATATGATTGTAAAGCATTGCCTTATCAAGGTTTCGAATTCGGAGCGTGTGAAATCTGAGCAAGGAACTCTGCATATTTCGAGAATAAGTTTCTGTGCTAAATTCTTTATCAGTGTTTTTAAAACTATTTCTATATTTCAGGGGCTCTAATTTAAATAATACACGTTGTTCACATCCAGGATTTTGGAACTACTTTTTTTTAGTAGTCAGCCATCATTTTGCCATCTTTTCCTGCCTTTAAACGTTATTTTTTTTTAGTTATACGGCCATGGGGGTGTATGACTCCCATCAACACCCCCTTGGGCACTGTGTTCACCTTCAGTTTTCAGTACTCAACTCCTTCCATTGTACCGGTACAGTTAAGTGTGTTGTAAACCTTGGGTTGACAGTTGAGGATTTAAATATTGGGATAGATCTGATTTACTATGGAATGCCAAAGAACGTATGAATTGATTCGAGAAATCGCATGACATAAGTAAGGAATAAAAATTGGAATGACGTCGATAATTATTATTTAACCTTTTACCACCAAAGGTTAAAGCTGCTAGGACGCAAACGCCAAATCATTACCTATACATAATTATTTCACTCAGTTCGACATGTGTTACACCACACTGTGTGTGTGCGAGCGAAGCAAAGCAATACATAGCACATGCATCGTCCCTACAAAAGTTTAAAATTTGCAACCAGGAAGGACGACATTTCTCCTCTCACCTCTGTTTTTAATTTTACATACAGTATATGAGCACATCAACATTGTAATTATCTAAAAAGAATATTAGCTGTAGCAACAGGGAGACATCCTGCAACTGTATCTTTTACGACCGTAACGATATTGGCCAGTAAAATAGCTCCCCACTCCCAGTGTTTTCTTCTTCCATTCCGTAAATTTTTTTGCCTCTTTTTTTTCATCTACTGCACTCGTACCAGTAATTAATCAATCGGCATCAGATGAATTTACCACAATATTGTTTCAAATTGCATATGTCGCGTCGCTCAATAAGCATTGGCAATATAGCAATCATCCCAGTACTTTATAACGAATGACAGGTCTCTTTGAACAGCCATGTTTGAATGCCCGATAATTTGTCGTTGCTCATTTTCTGAGCCATTAATTAGTTAAAGCGTTCAGTTTGGTGATATAATCAACACCAGTACTGTCTCTAAAACTGCTTAATCACATGTTGGAGCAAACCAATTTATTTTGGTTGTGTTTCCATCAAATGAGGTTGTTGTATTGATGTTGCACTATAAATAAGGAAGGAATTACTAGAACGGCGCTCTTTTTGTTGCAGATTTTAAGTTATTTTTTACAGCTCAATACAGTAAAAGAGAGAGGAGGAAGGAGAAAGATTTAACATATTAGTATGTTATCGTAGCCATTATCGTAACAGCAATCCGATGTTTGATGAAATCAGTTTTAATTTAACCTAGAATCGACAGCAACTTTTGATGCTATATGAAGGGGAAAAGTCAACCTTGTTCCTAGACCTGTAGAACTAACCGCCGTAGTAATTAGTTGCAATACGACTCCATACATTCTTGATCACAGTCGTAGTGAAAGGTTTTTTGGTCAATTTGTTTTTAGGTAAATATTTATTGTTAAAAATAGATAAAAACTCAAAGCATTAATATTAACATTAACTAGCCTTGGACAGAAGGCTGAGTCTCCAAAGCTACTGGAACTAAATAATCATAGTACTGGCACACTCAGAGATGTTGGTGGGGTCCATGCCCAATTTCACTTAACAAAAAAATGATAATGCAGGGAAGATGGCAAAATATAGGGCTGACAGCGAAGAAAGAATATACAGGGTGTCATTTTAATGGCGCCCACGGACCACGGAACTTATAAGAGGACATCAAAACAAACAAATTTTCTCAGTAACATTTTTCTCGTTGGAGCGTCGTTTCGGCGCTACAGTCGTTCAAAAAAGCCCGTTTTGCCGCCTGAATGCTGGCAACCCAACACAACATTTGATAGCATTTGTGACGTCATATCCCGTCGTGAAGTGATGCGTTACAGGGTTGCCAGGAACACACATATTCTGTGAAAATGAAAAATGACATAGCTACAAGCAGCCACATTATGTACCGTAAAACAAAACGAGAAAACACGTTCTGTAACCTAACAGGAAGTAAACAAACGATACGAAGAATGGTAGAAAGAAAATTGAATTCAAGTGGAAGTGGTCATATTGAATTTTGTCTCAGTTTGCATGTCAAATATTTGCAAATCTAAGCTGCTCGTCAAGTCAACCTTGCAGCAGGTTTTCGCATATGTAGTTCCAAACGTGCGCGCAAGAACATAGTTCCACTGAGACGGGTTCTATTCCGACACAACTGCATACTTGCAAGAAAACAGTTATTTAATTTGTAATATACAGACAAAATAGTACATCCATTAGCAGGTATGGACTTAATTGGTTGCAATCACTGTGCAGACGAACTTAAAACCGTAGATTCGCCAACTGCAATGTGTAGTGCGTTGAAGAGACACTGAAACTTTAGAGCGAGTCGAGCGAGACTGAATGCGTTGCAGAACGCGTGGAATCGGCGATACCAGTGTTGCACATCCCACTCTTTTAACCCTATGTTTATTGTAGAGCGGCGAGAATGGCTGAATCTACTGTTCAGCGCGCGGTTTTACCCGAATGTTATTTTGGACTTCGTCCGAAGGGAAATTTTCTTCAAAGACAAGCAAGTTGTTTTGAATGCATAATCCTCCTTGCGGCAACAAGATCAAAGTAAAACAGGGCGTGAGGTGATTTGCCGTCAATGTGCGCACGAATTGTATCACGGGTGTTGAATGATTTGCTGTTTGAGTTTAGCAAGAGGAAACGATTGTTTGTTTTTTGACGACAAAAGAATCTCCGCGGTATTAAAAGATATCGCAGTGAGAAGAAACATGTTTATTATTTGGACGAGACGTCCTTCAACTCGGTGGGTGGGGGAAGGGGGAATAAAACATGGAAGAATACCAGCATGCAAAACCACGCCAGGGCTGAAGAAACCAACGATGAGGGGAAGGGGGGGGCTTATTGTTTCACCCACTGGCGGCAATGAAAGCTTTGTTGAAGGTGCATATTTACTGTTCCGCGCAAAGAAAGGGAAGGGTGATTATCCGCAAGAAATGGACAGACCAAGATTTGAATCCTGGTTTAGTGAAGTGATTCATAAATTGAAACCAGAGTAATAGCGACAGACAATGCACCTGATTGTATATATCACCAATAACAAATCATGTTTTTTTGGTGGTATAACTTGAATTGCGTGTGTCTTACAGGAACGGATGTATTGCGGACGAAGCAACCACGTTTTTCATAAATGTATTTCTTTCTAAACCAAAAAAAAAAAAATTGTCATTAAATTCAAGAGGGCCTATCGTTGTTTACTTTTATCTTTGTTCATTTTTATTTTTGCGTGCTCGAAATATACACACACGCTCTCATGTTTCGAAGATATTTCGCATTTATATTAAGTAATGACACATTTATTAAATAATCTATGCGCAGAAAGTACTTTTAAAATTTTATGTTTCAGGAGACAAAGAGAAGCAAAAATACATTCCACTTGACATGCATGCGGGTTTTGATGTGTTGTGCGGTTGGCAATACTGTGGATTTTCTCAGTGTCTGCGATGTAAGCAGCTCGGCGGTTGAGGAAAGACTGGCACGGAAGATTCTGAGCTCAGTTCTCGCGCGGATTGATACATAAAACCTGCTGCAAGGTTGACTTGACGAGCAGCTTAGTTACCAAGTTGGCATCTACAATTTAGTCTATCCACTTCGTTCTTCTGATACTAGTTGTCTGTGACAAACTGAACAGATGACAAAATAGAAATGAAAGAACTCAAAATTCCAAAAGTAAGCAACACATAATATGATGTATATTCAGGGCATTATGAGGCAAGTGGGAAAAATGGTTGAAAATACAGGGATATAAGTAGTAGTAATACAAGCTCTCCGACGACTGTGTTTATCTATGCACCGGATACATATGTAATAGTTTGCAACTGTGAACAGGGCAGTATATTCGTTACTGATTCATCATTACGTTGTTACTGTGGTTGTACGTGTTTTAGCCGTAATGTAACAATGTGAACCTCGGATACTTCCGTTATCAGCACAAAAGTACCACAAGGCATCTGGACACAAACCTGTAGATATCAAACTTGCAACGAGATTTGAAAATATTTGACATGTAGCTGGGCGTAAACAGCCACATGTAAGCTGTAAATCCAATACAATTTATTTTTGTTGATATTGACATGTAGGCTGAGACAAAATCCGATATTGACACTTCATTTTGAATACGTTTTTTTACCATTTCTCGTATCGTTGGTTCACTTCCCCCTTCCCCTGAGATGACTGCTGATCTTCTGACTGTTAGGTTATGATGTTCGGTCTTCTGGACGCGTTTCTCGCTTCGTTTTACAGCTAATAATGTGGTTGGTAGTTTGTCATTTTTCACAAAATGTGTGTGTTCCTTGCAATCCTGCCGTGCGCTGTTTCGCCGCAGGAAATGAAGTCACAGATACGATCAAATGTTGTGTTGGGTTGCCAGCATCCAGGCGGCAAAACGGTCTTTTTGAACGACTGTAGCGTCGAATCGACGCACCAACGAGAAAAATGTTACTAAGAAAAGTTGTTTGTTTTGATGTCCTCTATACGAATCTGTGGTCCGTTGGCGCCATTAAAATGACACCCTGTATATATAAGTCCACCTTACAAAATTTTCTGACACGCAAGTGGACTCTAGTCGTTGCGTCACTTGACAACATGAATAATAACCGCCGCTATGTAGTTAGAAATCAAAATGATCGTTATTTCATTGTTCCAATGAACTTAGCTTATAGTCTTGTCTACATTAATCTCTTTCTTTTCACACTTTACATCTTAGCTTAATGGAATAATTTCTTTGCAATAGCAAATGAGTATTCTAGCGATGATTTTTGTTTTCTGTCTAGGCTCCTACAAAGTTTTGGTAAAATATTACCTTTTTATTAGTAAATAACATTTCTAGTAGAGTTTTTAAAGTAATTTAATCAAGGGAGGTGACATGCAGGCTGTATGTATATAAGAAAATAATGACTATAATATTTCATAAACTTTTTAGGAAGTTTTGAGAAAAAATAGTCTCGAATATAAAAAAAAGCTTGATTAGGACCCAGATGAGTAAAATCCCAGCCATCAGTAAAAATAGAAGAATTTTCTTCCGAACTAATATGTTGAAGTAAGATTGATTGATTTGACTTGTTTTACTTCGCTTTTCTGCCTCCTTTGGCTAATTGCGAAGATGAAATATATTACAGCATGATAATTTAGGCAGTATAAAATGGTTAATTAATATTGTTGTCATGCTACGTTTATTACAGTATTGACATCTGTTTATTCTTACAACTTGACACTTATAAATTTATTGGGCAAATATATTAGCATGAAAATTAATAATTTCATTCTTGCAAAATTGCCGAAGAGAGGTGTTAGTTGGTATAGAAATAAGTGTATTACAGACATTTTCCCTCCTTTTCTTTATTCATTTTTACTTTGTCATCCTTACTATATAAAAGGAAAATTCTGTAATTTCTAGCATCAGTTAAATTTCTGTTAATGTGTCTGTCCTAATTCCTCTTCTGACGGTCACGTTCCTACTGCTTAAAACTCTCGGAGCATCATTGATAACGGAAATGCGGTTGGCGCACAAACGATTCCAAAATGCGCAACATTAATAATCAGAGGCGAATTGCAGCCTTAACAAATTTTAACATCCGTACAATTGTTAACGGCAACAGTAAAACGCAAGTTGAATGAAAACTCTTCAAGAAGACCAACTGCACAAACCTCAAAACCAGCAAATATTGCTCGTGTGTGTATAACCAAGCTCGCCAGGCCAAGCTAAATACTCGGGAGTGGCCATCAAGAATGCCACAATCGGGACTCCTAGTTTCGCGTAACGGTCCCATTCCGACCACTTTTATGCACGTACGCGAAGCCGTCTCACCTACCTGTAATTCGCTCTGCTTGTTCCGCATTACAGCGAGGAAGGTCTCTGTAAGCCCGATTACAGCGTTAATATCTCATCAGTCAAATTACTTCCTATTACCGCAGCGTTAGTTCTAAAGATGAGGATTATCCAATTATCCAAGATTATCTGAATGCCCGACAACAATTCACGACAACCGACTTTCTCGCCACAAGACACAATTGGCACTACAATCCTTATTGCCCATACTCCGTGTCATAACAACATAAAGAACATGAGAAGTACCCTGCAGGGGCCCAAAACTTCGTATGTGTTATGTTTCTGGAGCCCCCTGTTTATTACTTCAATTATCTTGAGTAAAATAACGGAGAGCGTGGGTTGGGCTGTGACATCCGTGCGGTCCGAGTACAAGGACAATAACAAAGCACGGTTTCATGAAACTTTCATGTTTTAGCATCAGAGAACATCTCGTTGTCTGATTTCGACCAACGTTCGTTCAGCCATTACTTATAGGATATGCCCAGGACGTGGAAAGTCGCGTTTTTAAACTATGCTTTAAGTGGATAAAAACGAATGTATGTATCAATTTGTGGCCGTGTCCAAGAGCAGGGAAAAAAGTGTCTTTGCCCCATTTGCCCCCTCTATTACGGATAAACGACCACGGTTTTATTTCGTGAAGATTGCTTTAGTATAGTGTTGGAATAAGCTATAACAATCTGCAATGATTAACAGAAAATGTAGAATATATCTTACGGACTGAGGTGCTCGGAACTAAAAGAGGTAGGTCATTAATAGTTAAAAATCGTTATTTCGTTATATCATGAAATTTATTTCCAACCAGTAGCCATTACTAGAAACATTTTTGTCTTCCTATTTCAGCCTAAGGTAAATTGCGCCCTATCGCATTTATAAATGCCTACATTTCATCTACATTCTTGTTTTTAAGAGAGGATTGTTATTTTTTAGTGTGTCTTTTTATTTCAAGTTCATATTGTATTCGGCAGCCTTTTATTTTGGTTACTTTACGATGCTTTTTTCCCCTGTTTATATTAACGCGAAGGTGAATGAAGTAGATAGCTTATGGAACAAATACAAAAGATTGATTTGGTTAATTTTTTTGGCTTTTCTGTCACTTTTGGCTAATCGCGAAGATGAGAATGACTGACGATATGATGAAATTGATGTAGAAACACGGACAAGGAACACGTATGCCCAGGCCGGAACTCGAACCCAGGACCTCTGGCATTGTAGCGCGCTGTGCTAACCACTCCGCCACGGAGGTCCGCAAATAGAAAAGAGTATTCATGCGCTGTCAAGGATTCGAATCTAAAACTTTCGTAATGAAGATCGTTAGTACAGTCTTCAACGCGTTCAGTATCCGAATCGGTAGGTAGGTATAAGTAGCATTTTTGTCGTGAATGGTTCCACATTAATGTTCTGTCGAGATGAGAATTTCTAAACTGTAGCATAAGCCTATACAACTGCAATGTCTAACTGATCTTGCGACTGCGAGTCGTGCGTAAACTGTATAAGAACAAGTTGTTATGTAAGAGTTGCAAAACAAGAAAATCAAGGCAATCTTCTTTTCGAAAGGTGACGGAAGGTGCTATCCACTCTGTCAGATGTAAACAAAGCCAATAAAACTACAAATGACCATGGTAATAGAGACTTGATTTACTGTTTCTGCCAGCTTGGCCTTGGGTAATTCTGCTGTATGTGTGACTTGTATATGTGGGTGGGGTGGGCAATTTTTATCGAGCAGGATACAAAATTGAAACCGCGCCCTTGTCTAAACATTCGAATCGATGCAACAGAATTATGAACGCATAAGAGCACATGCCTGAGTGACGCTGCTTTTGTACGTACAGCCGGCGACAAAAGTAATGAGAGGCAAATTATCCTTGAAGATGTTCATTTGCTTTGATTATCCATTACTATGCTTGATGAGAAGCTCCAAGAAGGAGAGGACAAAGTTTGCTCCAACTTCAGTAACTCAGAAGCATACAGGATGTAAAGGAAAAGAGAACTAAAGTAGCAACAGGCAAATTGCCTGCTGTTACCTTTCCTGCGGGCTGTACCTTGTGAAGGTCATGACTGAGTCGTTGTTGCAGAAAAGTCAAACAACTTAACCAAGTGGCATCCGAAGTTCCCTTACATCACAATTCTTCATGTTTCTAAATTGATTACTACTGCAATGATATTTAAAACTTATTAATGAGTTGTACTAAATAGACGAGAAAAGTTAATAGACTCTCTCATGTTTTACAATACCCAGTTGATAAGGTATTGATTATCAGAGGGGAAGTTTTAGTAGACATATTGTTCATGTACAGCAAAGCAGCCATCTTCATCCAGTGTCACTATTTTGTCTTAGTTAGATTACATTTAGAATGTTGAAGTAGACTAACTTTATATAGCTATTTCCAGACGTTTGGCTGCTGACCGCCTGTCTTTGATGGTGAAAGAGAATTGAACATGAATGGCGCTTATAGTCAGTCAGTTGTTAACTCCCAACTGAGACATGTGAACTGGAAGTCTACATTTATTAAGTCAGATTTTCACTTGACGTTAAAGATATTAATTGTATTTTTGAATGATTTATGTGTGTATATGTGTAATGGGTACATACCTTAGGTGTCAAATATGAGTCTTAGGGAGGGTATATGTATTTAGCTTAGGTTTATATAATATATATATAGAAGCTATTTATGTATGGGTGCGATTAGAGATGTTTTTCTGTCGAAGTTCATGTCGCAATAGAGATTTTTTCTCTCTTGATGTTAGTTACAATCTATTATCGTGAATTTATCAGAAAATGGTAACAAGCATGCATATTAAAACAAACCACTTCCATGCTTCGAAGCTAAGAATTGGATTTTAGATTGTTATGCTCAAAGCCAGAAACGTTATTTTTTAAGTCATGGTACTTCCGCTAAAGATGAACCTTGTTGCCGAAGAGTAACTAACGTACTTCGGATGATGAAAATCCAGCGCATCTGTTTCGGCTTCTTTACATGATGCTGCACAGAAAATTATGTCCTGCAGTGCTTTATGTATTTTTCTTTCCCTTTTTTTTAAATGAAATTCTCATCGAATCTTTCTAATTTTTCTTCTCAACTCCACAATTCAGGAAACCTTAAGCGAAACACAGTGGGTTCCATATTGCGTTTCTGCCCGATTAATTTTTCTTTCAATTGACGAGATGCAACAGTTTTTAATATTGGGTGACTTTTTCCCCCTCGTTTCCTTCCCTCTACCCTCCTTTCTTTCTTTTTCTTCTCCCAGTCGCCCCAACCAAACAGACTTATTCAACCCAAGAGTACCACCCCGAATAAAGTTGGGAACATCGCAGTCTTTTCTCCACCAGAAATGAATAAACTTTTTTTTTTTCAGGAACCTCGTAAGTAGTCTCGGGTATATTAATCATTCATGAGCTAAATTCCAGGCCTCCTTAGTGCAATTTTATTATAATCCTGGTCTAGATTAAAACGTGATTACAGTTTGCTTCTGGCCTCCTGTCTCTTAAAATAACACTACCATCGTACCACTTTTTTTCTTCATCTTTTTTTTTAACCCAGACGATCAGAATAGTCGGCCATCCCCGCTGCCAGTTCAACTAAAGCTTTGTTCAACCTTCTCCCCTCCCAAACCCCTGAAGCCTCCCTCAACCATTCGCACCACCTCTTTCGTCCCCTGCGAAAAATCCGCACAAATTTTCTCTCGAGCCCCAGAGCCCCCCTCCTTGCCCTGTTTACTCAATATACCGCGTCTCCCTATTGATCGCGAAGCTTTTGAACATGGTAAATAAGTGCTCCGGGAAAGTGATATGTTCTGCATACAATTTAGGCGATTCGCTTGCGTCATCAGCATTGTCTAGGCAGTGCCGTGAATCGTGTGGGGGGGTTTCAGTTTGATCCGGTCCAATTTTAAATTTTGATGGAGGGGGGACCATCATCAGTAAATCAATGAAACATTTAAATTGCACTTTTAAATTGACCCTGCGATGCAAAGGCGCTAAAGAACTCGGAGAGTCGGAGACTTTCCTTGTAACTCAAGGAGTTTTCTATTGATCCTACTCTAAAAGCCCTCCCTGTTAAATTTAAATTCTGTGTTAAAGTTGTTCTTTCTGGATATCTGTGAAGGAAGAGGGAGAAGCGATAGCGTCTTTGTAAATCGAATACATGGCTTATAGTAAATATAGTTGGAATATGCCAATGAAGAACCATCCAGACATAGATATACGAGCCTTCCTGAGCCCTCTTAGCAACTTCTCTTTTGGTGCACACTTGGATCGAGAGAGAGAGGGGGGGGGATTGAAGATTCCAAAGAACCGTTTGATTGATTTCAGTTCGCTTCGACAGTGATGATATAAATAAAACTATTGTGAGGATCTGATAAATCTATGGCAAGAACACTTTGAAGTTGGTCCGGAAATTGATTACTACAGATTTCAATAGCATCTTGCCTACCTCGAACAGTATTTTTTTGTGCTCTGGCCTGAATAATGCCATTAAACATCAGGTCGACCATACCCCGGGATATGACACTGCGTCAGCCTGAAGCTTGCCAACGATTAATGACTTGCTCTGAGAGTTGTCTGCTTCAGAAACTACTCACCACGTCCATTGAATTTCTTCGTTCGCTCGCCCTCACCAAATCGCAACGAAAAGAAGTTAAATCTTGCGGAAGGGTGAATTTATTTTAAAGGAAGGAGATGGAAACCATACATATGTGTGTATAGACAGTTCGAGAAAAGCCATAATAATACAAATGCTCCTTCCTTGATGGCTCAACCCCTATCATATTGCAACCAATCGAACGTCTCTACCGTTAGGAGCCAATAAAATGAATATATTCATATGATCGTTTTCCAATAACTTGAATAACAGTTTTATTAGACACAGCACATACTAAAACAAAAAAATTAATAATATAGTCAATAGAAAGTTCCGATACGAGGTAATTTTGTTTATCTTATCAAAATATAGATACGAGAAGATTTTTTTCTTGCGTGCAGGCGACAGATTTGCCCATACTTTTAGTAAAATACAGTATTTCTTTAGATCACTAGACCTGAATACATTAGCTCGGTTTATTCAAAAATTTAGCGGACCTATTTCGTCAATTTGCAAGTAAATCTTGAATTTGACATTTGAATCTAAAATCTTTCTTGAATCGCAATATATACGAGTTCGTAGCACCGTCAATATTTTTGCCTAAGGAAGTTAGTAGCCACCGCAGTTCATAGTACTTATACTGGATATACTTTCACTAACTGAAGATTTAGTAGATTCTCAATTATTAGGTGATTTGTATCAAACTACAGTTTGGTACTTACACCAAGATGAAGCCATAAAGAGTGGTAACATAAAACAAACATGTTCTCAGTGTGTTTTAACTTCAGCGTCCATTTTGGCGTACTCTGTGAAGGAACTATATTAAAAGGTATTTGTTGTTGCACTACCCACAAATAGTCTACTTGTTCTCCACAGGCTTCTTTTTTACCAAATTGTGAATTGCACGTCATCTGTAAAGCAGACGACTTGGGTCGTGCGTAGTCTTCTTTAGTAGGTGAATAAACTAAGCTTTGAATAGAATTTTTCCAACCGTAGAAATCGGAAATGAACCACAGGCATCGCAGGAACCGAAAAAAGTTGTCAAATGCTTGAATTCGGTTTGTATTGGTCGATTATTTCGCGAATCATTGTTCGGACTGGTGATCAAACAGAAAAACGAACTCATCCAATGCATATGTAAACTTTTTCGTCCGAAAAGTTTGAGAGTTCTGAATGATAACTTTTTTCAGAGCTTTTTTTTAATTTCTCTATCGGATATACTCATTGGTGCGCTAATTCTTCAGTAAAAGCATTGATAGAGGAATGCATTCGATAAATTTACCTATTGTAACCGTGATGGAAGCATTGTTCAGGTATTATTTACAGACGAATCTTTTTCTTTTAAAATGGAAATTGAATGAGAATGTTCCCTTTTGCTGTTTGGAAGGGCATCGTATGTTGGGTTGAGTATACAGGTTGCTGTGCTGATAGCCGGTTAGCCCACTTGAAGGCCTCTCTCTCTCTCTCTCTCTCACACACACACACAAACACACACACATAAACGCGCGCACACGCATGCACGAATCAGCGACGATATTCTTACGTTATCTTTCTCGGCTCATTCAACGCTATCGACATTTTTTTTTAATCTGGAGTAAAACTCTTTGTGTAGCGGCGTTTTCATCATGGAAATGGCAGAAACAACGCCAAACTGCTTTTTATGGCAATTTCACGACGCATTCCTGTGTCCTGTTATTTCATGTATTATCAAGGTTCAAATAGTTTGTTATTTATCGAGAGAGTAAAGTTGATATTGACCGCATCCATTTCCTTTTGGTATTAGAAAATATGTTGTCTTATCAGACGCGATATTTAGTGGGTGTGGCATTGCATGGTAATATTAAACATAAATTACTGCTATTTGATTGTAACATTTTGATGAAGGTATCAATTCAAAGTTAAGTTGAAGAAAAAGGTTGTGTAAACTTTTGAAAAGAAATATCTTTGTTTAGGAGGAAAGAATGTGAAAAGTTGAATATCTCTGCTATATCACGACCAATTTCTGTTCATGGATGTTAATCGAAGGTTTCGCCACCTCGGTGGCTGAGCGCGTTGAATGGTTGACTCCTAGTCTCGCCACCAAAGGTTCTGTGTTCGTGTCCCGAACAAGGCAAGGGCGATTATCTCTTCCTGAATTGTATCAACGATTTTCCTCGTAGCGATTAATTTCAAGAGACAGATAAGTGAAGTAAAGTAGGATATTGAAATTGAACAATGCAAGTTTTATATTTTTGTACTATTGTTCTATTTAATTTACATTTTTAATGAACTTAGCATGCTCTTGAATGGGAAACTGTGCTATCAAGTTTGTACACGCTCTTTCATAATTTGTGGATGGAAATTGACCTGTACGGAAATTCAGCGTTAATTAACGTAATCCTGTAAATTTAGCATTCAGGACAGTTGAGTCGTCATAACTAACATCTGCGCGTGATTTTATTCCCAGTGTGAATACACATAAATATTGAATCAGGTGTCATTAATGTGAATTGCATCATTCTTTTGGAGTCTGTTAGTACTCATATTAGTTTTCTATGGCATTGAAAAATTTAAACCAAAGTTTTCCCTTCATTGCATTGTAAATAATCATTTCGAACAAGATTAAGATGACCAGATAAGTATAAGTTGAAAGTAGTCAGCACATAGAGTGCATTATCATGACATGTCTCCAAGTACTTTAAAATGAAATTCGAACATTTGAAGTTAATTTTTTTTAGTATTTTTCTTTTTTATTTACCACGTCAGTCGCGGACACTTTTAAGTTTTGACGGCACTACCGCGTCTCAATAGGACGGTTACGACGCGGAAATGTACATGACTGTACAATTGTTCAGTGTTACTGTCAGTAACATATTCTTTCTTTAGAGTACTGTCCCAAGAAGTAAATTCCAGTCCCAGGGAAAGTCTTGAAAGTTGAATTCAAGGAACACCAAACTTTAGAAATGCATTAATAGGAGTGATTTATCCACACACCCCGCTTACACACATCCAATTTATTAATATTTTTGTTCTATTTTCTTTTTACAACCCCCTTTCTCCCAGATGGAAAATTTTGGATAAACCACTGATTGACAGATATCTCCCCGATTGTGCCGGCAAAATCTTTCCCAACAACTCGACCTACGTTGAAAATGTAAGACGCGTCCGGGAAAGAAGAGAACGTCCGGTCACTCAAATCGCCTTCAAACTCGACAGTACAGGATCACGTGATACGAAGCCTGAATAAACAAAGGCCGCAATATGTTCATACGGTCAATGTAAACACGCCGTACCACAATGGAGCTCAGACGCTTTTTTTTTAACTCCCCTTTTCTTTGGACTGTTTATTACTTCCCCTCTGTGTTGGTTGTTTATCTGTCCTCTCTCTCTCTCTCCCTGAAGCAATACGACGTCTCTCTCCGAGCGCTGGACTTGCACCGTGTGTGCCTGCGACAATGTGTCCCGGTGTATATATGGCAGTAAACACGCGTGCGTGCGCAGAAGTGGAGAGAAGACTTCCCGGCAACTCTCTCCTAATCCGCGAAACGCGAAGAGAGGGGGCAGAGCGCTACGCATCTTGGCAGTAAACAACAGACCCATACAAATCGTATTGATTTATTCTCCGACTGAACAACAAAATATTGCGGGGAGGCACACACACGTTCTTCTTTTGAAGCTTCAAATTTTGGCTGGCTTCGCTCAGAATTTCGTAGCCGGGGGAGAGAGAGACCTTTGGGGTAGGGGAGGGTAGGGTCCGGCAAAACACACAAGCGAATCCCGCCGGAAAAGAAACGTGAGGCCACGTGCCCAGGCAAAAAAAAGAGAGAAAAGAAAGGGGTGAAATTTTGACGACTCGAAAATGTTGCGCTTGGCCCCCGCGTCTGGTAGCCTTGCTTTGCAGACGTGGGACTCGTTGTTCGGCGAGAACCGTTACGCCATATTTCGGCGTGGGTTGCCGGCGGTCGGTAAACAAGTGGGGGGGAGGTAAAGGGGGGGAAGAAGGCGCAGTCTGCACGTGGCGGGAAGGAGCGGACGCAGGCTGTGGAACCAGCCTCGAGCAGGGACGTGGCAACACCGAGAGAAGGAGGAGGTGAACATCGGGAGACAGGAGTGGTGAGGACATGCAGATTGGGTTTAATTAGGCCTGCTAATTTAGTTTGCGGGTGTCGTCGATTTAGCCTCTGCTGCCCTAAAGATCTGCTTCGCTCTGCGTGTGATCCAAGAGAAGTTGCTTCAGGGGTCATCTGAAGCTTGTGTTCCGTAAACACTGCGGTGCCAACCTAGTAGTATCTCTCTCTCTCTCTCTCTCTCTCTCTCTCTCTCACTCTCTCTCTCTGTGGTTCTTTTTGCTCGAGCTCCAAGGTTTCCCCAAGTATCAAGAGGAAGTGGATAGTTCGAGAGGAGGCTAAGAGGAAATGATTATAGGCGTTGCAAACCGTGTTGTCTAGCGAGCTGCTCCATGTCCAATCAATACTAGCCAATTTCCTATTAAACTAATCGCAGCTACGCGCTTTCGGAAAGAAGCGTTTCTTCTCTGTTATTTTTTCCTTTATACTCACCCCCTCCCCTTGCCCCAGATACCTTTTGCCCAATGATGCTAATTCTTGTTTCGGTGTGCCGACCTCTGTGGCGAAGTGGTATCACAGCGCGCTGCAATGCAAGGGATCCCGACTTCGATCGATTAATAACAAATTTTCATTCGACCTTCCCGATGGTGTAGGGTCCCTGGTTCGAATCGAAGTTTAGACATGGGTTCTTTGTGAGTGTCCCTTCATCTATTTTATTTCATCATGTAATCCCTCATCTTCGCTATTAGCCAAAAGTGACAGAAAAATGGAGTAAAATAAACCAAATCGATCAGCCAATCAGTCGTGTTTCGTGTCGATGTGTGTTGACAAGTTGAAGAACACAACAGTGCGAGAAACAACATGGACTTCCCTAGCAGCATACCCAGAAATTTCTAAACTGGGGTTTATGACTTCTGCTTTTAGTATCCCGCCCTACATTGTACCATCTTTTCATGTACTCGGCGATATGTTTTCTTAAGAAATTCTGGACCAAATGGGGATTATAACTCCCACTACCTCTCCTGTAGTTTCGTCTTCCCCTCCCTTTCAGAAACATCATACTGATTTATAAAGAGTGTGATTTAGTGGGAATATCTATTTGCTTTCAGGTGTATCTTGTCTATGTTGACATTACACGTCTAGTTCCAATCACTTGAAAAGAGAACATCTCGAATTCTTGAAGAGGTAAAATATATCAACTTCTTTTCCACGTAGCTCCTGTAGGCTAACGAGGCTCTGGTGCTTGGAGTTACAGTCAGTTGTGACGAATAGTGTATTCTGTTTGTCCTGATTATGCCGAGTGCCTTTTACAGCCTAAGTTTATGCCATTGATTGATGAATTTAGACCTCAGATGTGCTAGGTTGTGATTTGATTTTTGTATATGCGTTTTAAACGAAATTACAAATAAGCTTTACATGATCTCATTGCTACCTCACTTCGACGTAGTGCACCCTGGACTGTATTTTGCAGACTAACGAGGCTCTGGCGTCTGGACCTACGACCAGTATAATCCTCTGCAGGGCTCTGTATATGTTGTCCTGTGTTTTGTCTTTTATGTGCTGAATGCCCCATATCCACGTAAGGATATTTTAGCCCTCAGACACATGTTTATTTTATTTATGGTAAGGGGCTGGGCCCCATATAATGTAACGGTTGCAAAAT
Organism: Lepisma saccharinum; assembly: GCF_977018435.1. NCBI lineage: Eukaryota > Metazoa > Arthropoda > Insecta > Zygentoma > Lepismatidae > Lepisma > Lepisma saccharinum. The sequence goes on from NC_139230.1 coordinate 68,769,450, forward strand.
AGCCTAAGTGCTGACGCACCTACATTTTTCAATTGAATGAATCGATCAATGATCTCATCGATAGCGTAGTGCTAATGCGATGGCCTTGTAATGAAGGGTCCCTGGTTCGATCTCCGGTGAAGGCATATTGTATAGTGGTTCAGGTCCCACTTTAAACTGTAGATCCATTCCCGATTAGCCTTTCTGGGCATAAAGTAGACTTCAAGCAGAGGCTCTGACGTGTCAATAATTTTGGCATCAGTCAACCCAGTATACCGGGATGGCACATGAGAGACCTTGGAAAATGTGATTCCATGTACAGTCACTGGCAATAAAAATGGGACACCTAGAGCCTGAGATGCTTGCTTCTCTGCAAGGCGTTATGTGTGTTGCCTAAATCTACGGCGATAAGTGGATTTTAATAGTAAATTTTCAATGGCAAATTGTACCATCGCCGTAGAGTTAGGCAACACACACAACGCCTTGCAGGGAAGCGAGTATTTCAGGATATAGGTGTGCCATTTTTTATTGCCGGTGGCTGTACGTTACCTCGGCCACAGATCAGGTTAAGAAGCATTATACTTTTTACTCCTAAAATGGCAGACATCTTATCCTAAACACTTGCGAATCCTTTTTATATAAATGTCATCTATTCGTGGTTGTGTTACACGTAATATCAGGTTACGACGTGCCGAAGGCTATGACTTTCCGTTCTAAAGCCAGATAAATATTTGGGAACTCTCGGTTATAGTACAGCATTAATCAAAAGTGGGCTGAAGTGAACAATATTGAGAAGTGAGCCCTTGCTGATTTGTCAGTTTGCATTTCGACGGCATTTCTTTTCTACCAAATTCAATTTTACTTCTGGACTACAGGTAATGTGAGTAGAAGAATGGAATGTTAAGGAGCAAACACGGTCGAATACCATGGGAAGCAACGAAGAAAAACCTAAGGCAAAGTTCTTTGTTAAGCTATGTATGTTTTAATTATATTTGTATTTTTGTTATTTAACTTCACTTTTCTGTCAATTTTGGCTAATCGCGACGATGCGGATGAGTTTAATATCTACGTACGCGTAAAACTGATGACAGGACACTCACAAATAACATCCACACCCAGGCCGGGAATCGATCCCGAGAACTTCGATGGTGAGTTCGATCTTGTGGTATGAGTTTGGGAATAGCAGTATTGTTTAAGCTGTTTGACTTGAGCACTCTCGCGACTCGCGAGTGTCCACGTACTGGAAATATTTTTTTGTGTGTGGAGCAAGTATAAGTAATTCTCGTATGCATCTTATATTGGAAAGCTTAGGGTGCATTAGTGCAGAACCTATGTGTCACATAACAGGAGTGCTTCTCAAGCAAGACATAAAAAAAAAAAAAAAAAAAAAAAAAAAAAAAAAAAAAAAAAAAAAAAAACCATTCTGGCTATAGAAGTGTCTCCTCTTAATATACAATTAAAATCAATAATACAATTTGGGATGACTTTACTCTTTCTCTCATGAAAACTGCGCTTCTTAAAAGTATTGCAATAAAAAATAAAAACAACGTTATCAGACACCATAACGGATGTATGTCTTGACTGTAGTTCTAGCCCCCAGATCATCGTTAACTTATAATCGAAGCAGTTTTCACGGTGAATTCCAAAAATATAATTTTACGTTCGAGCTCCTGTTTTTACAAATACACATTTCTCTTCTTTCCCCTTTAATTAGGTTTTGAACGATACCAATGTTTTTATCAGAAGATCTGTGGTGGCCTAATCGGTAGGACGTTTGAATACTACGCGTGAGACCCGAGTTCGATTTCCAGAGTTTATAATCTCAGGTGGGAATTTTTGGGAAAATATCTCTGCACCAAAGAATCTCTGAGACTCACCCAGTCTCTAATCATAATATACTTGGGACATCCTTTCGGATTAAAGGTGGTCAGATCGAGATTGTGTGAGTTTTCCCCTTTTATTGCATAGTGATGATAGATTTGCCTTTTACCTTTACCGACCTTTTGTCTATTCCCGCCTAGATATCGAACCTGTGACCCTTGGAGGAAAAGACACTTGCCCTCCAATCTAGTGATTCAAGATTGGAATCACTAAATTGTAGGGTGACCATACGTCCCGTTTTGACCGGAACAGTCCCGTTTCAGAGGCATGTCCCGGTCGTCCCGTTCATTTTATTAAAAACAACTATTTGTCCCGTTTTACAAAAGTCTATGAGTTATCTTGATTGATTGATTGATTTATTTTATTTTACTTCGCGTTTTGTGCCTCTTGGCTAATTTGCGAAGATGGGGATGAGTGATGAAATGATGAATGGACATTCACAAACAACCATGCCCGAGCGGGATTCGAACCCGGGACCCCTGATGAGTTATCTTGAAAACCAAGTCTAGATTTGAGAGACATGTTGTGTGTGTTCCGTTATTTGTAGAGCAGTAAATAAGCATGAAGTTTCTTTACTGGATTACAACAAGAATTTAAAGTTCCTTCGTATTGACACAAACTCAAAATAAAAATCTAGAGTTGTGTGTCTGATATGTGGGATGAAATTTTCGGGGAGATTTATGGACGCAGTTGATGATGAATAAGGCTGCCTTCAAGATTGGTTATTCTGCTAAATCCTTCTGATTGATTTTATGTTTTAAGTCCACTTTATGCACAGTAAGGCTAATCGGGACTGGACCTACAGTTTAAAGTAGGATCCGAACCACATGTACTTCCACCGGGTATCGAACCCGGGCCCCCTTGATTACAAGCTAAATACTTCTGGCATTACTGAACTTTAGCGTAGGACTAACATCATAGGTTGATCAGAAAGGACTAGAAATACTATGTAATTCATATAGAGATTATAATCATTAATAAGTTTTCACAAAGAGAGATGGTATTTCATTTATTGTTTATGATGTATCATTTATGTGATCCATCTATGATAAATAATAACAATACGTTAAAAACAACAATAATTTTATAATTAGACTTCGCCGATTTTTCAGGAAGGGTTGGGGGGGGGTTAAACTGATCTCCTTGGGATGTCCCGTTTTTGGGTCAAAATATTATGGTCACCCTACTAAATTGCCATGCTACAAATATTCAGTAACGCTGTCTTATTGTGCCTAGGACTGAAATGGTAGCTTGAAGAGGAGGTTGCGACAAGCTAATAATCCAAACTGCGCTCAGATACGAAATCAGAGGACGTCAGGGTTGAGTTTTCGTCGCTCAGAAACGCCGTGTCAGTCTACCAGTCACAAGGTTCATGGCTTGATGCACAATCCGATATATTTACCCAAGTTTTCCCCACATCCCCCCTTTGCATGACGCACGCATCACTTCGTTTTCAGTGCTTCACTCCCGCGTGTAGTTAGTTATTCTCGCCATTGGCAATTGTTTCTTCACATGCTGCTGCGAATGCCCTACAGCTACGCAATCCGCAGCTGAAGGCCCAAATCCAAAGCAGAGACAAACTGCATCAAATTATTAGACAGCAAAATTTGCGTCCTGGAAGCAGTTTCAGATGTTCTGCAAATAATGTGTGAAGACCTCTCTAATGTAAAACATTAAGATCCTCGATTCTTTTTTATTTTGATTTATTTTGCTCCGCCTTTTGTTCCACTTTTGGCTAATTTGCGAAGATGGGGATGAGTGATGATATGATGAAACTGGTGAATGAACACTCAGAAACATCCATGCCCAGGCCGGGATTCGAATCCGGGACCCCTGGCATTGTAGCGCGATTTGCTAAGATACTAGAGTCATGGATCGTTATCAAGGGGTCCCGGGTTCGATACTCTGTGGAGGCACATAGTAGTTCGGATCCCACTTTAAACTGTCGGTTCAGTCCCGACTATCCTTTCTGTGAATAAAGTGGACTTAAGACAACAATTCAAATTTGAGTTATATGTTCGGTGGAAGCGATATAATTAATATAAAGGGCATAGAAAATTCTCCTTTTTGAAACATTAATGACACTTTAATCGAATAAGTCATTCATTAATGAAGGGATTCCTATTAGTTCGTCAAGGGTTCAACAAATATTTTCGACAAATTCTAACTATGCACACAATATTTTTCGAGATGTTCTACGTAACCAGTACAGTATCTACAGTGATGTACAAGTCACCTTTTCGTGGCAAGTAAGGTTCAAGGTAGAATCCGAGATGAACGTTTAATTTCATTTCAACCTTGTGATTTCTGTAGCATTCATCACAATGCATGTAAAATGTAAACCATGTTTTTATTTCTTTTTTCTGTTATTCTTACATAGTAACAGTGTTATTGAGTTCTGGTTAGATTTTTTTACGTGTAGAAATCCAGTGTTCTGGAAACTACAGGGAAAAGTTACGAAACTCATTTGAAATAGGACCCCCTTATGCATTGGGGGTGGCCAAAAAACGGTATCGCCACCACTGCCTGATGGTGTGTGTGTGTGAATGTTATTATCACAGTACAGCGTGTTAGAGGGATCGAGAAATAATTGATAATTTGAAGTGTAAATAATGGTTTGTTAACACACCTTTTACGTACCTTGATGTAGAAATTTTCCGAGTTTAGGAAAATGCTCAATGCAACTAGTGTGCGCATTGAGTTGCCCTGCAGACATCTAAACGGTATTCAAACTCCCGCCAAGTGTTCTGTAGCATCTGTGGAGTGACTAGCGCAGCTGCATTTGTAATGCTTGCGCATGTGCACGCACGTGTATTCACTATTCGTGTATAAACTCGGAGAATTTCTGAATCTTGTAAAATGATAATCATGACAATATCTTCCTTTATTTTTAAACGGTATTTTATTTCTGGATCACTCCAAGCGGAACACGCTATTAATGTTATTATCATGACCTGTAATCGAGATGTCCCGAATTCGATATACGATGACAAGTAAATCCAGTAAATGCTATCTAAATATATTTTAAAAGTTATTTGATAGTATGGAAAGGCATATTATTGAGGGATTGTATTTTATGTTGTTCGAACTTTTTCTTGTTCGTTGGAATATAACGGTATCATCACTTTTCATAACACATAGCCATCTCTTTTTGGGGGACACGTGCCCCCTCTAAATCCGCCAATGTAAAAGGCTGTAATATTTTCTTGAAAGAGCAGAGTCGAGGGGAAATAGCCTGAAAGTCCATAAATAACCTCAAGCGAAGGAAATTTAACTCGACAATGAAAACAAAGTAAAACCTTCGAACTACTTCAACTGAAATGTCTACAGCTATGTACTGAATCGATCTGATCAACAAGTACCGCAAGATGAGAGAGTATTTAAAAGTTTAGATAATTTATACGGGCAAGCTTACGACGTGGGTTATGACACTTTTTTACTCCTACTTTATGGAGGTTTTTCCCTTATTCCTAATGTAGCTGTTGCCTGACTTTGGCGCGGGAATAACAATTACCTTGGCTTTGGTGGAAGTGTAATTCTTGTTACGTGTGATTTGCATTCAACAGAACGAGTCGTGTTTTTCCTCTTTTTTTCTGAATTACTGTCATGGTGATGGACTGTTATCGCATCTTTATTTTTCTTTTAGTTAGAGACAACTGACATAATAATACGCTCTTAAGTTCAATAAATCATTTAATATTAGGTCATCGTCCTACGTTGCTTGACTTTACTTCCAGATCGTAATCTAGCTTTGGACTGTTACAATTAGTTCTAAAACCATCACACGGCAAATACATCGATTTTTGTTCCTCCCTTGCATCGTTTTATGGTCGTCTCTCTGGTTTTAAACATAGCTCTTTTTTATTATTATTAAATCAGGAGGTGGGAAACAGAATGGCAGCATATTGTAAAACATCGGTGCTGCCTGTGTACATCGTAGTTAGATTTTTCGCCTTTTAACAAGCAACTAGCACGGCTTGGCTTTAACGAAATGGATCTCTTTTTACATTCTTTAATGTCGAAGTTTGAGCTGCTCATATTTTTATGTGTCAGGCACACATATATAATAGAAAAACTGAAACCGTGGTGAGAATTTAGTAGTGCAAATAAGTATCATACACCTGATAAAATGATAAGTGGATTTTGGTAAATATTAATAATGCCGATAAGATAGGAATTCTCGCTTTGAGGATAACCTCCTCTTCCCCCCAAAGGCTACATTTGTATATTTTGTGTTACAGTACCAATGAAAGTTACTAGAACTAATCTCTCTCACTATATATATAAGTTGCTTTCGAATATCTCCACCAAAGTTCCCGGGTTCGAATCCCGGCCTTGACTGGGTGTTCTTTTGTGAGTGAAGGTTCATAAATTCCATCTTATCATCACTCATCCATATCGTTGCGATTATCAAAAGTGGCAGAATATATATATATATATATATATATATATATATATATATATATATATAGTACTCTACTTTTGCTTTCAAGTAGCTCCTCAATAGTCCTCACGATTCTGGATGAACACCGAAGATTTGATAATTAGCTGGAGAAAAAAAAATATTATAATTCTCGGTGATCTAAGTTGTGGAAGCTGGGTCATCCGTCACTTCCAAGCTTAAAATATTCGTAAAATATGATCAGCTGATATGTGTGCATATGCGAGTATGTGGGATGAAGATGTAATTTCTTGTAGTGAGTGTGTGAAATTCTTTTCTGGCCAGTAGAAATAATGGAACCAAGAATTTTATTTTTTAAAACGAAATGTAATTACTAGTAGATGCATGCACAATTGTGAACAACACATACTCTTGATTTGTAATATTTTTTTCTGATTTGCATCGTGGAGTAAAATCAATATTGGTCATCAAGTCGTTTACAATCATTTGACATTTTTCTGTCTTTTTTCTTTGCAGGTGAGTGTGAGATACGCACTAGTCGGCCTTTCTTACAATTCAGAGTAAGTTGAGCTTTATTTTTAGTACAATACAGGTATTTAGTGTCGACATAACTGCAACCTTCTCAATACTGAACAGTTATTTGATGCATCCTTTGATATTTCCCTTCATATCCTTTTTCACATTTTTTCCCCTTTTAATCAGTTGTTAAGGTGAGGTGGAATAAGTCGTTATTGTGAACAAATAACAGGTTTTACAATTCTGTATTCTGTACTCATATTCTTTGTTCGCAGCCCATTTCTCTATAACTAGGCTATTAGGTCTACATAGACAAAATTATGGTAGACAGAAGTTCATTAACCCATTTGTGCTCAAAATTAACCGAATTTGCAAAATATACTTTTTTTTCAATGCTTAGGTTATAGTAAAGGACTGAAATCGGCGATCATTACATTCATCACAACGTCTTAGAATATTTTAAGAAAGAAAACAACTTAGAAACTTACTTATAATAAACAAATATCCGCTTAAACTGGCGTCGGGCAGTCATGGGACTAGTCCCACCATCATTAGTCCCAGTAGTACTACAGGGTGTCCAAGAAGTCACACATGAGACTTTGAAGGTACGTAACTTTTGTACAAATAGCGATAGAGGAATGAAACTTACACTGGGTATAACTTTATCAATGTGGATATTTTTGAAACATTAAACAAGAAAATCATGCTCTACATGATGCGGAAAAAGTTGTAAAGAACGTTTTTGTACAAAGTAAAAACAAACGTGGATATAAGACAGCTGTAGAGTCGCTTGCAAAAATTTTCGATGTGTACTGATGGTCTTTTTGGGTATTTATCGAATTGATAAAAAGACGATAGATAATATTTTACGCATTTTGTGCATGACGGACGATTTATGAGATTAATTATGGCACATTAATAAAAAACTATTTTAAAAAATATATATATATATACGTATGTATATTGGCAACATTGGTCGTGTCAGAGGACAGTGCCAGGTGTGCCTGACATCTGGCTATGTTATTCAATGGATACTCCAATGAATGAAAAGAGTTGAAATTTATTGTACAAAAAAACTATAACCTTGTACGATAAATTTCAAATATTTTTTTTATTTAAGAATTGAATAACATATCCAGATATCGGGCACACCTTGTACTGCCCTCTGACATGACCGATGTTGCCAGTACGTCTCGTAATTAAAAAAAAAATACTTTTTACGAATATGCCATAAATTACCTCATAAATCGTTCGTAATGCATAAAATACGCAAACGTTCTTATCGTTCTTTTATCAATTCGATAAATATCCACAGAAACTATCGCTACACATTGATTTTTTTTTTGTAAACGACTCCATGTCTGTCTTTTATCCATGTTTGTTATTATTTCGTACAAAACCTTTTTTTACACCATAGTAACTTTTTCTGTATACTGAACGTCCGTGTGTAGAGCATTATTTCCTTGTTTAATGTTTAAAAAATATCCACGTAGACAAAGTTAATACCCAGTGTAAGTTTCATTCGTCTATCGCTTTTTGTACAAAAGTTACATACGTTCAAAGTCACGGTTTGGAGACTTTATGGACACCCTGTATCGGACTGGACCCTTCTTGGTTTTCTGTCACGTAATACCCGAGGACTTTCATCAGAACGCACACTTCCGCCATCGCAATTACTTATCGTAATCCTTTTGAGAAAGGAAGGCAGATCCGAATATTTATATACATGTTGCAAGCAGGATAACCTGACAAGCATACTTACCTATGCCTTTTATCGATATGCCACGCGGTTATTTTTTACCTGTCTGCCAGTAGTGTAGGAAAAAAAAAACAGAGCTCGGATCGGACATCACAGTCAAAATCTTATCAATTAATACTTCCACATTGTATTTCTTTCTTTGCCTTATTTAGCTTTTATTGGTTTGTGTTTGGTTATTTTACGTTCTTTTTTATATTTTGCACTGGATAAAAAGAATAATATCCATTTTTCAATAATTTCTGTTACAAGCTTTGTATACTCACACTAAGCATGAAGTGATTTCAATCCAGATCAGTGGCGTGTTCACTACTTCATTCGGGAGGGACAAGTTCAATTTGCAAATGTAGAACATTCATGATATAGTACTTTCCAAAACCACAATATTTAAGTCAAAAAGTGATACTGGTCACATTTTTGTTCGGGTTTGAGGACATTCAGGGAGAGTGGGAGGCCGATAGCTCTCTCAAAGTACACCACTAATCTAGATAATGTTAACGCTAGCAGTAGCTTGTTGTTGTCTATTTGTAAGGTAGTAATCATTAATAACGCCTAGCCAATGAGGTCCACATATTCCTTTACGGTTCCTGAAAGGCACTCTTTCCATAAATACACAAACCTGCAGTGTAATTAAATATAATAACAATCCAAAGTTCTACCTACGATACTTGCTAACGATGGAAAAGAACCGTAGAGAACCTAGTCAAGAAACCTGTCATGGTGACCACTGAGAAAGAAAAAGTAATTTTGAAAGAGATTGCTGTGGTGGGAAGATACTTCAGTGAACGTTGTGGAACTAGAAACAGTCTCAAGTAAGCAAATCAACTTAATGGATCATTTCTAAAAGTTGCCTAACCTAACTTAAATAGGATGCATAACGTGAAAGCAATAGGGAAAATATTAGGGCTGAGCCGATACCGATACCGGCGGTATCGGCATCGGTAAATATCGGTTGATACCGTCCGATACCAATAATAACTTGAGTGGCTAGAAGAGTGGCCAAAAGCTACAACTCGTCTCAACATTTGTCCTTTTCAATGATTCGTTCACCCTTCTTTGTGACAGGTTGGAAACCCCCCTCCCCCTGAGAAGCAGACGACAAGATCAAAGACAGAGGTAAAGAGAAAGCTGAACCCAAACGTGATCGTGAAGGCATAACTGCCTGGTTAACGCTGTGGAAATAAAAGAAACCATTCATTGCCAATTTTTGCTTGAAAGCTCCAGGGGGTAAGATAGTGGACGTTTTTAAACAACACGCCGCGCTAATGCCGGGTCAGGTGGTTGCGGAGTTCTTGGGAAAGAGGGATGAAGTCGCTATGAAATTAGCTTTGTTTTATCTACGTTCAAGCGGGAAGTGGAATCAGCAATTTCTTGTACTCTACCCTTCTATGTAAGTACGCGTATTTTGCGTTACTGCTGGTATCGGCCAATCGAGAGTTATTTATTTCCGCCAAGATTAGATTGGGACCATAGGGCTCTGAATGACAGTACTAAAGAAGAATTATGCACACTGCTACTTATAATAATGTACATAAAATATTCAATTTTTGACACTAATTTTTTGCCAGGAAGGTTGCTTTATACAAATCTTAGCGGTCTTAACTACTCATAAGCTAGATGTTGAATATTTGCTGTTGTATCTCTGATTTTATAGCGTCTATATACTATTCACGTAATTTTAACAATAGCAATATTTAATTACTTTACATATTATGATGAATAGACACACACACACACACATATATATATATATATATATATATATATATATATATATATATATATTAACGTATTAATTATAAACACCTATATTATTATTATTAATATTTTTATTATTATTATTTCTGAGACACTTGGTTCGGATTGTCCCCCAAATTATATTCCTAGTTACGTGCCTGGTGATGAGATGAGTTAGTATGATTCGATAACTTGTTATTTTATACTGGAATTATACAAGTATCGGCATTGGTATTGGTAGGAATCGGTCAGGGTATCTGTTTCGGTATGGGCAAATGGTTGTATCGGCTCAGCCCCAGAAAATACCACATCAGCAAGGTATGTCAATCAGAACTTAACCTGACAAGACGATACTCCCTTTGTGTTTATTTACATCATGGCTAGAAAATGTTTTTGTTTTATGATAAGTAATGTCATGCAATGTGTTTTGTTTTTGTGAAATATATGCTAACATTATGTGATAATGAACAGTGGGGATTGGTTAGTAATCCTTGAAAAAGTACCTTGTACAGAATCACATATCCAAAAACTGGGAAAGTGCTGGATCCAATCATGCTGCTTAGAGATACGCATGACAAGAGACGGTAAGAAATATGCAGTCTCCATTGAAACAACAGTTTCGATATGCAGTAAATACCAAAATTAGGCTTAAATGTAAATCACACTTCTCTGAGGTGGGTTAACAAACATTTTAAGCTCATGTTATTGAGTAAATCTGAACTCCATCAAGAAGGTAAGCTCTTTATTTTTTGTTGTTCTTTCAACAGTTTTCACAACTCTACTTACCCTATATATAGGACCACTGGCCAATGTATTTGTAAGTATAAGGAGGCAATCCTATTTCATATGTATGAAATAGTTATGATATAATTGAGAAGTTGAACCAAGATGTCGAGATTCATGTGTGCATGAGAATATTGTTGTTGCGTCACTTCTTTGAATGTAAATCCTTGAATTAGGCCACCATCTACGATTTGGCAAAAATCTAATCTCCAATGATGACAACAACATGACTCGTTTCAGTAAAATGCAGTATAAAAATACACCAAGTTACGTTTCTAGAAAACTCTCAAGGTTTTCGGATCAAATATTTACCGATGCAATGTTGCAAAGCTTCAGAAGTTTACTTTCACAGGTTGTTATTCAGTCCTTCATTCTCCTTACACTGCAACATACACATGCATGCCTACACGAGCACACACTTTTGTGCCTCTCTGCAATCTGTAACATGCACCTTTCTGCAAAGTTCGTAAACTCCAATTTCCTGCTGAAATCGTACAGAAAAAATTAGACCATTGCATTGAGAAAAGAAGAAGAAGAATAAAGAAAACATGCACAACTTGGGTATATAAAAACTTGTAACGAGCATATGCGACTGCAACTCAAGTCTATCGTAATGGGCTCTTGCACCTCTAAGGTCAGCTTGGAAGATCAGATTCTTGAAACTTGATATTGACGGGGTTTAATTTCGGTCCACAAGAGTGTAACTTTTTATTGAATTGTGGTCACATATCGTTTTATTGAATATATTCATGGTAGTTCTTCGGAGAAACCGCGTGAGATGCTCGTCTCCTACTTTGTTCCCGAAAGAGGAACTGAAGAAAGGGGTGGATTCCATCGTACATTTCTCCCCTCCTCCCTCAGCTCATAGTCTCGGCTAATGAGAGCTCCGGGACCTCCCCATCCCAGTTTCCCCTCCCCTTTCTTTCCCACCGACCAGAAGTTGCGGATTCCCTATGCTGTACAGCTTACAGCTAATGTCCAATATCTTAGGGGTTTCTTTGGCTCTTCGGAATTCCTCGGAAAAGGAAAGACACGAGTTCTTGCAATCTTTGTGTAGATTGTTATTGCAGAGCTGTTACCCCTGCCATGAACATGAATATTACTGTTCTGTAACCTCGGGGCGTTACGACTATTAAAACCTCCCGGCCCTAATGAAGTAACCATCTCCAAAGTTTCTAACGCGCTTTAATGTTCTTTCGTGTTTTTATAATGACACACTTCGCCGATGATGCCTCGTGCGAAAGTTTCTATAGACGAAAATGAAGGAAATTATGTTGAATTCCCCCACTTTCTAGACCATTTGTTTGACACCGAGAGGTTGTAAACTTAATTTAACTCAATATTGATTTGATGAGGTTCACTTTTTTTCTTTCCGTAGCACTTATCCCTACAATTGATATTTCAAGTTTATCTTGGTGATACGACTCTAATATTATACACACACACACCCAACTTTAATCTGGCTGGAGGTAATAACTTTTTTTTCTGTCCCTCCCTTCTGTTCTTCTTCCGGGTTATGTATGAGTTTCCACCCTCGTTTCGCGGCGCCTGTCATCTTTCTCAGATTTTTGTTACTCTGACGTTTTGCACAGCCGTGTTTACTCATGAATGAATTTTTATAGAGCTGCGCATAATTGTTTTAATCTTATTACAGTCTACTTGAGATGAATTTGGCTAGAAATGATACAGTTATTATGCAAATTTCGGAAACAGGGCCTTTTCCTCCGCCAGTTGATATCACTCCGTGAAATGGTTGTATATTAGAAGCAAAATGCAGAAATGTTTTCTCAAACGCATTTTAATGTTATCCTTGAACGAGTTTGTTAAAAAGTTCTTGAAGGGTTTAGAGCCCTTGTGACGATATGAGTTTGTAAACTAGAAGGAATTCTGGAATTTGATATTACTGTTATTAGTTCATTCTTCTGGACGACTGTAGCAAGAGGGGGGGGGGGTGAATGGAAGGAGAAACTGGTTTTTATTCGATATTTGAGTTTTATGGAGAAAAGTTCCCAAATGCATGGAAATGATTATTCAGGTCGCCTTTAACTTGAGATAAGGCGGGAGTAGTTTTCCAATCTTAGGATTTATAGCCATTTTGTCGCCGCGTGACTGAATAGCAGGCGGACAGTGCCACAATCTGTTGTGGACGTGCCCTCAATGCATATTCGCTACCAGAGTGCCATTTACTTATTTCTTTTCCCTTCGATTTGCTTCTCGACCTCTATCGCTTTCGAGCGAGAGGTTCACTCAAGCATTTGTTTCACCATAGTTATGGAAGCGAGACTCTTGAGAAGCAAAATACTCTAATAAATAAAATTTTACATTACTCTTGGCCTTGGCAGAATTCTTATGGAACTTTTGTCCAGTGATGGCAATGTTTCTCACATTTATACCGCAGTCATTGTTTTTGTGAGTTAGTAAAACCCCGTAGACCATTGGCTTGGTTCAATGTGGGTTCTTCGTTTCAGTTTGTTTCCTTTTAGTGGATTTGCTTGTTGAGTACTTTAACATGTAGGTTCAATAAATTGAAAGGTTTCCGCATCGTGTCCTGGTGGGAACAATTGAAACTCTCAAATTTTGAAATATCGAAGACTTTATCTTTCCGTAAGTGTCGACAAACGTGGCAGGAGGCGCTTCTACTGAGCACAACTCTAGTTATCGCACATGGTCATCACATAAATTCGTTCTCTCAGAACAGGAAATAAGTCTCCTTGATATCGTGTTTGATTATGCTATTGCCTAGTCATCAAAGGGTCCCGAGTTCGATTCACGATGTAGGCACTTTGCACAGCTGAATGTGATTGCATTTTGTTACCTTCGCCAAGATTTTTTTTCTAACTCCTTGTTAAATAAATATGTCGGACTAATTTCCCTGAAATTTTGAAGATGTGTTGCCAATGAACATTTGCCGGCCTTCGTGGCGGAGTGGTCCCTGGTTCGAATCTCGGCCTGTGTTCCTTGTGATTGTCTCTTCATTAATTTCATCATATCATCACTCATCCTTATCTTCGCGATTAGCCAAAAGTGGCAGAAAAGCGAAGTAAAATAAATCAAATCAATCAATCAAACCAATTAAGATTGTAGCCAATTATTTTAGATTTTGATTTTAATATAGATTCAGGAGAAATGAAAACTGTCCTTCAGCTTGGGCAGATAGACAAACTGTAATAATTAACGAGATTACGTCTGTGAAATAGTGACGATTTTAGGTGCAATCTCGCATATTAATAGTTTTGACTGTGATTTTTATCTGAATCCGAAGGCAAACATTTCTATATTTATGTAGAAACTTTACAGTGTTGATGTTATGTAGACTTTACTTTTTGCAAACAGTACAACTTCAGAGTATTTTCTTATAAATGTGCAATATGGAAGATACAAATTCCCGATAGACCTCATTGAGAGATGTTTTGAACAGATGTAGAGTTTGTGTTTTTGTTTTAAGTTCACTTAATGCACAGGTAAGCTAATTCGGACTAGACCTACAGTTCAAAGAGGGAACCGAACCACTATGTGCCTCCACCGGGTATTAACCGAGGACCCCTTAATTACAAGGCGACAATTACCAGTACTCCATGGAGGAGGCCCCCGAACATTTATAAAATTGTTCATGCTGAACACTTATTTTTGACACGGATGAAACATTATTGTGTATGCATTACAGAAGATGATATTTATTTTCTGTGGGTGTGTGTGTCGGTGCGATTAATTCCCTAGTTAATACATTCATTTCTCATGCTTGGCTTGGATATATGGCAAGAAAAACATGCATAATTATTTGGAAAAACGTCGGAGAAACGGACAAATATTGTTTCTCTGCACTGTAAACTAAGAATTTTGATATTTTTGCCTGCAAATAGAACACAGTTGAGCGTAAGAGCGAATATCGCGGGCACAAACTTGGCATCTTGGTTTATTTCGGTTGCTGCCACCCCACCCTCACCGATATGTAGAACTTCCCCGCTTAGCTTGACATTGCTAGTGTAAACGTCTTTCATTATACATCCGTACGAGCTGGTTTACACGGACCTCCTTGGGCAAGTCTTGCTAGTTAGGTAGGGAGTTTCAGAGAAAGGTTAATTTTATTGTTCCCTTGGGGCAGGGGGCCCGGTGTGTCGAGAGAACAACACAGAGGGAGAAGTCAGCAAGAAAGAGACTGCGGTGAAGTGGCTAAGAATGGAGGTTCAGCCTGCATGTCAATAAGTTTCGTTGCTCCTTCCGGATGTCCCATGCAAATTTTGCCATTTTTTTCATATTTGCACCTTTTTATAGGACAACGATTTTTGTGATTTTTAACACTGCAAGAATAATTATTTCTTAACATACATTTTCCTAAGTTTGCATTATCGTTCTGATCATATTTAATGCGGGGACACTAACAACACTCCTGTAAAAGATTCTTATTTATCCTATCATATGGTAAAGAAACAGCTTGTTTTGCCTTACTCTCGTTCTGACACGCTCACGAGCTAAAAATTCGCCAGTCTTCGTGAAGGAGTGGTAAACCTCAGTACTAAAACCGGGAAGTGGGTTCGAATCCTGAGTGTTATGTTTCTTACTTCATCTTCTCCATTCATCATCATAGTTATGATTAACCTACCTATCAATAAGAGCCACTATAATAAACAAATAGACAAAAATGCAAACACCTACACACATGAAGCCACTTAATTTAGAATTTTGAGCGAGTATTCCTTTCATTTTCCAATCTGGAATGTAAACTTTTCTTGTGCGAGGCTGCAACAATCTACATTTATATTATCCGTGAAACCATCGATTCTTATCTTGTTAAATATTTGCCAGTCAAAAACGTTTTTCTTTCTTTTTTTTTTTAAAGAGAGACACTGTGCCGAGATGACTAGGAATATTAGATCAACAAATCATGTGAAGTATGAGTGGTTTAGCACTATTTTTAGAAAATTATCGGCTGTATGTTTCGTGTAATCTTGAACTGTGATTTGTTTATTGAAAAACATTGCGTGTACCTGAACAATTGAAGAAACAAGATCAAATTAACAAACAGGTTTGAACAATAAGTGATTACAGAACAGTTCAATTAGTTTGCTCAAAATATGATGCGTGACCTTGTTAGATGTTACGATAAGCACCAAGCTTGCAATTTTCAAATGATAAAATGTGTAGTTTCTCTCCTTTTGTTTATCGTTAAATATATATTGATAAACGTTCCAACCCTCCCTTCTCTTAGTTATATTTAAAATTTCTTAGCACATTTTGAATTGTACCTCACGTTCCTCCATTAAGAAAATGTGCAATAATATTTCCGAAACTTTTACTTTCTGCCTTTACCCGCTTGAAATATTGACACAATCCCTGAAACATGGCTTGTATGCTATTAGATTACCTATCTTTGCAGGTATATTTTTTATCTTGTTTCGTTGTCATATCATATTTGATATTGTGCTCCAGTAGCATATTGTGTGTGCATGCTCCAGTAACACATTGTGTGAAGAGCTGCGTGTATGAAATATTTAAGCTTGCACAAATGATAGAAAAAAATCGTAGATGTTTCAACCGTCGCCTTTCTATTGAAAATCGTAGTATTCATGATATCAACCAAATGTATAATTATTATTTTACTGCGCGTCTCACACCACATGGTGAAACCTTCTTCTCATACTTATTAAGGAACACACAAACTACACGATTAAGCTGAAAATATAAGTAATTCCTTGCTTTCGTGTACGAAATGTGTCCAAACTTTGAAACTAATGTTATTTTCCTTTCCTTTCATTCTTTGGTTTGTACTCCTATTTGTATTTTTATTATTTCACGTCGCTTTTTCTGCCAGGCGACAATGAGTATGAGTGATGATTAGATGAAATTGATGAAGAGACCTCAGAAAGAACACCAATCCCCAGGTCGGAATTCGAAACCTGAAACTTAAGTGGCTAGATCAAAAGTCGATCACCTAAGGCGCTTGGCATGATAAGAGTTACATTATTTTTGTTAAATAATTCTGTACACATTAGAGATTGCCTCTGAAGATAGTTTAGCCATTTATTTCTTCCTTTTTCTGTTTAGGTTATTTTACGTCGTTCTCTACCTCTTGGTTTAATCATGACGCTGAGGATGAATGATGAACTGATGGAATGAATTATGGGACAAACTGAATAATCCATAACTTACCCAGGGTTCGAACAAAGGGTCTCTGGCTCCGTAATGCGTTACGCTGACCACTCCCCGACAGAGGTAGGCGATAAATAATTCCCCTTGCTCTGTTAAATACACAACAAACTCTTCCCTTGCTCTAGCCGACTCGGTGACTTCGGTGACGATTTCGCTACCGAAGGTTCCGGGTTCGAGTCCCAGCCTGATCATCCCTTCACCAATTTCATGTAGTCGTCATTCACCCTCTTCGTCACGATTAGCCCAAATGGCAGAAAAGCTACCCCACATAAGGAAAATACAAACCCTTCCTTCGCTTTCTGTTTTGAGATCCCTAGTCACCGTAGCTGAATGCTGCTTTAGGTTGATGTTGATTCATCAACACCCATACTTTATCTTATCATCACCTTCAACGTACCCGTCAGTTATATTAACATGTGCTTCATTTTCGCGCGAGAGCCTGTGAAATAAAATGGCTCTGTGAGAGTATTGTGACATTTCCTGCGTTATCTCTACCTTATCAGTTGATAAACATGTATGTACATAATGCAAGGAGATAAGGGATCACCCAGTTTCCAGTCGCTGTGCTGTATTGGTATCGCTTGACTTAATTTTCGAGTGACTTACATTAGTCGTGCAGTGTTGTGTTGTGTTGTGTTGATTGAAACTAAAAATATCTCAAGTAAGTACACCTTTTTGATGATTATATAAAACTAAACATTTTTTTTATTATTTTTTTTTTTTGGACACTTGAAAGTGAATAATATTGCAAATTCCTTCAGAATGCGCGTTTTTGGCATGTGAACGAGTAAGATGGAAACGATTTACCTGACGTTATCCAAAGTTATAGTTCGCTTCTTTTAGGAAAGTGGTTTGATACTTGTTTAGACAACCTTGTCAGGTGAATACTCGTTCATGCATTAACGCTTTCGATCCTTGTTGGTTTATTTTACTTCACGTTTCTGCCACTTTTGGCTAATCGCGAAAATGAGGATGAGTGATGATATGATGAAGTTGAGGAAGGGATACTGACGAAGAACACCCATGTCCAGGCCGGTGTTCGAACCTGGCCCCTGGCGTTGTATCGCGCTTGATAACCATTCCGCCACGGAGGTGGCCCGCTTTCGGTTCTGAAAAATTCTAGGCATCAACTTGATTCAGATCACAGAATAATCATATTTGGAATTTTGAAATATCCTCCTAGTCGAATTCTATTTTCAGTGTCTGGTCAGTAGTATGCGCAAGCTCAACACAGACTGACCACTCATTTCGTATGAACTGTAGCGCATTTATACGTAGGTGAACTGGATTTCGACACGGTTCATCACTACACAACATTATAACTGCGCCTGTAAGAAAGTAGTTTTGGTCACGCGAGTACGTGAACTATGTTATTTGCAAACAGGGGCGCAGTGATCGATTAAGTATTTCTTTTGATTTCCGTGGGTGTGCTCTGAGAGCATGTAAGCTGCAACTTAGACTTGCATTCGTGAGCAATTACCAAAGCATTAATGTTATTATTCTGTATAATGAACGTGTGCAACATTTACTTGCTTCAAGGGTATGCTTTATCTGATCAGGGCGAAGCTGGTAAACATTGCAACATAGCACGTTTCATTTGCTTCTATGGAGCTTAGAAACAGACCTCTTGTTTGTTGTCCGTTACTATCCTGGTAAACAAGCAGGCGACCTTGGGTCCAGTCTCGCACAACTGGGACAGAAACCCCAGGTGTAAGACCTTGAGGAACAACAAACCGGTTAGAATATTCGCTTCTTACGAATTGTTTTCCTACCTTTATTTTCTGCTGGCTCATTGCTTTGATTTTGCAGAAAACAAATGCAAGATACTCTCACGAACCGAACGGTCTGGTAGTGTTGAAGAGCACGTGAAAAGTGTGTGATACCAATTGACAGTGTTCGAATACCAGGAGTGAACAAAATTAGGCTCATTTCCGTGATTGCAAGCTGGAGATAGAGCCTATCGCTGATTGCCGACAAAGATAGTGGTTAATAGGTGGTGCGAAGTGCTCTGTGCCGGTGGTGCCAATGTGTGTCTAATTAAATCGAAGAGGTCTCTCTCTCCCCACTCCCTTCTCTACTGTCGCTGCAGTACTCATCTCGGTTCTTCATGACGTATGGATGACATCAGAGACGAGGAAGTAGTAGTACTCGCCGCATTTGATGAAGATGAATCAAGTCATGTGTTCGAGTTCCCAGGAACTGGAAGAGATACCAACTTCGGAGCAGGTGAGTTCCTAGTCGCCTCCCCACGTTGTGGTACTTTTTTGCTTTCCATTAGGTTCCCTTTGCCCCACGACCTTCCACTCAGATCTCTGGCGAGTTTCAGGGACCCCTTCCCCATATATCCCTCCTCATTCCACCTTACATCGGGAACTGACCAGCAGCGTGGATCGATGTGTCCATGTCGAGGCTCTAGAAATGATGTCAGCGGATCCGCCAAAATGTGCATCTTAATCTGCTCGCCACACTTCCCCCCACCGGCTTGATGTAGTGGTCCCTCATTCACATTTGGCACCCTGCATCGTCTGACGGAATACGCTCTAAATGGGTTGTTTATCCCTCAGATCTAGAGTGCTTTACACCGCCAGATAGCCGGGCGAGAAAAATAGGCCCCGTTGCTGATAATACAGTACATAAATCAGAGCTGACACTGCGATCTCCCTGGTGTTGTAGGATGGGCTGCAGCCAAGGTAAAAGGGGGAGGCGGAGGAGGAAAAGGCAGCCCCCCGGCCTGAAATAGAAAACAAAGGGAGGAAATTGATTAGAACAACAAATTTGACTCCATCTCCGAGCGTTGATGGGTGGAAAAATGGTTGGCGAGCTTGCTGGAAAAGAGACGGTGAATTTTGTGGAGAGCGGGAGGACGGATTATGCGGTTGAAGGATGAAGGTTTTCTGGGTCAGGTGAGGTGGTAGGAGACCAGTTGATTTAATGCAAACTCGGTTGACTGAGGCGAAGTTGATATACAGGTAAAGGGGGAGAACGAGCCGGAGAAAAATGTCCCTTTGATAACCTGAAATCTGCCGGAGGCCTTCCTTTTTTCGAAAAGTAAGCCACCAAAAAGTCACATTTTCGTTCTTTTGTTTGTTGGTTACTTTTAGAACTACCCTTTTGCAGTCGTGTATTAGGTCCATGTTCTGACGACGTTCTAGAAAATATATATTTTCACATTTTTAAATAATACTTTATATTGGTTAATGATAACAGAACTGCAAGTTCAGTTTGGACGACACATGCAAACTATCATACTCCTTTTTAATTTTTCTGTTAAATAGTAAGCACATACTTAAACATGTATACTGAATGAAACATTCACATGTTGGATATAAGAATTCCAAAGTGTTACTGTTCCTCTGTGAAGCTTTGTCCCTATATTGCAGTTATTTGCATCTATCGCCTTGTTATGCGAGTAACTAGAAATGGTATCGTGATGAGACTTAGCAATGTCTCGATCTAGTCTCGAATTGTATATGCCTGTCTCGTTCTCGTCTCGATCTCGAAAGGCAAGTCTCAGTCTCGTCTCGAGAAATACAGTACACAATATGCACAGCGTGTCATTGCACAAATTTACTTTCACAACATACAGAGGTCACCAAGGCAAACAACTTTCCCTAATAACGTTTTTCTGTTTCACTGTTCATGCGACTCTGCAGGCCCTGAAAAACGGAATTTTATCTTGAATGCATGTGTATTCACGCGTACAGACTCGCAGTGGCCACTGATGAATTTACTTTGTAATTACCAGTGCTTATTTTCTGGCGGGAGGCAACGGTACACCGTACCGGCACCTTTTTATACGTGATAATTTATAAACATACCACTATGTTTTAAGTGGTTCTTATGAAGAACGCACCAACTTGAATAGTACCGGAACGTTTCTTCCCAGAAAAAAACAAGCACTGCTATAAACAAAATATGTGACTTATCTCTGAAGGTTCAGGTAGATATTCCCTTGGTATATGAGAAGAAGTCTCATTTTAAAGTAAATTTGGTTTTATTTAAACTATTCAATATCTTACCAAAGTCTGGAACGAGACATAGTCTCGCACACTAAGTCTCGGTCTCGTCTCGATTTCACAAGCACATCTCGGTCTTGTTACCACTTCTGGGGTAACAGTGCTTCTAAGTCAGCAAAAGTTTAACTATGCTGTTGTGCTTTTATTTCAAGGTTATGTGGGATATATGTACACACTTCGTGTAACTGTGACTCTTGTAGGATTCTATACATGTTTACCCGTTTATCATCTTGTGTAAACATGAAATCTCGATAGGCACGATGTTTGAGTCATGTTGAGTTCTTGAAAACTTTTTCACTATCTCTCTGGCTATATGCTAAAGTCGTTACACGTTAAATTCAGAATTGGTGGTGGGTAATAAATCTTCTAATTTACTTAATTAATGTTTTTTTATTACTTTCACAAGAACTGCGCGTTAACAAAGTACACTTTTTAAAAAACTGTATACTAATAGTACTTTCAAAACAGTTATTAACGTGTATACCAGAAATTACACTTGCTTGAGGTGTGATCGCCGACATCAGCTTTTGTGCTAGTTTCATAGACTACAGTCGAAGTAATAATCTCCAAAGTTAATTTATTCGGTAAACTTAAACTACAAAGATGTTTGAAACTAAGTAAGGATGTGCCTGACTTGGCCATTCCTGAAGAATCAAAGTCAGGACTTGGATATTAAGAGTACTTGGTGCGCAATTTGTTGTCCAGTTCTGATTCGCTGAAATATTAAGTTATACCTCATTAGTAGGGATAGAAATCTGGCTGTTTTTATTGTACAGGGTTATCACAAATACTTTACCACATTTTAGTGCTGAATAATAAAATAACAAAATGATTTATCAAGCTGTATTACGCGTTAAATCGTACAGTAGTTCCAACACTTTTTCTTTTACATGTGCACAAACTTTTAAAACAACTGAAAAATATTTTAATTTGAAATCAATTCCATATGAGCATAATTTGAGGAATTTGCAGTGTGCAGTTTCTTGTCCTACAATCCTCTTCATTTCGAGCATTTCACAAAGCTCTACATGAAGACAGGATACATGCTAGGTACTTACACAAATAATAACGGGAGTCATTGGAACAATAATGCCCAAAATGCTTAAGAGCACAGGGAAAGACATTGAATACCGACTGGATATGGCATATGCCCCACTTTTAAATTATTTTAAAACTTTGTGCATGCTCCCCCCCAAATATCTGATTT
This sequence comes from Lepisma saccharinum, assembly GCF_977018435.1. Classification (NCBI taxonomy): domain Eukaryota; kingdom Metazoa; phylum Arthropoda; class Insecta; order Zygentoma; family Lepismatidae; genus Lepisma; species Lepisma saccharinum. The sequence continues at coordinate 68,791,874 of NC_139230.1, forward strand.
ATTTATTTGGTTTATAATACAGTAAAATAATTTCTTTGGTTTTCAGTACTTTCTGGAGACGTACTTGTATGTGTGCGTGTTTTCCTTATAAATTGTTCACTTTATTATTAATTCCGTTGAAGCGTGTGGATTATTGAGAGTTAATATCTAGTAGGAACGCTGTTATATCGGGTCGTATCACATTTTTATGGCTGACTCGTTACTTGGATTCTGTACCTCAAAATATGTGCAATATATTTCAAGTGCAAAAAAAGGGGATTATTTGTTGCGTACGAGAAGAGAAAATACACGTTTGTGGCAAATTAAATAAATATTTTTCAAGACCGGTCATCGGTATATCCGACAACTCTCACCTCCTAGATCAAACGGTTCTCTTTGTCCACAAGGAAACTAGAGATCCTAGGTTAGAACCGTGAAGTTTGTCCGGTATTTAATTATATCATTAATGTTATCATTATAAGCCGGCCTCTGTGGCGGAGTGTTTAGCAATGAATCTTAGAATCATTTTGTTTCGGTTTTCTTGGAGAAAATCCCGAGAAAGGCGGAAATTCCATACTTAATTCAGAACTAAATTTCATTCTCTTTACCTTTGGTCTTCTGAAAATTAATAAGAAAATATTTGTTTTCATTGCAAAATTTGTATTTGAGAGAATTTTATTAGTTATTTCTTTGTAATTATTTCTCCTCTTCACATCACTTCTTCAATATATCCTAAAGGTTTTCCATTTCAATTTTGGATTTTAATTTATGTTTCTTTAAACATCTGGCGTTTGTTTGAAGTATATTGTCAGAAATAATGTAGTAGATTTTTACGAATCGCAAAACGTTCAAATGCCTTATGTTTCTTGCATTTCTCTCGCTGATTATTGCTATTCATTGCCTCCATTCCATCCCTTTTTTCCCGTTTTATTTCTTTGTTTAATTTCGTCTTTGCCTTTACTAGTGGGGAAATGAACAATAGCGAAATCACTAACATTCAACATATGTGCATATCAAGACCTAGTTGAAATTACTATGCTGATTGTGCTTGGATTTAATTTTTTCCTCACATTCATCTGATTACCATCTAAATTTTGATTTGCCCAACACGTGGTTTAATCTGTTCCAGCGAAGATGGACATTCTTGCAATAACATATGTGGAGAACTTTTGGCAACCTCCATTCTTGAACGTAAGTTCGACATGATGTTTTGTAGTTGTAGCTGCACACATTCATAGTTGAACAATGCCTTCAGCAAGAGGAAGGAAAGTAAATAGAAGCTTGCCGAAAAAAAAAAACACTTTAAAAGAAAATAAAAGTCTTTGGTGCTGAAGAATGCAGATGCCATTTTTATGGTTTCCAGAACCAGAACACGAGTTGAAGAACCTTTCTTCTTTCCTGCCGATCTGCAATATTTCACACCTTCCAATGTCAGTGACCATGCCACGACACACCTGGAGCCTCGTCTTATTTACAAACTGGGAAGGGTAGGTCTGCATCCTCTGTCAGCTCTTTGTTGTTCGAGCAAATTTATTTCTATTTTTGACGGGACGCTCTAAACAGACTCAGCGGCTCCCACCCCCGCGGGAAACTGGTTTCTGTGTGTGAACCTCCTGCGTGGTCGAGCTTTCCCTTCACACGGCGACAGATTTCAATAACGTGGGTTTGAAGTTTTGGCAATTCCTTGCAGTATCAGGAGAGTGGGAAATAAAGGAAACGAAAAGGTAATTACGGGGAGTTTTTAGATTCTTCTCTTCATTTGTAATTGGATTAGCGTATTTTGAGTAAGACGGGAAAGAGACGGGAGCTGAGGGAGAGGTCGGATGCGATTTCAGGGTTGACTGGTCCGATTGCCAAGGGAGTGTGAAGGAGGGGCTTGGCATGGAACTTATGTACCACATAAGTTCTAGTTTACTAACTGGAAGAACTGTCTTAGACTGGGAGAAACCAAGCGCTGCTTACAAATTATTACCTTGCACACTCTCTGAATACTGATCATTTTTCTCTTCAAATGACAAAAAACTCGGAAAATAAAGTAAAGATTTAATGAAATATTACAATCATTACAAATTAATGTATATCAAGTTTCAGTTACATAACACTGTTCAAGATCTTTCTACCCCTTCCTCTCTCTAATCGGATATTTTTCTTTCTCAAGTAATCTTTTATCTCATCCTAGAAAGGTGATTTGATTTGATTTTTTGTTATCTAGCGTCGCCTTTCTGCCACTTTGGCTAATCGCGACGAGAATGAGTGATGATGGTATGATGAAATTTATGAAGGAACATTCACAAAGAACACCCATGCCCAGGCCGGAATTCGAACCTGGAACCTCTGTCGCCGTAGCGCGCTGTGCTAACCACTCCACCACGGAGGTCGGACTTAGAAAGGTAGAAAAATGGCGTAAAAGAACAAAGTAGAAATACAGATTAACAATAGTTCATTTTATAACCCCACATAATATCCCGTGTTGATGTTTTCTATTACAGTAAATACTTGCGTACACGATTCCAGGGTTCCACGATTATCGGATGAATAAAATGAACATTAATAACAATGTAACCAAAGATATCACAGTTCTACAATGCAATACTACTTTCGCTAGTCTCTGTAAATACGCAGCTTCACTACAGCCAAAGCTGGCTTTTGCAGGAAAGTAACTCACTGCAGCAACTAAACTGTATTTCCGCTACATTTACTTATTTCATTACAGAGGAGTTGATGTTTTTTTAAGTCCACTTTATGCACAGTAAGGCTAATTGGGACTGGACCTACAGTTTAAAGTGGGATCCGAACCACTATGTATCTCCACCGGGTATCAAACCCGGAAACCCTTCGTTACAAGGCGACGACGCTACCACTGCGCCATCGGGGAGGCCCTACAGAGGGCTTGAAAAATGCATATTATTATTATTATTATTAGCGACTGTGGTAGCAGTCAGAAATTTCAAAGGCGTTAGCTAAATCTGAACACAACAATGTCAAAAAGCAGCTGTTGCAAAATTTCCGCTACAAGTTGCAGCAGCTACAATTTTAATATATTTTACAAATCGTGTAGCTAGGTGTGCAGTAGCCCGCTACTTCCATCTACTAAAAATACCTATGTGTAAACATATGCTGCACTTCAGTGCTGAAGAACGCCGAGAACACGAAAAGTACATGTTTTTTTTCACCCTACCTGCCCAAGCAACAAGGGAAAGGCCCTAGATAATTCGCTTCCCCCATATTTCTGTTATAATGCTTATGAGATGAATCTGAAAACGAGGAAGCCTGAAGTCAGGGGAGGGAGGAGGGAGGGGGACGCAAGAACAGTCGCAAATACACATGCGGTAGGATGCCAGGGAAACGGGTTACAGGAAACCGGACTTGCAGAAATTGGCAGTTGCACCTTCGCGAAACAACCATCAATTTTTCTTACGAACTTGTTTTAGCGCCTTTTCTTCGGCATCTTGATTCGACTTTTTGTTCATGTTACTTGCGAGGACAACAGCCAACGCCCTTAACAAACAAGGCAAGTTGACACAATTTACCTTGTGGCTTGAGTTTCTCTCGAGGGTAAACGTTCTACGCGTGACAAAACTGTAGGCCTACTTGTTTGTTTTTCCCAAGAGACAAATGGCCTCCATATTCCATCGCTAGTGTATGCACATTTTTCACCTAATACAAGCCAATCCTTGGATCCCCTTGCGTACTCTTTTTTTTTTTTTTTTTCCAAGCGATACGTATTTATACTGACTGCACTGGGGCTGTTGTGGCACGAATATGTATACTTCAGTTCCAGTCGCTGAATGTGTGGAATTGCTGTGTTTTTTCTCACCAGGGGACAGAAATCTATGAAGTGTAAATATTCTAATCTGCTTGTCGAATGCACCAACGAAGTGATTCCCAAAATGTGTACCGCGATGACCCAAAGCACCTTGAAAAATAAAAAGGAAACTACACCACGAAAATTGATACTTGCCAAGCGTAAATGTAGACTCGCCGAAGCGCTGGATAGTCAGAACCATTCCTTTATGTCCACATTTTTTTGAGCAGTTGTGGCAGTATGATTTATTTGTTTCATTTTATTATTAATTTTCGCATTCAAAATGTTTTTCAGTAGAATAAATTCCACGTGCACTATGTATGCTTAGATCGTGCAAAGTAGAGGAATATATGAGAGGAACACTAACATGAATAAACTTAATCAAATTCTTAGATGATAGGCCATAGCAACGACAGAAATAAAACCTAAGAATGAAGGGAACATACACATAAATTTGCTATTGTGGCTTATTCTCTCCGTGGGAGAGCAATATGTAATATATATAATTATTATAACAATGCAGATTGTTACACTTTATGTGGTATGATCCTTGAAATGCAAATTATTTCATTTGCAAAATTATATTCAACTTAAAAAATAAATTAGGGAACAACTTCTATTTTAAATTACATCAACTGCATGGATTAGTCCCAGGTGATTGATTATATTGTAAATAATTTAATTAGATCGACACAAATAATGAAAAGCTTCAAGATGTATTTGAAGCAACTCATCTGTTTGCAGAAAATCCCATCCCCTTCATTACATTGATAAACTACAGAAGGTCTAGATTGAAGATTATATGGGTGGAGAAATACCCTTACTACAGAATAAAAAGGAAACATGCTTGCAACTACATTTTTATTTTATTGCGTGGATACCACCAAACAGAAAAATAGAAAATTTAGCTATGCAACAAGCACATATAATATGGTTAATATTGTTATTGAACTTTCTTCTTTACAAGTGGCCATATTCATTCTCATTATGCCTTTATACAGAAATGCCTTCCGTGTAGTAAAAATGGCATAATAAACACTTGTTGTCCTTCGGCTTAAAAGGGATAATTACAATTCCACTCGTCATTAACTTTCTCTCGCGCCCTGTAGACAGGTCAAATTGTATTAAAGGTCACTTTATGCTCACTTGATAATCGGAACTGGGCCTAAAGATGTGTGCCGGATCCGATCAATGAAAGTTTCTCTCGCCATCGAACTCATAATCTTTGATTGCAGAAAATTAGATTTGATCACCACTCTTTCGGCAATATCATGTTTAATTCAACTTATTTGTTTGTCAGCCGGTATTATTATTTTTGAGAATTGCCCAATTAAGAAATAACACAGGAAAGGGGAATCAAAAGCTGGCCAGTAACATCTCAGATGTTGGCAGCTCAACCATATCAACGCAGCGGAAGTTTAGAGTTATGTAAAGTTTACAGCCGTTATTTGTAGGAATCCACTGGTATTCAACAAGACGTTTATTTTAACAAAATGCCTGTAGGGCTTTAGAATACAGAAGTAGCGTAAAGATAACATAAATCCCAATAACATATTATAATGCATTAACGGAATATTATCATATCAAACAAAAAAATGCCATGAAAAAACCTATAACTCAATATTAACACTCGTGACATAGAATAAGCAGTGACAATTCAGTCTCATAATTATCCCCCAACGGAATTCCCATATCTGTAATCTAAACAAGATTCCCCATTATTTTTATTCTAGGCAAAGTTTACTTTAATCAAATATTGCGATCGGACATAACCTGAATAGAACGAAGAAGTGCTGTACTCAACAAAAAAAAAAAAAATACCCGTCTGTGCTCTACAAAAAAAAAACAGCTCTAGCATAACGCTGCCACCCCATTCATTGTTCTATTGGGCTAGACCTGTTGAACTCGTAGATAGAACAACACAAATTTGTATTTGTGTCCCCTGGCTAATCAGACAGAAGTGATCTTCAGAGCTTCCCTCTCCCCCATCCTTTCCTTACGTCATCGTCACGCCTCTACATTTAACAATGCCGTCTATTGGTAAAACAACATACCGTTGCTAGGTAAACTCACAATGTTATACCGGGAGGACATTTTTACAGCAATTAGTGCTTCTCGACGTGTTGTTACACTTGCTAGCTGATTCCCTATTGCACATTTAGCTTGTGATTATTGTTGCACAATATTTTTTTCTATCATGCTAAGGCAAGTTTCGGGCTCCCGAGTTGCCGAATGGTCCCGGGTTGATCCTTCTAGATTTAGGTGTTGACTCAGCATTGTGTGGATAATTGGGTAAGCTACTTGATAAATAGAAAGCAAAGCAGACCAGAAAGGTGATGCGCTGACCACGTGTCACCCAATCAGAAAGTCTGTTACACAAATATATATATATATAATTGATTTCCTTTATTTTACGTCGCTTTTGTGCCATTTTGGCTAATTGCGAAGATGGGGATGAGTGATAATAGGATGAAATTGATGAATGGACAATCACAAACATCCATGCCCAGTCCGGGATTCATATATATAGTTTTTAGGTTCGTATCTTCATAAAAATATTAATGTGTGTATACAAATATAACGCACACACACACACACACACACACACAGTGTGGTATTTGATTCCCAGAAGGGGAATCCGATTCCCCCCTTCGTCCGCTCTGCAAACACCACCATGTATGTTGATTGATTGGTTTGGTTTATTTTACTTCCCACTTCTGACACTTTTGGCTAATCGCGAAAATGAGGATGATTGATAATATGATGAAATTGATGAAGGGACACTCACAAAGAACACCTATGCCCTGACCGGGATTCGAACTTGGGACCCCTGGCGTCGTAGCGTGCTGTGCTAACAGCTCCGCCACGGAGGCCGGCAGCACCATACGTGCATGTATGTGTGTGTGTATGTATATAATCGATGATAACAAATGTCCGTAATCAGGGGCGTAACTTGGGAGGGGGGCAGAATCGAACTTGGAGCTTAACTTTAGGGCGTCAGAATCGAAAGGTTTGCCATCCCATACAAATAGCGTCCAGGATTATTTGCTACATAACTGTTACTTTTACGAAAATCACAATATTATTTTTATTTACTTTGATCCTCAGATCCAAGAAGGTTCACAAAAGTACCCTTATAAACATTTAAATTTTAATAAACCTGATTTTTTCGGGAGCAAGTGCCCCCCTTACCCTCGCCCAGTTACGCCTATGTCTATAAACATAGATAAACGTAGCTCTTGCAGTATTCGTGCGGAATAGAATCTGGAAGAAGAACTTCGCTGTAATAGGCTGACCACGCTAATGCATAATGGTGCAGCACTTATGCATTCTGGAGCGTAAATTTAACATAAACTTTACAGAAATCAGTTCCATCTTAGAGACGTGTCCAGGCATAAATAACCCGTTTGCGTGATTTGTAACCCGCGTTTGAAATTCGGTTATTGTGTTTTCCACCTGAACATTGATGTGCGACGCTTTCGCTAGCTTGACGGAAGGAACAGGGGGGAGGGGGTTTAGGCTAGAAGCACCAATAAGGAACAGAGAACCTTTCCGCCTTCCATCCTGCCGACTCATTCATGGCCAACGTCGGGAATAATAACCAAACCAGGCTTGGCATTATTTACCCGTCTTGCCTGTCTGCAAACTTGCACATTTCCCGTCTCTTATATTTCGCGATTCAGGTCCGTGGCTGCTTTGCGGCCGGTTTCGCTGCAGCCATGCGTCCAAGTTGGCGGTGGAGGAAGGGTATTTCGTTAATTGGTCGGTGAACGCTTTGCAGAGGTTGAATTAAAATGTGACAAAGATGAGTTTTGTACCAAACTTTTTTTTCACCAAAGATCCTTTGTTTACTCGTTTCTCAAACAGCCTGACCCAGACAAAGATCCCTATTTCTGGAGCGGGGATCACCAGTAGTCAAACCACCGGTGTTGGTGGCAGGGAGCTCGGAAAAGTGACTGGGTTTTGTGTTGTGTGGTTGTAGAAAGTGCATTGGAAGTCCCTTGTGTTTCATTTCCAACGTGACTAGCAGTCGAAGGAATAGGATGCAATGGTGAAGGTACAAGTATTTATTTAGCCATGCGTCATTAGCGGATTACTTCTTATTTATGGATGGGAACTTGGTATTTTCTTTCGCTTTTTTCCCCCGTTTCGTGCTTGGGCTCCAGTTGCAAGCTTGATGTGAAGCTGTGAGCTTGTGGTGATACCAGTAGGGCGAGAGTGTCGCGGGAAGACTAAAAAGGCTTTGCGAGACAGATTTGTTGCACTCGTGGGGCAGCAGAAGGGAAACAGGGAGTCACAAAGTTGATAGTGAACCAAGCAAGAAAAGAGAGAGAAAACAACCAGATGATATTTATATTGGTAGAGGGAGCCTCTCTTCAAACGGAAGCTCCCAGCTTCAACATCTGGCTTCCTTTCCAGTTCCAATGCATGTCAGTTACCCTCATCTCTACGACAAGGTACTTTTCAAATCACTCTTACTCTTTAGTCTTTACCGCTGCTAATTCCTGCATGTTTGTATCTTGTAAATGAAAAATATGTCTTATCACGGACACAGTATTTCTCTTAGGCTTGGCTTTATTTTGCTTTATACTAGTTGTTTGTGCCTTTGTCGTTCAGACATTTAACGTTGTTGATCCAATGTGTTCAGGAACCTATTAACAACGTGTATCGTAAACGGCAGAGACCTTTGAAGTCACCGCTCTTTCAAATAACTAAGTTTACCCGTACTGTTTTTCGATATCTCTCGAAGATAATGTTGGTGTGAAACCAGTTTGAGTGAAAGCCAAGCAAGATTTATTTTCTATCTGCGCTTCTCGTTTAGCAGGCGTTATTCCATCATTGTATAAATTTTGCTCATTTTTAATGACAGACCATGCTATAATTATATCTTAAAACAAATGTATCGAAAATAGTACCTTTTTGCGTTGCACTATTTGACACCACCCTCTGTTATCTCAAAAATAATACTTCTTCTTATGATCGAGATATCCAGTGTTTTCAAGTAATTGCATTAACCTCCTTAATATCATCCGCAAGACATTGTTTCAAAATTTGTTTCTTATTTATTGTAGCATATGTCCACCGACAGGGTAAGCCGGATTGTAATAATCATTGATGATAATGACTTACAAATATAACACGCATGTATCCACGTTTTTATTTTCGAATCTTGTCCCAAGGAATTTCAATGTAAGTAGCAGTCGCAATCGCTCTAACAAATAAGAATAATGTTAATGACTTCAAAATATGTATCACATTTTGATATCTCACTATATTATCCTAGCCTTGGAGCTAGATAATTAGGGAAGTAATATTAACAATAGACTTGAAGTAGGTTAATTTCATGTGTGACTCACACTACATTTGACGCCTTTCTGTTATTGTTAGACATTGTATCTTATGTTGTATTATTGCATTTTCATGTAGAAGTGTTAAACTACCCTTTGATACAAAACATATGGTACTGCATGCATATTGATAATTTACATTTCAATTAGTAATGAAATGTGACTCACACTACATGAATGCAGTTCTATATTTTGAATTTTCTTCCAATTTCACCCCAAAAATACAATTTGATACTACCATCGTGACTTTATATATAAAATGTTGATAAAGTAAACAATTAAGTAATAATCACAAATTAATCACGTGACTCACACTACTCTTCTTTTTTCAATAACCTAAAAAGAGGTTAACAAACTCGCACTCCATCCAACAGTGTTGCCAGATTGTTGCTCATACATTGATGCCAGTTGCTGACTCTGGTTTTTTAACAATTACCCATAACATTTTGCATTTCAATGAGTTGGTAAAAATAAATTTAAAACTCACTTTGGTGTACATTTCTGTGGAATTAGCCAATAGTGAAATTCTGAAGATCATAATCCATTGTGATACGTTTCACTTTATTCTTAGATTCATCGAAGGTGTGTGTTGATACGTGTATTATTATAACGCTTGTTTATATATATATATATTCCGTGCATTACCTTCATATATTGTATTTTATTTCATTTTGGCGAGCTATTGTATTTTATGTTTACTATCCCCTCTTTCTTGTTCGTCACGAAAATGTATTTTCCTGGTTTGAAGTCTGGCATTAGATGTTATTGTCTGATTGCTTCTTGCTGTGGCACCTTTCAAAATTCTTGATGTTAAAACGAAACACTACGACCAGAATTGGATTTGCTTTGTAAGGTCTTGCCTGTGATGGTTCCCCTCGAGAACTGTCAACTCGGTATTCACTGGAAAGGTCATGAGGGCTACTAAATGTTAAGGTCATTTTCTCCTACGGCCTTTTGCGGTTTGAAGAGATTTTTTCCCTTCCATAGCGAGGGCGTTGGTGAGTTTGTAATTGAGTTGCGTCGTTTTGCTTACGTTTTGAATTCATAGTGTTAATATGGCCTTTTGAAAATGTTTTGTGGTAATACTTACTTGTATTCATTAGTATACTTATTTCATTAGTTTACTTACTTAGTTATTAGCTTAAAGCACTCGTCTCGAGTTAGCTACTTTGCAAAATGCTTATTGGCTTTTTTGGGAGTTCGTGGTCATGTCACCACAAGCTTCAAAACACAAGAACATTAATTTTTTTAAAAAAATATCGTTAAATTTACTACAGTGCATTTTCAAAGAAGGAGATCATTTATGATACCCTGGGAATAAAGAAATTACAGCACTGGCAATATTTTTGAACACATTTTTAGGAGAAAATTTGCTGGTAATTATTCTATCTAGATGAAGTTACAGGTTCTAATTAATTAAGTTGTGCCTGATTCTATGCTCATGGCTTCCTGACCGTGAAGACTTTGAAATATTTTTTTAGTATAGCATGCTGGAGCGTGATACTGATCACGTCGCTTTAGTCTATGGCCAACATAGGCATTCCCTGACCTGCGATTTTGTGGCACTGAGTACAGACTGAATCCTTGTTGTATTTTTTCTGATGCGAGTATTTTTTATGTCTGGTATTCTTTGATAACCTGGCATTTTACTCTTACCTGGCATTTTACTCTTACAAACAATCATTTTCAAATTAATTATTAAACAACTAAATCCAGTCACAGTAGTAACATTTAATCTCAGCAACACTCTCCACATAATTTATGCTTAACATTGACATAACAAACAAAGACACGATCCTGTATTATTAATCCACCACAACGCTTTCAACTGTTCTTCATTGTAATGGGGTAAACACAAAATGTGAAGTTATGAGGTACGTACTCGTATCTTGCCGCGAAGAGGCAAAATACTCATTGTCAAGACTTGTTCTTGAAACGTAGATTCTTCATCTTCATGAAGCAGATAAAATGTAGTCATTTTCAGCTGTTGTTTATCTCGATTGCTCCATGCACAAGAGCCGACCTCCGTGGCGAAGTGGTTAGAATACAACGCTAGGGGTCCCGGGTTCTAATCGCGGACTGAGCATGGGTGAGTGTCCCTTCATCAATTTATTTATATCATCACTCATCTTCATCTTCGCGATTAGCCAAAATTGGAAGGAAAGCGAAGTAAAAGAAACCAAATCAATCAATCCATGAACAAGCAGTTAACACTTGTGGAGGAGTAAGTGTTAGCTCAAAGCCTCACTGCGTTTTCCAAACGTTGTAACAACCCGAGTTTCCTTAACCAGTGATGCAGTTCCTTGACTCGTGTGGTCTTGGTGCTATTGGTGGACAGCACCTTGAAAGGATCCAGCCTTTGGCTGCATCTCTGGTGGTTCTGGAATCGCAAAAGGAAACTTTTCGACTCCGTGCTGCAGATACGGAAGCGCTCAAGAGAAAACGTGTCGACAGCTTAGCTGAAGGTGAGGTTGGACGTCCCCGTTCTCTTTTGCTTCTCTAATTAAGTATAATGAGGGAGAGCAGCGGTAATTATGTTTGTTTCCTGGTGGGGTGGATTGGTTGCCGGTAATCGAGGCCTGATACCTCCTTGCTCTCCCGCTAATCACCCATCCCAATCTGCACACGCCCTGTGTACACCCTCTTTGAAGCGCTGTTGCCACGGTTTTCTCAATCAAGTAAGATCCACATTATAGTTGGCCATGTGCCCATTAGTTATACCATACTCTATTTTGTGGATATTTTGAAATATTAGTAGAGTTTATTATTATTATTATTATTATTATTATTTATCGTTCATTTTGCTTGTAGAATTTTCACAATGAAATTAACATTTTCGTACCGACCTCCGTGACGGAGTGGTTGGCACAGCGCGCATCGACGTCAGGGGTCCCGGGTTAGAATCCCGGCCTGAACACGGTTGTTCTTTGTGAGTGTCCCTTCATCAATTTCATCATATCATCAATGATCTTCGCAATTAGCCAAAAGTGACAAAATCGAAGTAAAATAAACCAAATCAATCAATATTTTCATGCAACACTCAGACAGCTCCCGTTCTCCCACGAAACAATACTACCGTAATATATATTTTTACATATTTTTAAATATAAAGTAAGCAACTCGAATGGTATTATTCTGATTCTCGTATGCACAGTCATCGGAAGAGGACTGAAAAGGAGGGACACATCCAGGACCATATTTTATACCCATATAAAAAAATGGTGATGGTGATTTATCCACTTTTTAACACCCCCCCCCCAATAATTCAAAATTAACTAAGACGATTGTGCAGACAGACGGTCGTGTTATTTCTCTTGTGCTTGTAAACAAGTTTCCTTTCTAGCAATTAAACTCGAAGGTAATGATTTTACCAATAGTAAAGATACTTTGAAAAGATGCTATTCTTTTTAACCTTATTAATATTTTCTTGAATTGAACTTGATTGTTGTTAAATTAAAAGGGTTGCAAGAAGTGATAACTGTGGATTTGAGGCAACATTGCGTTATTTTTTATATTTCTAGGTTAATCGCGGCGATAAAAATGAATGGTAAATGGGTGAAATAGATGAAGGGACAATTACTATGAAAAATTCATTCCTTAACCCGGGTTTAAAACTATGTAGCCCCCTACGCTACCCACTCCATCATAAAGGTTAACAGCTTTATTGTCGTTACCTTTTATATTGAAAAACTTTAAAAAACTATTTTACTCCATTGGTATCAATAATAAATTCATCCGTTTGAGGGCGAAAACATTTCCAAGCACACACAAGCACACACACACATGTTAAGCAGTAGTATAATTATGAAAATTGGAAAATGTATCTTAAAGTAAGTTTCTAGTTATATATTTCTTCTTCAAGCCGGCACCAGTGGCGGAGTGGTTAGCATATCGCGCTACGACGCCAGGGGTTCCGGGTTCGAATCCCAGCCTGGGCATGGATGTTTGTGAGTGTCCATTCATCAATTTCATTATATCATCACTCATCCCCATCTTCGCAAATTAGCAAAAAGTGGCACAAAAGGCAAAGTAAAATAAAGCAAATCAATCAATCTTTGTTCTTCACTACTTCTAGAATTTGTAAAATTCAGTATTGCAAAAACAGTGTGTGCCGATATGCAATGTAAACTGTTCATTGTAGACTTCCACGTGTAATTAGTTCTAAGATGACATGTAGAGCTATCAACAATACAATCAATACTACTACTACTACTACTACTACAATAAAATAATAATAATGCGATAAAAAATGCAATGCCTCTCTTGCGGGTGGCTCCAAAGTGCTTATTGAATGGTGAATATGTGTGTGTCTTACAGTAGATACATACAGACATACATCGAGACGATCTAAGTATGTCGGGTGTGGAAAAGAATATAGGGATATCAGTTTTCCTTTCGTGGACTAGAAAACTTTAATAGTGTAATAGCTACATATTTTTGTCTGTAAACGCTGAGTGAAGAAGATCCAAAGACACGCATGTAAATGCCATTTTCTGATTCAATTTGTAAAAATTTCCCCCTCTTCTGAAGCATACAATAGATTCAAGAGCAGCGTTGGGATGTCCCATACCAGGAATGGTTTTTGATGCAATCTGCATGTAGCAGAGAACGAGTTTTACTTGCCTGGAACGTAGGCCAGTTTAAAAGGCCCCGATGGGTTCGGAGGAGCAATTGACCTTTAGGGCGGTCACGACTCGTGGTTCCCCGTTATGTGAGGTCAGCACGTGGCTTCTTTCACTGAGGGTCATATTCTAACCTGCAAAATTGTTTGTCTCACGTCATTGACAACTCCCATATCAATTCACGCACGAAACTGTGTACATCATATGGTGTAACCAGGTGATAGATCTTTCAGCCTAAGTGAAAGATGAAAGGCTATATAGAACATACAGAAACTATAAACTCTCGTGTGTAATATACAATGCTATAGCTAGAATTCAATCTTTATTTCTATGTAGGTAATTATGATGTTGAAACGGAAATATATCGTAATTGCTATGTAAACAATTGCTTGGATTGGGCGTTTTTAATTCGTAGAGGAGATAAACACGACATTGAAACGGCCTTTAGAATATAACTCCCGTATAGGAATTATAACAGTTTGTAGTAAAGTCAAGTTCATGCACAGTTGTTAGTCGTAACAGAGTTTTCTAAGAGCTTGTGTATTACGTACTAATACTATCATGGAAGGTTCTTAGACATCGAGAATACCGTTAGATATTGTGCGTCATAATCGAACTAATAATGAGTTAAAAGAGAAAAAAACGGGAATTCTGAATTGATTGATTGAATGAATTGCTGTTTTAAGTACACTTTATGCACAGTAAGGCTAAATAGCAGCTGCATTAATATTTACTTCTATGTTAAAACGTATGCCAAGTGTAGTGTATTTGAATGTATGCTAAGTGGGGGAAAGGTTTTTGTACTCTGCGAATTACACGCACACGCACGTTATATATATGTATGTATGTGTATATATATATATATATATATATATATATGTATATATATATATATATATATATATATATATATATATATATATATATATATATATATATAACTTATATTCTCTCGGTAAGCAATTACGTGAACTGGATTCGATCTTCAGGAATGCTAGAACTTTTTCCCACGGTTGAACTTAACCAATTGTTTTTGAAACCCACTTAATCTCGTACAAAAGTAAGCATGGGAAGGACCCTGGATTGTCAAGATGACCAGAGCGTCGTGCTGAGTCATCAAATTGCATCTGGAGAGTGTTGAAACAAACTTCAAGAAACTCAAGATTCACTTCTGTCACATGGTGTCTGAGGCAAACTTCCTTCGATTATTCTTGTAACTTCATGAAAATAATATATGGCTATGCACAGTTAACGTAAGTGCTAAACAATATTCACTTGATCCTGGTTCGAATACCATTGTTGGCTCAGTATTGTAAGGATTGTCACCGATCTGCAGAACTCAAAGATAGGTGGTGGCGAAGAGTCACTGTGCTGACCATGTGAAAACACTATAATTTCAGTTTGTGGTAATTCATACTCCATCGTGAAGCAGATCCTTGCATTTTCTACCTTGAAGAGACCTTCTCGGCAATAAAACCTGAATGTCATACACAACCTCGTATTCCCGCGAAGAAGTCCAAGGCTCGTCTTTCTTCTTTTCCTTTTTTCTCTTCCCCTAGCTTTTCAGTTGGAGCTTTAAGAGGCATTTAGAGTGTTGTGTCAGCTACTCTTCGCAGGGGGACTAATACCAATGTAAGGAGAGCAACTTGCAAGGTGGGATCCAGACTTTCTTGTCTCGATGCTAGTTTTCTGTTCCGAGCCAGAACCTGTGTACATTGACTGAAGAGCTCCACCTCACTCACTCTCTTCAATTTAGCGGCATGGCGGGGTTTGTGGGTGGAGAGGAGAAGGTTTTGGGTAGAGTATTTCTCCCGACGCCTGTTTAGTTTGCTCTCGTGTGGCGTGTAATCCTGGTCGGAGTATGGTCCCGTCCTCGCCGGGTCTAGACCGTGGGAATTTAATAACGGGACGACCCGGTCCCTTCAGGGAGGTGAGAGAGAGCAAGGAGACTAAATGAAATGGAACGCAACGTGAGAGATTAGCATGTGTACTTAGGGAGTCGGTTTGTTTATTTGCTGTTATTAAACGCGAGGCGCAGTGGTGAGGTAGCGTTTTCCCCGCTCTGCTCATGATCCAAGCAACGCTCTCGCAGGTCCGACTTAGCTTTCGTGCACCAAAGTCGCCAACAACCGGTTTCCTAGCCTCTCTTATTTATGCTTATAATCCCATTTTGGCTGAAAATGAGAAAGTTTTGGAGGAGTTTGAACAGCCATGCTCTGTGCGCCTTCAGGTGCAGCTTCTGGCCTCTCGAGGCACCAGCGGTCACTAACAAGACGCGGTGCAAGAATTGTCTTGTAGAGTTGGTTAAGCACACAATAACGCAGATGGTAGTTATGAAGAGCGTTGCTCTTCAACTTTTTTGTTATTGTTACGAATAATTCAGCGCTGAATCCTCTTCTGCATATAAACCATGAAAGCTCTTAAAGATCTTGACTCTTCCTTGACTTGACAGCGAGGACTTAAACGTCTGTCCTCCGAAACACTCCAGATGTAGTACAGTAATAATGTCAACAAACTAATGAATACTACAGTAAAGTTGCAGCATCGTAGTGCATGCGGTAATGAATCGAATCCGTGAATTGCAGTCAATTAATTGTTTGGTGATTTGAATATATATTTATTATTATTTTGCATTTTGCAATAAATTGTTAGCTTTTTAATTATCATAGTGGAAGGGCTATAATTTAAAAGGATGCCGATACTCTCACTATATCGTACTGGCCGATTCTTGTCATTTCACGGATTTTAACATTCTATTGTGTGATACAACCCACCTCGTGGTTCAGTGATAGGACGGATGACTGACACAGGAGACCATGGTTCGTTTCCTTGTGTGGGATATTTCTCAAGATTTTTTTGTCATTGTCCATGCAAAGTGGCTCTGGGCCTAACATAGCCTCTCATCAAGGCGCCTAGGAGATAAAAGCGGCCGGAGAGTACTAATCACACCGCATCTACTATGCCCGAGATCGATAATATATGAAGCCTACCCTTTATGTTTCTCCGTGTAAAGCACGTGGAACGTTTTATTTTTTGTTTGAGTTTGTGTTTTAAGTCAACTTTACGCACAGATAAGCTAATCGAAACTACAGTTTTCAGTGGGATCTGAATCACTATGTTCCTCCACCGGGTATCGAATCCGGGAACCCTTGATTACAAGGCGACGTCGTTACCACTACGCCACCGATGAGGCGATTTTATTATTTTTATTTTTTACTGTACTTTTAATGTAGTCACATGTAGATAACGGTTTAGAACACATTAATCGAGATAAAATTGCAGAACTTCTCAGAAGTACACAGAAGAACTTAATCGAAGTAGCCCTGAAGCAACGTTTATAGTTATACAGTTTAGTTGCAAAGCCAACCATTAAATTACTATTATTATTAAAATTTCCCATTTTATTTTGACAAATTATATGCCAACAGAAACCCTATTCCATTAAATAAACCTTATTCCATTCTTTGCGATGTAGACAGAGCTGCTCCTATCTGTGCATAAAGTGTACTTAAAACAACAACAACATTAGTTATTGCAAGGTGTTCGATTGTATTATGACAAATACATTTCGATTCCTCAACTACAGGCATGAATTTAACAATTACAGTAAATTCACGAGTAAATTATTATTGCCTAGAATACTTTTATCCCAAAACATAACTTTCTGCTAACTGGTTGTGTTCCATAAAGCATCTTTGAAAGGGCAATGGCCTCTTTTAGCAGCAGATGCCCGTTTCACTTTCACCGTAACAATGCAGTGGCCACTTCAACAATTTGTGTCCAACTAGCATGCCCCTGTCCACCTTGCTGTTCCTGCGTTTGTCACCCCTGTCTAAACCGCTGAAAGAGCAGCATCGGTTGAATGAAAGTTCGGTAAAAGGCTAAGGGAATGTGGTTGTTTGATTGACGCTTCTTGGCCTCCCTGGTAGGTAAAAGTCTTGTTTAGAGAGACGATTGTGCTCACGCTGCTTTTCTGGTAGTCTTTGTCGCTTTGATTTTCCAATCTGGAAATGCTGACATGTCAGACACGACGACGTTGATGAAGTTTTTTTTTTTTCAGATGGAATACGCAGACGCAGTGAAAGGATTCTTTTTTTCGTCTGTTTTTACATTTCTTCCTTCAGACCCCTCCACCTTCACCTCCAGTGGTTGTGTCCACTGTGGAGATCTGCGATCTCCGATTGATTTGACTACAGTCCACCCTAGTAGAGGAAATCGTGTTCTGTAAACAGAACGCCAACCGAAAAAGAAGGTTCTCAATTTGGAAATTGAGGCAGTGAATTTATAGAAAGGGCGCGAAGAGAAGGTAAAAAGGGGGAAAGAAAAAAAGCCAAGGCGTTACTCCGAACCACCGTAAACAAGATGGCCGACACCCTGTCGCTCCGGATGAATGCGCTCATCAACCAAACCCCTGTTTGGCTCGTCCAAAGTTTTGACATTCGGGACGAAGAGCTAGCCTATTTTCCCCTTCCTTGATTCGTTGATACTCTCTCAGGCAGATTCACCCTGCTTTCCGATTTTTGATATGGCCAATACTTAGAAAAGTTCCTTTCTATATACTGCTCCGAATGTGACTTGAAACGCGAAATAGTTCTCGGACGAGAGTTAAGAATAGAAACCGACACCTCAGACTCCCTTTGGCTTCTCGTGTGTTCAACTCTCAGCACGCTTGTACAAATAAAAGAGATAGAAAAAGATTGGTCACTTTTTGTATGCTGACAGAATCAGTGATTTATTTCCATCAAGACTTTGCTCTATAATGCGAGTGATTTGCGCAAAAAATAATTCACCCTGCATGAAAGACGATATATGTTACTATTTAAGATTCGACGGCAAAGTACGGAGGGCCTCCCCGGTGGCGTAGTGGTAACGTCGTCGTCTTGTAATCAAGGTGTCCCAGGTTGGATACCCGCTGGAGGCCTATAGTGGTTCGGATCCCACTTTAAACTGTTTAAAACAGCAACTCAATGGCAAAGTACGCGGAGTTCTTTTAGAGAGAAACATTATTTTACTTTTTAAAGGTTCGATAAATATCGAAACTTTCGATTCTGTTTGTTGAACCGGAATTTCAAAGTTTAACCAACGTGATTCAGTCACGTTAAACTATACATAAGAAAATTATATATTTTACTTGCATATGCTACTTATTGCATTGTTAATACAACTTACAAAAGTCCATAAAATCTATTTTGAAAGATGGGTCTCACATTAATCCCAAGGTTGCTTGACAACTTCCAAAATATATTTATGTAGATAACAAAATGGGATAGGAGTGAGATTCGAAATTCACGTACATATTTATTTCGTGTTTAATCATATGGTGTCTAAAGTGGTCGGAGCCTGGGGCTCACCACATCACCCGCAAGCACTGCCGAAATATAGAATGTGTGAAGCTCTACCTCCACACCCACTACATGCTTTTCTTGGCATGGAGTAGTTCACCGAATGTGTGCAACTTTTCTCATTATCTGAAATTAATAAACATCGATATGGTGGTGGAGGATGGGAGGGTAACATTTTCAGTTAGTCCAACAAAATTCAGTGCCAGCTTAGGCTAAGAGTTCCCATAAAGCTTCCCTCAAATTTGTTTTTGCAATCGGCCGAGGAAGCATCACGTGTTGTTTTCTTTTCCCACACCGCACGCAGCACCGCAACACCTTGTGTATTCTTTACGGAGTTCTCTTTTCAGACTTCGCGTGTCGTGGTCCGAAACCGCCTTCGATATTCTCATAATGCGATTTCCCCCAGCAACTTTATTTCCTGCAATAAAAAATACAGCGGATTGTGTGTGTGTGTGTGTGGGGGGGGGGTTACACGTGAACGTGCGGTGGGTTGCGCGAGGGGCAAGGGGATGAGGAGAAAGAGTGCACGGTGTCACTAATTCCGTACCTCCAGAATTAAGAGCTGTCATGCTAGGTGCTTTCGACGTCACGCGCTTAATGTGTGGACAGGCCAGCTTTTAGAGCTGCGTGGTCGAAGCAAGCCACTTCGGCGGAAGTGAGCGGCACGCACGCCGTGGAGGAAGCTCCCTCGTCGTCTCCCACCATCGGGGATTCCCTCAAGAATCCCTTCAAGATCCCTTGCTGCCTCCTCCCCCGCCCACTTTTACTCTTGTTTTGTTTTTGTCGTCGATTGTCTGTTATCTCCCAACGGACTTCCAAGGATTTCCTCCGCTTTGGGGGTTTATTTATTTCGACGCTCTCCCGAAAAGCGTTTAGCGTGCGATCGTGGACCCTATTGTGTCCCGGTTTGACCTTGTTTCTTTTCGTTACTGCTGACCTATATTTCTCCCCTCCTCCGTCCAACACAAGACTTGTGATAAAGTCTGGGATGGAGCAAAGGTTCCTACAAACTCTCGTAGGCAAAGCAGCGCGCAACCCGATAGCGTAGTGGTAATCGAAGGTTCCCGCGTTCGAAACCCTGTGGATGCAAATAGTACTTCGGATCCCATTTTAAACTGTAGGTCCAGTCCCTATTAATCTGTCTGCGCATAAAGTGGACTTGATTAAAAACTCAAAAGATGATAGAAAATAAGATGCGAGCATTTTGATTATTTGATAGCCAACCTCCATGGCGGAGTGGTTAGCACAGCGCACTACGACTCCAGGGAGACCAAGTTCGAATTCTGGACTGGACGTGGGTGTTGTTTGTGAGTGTCCCTTTATCAGTTTCATCATATCATCACTTATCTCCATCGTCGCGACTAGCCAAAAGTGGCTGAGAAGCGAAGTTAAATGACAAAAATCAAATCAAATCTGATAATTCAACGAGATAATCCGATTCCCGCTCAACCTCCTATCAGTTGCGTGTGCTAGGTGTGAGTTAGGGTTTTATGGCGGCTGGAACGTGATACGAATCACGTCACCTTCATTTGTGCCTGTTTTCATTCCTCAGGGATAAATTTGCCTTTTTAATATTGCTTACGTTGTGTTTTACACGAATGAACTATTGTAACTTGTATTTCTATCTCCCTCAGGGAACGGATTTATATGTAAATACATATTTATGTATGAAGATGAAATCAGTTATTTTTTGTATTATACAGGGTGGCGCGCGGGAGTGGGAGATTTTGATAATGCCGTAATGCACAGTAATAATCTATATATTGTTACATAATTCTGGACATAAAAGGGGTACATGTATGCCATTTGCAAAAACAAAACATAACTCACTTTTTGAAAATATCGTCCTCTCAATGGCGTCCCTCCCTGAGGTAAGATTCCTGCATTCGGGAATGGACGTTTCTCATAACTTTCTGCAGTACGTCAGCAGTGATAGACCGAATCTCTTCACATATCGCAGCCTTTAGATAAGAAAAAGTGAATGGACATTTGAATCCACTCTTATCCGCGTTCATTTAAGGAACAACGAGACTTCCAAAGTTGCGAGGCTAGCGCTACGCTCAAAACACGCCCCGCCAAGTTAATTCGTCATTACTTAGAGCTCGATTGTTGTCTTCTTGTTTTAAGTCCACTTTATACACATTAAGGCTAATCGGGACTGGACCTACAGTTTGAAGTGGGATCTGAACCACTATGTGCCTCCACCGGGTATCGAACCTGGGATCCCTTGATTACAAAAAGCGCGCTGCTCCATAGCAACTGAAATGGCATTGTCTACGCAACATTCTCATGGTCTCACAGCGTTGCCAAATTTAACAATGACCTTGTACTACGTGATTCAAAATCTCCCACTCCCGCGCGCCACCCTGTATAATACAAAAAATAACTGATTTCATCTTCATACATAAATATGTATTTACCTGTATCATAGCATGTACACTCGTAAAATTTTTTTTTTTTCATATTCTTACATATATTAGGTTTTGGCTCATATTTTACATATTTTAGTTATTTTTACATATTATTTCCATATTTCAGAACATTTATCAACATATACGCCATATTCGCCCAATAACTACATGTCCCCGAGTGATCGAAAAGGTTGGGTGAATTTATTGCGAATAACTGAAAAATTTGAAACACACTTCCATTACTTCTTGCGATATTGAACGCAGTTTTAGTCAATATAAATTCATCTTAAGAGACAACAGAAGGAATTTCACGTTCGAACACTTATAACAAAATTTTGTTAATCATTCTTTTGGAAACACAAATTATAAACACATTTTGTGTTGTTTTACATTTAATGTCAATGTAAACGTACTGTATTTCATGTTGCTCGTGTAGTGTCTTATGGTATTAAAAAGGTATTATGATTTTACAATTTTATGTCCATATTTAACTCCATATTTTAGTGAAAATAACTAAATATTTATTTACATATTTAGCATCTTTTTACTACGTATAAATCCGTTCCCTCATCATAACAATGAAGATGAGTGATGAACTGACGAAATCCATGATTGGACCAAACCTTAACAAAAATTCTCTACTAGAATCCCGTCGTCGTAGAGTACTACTTTAACGACTCTGCCATAGGGGCCGAGTATATTATTGTTGATATTTTCCTGTCATTAAATTATTTGTGAGGATGTGAAATTAGAATTTGGCTGATAATATATTATGATTTCGTTCTTACAGTAGTGTTCCCAGAAATTTTGTAAAGGTTGGATGTGACTTCTTTCTAAGTGCCATATTTTCGATTTTTTTTTCTTTGTTTTTAAGAATGTAGTTGGGAGATAAAATTCACCTGACCATAACGTCTTTAAAAACCACACATTGAAGTTGGTATCTTTATCAGTCATATGTGTCGCTGGAATATTGATATTCGCTGCAATAAGATTCAAGACGTAATATCCAACGTTTTCGATTCGTTCTTCAAGGGAATTGCACGTTCCACACAATTGAACTGAAATGTCAAAAGCAAGCCGCTCCTTCTAGGAGCTTGTAATGCAGAATGTGCTTGGGAGTTGTTTGTTTTACACTCTGCGGGTGGAAGCTAGAATTAGCAGTTTTATTTTGAATTCCAATGCGAACCAAAGGGGGAACATGTGTTTGCGCACAGGTACTGTAATAATAACGTTATGGAAACGTTGTTGTGTGCAGGCTGTTCGTCTGGTCGTCAAAACAGCGGAATTTTCTTCTTGCTGACAGGAAGTACATGCATTCAAAACATAGCAGCTGTATCCAAGGGTTTCAACACAGACCGGCGTTATTACTAAATACAGCTGAACACAGTTAACGTGTAAACAAGAGCATATACATACGTGTAAATTACAGAAGTTTTTTTCTGCTCATATAGTCAGCAGAGCACGTGTGAAACTGTAGACAGGTGGCTGCAACCCACTGCACAGATTGCTGACTGGGCATAGTCCAAGTTTCAGATGTTGATATCTTTTTTCTTCTACTTGTAATACGCCGACTTCTGTGGCGAAGTAGTTAGCACAGTGCGCTACGACGCCCGGGGTCCCGGGTTAGAATCTCGGTCTGGGCATGGGCGCTCTTTGTGAGTGTGTCCCTTCATCAATTTCATCATATCAATACTCATCCTCATCTTCGCGATTAGCCAAAAGTGGAAGAAAAGCGAAGTAAAATAAACTAAATCAACCAATCAATCTACTTGTAATACCTTCTGAACTGTTCTTGATTATATTTGATATTTGTAGTTGTCAACTGCGGATGAACAACGTAACTAGTCGATGGATACTACATGATTGATACCTTGATGTCCTATTCCTGAGATTTGAACACACCATTCTCGGACTTATACAACTTAGATCTAAAACCAACTCTGTACTTCAATAATCGCAACGAACACGTCAAACGTTTGAACAAATATGTGATCTTTCGTCGTTTTTTTTTCTAAATTATTATCAATATTCTTTATGGAATAGATGCCGCTGCACACATATATTATAATGAAAAACCTCCATAGTGCAACAGCCTTTTGAGTGCCAAGACCTGCCAAGCGACTTTCGCTGGCTGACGCCTGGTCAGCACGTCGAGTTTAATCAAAGTTGTTTTCTGATTTTCTACACCTCTCACGATATTGTCAGTACTGAAATTTTATGTCCCACCAGAGGATAGCTCGTACCAAAGGAAGAGCACAAAATCCATCTTTACATTTATATTTTATATCCTTCATATCTAATTATTTCAGTTTTTATCGTGACACGCATCAATAACTTACTTAGGGTTCGAACGTACTTACCCTTGTCATCGTAGCATGCTGCGCTAATCACTTTTCCACTTGGGTTGGCAACCATTCCTATTGAAGCTAAGACAAAACGAAGAATTGGCAGTTTGCAGGCTTTATAGTAAATTTAGTATGTTGCAGTTCTAGTTATTAATAGTCGTTTCTACATTTTAAGTCTAATTTTGATTTCCTGTGGTAAATATAAATTGTTGTTTAATGCAATAAAAAAATTATAAAAAGAAAAAGTATTTGTTTCAAGTTTAGATATTAAACTATAATTTTTCAGCATTACACATGAACATCAGGTTTATGGAGGCAGATATTTTAGTGTGTACGTACAAAGAGCAGGAAATGCATTCCAAAATTTGTTTTGTGGCCTTTAGAGAGAACTTAGTTTGGTTTGGCAAAGCAAATTCAACGTGTGTTGTTGATTGATAAATATTTGTTAGAATTGGAGAAGCTTGTTTGTCAACAGAGACTTTTCAGACAAGTTGACCTTCGGCAGGAAGTCGAAAATACGTTGTTGATAAATCGGCCGATAGAACAGAGCACCAATCTTTACACAGATGATTTAACATTTCTCATGAAAGTCTGGGCTTTTTCAATCGTCAACACATTCTTGTGGTATTTTGTTTCCTGGCATTTGTTATTCGAAGTGAAAATTCAAATGCACGTTTGTTTACAAGTTAATTTCCTTAGTTTTGTTTCGTTCCAATTGAGCAGAAATATCACCTATTGTTGTGCTAAACTGTTTTCGTTGTTTTGTCTTTTATATATCTAGCACTTTGGCTCATAATGGACATTTGAAGTTACTTATTGACGCTTTTCAATATATTAATGAAGCAGAATTCTTTTCTGAGTCCCTAGCAGTATAAAAATCGTCATCTTGGTATACTTACCCAAGAGAAAATGCTTTTCAATGGCATAAAAATTACTTCATATTGTTTTCGTTTTCACTGTTCTTTCTTTCTCAATCTTCAAAGAAGAATTTTGGAAACAGATTACTAATGTATGTACTAGAATGCATAATGGACATTTACGTATTCACGTACCTACCCCATGTCTCGAGTAAAGTAGAAATAGAAAAATTGTATAATTTTTAAATTTTGTATTTCAATAATGTTTGTTGAAGTTGGTTTGCCGAAATTTAAAATCAACAAACAAGATTTCACCTTTCATGTTGATCAACCATGTAGAAATGGGTTTAATATGCCTTCATAGTATTAATCGAAAACCAAGAAAAATTCAGGAACTGGATTCGATACTTTGTGATTACAACAATAGAAATTTTAAATAGTGTTAAAACTTCACTGTTGTTTTCTTGGCGTGCAGAATTAAAAATTTCTAAATTATATATATTTTAAAGATTTTTCCACAAAATAATTATGCTATTTGCAAGCTGTACCCGATCCAAATTACACTTTCGTAGGATATGACATTTAAAATTAATTGCAATATGCCTTAATTATATCCTCAGGATGCCATCAAAATACAGTTCCTCAAGAAGGGGGAAATAAGCCGGCTACCTGCGATTCTGGTTACTTTGATTCTCATTGATATCGCCATTTAGATGGGCGTGACTTCAGAAGAATGAGTTCTCAATACTGACATAGGCCTACGCACGCTCTTGGAACTTACCACGCAAATGTCTCATCAGTCCTGCTGGTAGTAGAAACGAAACTGGTTAAGAAAGGAACACCGTAGCTTTGTATTGCTAATCGAATGAAGCCGCACGAGTGTACAATAAATAAGTGAAATCTGCATCATGTTAGCTTATAAGATATTCACGGTTTTAATCAGGATCACAACTTAATCAGAATTACCATTATCCATTGCATAGTTTATCTGCGGCGAATTGCTAAAATGTTCCACGGACTTATGAATCACGGCGTATATAATGAACATGCAGTGAAAATATGACTTTGGATTCAAAAGCATTCAGGTAAAAATAAGCAAATCAATTAATTAATCAATGCAGCAGTTTTAAATTTCAGGTGCACAAAATATATCTATTTTAAAAATAGGTTGATTGAGAGAAACAAAGTTTACCAATGTTTTTGGTATGTACTGAAGTTCTGTATTTTTTAAAACAAAATTCTTAAGCCAAAGTGAATGTTGTCGGGGTAAAAATACTCTCTCTCCCAAAGAAAAACCGTCGGTGCCTATGTTTCCAGGCATTGAAAACTTAATTAATATACACGGCGAGAAGAATCATTATTTTCTTAGATGTTGTTGCATTAATGCCTCGATTGCAAATTTCCAGAGTTTTCTGCTGTAAAAAAAATGAACAAAATGGATTTATCACCTCCCGGTTTAAAGGTTTGAAATGGTCGTTTCGATAATTGATACGTTTGTTATTGTTGAGCCCGCGGCAGTTGACCGGGGCAGCTAATGCGAAGAGACCAAACGCAGGTTTTTTTTACAAACCCGTTAGATGAGAGCAAGGATTTTTTTTTTTTTAATTGAAGCCCTTCCAGCTCCTCGTCGTGCTATATGTGAAGCGACCTCGTGATACATGTTGTTTGGGTCCAGCACTTGGGTGTGAGATCGCGGCAGAAGTGAGATGCACACCCAGTGCTCATCTCAACCGATAAATGCAACACTCGTGTTGTTTAGTTTGCTCGGCCAGAAGCTCCAGGCCATGTTGGAGGCTTCTGCCAGTCAAAAATAATAAAAACTTCAGAATCAAGCCAGCGAATTGCACTGACAGAGGTTTCAGAGGAGGGAAAGGGGAGGCGGGTGCGGATTGTAGAACCAAGAGACGGGGAATTCTTGTCAAGGTCGCATTACATGCTGAAAACTCGAAGACTGTTTCGTGCCATTTCTCTCGCCGAACACAATAACAAACATCAACATTCGTGTGTACTAAGTAAGCTTCTGGGTTCCGCGAAGAAAAACATGGCTGAAAATGGTCTCCGCAAAACTAACTCGTGTTTTTTTTACCTTGAAGTTTGTGTAAACAAAAGAGGAAATATTTGAATGTTCCAGAAGAAGGGAAGAAACAGGAATTTCTCACTCTGGTCTAGGCACATTGTCTCATGTTTTCCAAATGGCTCCACAAGGACGTTTCAAGGAATAACAAACAACCGTGGTTGCCGTGTTTAGTCAATACTTTATCAGAGCAAAGGTCCGGACCCTGAAGTTATTTCCCAATTCCTTTTCTAGCATCACATTCAAGGTAACTTCTTTGGTGATTATTCCTTCTCAATTTCAATGACTTCTAAATAACTTTAATTACGATGCCCCATTTATTTGTGCCTACAGATAATATTAAGATAAATTTATTCATCAAGTTCCTCCGACACTTTCGGGAAATCTAAGTGTTTCCGGGTTTGATTCTCGACGGAGACACTCATTTCCTCATCTAACGGTTCTCAGTTCTGTCACACATTCACGCACTGTTATCTTCTTTCAATTCACAAAGATAAATAACAAAATTGCTACCGAATGTTACTTTTTGTAACAAAGGAAGAAGGAATTTGATGTGTTATTCTACACTTCTATTTCAGTATTCAATTAATGGAATATTTTAAAGCACAAGGTTTCACGAAAAGTAAATTTATTCATAGATTGTGCTGGGTAGATTTCCTTGAAAAGAAATGCAAGGCCACAGAGCGCTACGACGCCAGGGATCGGCATGGATGGGCATGGGTATTTTTCATCAATTTCATCATATCATCACTCATCCTCATCTTCACAATTTGCCAAAAGTGGCAGAAAAGCGAAGTAAAATAAACCAAATCAATCAATCAATAAAAGTACAAGGCGATCACACCAATATAGCAATACACTCATTGCAGTCATTAGTTTGTAAGTTGATGTACACATTGTTAACCCCGGTGACCTATTTTCGATTTCGTTTCGTTCGAGGAGTTTGGGGAGGGGTCACGCGTGTATTTGTCTTCAGTCCACTAACTTCACGATTGCATTCCCAAGACTTTCCTAATTTATTGTCAGTTCCCATAGACTTTTCTCACATATTTCACTGTCATCAATAATCCAGAATAATATATTATGAATATGTAAGATATTGGCATATTTATACCGTGCCATCGCTCTAATAAATGAAAGTTAACGACGCTTGTGGTGGGACAAAGAGGTTTTTGATTGGTTTTATTTTTCGTCGCTTTTCTTCCACTTTTGGCTGATCGCGAAGATGATGATGAAATTCGATAAGATGAAATTGGTGAAAGGACAATCATAAATATGCATGAACCTCGCACGATCCTCACAGATGATTATACTGGCTGTGGGTTCAGGTGTCCGAGCCTCGTTAGTCTGTCAAATGGAGTCGAGGGTGAACTTCGGAGAAGAAGGGTTGATATGTGGGTGTCTTCAGAAGGGATGACTGCACCAATAAGACGTATATGTCACGCTGCCTTTTTTTCAAAGATGTTAGTTTTAGTACTAGAAACAAAAGCTTAATGGGGTACGTTGTGAAACATATCAAAACCAAAGTTTCGTTTGACATTTTCTTTCCAACGTGAACTTACAATTAGCACAACCAGAACTGGACGTAGGAGCAGTAGAAAAGAAAAACAAACTCTCGTCAGATTCCATATGGTTTGTTGTTTACGGCTTCTCTGCGCCACGGCGCAAGAAACTCTTTTTACCATAGAAGCCCTTACTTCCTCGTCACGTTCGAACTGTTTTAATCATAACACATTGGGCACAGAAGGAGGGTTCCCGAAAATAAAAAAATCCGAATATAAACAAACCGATCCACCCAATAAGGACATTGGAAGTTTGTGGAAGCCAATTCGGCGAAGGAGCCATTGTTAACTCAATGAAACAGCGGTGACAGTCGCTGATGGGGGACCCGAGGCTTATTATTTGCGTGGAAAACTGGCAACACTGGACGCTTGAGGCGCATCTTGGCCGGCAGCACCAGATGGATGTTTATTTACTTGGGGCGTCGCTGAGCAGTTTCAGGGGGTGAAGGGTGCGGGGCGGAGAGGAAATCGGAGCTGTCTACAAACAGCAAGCACCCAAATGACGTCACGTCCTGGCCCGACTTCTGACGTCATGGGACATTGGGTGGGCAAATGTAAAATGACCTTTGTACCTAACGAAGTGTTATTACGGTACATAGTTGATTGCGGAGCAACAACAATGCATCTTTGTCTGACTTAATCTTAGCATGATTGCTTTCGCTGTGCTACGGTATAGGATTTCCTTTAGTCCTTATTCTTACAGCGCTATTATTTTGATTTCGTTGTGTAGAGAAATAGTATACACTCAACTCTCTCTCTCTCTCTCTCTCTCTCTCTCTCTCTCTCTCTCTCTCTCTCTCTCTCTCTCTCTCTCTCTCTCTCTCAATAATGTAGCTTCGAAAGTTTAGAAAAGTTTTATTAAGTCCATCTTATGCACACAGACTAATAGGGAACTGGTGGCGCAGTTTTCAGTGTGATTCCTGCAATAATTACCGATCTTTTGTCGGCGCATAGCGGAAGAGAAGTGGGGAGAGGGGATCGATGGAATGGTATCCCAATTGAATTAAGTGCAGAAGTGATAAGTCGTGTCACATTTGTCAAATCACTTTGCACTGCTGCTATCTTTTTTTTTGTAGGGGGTTTCGTCAATTTTTGTTAAAATTGTTTTGGCATATTGAATTAACACAAAATTAACGAATAGTTTAATATTTTCTGTATTTTATTTTTTATTGTACGAAAACAAACTCAATTTTTCACATTCGATTCAATTGCGCAGCTGTAACAACACTTTTGAAAACGTCACGCATATTCTGCTGTTGTCATTTTTTTAAAATTTAGTGGCGCCCTAGACTTCAGCCCCAGCCGCCAGCCGAATCCCATTCCTTAAAACAGCACAGGATGTAAACCCCCCCTCTAAATACGGCCACCTATCAGACAGAAATCGAAAAAATGCTTTTATGAGTCTCAGAATGAATCCTACATATTGGAGAAAAGTCAATTTCTCGGCCAAATATCAACCTCGCCGGCTATGTTGTTTTCTTATTGGAGACTGAAGTAAAGCGCAATATTAAGGGAGATACGAGCATTTGAAAGAAAGAATGAGCAATTGTCTAAATACGACAGATAATAAGTCCTCTGAAACTGTTCATGGCGCCCATAGTCTCATTATTTATTTTATATTTTGATGTTTTACGTTGTTTGTTCCTGTGACAATATTTCATACTGTTGTTTTCTTATTTTGCGAATTTTGTTTTTTCTATACGTAGGCTTACCATATTTTTGCGAATGGAAGGAGCCGAGGTCGAGAATATGTGTGCGCCAAAAATTTCAGCAAATTTTAACACAAAACAGGAAATAAAATGGTACCTTTAAAAAATGCATTTATGACTACACAGGTAATTGAAAAAAATTATGAAATTTGTTAACTGCGCCAAATTTGAAATCAAATTTAACCGTGTAATTGCTGCAACTTGGATTTAATTTCTTAAATGAAAGAGCGCGACGCCATTAATATTGGATTGGAAAACTCAAATCGAATGGGACGATGGCATGAGTGATAATATGATGAAATAAAGAAACGAGAGGGGGGGGGGCATAATGAAAAATGGGAAAACAGAATTATTTACAGTGGCTCAAATTAAACCTGTCGTAGCCTTATAATCAAGGGGTAACAGGTTTCATACTCGGGAGACTCCCCTTCATCCATCTTCAAATACCCCCCCCCCCAGATTAGTTTTTCATAATCATGGAAACAAGGCACACTTTTTAAAACCTAAAAATTCGAGGTCTACAAATTTTGTATTACGTTGTGATATCAAGTGGGAAAAGTCTATGATTCAATACTAGATTTTGGTAAAGTTATTAATTTGTTCATATTGTTTTTATGGATTGTGTGATTATTGTTCTTTGCTGCCCTAATTTAAAATTAAAAGTAAATGTTTGCTGACTATTTGGCCTAATTTTGCCTAAACTTGTGAAATAAACAGATGGAAGTTGAGATCGGGACTTCCTTCTTAATGGACGGTCTGGATCTGGTGTCTCTCGTTCGATCACCGGTAGATTTATTCACACAAGAAAATATTTTAATAATGTTAATATGGAATTGCTAAAAAGAAAAGGTGAATTACGAATGTGCTCCCAACTGGAACCAATCGATGTATTTTCTGTATTGGTTAATTTACTGGATATTTCTGCCTTCACTGATCTGTTGGTTATCACGTAACTTTATTCATAGCTAAACATGCGAAGGCTACAACAATATCCATGGCTCCAAAGCGATACAAGTTTATTTAACAAATTAACAAAGAAATATTACTTTTAAAAGTACACTGGCTTTTAACGGTAAGAAATTGTTCTCTCTAGACTATATTATGCCCATCGTACAAGCGCACTGTATATGATTAACTGAAACCACGATATTATTTCCCTCCTTTTTGTCCTATGAAAATAAATCATTCCCTTCAGAGCCAAATAACACTCTAATAATAATTACATATCATATTCGTACTTCCAGAGAACTAAGTGATTTGTATACAACCATGAAATAAATTTCGTCTACCATGAAGTTTATTTCCTGCCCAAAATCAATTAATAATCAGGTAGAACAAAAAGCCCTTTTAATTATGTTATTGCCATAAAAGCATAACAACATAACACAGATCAACACAAAATTACACAGGGATCCAGTGTGGAGCCAGTCACCAAAGCTTTGTCGGCTTGCAAGAATGCAGTTTTCTGTGTGTGTGTGTGTGTGTATTACCTGGAAAAGGGTTGACTGTTGTGTTCTTTCTGAGAACTTAATTACTGTGCACTTGCCATCTAGAATATAAACATGATATGACTAATATATAAAAGTCATTGACATTAAGACAAATGCTGATGAGATCTTCGAAATAGATTTCTGTTGCTGTTTGTGTCGCCCGTTGTCACTGCAGTTTTCTTGGGGACTGATTGATGACAAGTGTGTGGGAGGAAAGGGGAAGGGGATGGACACTTTCCCTATCAGTTTCTGACACCATGCACAGATTGCTAGTGGTCGAACTGCCGACTAGAAGTGCAGATAATTTGACGACCACATTCGATCCCTTTCTTAAATCAAAGTTTCTGCAGCCGCGACATGTTGCTTGCCACCGTGTCTGATATGTTTGGGATTGGATTCTTTCGATTAATTAGAATCTGCTAGAGCGAGATGCTTGTGACTTCTATTACGTACTGACGTTGGCATTCCTGTGCAGAAATCCACGAGCTTTCACAAAACGAACGTCGTGAAAAACCCTCCGCTGTTGTGCAATTCCAAGAACCTGAAAAGTAAGCACTGGGGTCATCTTCAGATTACCTTGCAGCTATATGAAAGTATATTAAAAATTACAAACTAAAAAATTCGAATAGAATGAGTATCTCAAAGATTTGAACGAGTTTACTTACTGGCTCTATGACGTGGCTAAACTGTAACCTGCCAGCAAGAAGAAACGTGACTCGACCGGTTACATATCAAAGAGAACACGAAGTGAAACCGAGGTGATTAACACAGTGAAGTGTTACTGTATTTTTCATGAGCTGAAGTAGCCTATGTGCTTAGGAGTTAAACCCAGGATCTTCAGTACTAAAGCATAACTTTTACGACTTATCACAAGTCAAGGATGAAAATTACTGCAAAGTTGACTGAACAAGAATTCAACATTTTTTGCAGTAAAGGGTACTTCTAATTTGTTTCTTAAATTGTCACGTGATATTTATGCCGGATTGTTTGTTACGTAGATGTTTTCGTTATTTTGATGGTGAGTTTCCCAAGATGGGAGTGAATGAGATGGAATTTACAAATATCTAACTTTTCCTGGAGGTCTCTCGTCATTTTTATTGAATTGATCTGAGTGAATTAACAATATAAAAACAAGAGTATGGTAATTCGATGTAATATTTCTGTATGATTAATGGAGAAAATACATCAGCCAAATAAATTTTGCCATTTCAAGTTCTCTGTAACCATTTTCGTGAAGATATTTTTTTTAAAATGTAGCTAGTAAACTATATTTAAAGCTTGGCTGGATTTTGGGCAAAGAAAATGTTTTTATTTACTAAGAAACAAGCCAGAAGTGTAAAAATTTCTAAAAGGTACATCGGTATGGAATTCCTCATAGAGTGTGTAAGACCATACGATTTGCTATTTATGTTGTACAAGTGAATGTAGTCCACTCGATGATCCATCCATCCGTACTGCTATAAGGGGATTTCTACACAGATCCTTTTTGTTTAGGATTTGGAATGTAAGCACGACTTTTTTTCAAAATGAAAGACATTAAAAAAAATGCTTTTCGACATTACCATAATTAAGGAAAAGGCGAGGACAGGACTCTGTTATCATTTCAATATTATATTGATCTGTATCCTATCGCTTGTGCAATAATAAATGGCTTTGGCACCAGCAATAAGAAATCTCATGGTTACAGGTGTGAAATGAATTCTGCATCTGAAGGATGCACGCTGCAGAGTGCAGGGAGAAAGAAGGGAAGAGAAGTCTGAAATAGTGAGGAGGCAAGTGTTGGCACTAAATTTGAAAGCCAGAGTAGCACAATCTTCCTCCCGTATAAATCTAGTGTTGTAATGAGATTCTCTTTGGGTCTCCCTCTTCTCGTTTCCACTTTCTCTCTTTCCCAGCTTTAAATTTTGCAGTTTTTAAATCAATTTCTACCGGGAAGGCATAGATTTCTTCACGAATGAGAAATCGTGTCGTTCTCCCTCTCCCACCTCATTGCCCTCGGGTTCCCATTGGCGGGGTCGTTTCCACCCCAATCTGCATCCACTACTTCTTTCTACAAACTAGTAGTGTTTATCTGTGAGGTTAGGGGAGGGAATTACCCTCCCATCCCCCTAACACACGACTTGGTTCTGATAATAAAAGCTAAAAACTATCCACCGGAACAAGAGTCCGACTTTGAGCAGTTCATTCTCGAAGGTAGGTTCGCTCTAAATAAATCGGTAGACAGGTGACTCTCTCTCTCACCAGCCAACCAGTGTCGCGTCTGTGTGTCCCCTAGGGTAATTCCGAATCGCATTAGGGAAGATAATAGCTGTTGATCTGCTAAATGTACAGGGGGATTATGTCCTATAAATTGTGAGGTGACTTTCAGGCAGTCATAACTTGTTCGCAGGGTGGAGAATTCGGAGCTAGTTTTCCCCTGGTTTCCGTTTCCTAGTCTCTAAGTTTTGTGTACATGTTGTGTATGTAGTGTACCTTGATGAACTAACGGGAGTTTGCCTTACGGGCGAAGCAAGATCTCTATGAGGAACTTATCATGTTGACATGTTCCCTGATAACTAGCGTAATTAATTACAAGCTTATGATCAAATGAATGCTTCAGTTCCTCCCGTGTTGTAGTGGTGGGGTTCCCTTAATCTTCAACCATTTTATCCTATAATTTATTCCCAATTTCTTCCGATTTCATAATGACTTTACCCTTTCATGTTAACTTTTCATTTTCCTTTTTTATTTGCGCCCGGGTGGAAAAGGGGGGGGGGATAATTTTGCAAATCTTCAATAATCTGTTTCTCTGTATTACATTTCTGCATTTTGGAGAACGAATAACAATATTTGCAGTACAGGCAATTTTTGCACTCTTTCCATCTTTCCTAAGCTGCGTTGCCGGTCTACTACACCAGAGGTCCTAGGTTCGAATCCCGGCCTGGGTATGGGTGTTCTTTGTCCATCAGTTTCATCATATCATCACTCATCCTCATCTTCCCGATTAGCCAAATGTGGCGGAAAAGCGAAATAAGATAAACCAAACCAATCAATCACTCTAAGCTGTGTTTTAATACATCGTTGAAGGCCTGATGCCTCCAGACCTCATTGTATAATAATTTCAAGTCAATAAGTAATAAGATGAAATATTATTGTGATAGAAACCATTTCTGAAATTTCTACATTATTCTAATGATATGTTATATTTTTTATTTATGTTTGTATGCTTATTGATAGCCAATAACACAAATACCATATTTTTTTTTCGAATAGGATTCAGTTATTAGTCTGACATCTGGCATTCTATTGAAAATTAGTTAATATTTCAACACTGCCCGACTAGAATTAAAAGAAATAAACTATTCAGTCCATTTGCTGGTTTATCAAATATGTGGGATACAAACTGTAAATCCTTTAATAACTCTTCCCATCTTTCAAAATAAATAATTGAAACTAATTTTATGTACCGCAAGCATATGTTGCTTCTAGTGTGACTGCTATCTGTGAAATATCTATCAAATATCAGTGTTGCTGTTGTGAGTTTCCCTTCCAACCATTGGCGTACGCAAGAGGGGATCTGATGGGGTTACAACCCTTCCCGAAAATTTGAGGAAAGCAAATTTTTCAAATGAAAGCAGTAAAGATCCGGGTTAAACCAGCGACAACCCCCTTAAAATGACCCCCGGGTAACCATTTTTGTCTTTGAACAGCTTTTTAAACGAAGGTTAAAAATTGTAATTACAAAATATTTTATGCTGTATAACCCTTCCCCCCCCCCCCAGAACGCAGTTATGTAATATCCAGCTTTACAATTTCAACCCCCTCCGAAGAAAAATCCTGCTTACGCCAGTGCTTCCACCTATATAGTCCTGAACATATTTTAAACAGTACAACGAAAGCTGTCAGGTCATAATATCTAGTTTCTTTCTACATCTTTGAAAGATGCTGCTAACCAAAACCTCCCGTGGGTGGAAACACTTTTGTTTAACACAATACACTTCCTTACAATGGCCTTTTCTTGCCATATAGATATTTATTGACAATCTTCATGTGTTCATATGTACCGCTTCTCCCATCTGGCACAAGTGACGCCGCGGAGATCCTGCTCGCAGTTTTTTTTGTCTGGGTGTGTGAGTTACTCGCCCCTCACACTACAGCATACATTTTCTGATGAATAATTTTCGCATCGAGAACTCGTCTTCAACTATAACTGTTAGTTCGCCAACCCTCCTTTTCCCTACTTCGCAAAGCTTTCCATCTCCAGCCCCCCCCCCCATCCCCCTGAGGCCGGCAAGTTTTGGTTGTTCCCCTGAGTTGGAGATGGCGGCAGCTGTAGTTGACTTGTTTAGCTGCTCTCTCGTGGTGTACATATATCTTGCATTACCGGGAACAAAACAATGGTTTCGATCGGATGGTCGATATGATACCACGCTGTGGCGAGCTCAACGATGCTTGGAATGATTTACTAGGTGCGAAACTCAGCTTTTGCATTACTTTTGTCCGAAGATGCTTCTTTTAGCCGTACAGAGTGACGACGAACTACACAGTAAATACTTTAAATCCGGACCCTAAAGCAAACTTGCATGTTCGAAGTAGCCAGCGCCATTTTTAGCTTCATTGGAACCCTTGATATTCAGGAGCACTGCACATTGTAAAGTACTGACGTCTGCCACAATGTTTCATTTATGTTATAATGTGCCTGTAACATATCAATTATGAAATTGTGATGTACCTGTGACTTGCGTGCTCTATTGGACCCTATAAAAGTTCAAGCTGATACTCAATGAGTACGTAAGACCTTTAGGCAGTAAATACTCTGTCCCGGTTATCCCTGGAGCAAGGTCGCTCATAGCGGCAGAGAAGGGGGGGTCGAGTGGACAGAGCGAAGCAGAATACGCTGCTGCGAAGGCTGTTAACTTCAGTCGCTTCCCCCATCCACGCAATCCCGTTCCCTCTTACGTGTTCATTGGTGGAGCCGTCTCGCGTCACTGCTTGCGCAGAGACTTGTTTTCGTTCGCTTGCTCCAGAGATATCCGTGAGAGAGTGTAGTAAGAGAAATGAAGACCAGTCGTAATATGCATTAGTATATTTAATCACAAGTTTATCGTCCTAGTTTTATTTCTTACCTTGATTTTATTAAGTTTAAGTGTTCTTTATTGTTATTTAGAAATTAACAGAACTATTTTCTTTTTAAACCCAATTATTACATAATTTAGTTTATGTTGATTACGAGATTCCAATGAACAGCATTCCACAAGACTTAAAATAAAAAGAATTGTACAAAAAAAAATAATGAAATACCGTATGCGTATTCGCTAGGCTTTTCTTTGCTTACCATTTTCTTATTTTTATTTGATCGGACTTGAAAAGGCGAACCAGCTTCTTTTGGGTGTTTTTTTTAATTTCTTGTGAGTACTCGGATGACAGGGGCTCCCACCTAGCATGACAATCTCAATTGATTTTTGCAGGTCAAGACAGAATAGCACTTGGGTCTTTCGTCACTTAACTGTCGAAAACACCAAACTTCATCAACATCCAATCCATTTGCGCTAATCGATGCGTTTCCAACTTGTTCTAAGAATGCAAATTTAAAGTGGAAAATATATCCCCTCACGTGAATCTTAACGTAATGAACGTGGAGGGATTACATATGCATTTTGACATCGTCTGTTGTATTGTGTATGTACACTTTGAATTATGTAAGGATATATCTTGAGGTACCACGGATGGGAAATTTGCCTTGGGGCAAGAATGCGAATAACAATATTTATATTTATTTATTTGATTGATTTTGTTTATTTTATTTCGCTGTTCTGCCACTTTTGGCTAATTGAGAACGTGAGAATGAGTGATGATATGATGAAATTGATGAAGGGACATACATAAAGAAACCCATGTCCAAGCTTGGATTCGAAATCGGGATCCCTGGCGTCGTAGCGCACTGTGCTAACCACTCTGGCACGGAGGTCGGCAATATTTACATTGGCTGCGACACTATCAAGTTATGGAGTTTGGCGACGTGATTGGCCCTTACAGAGGTGTGTTTCCTACACGTCACAGCAAGTGGCTGTGATAGCCAGTCAGACGAGCATATCCTTAAAATGTGCCCGTCCTCTTATGGTATTGAAGCTCGGAAGTGACACCGGATCTGCTATAATGTTCTCCGTACAGAGAACGTTAGTAAATGAGTTCTAAATACATAATGTACTGAAATTAAAATCCTTTATGCCAATATATCCTTGCTATTCACGAAAGAAAATTTTGCACAAGTTGTTTCTTGTTTTTATTCCGCTTCCAACGGTCGCAATACGTCGACAAGAATCGAGAATCAGCAGTTGACGACTCTTGTTTTCTTCGCGATATTTGCGTCTTCTTGCGCATTACAGTTGTTTGGATATGGCCTCTAATGTCCTTGTTTCCGTCTGCAGTTATTGAGCGCTTGTCTAACTAAATCGTCTGTGCGTATGATGAGAATTCCCTTGATGTGGCGTTGTTATGAAGACCAAATGTGACTGTATCTTGGTTGTGGTCCTCCCCACCTATCTCGTCGCTGCTTTCGTGATATCAAGCAATACTTCTCGCACGTGATTTGCATGCGGAATGTGCTAAATCTTCGTGCAAAACGTGCAGAGTCTGGGACACATCGTTACTGGAACCGAAACGTGTATGTTTTAGTGTCTGAGCTCTTACATTTTTCTCTCTGAGCTTAACGTTTTGCATCGCATGTGTGCGCTTTCCAGACAAATCTGTGAGATTTTATCATTTCTTAAGAAATATTCCTTCTTGTTATGCTTAGAGTGTATAATAATGTTTCTCCCTCTCCAAGAGTGTTGTTTCTTTTATTTCGAACGGAAATATACAGGCGAGAACAAAGTTTCAATGTCTACGCGCATATCATACTTCCTTGTTAGCCTATTGGTCAACGATTCCAGTGGCGTACCCAGGATTTTAATAACGGGGACATGTGACCTTAAGAGGGATTGTATCTTTTTGTTAGTGGTCAGCCGCATATTTTGTCATCTTTTCCTGCATTTGGCGTTATTTTTTAGCAATGCTTTGCGAAAAAGAGGTTATGAACCCTACTACGTCACGCCTGCACACCACAGAACGATTTTCGGTGTCAAATAGGAACTTGAATCTCCGGTTAAAATGCGTTTTCAGTCGCGATTAATCTTTATGCATGGAACTGACTTTAATATCCAAACATTTTTATGAGTTCATTAGAAAGAAATACATATAACTTGCAATCCAGCTAATAGAACAGTAAAATATTTCAAGCAAGTAGAGTAGGTTTACGGTTTACATTTGTTTTCTTCCTTGCGTTGCGATTATAGTTCTATTGCGAATAATTAAACATTAAATTGTTTTCTGACAAAAACAAATAACTCAGATTTTTCATGAAAATAAACTGACTTAGAAGCAAGGAAAATATAAAGATCAGTTTTTGACATTTACGTAAACAAGTCTCTATGGGAATGACAACATTTGTTTATGTTGAATTTGAAACTTAGTAATGTTGAACTAGAAGAACAAATTTTATCATCCCGATGAAGACTTTGTTTCTTGAAGAAAGAAAGGTCAAGATTAATTTTTATATTTTCCTTGCTTCAAAGTTTATTTAATCAAAATCTGAGTAATATAATTCATATTATGCATTGGGTAACTCTCAAGTTCAACTATGTTCTG
The DNA here is from genome assembly GCF_977018435.1 of Lepisma saccharinum. Classification (NCBI taxonomy): domain Eukaryota; kingdom Metazoa; phylum Arthropoda; class Insecta; order Zygentoma; family Lepismatidae; genus Lepisma; species Lepisma saccharinum. Next base: position 68,831,083 of record NC_139230.1, read on the forward strand.
ACGATTTATATTCTTTATTTTAGTTTGAGCAGTCAGTTTGATAATTGATCGTAGTTCTTGCCACTGACAATGAGAAACAATGGTCATTGTACTTTATGAAGTATTATTGAAATGCGTTTGCATGCTGGGCCGTATTAATAAAATGAGTGTGTTCTCATGGGCCTTTTCTCCTACAGTAGCAGAGTATGTGTCAAAGAAGTGTGCATTTCTTCCTTTTCAGGACGAATGATGTCCTCCCATAGATAGAAACCTAGCGATTTCTCAACCTTTTAATGACTTTGCGACGCACACACACAATCGTTCACGCTCTTCCAACTATTTATATGAAAACCACCTGCTTGGTCTCTAAGAACTTGCTTTTTTTTTATTGGTGGTAAAGTATGAGTACCTTCTTTTCCCGAGAGAAGTACTCACTAAGTACTCTATGAACAGACTCTCATGCTCTTCATTCACATAGATGGAGCACGTGCTCCAAAAAGTTGAGAAATTAGCAGGTTCTCAGATGCGTTCATACAGGTCATTGAGTCTTTTTTACCTAATCTTCTGATTTCGTTCATATTGGATCATGACCACGATCAACAAATTATACGTGTGTAGATAATCCCATTAATGCTCCTGAAACTGCATTTGGACTGCTTTCACATTAAGGAGTGCTCTAAGATACTCTTGTCTGCCTCCTAGTTGTTCTGCATAATTCTAATTTCCACCTAAACTTGATCCTTTGTCCTTCATTCACAACGCAGGAGGCCTTATCCATGCAAACCTCTGAATCCCCGTGGAATGCCAATTTCGTATTCATTCGTCCGTTGGAGGAAAGAACCCGACCTGTGTACTTGCATTTCCCGTTTTATTGCACGTAATAGTTCTTGGAAAATGAAATGAAGGATTTTTGGAGAGGTTACGAAGAACGCTCGCTTTGTGAACTCTGAAAGAACGGGCGACGGGGGGAAGCGGCAGGGAGCAATATGAACGCACTTTTCTCACAGCCATATGAAAAAAAGATGGATAACAGAGTCCACTAGCAGGCTTCGGTTCTATTTTCTTCCTTGTCAACGACGATTACCCACCTTCCTCAATCTGTTTTCGTCAGCAGTTTGAAGATTTCACATTTCTCATATCTGACAATATAAGATCAAATGATATTTTTAATTTAATTGGTTTTAATTTTCAAGCAAAAGAAATCATTTGCATGCTAATATCCTGCATTATTTCACAACCAGTCGGATATGGCTGAAATCAGGTTGTGTTTCTGTTCGGTAATCAGCATACACTTTTGTACGTTTTCTACAAATACCTCAATCCTATTGTGGTTTGCTGTTAGAATGATTTTTCTGTAGGTTTCCTGCTGGGAATCGAACACGAGACGTTTGAATTTGAAGATCACAATCCCAACAGACTGGCGCTTATTCCCAAAATGATATATACTTGCAGCAAACATGTAGATTTTTTTTCAGCCACGCTTGTAAATACGAACTACAAATTGATCACCGCATCGGAAATGTTTATCTAGTAAAATTCGTGTATAAGACGCAGATATACCGTGCTTGCAATCTGTCTAAATGAATGTTTAGATACGAGCACACATGAAATGATTCACGTATTAATGTGCACTGTAGAGATGCAGGGTTGGTGCTTACAGATATTTACTGTACATTCTGCAAGGAACTCTGCAAATCAAGTTCCTCGTCCATATCGTGAAGCAGCCGATGTAATAGGCCTTCATACTTTTTACTGGCAAACTTTGCGAATTTGTCCTGACTTTTCTTCATTATGGGTTGATAATGGTTGGAAATGGAAGATACGATTCAGGGTCTCTCTCTTTCCATCAGGGAAGTGTCTCTCTCCCTCGATCCGATTTAACGCAGCAGGAAATTTTCCCGGGGGAAATATGAGCAATTCTTACTTGAGATAACAACTTTTATTATCCACAATGTGGAGACCGGAGCTAAATCTAACTAGCTTTAATTTTACAGGAAACGCCGCATTATAGTTAAGCATGTTAACACCCATATATTTGGTTCTCTTAGGAGGTTTTCAGTTGGGGTAGTATTTCACAAGCAACCGGAAATTGCGAGGAATCAGAACAGGTAAATGTCAGTGAGCATGTTCCTCGTTCCCTGATGCAGATACCACCCTTCTTCTCCCTCACAGTGGTTAATTAAAGCTGGACCCGGGATAGGTCCTGCGACATTGCCAAGTGGCATGAGAAGAAAAACTAGTACTAATTTATGTTTCCACATTTCCGCCTGTTTTTCTGTTGTGCGGGGGGGCTTCTGTTGGCAACAAGGGTTGGGCATAAAATTTGAGGCGAGTGCTAATTTCCGTCCTCACCAACAACAAGAAGTAACCTCGACATACACCCCCATGCAACCTCCAAATTGCCAACCATTTGTTGCAGCGTGGCGAGAATTTGAACCTAGTAACGGAAGAAAATAATGAACTGAATTGCTTTGAGATTTTCTGCTTCCACAGACAAACTCGGATCCTGAGGAGACCACCTTCTTTTTTGCTTTCATTTATTACTCTGGCTGTGCTCATTCACATTAAAGGGAAAGAAGGGGAGGGGGGAGGGTCGCGGGAGAGGAATGCGTTAAAATATATTAATGTGCACGTCTGTTCTTTCAAACCTCGTCTTCAGTTGCCAACTTCAGTGTGGGAAGGAAGGGATTAGTTATATCACTGGATGCTGCGGAGTGTAAGTCGTGTGTCAAATTATGGTAGGGGAACATTTACTGTCTTTATGGTCGCAAAAAGAAGAGAATAACGAACTAAAGGAAAAACTTCATTAAAGAGAGGAAAGCCAACTGTGATTTTTTGATCTGATTGTTGACTGCGGAGGGGAAATGCATTCAGAAATGATAAAATAATGTTCATTTTTCTTGAGAACCGAAGTTCTTTATATTTTTGTGCAAATATCCTATATTTATCCTGTAGTCTGTACAACGTTTTGAATTGTGTACATACTACCGGCTGACTCGCATCGGATCACTGTTTATTTTTGAGTCGAGGAATCAGAGGTGCCACGATTATGATGCGTTAATGATCTAGAAATATCTCCCCACGCATAATAATTAACGGCTACGATGTTTTATGACCATTGTCCGGCCATCTCCAAATAACGTATGTGTACAAAACTGGATTTTATATTATATTATTTTTTTCTAGAGATATCATGGATGATTTCTGAGGCTTTGCTTTGATTATGTCTAACAATTTACCAGCATTTTCAACTTAGCGTCAATTAATCATGATAATGGCGACATACACTTCATTATGCGAATGTAACGTATGAACAGTTCTATAACTTGTAGATCGTAAGTTTCCAGATTTTCTTAGCTACGTTTCAAGGAGGAAAATATTGCGATATTGATTTTGCACACCGAAAATATTAAAGCTTTCTGTTTTGCTTTCATCAGAATTTGTGCTTTTAAGTAGCTATTTCAGGCAACTTCAATAGCATATATGAAACGTTTCCTGCACCTGGTATAAACGTGAGTATTTTTTCATATCCAAGTGAAGGTAAAACTAAACTCATGTCTGCCTATATTTTTGAGAAACTTATTTTATAATCATATCTACTGCAATATGCAGCCTAGTTGGGAAAATATGATACTTTGCAGATAACCCTTGTTGCCTGTTTGCATTTCTCACTCTCGAGGTTCCAACAACATCTGCTTGTCTTCGGGAGCCGTTTACGAAGGCAATGTTTACCATAAACATGTTTCTTGTTCCTTAATCTTCGACTTCCTTTTCCGATACCAGCACAAAGGAGGTTTTAAGACAATGGTTTTGAGAAAATAGGGAAAGCTGAGGTAAGGAGAACGCTAGGTGGTGGGAGAACACGAGGTATTAATTTCGGGTTGCATGTGTATGGGTGTGCCAGTACTAGAAGGCAGAGGAGCACCCAACCTCTTTCACTTTTGGCCAAGTCGCCTTGAAAGGGAGTCTCCACTATTTTTTTCTTCTTCTGCAGCTTCTTTCCCCCACCGTAAAAATCTTCGCCACCCCCTCCCCCAACCCCTGCTCCGCCTTCTCCTTCGAGCGGGATGCCACTGTCTTCTCACGCAAAGTTCGGTTACCATGGCGACCGGCTAATTTATTATGTCACTTGATGTGTAGCTAATTACTTCCCGCGCGCTCGTCCCCGCCCGGCATAACGCGGGAAAACAAACAAGGTGACGCGGCTGTACCCGCAGTTAGCGGCGACGTGCCTCTACACAAAAGTAGGAGTTTCTCATTATTTTTGACAGCTGGGCTCAATAGCGCCAGGGCAGGAGGGGATGATAGTGTTATTATGACATTTTTCTCAAATAATTCCGTGATGTAAAAAGAAAGTTAAAAGACCGTAAAGCTTAAGGCCACGTGACCGGACTAGCTATATTGCCAAATTTGCCATATTTTGGGCAGACGGCCTCGCCTCACCCTGGGCCCCATAAAAAATGGTCACTTCGGGGTAGGAAAGCCACGAGGAAAAGAAAGACTGCCTCCTCATAGGCGGCGGGAAGTGAGGTGCTTGCGAGATTTGCATTTCTTACATGCACCTCCCTGGGCTTTTTCCTTCCTGTCCTTTCTCCCCCCCCCCCCCTTTGCTTTCCCTAGCAATTCTCCCCATCTCTTTTCCTCGTTCTTAGCTTCCTTGCCGACTGGACGAGCCTTCTCTCTGATAATTATTCGACGGTAGTGCCATCCCAGACACCAATCTAATTGGGCCCAGATACTGTAATTGCCACCCCAATGACGACACGGTGGGAATATTTAAGTACTCGTTGATTTCCGCAGAATTTATGTGGCTCCTCTATCTTTGGCGTTTCTTTTTTCCCTTCCCAGGTAAAGCAGCAAGACACAGCAGGTCCTTGTAATTAGAAACCCGGCAGCCTTTACTTCAAGCAATGAACATAACGTGGAAAGGTCTGCGAAGACAAGAAATGCAGCCTTCAGAATTCTCTCCTCGGAACCTAATCATGTTCGTCTTTTCACCGAGACCGTCTTTTGGCTTCTTGGATCTTCAGGCTTCTTGTAGTTCCTTTGCTTACTTTTTGCCTTTCCAAAATGTGGCTATTAGGACAGCTTGAATATACAATACAGGACTTCTAATCAGGCAATAGATGATTCATCGTGTATTTCCTTTAGATTTTGAGGCCCCTTTGTCTTTCCTGCAATTGTTAAGTAAGCTGTGAACTTGTTGGAACTTGTGTTTTCATCTTTTCTATGAGGCATAGTCTCATTTTCTAGATTCTTATATGCCAGAATGGTTAAGGAGTCATTTTCGAAAAGTCTTGCATACCTCTATATGCAAATTTCAGTTATTGTCCTTGGCTCTTCTTTCCGTCATGATTATCTAATTCCATTACTCTTGTCCTCTAATGAAGAGTTTATATTATTGAGAGGAGAACATATACCTCAAATTTGGCAATCCTCAAGGCCGTATTCAAATTTGTCCGTTCAGGTATTTTTGTTTATCCTTTAATTTTATTGCATTAGAGGATTGTACTTTGAGCACTTCAGGGATGGATATTGATCTCCCAATGTCTAAACAGTCAAGTGCGGGTTTGGTTTGTTATCTATTGGTATCTTTTTTCTTATGTTATGCCACTTTCTTGCCTCTTTAGACTAATTGTGACGAAGGGAATGAAATACGATTAGAGAGAGAGAGAGAGAGAGAGAGAGAGAGAGAGAGACACACACACACACACGAAGAAACACCGTTCCCGAGGTTGGGACTCGAACCCAGAATCTTCGGTGGCGATATCGTGAGTCGACCACCGAGTCAAATGTGGATGTGTTGTTAAATTGCATGTAATTGCACGTTACACTATTTTCTGGATGAAATATATTATTTCGTTAAAAATGAAAATATATATCAAAGAGTTTAAATAATTCAGTAGGGATGTTGGGTGTTCGTTGTTTCTACCCATTATCAATAATGGTGTAGTAAATGATGTAGATATTGGTGGTATATACTTATATATATATATATATATATATATATATATATATATATATATACACTATTACAAATAGAACTCATGCGTAGGTTGGCGCTCTCTCCTTTGGTGGGAACGGTCCCGGGTTCAATTCCAGGTGAGAGCTACAAAGTTTGTGTGTTGACCCAGCATCGTGAGGCCAATTGTGGAACTACTTGAAAGAAATAGTAACGGGCTAGGGATGGCCAGATCCGGATCATAGCGGATCCGAAATCCGGATCCTAAAATTTTTCGGATCCGGATCCGGATCCGTTTTGCCATCCCACATGCGCTTCTTTGGAAAGTAAGAATGTGCTTATAACATATTGTTACCTGCTAATATACACATATATATAATATACATACACACACACACACACACACACACACACACACACACACACACACACACACACACACACACACACACACACACACATATATATATATATATATATATATATATATATATATATATATATATATAGAGTGTGTGTGTGCGCGCGCGTGCGCGATTTGTAATTAATTAATACACTTACAAGGGAGATCTAAGTCCCCCCCTCCGATTTCCATGAAACTTGCAGGGCCCAAATGAAGAAATACGTGTTTTTTTTGTTTCGGCAAAAAAAATTGTTCTAGGGGGCAACCTCCTTTCAAATGTCAAGATGAGGACAAATTGAAGTGGGGATCTGACGCCTGTGTTCCCCTCCGATTTCCATGAAACGTGGCAGGTGTATAGTAGGGATGGCCAGATCCGGATCCTGGCGGATCCGAAATCCAGATTTTTTTTATTTTAATTTGTAGAACTGTAACTGTAGAACAATTGTATAATTTTTGTATAACATTTCTATCTTGTTACGTATATGTGTTAAAGGTTTCATCCTGGAATGGAATGTCTCACATTTATGTGTGTTTTCATTCCCCCCCCCCCCTCAAATGTCAAGATGAGGAGAAATTGAAGTGGGGATCTGACCCCGAAACCACGTAAATTTGGCATAGGAAGAAACAGGGGGAATACGGCCTCTCTATACACCTGCCAAGTATCATGGAAATCGGAGGGGAACACAGGGGTCAGATCCTCACTTCAATTTGTCCTCATCTTGACATTTGAGGGGGTTTTGCCCCCTAAAACAGTTTTTTAGCTGAAACAAAAAACACGTATTTCTTCCATTGGGCCCCACTATACACCTGCCAAGTTTTATGGAAATCGGAGGGACACAGGGGTCAGATCCTCACTTCAATTTGTCCTCATCTTCACATTTGAGGGGGTTTTGCCCCCTAAAACAGTTTTTTAGCTGAAACAAAAAAAACACGTATTTCTTCCATTGGGCCCCACTATACTGCCAAGTTTCATGGAAATCGGAGGGGGATACTTAGATAACCTCCCTTGTTAGTCTTACACTTTGTAATTATTTAACACTGCATATATTATAATGTTTTATTTTAATTTGTAGAACTGTAACTGTAGAACAATTGCATAATTTTTGTATAACATTTCTATCTTGTTATGTCTCACATTTATGTGTGTTTTCATTTCCAATACATTCGAATGAATACATATTCGTTTCAATGGCATTTACAAAATCACCTCTGACATGTGTTCACGAGTGTGTTAGCCGATGCGTTGCAAAGTATTTTAGGAACAACACTTGAAAAAAATTCTTGTAGGACTAACGAAAAATTTCTTTGTAATCGAAGATCATAATACCTTTTAAGGTGTGGTAATATTATAATGGGATTGAGATACGAAACTCTCGGATCCGTATCCGGATTTTCGTATCCGGAACTCTCGGATCCGGATCCAGATCCGGAAATTTCGGATCCGGATCCAGACCAGGAACTTTCAGATCCGGATCCAGATCCAAAACTTTCAGACCCGGATCCGGATCCGGATCCAGATCCGTAACTTTTAGATCCGGATCCGGATCCGTTTGGCCATCCCTATAACGGAGGCCGATCTCAAAAGCTAGAAATCAACGGCGACGGGACAGAATGCGCTGAACACACGTCACCTAGTTTATCCGCTGGGTAGACCTTGAGCTACGGCCTTTATTAATATTATTATTATTATTATTCACGTACCCAAGTGTCCGTAGCATGATGCTACTTGTGGTTTATGGCAACCACTAAAATAGTTTCACCATTAGCTACCATTTTTTTTTATGATGAAAAGATTTGCATGCGGAAACTGAATGCAGATGTTAGAGTTTTCCTGCCGGGAAAGCAGCGTGTGCTAGCAGAAATGTTGCAAATGAGATAAAAAAATGATCTTTGATCTAGCTTTATCGTCATGTTAGATGTGATTAAGCTTTCTCCTTGATTCATATTTGTGTTAAAAAACATCGTCCAGTTTTTCATGTTGCATCATTATTCATTATACTTGAAGAATGTTATCAGTGATGACGACGCAAATATTTAAACATGTAATAAACATATGTCATTACGAATTTACAATTGTTTATCAGTCTTGTATCATTCGGAAATATCTTCATAGTTGAATCGTGTTAACTGTCACAAACTATAAATAACACGGTTAATGAAATACGACTGTTCTTTAAGTTTGTTATGAAAAGGTAAAGAATTCCGAGATTTGAGAGCATGAAAATATTATATCATAAGTCTTTTTTTTATGTATGATCAGATTGTATCCATATGTTTGTGACGTTATGTTCATCAATGATCAGAAATTTAAAATTTAGAAGTCAAACCTTCATTTCAGAATTATTCTCTTGCATATATAATCCCGTAATAATTATTACCAAAATTTTTCCTGTGTATCCGCCTCAGTGACCAAATGAGTTGAGTGGTCTAATCGCGGTCTTGCCTTAGAAGGTTCCAATTCGAGTCCTGGCCAGTCCTTTGTGAGTACCCGTTCATCAGTTTCATCTAAAACTGAGTCATCCACTTCCGTTGTGCTTAGCCAAAAGTGTCGGAAAAGCAACGTAAAATAATGAAAATACAAATCAAAGACAATGATGCACAGTAAGCGAGGGATAGAGAGAGAGATAGTGAGAGGAGAGAGGGACCGAGAGTTTGAAAATAAACAAAGAATAATGAAACAAGAAAAATACAAATGTTTGTTTTTGTGTCTGCATAACCACAATAACCACAGCTTGCTATTTTATTATGTTTCCATTTTGGACATAACTTTTTCTTATTTAGTTTAAACACGATGATGAGAATGATGATTGGATGAAGTATGTAAAAGAACAAACACAACGAAGCATCCACACCCTCTTGAAACTCGAACCCAGGGGCTTCGAGAAATATTTATTGATTTGTTTTCTTTTTCTTCGCTTTTCTGCCACTTTTGGCTAATCGCGAAGATGAGAATGAGTGATGATATGTTGAAATTAATGATGGGACACGCAAATGACGCCCATGCACACGCCGGGATTTGAACCCATTACCCCAGGCATCGTAGCGCGCTGTGATAACCACTCCGCCACAGTGATTTCGAAAAATATATCGTAAATCAACCACTCAGCCACCGAGATTTAGTAACATAATACTGTAATAACTGCGGTCATTATATTATATATAGTAACAATTGATTATTCTTCCATCGTTAGTGCACATATCAAATTTAGAAAAATCAGTAAGGAAAGTAGCTACTTGGTTATCCAAAAATAGCGAGGTTTCAAATATAAAAGGTAAAGTAAAGTGCTCCCCTGTGCTTTGCACCACGCCATGAAGGCGTATAGGGGGTGTGGAGTTAGGGCCCCACACTTACTTGATCTCAGCCGAGCTGGGGGTGATGTGATCAGCACCACGACCCTGGCCGCCTTTAGCCCCCAGAGTTTCCTCCAGGTACCCACTTTATACGACGCTGGGTGAGCGCCGGAGTCGCTTGAGTAGGTTGAAAAAGTCCCGGTTCTCGCCCGCCGGGGATCGAACCCGGCTCTCTCGCATGGTAGTCAGACGCCCTAACGACTGAGTTACCGCGGCTACCTATTCAAATATTATGGACAAAAATATCTTGTGCTAAAATGGTTATTCTTGAACATAAAGATCTTACGAAATATCAACGATTGTAATCGTATTGTCTTATGTAAAGAGATAATTCCTTCCAATTTTCTCCACATGTAATGAAACATATTAATTTTCTTTTTGTCTCGCAATATTCAAATTTCAAATAGTTTAATGCTATGACATATATCTCATAATCTATTATTAAAGAATTAAATAATTAACAGTGGGCGCCAGCCCTTTCATTAAAATAATTACAGTTTGAATACATAGAGAAAAATTCCAAGTAAAGAGAAGAACGGAGTATGCAAGGAAATTTCTAGCCATCAGTCCTTTTTGGATAAAGGATTAAATTGCCTTTTAGCTTGATTATCGAATAGGTTGCTATGGGTTTTTCTTTTTCAGTTATGCAGGGGAAAGTAGTGCAGTTTAACTACAGGTAATCCACGAAAGGAGCATTCAGGAACTTAACTAAATATGAAAATGGAGGGTTGCAAAATTTCAGGGACTGGGGAATGATTTGCTTTTGTCATTCAACATTAAACAGAGTTTTATGGAACCTGGCTGGGATTGCTCCCAGGATAGAAATCACGCCGCCTTATCTCCGCTCCAAGTTTGCGTGGCGAATCCCCACCACGTGCGGATGCTGCGTAAAAGCTGTGGGAGTGGGGTGACGAGGGGAAGAGTTAACCAATCTCCGCGGGAAGTGTTACGAAATCTCCTTCGAAATTCCTAAGAAAATAACAGCAATTCCATAGTGAGTGAGTGGCTGAATATTATTAGTGCACGATAAAATTGGCGAACCGAAATATCTGCATATTTCTCAAAATCTCATATTCACCACCTCCTGTTGTCTACGTATTTTGAGAATTGCTTCATGTCCCCCCCCCCCCGTTAGGTTTAAAATTGAGTTCATTTAATGTTGTGTGCGTCTAAATGCTCCTAAACTGGAACTGAAATTCATGTTTTCCTGCCCGTTAGAAACCTCTACAAGCGTATGTACGTACATTGTGCCGAGAGAAAGATGAAGAACTGGTAACCTCATCTTCAGAAACAAATTATCTGGTTGCATACAAGTTGATTATAAAATGTCAGATTCATGTAGGGTTGGCTGTACACGTATTATTAATGTTGGCAAAAACAAAGACGATAAATGCATTTCGAAATACGACAGGTAACAGTGACAGAATACATAGACAGAGAAATCAAAATTTTGACGTGAACACGGTCACGGATAGTTATAAGTAATACAATTGTCATTTCTCATATTGATAATAGAAGGCAGAAAAGCGTTATAAAATAAGCAAAATAATATGCTGAAAATAATATTTCAAAATCGAAGATAGTATAATATAAGTAAGTATCATTGTTTCAAACATTTCTGCTCGTGTCTGTTTAGGAACGTGCAATAATTTTAGTTATTGTAGCAACTACTTTAAAATCTTTAATTGTTCGACAGAGTTTTGTGGAAATTATACCCGCCGAAAGAAAGGAAGGGAGAAATGGTTTTTAAAAATGTATTTATTTAACTGACGGTCGTGGAGTATAAACGCATATATATTTTTTGTCTCGTGGATATGATTTAATGTTGAATGTGAAACTTTGCAAACGAACTGCAAGAAAACGAATCTAATTCGAAATCAGCGCATATAAAGCTTGTAGACACGGCTTCAACAACAAAATTTAAAGACACAAGATATTCAGTTAGACTTGACGGACCGAATAAAAGGTTACATTTGCTAGAGTGTGTGTACATATACGCTTAGGTTGAACTGAGACCAGGATTCTTGTTCCGGAAGTGTGTACACAAGCTATTGGACTACATAGATAGGTTTTTGTATTGTTGTGCAATAACATTTAAGTTAAACTCAAAGCAAATCTTACTTCATCCATACTTTTCCTTAATTCAATTTTTTTGCCATTTTCTCTTTTCTCTCTCTCTCTCTCTCTCTCACACACACACACATATTGCCTAGGCGCGTTTGTTTTTTTCTCCCCTTTCCACTTTTTATTTCCTTCACTGCTCTTCATTCTCAAAAACAAGCGCTCAGGCATGTCGCAAAATGACTTCAAACCAGATAAACAAGATGCAGAATTCCAGTAACCGAGAAAGAAAGGTTAAAGATGCTGAAACCGATTCTGTAAAGTGAGCTAAAACGGTGTTTATTTCCTTTCCTATTAAACCATATACGGTACGAATCCGCATTACAGCACACTGGATTAGAAAAATGTCCTTTTCTCAGTTTTGTACCCGCCCACACAAGCAGGTTTTCTTGGCTCTTATACTATGTGTGCATATTTATATTGAAAAAAAAAAGCAACTTTAGGACATTTTCAGACTCATAAAGCATCTTCTGTCACGCCGTAGATAGGTGGAACTACAGACTGGAAGACGTATTGGTAAAAGGTTGGAGGCTTTCCAAATCGTACCTGTAAAGAAGAATAAAAAAAAGGAAAAATAATTTCCCTTGCTGCGCTCTTTGTCCCAAACTCATCCTCTTGAAGAACCAATAGAGTGTTACTCTGCCGTGCCTCTTTCCACGCCAATAGAAATCTACATTTCCCTTTTTTCCTTCCCATCCTGGCCTTTTCGCAATCTAGAAGTATGGTGACGCACTACGAACTTGCGCAGACTGCTGGTCGTAGGCAATAAAGTAAGGAGCGTGAGTTTTCGATTGAGAGAGCCAGAGCTTCTGTTTGACGAGTCGTGATAATTGGAGATTCAGGGGTGGCCCCCCTGATCTGCTTGGCTTGGTGCTTTTCTTAGTCTTCTCCCGGCTCGAGGTATGCTGATGAATGGATTACGGGAGGTGACGACTTAAATGCGAATTGAACTCTAGAGAGTCAGGATTCCCTCGTTCTTCGGAACTTTATGATCTCGTCACTGGAGGTTTTTTCTTCCCCACAATGTTCTTGTCAAGTCGCCAGTAACTGTTGTTAAATTCATATATTCTCCCTGATTGAGGTAAAAATGAGGTTTTAACATTTAGAAGGAGGGCAATTATTCTAAAAATCCCATTTGGCACTACTCTGATGGAGCGGGGGGGCGCTAGGGAGGAGGAGTTTGTTGGGAAGGATGGTTTTGCTCCGGCGCTGAATGAGGAGGGATCCTCATCTTCCGGATTTAAGATTCCTGATTGGAAGTTGGGTGCCGCAACTGCCGGGCATTGGAATTGTAATTAGATTGAATGGAGTTTGATTTGTAAAATGTGGATTTGGCTGACATTGAAACATGGTACGAATTTACTAACAGACAAAGAAAGAAGACGAGAAGGTGCTTTTCTCCGTGGTAGGGATTGAAGGAGTGTGTAAGGGGGGGATACTAATGTCTGGCACAAGACGATGACTGGAAGGGAAAGAAAACTTCCGAAAATCTCCCCTGACGATGGAGACAATTATTGGGAGCTCGTTTCCAAAACAGCTTCAAGCAACGAGCGGTAAAATAGTAGACTGGTAGGGAGGGATAACGGCACGAGTATCCCACCTGAGACGTAGTCATTGCAGTTATTTTAATTTGCATTAAATGACTTTTCGCAACGGCCTGCATGCCAAGAAAGCAAAAAGGCGCATTATCTGGTTTCAGTAAAAGTTACACCAAATGGTACGTAGAACGCTAATGTGTTCCAATACTTTCTCATTCAAGTTTTTTTCCCCCTTGCCGAAGGTTGCGTGGTATGACGTGCCTATTTTGCTCTTGATACCTTATTCTCAAGAGGTTTTCGGCTAAATGGCTCCCCTAAAATAAGTAAAAATTGTCATGTTTATTTATGTATGCTGTAAATTAATATTGAAATGTGAATCGGGCGCCAGGGAGTTTGTTCTCAGCTTTTATCTTTTCTGAAATCATGTATTGATAGAAGAACTAGAACTTAAACATACGAAATATATAGGACAATAACCAGCTTTAATTACTGTGCAAGTTTGTAATTATACAAAATCGGGAGATTGTGGTGTGACACGAACAGCACAATTGTTTTTAATTGTTCCGGAGGTCTCTCGAAAGAAATATTTGTCACATACTATTAGAACTTTGCGTAACCATTTTCTGAAGAATGAAACTATTATAATTTTAATTGTCATTAATTACTCAAATTACGTACCTTTAGGTTGAATGTTTTAGAGCCCTAATCAAAGTTTTGGAGAACATGCAAGTAATAAAACACTTCTTTAAGGATATAAGAAGCTTGGAAATAGGTTATTTTAATACTTAAAAATTAAGAAATAACGTTTTAAAATATAGTAAGTTAGTCCACAGTATTTTACTCAACTTGAAATAGGAGGTAGCATACGGTAATGACTCAGCATTTGAAATAGATTTTGTTGTATGATTTTTAAAATTTGTATTTCTCGTAATTTTCTAAATAGCCAAAAAGAAATTATTAATGTCCTATGAAATTGATACTTTATTGGCATTTCACTCAACAACATATCGTATTTTTATATTTATTTGTTAGCGATAGGTCACTATACTAGCGACTGTTGCGACTGCTTCCTATAAGAGGCAGGCAGACAGATCGATTTAGTTACTAATAATTTCATTATACAGAAACTTGCTACTTCCTTCAATTGACTAAATTTCTATGTCGCTCTAGTATTTTGTGAGTTATCAAGATGTATCGAATTGTTCGATTGTTGATTCTAGTACACAAATGAATGACTCAATCGAAAATATTTTACCGAATGAAGTTGTTATTTCGTATGTCTCTCAGTATCTTTGATTGATTCTGGAAGATTGAAAATTCACATCCGATTGTTGGCTAACAGTCGGATGTACCTACAGTGGTAATTTGTAACCAGTAAGATAGTACTAAATAGATTTTTCAGCCTACTAAGTTTTATATTTGTATCTAGTAGTTTCTGAGAAATTGATAGGTATCGATTGGATTCGATTGTTTACTAGATGGGATACATGGGCAAATCAATCGAGAAGGTGGACATCTCATCACGTTCATAATTCACAGTTCTTTGAACTAGGTAAACATCATATTCGTAATTTGAATAGTTTCGATGATATCGCAACGTAAAAATAAATCGATTATTGACGTTTGATCATTTCAACACCGCAGACAGACGGGCCAGCGATATCATATCGATTTACATTTGCATTTTTAGAACATTTCAAATCTTCACATTTCGTAGTTTCTGAGGTATCGACAGTCAGTCAGTCACCTTAGATTGATTGTTGCCTCTGACGACTAGATGTACGGATCGCTGGAAGTTAATTTATGTTGCGGTAGGTCTATACACGTAAGTCTATCAAAATTTATTTTTATAGCTCTGATAGTTTCTGAGATACTGGTAGTTGGCACAGACGGGCAGACGGACGACTGGCGTATAAAAGTACTATTTTTCAGTTTCAGTTCAACTTTACAGTGTGGGTCGAACTAATGTATTAGAGTAGTTCTTTCAGATGAAGAAACTGTAAACTGTAATGGCTTTTACAGGTTATTACGTATGTCTTAATTTTTTTAATATTTCTTTTTTATCGGTGATAAATGAATTGCAATCATTATAATGCCAGGAAAATGAAAAAAGCATTACGATATGCAATCGCACATGTTGAATTATTAATTCCTTAGTACTTATGATCATTATACATTGAGGTTGACATGCGACGCTCTGTCTTAATGGTTGCCTTGATTATTTTTTATTAACTTATAGGTAAAATGATGTCTTCTTTTACGAATCATTGTATCTTGCGTCACTCGTATTTTGGTACTTGAAACTACCATATTTTGAATTTTACTGAGGGTGTTTTCGATACAAATAGTTTCATCATCAAGTTATATTATTCAGGCAAGATTGAATCAAAATGATTGCCTGGTTTCAGTATCTTCAGTAAGATTGAACTGGTGTATAAATGGAAATCTAGATGTTGTTCCATTGTTTGTTGAAGCATTTTTTTTAGTCAATTTTGAGATATACTTTTTCTTGTTTAATAAAGATATGTGACAATTGTATATGATGGGTACTGTATGTATGATTGTTTCGGACATATCTCTTAGAGTATAACAAAGGGCAGTAAGTAAAACGTTACTAGAAAGTAACAGATACTAGGTTGTAAAATGAGCAGTTGATTACAATATATATAGTTGTAGCAGATGACTTTTATCCATCAGCTATTTTTCTTTAGCTATTAAAACTAATAACAGAATTAGAAGGTTACTGTTCAAGATACAAATTCTTCAGAACTGCTGAGGACGCTCTCGAAAATGGCACCAAAGTTGCTTGTCTATATCAAGAGTAGTTGAGATGAAGTTGAAGAAGACGGACGACAGTTCCCTTAACCTTAGCATAATACTTAACCAGGGGCAGAGCGAAAGGGAAGAAGACGATGGAGGAAGAAGTTGGTTGACGTGCAGGAGCTAAATAGTGAGACAGTCTCAGGCTGTCGGTAAACCTGAGGGTAATCTCGTTTGCCTGGAGCCCCAACACCCACAGAGAAATTACGTTAGGGTTTCATAGCGACCGGCTGCCTAATAGCCGATGACAGTTCCCCACGATACGACCGGTAAGTTTCCAGCGCCTTTTGAAAGGAACTGGTTTAATGCGCGAACCGATGCTCATTTAACGCATTTCAACACGAATTTAACGCAAGTAGGGAAGTCAGTCAGTCTTAGCGGGTTCGGCTGTTTTCTTCCTCGTATGGATCTCTTCGGCAGTGCACCATTGATTTTCTGTCCTTTCCGTCAACATTACGAGTCTATTGATTAGCATGGTGTGTTGTTATTTGCCATGGTATTAGAAGCAGACGCCATTCCATATCAGTATCACATCTTCGACTATTATAATTCAGTGCCAAAATAAAGCCATTATTATCAGAAAACCAACATAATGGGAAAATCAAGGGGTAGTATATCACGAAAGGTTATATTCCAGTCAAGGATTTTAATTCTAGGATTTCAGCGTGTTTCAATAATTCTATAACTGTTACATTTTTCCTGACTGCACACAGTAACCTAAATATAGTTGCAGTTGTGTTTTTCAAATAGAAGAATGACATAAACAAATTTCATATCATACTCCTTCAAGTGCTGCGGAAACTTATAAACGGTATTGAAGAATGTGTGATTTGTAACTGGAGGTCTATAGATATGAGATGGTTTGGAATTTTTCACGATTGGAAAAAGATAGGATATCACCGAGTGCTGCGGATTCAATTTGTTGTGCCTCAAAATAAAAATATTTCAGAACCATGGAAATCAAGTACCCTTGGTTTAATTTCCGTTTGGGGTAAACTTTTCGCTGACTCACATCTCAATTCAGTTCAAGCACATTTTACTTTTTCTGTATGTTAATTGGCCTAAGGCGAGTCTACTGGACGCTCGTAAAATATAATGCGATTATTAGTTCTAGTTTATCGCGAATTATGCTCAGTTGTTTTATTAACTCCATTTTACTACATTGTAATAATTTTATAATCTATTGAAATTATTACTAACTAGTTCTGAACTTTTCAACAATTACTAGAAATAAATTTATTGAAATGCCCCCACACTTAAATAACCTATTGGATTTTTTTTACGGAAAGTGACTTTCAGATCATAAGTAATTAATTACAGTCAAAGTCATGGTATTAATTTCGTCATGATTTTGTGTGTCTGAGGAATAATGAGGCGGCAAACCTATTACACTCTTTCTAGGGTTAAACTTTAGATTTGGTGTATTACCTGGACTTCAAACAAACGTTTTCGTAATACGATATAAGTGTGAGGTAAATAGATTGTTCAATGTAATCGCAATAGGTTCTGTGTGAGGAGAACATATTTAAAGATAAATAAACCTAGAACGTCAGCAATTCGCTCAACACGTGTCTCTGGGTTGTATATACCTAAGTATTGTGAACTGCAAAATTAAACAAACAAAACCATGTTGCCGATTTTTCTTTTTTCTCAACATGACTATATATTAATTCGCTCTTGTCATTTCACAGTACTTGTTGCACACACATACCAGTTGTGCACAGATTACATGGTATATGATTTAGATTTTTTAAAGATAAAAACCACAAGGATTTTTATTCGTTTTTCGATGACGCCAACACGCATTACTTAAAAAGATGAAATCCTTTTTAAAGCTTAAGTCATTTTTCAATCGACATTTCAGGGTAAACAGATATTCCAGAGAAATAACATCAGTGCGTAAAACAGCTGTAAAGTCCGTACTGCTTCCTTGTATATTTTACTTTAAAAAAAAAAAAACATTACGAGAAGAACTACGACATAAATCTTGCTTTGACGTTCATTGATGGATATAAAGCTTGAAATGTAGCTTAAATCGCGTCTAATGGAACATTATGTCATATTGTGATCCAATGGGCTGTTACTGGCTCTTCTGGCGGGAAAACCCGTATGACTAAACGTCATTCGATGCCAGAGATATGCGGCATTTTTCTTCCATGTTTTAGCAACTGCTATTGAATGAAGATTTTTCCCTGCGCTTTTGGATTGATATCAACAGCGTAAAAAACAAAACGAACGCGCAGAACATGGCGAGGAATCTCACAATAAACTGGCGAAAAAAAGAGGAGTGTGGAACTGGGCTTAAATGGGCTTGAATATATTTCTCCTTTCCTTCACGACTTCACGAGTTCGTTCTATTTATTGCTATTGTTCTAGCAGCTTTTTAAACTATAAATTTATTATACTGTTTCGCAATGAAATTTGTTTGACTTGCTAGCAACCAAGAAATTTCCTTAAAAAAAATATTTAAGCATTTCAGGTATTTTTTTGTGTATTAGAAATAGTTGCCCATATAATGTTATCATATCAATCTCCTGGAGACACGTGGTATGACAATTTCTTAGATAAGTTTGGAACCCGTTTGATTTAAATGTGTAATATATAACACAATAAATTTCTTCACAATAAAACAATAAAATAGAGTTTTGGATCTTTTTTTAAATGAAGTGTAATCACATAGTCGGACATGGATGATGGGAAAATTGGCCGTGTATTGTATTGCATTGCTATTAATACTTATTTCTGACTAATTTGAATTATAACAGTTTCTGAATCTCAGGTCCAAGCAGCGTTGTAAGCCACTGCAATGGTTTAATAGTACATATAATATACTAATATATCACAACAAACACGTGGTAGATTCTGGTAAGGAATAACATTTGAAGGAAGGTCTAAAGGAATGAAAATTAGGAATGATGAGTTCGAACAAAACGCTCCATGTTCCATGTTATTATTATTATTAAGATGAAGAAAAAGAATTGGCAATGTCTACTCTGTTAAAAAAGAAAGAGGGATTGTTATTGATTTTGATCGAAATAGAACAACACCATGGCCGCATTATGCAAGCTGTGCTTGTGCGTGTGTGTGTGTTTGTGTGTGTGTGTGCACGCGCACGTAGGGAGAATGGTCTTTGATAACGATTAATAACATCCCTCTAATAGGGATGCCGGGAAGAGAAATCCTCAGCAAAGTGGCGTGGCATAGCCCCTTATGATGGAATCGGGGGGATATCACGTTGACAAGGTTCCCATTCTTCGGCAAATAAATGAATTTGTTTGGCCTTCTGAAGAAGGGAGCCGGGAAAATAAGGAACCAGGAGAAAAACCAAGATGGGGTCGGATAGAAGGGGAGGGGGATGAAGTGGGAGCAAAAGGAGAAAGTGAGAAAATTGTCCGGGGAAGGGATGCTGAACTGAAGGGAAGAGAACAAGCTTGAAAGAGAAAAAAGGAGATACATAAAGTTGGATCTTTATACGTGCATGCATTGGCCTCACCTTGCGGTAGTTAGTAGAATAGGCAAAGTATCTATAATGTGAACGCCCCCGCCCCTTTTTCTATCTTTATTATTATTGTTGATTTGGGTTTCTGAAGGTGGTAGGTATGCTCTCTTTGCCGGGTGATAAATTGCAATAGCTGTCTTCATCTCTCGTCACCCTCCACTTCAGGAAATTTTTGCTCTAAATTGTTATTTGTGAGGTGCGGAGATCCCCCATCCTTTTAGTTTTCCCGTCCGTTGTGTAACTTGCCGAGAAATTTGTTTGATCTACTGGTCATTCGTCTTCCGCTCGGGGAACACTTCCTTTTCATGTATTGAAACGGCTCGACTCAATGGAGAAAAACGCTTTACTTCATAAAGTGAACTACATCTCTACTTCTGGAAGAATGGGGAGGAAAAGAGAGGGATTCCACGTGACGTATCGTGGCCACATGAGCAGGTGCGTTACTGGACATCCATTCTAGCATGTGTGTTTTATGCTAGGAGTCCAATATGTCAGTCACTTTTACTTGCACATTTTTCATTTAAATAGCTTTTGTGCTGATAGCGCTTTAGAAATAAGAAGTTTCGACAACCATGTTTCTTGGCATCAGATGTTTTGAATGCTCCCGAAACTCCCAAATATGATTTTGGAATTTAGAAATTTTGTTTTAACAAAACTCCTCTGAATAAATGCAATACCATAAGTCTGTTCGTAGATTTCGTCTGCTGATTGATTGACTGACTTTGCTTTATTTTACTTCGCTTTTTGTGCAACTCTTGGCTAATTTGCGAAGATGGGAATGAGTGATGACATGATGAAATTGATGTATGGACACTCACAAACATCCATGCTCAGGCCGGGATTCAAACTCGGGATCCCTGGCGTCGTAGGGGCCACGGGCCGGCTCATCTTCTGATGATGCAAGAAAATTTTAAATAATTTTGATCTTCTACATAGTTTGTATATTGTGCACAAATCGTAGAGATTTTGTAAAGATGTGCATGCGTGTATTTCAGGGGACAGAGTAAAGTGGTTGGCTGGAACATCGATGAAGAAATAGATCATATTGTCTAAGGTAGCAGAGGAATAATAGAGCAGAATCGGAAAACTGACTAGTTTCGTAAACTGATTTTACATAAAATAAAAATAAAATCCTGCTTGCTTCATCTTGAAGGAAAATTTGTATTTGGAGATTTCTTCATGAACATCGCATGGTACTTTTTTCATTGCTCAAGTTTTGTGCACAAAAAGTAATTTCCAGGATGATAATCTTGACGACAGACATTGAAGTCCTAGTGGCTTAATGAGGCAGTGAAGAGAGAGAGGGAGAGCAAATGAGGTCATTTTGCCGCTAATCCCACCTGATATGTTTGTCTCCCCATTCAATGCGGGCCTCCCTATTGATTGCACAGCGGACACCGGACATCAGCAAAGGTCGCCAAGAAGGCTTCGACCATCGTAGCCTGAAATTTGCCTTCTCCCTCTTCGAAGCTCAGTCGTGGACAAATCGTCTCCAATCTGTCTAGAGCTTTGATTGATAACCCCAGCTCAAGTATACGGAGAGCAATGTGTAACCTGCCATTAGCATGTGTTTTAAGGTGTAATTAATGGTGTAATTGTGAATGGTATTTTTAGTCTTTTCTCTCACTCTTTTTAATCTAGACCACCCTCTCTGTATCTCATTTCTCTTCATCTTCTCTGTGGATATTTTTTTCATCTTTCTCATTTAGCTCTCTCGCCGGAGAAGAGGGAACTTGTACCTGTTTGAAGTAGTCTCCTCAGCTGACGGCATTTGTCCCTAACTTTCAGGTGGTTATTTCGGCGTATTTGGCGGCGAGTACTCGTTAACTTTCCTCCGTTTTTTTTTCGTTTTTTGTATCAACAGGTACTTTTCAGATGCACATTGTTTACGTTTGTGTCTTTAATGACAATAATTGTAGGAGAAAGATAAAATGAATTCTACCTTTTTTCGCTCCTTCCTTGTCTACATTTAAGAACTTTGAAACTGCCTGGATGAACGTAATATTGTACGATAGTAAATGATCCACAATTCAAGCTGCTTCGAGCCCTACTGAGCCTGCTATAATGAGTGTAAGTAAAGGTTTCCGAAGCGTGGTGCTGATTACTGTGCGCGTCCAAAATCAACGATTTTTTTAAAAAAACTTCTGATCCTAATGGGACTCTGCTTTGTCACCAAGAATATTTGATTCGACTTCCAACGAGTTAGTTAATTAATTATTTGAACCATTATAAAGGTTTGTTATGTTCATTGTTTCTGTCCAGTATACGTTAATACTAACTTACCAGGAGAAATAATATCGTTATCAACGCGTCATTTACTAATTTAAAGTGGAATGTATCTTGAACGCTTTTCAAGATTTGTACTATCCCTTCCATACTTGAATTTATCTTTCAGTGAACTTTTATGATGGTATTCTCTTACTTCAGATCTACTTATAACGATAGAAACCATGGCTCGTATCTTAGAGAAAAATGTTAATTTGATGTCCTTGTCTTGTAGTTTCTCGACTGATCCGATCACTGTTTTCGCCAGTCTAATGTACGATTAATTGAGTAAACGTCGCATGTGTTGTTCTTACGTATAACAACACTTCCTTCTCCTTCCTCCTTGAGATAAGAAAAGAAGCGTGTGGCTCGTAAAATTTTGTGCTAATTGTTTATGAAGAATACTAAGTATATTTATTTATTTGCTTTATTTTACTTCGCTTTTTGTGCCACTTTTGGCTAATTTGCATAGATGGGGATGAGTGATGATATGATTAAATTTATGAATAAACACTCACAAACACCCATTCCCAGGCCGGGATTCGAAGCCGGAACTCCTGGCGTCGTAGCGCGATGTGCTAACCATTCCGCCACAGAGGTCGGCAATACTAAGTAAATTACATAACCCATCCAAATTTTGTATCGAAAACTTACTTGGGATAATTACATTAACGGATTTGAGGGGGAAGAATTAATGCAATATTGCAATTTCTCAGTTTGATGTCACATTTTTCTTTCTATTTCTGATATTTTCTGTTATTTTTACAACTTACGTTTGTGTCGGGTTTATAATGACATTTTCGCTACAAGTTCACTGGCTAATAAATGAAACTACTAAATGATAAAATAATATTTTTCCATTTAGAGAGGGATGTCGTTCTCCGTTTCCAAAAAAAAAAAAAAAAAGAAAAAAAAAGGAAATTATTTCAAATTCTCATAGAACAACAAACATCAAAATCAGGAGATGAACTGAACATTCTTCTGGTTGCTCTGGGTAGATTTGAATTCGGCATTTTCTTATTTTTTGACTAATCATGGCGGTCAGAATGAATAATGATGGGTTGAAATTGATGACAGCCCCAGGTTGGGACCCGAATTCAGAACGTACGGTGGTGGGATCGTGAGTACGATAGATTTATAAACATATATTACTATTATAAAAAATCCGAATGATGATACCATACTTTGGAACAAAGGAGAAGAATCCTGGAGAGACTCATAGTGTGGTTCTCCTCTGCAATCACCACGAGTGTGTTCGCAGTAGAGGTAAATTGTTTAGGGTCTGTCAACTAAAGGCAGATGACTTCAAAATTCATCTTCGGCCCCATCCTTTCATTGGTCAACTCGACTCCCCCTGTCCCTGAAACGGTTGTTTACCTGATGAAGGGGGAAATCGACACCCAATTTCTCGATCACAACTACCACCACGTTGTTTCCTCTCTCAGTTTGATTTCTTTTATGATTGGTGGAATCTGTTATCTCAGAAACCAGATCTTCATTTCCTCTGGAAATGAAAGAAGAACGGGAGTGGGTGGAGGGCGCTGCCTGTAGCAAAGGAGCACTTAATTTGACCTTTCACCTCCTTCAGCGTTTGTCCACCCAATTCCCGTGTCCCCTCCTCGGATGCTGAACCGAATAGACGGGGACTCTTGTTTAGAAAACGGGAAGCATCTTCTTCCGACGTTATTAGTCAATGGCTGTCGGCAGGCGCTGGTCGGAGAGGTGTTTGTGGCCATTTTGGGGCGTGCGGTCAGTCGGATGGTGCCTTCCCTTGCGACCGCTCTTTGTTGACCAAGACTGGTCATGGTGAAGACGTCGACGAGGGGAAGCGAGAGGGAGAGGGCGGGGGTGGGTGGATCGTCTCCCTGCTTGCCTGGCAGTTTTTGGAATGGATTAGTAGTGTCGACTTCTCCCCTAGTGACAAGAAGGGACCGAGAGGTGATACGTCCAGGGCCGTGGGCAGCAGCCGCAGCAAGGAGCATAGATAAAGCTTCCCTATTATCCTGCTTTATTTCCGGGCCTTTTACTTGCTGAGCGGGATAAATTACTCGGACTGGTGGGGTAATTCGACTTGACCGGGCCGGAGCACCGAAATGGCCATCCAACTCCTTTCTTTTCTTCTTCTTTTCCACATCGTCTTTTCCCTCGAACCACGCCAACAGCCCGCGAAGGAACACGGCACCAATCGGTGATTTGTGGCTCGTGGCCGAGCCCCTCATTTACAATTGCGACAATAGAGAGATATCCTTAAAGGCCGGACAATGTGTGTCCGGCGAGTTAATTTGCCAACCCTGGCGTGAAGGACAGCCGCCCAACATTACTATGGATATTGCATTGGGCTTGTCTCATTCGGCAGAATCTTTTGTCTGCTTCTTAACTTAGGCAACGATCCAAAGGTTTCCCATCCCTGCTTTGTGAGGGTCGACAAAGAAACTGCTCGAAGAGGTGGATCCGAATATCGGTCTCATTCTCATGCAGCACCCTTCCTTTTCAATATTCTTTATTCATAAACATATTTCGAGCTTTGAAGTCTAATAATAATAGGCGTTAGTCGCACGCGAGGGGTTATATTGTCAATATTTTATACTAAGCATGATGCTAAGCACATTTTTGTTCTCGCTGTTCCTAGGATTTAGGTCTAGTACTGACTCTCCACATTACTGCGTCCTTCTTGAAGGGTGAACGAACCTAGAGCCTCGTTTCAAGCTGTGAAAAATAGTTCAAATTCAGAACCCGATCATAAATGCACATGACGCTAGTAACCTACAAAACTTGAATATGTGTGTCTAGTCTCCTGGCAAGGGATGTCGCAAGCGGATGATATAACCGGAAATTGGAGAAGGGGTAGTTTTTTTGTAGTAGTCAGAACTAGATTGTGCCCCATTTTCAGGTATTCTATGTTTTTTTTTGATAGGATAACTGAAGATATGGGGCAGTAATGCTCCTCAAGACCTCCTTGTGCACGGCACTGGGGGTGACTTAACCTTGTATAACTCCATTGCTCCCCAGTTTTACTGAATTTAACTGAGGCGAGTAACCTAACTTTTGTTGCGATAGGTCTTGACTTCGTTTCCTTGGCAAGGTATGGTTTCGTTTGTTCTATCATCCATCTTCCATCGCAGCGATAAAATCAACATGTAAAATCCATATGTGAAATGCACCTAGTGATAGAAATTCCCTACGTTGAACAGTAGCCAACAAATGTCATATATCATGGTCTATTGTTTTGTGTCAAAGATGAGGCCTCCCCAATGGCGTAGTGGTAACGTCGCCTGGTAATCAAGGAGTCCCTGGTTATATATACAGTGGAGGCACATGGCACAGTGGTCCCCGATGGCGTAGTGATAACGTCGTCGCCTTGTAATCAAGACATCCCGGGCTGCGACGCCAAGGGTCCCGGGTTCGAATCCCACTCGGGCTTGGTTGTTTGTGAATGTCCATTCATCAATTCATTACTCATCCCCATCTTCGCAAATTAGCCACGAGGCACAAAACGCGAAGTAAAATAAACTAAATCAACCAATCAATCAAGAGATCGCGGGTTCGATACCTGGTGGAGACTCACAGTGGTTCGGATACCACTTTAAACTGTAGGTCCAGTCCCGATTAGTCGTACTGTGCATGAAGTGTACTTAAAACAACAAATCAATTTGTGTCAAAGATGAGGATTTTTTTCTCTTTTCAGAGTTCCTAACAGTGGCATTAAAATACGCAGATTTCCCGTTTCCCCTGAATGATAGCGTTCGAGGCGAGAAAGGGATACCCGCGAAAAAGCTATGTAGACGATTCTGGCCCTCGCAATGGGTCTCTGCTGCTCATTCACACATCGCAGACGCGACAGGAATGTTGCTGTTTTGTCCCGCCAAATCTGTGGATCTCGAAACACGTGCTCGGTATCGTCATGCCATCTGTTGGCTTTGCGGTGAAAGTGAACATCCAACCAGAGAATTCCTAGCCTCTCTCTCCCTCTCTCCCTCTCTCATACGCACAGGAGAGTCGCACTAGTGTAAGTCAAAAACATTTTATTCGGAACATAAGGAAAGAGAAAACGATCGATCGTTGATTTATTCGTTTAAAAAGATCCAGTTGCAGAAATAAGTGTTGATGTTTAGGCATTTTTTTCTGCAAAAGGCTACCAGGTCTCTTCGTTGAGGAGGGGGGAGGGAGGAAGCTGCTCATTTACAAGACTTTTCTGATTTTTTTAATGGCTGCGATTCCGTGCAAGTTTCCCTGGCGTAGGCTCATTACCTTCTCAGTATCCAAGAATTGAGATCACACAGTTAATTGCGAAACGGAAACAAAGTCACGCTTATGAAAATGCTTAATGTTACCCAGTCAGTGCAATTGAGCAAGAATGCAGATTTCTAGCGTGATACCAGAACTTAAGCTTTTAATGAGTCGCTCTATCATCTGTTCATCTAGTATTTTTTTTTATTTTATTATTCTCGGCGTCGTGAATTATAATTGCATCTGCACAACTAATATTTTACGAACTCTGCATTTTGTGGCGTCTTTAGTAATTTTTTTCTTGTATTTCTCTCCAATTGCCTTTAGTACACGCATTGTTCATGTACAATGTACACAATATTTGCCGCCCACTCCTTCCGTTTACCTGTTTCTACATGAGCTTCTATGTTGCTTGTTCATCGTCGCATATGTAATATCACGGCTCTTATTGACGTATGTCAAGTGTAACGAGTAGCCTATCTGGTTGTCCATCTCATTTTCTCCCCTCTTCTTCCCTTCTTTAATATGCCAAACGTATATAAAGTGAAGTGAAATGAACTTTTAGTTCATTTTCTGCACTTTAAAATTCTGCAAGTGTATATGATAAATAAGGCCGGACGCAACTTTTGTATCTAATAGTCTAGCATATCAAGAACGTGGTGAAGATATTAATATTAATAATAATGCTTGGTAGTTAAGTCTCAGTCTAAAGTGTGTGTGTGGAGAAAGAGAGAGAATATGGAAGAAATATGGTTATTGGCGAAACTTGAGACTGACTGACTTTGATTGATTGATTGAGTTGATGTTTTTAGTCCACTTTATGCACAGTAAAGCTAATCGGGACCGGACCTACAGTTTAAAGTGGAATCCGGACCACTATGTGCCTCCACCGGGCATCGAACCCGGGACCCCTTGATTACAAGGAACGACGCTACCACTGCGCCATCGGGGAGGCCTGAGACTGACTGACTGATTTGATTTAGTTTGCTTCGCTTTTCTGCCACTTTTGGCTAATCGCGAAGGTGGGGATCAGTGGTGTGCTTAGGATTTTCGAAAGAGGGGTTCGTGTAGTAGGTTCCCGATCACGATCATCACCGTGCGGCTATCTGAACGTATCTTTCTGCGCTGCAAGGCGATACGTGTTATACAGCCATAATGCGTCACAAAGTTAAGCCTGTACTAAACATTGTGCAGTCGTATATTTCACAATTTCATCAATCATCCTTATAGTTGCAATTAACCCAAGAGGAAGAAAAATGACGTAACACAACCTAAAATTCAAATCAAAACGTCATCCACAGAGTTTTGCAACGTATGCAAAGTAAAAAATTCATTATTAATTATAGTTCTTTTCTAAAAATAACTCGTTTTTGTAAACATAAGCAACACATAAATTAATATCCCAAATGTGAATTTTTGCCAAAATAAATTAAAAAGTTAATGAAGTTTTTAACAAAAATAAAATATTCTAGGCTTGCGATCCTTCTCCATTCTTGTAACGTGTAACCATGGTAATAGGATAATGAAAATAATTATTTTCAAACTTTGTTTCTTACTTTACACATCAGAATAGAATATTAGCTGTATGTATCACAATCTTTTACATTTAACTTGATTAGTTGGGATATTTTTTTCACTTATACTAAATTTTGCGTTTGACATATCTCCTATTCCCTAGTAGTTCCCGTTTTAGCATTGTCTTTGTACTTAATCTTATTGTATGTTTTCTCTTGTTTACTTAAAATATGTGCATAGAGGATAGTTTGCAAGTGATGTCAGTCTTCTTTCAACAACTCTTATCGTGTTGCCATTTTTTTTCTCGTTTCTTCTCTGTTGTTGGTTTTCCTTGAGTTGGAGGAAAATTTATTTATTCAGTCGCTTCCATTTCATGGTAGAGGGGGAAATTAATACAGTATGTAACATTGTTATTCGTACACATAGAATTTGCGAGGAAAAAATGTCATATCTACTAGTAAATATAATCATTTTCATATGTATCTGGAAATTAATGTTAATGAAGGTTTCACCAACAAATGTCAATAAAAATGTATGTTCAAAGTGTATAAAGAGAGCATATAATTTGTGTGAAAAGAGAAAAACACGCTGTTTCATGCAACATTGTTATTCGTACAGGCAAGAGTTTCAATCTTCCTCGCATACAGCGCCACCGCTATTCGGCCGATTTCGTGCAGTTTGCAACTTCGTAACAAGTTTCAACATGCAGGCGCGCTCCCCGTCAAGCGAAAAGCTGGCGTAGGTATTGTTGTAGGCCTATCGTCTATCTATCAGCGTGTTCGAAATCGGCAAGGTGAAGGAACTTAGTTCCGATCTCAAGGATGTTGTTATAAATTTGGCCCTTAGAGGTTATTCGTTAAGAAAAATTGGACAAACAGTCAATAAATCACACTCCACAGTTCAATACATAGTAAACAAATTTAGAGAGGAAGGGTCAACACAGAATGTGACGAGAAAACCAAAAGAGAGACGGTTGAATAAACGTGATGAACGCTTAATTTTAAAAAGAGTGCGAGAAAACCCCTGACTAAGTGTTCCTCAGTTACGACCGTTAGTAGAAAATGTTGCTAGCAGATGATGTCCGATCAAACTGTCCGACATGCCTTGTGGAAGCATGGATATCATGGCAGAATACCACGAAAGAGGCCGTATGTAAATAAGGTGAATCGCAGGAATAGACTTTCATTCGCGAAAGAGCACATCCACAAGGACCAGAAATTTTGGGATAGTGTCATATGGTCAGACGAGTCCAAGTTTAATATATACGGGTCAGATGGGATAAATAGGGTCTCGAGAAAATCAAATAAAGACAATGATCACATTAACACAGTTCCAACAGTTAAATACGGTGGTGGGTCATTAATAATTTGGGGCTGTATGTCATCCAGTTTATTGATGGTACCATGGATGCATATGTCTATTTGGACATATTGAAGAACAATGTAAAGCAGAGTGCCCAAAAAATGGACATGCCGCCTATCTACAGATTCCAACAAGACAATGACAGTAAGCACTTCGAGTAAACATGAATTGGTTAATATGGAATGTGCCCAAACTACTACAAACACCAGCTCAAAGTCCAGACTTAAATCCCATTGAGCATTTATAGGCAAATTTGAAGAGGCGAATCCATAAAGCAGGCGTCAAGTCCAAACAAGAGTTGAAAACTGTTGTGCAAGCCGAGTGGAATAAAATAAGCTCTGAAACATGTCGGAAACTGGTTAATCTATGAAGAACAGGTGTCAAGCAGTAATTAAAGCCAAAGGATACGCATCAAAATATTAGAACTGTGAGCCAATTTGCTCTGAATATACTTTTTTCTTTTATATTATTAAGTGTACGAATAGAAAAATTGTACAAAAAATGGCATGTTTCTCTTTCAGTTTCATTTAATTTATTATTGTAATTGGTTATACAGAATTTGGGTAAGATTTTATTATTATTAATGATATGAGTTATTGAATTGTAAAGAAACAATTTCAAAAGAGTGTATTTCCTTTCAGATATTAAAGCATTTTCTTTGAAAATCTGTGTGTACGAATAAGAATGTTACATACTGTATTTCCATCGCT
Organism: Lepisma saccharinum; assembly: GCF_977018435.1. Taxonomy (NCBI): domain Eukaryota; kingdom Metazoa; phylum Arthropoda; class Insecta; order Zygentoma; family Lepismatidae; genus Lepisma; species Lepisma saccharinum. The sequence continues at coordinate 68,860,835 of NC_139230.1, forward strand.
TGCTTTGTTCGTAATTGTTAGTCTCTCCTTCGTCGGAATCAGACTGTATATTCTGTATTCTCTTGTATTGTTTATCGTCACCGAAATAATATATCGTTACTGTCTTATTTTATATTCATTTGCCGTAATTGTATAGATGTGCCAACGCTATTCCTTTGTATTTCACTCATCACAAGATCAGAACTTTGTTCCTTCTGTCTCAGTTAAACGGAAGAAAAAGAATGTTATGTTTATGGTGTAAGCTGAAGTTGTCATCAAGCTGGATACATTCTATCGGTTCCCGACAAACTATTTTGAGAACATGCATTCTCTTTTACGTCTCGGGAATATCTGGAGCAAGCGAACGAAAACAAGTCTCTGCGCAAGTAGTGACTCGAGAGGTATCGGCCAATGAACGCGTGAGAGGGGGAATAAGTGAATGAAAGAAAAATGCGGCTGCAGCTACCAGCTCTTAGCAGTAATGCGTACTGCTTCGCTCCGCCCACCTGCTATCTCCCCTTTTCTGCCGGTATACGCGGCCTTGCTCCACAGATTCCCGGGACAGAGTATAGCTAATGTTATTTTACACACAGAACCCCATATGGATCAAATCAACGTTGATGCATACAGTTAAACGTGCGATTTTGATTTCTTCGTAATGATCGTGTCTTACGTTCTCAATTGGTACAGTTTTAGTGTACCAGAATAGCAGCTGATGAAAGTACGTCTTGCATTTCTGAGTGCATTTTGATGCACCTAAAGGGCAGCATTAGCAGTTTATGTACTTTGACGTGTTACTGGATTCAACACATTTGTGTCAACTGACACATTTTGGGTTCTGTGTGCAAACGGTTGTGGTAGTGTTTGAATTGTTAGTGTTATGCTGTGACATGAGGTATTAAATATTTCCTTTTCTGTTTAGGACGATGGCATGATGGACCATGAAACAGACGGAGACGGTGCCATAAACTTGTCGACCTCACAGCGTCCGTCGGCAGCCACTACACCCAACGGTAATCTGGATTACGAAGAGCATGAGCAGGTAAGTGTCTCAGACTTGTAATTTTGATTGGTGGAAAGTGGCGCGCCAGAGAATTTCGGAGGGGTTGATGGGAAGGGTGCTGTGGCTTGCTTTTTAACAATCAGTGACGTTATTTATTTTAACATTATTGCCGCCACCCCCCTCCCCCACCAATTCCCCCCAGGCATGTCACTTTTGGTGAAGGCTGTATTTGGGTGTATTTCTAGCCTGCTAATGGAAAGACATTGCTTGATATTGTTTTTGCTGTCGTTGTTTTTTTTTTCTTTCAGCTACTTTTCCAACTTTATGACATCTGTTATAATACAGGGTAAGGCGTAGGTTTCTATCCTATCATATTTTCATTTATTATATCAGTTCATCGTCGAATGTCCTTACCACTATTAATTGCAAGATGCAGAACATTGATAAAAAGTTACTAAAATACATTACACGTTTAGGTTATATTGGTGGTTTGCTTTAAGACTGATTTATTTTTCTCAGAAGCACCTAACAATGCATCATAATATTATCAAGAGTAGTCTTTGTACTCGATACCTGTACTTCTATATCTATTGCTGAAGAGTACTTGTAAAATTTTGAATAAATGAAACAAAGTTTTTTCCTCCACTTTGCTCCTAATCAAACAAACAGAACCTTCCCTCCCCAAAATTGAGCAATTGTAAAATATTCTCATGGCCTTTCAAAAGACACGGTACCGGTAAATGATTTTTAATGCCGATTTTAATTCCACGTTATATTTCATTCCTTGTATTTCTGAAATTACAATTTTTAAAGATGCAGAATATGTTTTGAAGCTTTCCTGGCTTTCGATGATAAAGATATTCTGGAATTTATTACTGAAAGGACATATTTGTCCTAATTCTAATTGAACCAGAAGACCCCGAAGAGAAGACTTACGTAAACATTTCTTGCATGATACATGATGGCATCATACTGCAAAACAGTTGTTTTGAAAGTATTTCTTTGAAGTTCAGGAAGTCCAGCGGAGTTCAGGAAAGGTTTCCGAGACCTAACGTCGCTTGACCTATTTGAAGATGAGAGTGACGTTAGGTCTCGGAAACCTTTCCGGAACTCCGCTGGTCAATATCCCGAGAACATCTCTTCCAAAGATGCAGTTGACGCGTGAAGATTTGTTTTGTAACTGCTTTCAATATAAATTTTGTAGTATGATACTGTCATTTAGCATGCAAGAAATATTTACGTAAGCCTTCTTTTCAGGGTCTTGTAGTTGCATTAAAAGTAGGATAGGCCGGTCCTTTTAGTCATGATACAAAATACCAAGCGTTTGCTGAACAAATAATTCGTTTGTGTGTGTGTGTGTGTGTATCCGAGTAGTTCATATGAAAGGGCATAATTTATATAGATTTACACTTCTTTGTCCCTCATCTTACAGTTGGTTAATGATTAATGCTTCCCCCCAAAAAAACAAATAGAATCAGGAGACTTGTGTAACTACATTTACTCCTAATTATATTACTAAAATAAACTAATAGATTCCCAGAGTCTGAATTAACTATGGTTTTCAGTTAAACTTATGAAAATAAACTAGTTAATTAATCTACTATCCTCAAGAAGTATTTTTTTAAATTTTATTGGCTACTCCGGAAATAATGAACAACGAGGAACTTTAGTTGTTTGTAATAAGAATCTTTAAAAAAAAGTATGTGTGCGAACAATGCTCAGCAGAATGACTATTTGTCAGCTTCACATTGTCTGTAATGTATTTTAATAATTTAGATTAATTTGTCTAGAACTTTTGCGCATTTTTAGTATCACTCCAAGACGGAAGATGTAGTCATCACCTTTGTGCACATTTTTCTGTAACTTGATGCACAAGATTTTCTATTCATAATGGATGTTGACTGAGGGTTTCCCCCCTCATTTTACTTTGGTAGCAGTCAGCTGTCAAAACGGAAGATGAAGTTTCCAGGTTACAAGCAAGACAAAATGTTTAATATATAAATTAAATTGCATCTCTTTGACACTAAAGAGGTGATGCAACATCACACCTGTTCGAAGATCCTCCCGGAAAGAAGGATGAAACGTCAGGTGGACCACGGGAGTCAGAGAAGAGAGAGAGGTAAAAAAAAAAGAACGGCGCATTGAAAAAGACACTGCTCCTCTCTCTCTCCAGCTGTTGTTGCCACTTCTGCCGTCTTGGCACACGGGCAGGTGAATGCTTGGTAGTGAGTTTACACACACACTCGCACACTTGCATGTGAGGTCACATACCGCCACAGACGAAGAAAGGCGTGGCTCCGGAAGTGGAAGAAATACTGAATGGTGTCTTACGAAACGAACCGTGTTTAGCTTCACAGATAGCGCACTGTTGATGCCACCAAACATGTGTGGCCGAATCAAGATAAAAGTCATATAAAATAACTTGGAGTACTCTCAATTTCAGCGATTCAATGTGGCGTTGTATTAATATCGCTCTTTCGTTTAAGCCGGTATCTTGGTAGCGATTTTTTAATCTACCCTTACGGTGCAAGTCGAGGAAATAGCCGTGGACGATGAGATGAATGTGTTAGCTGCTGCTAATATTTTTACCCACTTTGATAATTTTATGGCAAAACGGTGCCACCCTGTTTGAAGCAACCACCCATGAAGAATAATATCCTGTTGCATTTAGCGTCCTTTTAGCTTAGAGCTGATGAAGTTTGTCGATATTTAGGCCGGTGATGAACTTTGGAAATTCGCCGACTTTTTTCCTCCCTACCCTCTTCCGACAAAATGGTGACTTCATACTTTTTACATCAGTGTGTATTCTTGGATGAGAGGCATCGTTAATGAAGCTTAAGGGAATGTAGGCCTCCCTGGTGTAGAGGTTAATATTACATATATACTCTCAAATCAGATGCCTTGTACGTTCATCAAAAATAATGCGTAGATATTTGTATTACTTTCTTAAAAATCAATACAGCATCCTTCTTGCTTCTAATGTTATAGCAGATTAATAGACAGAAGCTCTTGCAAGCTATCAACAAATACGTTCTGCGAAAATTCGTCGGCCAATGCTTAATTGCTGGCATTCTCAAGGTTCTGCGTACATCATATCTGTTGATATTTTGTTTCCGATCTTTTGTTATTGCTCTAAATATATTTCTACATAGAAATATTTATACAATATAAATAATTTATATAATATTATATTTCATTTATACGTACATATAATATATATATTATAATAATAACATGCATATAATATATAGCACCCCTCTTTAATTATGTTAATTTTACTTGATCAAAAAAGCCGGTCATTAATTTATAATTAATAAAAATACTTAATATGTGCTCACAAGCAATAAATGTGTCTAAATCGTTTAGCAACTATTCTCGGACATTATTCTTCACTCATTTAAGCGTCGTTTTTCTCTGCAGTGTATATTCCAGTCTTTATCACATTTCCACCTGATTCATTATAGAATTTTCAAATGCATTCCCCTGATTTTTCTCTCGAATTGTTAGCCTTTCAGACCTTTTTAAAAATTTTACTTCAACGTTCTTAAGGTTTATTTGGTTTGTAACGTTCGATGTACGTGAAATGCGAACTCTATGGAAGGAAGAATAAAATTTGCTTCCTTTCTGTATGGTAATTTTCATGCCATAAAATTTCAATCGGATAACCTCTCCTTGACAAGTCATTCTTTCTTTTCCGTTTTATGAATCTTCATTGAATGAAGAAGCAGTTTCGAATCAGTGCCGGTAAAGGATTTTTCTTTTTCTTATGAATATATATTAGATGGTCTTTGTCGATAGGCTGGAAGAGGGTTGTCTTTTTGTCTTTCATTATCTTTTCACAAGAATTATAATACAACTGTTTCTCTTTTTAGCAGGTTACATTTGTAATTGTAAATGGAGCGTCCTCTTTCTCCTTGCAACTCTTGTCTTCAACCATTCTTGATTTATCCTAAAAAAATCAATTGTGATCTTAATCGTTGGCGGTTGCATGGTGTAGATGCAATTATTCTCTTTATTTGCTCAATATTGTTAATCGGATGGTTAATTAATTGCCTTACTGAGTAAGTACTTACTTACATTTTTTCTTCCCTGGTCATTAATATGCGTGTGCTTTCATAATACATAGAACAAGCATATCGGATTCCCATATTAAAGTTGTTGCTTAAGAAAGTATTCTCAGAATTCGAGATTGATGCACTTTGGTACCTCAATTGACACATTTAAATGTGTAATTTTGGTTTCTTTGAAATGATCGTGTCTGATGCTCAATTGGCGTGTTTTAATGCATCACACACCCTTCAATGCATTTCTGTGTGTGATGCACCAAAAGTACATCATAAACAGTTTAATCACTGGAGTTACTGGAATCGACATATTGTGCCAGTTTACACATTTTGAGTCCTGTGCATATAAACTATTTTAGATATTAAAATATTTTCCTTTACCTTCTCTGAAAGAATTTGTAAATGTCTAGTATTTCGAAATTCTTAATAATAGTATTCGTTGTTCCATAAAGCGAAAATATATTTTCATAACAATAATCTTTCAAGTTCAGTAGAAGTTTGCCTGATAGTGCAGATGCTCAAGCTGGCTCCTTACAATCAAGGAATCCCAGGTTCGATTTCCTCAAGGGCCCACTCTAAACTGTAGGTCCAGTCTCAATTAGCCTTACTGTGCATTAAGTGGACTTAAAACACCGAATTAACCAACCAATCAATCGATTAGCATACCTGAGCATAAACATGGACTTAAAAAACAATCTGTACCAAGCTTTTGTCCAAGCTCAGTAGTCATTAACTAAACGATTCCCGTATATTTTTTGACACAGAATTACAAGATACACTTTTGGAATTGAATTCCCATATGGTCGTCGGAATAACCAAAAGGCGTATCTCAAAAATACGATTTTGAGTTACACCTGTAGTTTATAGAATTCCAATAGCTCTGCCGATCGTTAAAAAAAAAAAAAAAACATGGATGACGCACATTGTCTTTGGCATAACGCAAAAGATTATCTAAAAGAATCACATTTTTTTTAGATATACCTGTTGGTTATTCCAACGACGATATGTTAAAACCAGAGTCAGCTAGATGAATATAATGTTCTTTTGAACGTAGTGTCACGGACACTTCTGAGCTGTAACAGCCTCATTGACGTTCATTTGAATCATTACAACCCAGAAGTGTTCGTGACTGTACGTAGCTTTATTTCACGGGAAATGCCACCTGGTACCAGTTCAAGGAGTTATACGTGACAAATTAGTCTTGAAGTCAGATGTAGATTCCAGAATCCAGTCCGGAGCTTGGAAAAGTGTTTTGAGTATTTTTTTTTTTTTTTTTTTTTTACCTTGATAGGATTGTAAACTATTAATCCACGGCCTCCGCGATGGCGTAGTGGTAACGTTGTCGCCTTATAATCAAGGGGTCCAGGCTTCGATACCTAGTGAAGGCGCATTGCACAGTGGTTCGGATCCCACTTTAAATTCTAGGTCCAGTCCTCATTAGCCTATCTGTGCATAAAGTGGACGTAAAATATTTAATTCAATTCAATTAATACTACATAATAATAATACCATAATTAATGACGGAAACTACAGGAATCGGACTACAAACATCTCCGTTCGCTTACCCATTTACTCTTGCAAAGAGGGTCGAATAGGTCTTTACTGGAGAAGCATCCTTCTTTTATGAGTAGTTGAGGTAACCTAGTTTCGAGTAACTTGGGTCTTGTTTCCAAGAAACCTGTTTTCTTCCAATCATATGATTAATGTTGCCAATTATACTATGGTGGAATGGAGGAGTCCTGTATGTGGTCGTTGCGTGGGAGGGTCAGGTGACAAGGGACAAGTGATTCTCGGATTTTGCATCGAGTCTCTCAGGAACAAGCAGTTGAATTATGCAAGGTTGTTGTCTGCTCATGTGACCCTGCGGCAAGCTGAAAGACGGCCGGGGTCGTGTCTGCCAACTTCCAGTAAATAATGCAGTGTGCACGGAGACTTTGATTAGGGCGTGTCGTGTACGGGGTCTGCTTGTCCCCAAAAGTTTGTGGGGTCAGGAGGGGGCAAGAGGGGGGTGTGAACAAGCAGAAAACAGGAGATTAAGTCGGGCTCCTCCGTGTTCAGAAATCTCTCGTCTGATACCGGTTTCTGTTCCGTGTTCCTTGTTTATAATTCACCGATTTCTGGTTGTTGGATAAGGTGGTGGTTGGGGATAGGACCTTTTGTGTCTCGTCTCCCTTTCGACTTTTTAACCCCCCCTCCCCCTCTCGCTTCTCGTTCCTTCTGCGATCATGCAGATTTGCAGGTTCAGGAAAATTTACTCACTCTGTAAGTCCTGCCCGCGGATTGGCTGGCCTTTCCAATCAGCCTGTCGAACTTCCCACTCCCCCCCCCCCTTTACCCCCGACCCTCCATCGGCCTCTGATTTTTCCTCTTAATTGAAAGAGTTCGAGGAGCCAGATGGTCCAGATATAAAAAAAAGAAAAAAAAACGTGAAGAGATAATCCTTGTATTTTTCTGTATGACGTTTGTTACCCGGAACAATAAAGTTAGTGAAAGAATTTTCTTTGAGAGAGAAGGTGGCGGGGGGGGGGGGGGGGCGGTCGAAGCAAACATCGGGCAAGCACTTTTGCTGAGTTATTTTCCGAAGTCATATTAAGTTTTGAGAGTTTCATTAGTGATAGATGTCTTCGATGAACTTTTCGTAAATTAAGATATTTGCACGCTGTTATAATTAGAAATGAAGCTAATTTTTCATCTTTTGTTTTCAGCACTTTTCTTCGCCTTTAATTAGAGGGTGACAAATGCCAGGTGGAATGAAGCAGTAGGCTGGTGTCGGAATTAAAAAGTGCTTTTAAAGATAATTTGATGTGAATTAGGTGACCTTCCTCCTTCGCCTTATTTGTCATATTCTTTCGAAAACTTGGAACGGACGGGAGGGTAGGCAGGGTGAGAGGATGTGACAGTCTCAATCACGAGGAAGGGGTGAAAATATTCGTTAAAATTTTTTTCTACCCCCGTTTGGGGAGTGATGAAGTTAGCGAAAGAATGGAAAGGACCCCGTTGTTCAATATGACTCTCTCTCCTGCCCAACCCCAGGTGCTCCTCCTCCCCTTTCCGATTTGCCCCCTCCCCCCCTCAACCCCCTCGTGAGTTGTGAGAGGTGGTCTGCCTCGGATACGTCTGCATCTTGAGCCTGCTGGAGGACCCGAGTTGGTAATGAGGTTTATTGTTTCTGGACAGAAGTCGGTGGTTGAGACTGAGGAAAAAGCCTAGGAGTGGTCACCACCGTCCATGATGGAAGAGAAATCGGCTGATACCGCGTTTTCTCACAATTATCGTGCGAAGAGGGGGCCCCCTGGAGGTCACTCGTGGTCGCCAGAAAGGAAAGAGGCCAGAGTGCACTGGACAGCATTAGGTATCCAAAGAGTAGTGGCCCTAATTGTAGGCGCTTCGTTTGATCGGCCGTAACTGTAAAATCTCTCGACCGATCGCCTGGGCCTTTCCACGGCCTAATCTTGTTAATAAGCTTGAATTCGCGAAGTAAATAGAGATGGTACTCTTTGAACTGTAAGTGACTTTTACTCCTCTTCGCGCCTTCCAGATAGTATTGAACACCTTCGTTTCGTGCACTTCGAATAAAGCTTCAAGCCCACTGAGACGCGGGGATACGTGGCAACAGAACTCCTGTTGTCTGCTTCTATTGAAATCAAATGGTGTAACGCCAAGTACAGGGAAACGCGTGGAACCGAAGCGCGGAATTTCCGTGCCAGATGTCTCAGTCTGCATGTTATCTTAAAGGTTATCGCCTACTGAGACGCAAACGCGTCTGTTGACGAGTTTCTCCACGTCTCAGTGGACGTTAAGCTTAAGCCAGAAGAATGTGTGCATTTATCTTTCATATTTCCATAATGTGATTTTCTAATTTTAATTACGAAATGAACTATAATAACTATACGCATACAACTAGCCAGTGACGTGCCAAAGGAGGGGTTGGTGGGGGTCATAACTAGACCTCGGATTTTTAGGTTCTAAAAAGTGTGCTTTTAGGTTCCTACAATAGGCTCTAAAATTCTAAAATAGGTTCGAAAAACCCTAAAATAGGTTCGAAAAATCGTAAGTTAGGTTCGAAAAATCCTGAAGTAGGTTCGAAAAAACTTTAAATAGTTTAAAATTCCTGAAAAATGCTGATTTGGTATAGTCACCGGCAATGAAAATGGAACACCTATATCCTGAAATATGCACTATCTTGCATAACGCTATGTGTGTTGCCTAGCTCTACGGCAATGGCAGAACTTATCATTGGAAATTTGCTATTAAAATCCACTCTTCGCCGTATAGTTAGGCACACAGATCAGACCACTTTGGATTGTACAGGTAACAGTGGCACCAAACATTTTGCTTTGTTTAGAGCTTTGAAAAATCACCATGGGCTTGGAGTAAGGGAAATCAACAGAGTATGTTTCAAACACGTTCGTCATTGAATTTTTTCGTGATCAAATAAAGCAAATGCCTCTGTGTGACATAAAAATTCTGTTAAACTTTTAAAAATATATTAAAACCTAAAAAGAGGTTTGATTTAGGTGCATAAACCTAAAATAGGTTCTAACAAGCAAAATAGTTTTTTTTTAAGCACTATAAAACTTCATCAGTTGTTACATTTAGTAACGAAACTCTGACATAACTTATTATTTCTTACATACCTGTAAAGGAAAAAATGTTAAGAACCTAAAATCCGAGGTCTAGTCATCACTCATCCTTTGGCCCAGTATTTCTAAAAAGGAACGTCAAATTCAGGAAAAGATGGCAAAATGAGGAATGACTACTAAAAAAAGTATACGTAACTCTTCCCTTTCGAAAATCCTGGGCACGTCATTGCAACTGGCGATGGTCAGTTTTAGTCAAGTTCTGATTTTGCATAAACAATTGTTGAGAAGCTTCACGCGTCGAAATCAGGTTTGACTGCAATTTTTTGTATTTTGCGTCGCTTTTGAGCCATTTTTGGCACAACACGACGCTGAGTACGAATGATGATTAGATTAAATTTGTGAAGAAAAACTCGCAAAGAAATGTTCAGGACAGGACTTATGCCCGGAACCCACGGTGGCTCTCGGCCAACAGAAAGTAAATAAATCTACCCATATTTTTTTTTACAAATATTCTTTAATTTCAAATTTAGTTCTTGGCGCATTCTGTGAAGATAGCTTGATAACGATATGTTTCGAAATTCAAAACTTGGGTGACGGACTCCTCGATTTTCCAGATTACAGAAATATGCACACGTATTTTATGGCAGGTCGTAATGCTTTATTGCAGCAGTAATTTTATACTTGGCCAAGAAAACAATTGCAGAAGCATTCCCCCCACTTCTTTGCAAAGGATAATGTAAGTTTTAATCTCTTCCTTCTAAACTGATTCAGCCACTAGAGATCTTGTAAACTAGAGAATGGTCTTTGTAAAGTTGCTTCACCCTATTTTATTATTGTGTATAGTCTTGGTTAAACGTTTCACTGCCAACGAGCATCATCCACCCCGCGTTGTCCCATCAGGTGCCTCATTATACAAGCAAATTTCGGAAGTATACCGGCTTAATTGTCCAAACACTTCTCTGAGGCCATCTTCACGATAACGCCGCAGCATACAGCGGAAACAAATGTGAAAACCCATGCGATGTAATTGTGGCACAGAACGGTACAACTGTGTTTATGGCTGTAATTTGTACTGCTTTCGGTTTGCCCATCATTTATCCTCGCGGATATAAAGTATTTTGAGGGTTTAGGAGTGCTTGAGAACAAGCAAGTGTGTTTAAAACATGCTACTGTTATCTACACGCACGCTTGTTGATAGCGTCTGCTGGTTCCGCAAATTACTGCAGTGGAATCTGATTAAATGAAATCCTTAGTTATAAAAGACTGATGATTTACGTATCTAGATTCATTGTTGTGATTTCTTTTTTTTCCCCTTTCCTTCTCTTCTTTTTGTGTTGCGTGATTGTTTGTAGTAACGATTACTAATTATGAGCTGAGTTTTAGCGATCGAAGCAGATAGGATATGGAATTGGCTTTGACCATGTTGTTAAATGGTAATTAAGCTATACGAATTGTGAAAGAATGCAAATTTTTTACATTTACAAACTTTTTCAGTATGGCGCTTGTTTCGCTCTGACCTATTTCGGCCTGAGAAATGTTCGTTGTGATGTGCCTGCATAGGGAAAGAAGGGGTGGTGGTGGAGGGGGCGGAATTTAGGATTGCACCAAGCTCAACCAAGTTGGATCAATGTTGCTTTAAGGGATCTTCTTCAATGTTGCATTTTTTGTCGTCCTTGAAAAGCGGAACACTATTATACTTGCCTTAAAAATTTACCACAGTCTTATTAGAATCTTTGAAACTAGACAAGGTGAAAAACAATGAAACGCATGAATTATATTCACGTATAATGTTTAAATTTGCGTCAACCTTATTTTTAATGTTCTTCATCAAGATTAAGAGGCGAGATAGTTCCAGTGTTTTTATTGTAAGCTGTCGCCAAAAAAATGTATGTATTGTCATGGAGGCAATTAGCGATTTTATATTCTTGATTGTCGACCGTAATTGATTTTCTTATTCTTGATTCGCTCTTCTGACACTTTTGATTATTCACAACGGTTACGATAAGTGATCAGATTACAATGACGAAAGGACACTCACAAAGGGTCACCCATGCACAGGCCAGATCTCGAAGCCAAAATCCTCTGTGGCGAGGTATTTAGTCGATTTCTCACCGCACTCTGCCGCCGAGGAGGCGACAGCAGACTAAAGTTGTGTGATCAGCATCGCGTTCGTCCTGTCTTTTAAACCCTCAAGTAACCATTTGATAAGGAGGTCGTGCTGCGGCCACAACACACTAGAAAACATTACAAAAATTACATTCCTCCAAGGATCGTACCTGGATCATCCATAAGTAAGTCTAGGGTCTAACTACCTTGAATTTTTTATTTGTTTGAGTTTTTGTTTTAAGTGCACTTTATACACACATATGTTAATCGGGACTGGATCGAGTACAAATATATAGTTAGGATCCATAATACGTATATTCCTCGTCCACCGGGCCTACAATTTAAAGTGGGATCCGAACCACTATGTGCTTCCATCGGATCTCAAACCCGGGACCCTTTGATTAAAAAGCGAAGACGTTACCACTACTCTAACCGCCTTGAGCATCGTGCATCTGCTGGTTTGAGTATTGGAAAATCTAGAAAACTCTTACAGAACGCTCATTTGACAATTCGCGTGTTTAGTAAGGTGAACATAGTAATTGTTCTTGTTAGCTACATGCGAAGCTACGTGTTTACGCAAACGGGTTAAAAAATGGTAGGTCAAGATTGTTGATCCGACGTGAAACTGTTGGGAGAAACATTATAAGAACACACTTTTCCGGGATTCCAACCCAAGACCTCCGGCTCCGAAGCACCGCATTTAAACTGTTGCGCCAAGCAGATCGGCTGCTACTTGAACAGACCTGTGTGTCTAAAAAGTAGACTGCGGGTCACTGAGGTTCTTGTTCTTAACTTCTTTACTTATACCATAAGAAGTTTGTCTTAAGTAGCGTCTCATTGTAATCTGCGCATGAAGTTCATTACATACCGTCGGAAAGTCTGTTCATTAGTAAGGGAAGCAAAATGTACCCCGTTACCGTAAATCCTATCCCGAGGAGGGAGATGAATTGTCACTTTACCCCCTCCCCCATTATTGTTTTTAAGAGTTGAAAAGGAAATGAGTCACCACGATTCATGTCACGTCACGACATGGCCAAAGGGTACCCGAGGTGAGTCGGGAGGAGGCCCCAAGCGTGAAAACTGTACACAATGGCCATCTCTGCACTCCGTTCGCTTTGTTTTCTCGTTCCCGAAAAAAATGTATCCAATTTTCTTTGTTTATGCAAGAGCTTGTGTTGTTCTCCTTGTTCTATACGGCAGGGGACCAAATTGAATTTGGGACTTGGTCGCTGTTTAGATTCCTGCTTGGTTGTTTAGTTTAGCGGAACAAAGAAAACAGCCATGTGTTTATTCTGCCTGAAATAGCAAGCACACCCCGACGATGCGAGACCTCCTAGTCGCTGAATCGCCCTGTTTTGTTGGGAGTAAATAGACGCTGTTCTTTCATGCTTACAAACCAGAGGGAGCACTTCGGTAGGGAAACGAGTGTAAAAAGATCGATACTAGAAAAGGAAATTACTCTCCAAAAGTTTAGCACAATGCCAGGAGACCGTTTGGCGTGTTTAGATTTCCGAGCATCCATCTGCAGAACAAACACAGTTGTTATTGTCTTTCTGACGTCATAATCTAAACAGGAACGGAGGGAAATCCCAGGAACACGACAAAAAAAGAGGGAGAGAGAAAAAGTGTTTATTGAAATGTCTAATGAGAAATGCAACACGAATAAGAGAGGAGTATGTCTCGAGAGAGAGAGAGAGATGGAGAGGGAGAGAGGGAGGGAGAAATAAAGTCACCTGCAGCTGCTCTCGAAAAGCTTGCCAAGTTCCAGAGATGAGATGTTCGGCGAGTGCTGACAGTGTTTCTCTCTCTCTCTTTTCTCTTTCACCGTGCCCTCCCTCTCCCCCCTCTCGTCCGCAACACTGCAAATAGGAACAGGCTAGCTTGGAGTCCTCTTCTGAAGAAACAGGGGTTCACCTCTCCTGGTTTTCTCTATGCTCTCCTGTCAAAACGAAACCTACACTCCTCCTCCTCTCCACCCCCTCCAAAAAAGAAAGATAAAGAAGGCAAAAAGGCAAAAGAAAACAAAAGGAGAGAAGTATGCGTGTTCTGCTTCTTTCAGTGTGACTGCGGCATGTGTATTTGCTGTCGTTGATCGCGCCAGAGACAGCAGCTCCTTGTTGCGGTTGTTTCGCGGAGGTCGGGAAGTGGTGCTCTGCTCGACACTGTGCGGTGGATGTCTTCGAGTCCGTAAGCTGGAGCCTGGCTCCACCTCTCCGTCCCCCCTCCCATCACGATAAATTATTCACCGTTATTATTGTTGTTTCGGCTCTGTCTGCAATGTTTCTCCTGGCAACGCCTTTTTTGATGATAGACAGAGTTGAGTCTATGATCCCTACATGTCTTGCCAGTTCTGTTCTTACCAGAACTTTCCCTTAGTTCTGGGGACCTTACATGTGTGTTTTGGTATCGCACTCGATCACATTACGTTGAGCAGATAGGATTTTTCATGAGAACTTCCATGAAATATACATTCCAACATTGGCAAAATGCAGCTTTTATCTCTTATGCCAGATCAGAATTCATTCCAACGTTAGTTCAGTTTTTCTATTACATCCTCAAGCAGATCTTCTTGGCGGAGTGGTTAACACAGCACTCTACCACTGCAGGTGTTCAAGGTTCGAATCCCAGACTGGGTATTTGTGTTCTTTGTGAGTGCCCGCCCCTTCATCAATTTCATTACATCATCACTCATTCTTATCTTCGCGATTAGCAAAAAGTGGCACAAAAGCGAAGTAAAATAAACCATTTTTAAAAATAATACAGCCTAACTAGGTTAGGAGAAGTTAATATAACTATTACCCTAACGTAAATATTGACAGAAAATGCGTGATAATAGATATTAATAGCTGTATATAATCTTGCGAAACTTTCTTCATCCTGAATGTTAGGAATGAGATGATGACAACGAAGTTATGACTCAATGATGGTATCAAAAGATTCAAAATCAATCAGGCTGACCCACAGTGTCAAAATGTAATCCGCAAATTGCGTGCTAAAAATAAAATAAAAATATATGGATACAATGGGAAACCTTACATGATTCAAATCCAGAATATCTGGTTTCGTAGCGGCTCTACAAACTCACAGGATCATGGAGGTATGAACCTAAAATTTAACACATTTTCAATGCTACATTTGAATTTGTATAATTTTTACTCCAAAATTTAAACTTCCTATCATTAATAGAAAATCATTGTTTGGAAGAGATAATAACTATGTGAATATCAAAATACATTGTTGTTTGAAGATATGGTCCGAATGTTTGAAAGTCATCCAGTGACCCACCGCAGCAGAAAGGCAAGAGCCACCACTGGTTGATTTGCATTAAACTACAAAGCCAGACTGATCAAACAATACAACTAACTAAAAGTGCATTGTTATAAGTTACCGTTAAAATCTAACAGTCTGCCTGTTAATTTGCAAACCTATGTAATAACTGTTGATACTTTAAAACGACCAGGGTCATTTTTTTTACTGTAGTCAACTTTTACAGTGTACAGTAGCTCCTCCCTGCTTGCACTGGGTAAAAGAAAGGGTCTACAAGTTTATTTGTCTTCAGTCTCCACACACGTACAAAGAGCTTCCATGTTGTTATCTAGAATTACTCAGCCTCCGGATTTGTCGTTATGTGTGACTTTTCTATTTTTTTACTTTTCCTGCACAAATTTTCATTCGCTCTGTTTTTAAGTTCTAGATTCGATCTAGTGCATGTCGATGGTATTAAATGGCAAACTTGTAGCGCTTTTGTCTCTTTAAAGTACGTTGAAGTCTGTAAAATAAATGAAAAGACCAACTTAAATATATCCGTGCTTTATTGTGAATGCGTGCGCTACTGTAGCTTCTGATCAATTCATTTTCTTACAAGAACAGTAGTAATAGAAATATGAGAATTTATTTTGATCATAATGCTCTGGAACTTTTTTAAAAAAAACATTGCGGAGACTCACATCGTGCTTTGTATTGTTGTAGTATTATTTTAAAATATATTGTGGTGTGAGTCGTAAATTTTACTTACATCTGATCTAATTAATACAATATTAGTACTGACATGTGCCATATCGAAATTTACTAGAATCATCACTTTTGGAAAAGGCTTACTTGAAGAGAAAGTGAAAAACTTGCGTCTACTTCTTACATTTGTATTTTTCTTACTTTACGACACTTTTCTCTCTCTTTAAGCTAATCACGACCAAAATCGTTCTCTTAAGTCGCTTGGCCACCTAGCCGGCAGGACTCGAATCTGGAATCTGACGAGATCTGAATTCAGTAGTCAGCGCGCTCGGCCACTGAGGCAATTTCTTGTAATACATGAGTGTTCGTATGTATGTATGCATTCTTTGTAATTTTATGTTGCTGTTGTACCTCTGTAGGTTCATGGCGACATGAGGAGGAGGGATGAATTGATGAACTAGATGAAGGAACTAGCACACTGAAACAGAAGCACAGGATTGGATTCTATACTCTATCCCGGAAATCTCTGGAACAAGCGAAAGGAAACAAGTTTCTGCGCAAGTAGTGACGCGATAGGGCTCGACCAATGAACTCATGAGAGGGGAAGTAAGTGAATGGAGAGGAAAATGCGGCTTCAGCTACCAGCTGTTAGCAGCAGCGCATAATGCTTCTTTCTCTCCCTCCTCTACCGTTATGCGCAGAGTATAAGGCTTCCCGTTCGTACGCTAACCACTCAGTCACGGAGGTTGGTGATTGTGTGTTTATAAACGTATGCTTGTATTTATTTATTTATTTATTTATTTGATTTATTTGTGTATACACAAACATACATGCCTACGTATATTAGATTCTACGAGGTAAAAAAAAATCGCAAGAAATTGAGAAATATGCTAGTTTTCTCATTATTTACATTCCTTTGGCGCGCTTGTTTCCATGTCTGTGCACGACAGCAGGCAAGATCGCAGAGACCATACAAGTTCCGTGTATTACAGCCGTGTGTAGTTGGATGAGAGATGTGGCAGCAACATCGCCAAGTGCCGTGTCCGTTGCTAACTGGTGCGCAGTTTTCAAGGACCAACTGTCGCATCTCTTAACTATTTTCCGCCGTCACTTGGACTTTTCTCAAGGTGTTTCCTTCCCACTATCCGCCGGGGACAAAACATGTAGGTGTGCGAGGGAAGCGTGTGTATCGTGGGTAGTGGCCGATTCCAAGCAGCTGTGCACCTTCTCCTCTGCCCCCCGGCGTTCATTGTTGGTGTTTGCTGTGTCCGCTGTTGGGACTAGCGAAAGAACCGCGCTGTGGCGCTGGCAGAAGGGAATAGGCGGAACCTTATTAGCTATATTTGACAGCGTTGTACTTCCTGGAGCAATTTGGAGAAAGGGGAAGTTGCAGCTTCCGCTATTTCTAGTTGAATAATCCCAATAAATGTTTCCCTCTGCCTACGTCACTCTATTCTAGTCTGTCAGGAAAGAGATAGCATCTCTTGTGTGGCGTGGGCCTTTGCAACCCATTGCAGAAAGATGATTAGCCTTATTAAAATAACTCTTGGAGTAAACGGAAACTAGACGGCGGGATTCTGACTGGAGATGAAGAAAGCTTGCTTTGAGCAAAAGTCTTCAAGGCAAAGAAAGGGGCCAGGGCAAAAAGGGGGATGGAGAGAGGAATTTTATACAAAATGAAGAGGGCAAGAGTCGGGAACTCGACGCACCCAGAAATGAATGAGTCGAAATGCGACTAAAAATTGCTCGGGAAATTTTTACCGCGCCACCCTCTTACTTATCGTTCATCACGATTTGGATTTTGTTTTGCAACCGAAAGTCATTTTGTAAATTTTTTATACCAATGCAATTTAGTGGCTTGTTCGTATTAGCCGCAAACCGTGCATAATTAATACATTCTACGCTGTATTTCACTCTCTTGAAATTTGATATGATATTAATAATTATCGGAACACCGCGGACAAGTTGATAACTGTGTTTTTGAAAATGGAATGCGTCACGACAGAATTTTAATTTGTGATGTAGTTACACGTTTTTAAAACAAACAGCTATCTACATACGTTTTCATTATATGAAACATCATCAAATAATTTCCTTGCAACTTAAGAAGAAAATTCGTTATACTCCTGTTCTAAATTCATGTTCATTGTTACATCTTATATATTTAATATATTGTTATTGTTCAATCTTTACTCAGAACATGGAATAATAGGCAATTATTACCGGTGTGAATTACATAAAAACTTCCTTATTTGTGATTGAAAGCATGATGCTTCTGGTGGAGTGGAGTTAAACAAATGAATAACTTGTAAACTATGTCCAATTTGTAATTGGCGGAGAACGAATTAAAAATGATATGTACGAGCAGGAATTAAAATACAGACAGACGGTGAGGAAATTTGATCATTCAGAGTTCAAAGAGGGGAATGTGTGTGATGTAGAGAACTATGGATACTTGGTCTCCTACAGACGTGTGTGGAACCGTTGATCCATTTGGTATGTAACTCTGATCTTCCAAAGTAATCTTATCTCAGCGGTGCTCTAAGAATATGGGCTTGATTCAGCATCTGATTTGAGAAAGTGGAAATATACGGGATGCTGTCTAATCGTGGAGGAGTGTCATTTCTTGGGCTTGTGGCTGGCCAAACCCACAATTGGAGTTTTACTTTTGATCTATGAAAGTTTTCATTTGTGTAAGGTATAGCGTAGAGATAGGTAAGAGTAACTTTCAGTGCTATAGTTTTTTTAATGGCTATCAAGTTATCTATTGTGATCCTTATGTGTGAAGATAATGTTGTTCATATCAGCTCTTTGGGCTGAGTGATTAACGTAGCGCACTACGAAGCCACGGTCCCTGGGTTCGAATCCTGGGTCAAGCGTGTGCCTGCTCTTTCACCTATTTCATCAATCCATCCTAATCGTCGTGATTAACCTAGAGAGGTATAAAACAACGTGCAATAGTAACAATATGCAAATGTAAGGATAATTCAAATTTTCTCGTGAGGGAAACTACCATCAAATTATCCAGAAACACCCCAATTTTTTAATGCTAAAGTAATTGCAGTGACCAATAACTTCCAAGCTCTGAACATACATGAAAATCAATACGTATTTTCTCTTTTCGCCAAACAAGCGCAAAATTATTATTTTGTTCCTTCCACGGGCACGCGGAATTATGAGAGGAATTCTTTTAAACTGCTTTCGTAGCTGGTTTCTCTATCGTTTATAAGCATGCTACAATTTCAAGAATTTTGAAAATGGAATATAGCTCGTATACATGCAGTCACACGATACACAATTAAGGAGTCCTCAAAACCATCGTTAGATTTGCTCGAGAGAAAATAAACAGACGGAAGTACAAGTTCGCAAGGATGATCCCCTCCCCACCCCCACCCCTCTCCTAGCTCCCTTCATTCAAAAACTCGTCTCGATGCTTTATTTTTCTTTTTAAAACAATTTCTAAGTGAAGTAGTTTCCATTAAAGGAGCGTTTAAAATAAATATTCTCGCAAGAGAAATATCCCGAAAAAGCTTTGTAACTTCTTTTTGTTTTTCCTGTAGCGAGTTACTGAAACATCCATTTCATTTCCAGCTGTTTGTCGAGCAGAACCAGGGATAATTATTACTTGGATATCAAGAGCGAGGGAGAGGGGGGGAGATTGGGATGAGGGGGAAGAGAGATATGGCCGAGATAAACACGGGCTCTGGACGGCACACGTACACTGTTTTCTTTTCATTCCCAAAAATACACAAAATGGTTGTTTACCTCTACTGCATTCTTCTACAGTGTTAGGAGAAAGACAAAAGAAAAATTTCCTATTTTGAAGGAAATTCCCTTGAATCTGAACCTACCGTTGATAACACTGGTTTTCTCCTTCTTCCGTTCCCTACGCTCTCCCGCCCCCCACCTCTCGTGCACAAAATTTTCTTCCCTGTGTTCTTAAGCGAAAACTTTATACTTGACTAAATTTGTCTCGTTTAAATATTCATAACGAAACCAAGAACTTGCTCTATATAATTAAGTTATCGACAAATAAACTTGTTCTGTTACTAGCATGCGAGAAACTGTTTTTCTTTTTTTCCCCTGTTTTTCTTTTGTGATATCCGTAAGCTAATTAATTTCCTCTGCGATAAAGTTTAATATGTATGGCTCCACGATTTGAACAATGCAACAAGGTGGCGATTTTCATGACGAGAGAAAAACTCTTTGAAGTGTGGGGGGAAGTAAATTTTGTAACCTTTATCACTGTAGTACTTTGATACTGAATTAAAATAAAGTAGATTTAGGAATAAGAGGAACTCTCCTTTTGTGATAATTACTTACCTGGAAATGTGCATTATAAAGTATTGTTGTTATAACAGGCTCATGTAGAAAACTTGAGATGTATGTTTATTACATAATTATTACATATTGTGCTCAGGTTTTTGGAGATTCCATGTTGTCCTGTTATCAATCTTCTGGTAATTGAAATCATATTTTACCGCTCTGTGAATACGATTCGTTTATGTGTCGTCGCACATTTCTGCCGATTGCTAACCGCGCTTAAATAATGACGTAGCGGATGATCTGTGTAAACACCCATTCTTTAAGGGGATTCGAACAGGGCTCTGGTTTCGCATATCTAACTGAAAAACCACGGAAAGTTGGTGGACAGTAACAAGCATAGTACTTTTATCGATGAGCAGTATATTAAACACACTGTTAGTACCATGGTAAATATTTTTAAAACTCTATTTATATTTTCTGCCTAAGTGAACCTATATTTGCGAATTATTGTCATCTTGGGATCAGAAACAAAAAAAAAATACCCCAAAAGGGGAAACAACCGTACTCATGTCAAGAAATCTGGTTCATGTCGAAATTTATGCAATATGATAGCTTGGTTGCATCATCGTTGCAACAGTTAAAACACAGTTTCTGAATTCTTACGCCTGTGTCATGATCGTGCATTTAGTTTAAACGGTGCGAACCGAAGATTCCTCGGTTCATCCCATTCGACTATTCGACTTCATTCTACCATCACCATCACCAAAAGTCTTCAGTTCCAGTACACAACAAGTCACCCTGCGACCGTAATACTTCGTTGTCGCAAATGTTATAATTGAAAATTCAGCTCAGGTCTGTAGCTCAGACCAAATGGTTAAATTCATCATCGAGAAAGATGCAGGAAGGAGTATCAAAAACACATCAAAGTATGGTTCGTCATAGAGAGAAACATTCACTTGCGTTACCTTTACAAATGATACACAAGAATGCATCAAACTGTAAATCTAACTTTTAGCAAAAGCCAAACAACACACTTTAGGGCATCAAATAGATTTGATGCATTTAATTTTGTGTGCATGTAAGTTGAAATACCCATATGTTGCTTATGATATGAGTTGTAAGATACTTTTTCTTGTACACTTTCGAATCAAATGTACCATGCCGGAACATTATTATGCACTGCTCAGTATATTGTCTTTTGGATTACCACACCTTTGTATAATGAAATGAATTTAAAAATTCAGCATGATCTTGGACAATAGATTGATATTTATGAAAGTGACGCGGACATAACACGCAAAACGTTGATGAGGTTTATCTTGAAGCGCAATATACCGAATGCGAAGGTTTGATATGCTTAGCGCAAACGGTGATGTGGAACTCTAGGGGTAGTCAAGATTATCGGACAGGTTGGAAATACATAAGAACTTTTTTTTCCTAAGAAAGGGAGGGAATTCTACCCTCTTTTTTCTCCACCTCTTCATCTTTCCAACAGCTTACATTTTCTTTTCTCTTGGTTAGTAGAAGAACTTTGTTCGTTAGGTTGGTCTAATGACCTGTCTCAGAGCAAGTGGGCGAAATATTGCCGTCATTAACGTAAGGAACTGCTTCCCAAGAAAAATTACGAAGTCAACAAAACCACTCTCTTATTCGCCTCCTCCAGACCATAAAATAATTTAAAATTGAGTAAAAATGCATACATTGCACATTAGACTGAAACCAATAATTGCGGGGAATTAATATGCATGCCTCCAAGTTTAATACGGGGAGCAGTCAATCTCGAAGTTGCCCAAGAAGGGAAGGGGGAAAAAATGGAGAAAAGTTTGTGAAAAGTTGCATGCGGTAAAGTAGTTAATAAAGCCGCATTAAGCGAACCAAAGAGTTCTTTTTGATTTCAAGAAGTTGAAGTGAAAGCCGCAATCTATCATGCCTTTGATTCTGCTGAGTGCAGGGGCTACCCGCAGTTGACAGGTATTCCATGTAATTGTTTCGACTGACACTTCTGCTAATTCAGCACACCGAAGACTAATTATTTATGATATCTTAATAGCCCTTTTACGTTTTGGAGGGAAAGGGGGAGAAGTCGACCGTAATCACAATCCCTTTGTGCATTAGTGCGATTAAGTTTTTTTTCCATCGAGGTTTTAGCTTTTCGAACTTCTTTCTTTTTTATATAAAAAAAATCCCGCATCATGCTCTTAGGGATGGTGGGAATATACTGGGAAAGGCGCTTGCGGAGGGGGTGAAATTTTTGCTGCACGATTTTTCTTTTTTCTTGCGATATGTTAATTATTCCAATATCTAATTTGTTTTATTTATTTAGTTGCAAAAGTACAACCCATCCTTGAAAAAATGTGTATCGTGAGATCGCGCACACGCACATGTGTACACACAAATGTTTTCGAACATTCCAGCTTTACCCTGGAAATGTCTCCAGTTGTTAACATTTCTAAGAGAACAACAGCTAAAAGTCAAAAATAGAATGTAATAATTTTTATCAACTGTATTTGTAAAAACAAAACTATCTCTTTTATCCTAAATGTTGAGCGATTATTTCACAGCTTCACATTAGGTTATACGTTAATTAAATAATAATAATAATAATAATAATGAAACTCTCTATGAATACAATACATGTAATTGGATTTTCTCATTCGTAGAAATACGAAAATTAGTCGCTTCAAGAAATAAATAATTTTAATATTTATTGGGTGCAGAACACATATTAGGTATAAGGTTCGTGGAATCCTGAACTAAAAACATGACTTGTAAACTACGGCTTCAAAAAGTAAAAGGCATTTCTACCACTTTTCTTTTAAACTGCAAAGGATTAAATTAATAAAATAAACTGTTGACGGGTCTTCTGGTTCGGAAATTAAAACGAGATCTTTTTTTTTTTTTTTGTTCTGTAGGACATCAAGCACTCAACCAACAAAATGTTCTTTACGTCATACATTTTTCCCAAGTTGAAGCTGGTGATTTATTTTCATTAGAACAATATTAATGCAAATTATATAAGTTGGTTTAATTTATTTTGCAACCTTTCCTGTCTTCGAGTTTCAACTTTTTCTTCCTCGCCAATTTAAATTGTTCATGCAACAGCATTGCCAAATGTAAATGTGTATGTAACTCGCCACCGAGAGGTGCAAACAAGAAAAGATGGAGAGAGAGAGAGAGAGAGAGAAAGAAAATGAGATGGTATTTGCATTCAAAATGTTTTGTTGTTTGTAGTTTCCCCTCGAATGAAGTTTTGTTTGGGTGTCAAGTAAGTTGTTTTCTCTTGGAGAAGAAAGAGGGGAGGGGATAGTGGGAAAGGTGTTCCGGGGTCGGAATGTTGTTCGAAGTTTGTCTCGAACACAGTTGTAGACTTCTCGCAATCGTTGCCTTGGAACACGGGTGTGTTTTGTATTCAGCACCCAACCTATAAGGTCTGCGGGGAAGGCAAAACAAGGTGGAAGTGAAAATCCCCGCTGTTTTCTGCCTTCTTTTGGGAGGGGAAAGTGGGTGGGGAGTGGCGAGAGAAGGGAAAGACTCGACTTTGTCTGAAAGAAACTTTTTTCTGCCTAACGTTTCTTTCGCGACTATAGCAATTTTATTGCAATGCCTCAAACGATAGAGTAGGCAATATTACAGAAAAATAAACACACACTGAATTCTATCAAACGGAAGGGTATGTTGCAATTACACAGCATATTTGTGTGTTCAGTTTTCGAACTTGTAATCAGCCTTTGAAACTCACGATCATATGTGTTAGTCGGCGTAAAAAAAATATGTTGAGCAGCAAATGAAGGGTCTTGCATTCATCTAACACTTTGGTATTTGCTCTATCGGTAGTTCATCCTGAGTTGGTATCCAACCCGATATATTAAAATGTAATTTGAGTTGCCTATCTATATGCCGGTGTGGTATTCCTTTCAATTTAATTAAACCAAGGCAATAAATAATATGAAGCCTGTATTAATTGAATAAAATAAGAAATGTATCGCTGACAGACAGTAAAACATATGTTCTTTGAACATGTATGCCATAGCATCCGATATTGCTTACTTATGCGTCTAAACGTGAATGTAAACCAGAAGTTGATATGGTTAAACGTCTGCGTAGGGTTCCCTTGTAGCTGAACGAATTTCGAACTTTTTTTTTTCCGACTGGTGCCGTGTCCCATCCTTGGTGATGTGAGGATAATTATGTAGCTACTCGAAGAAAAAGTAAAAGACCTACGGTCAAGTATCATATAGGAGCGGCGGTGGAACTCAATGTGTTTACTACCCGTCACCCAATTAGAAACCGTTTGGCAAGTCCTCACCCTCAAAACTCTGTTGCACCATGGAGTTTAGTTATAGTTATTGTCTGCACTTCTACCAGACAACGAAATATGAGGCAATTTTCTTAAAAAAACAATCCAAAAAACAAAAAAAGAACGCATAATATAAACTTGCTTTGTTGTTAATTACTTAGAATTCATTGATATAATCTTTTCCAGACTTCAGGATTGTTTTGCATCTTCAAACTACTTTAAATACCCCCTAAATTGTAAACGTGAAGTAAGAGTAATGGGAGAATAAACGATAATATTTCCAGAAAACATTCCTAAGTGGTTTGTGTATTTCTTATTTAGCGTCGATTGTATGCCCCTTTTGCCTAATCGCGGTGATGAGGATGGGTGTTGCTTAGATGAAATTGACGACTGGACAGTCACAAAGAACATCCATGTCCAGGCCGAACTTTGTAGAAGGAAAACATCGTTATGTTCTGCTTCAGATTTACTGAAGAGGAACATTAAAATGAAGAGAAAATACATTTAATATCGAATTAATCAATTCTGAGCGTTAGTTTTGTTTCCTTGTGTTTTCTTTGTTAGCAAACTTCATTGCTGATGGAGTTCGACAAGAATAAATTCACGTTTCAATTCTACGTGGATTGGGATTGATTTGTTATTTCATTGCAAGTGGTACAGTGGCATTCTTCTTAAGATAGCATTAATCAAGTCATCCATGCACCAAAATAAATATAAGAGGTAAAATACATTACGGAAACCAGCGTGCAATACATTACCCTACTCGTAATATTAATTTAAATGTAAAATAATGCATGCGTAAGAGGGAATTCCAGGAGAGAAAACGGATACCCGATGTTGATGAAGTAATGCTCTGAAGAAGTCTCAAATACACGTAAACTTCAATTTACGGGAGATGGTTGGTCTGTTGTTAGCTGATCTCTGGGTGGCTCACTTGCAACTTGGCAACTATCGAGGATATGATAAAGTCACTGTTTGAGACTGGAAAAGTAAGCAAAACAAACGTGACGTTGCGCTTTCGACGAAATGAAAAAGTAAACACCATTAGTGTCGACTTCCCTTCAATTCTTTTTCGTCTTCTTTTTGCTTTCCCACTAAGCTTTTTTTTTCTTTTTTTTTAAATTCAGTTTGTAGAAAGTATAACATCACGATGCTTTTAACCTGAGATTATTTCGTTCGGTTATCTTTACATCTCAACTGTGATTCAATCCATCTGATCTTATTATATTTTCGACAAGTTTCACATGTTATTTCTTTTAGCTTCAGATTTTTAGAATCACTTAGGTTTCCGACGTTGCTTCTCGCCCCCTCTCTTTTTATTTCTTTGAAGTCCTTGGTGCTGAAATCAAGTAGCTTTGTTATTTATTAATTCTTTGTTCACTGATGCGTCGCCGTAGGGTCCGACCAATCACTGGTATGATTTCTTTCACTCCGTACCACTGCAGTGTGGTAATTTGTTACATGGCACAGGTAAATACAGCTTTTGCTTTTTTGCTCGTACCATAAGCAAACTGTAAAACAGCTACACACATGTATGCTCTGTTAATAGTATGAAACTGGAGTTGATTGTAAATATTTACGATCAATTTGAACGCTTTTGACGATATTGGTGTGAGTTTGTAGTCGAGGAGAATCTTTACAAAATTGCATTTGACTCTATGAGATAATTTTTGCGAATGTTAACTTGCGTTCTGCGGGGCTTTTTTTCGGCGCAAGCTGAACTAATGCGGTTCGAATCCATCTGTGAGCACTTGTCTCTTCTTTATCTTATTTTATATTCAGCTTCGTGCTTGGTATAGGAACAAGCATCATATCCTAGTTAAAGCCTTTTGTAGCAATTTCGCAAATTTCACTCAAATCTATCTTGAAATTGAAACTTATTTAATTTTTATATTTTAACAAACTAACACGATAAATTTCATTTTTTAAAAAGAAAAAATGATTATCTATTTCTACATGTTGAAACTAATCTGAGCGCACAGATATTCGTGACGCAACATCATATTGCTTTTGAATTCGTCTCAAGTTAATGCATTAAAGTAGAATTGCACCAAGTGTATCAATAAGAAAAATGTATAGCCAAAGTGGCTGGGTAAGTTTCGCTGCGTATTGTGCACTTTTATCTTTCTCCTATATAGTATGGTAGACATAATTGTTTTTTTGTTTCATGGAATAAATCATCACTCACCGTTCAATAACATGTAGTTTGATAGGGAATCAACTCGTTAATTTATTTTGAAGCATTTCACATTTTTTTTACATGGTGAGAACCCTTCTTGTAATCGTACGATACCTTTGTACCTCTTTTTTCTATTTTATTTCGGTTATGAGTTCTTGATAAATTCAGACTGAATCTAGCTTTACTATGTAACCAATATTTATCAAAGGAGAGAGATGGTACCAATTTTTGCTTTTCTTTACCTCGTGGTATAGTTTCATGACATCCACCTTATCTATAATGCGAAAGAACTAGTCAACTAGACAAATTCATGTCTTTGGGTTATTCGTATTTTCTCTCTACGTGACCATATCTAGTATAATTCAGGCATTGCTTTTCGACGACAAATTACTTGATCGTAGAGAAGTCATAGTAATTTCCAGTGTGCCACAAAATTATTATTGGCGAGTAGTTAATGAAAAATTGATAATGTAAAAAAAACCACCGGCTTTGTATTGCTCTTTATATGATCTTGTAGGGACTGCATTATCATCATAATGATTTCATAGCTTCGCGCGTGGCTTAACTGATATGCAAGCCGCATACCACCGGCACATATATAAATATTGTGGACAGCAATTACTTCTAACTTGGCAACTGATACTATAAATCACAGAAATGTGGACATCTTTAAACTAATCTTAATGACGAATTAGATAATTGTGTGTTGCATGTGCGGTACTCGGTGCGTACAAACACACCGTGTGCCACTTTATATAAGTCTGGTACCTTCACATCCTCGTTAAAAGGATTGCAGATTGCTATCTTCAGCGTGCATGTGTACATGTATAGTTCCGATGCATGTGATGATGCTCTTAATAACTCGGCCGCGGAAGAACGCCTGTATCTTGGCTCATCTTAGTTTTAATCACATCGCATAACACACGAGACTCTTGGCTAATTTTCTGGTCGTTCGTTCACAAAGCAATGTAAAGAGTTTACATTCAACCGTCAGGAATATGCATCTTTCATTGTGTATTAATAGCGCCGTATTCTCTCTGTGTATCTTCCTTCGCGCAGGCCAAGTCAAGCAGAAATTAACACTGAGAGGTGTTAGCTTGTTGAGAATGGTTTAGAAAGGGAATTTATTTCATGCGTTAAATTTTTAAGCGGTTTTAATTAAAGGCCAGTTAAATAAGAATATTGCCCCCTGGGACCTGACGGCAGAGACAGAAACGGATGTAAGTGGAACACGAGAAGTCATCAACGCGGTTTCAAGTTCAGTGCGGAATCAGTCAAAGGGGCTTTCCACTAACATCAAGTCGCTTTTCTTTCTCCGGCCCGGGTTATTCATTAGACAATTGTATGTTTTGTGAAACTTGAATATAAGCACATCGAGTTATTTTTGTTTTCGTTGCATTGCATTGAAGATTTCTGAGTTTTTTCACAAACCAAACATGGCTGGCATTCTTCTATCTGACAGAATGTGTGATATTTTGGACGTTACTTTCAATGGTTGTATGATCACAACTACAAATATTTTGACCAATAATTGCTTCATCCAATCTATAATAAATATCACTTGGCTCTATTTCTTACGGTTTTATAAGACCATATCAGATTTTTCTTATTTGTCTCTATTTTGCAAAATCGAACGTGTGTTGACAGATCAGATAATTTTGTTCAAGTTAACACAAAAATATATGCTTCATTTCTTGTCGTGAATTGGTTGAAGAATTCTTCCGTCGGCAGTAAAAATCGGAACGAGGAAAGCATGCCTGGTGAAACGAATAACGTTTCACGCTTCTCTTCCTTTTTCCTAAATCGTTGATGCTCGAAAGTAATAATTGTTAAAACAATTGTCAGATTTTTAGGGGGATATAATGCGCGAAAAAAAGGAAGTGTAGTTCTAATGTCGCTTCCTGCATCGAGTTTTTGTTTCATCCCCGCTTTTCTCTCTCTTTCTCTCTCCCCATCCCCCTTTCGTCTTTACTGGGGAAATTTCTCGATATACAATTTCTCAACGAAAGTATATATCATCTGAACTTGCACATTCAGGGGGGTGCTGGAGAATATGTAGAAATGGTGAGTGTCAGGTGTGGGGAGCCCTCCCCCCCTTTAGCGTTCGTTGAAATCATGGGAGAGGACACCTTCTTGTCTCCCCTTCCCTGATCTCACACCCCATGCTTCGACTGTAATTACCGTGCGGGCAGGCTGACCGGCTGTCAGGAGTCCGTCGTACCGTTTTTACCACTACCACGTCCCTTTCCCAACCTCGGCAGAGCTTTTTCTCCAACCTTTTCCCTCCCCATCACAGTTTTCCTCCTTTCCCCCCTTCCTCCTCCTCCTGTGCCGCCGATATTGGTCCGATCTTCCTTTTGCATCGTTAGCATCCCAGAGAGGAACCCCTACTTTCCACCCCCCTGCTCCACCCCCGTCCCCCCGGTGGCATTTGAATGATCGAGGCATCGCCACAGTCTATCAGCTCCCCGAATTGCAGGCACTCTTCGATTATATTTCACCAAAATTAAGGAGTGACGTGCCTTGATCGGAACAAGGGAACTTTCCAAATTCCAAATAAAACTCGCTTTAAAAATCTAAAACCTGTATTTACAGTAGCGCTTGATTGCCGACTCGTCTCCATGGAGACCGGCATATTTTTGCGCCAAAGTGCATACGAGTGTAAAAGCAATTAAATAGGGCATTGTTTACCGAAAGTGTGGTAGATTCGATATGGAAAGTAAAGGCCATTGGTTGGTATTCATGTGCTAAATGGAGTCTGGGAGCGTCGAGGGGTCGAAAGAAAAGCCGGATGCTCGGCTCGAAGACAGTGTGAGAGGAGGAATCAGGATTTAGGCAAAGGGGAGGGAGGGGAAAAAATGTGCTCAATGAAAGAGGACGGTGATTTTGATTTTTGTCTGAGAACACTAAATGACTTTAAATCCTGAATATGAAACTGGATAAAGATTAAAGGAAGGTCGCTGGTAATTTGAAAGGGGATTTAAGGCAAGAGAAAAGAAGATGAACTCTCTTAGTTGAGAAAGAGCTAAGGACCCGGAACCATTTTTTCTTTCTCTTCTTCTTCCGAGCTTGTTGTAGTCCACATGCACGCACTTGCGGGCGAAATGCTGCGATTGCGTGCTCTGAGCGAGCAAGGTGCGGAATATGAGGTCTGGTCTATCACCTTCCACTGCCCGTTAACAGAGATTGACTTCTAGGGCTTGCAACCCCGATCCGCTTTATCATGACAATATCCTATTTACATAGCAACAGCACCATAAAGACAGATTTTATTGTTTTCTCTCTCGTTTTGCGCGAGCTTGATGAAAAGAGGTAAGCACAGTCGTGCCCCTACTCCGCCGCCAGAAGTGGTCGTGAACTTTGGAAACGGGTCGGATGACGGCGCCGTGCCACTCCCACGCTCTCAAATACAAGGGAGCCATGGCTCGAAACAGCCCCCCCGTACGTAACTTAAGTTCAATTTTCGGAGAAATGTCCCACCTGGAAAACCGCCTCATTTCCTTTCCTGCAGAATCTGCCATATCCCCTCCATATGCATGACGGTCGAGTGTGTTGACGACAACTGCACAATATGGCCATATGGAAGTCTGATCTTGTATGGCTGAGGATCCTAAGTGTATTAGATAACGTCTCTTTCTTTTCCTTCTTTTCGTGTTTCTCTTGACTGAATCTGAACTAGATCCTAGCAATGTTTTTTTTTTCCTGTGAAGTTTGTAGCATTCTTAGAATATTTTGCGCCAAGTCTTTCACTTAGAATACTTCGGAGTGTTTTGTGGAAATGTTACCCTTTATTCTTCCATTGCTTTTACCACATATCTGCAACGTAGGAATTGTTTGAAGTAATTTGGAGATGCAGAGAAATTCACAAACTCTGGACTTCAATGTCTGATAAGACATATTCATTTTCTCACTTCCTTTCAACCTCATCATTTCAATATCTTTATCGAGATAGTAAAAATTCGTACTACTAGATAAGGCCATTTGAAAACAAGCATATGTTTACCGTCCATGAAATAAGTCTCCATTTATCTTGCTCTGTCAATATTAACGTCGACGGAGGTCCTAATGTAAATTATATGAAATGCATTAAAATATAATAACTGGAACAATTCGGCTATTTCTTCAGTAAATAACGAAGAAGAATTAGCCCCCAAATCTTACTAATTTTTTTTAATGAAGAGCGAATATGAGAAATGCGTGTCGTATTTGGATAATGCTGTATTTGGTTAATAAGCAAACAGAATTTCCTTAGAGAGAGACATAAGTACGAAGATAAAACTTTGCACGTTTACGCTATATGGGATTGCAGTATGACCCGTTGAACATATTATCATGTGCGGCTAGTTTGAGATCTCCTTGGTGTAGTGATTTTTTTTTTAAACAAGCGGTTAGTTTTTGGACAACCGTTCTGAAGGTCGTTCGTCCATTTCCTGTTTTTTTCTTCTTCACCATTAATTTTATTTCTAAAATCATTCTGCATTTTTCCTACTATAGTTTTCCTTTCTCGACCACAGTTTCTGTAGAAACAGGCAACATTCATAAGTAAATAATAATAATAATTTATTTGCTGACCACGTAATAATAACAACCCGGACAGTATTATTGAGCATCTCATCTTCAGTGATATAAGACATTTTGCATTAATACGTTTATTAATATACAGAACTATTCTTCGCTTTTCTGCACACACAAATTAAAAATGTAAACTTAACAGAAAATTAACAATTTTTAATGTAGAAAGTATTCAAACATATATTTTAACGGACAAATGTCTCCTTCCTCCTCCTGTTTCATTCAGTGTTGTGTCCTAAATTTTTGTGCGGTTGTGTTTCTTTGAACTATATTTCCATCTTCTTTTCTTTCTTACGAGTTTCCTGACAAATGGGACACAAAAGTCAACCGTACGAAATAGAAATTTCTGTTCTATATTTTCTTTCACCCTATTTTGTCTGACTGAGGTGATTCATGACAATATCTTTAAAATTTCCGCTTAACTTGTTGCCTTTAGAAACACGCCGCGTAGACTTTTCGCGATCCGGGCCGTAGTTAGTGATTTACGCAGCATAGTGTGGAAGTTGAACATCTTTCCGAGACGTATCCGCTTTCCTGTTTCTTTCCTTCTTTCTCTTTCTTTCCTTTTTTTCTCGCTGTCCATCGCCACCGTCTTGAGCTGAGGCATGACGTATTCACCGCCCAAGTGTGATCTCGATACTCCCCCCCTCACTCTTCTTCTCTCACACTTCTCTCCACCTGCCCCTTAAATCTCAATCTGACTTGGCGACCAAACTCTCCTTGAAAAATGTTAAGGTTTTATCCCAGATATTTCATCCTATTTCCTTTTGGTGGGAAACAAGTCTTGAAAAACAACCGTTGTCTCCATTCATCAGGATTTTCTTATCTCTTGTCAGGGAAAAAGGAAAAAAAAAAGGGCGGAGAAAATGAGAAACCCAGCAAAAGTACTTTTCAGGCTAAGCCGTTTGCTTGATAATTTTGTCGTTAAGCATTAGAGGAGGGTGTGTTGTGTAAAAATGAACGCTCTGGAATTAGATCTGCTCAGACGTACAGTATCGACAAGGCGAGAACCATGTCAGCGGCCAGATAAAGTGAAGTGTGGGAATTGATGAAGAGTGTCCGGCCGAACTTCCATTCGTGCTCCAAGGATCCAATATTAATCAAATGAATGGAACTGGACGGGGCCTTGTCTGATACGAAAAACCACATCGCAAACTCAGATTAAGTCTTTTAACTTCTTTCCTTCTTTCTTCCGCTCCCGGTTTCTGCGCCATTCTTTGACCAAACTGCTCGCTTTGTTTCGCGTGTCAGATTTAAAGACTCGGAACAGTGAGGATAAAAAAGAGAAAAATCTGTTACTGCTTGCTGAAAACATCTAAAAGCCGCCTCTAAAACCAAAACAGCACTTGATACGCGTGTGAGTATTAATCTCAGCTTATGTTCCTGCGAGTTTTATTGCCGCAGCAAATGTAGGGGCGGAAATATAAAACGAGAGGCGCGAGATCGTAATGAAGAAAATGTACGTTAAGCGAATATGTTACTTTGATAGTGAAGTGCTTGTATTCTTCTTCTTTCTTCAGAAATTCCGAGTTCTTCGGTAAATACATGTAGTAAAATCTGAAAGCTTTGACATCTGTTCAATATTTTCCCGATCCATGCAAATATGTTCCTGGTATGACACGAACCGGATTTGTGTAGTTCGCCTTCCAGTTCATATTGATGTGTCTGTCCTCTCCAAACAACCGTCTCTGTTCTTTATTCACCCCTCCTGATCCCCTCCCTCTTTTTCTGTGACATAATTTTGATGACAAAAATTCAGGTCCTGAAACTGAGAAAACGAATTATGACTCAAAGTGATGTGCCCGTGACGAGATTTTCTTTTTATGTCGCATGCAGCCCCTGTACTATGGCTCACGGATAGGAAAACTTAGAAGTGACGGCAACTTCAAGAAAGAAAATTTGCCTTCGTTTCCTTCTCGTCTCTTCGCAACCTCCCCTCCCTTTCCTTCCCGTGATTTTCTTTCTGGTGAATGTGCAAGGTATGGAAGGCGGCCAGCTGGACCGAACACTGATTTACCAGCTAATGTGGCAACTTTAGAGGCGCTTTTCCCCCCTCTGTTCAACTTGCATCGAATCTTGGCTATATAATACTTGAAAGGTCTTTGGACCAGATATTTATGCTAGCCGTTTCTTTCGCGAAGACAGCAACCGACAGGAAAAAAAAACTTATTTTCCACATGAAGCATATCGTGTTTGAAGCAGGTGCTGCACCCTTGTCCTTGCGTGAAATCTATTTCAGTCACCTCGGGCTATATGAAGTCAAATTAGAAGCGCGTTTGTTATTCTATCTTCCTTGAACGGGTCAGGGAATTACAGGTGGAAGATATCTTTTGCATTATCCCACTCCTTCCTACCCCCCAGGGGACTGATGAGAAGAACAGGGGGCGTCAACGATACAGTCGCTGTCCCAAACCTCTTTGATTTTCCGTACAAAGTGGTGCAATTAACTCCTTCCGCAATCTCCGTTTTATCCTTGATTCTCCTTCCCCGGGTCTCCTGCAAGGAACTTCCTTTCCCATTTCATACACATTTAATTAACACTTGCGGCACACTATCCCCATTTAACTCGGAAAGTAGACAATGGGTTCACATTAGAGCAAGTTATGTCTCCTCGGCAATACCAAATGAGGATCTAGGACGATCTGCCCTCGGGC
This sequence comes from Lepisma saccharinum, assembly GCF_977018435.1. Lineage (NCBI taxonomy): Eukaryota > Metazoa > Arthropoda > Insecta > Zygentoma > Lepismatidae > Lepisma > Lepisma saccharinum. The sequence goes on from NC_139230.1 coordinate 68,894,489, forward strand.
CTTCTGGTTGAAGAGGTTGCAGAGAAGATCTTCTCCCGGGGGCCTTGGACCTTCTTCCCTTATTCCCCTTCCTCCTTCGCCGTCTTGGAGTGTCTTGCGGGTCGCAAAGCACGGACCTGTCGGGGGGTCAAATGGCCATCCCCGGCTTCCTTCTCCTAACACAAGACAACCGATCCTTCTTGCAGAACCTACGCAATGTCGCCATAACGGCGTAAGCATTAACCGTGACGTGACTTCAGATATTAGAGACGCGGAACACGGCGACTTTATGCGTCGTACGCAGTGCTAACTACAAGACATCTCTATACTCGCAAAGAATCCAGATTACACTTGTGGATAAAGGGGGAGGGAGGGCTGAGGTGCAACGTTCATTAAAACGCAGATACCATGTAACATAAAATGTACCTGCTAAAAGAGACACCAAAAACGTCCCGAGAAGGCAAAAGAGATTTTCTCCAGAATCTTACGCTCAACTTCTTGAGCAACTGCTCATAACCCCACCCTGTCCTGTGAGTATACACAGGGACAAAGTGGAGTTCCACGTAGAATGAACGATTCCTTTTTCTCGTCTTACCGCAACGTGAGATCTCTAGCAAAGCGCGAAAAGGAACATTTAGTTAAGAAGGCTATTTGTTAACTCGACTCTGGTACGCAAGAAGTACGATATGATACTTGAGTATGTTAGGACTGTAATGACGTCGTTCTTGGAGGCAAACTCTGGCACAATTTTAAGGGAACTGTGAATGACATGTGGACTCTTTTTCTTTGGGGAGTGGATGAAATGTTAATGATTGCCGTGAAAATCAGACAGTTTAAGCCGCCCCCTCCCTTTCTTTTTATTTCTAAATACAATAAATGCTGTTACCTGTTTTCATGTCAACTATCAGAAATATGACATTTTTAGTTGCATTTATGTTTATTTATAATTCCGATTCTACCTCTCTGAGATAATTGCGATGACGCGGATGAATAGTTGAAATAGCCGGGTGTGGAGGAGGGGTATGGGAACACGCGCAGGGTAATCCCCATGCCCTGCCTGGGAATCGACCTCAGAACTATTAGAGACGAGATCGTGAGTTGAACTGTTAACGCTTTCGTCAACCATCGAGGCAGCAGAACTGTCATATTACTACTTGAGAAGTCTCTTGTGTCTGCTTTATTCTAACAACATGGCAGCCCAATGTTGTGTTTGAATATTTTCGAGCGGGGATAAATTTTAGTAACTTCCAGAAACCTCTTTCCAAGCAGCGGGATATTATGTATAAAATATCACCCAAGGGATAAACATTTGCAATTAGAAGGGGGATGTATGAACCACATCCGTTTCCATGTGATATAAAACTTCATAATATTGACGCAAGATCTCAATAGCTGTATATTTCATAATTGTACCACGACTATTGCAATCTGGAAGTACGAAATATTAGAAATTCAATTCAACCACACGATCACAGAAATTGTAGTTATTCTTGGTATTTTATCTCAATTTTTCCAAATTTTCATTTTTGTTTCATATTCTTTCTTTTCCTCACGGACATTCTGAGCAGTTCACATGCAATTCTTGTTCCTTTCAGTCTTTTCAATTCCGTTACGTATAAAGTATGCAAACATATTTTATAAGCAGTAGAATATTTGAGTACCAAACTATTGCTCTAGATACGGCGTAGGTATCTATAAGAATGTAAATTCGACGCTCAGAAACTAATATGTAAGATGTTATTTTGACTTACGAGCTGCAGGGTACGCAGGTGTGCTGACTGTTGGAAATTCGAGATTTTTCAATGTGGATTTTTTTCACATCACTTATCAATAACATTGGTTTGCTGTTCTGCTACAACGGTTTTCCTCTTTCTTTCCTTCCCTTCCTTACCGTTTACTTTATCTCTTCCTTCCTTTTTTCCACACTCCACTTTAAAGTTTTGTCCTCTTCCCTCACCCACCCCTCTTTGCTTTCATATTTCTATATATCAACCTTCGTTATTCCCTCTTCTTATCCTCGCTTCTTATTCCTTTCCGTTCCTTCTTGTATTCCCCCGCCTCCTTCTCGCCCGCCAGATTGCGGCGGTTGTGTGTGATCTGCATATTGCGCGGGGACCAACCGTCTCTGTTTTCTGTAGGTTATGATAAATACGCCGCAGTATAGTGGAAGACAAATATTTGCACATGGCCCGTTCGTCTACGAAGAAATCAGCCTGGCTCGGAAAAGTTTGCATTCGTGTAAGAAAATACTGTATCTCATTTTTCATTTGGTCGAACTTTAATCCTCATTTGGTATGTAATAATAACTTGAGGGACTCAAGCAATTCCTCCGTCTGGGTTTTCTCTGGAGATGGAAGAAAGATGGGGTGGAGAGAAGGGGTGTTTTCCTCCCTCGGAGAAACAATGATACTCCAATTAAAACGGGTGTTTGTTTAGCGGGAGACGAGAAGGAATGTTTTACAGAAATAATAAGGAAACAGTGACCGGAAGTTCCTGCTCGTCGAGGCATGCGTGACGTCAGGCATTGTTCCAGGGAGGAGCGGTGATGTAATTTATCTTGTTGTTTTCCCAGGGAAAAATAATTACACCATGCCTGTGTGTTTTAAGTTACCTTGCTCTCATTAATTTTCGGCTTAACAGGATTAGACCGGGCCAGTAGTAATTATTATTCGATAGCGTGAGCCGGTTGGGGACAAGGTTGGGCGTGGTGAAAGTGGGTGGGTACAAGACGACTCCGCCCACAGGCTTGTCCGCACGAAGAAGTATTCCGGCTTCTTCCTTGCGTCTTCTATGATTGATGGAGGCATTCGCCACGACCCTTTGCAACATGGGCTAGAAGGCGTGCGTGAATCCCTCCTGAGTCGGGGAATTATCGCAGTCGGACCCATATGAATCATCCCACTTCTCTTTCGGAATTACCTCGGGGTGTTAAGTGCGCGCGACTCCCAAATTCCACGCCCACCTTTTCGCGACACTTGCTAACAGGAAATGCCCTCGTTACTTAGTAACAGTCGCAAAGTCAGAAACTCTTTATCGCTTGCATGCGAGAAGCGTTTATAGCGATGCTCCCCAGCTTCGTACTGCGTTTCCGGGTGAAGGGAAGAAGGACATCAACGCCTTAGGAGACACCATCCTGATTAGAAATGCCAAATTGTGAACTTTCATAAACCATCGATTTCAGTTTCAATAACATGCCTGTACGTGATTTATTTTGAGTTCTGAAGCCAGTTAATGATTCCTTTACCTACTTTCCTCCAGTGGTATCGTCCTCCTCTCTCTCTCGAAGAGTTGGAAAGAAAGAACTTACGCAGTGGAAAAAAGGTCTACTGTAAGTGGCAAGAAAAAAGCAATAAGATTTTAACTGTACATTGTGGAAGGGGAGCGCATCGAACCAGAGACCGATAGTGTGAGTAGAGAAGGGGGAGGGGGCATGGAGATTCGAGAACTGGCCACTTCATTAGGAGGAAACAGGAGGTGGGGGAAGAGAAGGAGACACAGAACAGGGGAGTTAGTCCGACTAGAGATTGGCAGCCTTGGCGTGGGAGGGTGAGATCGGTGGGGGTTGGCTCCCCTGGTGACCGTCGTGTCCCGCAGCAATAACCGGCGGGGGGATAGACTGCTGAGTCGGCATGGCCCGAGCCAAATGGCCGCTCGGCTAATGGCCACTACTTACTCGGACCAGACCAAATTGTTTAGTCCTGCAAAAAGTGTAAAACGACGCGGGATTTGAATCCTTTTATAGCTTTGCTTTGTCTCGGTTCCGTGACTGGCTGGCTGGGTGCCCCCTACCTGGAAGGAGACGTGTTTGTCAGCAACTCCAGCTTGACCCTTTGTTTCCGCCCAGTCGTTAATCAGATCACCTTCTTTCTTGGATCTTCGGCATTCGAAGGTCTCCTCCAATAAAAAGACGGACGCTATTACCCTATCGTGGCGTTCGTAATAAATCTTGACAAATGTCGTCCGCGATACCACCTTTACTAAATGGGGGCCACGAAAAAGCAGGATTATGCAGTTAAAAACATCGGGCTGGCCATCTGATTGAGCGGGGCTCCCGATGGCAGATTATTACCCGGGTCCTGGATAAGGTCGAGAGCCCGAGGAGAGAGAAAAATGGAAGATGGGTATCAACGAAATTGCTTTTATTTCTTGGTTGACACCCTTGTCGATTATTTGTTGGACCGATGGTCCGCGATGCGTGGAGCGGAATATTTCCCGAGATTGGAATAAATGATTTGGGGTGAAAGAGAGAGAGAGAGAGGGAAGGATGGGGAAGGGCAGAGAAGACACTCGGCGCTTCTTCGTGGAATCTTTCAGACCCTAACTTATAAAAAAAAAGGGAACACTCCGCCTGAAAGTTATACTTCCAGCGCAATACCCGGAGCATGGCGGGAAGCAGAACTCTCAGGCGTTTCCAAACGTAAACTCCTTACCGTCGTCATAACAGATGGAAACGCTATAGAAGACGTTCTCAAGCTATTATTTTACATAAAAGGATACTATGGAAATCTGTTGATAACTCTTTAGTTATCTTACTTCGCTTTTTTCCATTTCTCTAGCTGAATCGCGACGATGTTAATGGTAGTAATAACCCAGTGACGGAACTCAAAGGAACATCCATAACTCGTCCGTGGCTCGCACAGCGCGATACGATGTCAGGGGTTCCGGGTTCGAATCCCGGCCTGGGCATGTGTGTTTGTGAGTGTCCCTTCATCAATTTCATCATATTATCACTCATCCTCATCTTCGCGATTAGCCAAAAGTAGCAGAAAGGCGAAGGAAAATGAAACAAATCAATCAATCGCCCGTGGTTCGAATCCAGGAATCGCAGTTTACCAGCACGTTACGCTGATCATTAGACCAGGACTTCATGAATGAAAGTTCTTGAGGAGCTGTCTCCCTTCTGTGTCACAGGCAGAATTTTATTAGACCCAGATGGCATAATAGTAACGTTGTCGCCTCATAATGATGAAATCCGGGTTCGATTCCCGGTGGCGGCACATCGCACAGTGGTTCGGATCCCACTGTAAACCATATGTCAACTCTGAGCATAAAGTGGACGTGAAACAAAGTTCGACAGAATTTCATTACTAAGTAGCATATGTGTTGAGTGATGTAACTAGTAATATAATGCAGAGAGAACTTTTTCAATTCTTCGTTATCTTAAAATCGTTTCAAATCCGGAATCCCTGTGGGCAACAATATGGCTATTATTGTTTAGGCGCGCACTTAACAACTAACAGTGCAAGCATGTAAGTAGCGAATTCTCACAGAACACAACATGTTGCTGATTACGTTTGTTCCATGAACATCAGCAGTTCATTTTTGCAGTATAATTTTTATCAGAGGATCAAAATAATTCGCAAAGACTAATGTCACAAAGACTAATGTTAATTTCGTTTTTTTAGCCGTTTTACATAATTTTCCACGGGAAGTAATAATTGTGAAGATGCACCAGTGTGTGTGGGAATTTCTTCGGTAAGAAGCAGATTTCGCATGCATGTTTGATTTTTTAATTATGATTTGATTTATGTTATTTAGCGTGGCTTTTCTGCCACTTTAGGCTAATCGTGGCGATGAGGATGAGTGTTGAAATGATGAAATTAATGAAGAGAGACTCACAAAGAACACCCGTATTCAGGCTGGGATTCGAACCCGGAACCTCTTGAGTCTCAGCGCGCTGTGCCAACCACTCCGCCACGGAGATCGGCTTCATTCGCAAGCTCGCATGGAAGAGTGATGTGTGTGAGAGAGATATGTAAATACGTACACATATTTATTTTCTTAGATCAGACACAATCCCTAAGTATAGATCACACACTACTTAAAAATCCAAACATTTCAATAAAAGTTCAGTGGAAGTAAGATTTCGGAATACAGATGATTTTTATCTAAAATTTGGAATACACCTTGTATTGAATAGACGTTACTTACTCACAAAAGCATCTACGATAACATGAATTCCACATTTTTTAGCAATCAGTACTGAATGAACCAAAACTTACTTCATTTGCATTTCAATAAAATGTTCACTGAAATGATAAAATCACTGAATTTCATTACCGATACCTACCAGTGCACATTCAGAACGTAGTTAATGCATATTTTCATAACACCAGCCTTCTTTTTAATTCTCTAAAAATAATTCGCGTCTGTAACCTGAAATTATAATTTATACGTTGAAGGTCTTTTGGTATGTGTGGCGAATACTGGAAAAATTGACTACGTTAAATAGGCCGATAATGAATCATATCTACTTGAAATTATTGATGGTGACATTCCTGACAGTAGCTTATTAGGAATTTGAATATTCATCCCTTTAGTTCGGAGTACGAGCCTAACTTTTTCAGCGGACGGTGAAAGGGTTTAATCGTTTGAGAATACAAGCATAATTGACAGATAAACCCCAAAAGTATCACTATAGCCAATCATTTGTAGGATTTTCCACTTCCTCAACCAATCTCCAATGCTAAAACCAGAAACTGATTGATAATTGTTGAACTTTCTTTTAATCATTAAAAAACTTCATTCTGGATTTTCACGAATTTGTGTAATAATTTATTCGTTAATACACAAATTAGTATTTTTCCGTAAAGGGTCAGATTAGACTTTCGTATATTTTCGGCTCGAATTCCATTACCCAAAGTCCATAAAGCCAGCTTTTGTAACCTTTTCTTTCAACTTTTAAATTCGAACAGAGTTAATGGGATGAGCTAAGATTAGTCTTGGTTCTTTACCAAAGCATTGAAGAAGCATAATTCCAGAAGGCGACAATATATAATTTTCTATCATAGTATACTATTCCGTGCTTTCCTTTGCAGTGATCGTAATATAAATATTTAATTGTTTGAATACAGGACTGCGTGAATTCAATACTGTTTGTTCTTAATCACCAAAGTAGAATTTGGCGACGTAAAATCTTCTCATAGTGATAAGATAACGTATATGCTTGGCTCTCATGGAAAATAATCAGTAATTTAATTTCTCATCTCGGGATGCTACTAACAATTGAAGTCATGAATTTATAAAATACACGCAGTGTATTCACAGTTATTTAATTTCCCTTGATTGCTATTTTTTAATTCTCCGACATCTAAAAGTATGTGTTGTTAACACAACTGTTTTTCTCCTCTGCATGCTGTGTGGTTAATATGTATCAATTAATAAATAAACTTCTTCTTTGGCATAAATTATAATGGGTTTTAATTCCCCGAATTGCACAAAGCATTTCAAACATTTTCAGAGTGGTTATTAATAACGATGGAAACAGCGCCTCGATGCTCTAGGGAAATATGAGAAGGAAAATCAAAATATATATAAGCAAACTGATTACACAATCACCAACACCAACATACCTTAAATCAATAATAGTGCACTCCGGCGCTTTTTCTTTATAAGCCAACATCCAGATTTGTATTGTAGGTCATTCAACAATGTACAGTGGATATTTTCAACAATTCAAATATTATTAGGAAGTAGAGACCATATCAATTATCTATACAGTGATTGAAATGTTAGAATTGTAAAAACAGGGATATTTACTGTTTTTATTTTACGGAGTAAACTTACTACTGAGAGTGTTGTCAATATTTACCGGTATTCATTTATTCGTTAGTACGATATTTGAAATGTTTAATTTGATCGATTCTGGACAAACCATGAGATTGCTGTTGTATAACTGCCTACATGAAGATAGGTAGTTCTCATTCATTTGTACGCATACAGAGCTATTTCATTCAAGCCCCTTTACCGTGTTTTCATGCTTTCGACAAGGCATTTGTACACAACTGGAATGAAATTTACATTTTTACCTTAATAATACATATAAATATGTAAAAATATAATAGAACAATTTTGATTTAGTGAACATTTTTAAGTTCTTCATTCTAACATAGTCAAATTCGAACGAAACAAAAGGTCTCGGTTTCGTCTTGATTTTACAGACATCTATATTGTTCTCGACAAGTCTCGTAGGGTATACTCGTTATCGTCTAGGTTTATAAAAGGTAGTCTCGACTCGTCCTGTCTTGGTAGCGTTGTTCTTCAAACGAGACACGTTTTAACACAAAGTGCCAAAGGAAATTTTGTGTCGTGCTTGCGGCCACAGCTGTCAAACCTGAAATGTGATTACCACCCTCACACACGTGTGTTGCCACATTCTTTTTATTTGCAGTGACCTCATTGGTTCTAATTAACCATTCTGAAATTTGACAATAGCAATGTTTAAACTCGCTTTAGGCTTCAATTTAGGCTCGCCGTGTGTGAAACTACGGTTTGAAGTGGAATCCGAAGCATCGAAATGTGTTCCCACCAGGAATATAAACTTGGACCCCATAACAGTTTTGAAGTGAGGTGCTTTAGCGATACACATTGTTTAGTGCCAAACGATATCAAGCAACTCCCTTCACAGAACATCTGCATGGGTAAAATTCCGAGAAATATCGTTGGTATGCACAAAAAGAATAATCACCTTTTTTGCTTCAGAGTTTTCGAACTGGGAACTTCGAAACCCATTTTTTTCCAATTAAAGAAAATTCGTGTAGCTGAGAAATGTCGAATAGCGTTATTTTTTTACATTGCGAAGCATGTGACTCCTTTCGTCGTTCTCCTTTTTTCAGCCAAATAGTTGCGTGACAGCAGTATAAATTAATAAATATGTTTTCCCCCAGTATCTTAAATAAATATAAATGTCCGTTCTTCTCACGCTTATACGTGACCCTATTAGTCTAAGGTGATCACATGGCTACAATATATTCACGTGTACGTTTACAGATGCAAAAACTCACTTCACATTTTTAGCATTTTCACAATTGAATTAGTCCGATTTCTTTCTAATTAGAATTTCATATATTTGTGCAAGGTATGTGTACAGGCAGTGCACGTAAACTGTTCTAAGGTGTTTAATATACTCCTTATATACTTTTCTTGTGACAGCATTGCGGTAATGATAACGGAAGGATATATACAGTGTGTATCGTGGTTGTCTTTTTTGAGTATTAATAAAAGAACTGTTAATTTTATTCACTTTTAAAAAAAATCATTTTAATAGGGTGATTGTAAAATAGCCAAGAGTTAAACTAAACTTGAAACATAGTTCTTGAGTTTTTTAAGAATCAAATACAGTTAACAGCCCCGTCCATTTTGAAATAATGAGTGCTGGAATAGGTGCATTTCACAATTACGACAAAGCTGAGATAGTTGACAGCAACCTTAGTCAGTATTTCAACTTCACGGAAAACTTTCTGTTTTGTTAGCGCGTCCATTTCTTGACTGGAAGCGAGGTCCTTGTGAGAACTGCTCTCGGGTGACATGTGAATAGCTCTTTCACGACGGCACTAACACGAGTCATAATTTGTAACAAACACTGGGGGCGTTTTGCATGTGACAATGAAACTTTCTGCATTCTGTAAGTTTTGCTTCTTTTTTTCACACTTTTGCAGATTCTCCATCGTGGGCGCGCACGGGATGCAAAGCAATTTGCACATCTGTTCCGTTCTCCCTTGCTAACGAAGCTCAGGGGGGCTGCGTTCTGGAACGGGACATTTAACAGAGCGTTCAAACTTAACTTTTGCGTTCTTCGCGCCGAGTTCAAACAAGGCACGTATCTAGTTAATCTAGTATTCTGGTTTTGTCCAGGCTTTTAGTGGACAAGGAGGAAAATCCCGAGAAGTTTTCTCTGTTTCCGCAAGGGCGCAGATCGTGACGGAATTTCGTCGCATATCTTTGGCAACAGTAATTAAATATTTATCAGTGTCGGCAAAAGACGACGCGGGCTAAAAAAGAAACTTTGCTTTCTTATGATCAGCCACCACCAAAGAAGACGTATGGCAGGTGGTCTGTTATTTTACTTTGCGGCCACTTTATCGTACCTCGTTATGCCTCGTAACACGGCATATAAAACCGTCAGATTCGGCTTCGAGCTGCGGAAGGTCGCCAAGTTTTATTGGTACGGTTAACGTGCAGTGAACGGCAACCACCACTTTCTCCCTTCTCCCCGTGCCCCCCCTTTAGCCCCCCAACGCCACTTTCTGGCCGTAACGCCTTTCAAGCAGTTTTGCTTTCGTTGATCGGCAAACGGACAGCCAGTGTTTGAAAAGTATCTTATCTTTTTACTTGGTAAGTCTTTTTTTTTTCTTTTTTTTGTCTATCTTTCACTTAGGAGGCATCTTTCTTTCTTGTATGTCTCAGAATCAGGCGCTTACTAATACACTCTGTCCGTCAGAGATGATCAGCAGAAGGGCTCTTAGCTCTATTCCATCTCCATCTCTTTTCTCCGGAGAAAATTTCCTTGTTCTGTCATTTTCACACGTGGAACCATTGTGGAAACTGTGCTAGCCCCCCCCCCCCCTCTCCCTCCTCTCCGCTCGCATCGGCCGAATGTTTTATGGGGGAAAGGCTTATGGACCTGAATATGGCATCAAGAAATGACCGGTCCAGGGGCCTCACGGTAAACACTAGACGTGTAAAAACCTCCCTGGAAATTGTGACGTTTTCAAACGCAGTCTGGTCCTCCCAGTTTCTCACCCTCATCCCCAACGTTGTCATTCGTTTTCAGTCTCTAACACCCCCGCCCCCCTTTACTTCTCTCCCTTGAAGTCTTCTTCGGCGATGATCAATAAGATCTGTGTCCATTTGCGTCAGTCAATATTTATTGCTGCACTATCTCTGACTTTTGTGTAAAACTGCTGAGAGTCGGGAAAAATAGAAGACTCCATGGTAATCTCTCGGATCTATAAGCTGTTGCCATCGTTTTATTGAGCAGCTCCTTCTGGCGAGGTTCCGTGGGTTGAGGGTTGGCGGGTTATGGGTGAGAGAGTGGCCGGGATTCTGGAAATGAGACCCCCCCTACCTCTAGCACCGGATTCAAATGTTGAAGGGGGGTGGGTAAGAAAAGAGAAAAATTCCCCGTGCCTTTTGGGCCACGATGTGTCCTTTCTTCATAATACTTTATCCCTAGACCTAACCCCCGAACGTACCTCGTTAGCTCGTTCCGTCAGGACAAAGACGGGGCAAACTCCTTAATATGGGCGCTGCTCTCAGCGATCGGTGCATTATCCGATTCATTTTGGAAAATATTTACAGTGTAAACATTAGCTAAACGTTCTCACCACAACGGGGAAAATGCCATTGGTCGGCATCGAGATTGTCTGTCAATCATGGCGAGTTCTCATTGGTCGGAAATAAAGTGGATGCTTGGGGAGCACCGCGGAAAAAGGGCCCAAGCGGCGCAGTAGTCCCGGCGCCGGTCGCTCGGTCCCCTTGCGCCCTTTTCGCGCAACGCTTCGCCGCTCTGAAAGAAATAATCAATGGTCACAAGTTGAAAATGTGATACTGTATCCCAATGAGTGGGGGGATATATGGCTAAATATTGCATTGTTGTATAGGAGGTGAGAGGGAAGACGCACGCGAAACTCGGGGACCAGCCCAACAACATTGCTCGAGAAACGTGTAAGGTACGTAAAAAGATTTGTCTCTCCCCGTGTGGTGAATGAATATTATTGCCCGAACTTTCTTGCTTTCTTTCTTGTTGTGCCGCACTTCATCGACACCCACCCAACCCCTCTCGTCACGTCTCCCCTCGCGTCCCTCTTCCGCTCGCCCCCTTTCCCGTGTGTTTGCCAACTTGCTTTCCCTTGTTTTTGGCTCATCTGGTTTTACTTAGATAAGAGAGGGAGAATCGGACAACGTGCGGGAGCAGGAAGTGGGTTGTTTGTGTTGTTTTGGAGCGCGCCTGTAACGCAGCTTCATGCTCTGCAAAAGTCCGAAGATTTCTCAAGTTTTGCCGGTTGACGCGGCGGCGCTGTAGTTGCATGTTTCGCCGAACAATTGGCGCTCGGTGCCCGCCGCTCAATATCCCGACATCACGGCGCGCTCCCTCAAAGGTTAATAGTTATTAACGCTGGGTCATTTCTGTTCATTGCTTCTTTTTGTCCCCCTCTTCCCACCGTGTCACCTGTGTAAAAAAGAAAACTCTTTCCGTAACAACCCGGTAAGAAATTGTTTCCTGATAGCCTGAAATGAGTCCGAGCGGATCGGCTGCGCGTCTTCAAATGTTTGTTTAGCTCACGTGATGCAAATTACGCGCCTGCCTGCGTCCTAATAAATAAGCCTAACGGCCGCTCTTCCGTTGTTTTCCCTCGCGAGCCCCCCTCCCCCCTTTTTGTTTCGGGGGCAGTTTCCTTCGGGCTTTCTCGATCCGAGGAAGTGTTATGTAAAAGAGAGCTTTATTTAATATTGTCCTCCCTAGGGCCGGTCAGCTGCGTGATTTGTTTGGGCCCCAACTTGAGAAAGTAACAAATGACGGCTGTCCGGCGCACGCCGGGACCGAGCCAGATGGCGCTAGTATCGACAGTTTTCGCCGGACCTCGTAAATCAGAGTCGGTGTTATTGCCATTTCGAGGGAGATGGATACAGTGACGAACAGGATTGGCCCGCCTTTATTCAATATGCCGTCGTAAAATGGACTTTCATGTGTGAAATTCAGCAGTCATAGACATTAGCGAAAATGGACTGCACTATATTACGGAAGAGGAAGGAACAATGACACTACCTGGTTTATTTCTTCTAAAATGAGAAATTTGTCAACCTTTCTGGAAGGGGGCGGTCGGGTAAGCGCCCTGAAATATATCCACGTGTTAAGCCCGGGAGATCAGTCAAGTGAATTTCTGCACTTTGGACATTACTCCTTCGTAGGATATTGGAAATTGCAGTCGTAACAAAGAGGGTGATTTTCCGGATAATGGAGATTTAGAAAGTGCAGTAAATACAATTAGTAGCCGGAGACCGAAGTGTCGCGACTCGACACCCTCCGTACTTGCGGGCGTCAAAATGAGTAAATGAAACGGCCTACCGAATGGCACCATGAAGACAAAGATTATCGTTCGTAATCGTATTTAATGTGCAGTTACAAACGTACTATAATGCGACGTCCGGCAAACAGAAAGAATGCATTTGTCATGAGGTTGCCGATCGAGAAACAGATACTAAAAAAAGGAGGGGGAGAAGCAGTAGGTTGATGGACCATAAAATATTACAACCGGACGGAATGCTTCATATGAAAAAAAAAGTAAAAGACGTCTTTATTGTAATATATTTAGATATATTACCGAAGCGGAAAGATTATATTTTGCAAACGACTTGTTTTTATTGATTATTAATGCACGTATAATGCACATGTATACTTCTAAAATGGGTTATTAATGTCACGTGCGTTTCGAGTTGCGAGGACCCTCTCTCTTTTTTTTTTTTTTTTTTAGATAAAAAGACATTCTCATGCAAGGAAATTAATGGAGAGCACACTGGCAAAAAATAGTCATCCATGAAAGACGACTAAAAATGGCCTATGAAAAAGACATCGGGTGTTCACTATCGATTAACGAACTTTAATTTTCCCTCTATGTTTCACTTGAAGAAATATTACTTACAGAATTAACAATGCAATAGCGAATTTATTTACCGTTTATAATGGGTTTCTTGTCTTAATCGCTGTCATGTACTTACATTTTACCCACGTATTTCTATCAATATTTATTTTGAACAAATGTTATTTCAGAAAGATCATGCGTGTTTAGTGCTATTATCATTGAAATTTTTAGTTGATTTTCATTAATATTATTTGCTTGTTCATAATTTTGCGGCAATTTTTACTTTGACACAGTGACACATGCTCGGGTGTGTTCCAATGCGTATAGTATTGGCACAGTCAGTCCTCTTCTCTTTATCTACTACTGCCGTTTCGTCTTTTTACTTTGTTAATCCGTAGCCTTATTTAGTAATCTCCTTAAGAAATGAAATAAAATAAAATTGATCGATTATGCCTCTTTACAAATCTGCTAATGTTTTTTGAGATTGATATGCTCGTGGTTTCGCTAAATTTACACTGAGAAATATGATGGATCACATATTTTGATCAGGTTACATATGAACATCAAGCATGTCATTAAAAAATACTTTCGTTCTGTGGATTGTTGGGAAAGTTTGTAAAGTTGTACTCTTTATTTAGTATAATCTAAAGTGTGCTATTACAATTTACTTCGTAGTTTGTTCTACATTCTATCGTTTTATAAACATTACTTTAAACGCGTAGTGGTTCACACTTGTAACAAACATGTAGATTCGAATATTACTCACGGAAAATAATTTGATTAGCTATGAAGAAAATGTGGACATGATACATTTTCGTTATTCTTTCTGCATAAATGTCATTAGTCAGCTTTAAATCTAACATGTACTATTGCGAAGCAGAAATGCTATCTATTATTGTTAACCAGTTATACTTATAAAAATATGTGAAAAAATATATTTACGCTTTAGTTATGTACAAACTATTGTAATGTGTCATTTACAAAAGTAATAAACTAGTAAGCAATTACATAACGAGCGAATATATGTTATTAATTACTCAAGTGTGGCATGTATAGGGCTCGACATGGGGGACAGTTGGTCCCCACAGCTGCGGGGCCCGCTATCAAGTGGGCCCATGCGAATGATTAAATAATTATAGTGATCTTTTTAAATATTAAATAATTATAATAATCCTTTAAATATCTAAGAACAGTTCCTTTATATGTTTCGATATGTATATAATAAATGAATACAAATGATTTATGAAATTATAAAATATAAAGTTAATCGTGACTTTTTCTTTACAAGGAATCGTTTACCCTATTCTTATACGTAGACCAGAAATTCATCGGTGTTAGGGTCTCATTTCTTGCAATAAGCGGAGCTGTGTTATGTAAGGATTTATACGTTTTAATGCAAAATTGTTGTTCTTATTTAATTGTTTATTCCATGGCACTATTTTAAAAATTCGATCTTGATGTTGAAAAAAATTCTTCAGCAAGTACAAAGTTACAGAAAGTAATAACCTGCCTTTGAATAAATGGTTGGTGATTGAGATTTTTCTATTTATCTTACTCACGTTTAGTATAATTTCGGTATATTCTCCCACATGGAAAATTTTGTATTTTATTTGTTACAAGGGACCAAAATTTTATGTGGAGGCGTGGGTATGTAGCTATTATGTGATATGTTTCATACATGTTTCGAATGAGGCCCCGAGATCAGTTTCAATCAAATGGTAGTTTTGTATCCAAAGTGCAATTGGATGAGGTCTATTAGAAATATATTATTGAGTTTAAGAATTTATATTAAAATGTACCTTTCAAATATCATATAATTATTTAGTCGAAACACTACTTTTTTAAAACAACCATTTCCAAAGGAAAATAAAGTAATAATTTAATTGCTAATGTAAAGAAAAATCCTTTCCCATTAACTTAGAATACAACTCGAGATATCAAAGAAATTATTTAGATGTTGTCTCGAAAGTTTATTTCGCGTCGCACATGAAATGTATTCTATTTTCCTTTTGCTTTTTGCAACACAATAGTATCACATATTCTTTTTCTTTTTTACTGCACAAAGTTTAGCATAAATTACTAAACAGTGTGAAAAGAAAAGTATGAAAACTTTTCTATACAATCATCAACTTGCATTAATTTAAAAAGCGTCGAATAATTTACGCCAAGAAAGTATGCATGTTTTGTTGTTACAGGGCTAGTATATTAGCAAGCATAATGCAGTGAATTAGAAAGCATAATGCCGTACATTTTTTAAAAGTTTCAATTAGGTTAAAAAGAGGCCAACTTTCATATGACAACCTTTGACTGTAACCAGGGTATAAATATAAAATTATTCCAGAAATGCAAAATATGTTATTTACCTTTCTCATTTTATTAAATTAAAATAATTTGGAAAATCATGAAGAATTGAATATAGAAGCTTAAATAATAGACAAGAAAACTCAAATTGTTTTTGCCGACCTCCGTGGCGGAGTTATTAGCGCGGTGCGCTACGATGCCAGTGGTCCTGGGTTCGAATCCAGGCATGAGCATTGGTGTTCTTTGTGAGTGTCCCTCCATCAGTTTCATCATATCATCACTCATCCTCATCTTTGCGAGTAGCGAAAAGTGGCAGAAAAACGTAGTTAAATAAACCAAATCAAATAATCAATCACTCGAATTGTTTTCAAAATTATCTTGACGTTTTCTGTATATATAAACCAAATCAAACAATCAATCACTCGAATTGTTTTCAAAATAATCTTGACGTTTTCTTTTCTGTATATAAAATATTAAAACTTATTTGATGGTGTAAATATTAGTGGAAGTTTTTAATTACGAAAACGATAATTCAAATTAAACGTTTTGCAATTTTTAGTCAGCAGAAGAGTGAAGTATAAATACTGATTAGTACAGTTTATTCACAAAACAATCGAAGCAGTCCGTATTGACTAGAAGCGAAAGACAGAACACATCAATAGAATCAACGTGTGAATCCGGACCGCACTTGGGCTAAATAATATAATCCATTTCCTCTTCAATTTCCTGACAACCAGCAAACTGTGTGTTTTGGTTCCGGCGGTGTATATCTCCGTGCTGTCACATAAGCTATCTGACTCCTATTCTTCCCATCAATAATGCAAGATACTTTGGACTTGCGGACGGATCAGCCACTGTCTGCTGAGCAGGAACGCGAAACAAGGAGGATAAATAATTAAATATTTTATGTAAACGTGCTCCTCCGTTGACAGCTACCACAGCAGGTATGACCGATGTAACGCAGTCCAGTGTATTGTCCACTTTTTTGTCCATTGCACAGAATCGCTTATCGTGAAAGGTCATCTGGATTTGGTCGAAGATTAGAGAAGGACAGGCCTTCTTGCTTCAAGATGGACAACCCAGTGACGTGGACACTCAAGAACGATTAAAAGTTCAAGCAATGAATACGTAAAGAAGTTTAAGAATCCAATTTTCTGGGAACGCTATATGGTCGATGGCTATCACGCTCTTCTGAGAACAGTAGGTCATTGGTTTTTAGACATGTTACTTGTTTCTGTACATAAACGCCCTTTTTCGTAAGTATTCGCAGAAAGAATGAAACCAGGCTTGTGTTTGTATTTTTGTCATTTAGCGTCATTTTTATTCCACTGTTGTACAATCGCGACGATGAGGGTGAGCGATGATAGATGAAATTGATAGACACTCACACTTAATACCTAAACCCAAGTCAGGACTCTCTGGTGGCGAGATCGAAAGTCGACCACTTAACGGGCTCGGCCCAAAATCAGGCTTGATTAATATGATGACAATAAACGCTAAATACACATTTGTTAAATTTGGCACAATCTCTGGTGCACTTAAATGGATGTTTAAAATACTGCAAAATGGAATTCATATTTTTGATTGTTCCTTGGACAAATTCAAGTAATACGAGTCGACAGCTAAAATTATATACACTTTTCAAGCTAATAGAGAAACTCAAATTAGCGCTGAAGGATTTGTAACAACAATGCAAACAATTGAAACCCAAGAACTAATGTTTCTCTTTATCCTCTTAGCAGCAAGGCAACACCGAATATATTGTTATTAATTTAAAACGTTGTAGAAAATATTTACGACGAAAAAATGATAATTTAGCAATAATATGTTATGATGTGAAGGCCGGCAATTTTTCATTGTGAAAATTAATTTATCGCATAACATACAATATGCAGCATTAAAATAAGAATATTCTGAATCAGAGTAATATATTTTCCACACATACACAGTCACACACAAACATTACAATACGGAGCGATACTACCAAATTTTCGTCTGTTTCCCGTCTTGACTTTTTTTCAGACAAAATTGAACTCAATAATGCCTGTTTTATGGAGAATTAACGTTTGTTTATTTTGATTAAACTCTCCAATGAATAGAACTTGAAAATATCGTAAAAAATATATTTATGAAATTTTGATTGCCCATAAATTTCTAAAATTGGCGAGAACTAACCTTGTTTTTTTTATTGATTAATTGATTTAGTTTATTTTACTTCGCGTTTTGTGCCTCTTGGCTAATTTGCGAAGATGGGGATGAGTGATGAAATGATGAAATTGATGAATGGACTTTCACAAACAACCAAGCCCGACCAGGATTCGAACCCGGGACCCTTGGCGTCGCAGCGCGATGTGCTAACCACTTGGCCACAGGGTCGGGCAGAACTAACCTTGTGCTTTAGGTACCACTTAAGGAGAAGGAACGAAACGTCGACATAACAGTTTTGAAAATCGAATACTGATATAATGACGCTATTGGACAGATAGACTTTGCACGTTTTCATACGCACGAGAAGTACATAGTATTAATAATAAGCATTGTTTATTACAAATATCATTTACAACATGGTTATTTGCATCTTTTTTCTTCGATGATACCATTGTGTAATTTTTACATATGCTTCTTTAGACTTAGACAAAGTTACAGTTTAACGCCAACGTTTCCAATATTACTGATTAGTGTGACGGTCAAAATAAAACAAAGAATTGAATGTGTCTTCTCGTGGGGAAATACTACGGACGTGCTCATTCTTTGAATTGCATTAACTCTACATCATTGAACGCGGCGGCCTTTATCTTACTGCAAATCCAATATTCTGAAAACTATTGCGTAGTTAATATTCAGGAGAAAATATTGATTTAGGGTACCGGACCTCGTAAGTTGATTGATTATAATTAGAAAATTACTAATTAAAACAGGAGTTGGAAAAATATAATATTTTACTCAAGACATGTTTTATTAAGAACAGGGAATTAATGCTGAAAACAGTGTTGAAAGTACAAATGAGAGTGACAACAACATAATGTAACATTTTAAGAAATTGAAAAATCGCCGTCCATTACCGGAGCGGTATTTCGTTTGCCGATTAATAAGCCGAAAACCTAAATTCTTCTGAAAACCATAGAATCTAGTCTCTAGTCCAACATCGTTCTTGCACCGTTCACGAGTAATTTCACGTACAATATGCTTTCTTCATCATTACACGCATGATACTGCACCCATTCTTCATCGAAATACTTTATACAAATTATGCATTCAGTTTATTCTTCCTTATTTTCAGCGAAGTTAGGTATTTCTCATCTTCGTAAATGGAATGTGATCTTCATCCGCGTTTTCTTTTGTGCCAGTGTCCGAGTTTATTTTGTTGTTTTTATAAGCATTTCACAGTTCTTCATGTCTCTTTCAGTTCATATCTTCTGTACTTTCATTTTTGTTTCTTCAGTAAATTCCTTCTGTGTCTTATTTTTTCCCGTAAGGACTAATATGAGGATCTCACGTAGTTAAGCCGGCTTTAGACGAAAGCATTTCCTTTAACATTTTCGCTAGCATAAATGCTATGTAAATGCTTCCAAAAATCTTATAGCAGATAGCACTTTACACGGAAGCATTTCATGGAACATTTCGGTTAGCTGTTGAGATTACATTGTATGATACATACAGCACGATAGGCACATCGAGTTCCACCATATCTGTCGAGTGCACGGTGTTTACAATTGAAACAACTCAAAAATATTCTTCAATACGTATACAGTAAACGTTGTAGAGTATATATTTAATCAGCGTCATGTTTCTCTACCTAAAACCATTTTATACGAATCGTAATTCCTCTCAATTGAATAATTATCGTGATTTAAAAATGTGAAGTGATACGTTGTTCCATTACAACTTCACTCGTGACCTAGAGGTTGCTTCTGATTGGTTATGCTATGAAAAATGCTACGGAAATAGATCGGATCCTATCCTTGAGAAATTCCATGAAATATGCCATGGCATCTGAAATGCCATAAGATTTCTCACTTTACACGGTAGCATTTTGGTCATGGCACAAATGTTAAGAAAAATGCTAAGGAAAATGCTTTCGTCTAAAGCGGACTTTAGTCTTCTGAATGGATTGTTGCTACGGGAGAAATTTTGCTAATAATTTTCCTGAACTCGGAATAAGTGGTAGTTCAGATGAAGTGGCTGGCGATGGAAGATAATCTCGTCTTTCTTAATTTTTCTTGTTATTTCCAACAATTTTGCTATGAACAGGAATTAAAGGAATAATCAATTATTTTTGTTGTTGTTATTTTATGTCTAAAGTAATTTTTAAACTGTACGATTGCCACATGGTAGAAACTCATCCTATTGTATATTTCTTGCAGATACTGTCGTAAATCTTTCATCGACTATTATAAAATAATCGAACACACACTCATGACAATGTAACGACATAGGTGTGGAAGATTCATTATTAGAAATTCAAAAAATAATGCAATCCTTACGAAGAACGTGACATCTTTATTGTTGCTGTTTTACGTATGCATACGTATAAAATAAAGCAAGTAATCAATATTTTATTTCTTTCTTGGCAAATGAAGTGTCTTGCAGATTCCTTGCATACTTCTATTTAGACAATGTTAGTTTCTTTTGATCATTTTTAACAGTTAAAAGAATGTGCTACTTTATGGGAACAGGAGTATCTTTGACACGTTCCTATCGGGAATAGAGCTCGCGACCGTCAGATGGTAAATAGCAGGCGAAAACTTTTTGTCCCCAATATCGTGTACTAAGCACGACAATGAGAATAGAATGAACATTGTATTCTCCGGTATCCGGAGCGATCAGTTTTGGTTCGAATATGTCGTACGTGTTTCGCATTGTCAAGTGTTTTTGTCTTATCGCAACGGGACACTGGTCTTTTAACTGCTAATAGATATGGAATGGGGATGGAGGGTGGCAGCAATACTTTCTTGAGTCCCTGCAGCTACCCTATAAATAAGGTTTATGCGAGCAACTTCCTTTCAGCACTTATTTAGGAAAAGTTTCGCGGATGCCGTAACGGATAAAAGAATTGTTTTCTTTTTTCGCTACCCTCTCCACGTGCTGTGAATGTTTGCCAGATAGCATGGGTGTGAACAATGGAGCCTCGTTTGTGCCTGCATGACGGCTGATATTGATGAAGAACTTTGAAAGTACTGATGAGGAAGAAAACCTCCGATTCCCTCCTTCTCGTTCTTCGAGGTGTAACGTGGTCACGTTTCTGCTCCCGCCAACCCCGAAAAGACCCTCCCCCCTCTCTCTCTCCTTTTTTTTCACTTAAGGGTAATTTGGTGTACAATATGCAAATTTCTTCCCAGTCGCCTATAAAATCAAACGGACGTCCATGCCTCTATTTCTTCACTATGTACTCTTTCAAATCACTTGGTGGAAGTTTCACGAGTTTTACGAAAATGAGCAATCCTCCTCCATCAATGGTCTGATGAACTCAATTAAACTAATTAACCTTTGTGAGCGGAATAGGAATGGGCAGCGAGGGGTTTGCCCCACCTCCCCGTCAGTCTCCCCCGGTGTAGGTACCTTTAAATTTAGTGAAGGCTTTTACGGTTGTTTTGACTCTAGTTCGCTCTCGGGCATTCATTGGCTGACTAATGGCGGGGGACCGGGACCGATTTGGCACAAATGTCATAACGCGGGCCAGTGCGGAAAATTGGGAAACTTTAACCAATTTAATGTGAAATATAAATGCCTAATCCTGGAGCGTGCTTGTAATGTTTATAGAAATCGCCTGCCTTTCTTTTTTTCTTCTTCTTCTTTTTGGTCTTCATCCACCGGTCCCTCAATTTCTATCCTTCGTTGAATATTATCGTAAATTTTCGACTAGGGACTATTTTTTTTCTTACTTCGTTCCAGATGAGGTTGCGAGACATTATTCAAGTTCGGGACTGGTGATGGATAGAAGCCGAACCGCCCTTCATAGAAATTGTAAGGAACGTGCTGTCCATGTTTTGGTCCATTAGCACGCCTTGCAGTTTCCCCAACCACCCCATCCCCCTCCTCGCTTCCTCACACACACACACACACCTTAGTGCATCGGTTGAAGGAAAATGTTGCTAGAGCAGGGGGGGGGGGGCTGTGTTCGCGGTGGGTGACCGCCACGATTTGGTATGCGGAAGCCCGATCCGGCCCTCCGAGCCGTGACGCATATCCAGGTCTCGGTAGACCCTCTGCCGCTTCTCACCTGCTTTCCAAGTCAGATCCATAGCAGTTCTCTCTCTGACCCTCACTTACCCCCACCAAATTACGTTAGGAACTAAGTGTTAAAGCATGAAGGTATGGGAGTGATGATAAACCGTTTAGTGCGGGCGAGCTCCCTCTCCCCGCAGCCCGACCTGCATGTTAAGATGATCTAAACTCAATTTGGCTCTCGGGGGAACCCGCCATGTAATGACCAAATCTTAGTAAAATCTGTCCCCGATGAACCATCAGCAGACTGCCTACTCTTTGTGGCGATGCAAGAGAGAAGGAGAGGTGATGGGAGGGCGGGCTTCTCCCAAATACGCCTGATTTATTTGGGTCTCGAAGTTTTCGAAGTAAGAAGATGATGGCGGGAAGAGATAGAAAGGGGCACGCGAATGAAGTTGCTTGGTCAATAGGCGCCCCCCCCCCCCCCAAAGTTGACACTGGGGGGTTTTCGTGGTCTTGGTTTGCGGGGTGTTTCCGTATCTTTGGGACTCCCCACGGGAACACTCTAATTACCGCGAGAACCGTCAGGGAGCAGACCGTATGTCTGCTTCAGCCGCACCGAATCTCATTACAAGGGCAATAATGGCAATAACCATCTGGAGGACAAGTTAATCGGGCTCGGCGACTCCGCTACCTGCTGTGCTTTTTTCGTAGGTAAAAGCTCTCTAAAGCGAGCCCTCTTTATTTTTTCTTAATTCTGCATTTCACACGGAAGGTCGCTACCGCAATGGCAATTTTTGTAAGACGATATGGCAATGGAAGGTCGTCACAAATCATTGAACTTATTTCATTGTACCGAATAACTAGGGAACTTATTCAACTGCATCAACTCTCAGAGTTTTCTTTTGTCCAAATCTTTAGAATATTTTAAAACAATTCAAATTTCAAAACAAATTCCATTTGTGACACGTCGTTTCACCTGGCGGTCTTCATTTTCTCGCCATTTCGATTGTTATTGTTTTCTATTCGTTCTTTGAACGCAACAGTGTCAGGCACTGTGGTTGCACAGGACTCAATATTTACAAATCCCCACATCAAGTAATTTAAGGGTGTCGTGTAAGTGATCGAAGTTATTGCATACTGCATGATGATACACTATAGTAATATTGTGGTGGAGTCAGCAGTTAATCACTGTTTGAACCGCTCTATGATTAGAGGTATGTTCTTTCATTCCTTTACTGTTTTTCACGCTCAGTACTTTGTGACCAGAATACAGTCTTCGATAGCCAGTATAACAAAGTACATTTGTTTACTCTATTTAAACATATTTTTCTGTATTTATGGGAAACTTAATTCGTCCCAAAAGTTTCAATCATGAACTCGAATGAATTGTTATTTGTTTATAAATTTATAGTTATGAAAATAAATATGAATTTTACAGTCACCACGTGTGAGATGAAAACGGTGTGTAAAAAAAACCGTTTTTATCCACTTATTAAACACAGGTTTTTTAAACTCTGCAAGCAGAATTATGTGTCAATCAAACAGCATTATTTACATTTTGAATTATTTGACACGTTTTCTGTACGTGCATCCTCAACCAACTGACAAAAATGTTGATAACACACCTTGCTTCATTATGAGCTGTGTTTTTTAATGTTATCTCTTGTTTGGCAGCCCTTGTATTGCTGGCCAAACTAAGCCCGTTCCTGCGGAAACAATATTTTAAGGGGGAAACGAGAAAAGCTCCTCTGCTTACTTTCTTTTGTTGGTGACTACACAACGTTGTTTGTATTTTCTGTGTACTGACAGCGGAAGGCCGTAGTTGACAAGGTGACAGCCAGGGTACCTCACTGAAATTCTCACACGCAACGTCCTATAAACAATTTAACATCATTCCTTGTTTGTTTTTTCCTTTTTTCTATCTTTTTTATATCCTTTGTGGTTCTGAGTAAACTTAGGGGGATGAAAAGAAGACAGTAATGTCTTAAGGGAATGATTATTTCCATGAAAGAAAGTGCTGCAGTGTTTCCTTCATGATTAAGTTACAAAAATAAAAACATTCTCTTTTATGTTGTTATGTATTCGTTTTTCTCTTGTCCTCTTGCTCTGAATTTTCAATTCAGCACTTAACTGTCAAAATTCGTAAGTAGAAGCAGCTTGTACTTTTTGCATTCTGCTTGTTTTACAATTTCTTTTTAAAAAAAATATGGTTTTCTTTCACAAACTACCTTAGTACGGAAAATGAATTTCAACTAAAGAAAATTTTAGCACATGCCCAATAGAAGACAGCTGTGCGAGTATATATTGCCGAATACGTCGATCACGTAGTTGTACTGTCAGAAGAAAGTTGCCGTTGGTATGGAATCATTAAAACGCACCCTAAGATTTCTGTAATTTATTTTCCTTTTTGTCAGACAAGCCACACAATGGTAACAATCAAGAGACAGTAAACGATGCAAGGTTGTTTCAGGGATAGGGTGCAAGTTTTAGGAGTTTCAGCGGGTTTTTTATTATTAAGTCCCTAACATCGGCAATTTACTCCTGACCATACCACTCACTAGCATTATTTAGGAGTGGTACTTTAGCGTTGTGTACCAGTAGTGCATAATTATGATTTTGGGCGTAATAAACAATTTCTGTTGATAATCGTGAAGCAACCCTTATATCGTTTTCACTTTTAGTTTAATATGCTAGAGAATTGGGTAGCATCATAAAAATTCACTCATACTTAGAGTCTTGTGCCATATATAGTGTCGAACATTTTCATCTAGAATTTGATGCTGTTTTGGAATTTTAAAAAACTGTTGAGCTTTTTACAAATCATTGAATTAATTGCATCTGTAACTTAACTTTTTTTCTAGATTAATCCAAATATATGAAACACTTCAATAAAGAAATACAGATTTAAAAATTTGCTAAAATTTTACTTATGTTTTCAATTCACATGTGAAAATATTTGTGGATATAAAATATGTAAAGTATAAATATATGTAAATAAAATATAACTATATTAAATGAAAAGCTCGGGTGTAAAACATGGTAAGTGATATTTTGGTTATTTTTTAGTTACAAAATAAATGTGCCATCCTTCAATTCTCGAGTGAAATTGCCATGTCATACAATTTGCATTGGACTCAGTGAAGCCTTCTGAAGTTGGTAAACACAACACGAAAACAATTTATATACAGTATAGCTTCTAATAACCTTTTATCTTGATGAACTCAGAAATGATCAAAATGTCACTTACGCTGTTTTATATCAGAGCCCTTCAAATATAATACATATATAAAATATTTATAACGATTCTGTACGGAAAAAATATAATAAAAATACGGTAATATTATCTGGAAAAAAATCTACGTTGACTTTTGTGCCGTAATGCTGCAATTTTGGATTAATGGCATTGTCCAGCATGCCTTATCCTTGCCACCGACCAGTTTGTAAGGATAATGCTTTTGCGGGCAGAGGAGGTGGGGGGTAAACATTGGACTACCCTTTTCTTCTTTTAACAGTACAGTCTTATAGATTTTTTTGGGTCTTTTCCTCTCGGTAGCTGTTAACTGTTTCTCCATTCACGCGATATCTATTTCTGTGCGCTTCGTTTCTATCTGGCGATTGCAATCGGAGAAATGCCTTACTTAAAAGATTACGGCCTTCGCCTGCAAGTAAATGGGATGAGAACTCCTGATTGAATTCTATTTCGAATAACAGAATGTGTACAGGGGGGCCAGAACTGGCGGAGAGGAAGGGGTAGAGAATAGAGCCAAAAGTGAAAATGGAGGTTGAGTTGGGAGTCTGGAGAGTAAGTAAATGGAAGAAGTTGTATACGCGGCAGTAGGAACTTCAAAGTTTTCTTATTTCCTTGCCACACCCGTCCGTGTACTGTAGTGTGCGATCGTCCTGCATTTTTAATATCGGCGTTTACATGGAAATGACACTTTTCGTCGATCCTTTCTGCTTTTTTTTTTAATTTGCTGTATACTGCTAGTGTTGAGGTGATAGGGAATAGAAAAAAAGCATTTTATCCGTATAATTCCGCATTCGCAAACAAAAGACTGTCTTCTCACACAGATAAAAGTAAATGCATTACGTCCTCCTTCCTGATTGAAAAAATGGCAAAATTGTTATCCAGAATACATTTCATTAGTAGCTGAGAATGAAGCAGTTGATGCATGTGGATTTTGCATTATTAGTATATATTAAAGATAAAGTACATTGATACCTTAATAATATTTTGCGTCTCTCAAAAATATTACATTTTTCTGCATCTTATATTAAGGGGAAACTAGAGTTTCGTGTGGACCACTTACAAAAAAGTTTAAATTTAACATTAGACATTAATACTTTGTGTTGAATATACATATACATTTATATAAAAACATAAAGTAGATGTTGAATTACTTTACTGATACATGACACAATTACATAGTTTTAATGTGCCAAATACATGCATAAATACAATGTCATAACGGTTTTGGAGATCGTACGGATCTTATTAAAGTAAGGTTATACGCATTGCTTGCATGTCACGTCTATTTTTCTCTTGTAAAGATCACCTGTACAGCAAGAAGTACATTCTGCTCATACAGAAAACTCCACTCGACGCCATTACAATGTACACTCACCCGCAATAAAAATGGGACACCTAGATCCTGAAATCCTGGCTTCCCTGCATTGCGTTATGTGTGTTGCAGAACTCTAAGGCGATGAGCCAACCTTCATAGCAACTTTTCAATAGGAAGTTCTACTATCGCCGAGAGCTTGGCAATACAGATAATGCATTGCAGGGAAGCCTGTATTTCAGGATCTCGGTGTGCCATTTGTATTTCTGATGACTGTAGATACATTTTTTTAAAAAAACACGCATTTTTAATCGGCGAGAAATAGAATCAGTTCAGGCGAATTTCATTCAGTGTAGTTCGACAGAACCCTTCACATAACTGCTTTTGGCTGTTAACTCGATTAATTTGTTTTGTTATATGTAATATCATAGTGCAAAGCAATAGAAAGCAATGCACATTGTTTTTAAAATGTATACAAATTCTTAGCGAATTTTTCAATATTTTCTTTTTTAAAAATCACAGTATTGTAAAATATATACCTTAAACTTATTTCTGTTTTTCGTCGGTGTTTCCATATTATGTGAGAACTACTTGAAAACTTTCAAATAAAGGCATTAACCCTAGAACTCCCAAGGGGGGAGGGCGCTCGGCTGATACTATTTCTTCCTAGAAAAGTTACATTTTCTAGTTTCCTAGGAAGAAATAGTACAGGTTTCTAGATACACACTTGAAAGTTATACTAGAAAAGTTATACTATGTCTTCCTAGAAATGTTGACACTTATGTTAGAAAAATCATGTTTTTCTTGTGGATTCTATGAGCCCACCCACTGGGACTATCTATTATTTTCA
This sequence comes from Lepisma saccharinum, assembly GCF_977018435.1. Taxonomy (NCBI): domain Eukaryota; kingdom Metazoa; phylum Arthropoda; class Insecta; order Zygentoma; family Lepismatidae; genus Lepisma; species Lepisma saccharinum. Next base: position 68,921,710 of record NC_139230.1, read on the forward strand.
CTATGACTTTGGCGGTAACATAATGAAAACAACATGTTAGGGGAACATTACTATGAAAAGTTTTAATATATAATAAAGTAACATAACCTTTTAATTATTTTCGGTGCCTATGTTCATAATCTCAGTTCATCTTGAAGTTAAAAGAAAAAAAACAATAATTTTTTATTTTATTTATTTATTTATTATCCTGCGCACAACAGGCATCTGCCCTTTTACAGTGCACAGTAAATGTCTTACATAGGATTTATACACATCAAAATAATATTTATACACATTTCAGATATATAACATATAGAGGTTATATATATCGTCCTTAAACATTACCGTGGATAAAAGATTAATCAAACCTTACACAATTACATTCATATATGTATGTATATACACATAAAGAAGGTAAAAATACTAATAATAGTAATAATAATAATAAAAAATGCAACAGAAATGGTAATCCAACATCAAAGTGAAAAGTTATCGAGAACATCTTAAGTCACACGTGCAGTATATATATTTAAAAAATAGATATATTGTGGAATAATTAAGAATAAGAAAATGTTGTGGGTCGGCCAACCTCACTCTTGGTAAACTATGTTGCAGAAAACAGCATGTGAGGCTAGTATTAAAACAATATTTCCTTGTGTTTGTAAGTGAAAATTTGTAACCATTTCCAACTTCTTCACGCTGACGATTAACATCCGCTCCAAGTTTGATTTTCACAGAGGATAATTTCGTAAATAATGTATATGCACATCACGAACAAATTTGCTTGGTGACCAGCGGGAAGCATCTGGTTGCCTTCGGTATCAACATTTTCAACGCTTAAATCTACAATTTTCTTTTTGTTCTTTGCCTTTATCTCTCTCCCCTGTCTTTGCTTTTCTCTCCATATGTATGTTTTTCCACGGTAAATTTGTGTTCCAGTTCAAACATTGCAGGGATAGGTCCTTAGTGGTTTACAACACATCCAATGTACGGATCATTCAGGAGAAAGCATAATATGGAGACCTGAATACGACCTGGGGCTGTTTTGACTAGGTTTCGGATTTACCTCCTACAAATACCGATCAACAGAAATTCTACTTCTGAACTCCGCTATGTTCTGTTTACCATACCTCGCTCTCCGGTATTTTGGGAAGAAGGGGGGGAAAAATGAGAAATCAGTGCCGCTTTTCTCTTATCATCGTTCTATCTGATGCTACCCGCTACAGAGGGTTCAGGAGAAGGGGGTAATCGGAGGAGGTGGGCTGCTGGTAGAGGAAAAGAGGGGGGATATCCGCTTAGAAATTTCAGCCAAAATAGGGAGAAAAAACGGGAGAGGGAAATGAAGTCTTCTTGTCTGTCAATCTTTGAGCTATTTACTGAAGTGAATTTTTTTCCCCGAATAATTCAGAAGAGGTTAACCAAAGCCTCGCTTATAATTTGCCGCTTTTCCGTTTCCCGACATGTTTTTTTTTTTAATATTTTTTTTAAAATCCATTCTTTTCCTTGTAGTTCTGCATAGAGGCGTAAAAGGAGCCGCCCTCCCCCCTATCCGAAAGAAAAAAGTGCCAAGGGGTTGAAGAGGGGGGGAGGGACTGCAAGTCAGGAAGGATACACTTGTTAGCCCCGAATCTGCCAACCCATGCGTTCACTAGGAAACTCCGATGTGGCAAGTGTACGGAAAATGTATGCAGAATATTCTTTTCATTTGCCGAGATTCTTTATTTTGCACTGAAGTAAAAAAAAAAAAAAAAAAAAGTCGGCCGTGCGAATTACCCGTTCGTTGAAATACGTTTCGAACGGTGTCTTTCTAAAAAAAAAATACATCTTGTGATCCCTCTCCCCCTCCTCTTGTCATATCTTGTTGAATTTTAATATTGACCCTTGGAGTTTCTTTGGGCTGGTTGTGATATTAGACCACGTTTAAAATCTTTGGTAAATGGCATCACGGTGTCTTTCACACCACCCATGGTTCAAAGGGAGAAAGGGAAAAGAGATGCACAAATATGAATCATCTCTATCATCCAATCATACCTGTAAAGAACTAACAGCGACGACATTTTCCAAAAAGTATTTTTGTCATTTTAATTTTCATTTATAGTAACAATTAACCTTGTGGAGTCTTTGTGGATATGTGTGTTTGAATTTATGTGTTTTAAAACTCTGATGGCTGTGAGAAAATATGTATTCTTGTATTTCTCACTTTTTGTGTCATTGTTTTGTCACTTTTCGCCAAATACAACGACGAGAATTAAGGATGATTAGATTAAATTCATGAAGGGACACTCACGAAGGAGACTCGAACCCTAAACTTCGGTGGTGAAATCTTGAGTCGACGACTCAACGTCAACACAGAATTATAATATTAATTTTATTTTTGAGTGTTGCTCATTGTTTTTCGATGTGCAGTGGGATCCATGAGTATTAATTACAGTGCAAATTGTTCATGACTATTTTCATCCTATGTGTTTTTAAGCGATGGACTTTTATGTATGCTGGTGCAGAAGTTTTCAACAGCTTATTTTGAGATTTCTTTTAATTCTTGAAGCTGTTATTTGGTCAAATAAAGTGCACGAACATAGTGATGGATAATACTCGTGGATCCCCACCGTACACGATATGCAATTACTATACTATACGCACAGAGAAATAAGGAAAGCCAAGAAGTGCCTTTCTGCATAAATGTAATAATACATAATAAATATAATGTGAGTCCACACAGTGTTATGAATTTTCCTGCGTTAAATGTTTCTTGCAGTTTTGTACTCTGTGTTTGACACTGTGTACAACTTGTTATAAAATTGATCCCTGAAGCATTTACATGAGGTACTAGATATTATGTGTATTTTTCAACCGATTTTCCCCTACAGATGTAACAACAAACGATGTTGGGAAGCAGCAATTAATTCTATTTTCCCCCCAATTGGTGAGATGTAGTTGCACTTGGCACTCAACACAATTAGCAGCTGGAAGCTACGTTGTCTCCAACAACGCCATAAACACATTTCCCAACTTTTCTTATCTAATTCTGTATCGTTCGGCGAGTTGAGTGAGTTCCGTAACTTTTTTGATTTATCAATGCAATCTACATTTCCAAATGAGTTTTTCACGAATGCTTGCATCCGCTTAAAACTGAAACATAGCATGTACGCACAAGGGTTAAGCCTGAATCACACGGAACTGGATATCCAGTAGGAATGCTCTAGTTGACGCTGGACTGGCTACCCATTTGCTAGTTTTCGCCTCACACTGTACTTGTTACACCGTACTTGTCGATAGTCTTTTGTTCCCATAATGGCGGCCGCGTGAGATGTAAACAACGTATCACTTCACACTTTTAAAATACGATAACTATTCAACCGAGAAGAATATCGCTTCGTATTAAATTGTTTTAGGTAGAGAAGAATGGCGCTGATAAAATACATACTTTACAACGTTTACTGTACACGTATGGAAGAATAACTTAGCTTTTTTAATTGTAAACACCGTGCACTCACCATAGACGGTGTAACTCGACGTGCCTTTCGTGTTGTATGTATTATACATTGTAATTGGAACAGCTAACCGAAATGATCCATGAAATGCTTTGGTGTAAAACTGTAAAGTTGTTATAAGGTTTTTGGAAGCATTTATGCTAGCAAAAATGTTAATGGAAATGCTTTCGTCTAAAGCCGGCTTAAAGTTGGACGAGCAATTTAAAGAATGTTGTAGGAGAATTACTGCTTTGTGCTTTTATTAAAAAAGGAAAAGTATCAAATAGTGATTGGCTCGAAAAAAAATATGGTAATCAATGCGTACCGAACAAGCTTTTTAACTCGGGTTTGCATTATTCATACATGAGATTCGCAGGATTCATTCACAAAAAAAGTCAAACATTTATTAATACACTAGTAATAATAAGGATTTTCATTTTCAGCTAATCATATTTGTCACGTACACATCTCATCGCTTTGCATAAATACCTAAATATTAATTAACTGAACACGAATGCACTGCACATCATCTCTTTACTGTTTTTTTTTTTTAAATCTAGAAACGGAGAAACTATAACATAAACAGCCAGCACTCGGAAACCACAGACAAGAAACCTTAGAGTATGCTCTAAGCAAAAAACGCTCCTTTGCAAACTCACAGATTATCTTCACATGGCCAAACTTTGCTCTGACTGCCTGTTCCACAGAATCCAGTCGAGGAAAGCTAGTAGCAATTAGAACATGTCCTATTCCTCAAAACCAGTCAAGCAGTCAGCCAGGCGGCCATGATTACTACCTAGAGAAAGTCAGTTCAGCACCAACTAGGGCATTCCTACTAGAATTCCAGTTCCGTGCAATAGGGGCTTTAAATGATGATTTTTTTTAGTAGCTAGGAGAAACAGCCCATATTCAAAGTTAAGTATTTCGAATCACAAAGACTTGTGAAATAAAAGGCATGGTCATTCTGATGCAATATCTTGAAATAGCATGGTTGTCACTTTTGTCGATGTAGAATAAGTGGAGATGAGATCACATATCTGAAACAGAAAGGCAAGTCGTCCATTGGTGCACAATAATTACCCAACTAAAGTTGTTTAAATCCATCAAAACAGCATAGGCTAATCAGCTAGTGACATCACGCCAAAACAACGTACGTAGGGTTGAGATGTTTTAAATCCATTTATGCACTGGCAGGCTCATCGGGACTGGATATATAATTTAAAGTGAGATCCGAACCTCTACGGGCCTCCACTGGATATCGAACCCGGGAGTCCTTAATTACAAGGAGACGACGTTACCACTACGCCACCGGGATACAGCAGTGACAAAATTCAATAGAGGTACGGCCAAATTAAACTTGATTTTGGGTATTTTTTCACTTTATTTTCTAAGTTCATGTGCAGTGCTTGCTCAAGAATTTTTCTTAAGATCAACCCTTGACTTAGTTATTAGTTGAAAGAAAATCGTGATAGAAATTTAATTTCTCACTCCTTACAAAAATATCGGAAATAGTGAAATTTGCAAAATTGGAATCAGATGCACATTAGGAAAATGGGGTTTGAATGAGAAGTTATAAGTCTAAGCTCTAACTAGATTATTCAAAGATCGCTGCTCGGATCAAATATAATTTATTTAGCACACGAATACAAATTCTATATGTCTACACACTGACAAACCAGAAGGAGGTGTCCGGAAGGCACTAGGACGTGCTCCTGACCGCGCCTGTCGGAGATGAAGATGTAGCTGCTGCAGCTGCTTTCTGACCCAAGTTCAACCACGGTACATCTCGGTAATTGGTCTAAGTGACCTTCTGAGCCGTGCAAACGAAGTATAATCACTTGGCGTCAGCATTAGCTTCTTTAAGGGCTAGGGAGAAACAATTAACGGCGGATTAATAAAGACATTGGGTCACGACTGGATCAAGAGTCATTAAACCTAATGTGCTACAGGTTAATTTAAAGCGATTAAGAATGTGTACAGGATAACGCTCATATCCTAACATTTAACGGAGCGTGCTTTAAGTTGCGCAGAAATAAATTTTGTTGCGAGTTGTACTGGAAGGAGTTGAGAATACGAAATTGCTCTTTCCCTTTTGCGATTTCTGTGGAATACATCAAAGTTTTCGACGGTGTCCAAAGCAATACCTCTTCTTATTTCTTGGCTGTCTTACAATAAAAGCTACTATAGTCAAACGCTCCTTTTCAGGCGCTATAAATTGCAGATGATAGGTTGTGTGGTGTGGGAGTGTTGTTTATTGTGGAGCACAAAGAAAAAGGGGGGAGGGAAGGTTGAGCTGCAGAAGTGGATGCGAAGAAGTAAGCAGTAGAATGTGAAATTTCTCCCTTTATAGCCCATAATTTCCGGAAATCTGCCATCAGAGAGCAGTTAGCTTCTCATGTTTGTATTTCCATATGCACTGAACATACACATCAGAGTTGGTGGAGGCACGGTTCTGTTGTGGCGCCGTGGAAGACCAACCAGGGCACCACCACCATCTTCTCAGTTTCTTCTCGAACCTCTTTTCCTCTGGCGTGTTTCGTTTTCGCCATTAATATCAACAGGAAGTAGGGGGGGGGGCTGCTCCCGCATTCTTTCTATGCAACGCGCGTGCCCTGGTCTCCATAGTGTTCGTTCCTCGTACATCAGCTCGGAGAAGCTATGGCCCATCTTGAACAAATATTTACTTCGTCTGGGTTCTTTGCATGGAGTTGTGGAGATGCCGCAATGAATGATAAGACGTTAAAATGCATTACCATGATGTCACATGAAATAAAAGCCATACACAGAGGCGCATTATGTGAAAAATATGGAAATAATATTGCTGCCGGCAAGCAAAACAGCCCTCTGCATATGAAATATGTGATAAGGGATCTTTCTCAGAAGGGATGAAACGCCAGGCCGAGTTTTTAAGTTTTTCCCGCGGTTCCCAGTGAATACCAATGCCCTAGGTATGAGCCGGGGAACGCAATTTTGGGAGAATTAACGAGAAAACAAAGCGTGAGCGGCCTTGTCGGAGGATGCGGGAATGATTTAACCATTCCTTGGCCTTTATTCGCTCCCGACGCCATAAGGGCCTGGTGTTGCGTTAGGCTTCATGCATTCAAATTTTGGGGGAATCGTTATGGCCCGGCCGTGTCCCGACGTGGAGCCGGAAGCAGTGCGTGGGGGGAGGGGGGAAGGTTAGTAGCAGCCTCCCCTCTCCCATCAATATGGAGATTCCCCCCAACAGGCTGAATGACAAAGCCGTGTTACCTTGCCGAAGAGGGCTTTCCAAGCCTAGGGGATGGTGGAAGGGGGCACTGGAGGCTGGACCAGACCTGAGGCCCCCCCATCCTGTTGGCGACTGCCACGGGGGGAAAGAGGGGGCGTTGAGTAGTGGGCGGGGGAGTGGCCAGGGGTGGAAGCTATGTACAGAGATGGTTGGAAGCTGGTGTTAAAACGTTCAGAGACGTTCGTTGAATTCGCGAGCCGGATCGCCATTAAAGGGTCAACATCCCCCCCCCCCCTCTGCCCCCCACCCCTTGGAATTGATTTTTCTATTTTCGAAAAGGTAAAAGGGGCCAACGAGTACAAGCAGCGAAAGAGTATTCTCCCGGTACGGACGGTTTCTACTTCTTTATGCACTTATAAGTTTGGCGAAGGAGATAAGGGATCAAAGGAAGGGGAGGAAATTACGAAGCAAACCAACACAAGACTCTTGTGAATGGACGCCGAAAAAAATTAATATAATTTTAAAATCGCATGTATGTTCCACTGCACGGCTGGGTGCCCCGTTTTCTAAAAATGACAATATACTGTCATGGTTCATTTGTAGTGGAAGGAAAAGAGGAGGAAGGGAATTAAAAGGTCATCCTTACATGGGGAATTGATGCTGTTTGGCCTATTGCCAATGCAATGGTACACTGCAGGCGAACGACTATATATTGAGCAAAAATTAAAAAAAAAAATCTTGTGAGCCAGCTTTTTAAATGCGACACTTAACGACATTTCCTCTATTGTTGCGTAACATATTCACATAATTATATACATGTGTGTTTGTGTGTGTATATATATATATAGTTCAACTTTGTATTTTTCTTACTTTACGTCGGATTCCTGTCACTTTGGCTAATATCGTGACAATGATAATAAATGCGTCATTGAGATAATGATGAATTTATACTAATGTAGAAACACCCATGTTCATTCCAAGACTCAAACCCGAAAATTTGGGTGGCGAATTCATGAATTGAACGCACAACACCGACCACCGACTCGGATAACACACCTAACAAGCAAAAGGTTTGTTCCAGAAAAAAAAAAGTTGTGAGTGAAGACTTTAAACAATTTCATGCAGTGATATTCTTTCATTTCGCGTAATGGCCGTGTAAGCATGGGTTCCCATGTTCGTTCTCTGTGCAGGACTGTAGGTCCAATTAATCTACGTGATCATGACGGGGACTTTGACATTTTACAAGGTAAATGCGGGTGCGAAGTGCAGAGTTTAGCAAAAAATTATATGCGTGCATCTGTCCGATAATTTGTTTGTTTCTAGCAAATCGAACACAGCAATTGCATATTTTCAGGCATGCAGTGTCTATGGAAAATGAAAGTTAACTATAAATTATTTATTTCACACATATAATTTAATGTCAATCACATTTTTTAATTTTTTTTGTAGGTGGCAAAATATGCCTCGTTTGCTCCCCTTGGGAAAATACCTTGCTTGCCTCTCCCTGCAAAAAGAATCCTGCGGACGTCTATGGCTTGGCGTGTTATTCTGAGGAAAAAATTACCGCGACAATGTAAATTATAAATCATCTCAATCTTTGCATAATTGATCAAGTATGGTGGGCCAGCCTGGGCAAAGCTGGGTAAAACATTCAGCTTAAGCAATCCATTAAAATTCAATCTTGACTTCTATTGCAAGCAGGAAATCCTATGTTAAAATTGGTAGATTTCGGTAAGATTTAATGCTGTTAACAGCTCTGTCGATATCCCAACAGTTCTGACGCCGCGTTGGTTATGTATATGGCAGGGATTATTGTTTAGATGTAATCCACGTGACCATGTGGTGTCACATAAAATATTTGTAATGCATCTAAACAAAATTCTGTACTTTTTCTTTATTCTACATGCATGCAAGCACAAAATATACAGTAATTTGTAATCGGATGAATCATTTTGAATTATCTTGTATAATGTTCCTTACCGAGCAATAAACCTCAACACTACAAAGTAGAATACGTAGAATCAAATAATTATTACTCCATTTTATTTGTTAAGTTCAGGTTGAAGCCCTCGCTTAACTTCCTTCAACTCAACACACACGAAGACGCAATATCTCACGCCAAAACACTCACTGAAGCTTCTGGTACGAATGTTAATATTTAAATATAAAGAAAGATGGGATTTGTGGAGAATAATGCTGCCTTTTCTTTATTGTGTTTCTCAACGTGTGAAACTTTAAAACGTGCCACAAGAACAAAGAAGGAAAACTCCCTATGTATATCAACTTGGTTGCCGGGCATTATGTGAAAACAGCCACTTTCGCCTCTGCGTGGAGAACCTCTCGGCAACTGAATACATGGACACAACGACGCGTCGAGACTGCAAATCTGAAGATGAGAACAAGACGTGTGTGTGTGTGTGTGTGTGTGTGTGTGTGTGTGTGTGTGTTAGCGGAAACACCGTGTCGAGCTTACGGTAGAGCCCTATGTGATGGCAAACATCAGTCAAGGAAGAAGTTCTTAGGACACGAAGAGCTGGAGATATTTTGTGCCCTTCCATCCTTCCCCTTCTGCCTCACACCTCATCTTGAGGGCTTGGAACTCTTCGCTCTCACAACCTCATTCCTGCTTTTAATAGAGCATTAATATTCAGAGTTTCGGAACAAGTGAATATTAAACGAGGTAATCTTTTTGACGTTATTGCCATCTTGGCAACACTTGTTTTATGATCCGTTTCAGGTGTATTTATTTTAAAATCACAGTTGCTGGAGGTCGTTGTGTCCTGTTTCTTCCGAACAGGTTGTCGTAAAGCACAAATTAGTTGGGAATTTAGACTGTGTTAATCTAAGTAATGCTGTTCAAGTTCGAAGATTTGGAAGTACCTCTGTCCTTTTGTTTCCTGAATGTGTATTACGTTTTCATTTGTTATGCGGGGATTTATAGCTGTTACTTTTACAGCTTTGACTCTAAGTTATTGGATTGCGACTGTTAGTAAGATTGTTCTCTGCACATCACATGAAGTTGTAAATTTGTTTGCCATCTAAGTGAAATTGAGCCAATGTATCCATATTGTTATGATCAGTTCTTTAAAAGTAAAGACGATGTGCGATTAGTTTATTTTCGGAACTCCTTTGCAGCTTCTCAGATATGCAAATCATTTCTCTAGAAGAATTTGATCAATACATATTGCAGATTTCCTCTCAATTTTTGTTCCTCACTTTTTTACGATGGTGATATTCCAAATATTATACATATACTTGTAAAGTTTGCTGAAAGTTCCTGCACAGAAACGCAATGAAAGATGGGAAGGTCAACACCGTCACCAATGACCAAATAAGGAATGAAATATTTATAATAGTGAAATTTGGTAACGGAAAGAGAAAAACATGGATTAGTTAGGTTATGCAAAATAAGAAATGACCAAATGTACCTACACTTGAGTTCGTAATAACGAACACAATATAAAAGTTGAACCAAGAAAATGGAACAAAGATAATTTAAAATAAGAAGCACAGAAATGAGAAAAAATGTTCAAATTTAAACATATTTTATACAGCTACTTGTTGCTGTTTTAGATCTTTCGTTTTACTCAATTTACCTGTATACCACTCACCAATTTGTATATTTTCGTTCGTAATTTCGTGGCGTCGAGATGTAGGATTGTAATGCTTATTTCGAGAAATTATTTTCTGCCACACACTTACACTGTAGCAGATGCACGTGTGAAACGCTGATAGACTGAGGTTGCTATTACCTTACACCCACTTATTTATCCAGAAATTAAGAGTTAGAACATCATTCTTGTTCCATCATCAATTTTATAAAACGCGAAATAAAGTTACTGTTCTTTAGCAAACTATTTATTTGGAAAACTGGCGGATTGCACAGACAGTATTTTGTGAATATTCGATTAGGTAGTTTTATAAAATGCATCCAAGATGTAAATTTTATCATCGTATTTTGTAGATAATTTCCGATTTCCGAAGACACATTTTTAGCATTTCATTTTTGTGTGTGCAATGAAATGAAGTTCTACCTATATACCTGTAAATGTAGTTTCAACTTGTAAGATTATTAACTGTAAAAGTAAAGAATGAAATAGGTTTATCAGAACACTGAGGTGACTTTATTAATATTGTACATTTAATTTTTTCGCTACCATACATCTGTTTTCCCTCGGACATGCCATATTATTATATTTGGATATATTCTTAAAACTAGTCTGAGTATCCAGGTTCTTGGCGTTGTTGTAGACCGATGACCGTAGTATACATTTTCATTCATGCCATTTTCAAAAATTTCCTTTTTCACGTGAATTTATTGATCTTCTCGATATTGTATTATTTGTGATATGCCATAGTTCCAGGTATCTGAACTTAGCTTTTGTGTTTTGAATTAATTACAGTACCATATTTTGACTCTTTCGGAAGTCCCACCTGCAAAACCTAACAAATTCACACATTAAAACTTGTGTGTACATTTCTGTGCATTTAAAATTACAATTGCAGAAAATATTAACTTGTTCGGAATGTTACTTGATACGTTATTTTGTCCTGTGCAATGTGATCTTAAGATCATTGCTTTGTAAATGTGTGTTGTTGTGCGGTGAACATTTATTAACAAAATGTAATGTAAAGTAGTTTTGTGGTATTGAAGTAGAAAGTCTAGCAATGTTTGTATCGTGAATACGCATTTTTCATAATCAATTTGCTTGTGTATGTGCTTATATTCTTATCAGATGTTATATTGGTATTGGTATTTTAGTCAAGGTAATAACATATTTGGGAGTGATCAGCAACGTATGTTGACATAAAAAAAAATATGAAAGTGTTCTTCGGTGTTTCACGCTTTCTCCGCAAGTGAGCGTATCATAGCTTCCAAGGTATCGTAGTTTCATTTTCAGCTCTGAATTTTTCATATTCCATATTGCGTGTTTTATTGTTATCAGTTGATACTCCTTCAGCAGTTTGGAGAGAAGATGCTTCATCCCTCCCTCTTTTCTTGAATGGCATCAAATTGAAGCACTGCCTTGAGAACGAAGGTGCATAACCAAGAAATATGTGTATGTAAACACGCATGCGCGTAGCTCGCGATCTGCTTGCGAGGAGAGAGCGCACTAACCGAATCGAAGCAACGGTGAGCGCATGCGAAAGGTGCCCGGAATGAAATGGTGATGAAGGCGACGGCCCCAAGTTTGTCGACTAATGGTCCGTGAAGAACGAAGATAGACAAAGATCGTAATTTTTCCCCCCCGTCTGAAATATAAACAATGACAAATAATAGAATTTTTGAAGAAAAAAAATCCTTCGTCATTACAGCGTGTTTCGGTGTAATCGAATCTACAACTGCATAAACTAATGAAACATTAATTTGCATTTTTAAAAATTACATTAAACATTAAGGGCACAAGTGAATTGGAAGGAGTCAGCATCCAAAATGCAAACACGGGGCTCCTAATTTCTGCCTGAGAAATGAGCTAATCTCGACGTCGTCCCTGAACATGAATTTAATCTCGACGCTGCTGCGTCTTTTCGAAAAAGAAGGTTTTGGATAATTGTGTTAACTAGTCCACGGTGTGGCCGTTTCTCTGAATGATACGAAGTTGTAGCATGTTCATCTTTCTTAAGAAGGTGAAAAAGTGGACGGTCACCTGTGCTGCATCATCAAGCATTCCCTCTTTTTTTTTTTTGTAAAACAGGAAAAAAAATAAAAATACGACCATATTCTCCCTTTCTGTCCAAGCTCAAGGCGGTTTTTCAGTATTCATCCAGCCCCGAACAACGGTATGCAAACTCACGCCTTTCCGAGAACGCCAGCGCAAGCCGCAACTTCATACGACTTCCCTCTTCCTCCTCCAATCTTTGGTCGGCGTGTAAACTCCCCTTTTCTGGTATCAGACTGAAAACTCTTTGCCATCTTTTCCTGTAGATCGTCCATGAAGAATTTATGGATGAGGTGTTGGGTGGTGGAGGGATCAACTTCTGCCATTGTACACAGCACATAAAGATTTCAGGAGCTGTTTTCCACAAACACGTCGTCTTGCTCTGGCGGGGGAAGCTAAGAACTGTATAATTCAAAGCAGCACTAATTGATACTAAATTATTAAGCCTAACAAAACAGCCGTCTCGCAGTATCAATGCCCGTTTGACCTCATTTTCTGAAAACAACACAGCGCGACGAGAAAGACAACACGGTCCTAAGAAAAACACAGAATTCAAGCGTACATAAACTTCATTAGGGTAATATTTGCTTTGCGCGGGGAGAAAATTTTATCTTGTTTGACTAAGAAAACGCAGGATGTCTTGTATAAATGGCATTTGGGCTTAAAAATTTGGATTGACGGAGCGAGAAGGGGAAGAGCGGGGAGGGTTCGATGTGGAAAAGGTGGCGGAGAGGAAAACCTTTCTCGCTTATTATTTCTGTTCAAGAATTCCGAGCACTTCTGTCGCTCGCGACTTGATGATATTAGCAGTACAAAAGTGGTTAACTGGTGAATATTAAAATGTCTTCAACCCGCCATGTATGAGTCGACGTGACAACAGAGACGGTGGCAAGGAAGATGTCTTGATGGTGAGACGGTTACCTACCGACAGGGGGTTGTTGGATGTGATGGGGCGGGAAGTGGAAGGGGGGAGGGATTGCGTAGTGAGAGAATGTGCGACTGGGAAACTGAGATTACCCGATTACCCGAATTACTCGCCGCGGTAACCCGGCTGAGGGAGGGTGAAGGTGACATTAGGAATAAGAAGGTGCCGGGCCTTTCCTTGGCTGCCGAGGAGCCGAGAGAGTTGGTCTATTGGAGGAGACAACCAACCAAGTCCAAGTAACAAATCAGATGCGATATCTTCAGAAGTCTTGTCTACTTAGATTTCTACATTCGTGCAAAAAGGTCCCTTTGCGTAATTTGGTTACCAGAACACGGAGACTATTCATGCTTGGTTTTCTGATATCCAGATTTGTCTTGCCGTATGCGCTTCTCTGATCTTTTGTTTCCTTCCCTAAATACTTGAGGAGAAGACTTCCTTGGTTTTGTAGGGTTTGTTGTCCTGTAGTAGACTTTACCTTTACTTTTTGCTCGTGTATCCTGAAAAATGTACAAGAATATCCGAGAAACTGTCCAATTTATCAACCTTGAAAACTAATTAATAGGAATTTGGATTTTCTATTCACGGGATTATGCGTGTATATTATTTTAGCTTTGTTCATTTCGGTTGTAACACGATGCGAATTTGACACAACAGATTTAAGTGAAAATGAGGATTTTCGAAGGGACGGTAATCTGAAAAAGAAGAAGAATTATAATAGTGGCATTTCTGCTATTCAACGCGAAATCAAGTTGGTAAATAACAAAGGAAACGAAGGTGAAAGTTTTACTAATAGTGAACCACGTAATTGAAAATTAAAGATTTTACCACATAAAATTGTAGATAAAATTTGCTGTTTCGATCCCTTTGTATGGTAAAATCTTCGATTCTCGCCTTCTTTGCAAAATAAGTTCAAGAAATTCGACCCATTTTTGTTTAAAGAAAATGCCCTTTGTGGAACAGAATCGTATTTCTTGAAAAAACATCTTGCGTTTTTAATTGCAAAACAGAGAGAATTCGTATCATTTTTCTTCTTAACCTAATCCCTTGAGAAAATATATAATTCATGAAGGGTAGCAAAGGGCATTGGCTCAGATTCCTCTCTATTCTATCAACAGAGACACGAAGAGGGTGGGAGAATATTTCCCTCTTTGGTTTTCAGCTAGAACAGTATAACTTCCTCGCACTGATCTAAATCGTATAATGCTCTCCATTTGCTCGAGTTGGGTGTGAATTGTCATGCCTTCCAAGGCACAACAGTTATCTGTGCCCCATTGTGTTCCCGTCTTGAGAGGAACCATTGTGCTAGGCAGATGCTGTGTAATACGGAAATGATAAAGCCGTGTTCGTCCGTGTTGTCGTTTCACGCCTGCCAGCATGCCCATGGACACGCAACAATCATTAATCTACACTTCACACCCACTACTTACGTCCTAAAATGGTTTTCTTTCTTTCCCTCTATTTTTTTACCTTCCATCTGTTTATGCCCACAATCAGAGCAAAGATAGGATTGACATAATTCATGGGAGCGCGATATGAGAATTGTTGATCTTGTATACAGCTCCATTGTTGCCTACTTGCCTTAAACTCGGTTCTGGAGCTATCTCAGTGGTGCGGAAGTATGCAAGAGCTGGTCCATTTGCATCACCGTTCACACGAAGATGGTTACGAACATTGAACTATTTTCTGAGACCCATTTTGTTTTGTTAGGTCTATTATACTGTGGCTGCGTTAGAACTGAGAAACTTAGGGTAAAGGATTGCTATATCTGCAAACCAACAACCGATATTAATAATTTGTTGATTGTAGTTCGTGAAAACATTATAATGCAAAATAATGGAAAATATCATTAAGGAATTCTTGAAACACACCACAGCTAATATAACTAAACACGACCTGGTTCAACAACTTGAACGGAACGTTAATCAGCATAAAAAACAAAGCAGTGAACTGTTATTATTATGTTATTAAAATACCATTTCAATATAGCTGCACGTATTCAGATATTAAAAAAAGCTATTTCATTTTTGGAACTTTGCCTTAAGTCATTCCATGCTTGTTATGCTACCTAATCCTCATACAATTGAAGTTATGATTATAATCTTAATATTTATTATGTAATAATTATTTTCCAAATTTGAAGTTTGCCATTTTGATAGAAAATATTAAAATATCAGACAAAATGTAATTGATGTCCAGAAGAACAAGGAAAAGTGAAGCAATGTTAGCTCCCTATTTTCAAAACTAATCAATGATAATTATTTGGCAAACGATTAATAAATGATATTTCCATATTTTCTTGTAGCTTACATGAGGTCATTGTATGTTCAAGTAAGCTAAGTAGATAACATGCTAATCTTGCGAAAATTTACTTACGAGTCACATCACTGAAAAAATTCCCATTAAACATTCAACTAGCTTGCGATGTCCAAATATCCTGGTGCATTTGTCCATTGTCTTAGCGACTTGAGGAATTAATCGTAGCGATTGAGGAACTGCAGTCACTATTCTGACTTCATTCGATCAGTTTCAGTAGTGAATAATGAATTGCAGCGAGCTCACGGAATGATTATGATTTGTTCATGAAATAATCTCGATTAACACTAGAACATTTTAAAGTTTCACTTTTAAATAATCCCTACGAGATGAAAACTGATCTTAGAATTCATACCGACACCGGAAATCAAAATCTGAGTACTTTGGTTCAAAGTGACAAATGCAATTATTAATCTTTTGATAAAAGTACTATAAGTCAAGTATTCCACATGTGTTCAACCAATCATTGTCAACAATAGTTATTTTCTTTGTGCTTCTTGGTGTTATTAGTGACGTGAAAGCCAGAGGGAACCATCGTAGAAGGTGGGGAAATCCAGATGGCAATTTGCAATTGAACGTTTGCTGAAGACGCGGCCGACTTTCTTTCCTGATTTAGCCTTCGAATAGTTCTTTCAGAACCTGGTGATGAAGTAAGAACCGATCACCTTCCGCTTGGCGGTGTGAAGAAGTCTGACGCGCCGTAGCATCTCACTTCCTGTGAACCACAGCACTCATATCCGGTAACAGCACTAATTATCAGTGAGGGGTAGAAAACGAATGAGGTCTTTCCCTTCTTCAGACGAAAATATCCGGCAGCTAGTTGCCCGGAACTCATCCTTAACTTTACGGAAGTTCTTTTCTCTTCTTTTCGCCCCCTACTCTTTTCAGTATCAACCGGTTATTTGAACAAAAGAAAGGAAGGAGATAAAAGTAAAAGAAATGTGGTTCAAATTTTTCATTAAAAAACAGCAAAACGGCGCATTCGTGCCCCAGCGTAATTGATGTTGTAAGAGTCAAAGGTAACTATAAATTAAAAACAAACAATAACTTGAATTTTAAATCATTTGCTTATATTTTTTGCCTGATTATCTCCTTAGTGTTGACCCAGCCAATTAATTTGAGAACTTGTGTAGTAAATTAGCAGATAAGAGACTGTGTAAAACTTGTTTCATCAGTTCGTGGATTATCAATGTGTCTGCTAGCGGTATGTTGAGCGATAGCTTGCAAGATCAGAATACATATAATTCCATTTGTAGTATATATATATATATATATATATATATATATATATATATATATATATATATATATATATATACGATGTATAAGTGTGTATGTGTGTATACATACATACAATTCCGTACCGTGTATTACAACTTGACTAGTTCCACATCTTCTTAGGAATGAGATTCATGCATTTGACTTGTGGCATGAATATTTATAACTTCTCTGTGTCTTTGAACTTCAGCACTTAACGAGTGAGATTTATATTCGATTTGTATTTAGAAGAGTTTACAGGATTTTTGTTGGGAAACCTCATGGTAAGAGACCAGTAGGATGGTCAAGAAGAGATAATGTTGAGATGGACCTAAAGGAAATCGGTAGAGATGGAAAAGAGAGGATAGATCTTGCGCAGGATAGGGACAGATGGAAGGCCTGTGTTATTGCAGCCATAAATCTTCGGGTTTAAGAAGGCTAGAGAGTTAGTTAGTTAGTTAGTACATACTACGTACTATACAAGATTTGTATTCTCTTGCACATGTAGAATTGTGTGTATGTGTATACACATTCGTACATATGTCCCTCTGATAACCACATTAATGAGAATCAAATGCGTGGTTGGTCGTGAAGTTTGGTGTTAAAGATTACTTTGACTTGTGCACTACCACAGAACATTTCAATTACTATCAAATTACTAGGATTTTAACCCTGGCACTTCCAGCAGTAACAATAACTCTCTCAGCGATGAGATATGGTCGAGACGAATTCCATACTTATCGTAATTTCCTTCCTCGTAATTTATTCTTTCGAAACCATAAAGATCAAGCTAAGGAAACTTAAAATAGCGAACATGTGGCTAAGATTTCTTTGCGTAAAGATGTAATGTCCACAAAAATCAGTCATTGCGAACTATTGCTTTCTTCACCTTGTCGCTGTAAGCGAGCAAAACTTTTATTTCGAGCTACCTGCCGCAGGTGTTCAACCTTTCAGTTATTTGTTTCGTTACGTTGCATTTTCAATTTCTAAGGGAAGGAAAAGGAGTCGGCCTTTCTTGCGGAAAAGTTTCCACTGTTTGGCCACCGCCGAACGTTTCAGCATTTCTTTCATTCGTTTCTCACCCTTCCAGGAGGAAACAGAAGACGATGATCCGTTGGGGTTATATCAGAGGCCTGAAAGATCACAGCCGACTCAACATCAATCGCAAGTCTATATCTAACGTGCGCCTGTGAATCGTTTCCACCGAATCGGCAACAAAAGTTACAGAACATCCACAGCAGCTGTGATCCCTTTCCTCTGTTCCAAACTGAGGAAACGAGCGGGGCTATTGCCTTGTTTTTGCTGACGCCAGTGTTCTCACAGACTGCCTCCATTTACACATTTGTGTGTGTGGTGGCAGCCACTTGCTAACGCTGTTTTTTTTTTTAAAAAAAAAAAGGGTAGTAGAATTTTTTGTCATATATGCACATCCTCGTCTCAGTTCAAACTTTAACTTACCACGTAAGAGTTGTTACTGGCACATTGTACTTGTATAAATACAGTTCCCTTTTCGCAGGGAGACTTAAGAAGGTGGATAAACGACTGTGCTGAATGCTCCATCTCCATTCTTGTCCCATCACTTAAAAGACAGGTATTTGCACGCCTTTTGTTACATCAAGCAATAACTTCATGATTCATATTCTTCATTTCATGATCTTTGTTCGTACCTGCCCATGCCATGCCCATGCCGTTCGTAACTGCCCACATCGCGCTACCACACCAGGGGTCCCGGGTTCGAATCCCGGCCGGGGCATGGATGTTTGTGAGTGTGTATTCATCAATCTTATCATATCATCACTCATCCCGATCTTCGCAAATTAGCCAAACGTGACGCTAAAGGCGAAGTAAAACAAAGCAAATCAATCAATCAATCAATGTCTTAGTCTTCCTGCAAGTATCTTTGTTTCAGGATTCCCTTACAAGTTTCCGTACCACTTTGCTTTCCACTCCTATAAACAAGAAACAGAACTGAACCAAACTTAGATATTTCTGTCAATACCCGGTGGAGGTATTTGGCACATTGGTTTAAACCCAACTTTGAACTGTACGTCCAGTCTCGATTAGCCTATCTGTGCATAAAGTGAGCTTCAAACAAACATTTACCAACAAACTTTGTCAAACATAGATATAGTTGTGGAGATTATAACGCGAGCATGTCCTATTATGAATCATGTGAGCTTTAAGTTTGTTTTTTCTCTTTCCCTCCTCACTTTGCGTCGTACTAATATCAAATTCAAGCTTGATAGTCTCATAAAATTATGACGACTGTTTAACCATGGTTTTGCTCTATAAAACAAGTCTTACGATTAAAGGTGGGAGACGGCTGTTGCGATTTGTGTCCAATGAATGCACTCCCTGCGCTTCGCAAAGATTGTGACATTTTTGATGCCCCATAAATGTAACGAAAGTGCGAAATCCGCATTAACGATATAAACATTCCTTTTCAGAAACTCTGCATAGATATTTCTAAATGTATAACCGATATAGCCTAGAAAATAGTTAAGGGATCTGTAAGCATGTCGTATTTCGCGGATTATTGTGTCATTTCTCCAAGAGTGGCACATTTTCGAATAATCTTGTATTTTAGTTCGATTGTCACATTTTTGCGGAGACGAGCTCGGTTGTGGCATTATTGTCATTCGTTTATACTAGGGCTGATCCGATACCGCTTTGAACCGATACCGATACTCTTCCCGATTCCCACCGATACCGATACTTGAAAATTGTAATAATTAAAATTTGTTGTAAATATTGATTAATATTAGTGTAAGTTTTCCGCTTTAATTATAAGCATCAATTAACCAAGATTTTTGCTTTAAAATATTCAAGAATTTCATCATAATATTAAATTACATGTTATATTTTAACAAAATTTAGTTTTTTCACACAAAACTGGTGCAAAAAAAATCTTGAATTTTGCATAATTTCCAGGATAATTAGACTTCGGTAAAGTGTCACGAGGAATTTTTGCGGAGCCAGTGAAAGACCAAAATGCCAGAAAAGTATCGGGCGGTATCGGTAAACAAATTTCAACCGATACTTCTCGATGCAGATACCACTGGTATCGGCCGATACCCATAAATCGGCATCGGTATCGGCTGAACCCTAGTTTATACCTATATACAACTGTCGCGTGATTGTATTCAGTATTTTAGATATGAGTGTAACTGATATTTCACATATCTTTGCTTTCTCACCTTTTTTTTTCCTTTTTCGTACATGACGATTAGTAGTTATCTTACCCTTTTGACGAGACACCGAGCATGTTGGAGGCCGCCCGGCTAAGAGCTAATCGATTTCAAGTGTTTAATTTCTGAAATTGTCTCCGCCACGGAGCTGGGACCTGGAAGTAATGAAGAAGGGAAATAAATGCATTATTTATCGAATAATCGACTAGAATGAATACTAAAAGCCGACTCCCTCTTGTGAATCCGAGGTTAAAGTGCGGTTCCCTCTTGCAAAGGGGCTGGGAGATTCTCGAATTTTCTCCCCATGCTTTTATATCGTTGAATTTTAGTGCCCTTTTGTTCTTTAAAAAACGTCTTGTCCGGCGTGCGTGGTAATAAAAGAATGCGTGTCTGTTTATTATTAGCGTCATTAAAAAAAAGTCTGAAAAAAAAAGACCGAGGCGGAAATGTTTGCAGACTTCGATTTTGCAAGGTTGCTGACGTCAGTTGGATTTTTTGGCTTCCCCTCGCCAAATGGATGACAGTCCCAGGCTTCAAATATCTTCTTTTTTTTCTTTTTTGCTCTTTAAAGTTTATTTCTGAAATATTATTGAGATATATTGAAGGGCAAAGCTGTCGCCCCCTTCCCCCCATCGATAAAAGTTGGAGATATTTTTTCCGGGTTTTCTTGTTGGTTGTAAATCAGCTCACACCTACAAAACAAACGCTTCCTCCGGAGCCAAAGTTAGGACATTATTTTCCGCGAAAGGAGTCGGGAACTGGAACTTGGCTTCTTATTCCCAAATACCTTACAGGGTATATTGATACTGGGCACAAAGAGATGGTGGACGAGAACAAAAAATGAACATGAATTGATAGTGGCTGAACTTCTGCGTCTTCTCCTTCGGAAGTGAAATAAGGACCGGGGGAAAAGCTTGGCATTATTGTAGTTGAAGCTCAGACTTCCTGGAGAAATATGTCCCCAAATATTAGCCGCACAAATTTTGCGCTAGCGTTTTTCTTAACAAATAATTGTAATAGGGCATGTTGTCACATGCACTACAGTGTTCGATAAATATGTATAATATATACTATTTTATATATTTGACATTTTCTACTTGCAAATTTATCTTGATTGATTATATCGTTACACGCATGAGAGAAAAACAGGATTGTTGCGAGAAAAATAACAACAAACAGTATGTGGCTCTGGTGAAATTTACTTTATGAAATAATGCAATAGTGTAAATAACATTTATAATATATATATATATATATATATATATATATATATATATAAATATTGAGTATTGTAATAGATAATAGGGCCTCCCCGATGGCGCAGTGGTAGCGTCGTCGCCTTGTAATCAAGGGGTCCCGGGTTCGATACCCGGTGGAGGCACAAGTGGTTCGGATCCCACTTTAAACTGTAGGTCCAGTCCCGATTAGCCTTACTGTGCATAAAGCGGACTTAAAACACCAAATCAATCCAATGTAATAGATAATACTCTCATTATTCAGTAATGATTGATGCTGAAAACTGAAATATGAATGTACGACAGGCTTCATACATGCTATCTCGTCCATTCATGAACCAACCTAAATCCCCTAGGTACTTGGAGGATTTGTAATTTGAAAGAGAATGAGAGAAAACGCACGTGTGCGTGTGTAAATTATATGTATGTATATTATAATGAGTTGTTGCGTACGTACCTATTTGTCATATCTTCTATTTTTTCATGTAATCTATTTCGAATAGAGTAGCATTTGTGGTGATATTCTGTGAAGGTTTTATGATCGAACTTCTATATAAGACGAGGATAATTTTTTCCCATTGTTTATGCAATTTGGGAGCAAACAGGGAGACTGAGCTTTCCGTAAATCCTTCCTTCTCTTTCGGTAACTTCGTGTCTGCTTCACATATAGAGGAGCATGGAAAAGAAAAAAGAAATAATATTCCAAGTGCGATGGAAGAAATGCGTGCTTTTAGTAACGCGCGTAAACAATCCATCTCTGTAAAGGTTTTCTTCTCCGATGTATTTTGTTAACTCGTTTTCCTTCCGCATATTTTTCGAGTCAACAGATGAAGTGAGGCATATGTGTAAATAAAAATTAAACCACTTCTCTCCCTCCCTCACTCGTTTGTTGTCTTGTCATCGCTGGCTCACGTGGACTAGCAATGCTTTGACTCACTTGTTAAACAGTCGCTTGCCTAAGTGCTTCTTTTTTAGTAATACACATTAAGAGTCTCTCTTTGAACGCAATGTTACACAGCTGAGGTAGGAAGTGGTAAAACTGGAGCTCTCCTTTTTTTCTTGTTAGTTAGCTAATGGCATATGCATGAATTTCCATATCATATATACATACATATATGTATATGTATGTATGTATGATGTATGTATTGGGATGTTCTCTGACATTACTAGCATTTATATAAAATGCAAATAAGCGACAGACTATGTTATGTTAACTAACCAGATTACATTGCTTTTATTTATTTACTTATTAAAAATGTAAATGTAGAATAAATAAATGTTTTCATTCTTTATTTTGCCAAGTGATTTGCTTAAAGGATACTGGGCACGGAATTTTTAAGGCACAGACGTTTCTTTGTCTTTTCATCAATTCATTATTGTTCTTAGGGGGCTGTAGTTAAAAAAAATCCATGAAATAATACGAAGTAAGTACGAAACATGCTTATGGGTTTCGGTCTGTGAAAACATGACATTTTGGAATAGGTTATGTCGTTTTTAAAAACAAAATGCTTGTTCTGTCTCATGTGTCTTAATGTTTTTGCACATGAAACCTTCACTACACCATAAAAGAAACAGAAAATAAATTCCTTCTGCTTCCTCCCTTGTCAATGTTCATGATTCCATGGCATTACTTAACTTACTCTCCCTTACTATTCGAAAGAGAACGTAAAAAAGCATTGGCTAACGACTTCATGTTCTCAGGCTAAAAGATAAAAACGTTTCAGAAGGTATTCGTAATTTATCACTATCATATTTGAAGAGTTCTGTTTGTTTTTGCATACTTCTACTCTACTCTATCTTACAGTTCATGTCAAATCCATTACATTTGATGGCAAATGGCTTGACTCGTAACACTTCCATATCTCCCCTATCTAATAATTGGTAGGAACTAAATTGCCGCAATGGTATCAGGCCAGGAACATCTGCTTGCTTCACAGCGATGATATTGCCAAAGTTTTTGTTATGTTCATAAGCTTGCGGGTACAGCGTTACTTCTTGTTGTCGTTTATTGAAATGTGCGTATAGGGGTTTAATTTCACAGCTGTCGGACAATAGTTTATTTACTTGGTGTGCGTTGTTTTTAAACAATTATGTAACATTAACATCTGTACGTGCAACGCACCGAAATTGATTTAGTTTATATTAGAGTTCTAAGTTGTGAGTTCAGCTGATAATTTAGAGCTAGGTATTTATTCAAGTTCTTTAAGATTCATTGTGTGATTCCACATTGTACCTCATATGACTGCTTGCAGTGCAAAACTTAGGTTAATCTTGTGACGTGAGCTGATTCTCATAAAATTCACCGCAAACGCTGCTGTTTCATAATTTGAAACTGAAATTTCCCCTCTGAATCTTACGAAGAGAAACAAAGGTAGTCAAGAAATACGCATGTAAGTTTCCTACTTTTTACGTATATGCATGAATTTATAATACGTTAAAAATATTATTTAGCTACAGGAACCAATTCAACGGCACAATATAATTACGTGCAATTTTTATAAACTACAGCAATCAATTCATACGGTACGCGCTTCCGTTTTAGAAATTTCTGATTTGATGATTTTTTTCTCTCACCATCAATTTTCTGAACAGAACGTAGTTAGCTGCTTCCAGGGACACTGGAAAATTTCCCATTTTCCCCCCCTCTCTCAGACGAGAAAATAGACACGATTTTTATGCGTATTTTTGTTGAGCTGCAACGGAAAGATTTTTTTCTTCCCCACTCAAGAATCGACGGATGAGAACTCTTTAGGTGGATTTACAGATTATTTCCCCTACTATTCATCTGCCATTATAGCAGATCGAAGAGGAGATAATAGCATTGATTCCTCGAAGCTCATAAATTGGAATCCGAAAACATGTTATTTTCCCATTACCGTATCTAAGAATGGATGCTTTTTCCACAACTATTGTTTTTATTCACGAACTCATTTTGTGAAAGAGGAAACCTCCTTCGTGGTTCTGCGAGAAAGAAAACGTGGAACCGAGAACTACGAACACTGAAAGTAACCCTAAATACGTTAACATTAACGTTTCAAAGCAATAAAATAGTATTTTTAACAAATGTCTGTGTTCCAGCAACGGCAAAAACTGAAATACGTCACGTGTTAGTTTAAAAGTGACAGTTGATATCAATTTTGAATTTTTTTTTTTATATTTTACGAAATACCTTATTTGGAAAGCTGTTTGTCATTGTTTACACTGTGGTTCCCAATACCCTAGGAGATGCACGTAGTTGTAGTCATGACTTCTACGTACGTAATAAACTGACATGTGTAAAACTATTTTGATAAACCACGAGGACTTATTTTTTACAGAAACTCATAATTGCTGGTGTTAATTAAATTGATTATATTAAATTCCTTAGAACTAGCGGTAATCTATCGTGCGTGACATAACTTGGAGATAATATACCTAAAGTTAAAAATTATCGCATATTAAAATCTTGATATAATGGCAAAATTTTAAACAATATTATCAGCTGACGCAAAATAGAATTAAATTAATTAATAGATTTTTGTAATATTTACCATTTGCCTATATTTGAAAAAGAAAACCTACCCTCAAAATAACACACCCCGTGAAAATTTTGGTTCCTTTTCTTTCTAGTTGAACAAATTTATATTATTTTTTGAGGCTCTCTCCTTGGCGTTACGCGTTTGATTCCCTGTGGAACACATTTCATTGTTTCAAATCCTACTTTAAACTGAAGGTTTTGGTTGGCCTCTCTATTCATAAAGTAGTCTTTTGAAACATATGCTTACCACTAATAAATTTAAAATGAATTGAAGTTTAGGTTCAAAGAGCACACTTTCTCTTCGATGCTAATGGTGTAATTATTTTTGTGGAACTGTTCATAAACCGCATTATAAGCTTTCAGTCTATAGCGGAAAAGTTAAATTTATGAAACTTCTTTTCCGACACATTAGAAAGTTCAGAATAATATAAAATATCAAAATATTAATCTGAGGAGGCTATAATTTAAGTTTATTAACGTGACTGTTAATCTGATCAAGATGCATTCGTTCGATGAGATTTAGATACCATATAGAATGAAGTGTTAGTGAGTTTGGTACATTCAGATGTCTCCAAATCAAATATTTCCCACTATTTCCGATTGGTCCTTCTTTTATTAAATGTTAACCTATAAGTAGACATTGAATATATGGAAGTTACTGTTTGTTTGAAGAAAAATACCAGCTTGTGCTGCTTTATATCGGGTGGTATAAATTCGCTGTTACTTCGTTTTTAAAGTATGGGCAGTTTGTGTCCTGGAAGGAAGCAATAAAACATTGTACGTATAAGTGCATGGGCTACGCCTCGATAGGATTTTTTTCTTATTGTGTGAGAAACGTACAGATCGGCCGAATCAATATCCAATAATAGTCCACATCCGTGGTTTAACCAGCGAAGACGGCGCCAGAGAAGAAGAAAGCCAAAAGGCGAAGGAAGGAACAAGAAAAGGAGATTGTGGAATTAATAAAAGAAAGACGAGAACATGGCCCATAAAATTAATCCGCTTTAAAAATAGAGAAGGGAAATATTGGAGAAAGGGGACGGGGAATGGGATTGAACCTCAGACATAGAGAAAAACAGTTTTGGTGAATTAGTGGCACATCTCGCATTTGGTCTCTCTTTTTGTGGTCTTGTGGCAACCAATGACATTGGTGTATTCCGAACGGAGAAAAGGAGAAGGTATTGTCGCAGAACCGACGGAGTATTTGTGACAATATTCCATGGCAAATTCTTGACTCCTCCAACAGTAAACCTTTTTCTATTGATTCTGGAACTTCTCCAGCTTAATAGGAGTTAGCATTTTGTCGCCACTTGCCTCATACAAGCGGAAGAGGGCAAACCATTGGGGAAAAGGTTGTGGCCCGTCTCCCTTTCTCCCCATCCCATTGATATCACTTTCCTCAACGTTGATATTAGCCGCATGTTCGGTCCCAACGAAACAGTTAGGTAGCAGAGGGAGAAAAAAAGAAAGCTTTCCTTATCCCGCAAGTAATATGCAAGGAGCTCCCCCCTGCTTACTGCTTATATTAAGGAAGAAAACAATAAAACACAATGTTTATGAGAAGCTGAACGTAAGGCGAAGCGTTCTGGAAATGTTTCAAAATGTGAATGTTCGCTAAAGGTCACCAGCTTTTCGGGGGCCATCATTTTCTGATTTAGTGTGTAGATCCTGCTTGAGAACTTCCAAGTTTGCACGTTTAGTGTTCCAAAGATTTTGAATGATGTGTCGCCCGAGATTGTGGTGAACGGAAGTGGATTTGGTTTTTGGTTTTAACAAAGGGACGCAGATGGAAATTGAACAATTACACAGTGCACCTCAGTCAAATGATATTTATTAATTCAAAATGAAGTATTTTCTAGCTTTTCGAGTAACATCTAAACACTTGTTACATGTAAACTAACCATAAGAAATCCCTTGAAAATAATCATAGTAATTTTATTGAACATTTTTGCAATTAACATATCTTTTCATTTAAAATTAATTCCTCTATTGTTGTAATCAGAACAAGGGACTTTATTATTTTATTCAAACACATTTTAACAATTTGGCCAGAAATTACATTCTCTTCTGACCGTTAACGCCTTCTTCTCTTTCTGATGGTTGCATGTGTCTTTTTTAATCTTAATATACTTACATTACTAAATATGATATTTTAAATTCTGTAAGGAAGATACTTGCAAACAATAGACCTATTCTTTCTTGCGTTGCTAATATTGTGTGCTTACCAATTATAGTACACTATAAATACCATAAATCAAGATAGACGTCTGTCTGACTTCCATTTGGAAAGTCGGTGTTCGAATCTCGTGGTTACCTGGCTGTAATCTTAGGAGTAGAAGGTGATCCATGATCGTGAGAATGTATGGAATCACACCTCAAAGTCTCATATGCCCTTGAAACGCGATGCTTAACTCGGAAGGAAAGTTCAATACCTAATTGCTTTTTGCGTTAAGAAATAACGGTCGTCATAGCGCATGCATTGGCTTTTATAATTTTGCGTTGTGTGCTGTCGTTGATCAATATAATCAATGAAGTTACATTGTAGAACGCGTTAGCTAAGCAGTTGTTAAGTTCAAGTTTTGTTATGTAAGCTTATCATAATTGCAGAGTTCCTTCGACCGGACCTTAGAGACCTTCACTTGCGGATGTCAAACATCACTCCGCCTTGTATGTTCCTTCTGACACACCACACGCCAAGTGCATTTTATATCACATGTGTACTTCGATTGAAGAATCTGTCTCGTCAAGATGCACGGCAACAATCGACCCAGTCTTACTGAACACGGGGGAAATAATATGGCTGCTGAAAGAACTCTTACAGACTCGATACAATTCAATTTCTGTCATCACGGAACGCGTTCAGACAACCCAGTTTCATCAGTCCTTTCATCTGAATTGTGCTAAGAGGTTTTCAGATTCATTATTTTTAAATTCCGATTTGAACATATAAACGAAATTCCATTGTGCAAACATTTAAATCGAAGCAGAAAATAGCAACACAAGTTTGTAACTAGGTCACGTTGGCTCTAAAGCCGTTGGTATTAACTTGCAAGCAATAGACTCGTTTGGTTTGAATGTAAGGTAACTTACTGTTATTCCTAAATACTGAATACAGGTAATTTATTGATTTATTTTGTTTATGTCTCAGAATAGGGTTCATTGAATAGTTCAAGAAAAAATAAATTGCATTACATAACACATTTTTAATTACACTTGCTTTTATTAGCAATTTGGAAGTGAATCATATAAATGTGAGGTTTCATTGATGACTGGCTTCTAAACTTTTAAGTATATTGTCCTAAATACTCTTTGCTCCAAGATTATTTTGAGAGGAAAATGTGGGAATATGTTTCATACGCCCATTAGGCTTCGACTTGGAGGAAAGGCACATTTTGCCCTACCAAAACATCTCAATGGGGGAAGATCACCTCCACCCCCACTACTGCCTCTCAGATAATTTTTATATTAAATATGGATTGAGAGAAATATAACAAAAATGTTGGTAAACTTTTTATCTCTAAAGCGTCTATTCTGTTGTCAAAGGAGTACCACTTTCAAAGTTATAAGGAGTTGATTTGAACAGAATACCGCAAAAGGCAGACTATTTCATCTGAAGAAATGAGCCAACAGATCGGATGTTCTTACAGAGAGATTATTCATAAAGCAAGTTTTATTGTTGCACTTACTTTATACTGTTAGTATGTACACCTCTTTGAATTCACAATAATGTCCTCACTAAATTATTTTCGTGTTATATGTAGTTAGTTTGTCAATCCCTCTCTCCACTTTGAATCATCGTGCTAGGATCTCGAGTGAATTGAAAATATTGTGAATCCAGTCAGTCACGTTTTTTTTCTTTCCTTGGAATATTGTTCTCACTCGAAACACGCATGCCGAAGAAAAAAATGCAAGATTTCCCTTTTCCTTTATTCCTTTCCCCATTCGTCACTGGAATTGGTTTCTAAATCCTGCCCTTCTCCTTCCAGAGTGAGTTGGTAAGAGTCTTAAAACTACAGAAAGCACTCCCAACAATTTGAGGTTCTCTTTTCGAAAGGCTGGATCTTGAATGTTAAGTGTTATTTTCAGAAGGACTTTGGGATCCCAAACAGTCTTCTTATTGCATAGGGGGGGTTCGCTATTGACAAAAGTCAGAGCAAGTGGTTACATGAATAGTTTTTTCATTCTTACTTTTAAATTCAAAATCTTGATTGTTTCTTTTGCAATATTTCAACAACTATGAAAAAATGGCCGAGGTGATCCATGTACCGTAATTTCGTCAGTATAGGAGAAATTATTACTGTTTCCTGCTTCTAAAAGGCCGGGAAAAAAGTTGTTGAGAAAGCCTTCTTAAGGCATGGGTGAGGATCCTAGGTCGTTTGGAGATAGTGTTTCTTTAAACTAGTATGATATTTACCACCCAGGTCTCAGTAATAATTCTGTTTTTCTTTTTCATTTCGTTACTTATGTCCTTTACCTGTGTAAAGCCAATTGTAGCTGGAAAAGTCAATCATATGATAACGCAACGTAACAACATATTTCGTTGTTTTGATACACTAATATTAGAAGAAAATTACAAGTAGAGAGCGCATTTTAAAATGTATTCATTATTCATTTATTCAATCATTTATTGGAATATTATCGAAGATCTTTGGAAATACCATAGAAAATGAAAACGGATTTTTACAATTCTTCACCTCTGCTGGAAGCATTATATCATTTTTACTATCGGGGTAAAGATTGGAGAGTCTGCTGCAGTATCCTTGTTAGAGCTTTTAAACCTGTAAACTGCTTTCAGGTTGCTAAACGTACTAATTGCTTTCCAATTAAAGGCATTCCTGTTTCGATTTCCGGTGAATTAGGATCCAGAAGTTTCGACCAGCATATGTAGACGTTAATACAAATTTTAGATACACTAGCAACTAAGAGAGACTAGTCCCAATAGCTCATTCACTTGTGATGAAAAATTACCAGATACAGCGGACCAAGAAATTTGTTTCAGTTGTGCTACAGGAAACACAACGTGAAATTTCTATTTTACACAACTGATTCCTGTACAGATTATTATAGTCTTAAATGGTATGCAATCCACCATATTTGTAATGTATTTGGGTTGCTTGCAGATTAAGATCGTCTTTTTCCTCTCTAGATAAACTACATTGATATTTTATTTATATTGTAGAAAGAAATGTCAAACATTAATGCAATATGCATTATATTTTTGACAGAGGTTTTGTTCGGGCATTTTCCCACACAATAACTAAAGTTCTTAATTTTGTAATATTTTTGTCTTGACGGGAGAGCACATATTAGTTTATCAGATGCTGATGTACAAAATTAGTCTAACAATTGAGTTTCTATGAATGTAGTTCAAAACGTATATGTTTCTTCTTGTATTACAACCAGCGGCGTTGTTTATTTCCAGGCCTCATCTCTTGTGAAAGCTTTGAAACAGCAGCAACAGCAACAACAACAGCAGCAACAGCAGCAGCAACAACAAGAAGTAGGTAAACTCCGTGAACTGGGCAAGGAGGTGAATAGCAATGGGAAGAGCAGTCCCCTACAGTCTTTGCCTCAACAGATGATGCTCTCTCCCGGACTGCATCAAATGCAGCAGTTGTTGCAGCAACAAATCCTCAGTCCTGCCCAACTCCAGTCCCTCATGCAGCAGCAAACGCTTTTCCTGCAGCAGCAGGTAAGTCCGTTTGAAAATCTCGAATTGTTTAAATGAAAGTTTGAACAGTTATATTGTGTCGTACTTTATGACTCATGCCCCAGATTTTGGAGAGGTTTCGGGGGTTTGGCCCCTGGGAAGGAAAGATGCTGTTTTCAAAAGGGCAAACATAGCAAACGAGATATTTGCAATGTCTTAAACTTACAAAAGAATATACTAACAATTTGGTATATTTGCTTATAGGTGGGCCTCACAATGTTGTCGGTCCCGGTCCTCCACATTCATAAATCCGGTAAACTAAAGACAGGTAATCTTTTCGTTACCTGTGTTATTTCCAGATGGGAATGACACTAAAAAATGTAACGGGCTACATGTTATTTTACTTTCCAACTAAAAGTGCCGCATAATCAGTATCTGAGCCTTCCCTATAGTGTAGCCTTGTAATCAAAGGATCCCGAGTTCGATATCCGGCGGAGGCTCAGAGTGGTTCTTTTCCCACTTTAAATTGTGGTCTAGTCCTTGTGCATAAAGTAAACTTAGCAACAAGAAATCCATGACCATTACACATTTTTATGCATGATAAAATATTCGCACTTAAATAAAAAAACGATTGTGTTCCGTTTTTGTAAATTTACTGTCAGACTGTTAAATTTTAACGGTAGAATATTGTGAATTTTACGGTAACATCTAACAGTGCATGTCTTCATTTGTGATACGAAAGACAAAAGTAGTTCTCAGACAACTTCCATGTATTACAAATGCAAGACAAATAAAATAGCCAACTCACTTCTGTGTTACAATCAAGTTGTCTTAAAAAAAATATCAAACGAACTTTCTGTCTGTTTCTATATTGGCAAAAATGCATTTGACTGGTCAAGTTTTGTTTTTCACATAAAGGATCCTCCAGGGATTTCTTATCGCTGGATTCAAATCAAGTTATTGCATACCGGTCTCCGTGGTGGAGTGGTCATTGCAAAGCGCTACGGACCCAGAGGTTCCAGATTCGAACTATGATCAAGACAAGGATGTATAATTTTGTTTATCCCATCATCCAACTCGTTACTCATCCTCACCGTCGCGTCCATAGAGTAAAATGACGTAAAATAACCAATATAAAAAGAAATCTTAAATTTTATGTCTCATAATTTATTCGCCAACAGGGAGCAATGCTCAGTCATGTGCCCACGATAACATGAGCGTTTAACTGCATCATTTATTTATTTGCATATATATGCCAAAATATGGTTGGAATGTAGAAATGAATTCACCGTATTTGAGTAAAATATGATCGAATGTAATAAAACAGAAGTTATTTAAAATCGACTTTAAGTACCCAGCAATTCGTTTACTTTTTTTCGCAAAAGGTATTGAATTTTATGTATAGCTCTGTGATGTCCTATAAAAAATAATGTTTAGAATGCCTTTAAACGATAAATTATTTGATTTTTTGTGTACTATTGTGGAGTTATATTAAGATTACTTTCACTGTAATAATTCTCTAAAATGAGTAAAATGTCTGTGCTTACTAAGAGATGTTTAGGAAAGGTGTGTCGCACTGATACGAAGTAAAGGAAATCCGCTTTTTTGTTAGGAGAGGGTGGAGTTATCACTTATCAGTACTGTAGTTGTTTACATTTTCTGCGCTAAAGAAAAACTGTATTTTCATGTACTGTAGGCGATTGTGAACAAAAGGTTGTATTTGGCTTGAAGCTAGGTATTATTTGGTGAGGAAAAATATGGTCAAATATTGTGGCAAAACTTTAAACAAAGTGTGCAGTTTCCCTGGGAACGGGGAACGGGACTAGCAGCAGAAGCAAGAGAACAATGCACTCAGCACGAGTCGACATTTCTAAACATTTACAACAGAATATATCTAAAAAAAATAGGTTTCCAACCATGGTGGTTTCTTTCCATTATTTACGAAGGGAAACGTAGTCATTTTGCTTCATTTTGTATACATATGTTACACGGCTGCGGCTCAAAGTTCATTGCAAACCTTTCCCCCTCTCCCTGACTGAAGTAAACATTTGCATTTTGAAGTCATTCTTGGTGTCCTTTTGTCTTGGGGCAATTGGCTCGTTTCTCCTTTCCGGTTTTAGTTGCTTTTGGAATATTCTGTGTAGATGATGAACATCCATTGGGTACTTTGGAAATTCGTCCTATCCTTTGTTCCGTTTGAGAGGCTGCACACATCAGCTGTCATTAAGAATGCATAGTCTCTCTCTGAGAATGACCATTTAAAAGATAAAATACAGTCAATTTACAGTGTAAGAGAAGTGAGCGATTTTGGAAAGTGCGTCGCTTGAAATGATACAACCTTTGCTATGTCAGTCTATATTTTCAAGCTTTCCAAGCAAAGATTCGAACCAAGGACCCGTCTGTTTGCAGCGCGCTACAAATTAGTCACTCAGTGACTCTAGGTTGCATATGTGTTTGTATGTAGTGTACAGTCACCGGCAATAAAAGTGGGACACCTAGATCCTGAAATACTTGCTTCCCTGCAAGGTGTTATGTAGTTAGGCAACACACATAGCGCATGAAGGGAAGCGAGTATTTCAGGATCTAGGTGTCCCATTTTTATTGCCGGTGACTGTACTATTGGGTATTCTTTGCTTACTACAAATATTTCCTCCGGCGCTACGATCGTAATTTTATGATTGTCGTTTAATATCCCCTAACATTTCTTGACCTGTTTATTTATAAACACGAACTGTTGCTAAGATTTAATGAAAATTCGAAAACTGTATCATCTCTAAACATCCTTAGGTTTAAAAGGTATAATATAATACATGATTAGTGACTCAACTATACGTCAGTTGGCATGGGTTTTCGCATCATGGGATAGTTCACTCAGGAATACAACGA
This sequence comes from Lepisma saccharinum, assembly GCF_977018435.1. NCBI lineage: Eukaryota > Metazoa > Arthropoda > Insecta > Zygentoma > Lepismatidae > Lepisma > Lepisma saccharinum. Next base: position 68,955,001 of record NC_139230.1, read on the forward strand.
ACTTGGAAAATGCGACAATAGTAAAAAAATAAATAAGTCCTTTAAACAGAAGATAAAACAATGAAATGGAACTCTCAATTTTCCATATTAGTGTTTCCTTTTCACAGGTAAAGAATGAAATCGAATAGAAATATCCATACGTAACAGTACGAATACATATCAATCCTCTTTCTTAAGGAAGTTTTACTATATATATATATATATATATATATTACAAAAAATTTAAAAAATAGTGCTGCTTTTATTCGGTTTTCACTTTCGGAGAAGAATCCCGAACTCATTCCAATAATGACGTGTGTGACTGAATTGTCCTTAAAGTGTCACCAGATAAACGAGAAACTTATCGTATTGACCAAACCAATCCAAGAAAGTGGGTCTCCCCAATGACGTAGTGGTAACGCTGTTGTTTTGTAACCAAGTGGTTCCAGGTTTGATCCTCTGTGGAGACACAATTAGGCTACCAGTTCTTCAAATTCCAGTTTAAACTGTAGATCCGGTCCCAATTGGCCTATCGGAGCATGAAGTAGACTTAAAACAACAAAAAAATAATGCAAGAATGTGATATATTTTTAAATCTGTTGCTTGATTGATTGATTTGGTATTTTAAGTCCACTTTATGCACAGTAAGGCTAATCGGAACTAGACCTACAGTTTAAAGTGAGGTCCGAACCACTTGTGCCTCTACCGGGTATCGAACCTGGGACCCCTTGATTATTTAAATCTGTTGCCTTGAAGATCTTTTACTTTCACGTTTAACAACAGTAAGGGCCACACATTTTCGATCATTGTATACCCTTAGGTTTCTCTCGCATTATAACCATTATCTTAAGTTTACATAAGTAAGAAAATATAAAATGAAGAAATATAATATTTCGTTTCCATTATGTACTCTATAATGTTGATTTTGCGGGTACGCCGCAGTAATATATAAGTAATGCACTTACACGAAGAAGGTGTGATCTTAAAACATTAGGAACAGCGTTGAAACGAACATGAAGCAACAGCAAATGATGTAAAACAATGTTTCGTCTTCTGTCAGGCATCACGTGGGATATGAATGCAAATCTCTGCGAGGAAAGTACGAAGTACATCTTGTCTGCTTTTGCACCACCTGAAACTTCAGTAAGTACGCCCTTTGTTTCTTGAGGCGTTATTAAGAACGACTGGCGTGTACCAGTATAAATATTTGGACCATTTTAATGCATTATTTACTGGAGACAAAGGTAATTGAAGTTGTGCATGAAATCCAATAAGTGCTCGTACAGCAAACGGCACCGTATAAGAGGGAGGCCTTTTGTTTGAACTCTCAACGTGATTACGTTTTCCAGACGAGGAATTACACTAATTTCAAGCAAACACCTGACTGGAGCTGCCTTGTTTTCTTCTTACACGGCTTCCTCCGTTTGAAAACGTGTAACTTTTCGCATTGTTTCCCAAAGTGTACTTCTAGCACTGCTTCTCTCCCCTTCACGTACTCGCCCTCCTGACACTCTACGGGCTTAGAGAGGAAATACTTGAAAAATCTTTCTTTTTTTATCATGCATTCTATCCTCGATTAATGTTTAATGCTGTGTCTCGTTGCAGGAGCAAGATATGGAACGTGCGGGGTCGGAGAGATTTGGCTATCTCGCCATGAAATCAGTGGTACGTTGTAGGATGAGTTTGACTTTTTTTTTAATGCATACTGTTTCAATTCACACTCCCTTACTCGCACTTCTCTTCGGAAATATCTTTTTAATTCAGGGCGTGGATGAAAAGGCATAGATTTTTATATCACATTTCTCCTGTTTGGTCATAATTTCATTAGAAACCTGTCCCTATGCGTTCTCTTGAAAACCGAGGAGTTAAGCACGCATTTTCGACCATTTAGTCGCACCTTCCACGGTAGCCTTTAACTATAACAATTCATTGGTGTATCCTCCAACCTAAACATATTATGGTTTTCATCACTCCCTGATTCAAAACTCTTATTTCGTGAAATTTTCTTCTAATGACTGTCTTCAGGTGCAATTGCCCCGAAATGAAATCATAAGTACGACCCTGATTTCATACTATTTGTTTAAATAAAACCATAGTCTAATCCCATGCAATGGAAACATTTTGGTTCCTGAATGGAGAAATAAAAGTCCTCCTTATGTATCTATCCTTGTGCCATGAAGACACATGAACACGTATGAGGCATGGGGCACGGCCTAAAAAAATATTTCACGTGTAAAATTTCATTTCAGTCACAGTAATTTGCGTTAATTATTATAACGCAAGTAAGACTATTACAGGTTGTCGCAGAAATGCGACGACTTCAAGTCAAAACCTTGTACTTCGAGGGGGGGGCAGGACAATTGGGGGAGAAATTGCTCTACTTGCTCCTCTCTGAAAAACATCCTGCGGACGTCCATGGATATGGACAATTTGCAGAAAAGCCTGTACACGTTTGCAATCTTAGCAGCAGATTAGGTGGTGTGGGGAGTATCACTTGTCAAGCCTCTAAGTTTATTGTCAGTTATTCAAGGTTTAATAATCCCAGAGCTAATCGGAATTGCCAACCGTAGGAAACATCGAACAGAAGATGAAATTCGGAATCTCTTGTCACTAGTCGCACTATGAACTCCGAAGGAAGATTGTAAAGATGATATGTCGCTATACTGTTTTCTTTTAGAAATATTCAGAACGTTTTGCATTTTCCCCTTAAACTAAACATCATCTGCACATTAGTGCTTGCCGAAGTTCTTATCTATATGGAATTTTATTTCATGTATAACACAACCATTTAAAATTATTTTCAGATGGTATGAAGCAAGGCAGAAATAGCGTTCAGGATTTTTCATTATCTCTTTATTACAATCCTTTCCAATTGAGCAATAGTTTGCACCGATCTTGAATAAGAAGATAAATCCGGCCAATAGCTTAGACAATATTCCACTAATTGATTACATTCCTTAAAAGTTAAAGAATGCTGCCTAAAAATCTATCCACTTACCCGAATATACATTGCACTTTGTTCTTTCTCACTGTGAGTGGTGATGGTTTATCTGTGTCTTCTACTACACCATAATTACTAGTAAACGATAGTTTGATACTAACCATATTGGTGATGGTTTTTATAATATTGGGTGATATTTGTATTTGTATTGCGTTGTATGACGTGTGTGTATGTGTTATATTTAATCACTAGCTTTGTGAGTACGATCATTTGAACATAATAGGCATTTATATTTAGTTTTGATTTCCATGTGTAATTTCAAAGCCAACATTGGGGCCATTATCTGGGACCATATTCTCAGTATTATTACGAAATATTATGAGAACTACATGTTTGGAAGTTATGCTGTAGGAAACTTAACATGTAATTGCAAAATATACTAGAATCCAACCCGTAAATTCATGTTGTTGTTTTTTTAACTTGTCTCATTTCACTAGACATCCAAGTCTATCTTAATACGGAATAGTGAGTATATTTGAAATTCTGAATTTAATACACCTAACATAAATCCTTCGTTCTAATATCATTCCTAGGGCAAGTTATTGTTTTCGAATTTTAAACAATTTGATACTGTTAACACTTATTGAATAGTATTTTTGCATCGCTTGAATTAACAATATCTAGATAGCTTAATTGAGCATTTTGTGAGCAGTCAAAGGGCGTTCTAATTCTTAATGCGTTACATCCAGTACTAAAGCGTGAGTTAAGGAAGTATTCACTATACCAATTTTATTTTTCTGATTGCTTTAAAAACAGTTTCTAATTGTACTTCTCAGTAATTGGAAACTACTACATATTCAAACTAACTTATTAATCAATTGAATGGCGGGTCTCATTTCCAATTCTATTTTCATTTGTCATTAATTGACTAGATTGGTCCTTACCCTGCCGTTTCATTTAATGCAGTTTTTTAAAAAACCCTTCTCTTGTTCGATTTTCCTCCCTCACTTTTTAAATCGGGTTCATTTGCATCCTCAAACGGACTTTGAGCAAAACCAAGGAATTAACTGGAAATAACTGTGAGTGAACGGAATTGGATATATTTTCAGCCCCATTCGCAATATATATATATACTTATTGTCAAGAAACATTTTTATGTATTTCATTTTGAAAGTTGGTTCTAAACTGCTTTTCGATTGCTCTAACTTCTATCAACCTGAATCATAAAATATAAATTATGCGTGATTTTAAGACAAAACAGCACTAGTTGCCAGATATTGAATCAAATCACACTCATTTTTCTAATAGGAATCTCACATACGTTTCGTCGCTGCTTTGTCTTAAACGCAACACTGTGTTCATCACCAGCCAGCGATCTCACATTCTTTAAGAACCTTTCTCTCAAGCAGGCCTCGTCTTCAGGAAGGCATCAACTCGGGGCAAGCCCCGGCACCTACCGACCTGTTGGATGCGAATGAGTCAAGGCAAGAACTTTAAGAACCTTTTCCAGCTCCCCCAAAAATAGGCAATAGTTAGGCTGGAGGGTTCAATGAAATAACGGATGCACACACGAACTAACCGATCTCTAGCCGAACACATTCTCCTTTTTAATCTCTCAATCTCACATTCATGCTGATCAAGTGAAGTGTATTTTAGTGCGGGCGATTCATATTGTCGAAGTCGTCACCGTTCCTCTATCTTAAATGCTTAATCTGAATTTTCATCAGGAGAATTCTGCAACGAACGTTTCATTGTCTTAACCTATTATTTCAATTGCTCGTTTTAGCACCATTTTCCCTCTTACACTGTGCCGCTAACTGGAAAAAAATACTCTTAGAAAGACTTCAGCATTAGAGTCAGCGTCACCGTCATCAAAGATATGGTTCTTCACCTACATTATACAATGACTTAAACCATATTAATTTGCATTGTTTCAAACAGCACTTGAAGTGGAAAATCTTAGCTGGGATATGTTTCATCGAGCATTTGCCCAAGCGGGGGATGTTACTATGGTTTAACATGGTGACAATGAGACAACTGAGGGGGTTGGTTTCGGATAATTTTTGTCGCGGGGGATACCATCCCCTCGCACCCCTCCCCCCACTTCGAGCACTGGTTTCAAATCAGTTGCTCGTCTCCATATTGGACAAGTATATAAGATAAACATGACGATGCAACTCGATTACGAATCGATGAAATAAACATTAGGAAGCGAAGCAGAAACATTTAATATTTTATGCTTAACGCAAATTCCTTGCGTCCTAGCACGTTATGGTAACCAGTACATTCTCGAACAGAAATAAAGCAATCGACAAGTATTCGTAGTATCAAGGCAGTGGTAATCGGGCGGGATAAAAGAATTAGCGATTTCCTTCATTTCGAACCCTTTCATTATGTTCTGAGGTTTCTAAGGTATGTGTGCGATTGTACACATTGATTGTGCACAAGTTCCTCAAATCCGTGCTAGATAAATTTTGCAATATATAAAATATTCTTACAGTCGGGCTCGTTATTTTCTTTCGAATTAACCAAATGGGGAAAAAAAACTGAACAAAAAATCCTTGATGACAATTACGTTCTGGATATAGAAATATTCTTTTAGGCTTTTTTCAAATTTCGGAAGAAATTTAGACTCGAAAGGCTCTAAACGTTGTAAATAATTGCAGAGAGTATTCAGAACACGCAAACTGCTGCACTGAATAGTAGCTTAAGCGTGTCTCGGTGTGTCGGTTTCCTATTCTGACGAAAATCATTACTTCCTCGTCACGATTGTCAAAATGTGCAGGAAACGAAAATTGCGAATACCACATTAAATCTAGTTAGCAGGAACTCGCGCTGGGTTATCTTCGTAAAATACACTCCCGCCTTAAAGTTAATGCATCATTTCAGGCTTTCGGGCTATTTATAGCCCCGGTCTCCGAGTATTGTTGTTCTCTTTGCTTTCCCCGCCGTGTCCTCTGTCCACTTCAGCATTCGCGCTGCCCCGTCCTCTTTTCAGAAACAATGCTTTGGCGATATGTCGATAAGGGGTATCTCAATAACCTCCCTTTATATTGTTCCGCGGGCTCCAGCCAACAGTTGAAGAGAAAGGGAGAGCTATTCATTGGTATAACCTCCCATGCTAGTCATGCAGAAGTGGAGATAGATGTCTTACTCTGCGCGTCAGCGGGAAGCAAATACTACATTGATCCGACAAGCCTTTTTTTTTGTTAAATACATATGGGAAACGATTTCTTAGACAACCATCGCTGAATACCGTTTAAAACAATTGCCCTTTTTTCGCATTCATGTCGACACGCGCTCTTTTTTCCCCGTGGTAATTGTGCCTTTAAAAGATAGTTTGGTATCAGCCGCTGTTTGCTTTGTCCGACCGAGAAAATGCAAATTGAAAATATACGTTTTGCCCACTGCTTTGGTATTTGAAAAATCCGCCAATTTAGTGGCAACGGTTGGTGTTCCAAGGAATGCATTAAAAAAAAAAAAAACACTTTTGCTATTTTTATCCCATTGAACATTATTTTGTTTATACAACGAATGTGCCGCAGGAGTTCTGAACCTCCATCACGATCCCTGGACACGCCACTGACGACAACATCGTTTGCACCATTCTTGCAGATGTTTTCATATAATTGGATCACCGTTAACCAGTTTCTAGAATTATACATTCATCTCTCTAATGGTTTCATTATGTGCATAATCAACGTTAGTGTAAAGCTTCAAAATGGCTGTTACTGCTGATCGTGTATTTTTGTATTTTTTTTTTCACCCTATTTTTTCTTGTGAAACTTATGCCTTGGCATTTCAATTAGAAAATGAGAAATAAAGTTATAATCGCATCTAATTCAAGTCTAAGTTTGCAGTATCACCAACTATGTTCAAACTACGTATAAAGCATTTTTCTTTAAATTAAATCTGCTTGCAAAAAATACTGCTACTCGCAGTTTTTTCTTTTTAGTTTCGAGCTGGTTTTATTTTCCTTTCAAGCAATTCAAAAACAATTCGCAGTATTGTTTTTGTACTTCTACATGGTGTAATATAAATAATATTCGATATTCGAACATATGTATATTATACATTTATGCTGTCGATAATTTGACTGAATTTCGTGATTTGGCAAAAATGCATGTGGCAAAAGAATGATGTATTAGCGGAGCTAAAAAGAAAGGAGCGTCAGACATTAGCATGTGATAAAACGGCCGGGAAATTTAGACAATTTGCGATATTCCGAGAAGGTATTGGTGTGCTTGGGGATTGATTTGCTTAATTTTACTTCGCTTTCCTGCCACTCTTGTCTAATCGCGAAGATGAGGTTGAAAGGTGATAAGATGAAATTGATAACAGGACAATCTCAAATACATATGGACGAGCCCCACAGAGGATTATTAGAAATGTAGCCTCGTTAGCCTGTAACGTTGCAGTTAACCGGGTGTACAGTCATGGAAAGAAGTACTTTCCCCATAGAGCTTTAATACCAATAGTCTTATGGGGAAAGTATTTCTTTCCCCGACTGCACTACGTGGATGTGAGGTTGGCTTTTGGGTGCCTTATCAAAAGCCCCCGCTTACACCCCTCGAGGGATTGGTGTTGGCTATATACTCGATCTCCGTGGCGGAGTGGTTCGTACAGCACGCTACGACGCCAGGGGTCCCGGGTTCGAATCCGGGCCTGGACATGGGTGTTCTTTGTTAGTTCCAAAAGTGGAAGAGAAGCGACGTAAAATAATCCAATCAGTCGTCATATTTTCTCCCACTTTTACCTAGCTTTCCTAGAGACAGAAGCTCGTTTCATGAAAATATTGTATAAATATAGTTCTCAGTACTAAACAAGCCACCGCCAATTGCTGGAAACGTTGGCACGCCATTGCACAAATAACACTGATGTGGTTGTAAAATGTTTTCAGCCTGGTAAATAGAGTTTTCTCTGGTCCCACACATCTCTGACCTACTTTTCAGGTTATAATAAACTATTTGTACTCTCCCCTCCCCCTCTCTGGTTGTTATCGTTTTTTGTCATGTATTTTACTTACTTTTTATTTTTATGGCCAACAGAATTTTTCCCCAACTGTATCATTTTCTGATCTATGAATGCACTAATTTATTACCCCCGTCGCTATGTATGGAATCATTCTTAATATACTGGCTACATTTTTATATTTTCGCAAAGGCTAAGAAGATACTAGCTAATGTAAAACGTGAAGCGTATCTTCTTCTGCCCTTTCATTGCATCCATCTTGATGAATTAGTCACAGTGCAACTCCACCCAATGTTGGAAGATCCTCCACAGGGCGCTGGCGGTGTAGATGTTCACTCAAATACATTGTTGACTTGTGGTTGTGGTCTAACAGCTGCTTTAATAAAGCAAGACGAGTTGCTTTGTGTAGAAAGGAAATTCCAAAGAGATTTGCAAAGTGCATTTTTCATATTCCATAAAGGACACTAAAACCGAGCACACACCTTGGTGAAGGGAGTGCGAAAGATATTTGGATGCCAGCGTCGAATAGAAATTTTGGTAATTACTACCACGATAATTAGCATTAATACCACAATACGCATTGCACTAACTCAGTCAATTTGTGCGGTCTAACACAGATTCAGTTGATGTTGAAAGATATTCAAGTATAAATATAGGAAGATGTGTGAAGAGATGTTAGCCATTCAAATTAGCAAAAGTTTACTAGTTCGCATTTGTTATGTACACTACAGTTCGTTTATATCGGAATTAGAAATAAGCGCCTCTTTTATTTCAAGGAAATTACATCGTTTGGGGACAACCGAATGCTTATTTTTTGTCAGCTCTATCTTATTTCTTGCTCTCGGCTTCTACATTTATTTAAAGCTTCCATTGCCCATGAACTGGGTTGCTGATGTCTTCCGATACTTGTCTTGAAGTGGTCGATTTTGTATATTTCAAAGCCTTATTCGGAATTTTGTAAATAACAATTGTCATTTTATGTAGCAGATAATTAAATCATTTGCAAAATATCGACCCGATCCAATTATTCTTATACGATAGTGTCTTTCTACATAGCCGCAGACAAGAGCTGTTGTTTCTACCTAGGTATAATGCTAAATCTTCGACCTGAGCAACAATGATTGTAGGGAAATAATGGAATTGATAGCTGATAGCGTTTTGACAGATCTGTATCCTTGCATGTAAAAGTTGTATGGTACACGGTATTTCTTAAGCTAAAAAGAACCCTTTTTTGTTCTTGTGTCATTCCAGCAACAGCAGCAGCAGTTGGCGGAGCTGGGCAGGAAGCAGCTAGAACAAGTAATGCAGCAGCTTCAGGAGCAGCTTCAGCTGAATCTAATTCAGCAGACACACCTTCTTCAGACAGGCGACAAAAAGAAAGCCTCAGGTCCACTGCAGCAGTTGGCGCTTCAGCAGCAGCAGTTGATGCAGCAACTCCAACTCACTCAACGCCAGTACCTCTTGCAGCAAGGGATCGGGCTTCAGCCCATGGTGTTACCTCAGGGTGCAGGTAGGCCGGCCTTGGTTCAGTGGTCCGGCTCTGAAGGGATGATGGGCGATGTCTAAATGAATAGTAATGACCTCAGCTTGAATTGTACGGCTTCCTCTGGCCCGGTTAGCCCTCTTGCGACCTGATGATATCCTGAAAGGAATACATAAGCGTTCACAACCCCCAAAACGCCAATATGGATTAATATACCATTCAGTATATTCGAATTACCAATGTTAGTTGACGTTTATTAAAAGAAAAGACGGAAATCATGATTCAGAAAGGAGAGAGAACATCCTAATGACCTGAATTATATCATTTTTGACAGTCAGGACGTTCTGTATGGGGGAAGGAATCTAATATATATGCATTTTCTCGCGGAGAGGAGGAAGTATTACATTTTTTATGTAATATTTTAAGAACTTGCATTTCCGTAAACATTCCGGGAAAATTACGCACAAAAGAAAATATTGAAATAAACATTACATTTTATCTTCAAACTCACAATATGTTCATTTTTAGATGATAAATTTGTACTAGTTGATATTTTCTAAATAATACTGAGAATGTTCTATCCATAACCAAACATGCAGAGCTTGATAATGTTTTATATAAAAATGGATACAGAGGCTCGCAGTTAATGTCTGATTAACTTTTTTTTCCTATTTTCTTTTTCATTTCTTTTAATTTTGCTGAAAGGGAACCGTGCTTAAGGAGACAATTGAAAAAATATGCCCAAGTGACGACTTAACAAAAAGAAAAAGAAAATGAATAGCAAGGTAGCATAATAAGTTCATAAAATTTCTAAAATTTCATATTACATACGAAATACCAAGGGAAAGTTCACATAATCATAATTAGCAAATGCTATTTACGTTATATACCAAATTTTGAGGCTGAGGAAACTGAGTTGAAAAATTAAGGGAAGCATTTTCAACCAAGAGTAAAGTATTATGATATTTGATAATAAATCAGTTTCTATGAATTTTAGAACATGAAAGGACAGTAAAAATGAACACAGCGATACTAGATAATAAGAAAGATCACAACGTTTTTTTGAGCACTTGGTAAAGAGCGGGGAGTTGGATTCGGTGTATAGAAAACAATTCTATATGTTAAGCGTAATATAAAATAAGAATCATACTTTACTGGTAATGAAGGAATATAATTTTGTCACAAAAAGGGAATTGTAACTGAATATATGTTGAACTATAAATGAAAAAATAATCGGCAAATATGTTCTACATGAAGGAATTTCATAGAATAGGAAAAACTACTGATTGAATGAAAAAAAATCATGCTACATTTCTAAACTGAAATGCAAAATGGGCAGAAAGAAAGAATGACTGAAAATAAACAATGTGAATGGATAATAACATTTTTCAGAGTAGAACAAACGTTTCATTAAGTATCGAAGTATCAAACAGATAGCAACAACCTTTACATAACTAAGTTGATTGCGTTAAATAGCATTTCAAGCATTAATTATTGATTTTCTGTAGTTCAAAAAGAAACTAGATGAGAATATCACCATTTCGATCTTACTCAGCCTTACAAATGTACACAACCATGATTAACAGAGCATTATCAACCTACAAATTATTACCATGCAATATTTCTTTCAATGTGACAAAATTCACAACTATATGATGAAAGCAACATGAGTAATCAAAATTTAAATAACGTAAAAAATTACCACTTCCTACCGACAGAAGAGTATACAAAATAATTATAATGAATATGAACAAGCTTTGATAAATTTTATATAATCAAAATATTCTGAATAAAGCAATATACGTAGTTAGAGTGAAATTTTCCAGTTACTTTAAAAACAAATTACAAAGATTATCAATGTATTGCATATAAGAAACTAAATTTCAAATAGTATGTTGCTCAAGATTGTAAATTTTAAAATGTCCGTTTTGATGGAAGTATAAAAATGGATTATACTGTGAATGAAATGAAGTTAGCAAAACTTGTCAATTCTGTTGTGGATCAGAATAATTCATCTACATAAGCTTGGATATAATGATCATTTATTTTGAAAACAATATCAGACTTATTACACGTTCGATTAATTTGTGTATTTAAGAAAAAAGATATAGACGAATAATTTATGTCCAAATTCATATTGCCTTTATAATATTTAGTTGAAGGAGCGAGCTTGAAAATGTGTGAAATGAGTTACCGCAAATGGAAGTCGTAATTTATTGAGGGTTTTAAAATGTTAAGAGGACACATCATCTGGGAAGAGACGTGCCTTCCAGCTTCAGAAATGGAATGAGCACCGCCGTGTCATCTTTTGGTGAGTGCTTCTCCAGGTGGGGAGTAAACCGTCTTGCTAACCCTTGATCGTGGCCCCGGAAGCCGGGCCCCAGTGGACTACCCGGTACACATCTGGCGCCCGCCCGAACAAACAGCCCGAAGTAGCGTCGAGACGTGGCATCCCATCCGCCGGCTAATGAGTTTCGGTCCGCCAGCCCACACACAGGTCTCCCAAGGGAACGTATACAAATAAACAGGAGGATCCCGACAATGTGGAGTCAGGACAAACAGAACTGACTCGGGGTACAAGAATTTGTTGTTCTTGGTGGAAAAGCAATTCGGGAGCGATTGTCCAGTCGGTCGACACAATGACCAAGCCGCGGCCGGAGAAACGGATTGCAGCATTTGTTGGGTAAGGCGATGACGTCACTTCTGTATTGCCAGTTGATTCTTCCTGACGGAACGGGCCACGGTGGGACTAGCTGGAAGAGAAGATATCCCACGATTCAGCTGTGTAAAGGAAGTTAATGAATAATGATGTATCATCTCTTGACTAACCCACAGTTGGAACAAGCACAATCTAACAAAGCACAATAGAACTCTCACGAATGTTGTCTTCAAAGGCCATGTTAGCTAAGTCTAATCAAGTTCTCGCAAAAAAAGAAAGAAAGAAAAAAGTAGGATATTGCTTCTACTATCGGAGAGGCTACGATCTCTATCCCAGAACGGTAGCTGGCAAATGAACGACGCTTTTGAACCTTACTGGACATAATAGGAAAGTCCTTATAAGAAAACAATGTTTCTGAAATGAGACAACATTCGAAAGAAACGTCTTATATCATTCTTCTGTAAGAGAAGTACAACCTAAGATCAACAAAAAATTACTTGTATATTTTTGTTATTGTACACAACATTTTTTAAATTGAGAAGAGACAAGTGAAAGAGTCGAAATTCGGCGAAATAATAGAAAATATGAATAGTTTTTAAACGCAGAATTGAAGAAAAATATATCCAGAATACAATTAAGTAAAATCTGAATTGTTACAAAAAATTGAAATTTTACGGAAATATATTATAGAAAGAAATATTTCGCACATACACAATAACATTTCGAAAGTCATCTGCTGAATCTTCGTTAAGCCAAAAGTTGCATTCAAGGAATATTTGTATTAATATAAATATAAAAGGTGTTAGATCTGTTATCAAATACATGTAATATTATTTTAACAGAATTACATTCTGATAAACATCAAGAAATGGGAAATATATAATTATTTAAAATCAAGAAAATAAATTTCATGATAAAAAAATAAAATCCATACCAGAATTTTACACGGCATCCTGTATTGAAATTGCAAACTAATTAATACATTTTTGAAATGGATTCTGTAACTGAAGAACAACTGGCTTCATAGACTAACACAACCAATCGATTAAGGGAAATGGAATAAAGTTAAAGGAAATGTTCAGGAAAAACCGTAGCGATAAAGGTATGTTTCTTTTATCCTAAACCTGCCTTTTGTACCCTAAACCTTTCTATCGCCTAGGGAAATGCCTGCTTTCAGAATATTACTTTCTGAAATATAGGTTTGAAACCGATTTCAGTTCTGTTGTAGAAAACCAAAACGATACTCGTCTTCCAAAACCAGTTTACATTTATATATCATCACTCAGTATCAATAGTTTTCATTCCTTGTGCTATTTCACTGACTTCACATTACATATGCCGGTAGTAAGTTTTATTTTCTAGGGGCTACGAGCATCGGCCCCTGCCAGGGAAAAGGTTAACAGTTGAGGCTCAAGACTCATCTGCTGAGGTCCCATATTGTGTTGCTGTCGTCATTGGGTGTCAGGGTGATTCTTCTGGTCTCGGGCTCGAAGCTTCCGGAAGAGACAAGCTCAATCGGCAATTTGCTTCCGCACATCCACTCTCAATGCTGATCAGAATTGGTTAATACGGAGACTTTTTTTTTCAAAAATCCCTTATTCAGATGCAATTATATAACGGATATTCAATCAATGCAAAACACAGTTTTTTATGACTTCAGAGCCTATTGGATGAAGTATCTTCTGTAGACCTGAAGACTGCAAAACAGCGAAGAAGATTTGTCGGTAACAGAGATAGAAATAAGTCAAGCTGTGCTCTTATTTCTCTACATCGTTTTATGTTTTTTTATTTATTTTCGAATTTATTTTCAAGATGTATGAAACCAGAAAAAGTATAATTGAAAAGGTACTGTGTGAAGCAGAAAATCGAACTAAACTGTGTTCGTCAACGGCCAGTCCACACTACGGGGAGTCACGAGTAGATCACGGGGTAAGTTTCACGTGTGAAACACAACACCCCACTCGTGTCAGTAGAAGGCAGCATATCCCAGGTGTATCCTTTCCTGTCCCCTTTCCTTTCTTATCCTCAACCTGTCCTACCTTCTCTTGTGGTATATGTTACGGATGAACATTGCTTTTAAAAAAATCTTGAAGCCGTTGTTTTTTATAGACATTGTAAAGAAACATTTAGCTGGATCGCATCCAAATTTATCAACCTTCCTTATTTTGCTTTCACACGTGAAACAGGATATGCAAGTGATTTACAGTGTCGTTCTCGTAGAGGGGCCGTACAATATTGTGTTTACAGAATCCGCAGGAGAGACACACAGAGAGAAATGTAAAATCCGGTTAAAGTTGTTGAAAAGTAAATACGTTTTGTTTGAATTATTACGCTAGTCGACACGCCCAACGTCCCACAGAGCTTGATTGATACGAAATCGTTTGTGCGATGAAGCTGAATGCGTTTGAGTGTAGGCTTTAGATGTCGCCCTGACCAGATCTCCACCCGACACCCTCGAGTCCCAGTGTCTGAAGGCAGTGGCTCTTCCTCCAGAGCCGAAGTTTGTCTGCCGAGCAAGTCAATTAAGCAGGCCATGTAGCGTGCATTGTTTTCCACCATACTCTATGTTTATCCTCATCTCGCTGGAAATCTCGTTCTATTTGACGAGAGTCGCGTGTGGTAAGCCAGTAAATCAACAGCAGGTGAGTCCCTCAACTCTAGCTTCTGGTTGACCATCCTTCAAAGGAAGATTTTCCCGACCCCGTTCCTCCAAGGCCATTCCATTGCGAAATAATAGTGCCAGCATCTTCCACTGTTGTAAATAGATACTGTCAGAAGAAATAAATGGGTTGATTTTTCATTTCTTTTGTGTATGTGTGTATTTTTGTATGCATGCTTGTGTTTTTAAGGGGAGCAGTATTTACAAACCTAAAATAAATTCACGCCGTGATAACTACCGATACGAGTGGACAAGTCAAAGTGTAACAGTAAAACTTGATTTGAATGTACAGTAAAACAGCCAAAAGAGATATGCTTATGGAATTTTCTATCCTGTGAGAACTGAAAACTGCAATTACCACATCTTCTACTATTTATGTTGTACATAAAATGCACCGGGCCTTCACGATGTCGTAGTTGTAACGCTGCCACGTTTTAATCAAGAATGGTTCTTTCCCCGGGAAGCACATTGCACAATGGTTCAGATCGCACTTTAAACTGTATGTCCAGTCTCGATTAGCCTATGTGAGCATAAAGTTGGCTTTAAACAATTTTTTTAACAAACTCATAAACTCGATGGTTTGCAGATCTAATGGCCATTGACGCAAATGTGCTTCGACTAGTAAAGAGTATATCGCCAACAAGGCAATTGTTCGTTGCAGGTTGCATAGTATGTAGGATGACTTGAGTTGCGTCGAATTAACAATAAGTTCCTTGGAAATCAGAAAACTATGTAAGAATATACTCAGATGGAAAATTTTCAAGGTTATATTTTTAGTATGCAAAAAATAAGCTTCACGTATATTTTTAAAACAAGGCAATTACGTTTGCCTCGTCATATTAAAAGTGAATCTTAGAATACGATGTCCTCCCCGATGGTGTAGTGGTGAAGATGTCGGGTTCGACCTCACTTCAAAACAAACTTTATCTTAGAATACATCGCATTTGGGAAGGATCGAGGAAAATTGATGAATGAAGCATGGGCTACCATTGCGATACCAAGAATGAAAAGAAATGTAATTGTCAAAAAGATTTGACGAGCTTATTTTCGAAACGTCTCTTGTCCATCAAATAACTAGGCGGCAAATAGCCAAATCACGAAAAACCTGATAAAAGGGCACCACAGAGACGACAGATGAATACACGACTCCTTTGCAGTACAAAATATATTATTTATCTAAAAGTTGTACATTTTGTAACCTATATTTTAACACAGTCACGCTCTTTCCGTGACTTGTCATTTAAATTTGTTTCATGGATAATAGACGTTTGAAATTTAGATCCCCATTTGTTCAATTATGCATTTTTATATCAAGAAAATTCAGTCCAGTGATATTGTAAAATCTGCGCTGAGGACGAACCAGTGGTTATGCATGTGTGTGTATATTTTGGATGTAATGTTTTGAATTCAAATTAATGAAAAATCAACCAATACGTCTCGACATCCCTGTTATCGTGTGCATGTGTGCATGTCCTAATATGTAATCATTTTTTAAAAGTAAGGGGTATAGAAATTGCTTTTGAAATTGAAAAATTTAGTTTCTTGCCAGAATGTACTAGTAAAAGAAATGAAAAAATCCCCTTCTTAAAATTTGAATGTACATTCCTTTAGTGTATATATAAAATATAATTAGTAGTTTTGGTTGCAGATTGGAAGTTGTAATACTTAAAATTCTAAAACTGTAGGAACTGCATTGGTGCAAGTTACTTGTAACGTTTATATTAAATATATCAACTTTAATTTCAAAACCGCACCATGCTAAGAGTGATGTTTGGCACATCAGTATACTTTATTCACGTTGATGGTGATTGCAGGCTTACCTCCAGGGGAGGTTCCAAACCCATGGAAGGAGTGCCCAAGCGATGGTCCAGAGCAACATCAGAATAGCGCGGTACATAAAGGAGTTCCAGGACTTAACGGTGAGTTTCAAAATTATCATAATATGCATTTTTAGATCATGATTTTGTCCATGATATGCGACTCGCCCAGAGAGCAATCAACATTTGTGTATGTTAATGACACAGCCTTTGTACAATTGAGACATATATTTATACTTTTGAAACAATGTGGCACAATGCTTTTATAATTTTTTTAAGTTATATTTTCTTCCCCTTATAGTTGATAGGGCGTACGAATCATTAGCTATAGTCCGAATAAACCTTAAAATTTTGTGCCTGTTCAGGTTTAAAAAGAAATATACTAAATTAGAGTTTGCTCGTTGCTTATCTATCAATTTTTTTTAAAAAATGTTTTAATATTAAATTTACGGTTGCTTTTGGCAAGAACAATGTCTAATATAAGTAGTTTTTTGATCGTGGAAAGAACGGATAATGAAAATTAAACACAAGGTTTGGCTTTGGTAAAGAATTGTGACAATTATACGTAGATTGTTTAAGCTTGTGCCATGCAATGCAAGTACGAAAGATTTTCTAGATTAATCGTCGATTAATGAAAAAACAGCATGCTCAAAGACAATGAAATGTTGTTTCTCCAGTGAAAAACATGCAGCACGTGAATGTTAAATATTTTAAACTTGATTCTCGTTATTGTGCCATAACTGTGTTTGTATCTGGAATGTGAGGTCTGAGTTGCTTGTGATCATGGTAAGAACAGAAGAGTGTATGTCGCTACTTCCTGAACAGTGAAGAAGGGGCACAGGCTCGTGCTGGATTTGATTTTAGAATTAACGCCTGGGATGTTCCACCATCAGTTCAGTAATTTCCAAACGTAGACATTACAAAATTGAATTATTATTTCGATCTTGCCACCGACGTTACCGGACTTCGAGCCCAGTGTAAATTCTATTTATAAGTTGTGGGATACAAATAGGAAATTTGTTTCATTTTTTCTGCATACACACTCCCGCTGGAGGCTCATTGCACCGTAGTTCGGACCCCGCTTCAAACTCGAGATCCAGTCCCGATTAGCCATCTTGAGGATAAAGTGAACATAGTGCTGTTTCATGAAACTGTGCAGGCCTCTGGATTCGAATGCACGATACCTAAGCTCGTTTTCAGCACTACAAAAATTCTTGTACGACATTATATTGAAGATATTGAAATGGCAACTATAGGGAATACTGTATTGTGTTAGTGTGACAATGCATAAGTGTCGACTAGAATCGGGAGAAAGAGAAGACCAAGATATTGGTTCGTTACTATGATTGATTTGCTTTATTTTACTTCGCCTTTTCTGCCACTTTTGGCTAATTTGCGAAGATGGGGATGGGTGATGATATGATGAACTTGATGAATGGACATTCACAAACATCCATGCCCAGGACAGGATTCGAACCCGGGGGTTCGTTACTTTAGAATACCATATTTATCTGTAAATTAAGTTGAACGTACTTTCCTAATTATTGTCTCTTTAGAAGCACTAAATGCAATATTATTGTTCTCTTCTTTTTTTAGTCCGCTTTTTACTTTCAAATCCTACATCAGATAAGCGTGATAGTAAAATAAAGTAACGACTTTCACGAGAAAGAAGTGTTGCCGTTATTTTATATTTAACATTATTATGTGAGTTACTCTACTTAAATAATGTGTTTGTAACGTGCTACTTTCTTACTTGAAATAGACACATAGCTATTGGATTTTACAAATCCGTAAGAGTTCCTATAACTCAAGGTGGACGGGACCGACACTACCCTGAATTACAAAAGCCTCGGACTACACGAAATAACCTAGGGAAAATCGGAAGAGGCGAATGAGAAAACAATATACTTAGGTAATTACAGTGCGTGAAAAATGAGATATACGGTATTGTTATGAATATTGTACTAACAATCATGTTAAGGAAAAATAGATAAAGAATATTGAACTTACAATTTAAAGAAATGGTCAAGTGTCTTCTGCTTCAGGACGTGGCATCGTTTCCGAGCAGCAATGTCATGCCATCGTCTGAATAACAGACTGTCGGTAGGTGTTGCCTGTGGCTGTTGTTCTACGTGGTGCATTGCCGCCTCCAACCCAGCGATTTTTAAACTTGTTTAGGTTTTTTGTTTTGATTGTATGGAACATTGGATTATCGAGACTCTACTGTATATTTATTTTATAAAATATTGTCGTCTTTCAACAACATCCTTCCGGGCAAATGAATTTCCTAGCAAGATATCTAACGCATAAATAAGTTAACGTTAGTTACTTTGATAAAGATAATAAGAATGAGCAGGTACTCCAGCGGTAGCGCCGGACCCTGTGGCCGAGTGGTTAGCACATCGCGCTGCGAGGCCAAGGCTCCCGGGTTCGAATCCCGCTCGGACTTGGTTGTTTGTGAATGTCCATTCATCAATTTCATCATTTCATCACTAATCCCCATCTTCGCAAATTAGCCAAGAGGCACAAAACGCGAAGTAAAATAAACTAAATCAATCAATAAATCAAATCCAGCGGTAGCGGTATTCCCATGAATAAATTTTTCACTCTCATAGTTTCCAACCGAACGAATTCTTGTTGATTTTTCAACTTGAAAATCTTGTAACATGCATACATGCGCACACGCTCGCAGGCCTGTATGTATATATATACACGCACCTTGTCTGTTTCTCAGAACGTGCTATCTTTCTATTCACATAAAAATGTGAACACATGCTTGCCACTGGAGCAGGTACTGTAGAGTAGGCGTTATTTTGTGTGAGCAGGTTCTTAGCCTTTCTATCCATAGGAAATCGAGTACGCGCTCCAAAGAAAGTTGAGATATCAGTTGGCGCTCAGTTTTATTCATACGATGGATTGACTCTTTACATGTACTGATTTTGTATGTCATGTGATACCAACGAATATGTCGATTTCTTTACCCCACCCCATCCCGTGTTCGCAATTTGTTGTTATTGTAACTCAACTTGCATGGAAAGCGACTACTATGATTGTCAACAAGCACCCATCGAGTATTCAACCTTGGAAATGACTTTATCCCCACCTTATAATATTTTTAAGATATAGTATTTTCCACCGCATTTAGAGCCTCATCAATACAATATGCATCCCGAAAATAATATTTTTTTTTGCATTATGCGCAGGGCTAGATTTATATATGCGGAGATGCAGGGCTAACAACATTGTGAGTCCTTGTCTCTCTTCGTTGTCGTAAAATGTATCTTTTGACTTATCGCATATGCAATGTCGCAATAGGTCGAACCTTCTACCGTGTCTTGCCACTTCTTCTCCAACGTCCAATTAACATTTTCAACAGCTTAATTGTTTAAGGAAAGAAAACTATTCTAATGTTGTTTGTAATTTTCTTTCAGGTTTGTTGTCCACGATGGGGCCCAATCGAAGGGACGGGATGAACGGCGTAGCGGGTCTTGAGGACAAGGTATTGGACGCCAGTGGGGAGAAGGCCCATCCGCTCTACGGCCACGGCGTGTGTAAATGGCCCGGGTGTGAAGCTATATGTGATGACTTCCAGGCATTTATTAAGTAAGTGCAACATACTGTATTTTCCTTTTTTTTTCAGCAGGCACCACATTGGTGCCGGCCACAGTGGCGACGTGGTCAGCGTAACGCGCTACGAATATTCGAACCCCGGGTACGGCATGGGTGCATGGTTGTGTTTGTTCAATCATCCATTCCATCCGCTTATCGATCATCATCATCGTCGCTATTAAACCAAGAGATAGAAATGCGACGTAAAATTACTATGATAGAAAAAGAAAGACAGCATTTTCATGTCTACAAAAGATATGAACAAACTGCATGTCGGGCTACTACGTCCTCTTTAAGGATGATACCGAGACCGATAACGATACAGATCTCTGTAAAATCGAAACGAGACTGAGACTTAGTGTCCGAGATTCTCGATCTCGTTTGAGACTTTGGTACGATATTAAAAATTTTACCTAAACCAAATTGACTTTACTATACAACTCCTTCAGACACAACAAGCGGATTTCTAGCTGATTATTTGTAAATAATTTACATATTCTGTTATTAGTAATTGCAAAGTCGATTCATTAATGACAATGGGCCTGTGCTTCGTGGTTGTGCTTCGTTCAGGATTACATTATTTTTTTTCGACGGCGTGTGGCGTCGAAACTAGGCGTCGATCAGAGAAACGTTATTTTTTAAAAAAAGATGTTTACCTTCTATATGCTATAAAAGTTTGTGCGGTAACACGATGAGAACGACACGGATTTATACAAACTGAAAACGAGACAAAGATTTACAAGTCGACACGAGACAGGAATTTACAACTGAACACGAGACTAGGAACGTGACTTACATTTGCAATTCGACAAGAGACTGGGAACGAGACAGGAATTTGCAACACGACACGAAACGGAACGAGAGAGGTATTTACAACTCGTCACGAGACTGGGAACGAGGCTTGCATTTGCAACTCAACACGAGACTGGGAACGAGACTTCCATTTGCAACTCGACACGAGACTGGGAACGAAGCTTGCATTTGCAACTCTACACGAGACTGGAAACGAGACAAGAATTTACAACTCGACACGAGACTAAGAACGAGACAGGAATTTACATCTCGACACGAAACTGGGAATTCGACTTTCATTTGCAACTCGACACGAAACTGGGAAAGAAGCTTACATTTGCAACTCGTCACGAGACTGAGAACGATACAGGAAACCAAGATAATGTTAAGTCTCTTCTCGATACCATACCAATCTGCGTTGAGAAGATTACAAAGAAAACAAGGAAACAGATACCCAAATGCCATTATCATTTTTCCAACTCGCAGTATGTTTTTTGAGCGCGATGTGATAAATCCGAGCACTTGAAATGCTCTGTGTGCGTGGAAATGAGTGTGTACAAGACATAAAATTGACAGTATGTATAGATCCATATATTCACATTTGAGTCCCCAGTTACCTCCAATTAGTAAGGTAAAATGAACGGTCATGGGAGAATTCCAGTGTTTCCGGGAATTGAACTCTGTCCACCGATTTCGAGCCAGCAGTTTGGACGACACACATCATCATCGAAATCTGTCGCGTTTTGTTGTAATCACATATGCTAAAATTTAATATTGCACGGGATTCGTTTTTATTGCTCAAAACCCCTTTTCGTGCGATGTTGGAGCAAGCCGAAAGGCGGTGTTCGCAAATTGGTCGCGCTGAATATTTCAAACAATTGTTCCTTGCCCAGGAATCAAAGCAAAATCCTTGCTTTCCCTGCACGATAGGAAACATCTACACTTACTTTGCAATTTCGTATTGTATGTTGACTATTTTAGGACGTATTTATATTCTTTAGATTAATTGCGACGATAAGAACGAGTGATAATAGTAGTTAAAATATGAAAAACAAACACCAAAGAACGCTCATGCCCTACCCGGAGCTCTAACACAGAACCTCAGCCGCCGAAATCGTAAATGGAACGAACACTCGATGGACTAAACCACCAAGAGTGGCTGTTGTTTCGTAGCAGACATGATGTCAGAGTAAATCAGGGGATATCCAAATTACTAATATACCGGTAACTATTATCGAGAACCGTAAATTGAATTAAAGATAGTATGCATAGTAGCAGACAAAGCATTTACTTTAACTATGTCGGGCGAGCGATTTTTAGTTCCTTGCAAGGATATTTTCGAATATCGAGCTGTGTGTTTAGTGTGATTGTTAGAGGTAGAATGTGTTCAGAAATTTTGCATCAAAACGTCAGAGGAAGATGTCCAATCTTAAAATATTTCACGCCTATTTCACACGCTTGCGTGTGCTTGTCCTACTCAAATCTCGAATGAAACATTTAAAGACATCTGAGAAGATGTCTTTACATTTTGCTGTGACACGTAAATTCATAATTCGTATTATCAAGAGTCTCTAGTGCACTTTGACCTTCTATTTATTTTGCTATGTTTGTTTGGAATCAAATAATGTGTTTATTTTATTTGGTGTTTTACGAGGGTATAAAAATAATGCATTTCCTATTTCTATCATCTTAAAAGAAATTATATAAATTATCGCTCCTCAGAATGAAGGGAAAATAGTATGTCTACCTTAACAAGTATGTCCGCATACTTTCCTAACTTTTTCCATTTAAATTCGTTGAAGTGCGGTGTTTAAATTGCACTATTTAAAAAGTATAAAAAGAAGGAAGAAAAAGTTTTTTGTGGTTCAAGCATTTGTGTTCTACAAAACTAGACAACTTTTCGTTCTAAGGATTCTAGCATAGTTCGCGGCAAAACCGAGTCAGATAAATTTGATTTTTAAAAATTAATGTAGATCGCATATACTTTTTAAAAACAATAGTTGTCATCTCATCTCTCTATTCATTAGGAAACCATGTTGTTTTTTTCTCAACTTGTTTTTACGGCTTCAGTTTTAAGATTATGATTACTGTTCAAAGAAAGTTTATATTCTTTAATTTCAAGTATAGAAGCATACTCGTTGTTGTAAAAAAAATAGGAAATGATTTTTGTTGCGTGTACTTATTTTTTTTTTCGTAGAGGTTCAGAGTCGTTCAAACAGTTCTATTTCAAGCAATTCGATGAATAGCAAGAACAGAGTGTTTCCTTATATATTCATTGTTCGAAATACTTTCGGTGTAATCGTTTATCTTTCATACCGTCATTTTTATATATTTCCAAATCATTGATCTAAATATCGGCTTATTCTTTCTCTTGTCTTAAAAAGAAAAAACTTTCCTCTACCATCGGAGGAAGGATTAAGGAGTTTTAAGGTAAGTGCATGCATATTCCCGATCTCGATCATAGGTTGAAGTGATGTTGCCCTCCGATCGTAGCCCACGCACCCATTCGATCAGATGTTGAATCGATTTTGTAAGTTACTTGGCACCCCGAAAATCAAACACTCGTTTCCTGCACTGAACCCAGGCGTCGTACGCTTTTACCATCATGACACTTCTTCATTCTTAGTCATATTCCCGATAAATGGAAGTCCATTGATTGGCATTTCCAACAAACTGTCTTCTGCCATAGCGGCAAAGTCCGGCGGGAGGCCGCACGAGGTTTATTACCAAGATGTCGGAGAAGGTCCATGATTTCAAATTTCCAGCGGCCTTGTTGGCGGTCCACTTCAAAAGAGAGTTCTGCGGCCTCCAGCAGTTTGCCATCGTTTCTTTGTTTAGAGTATCCAGATGCAGTCCGATCTATCTGCTGCGTCCTCATCTTGACAAATTACTAAAATGGCGCCGCATGCTTTGGCGGCAAATTGATAGGGTCTATTACCAAAATCATGCATCAGTACGCCCCACGGTTCATACAGTGCATTCTCGTGCATGAACAAATAAGGAACGTTCAGACCGAAGCGACACGGGTGTTTCACACTGAAGAGACAAGCGACAATTGACACGGGCTCTTTCATTCTATGCACGAACAACAGACCGAGGCGACACGACGCGCAGCATTGAGGAAACGAGCCAGTCCCAGCTACACGCAAGCGACAATCGACACTGCACGTATCGTGTCGCTTCTGTTCGAAAGGTTTTTTTTCTTCTGATGGTTGGTGGCAAGTGTCGCTTGTTGCTTCGGTCTGAAAACACCCTAAAGGCAACTTACAGGAAGCCCCACAACATTAGTGGAGACCTGGACCAATACTCTGGCCAGTTGAGGTCAGCCTTTAAAGATGCCGGTTTTAGCGCCTTCGGCATCGGCTTTGCCATCTTTGGAGAACAGATAAAAATTGTTGAATTGGATACAGTAGCATATTCAGAATTAGAGGGGCAAGAAAAGTTCCTAGGAATACATCTCGATGAAAAGCTCTCTGGCCAACTTTCGACTTCTGGTCTGGTATGCCGGAGCTTTTCGTTTATAAGATGGGGATGAGTGACGATTGATGAAATTGGTGAATGGACACTCACAAACATCCATGCCCAGGCCGGGATTCGAACCCGGGACCCGATGTGCTGACCACTCCCCCACGGGGCCGGCACCAGTAGTTGTTAAATTACTATTTATTGGTTAAATACTAATATTATAAATAAATTATAATAAATCTAATCTCCATCACCGCAATTGGCCTAAAGAAGCAGAAAAGCGACGTAAAATAAGTGAGTCTGTTTCAGCGCAGAAGTTCATGCTCAGATCGGGACTGGACCTACGGTGGGGTTCGTACCTGTGTACATTGTGCCTCCACCAGGGAATGAGTCAATTCATATGAATTCAGCATGCTATTTCTATTAATAAATAGTTTTATAAGAGCCCATGCATTTATATTGAAACCCGTCCCCAGGTCACAAAGCTGTTCGTTTCTGAAGTCATTTAAACTTGCCACTTTCCACGGTAAGTGAGTGGTGATATTTAATTTAGACCCCCCTCAGAGAGGCAAAGAAAAGGGCGAGAGATAGCAAGGTGCGGTTTGGGAAAAGCCATCTGGTCTCCGAACTCAGGCAGGAGAGTGAACAAGTTGATGGGGGCGACACTCATCCGGACCATAAAAAGGTAATCCACTTGTACCTTTCCGCCTCAAATCTAACTTGACTCTCCTGGTCAGCTTAGTAAATTCATTCTTTTCATTTGGTCCCCGCTCCGAAATGAATCTCTTTGTGAAATTGAGTTTTTATTTCCTCCCCCCCCCCCTTCCAGTCCTCTTCCACCACACACACACTCTCGCCGTCGTCTTTATCGATAAGCATATTTTAATTACAGAGAAATTGCGTTCCATTTTCTGGAACCTCCCCGGCAGATCTGTAGGTTAGCATGCTGTTCTTCACGGCTACCAGGCTTCATCTTCTTGGCAAGCGGGGTGGACGGGGGGCTATTCCTCCACTTCCCCTCTTTGATGGCAGTGTGAAAGCTTTCTCCCCGCAACCCGCTCTAACATTGAAGCAGAAAAGGCGGCAGGGCCATTATTTTTAAAACGCTAATTACTCTTTGCCTAATTAATATTCATGACCTTTCAGCGCCTCATAATGTCTAGCTCTCAGGCTAATTCCTGATGCCAATATCTTTCTTTTCCCGCGCATAAGCGGATTCCGAAATATTGAAAAAGAAGTAGACTCGTAACAAATCGAGGATTTCTTGAAGAAAATCCGGCAAGTGAACAGAAAAGAAGGTCTTTCCCCCTTCGCGTAGGCAACATTCCTAATGTGTAATTTTTCGTGCTGTCCATTCTGAAATGAAGAGGGAAATGAAAGAAAGACGAAGACGTTTAATTTGAATGGTAAGAACTGGATCCTTCCACCTCCCCCCTTTCTCCCCTCGGCGCACCCTCCCTTCCGTCTAGCATGATACAAACCGCGCGGGGGAAGGAGGGGGTGGAGGGTGGGAGTCATCTCCACAATGATTGCAGAAGAAGTAAGGAAGGGTTCGAAGATAATGATTTTTCTTTCTTTCTTTCTTTTTTATTTTAACGCTTGTCGTTTTGTGCGCGGTTATCCTTCGTCGGTACTGTGCCTTTCATTAAAAACCCCGAGTGCCTGGGAAGAATTTGCGAAACCCTACCACTGTGCATTCTTAGTTCACACCAAGGCACACAGATGTCGTCTTTGTTTGATGTCCGTACTCGTGAATGTGGAACCACCTGCTTTTGGACTAACCCCCCCATATCGTGTTTGTATACGAACTATGATACATATTTAATAAGTCACCAGAATTTTTTTTGTTTCTTTTTCTTTTTTGGAAATATTCAGAATTCGGTAAACATAGAAGACAAAGTCACGTTTCTGAACAACTTGGAAATTTTAGAATTGAATTGCGATGAGAAACAATTTATGGATTTTGAAATTACAGGCAATGAGGGTGATTGGTTGATTTATTTCACTTCGCTTTTTTTTTTTTTTGCCAATTTTGGCTAATGGCGAAGATGAGGATAACTAGTGACAAGATGAAATTGATAAGAGGACTAAAATACTCGCCATAATCTAAGACCTAGAGTTGGATATTGTCCCCCCCCCCACAATTTAACTCAGAATCCCTTCCCAGAACCCACATGTGTCGATTAAGGCCTAATATGTAAATGTTGGATATCCCCCCCCCCCCCAATTTTTGATAATACCCTTAAACACTTTCTTTCATATGGTGCATTTAACGTGTAAAATCTTTACATATACTTTGGAAAAATATATAAATGTTGAATTTTATATTAGAGGAGAAGGTCTAAATATGGGCGAAGGTTTAAATATGGGTTTTGGAGTTATCAGCGCTCCCGGGTGCTGGAGCCTGGCAGAGGCTATGGGAACTGGTTATCTGTCAAGGACAAAGGTTGCGGCGCCAATTCGCAAGAGAAAGTGGTGGTTAGTTTCGGCTTTGGACGCTGTTATAGAATTGCGACCTCCGAAAACTTTTTGCAGGTATGTTTTAACTCAGCGTTTTCTGAATTCTCATCTGCTTTGTATAGGTTATGATATTAGCGGTACATAAAACAAATGTGGGCTTTTATAATGCCATGATTTGTTTGTGAAATATGTACCACAGAGAGCGAAAATAAATTGAAGAAGAAAAATAGCGTGATGGTCTAAATATGGGCTATGACATGAGGTATAATGCTGAGATCACATTTTCAACAAATATTTGGATGTTTTTCTTTATTTAGATTTTTCCCATTCCGCGTGATTTTCAGAACAACAGATTATTCATAAATATGAATTTTATAAGGTTTTAGCGATAAATGACTGTTTTCTTAAATTTTAATTACTTTTTGTATAATTGCCACTAGGAGCCCATATTTAGACCACAATTTTGAAATACATCATTTTACCATTTTTTGGAAATTGCTTTTTTTTTAAAAAAAATGGAGACAACCTATACTTTAGCATGCTATTACATTTAAGTATATATTTCATAGATATTCATTTTAAAGGCAGGTGCTTGATATATTAATTTTTTTCCTCCGAAAATGACAAAATAAAAAGGGGGGGCCCATATTTAGACCATTTCCATTTGAAGAGAAAAAATTCCCCCCCAAAATTTTGATGGCGCAACCTGCACCATAATCCCCCTGTGGATACCTCTGCTTTCGACCAAGAAATCATAACCAGTAGCGACGATTGGGAGGCAAGGACAATTTACTTTCTCTTGTTAGACAAAGCTTAGCATTAAGTGAAGTGAAGTGCCAAGTGACTTGGAGAACCACTACAAGTCATTGGGGCCATGTGTCCATGACTCACAGCTTCCATATATCAGTATACATTTTCATCACAGTAATCAATTTGTTACATTAATGAGCATCTTATTACCAACATAAACACCTACAATTACACAAGTTGATATTTTGTGAGTAAAAGTAAAAGTCTAAATGATTAAGAATGTAATTTACCCAAGTCCAAGTGTATTATTTTCTATTTGTGGATGAATGTGTTTGAATTCCTGCAATAGTATTTTTCACTGAATAACATGAATTCATTTTCATACAGGCACCTGAATACGGAACACACATTAGACGACCGATCAACGGCTCAAGCCCGTGTTCAGATGCAGGTTGTGTCACAGCTAGAGTTGCAATTGCAAAAGGAACGAGATCGGTTGCAAGCAATGATGCAGCATCTACATATGACCAAGCAGCAGGCATCACCAGAGCCTCCTAAATCAGATCCAACAGTAAGTATTCAGATACATTTTATTATCTACTTCTAATGTATGTAATTGTTGAATACATATACATAAGCATTACTTAGAAGAATAAAATATTTCAAGTTCAAATATAACATCAAATATACCAAGTCACTTTTCAAAGTAAACTTTTGGAAAGCTCAGAATTTTCTAACTATCTAAAGTTCAGAAGTTCACAATTGTAAAGAACATTGTTTTAAAAAAATGCATTCTACTTAATCAGATTAAAACTCTCTGTACTCAGTACATTGCCCCATTTGACAAAGAATTTTGAAAATAAAATTTATTAACATTAATTCTGCAAGTATGTACTGTTAATGATAATACTTGAAATACTTTATACAGTACAGTATATTAAACTCTCATGCAATTACATTTACAGTTACATTGAAAAGAATAAACAAGATTAAGGGAAACAATTTTGAAGATGCACTAAACATTTTTTTAAAAACTTTTGTTCTCATTTTTCAATGTATAACAGGAACGGCAAGTTCATTGTATTAACCAGAGTACAGTCTGATCTTTTTCAGAATGCACCTTCCCTGCCAAAGTTAAGTCTTTCTTCAGCACTTCTTAGTCAACCTCCCCCAAGTCTTGTCACAACGGCAGTTAGTCAAGTTGCTCCAGTATCCATGTCAGCACTTGTCTCAGCAGTGCGTTCCCCAGTATTACAACCTCCCACACCTACAATGGGTGGACCAATCAGAAGGCGGATCAGCGATAAATCAACATTGTCTCTAGCAGGAGGTATAGCACCATTTTTTAAATTTATTGTACATTTATTGCAACTTCTTGGTTAAGTATATTTATAGCTTGAATTTATTACAATCATATAAGTTTAAAACAAAGTCTCTGTAGAACCTGTGATCTGTTTCTTAGCGTTATTCTTTAAAAAAATTACATGAATTAGTTGTGGTTTCAGAATCACTAGTATTGGTTTTTATTTTACTTGTATGTGGCTTCACCTATTTCAGTCTTGCCTTTTTTCAACTCTCTAATAATATTTATAGTTTTTCTTGACTTGCCTCCATTTTTCCATTTCAGAATCAAAGTTGTCATACTGTATAGAATTTCAAAATTTTAAGTTTAAATTCTAAAAATTAAATTGGATCAGTGTTAGTTTTATAGAATTATGATATGAGTTATACCTGTGTACTTCATTTTTCTTAGTACTTACCATTTGACAAACAAGAAAATATTTGGTTGGTAAGTACTGATGCACAAAGTGCTCAAATTATAATATATTTTATATCAATGCTATTTCTTTCTTAGAGGTGTGTTTGTGCAGTGTATGAAATGTCAAAATGAAAAGTGCTAAGAAAGAAATAACCATACCATTGCACACAAGCTGTGAAGATCCATAAAACATTCACAATGGCAAATCCATATCAATGTGCCTTACTAGAGCATTATATATCAAGTTTCAAGCATAAACTGTCGCCATCTTACTACATATGTTTTTTAATTAATTTCTTCTTTTATAATGAAATATAAAATCCATATGTCATACATAGGCACAAATGTTAGGTAGATGTTCTATGTATGTTCTATTCATAGTAAATATTTTCCACTCATTATGTGGACATGCTCTTCATGAAGGCAAATAAGAATATTGAACACTCCAAGTTTGCAACTAATTGTCAATTTTTACAATGCTGAAGTTTTAAGTTGGATGCTACAAATACCAAACGCCACATTTATATTCATTCAAAATAAACTTGCTTGGACTTTTCTTAATAAATCTAAATCTTTTGCATGTAATTTCTGTTTCATCTCTTATTGTCACACAATATATCTATCATAATGGCTTGTTAGTTATTGAAATTAGATTTTACCATCTTGTAATTACAGCAAAAGTCACTGCATGTTTCAAAAGCAATTTGATTTTACTTCACTTTTTTTTGGTGTGGATCCCCATCATGCAATTATTATTGTTGAACTTGCAGTACTGAAAAAAGAGAGAGGTAGCGGAAATTTTGTGAAGTTTCATTCACAGATACATTTTTAGATGGATGCTGCAACTGGAATATTATAAACAAATGGATAAAAAACCTAAGGGAAAAATATTTTTTTCAAGTGTTGGTTTTATTCCACATAAAGTGATTTTAAAACTTTGGATCATTTTAATTTCAAATAAATTAAAATGTGTTTTTACCAATATATGTTGATATTTTAGGTGGCTGTTAACAATTTATTTAAGTGTGAAACCACTGTAATTTTTAAATGAAAACTGTCCAAAACCAAACTATATTATAAACAAGATATCAGTGTTGCTTGAGTCCAGTAATGTGAAAATATGCAATGGTTACTCTTATTATTTTTTTACTGTACATATTTTATTCTGAAAAATCATAATTGCAAATTTGATATTGGAGTCTTCATACAAAAGAATGACTTGTAGGAAAAATCACAAGTGAAGAGCAAATAACATGGAGCTTAAAAAACTATTACTCCCTTGATGAAATTTCCAAATCACAACAAAATGGCCCAAACTACTGCTATCACAACAATACAATTTTTGGTAATAGTAGTTGATTATTGGATATATCAAAGAATCATAATTCACACAAACACCATGCACGCATACAATGGCACATAAATGATTACCTAACTAAGCCTAAGGTGAGTGACTCCAAGAGGAATTCATATTTCACAGTCACATATAATTATATGAAGTTTATGACTTAGCTCCGACTTGTCCTTTTCATGTAGGGTCTTTTGAAGACAATCCATTAAGACGCAGAGTTGCAGACAGAGCAGCACTTGATATATCAGAAGGTAACTTTGATTCTGTATTCTTCTTCTTCTAAACTCCATGGTAGTATCTGTTTTTGCATTCTCATGACTTATCTCTGATGGCTTGTCCTTTCCTCTCTTTTTTTCCTGGCTGCCATTGTTAGGGCTTCCCTATATGCTGGAAAGAGCTGGACTTGATGTACAACAAGGTAAAGTTTAGTTATGTGTTAGGTGATGCATTGTCCATTAAGAACCCTTAGACCCTTTTAATTTGAAGATCTAATTTGCTTTGAAAAAATGTATGGTAGGGTTTCTTATGGATTCTGCTTTCACATATTTTCTTATTTTTGTGTGTAAATTGCTTGCGTGTTCATACTTATGTATGTATGTTAGAATATGCTTGTGTGTATTGGAACTGAAATACATTTCATTTGCAGTATATACAAATAATATTAGTAAGTTTTACATGTAGAACCTAATACTAAGTACTCTTAAGTTTTTACTTTTATTTATGCATGCTTCCATTTCTAAGGCAATTTATGCTGCAACAAAAATACTCTAACATTGGGGGGAGGTGGAGGAAGTCAACACTTACTGGTATGAAATTCTTGGAATGTTTGTTTAAGCTGAGGAAATTTTTGAAGCACAACAAAGGTAGAGCCAAAAATAAGATTGAATAAAAGTGATCAAACCTTTATTAGCTTTGAGGTACTTAAAGAGGTAAAGCATTGACCATACTATGGCAAATAAGATGAAGTTGAACAAAAACAAAGTTTTGCAAAGTAAGTCTACTTTATACACATAAAGGCTAATTGAGCCTGGATCTGCAGTTTAAAGTTGGATTTGAACCATTGTTCAATGTGCCCTCTATTGGGAACTGAACTCAGAAAACAGAAAAATTCAATAAAAATTTAGGATGACTTGAGAGAAAAAAATATTCAAAGTATGCCGTCACTATCACAAATGTTTGTGTATAATATTTGGTAATTTTATGCAAGTTCCACAGCAAGTGCACTCTCACAATCTCCAATTTTGATTAAATTTAGTGTAGGTAAGGAAAATATACAAAATCGAACTTCCCCCCAAAAATTGACAAAAGTGCAGATTTGTCCGAAACCTTTGGCATAACATCATTATTGATGAAGGTGAACCAGTACACTAAATTTCATCAAAATCATAAATGGTGAGTGTCAACTAGCTGTGGAACTGGCATGGAATTACACTGTTGAATTCTTTTTCTCTTTGTTTGCATTTCCTACTTTGTATTTTTAGACAATTAAACAGTAACACATGTACATACATTCACACATTCACACATACGGTTCATTTAATATAAAGAAACTCAAAGACTACACACAGAGCAGTAAGTGTTTACATATCATGGTTCCCAAATTGTCTTCCTGTCTTGTTTTATGCATTAGTGCAATATTTGTAAGTATTTCAGTTTATTACCTCATGATTTTTCTATTCTTTAGTTGTGTGATTTTTGATATATGTGTTTATGGGATACACATTTTACATACATGTATGAAGCATAAATGTTTTTATCATGTGTTACCTATGTACGGAAATACAGCTAATAAATTTCATGACATTGGCATTGGTGAGAAAGAAGTTTTACTTGAATCAGTCTCATCTAAGTTGTTTTCATACTTTGCACAATAGTTTCATAGAATATTCATATTGATTATGAACTAGAAAGAACATAAACTTAGGATATTACCTGTATCCAAAACAGTGTTTTACAGATATAAAATATTAATGTCTAGAAATAATTGCACAGAGAAACTGCAGCAAGATGAATATTTTGTTAGATTTTTCCAACAATTCATTTGGTTGATTGATTGATTGATTGATTTTATTTTACTTCGCGTTTTGTGACTCTTGGCTAATTTGCGAAGATGGGGATGAGTGATGAAATGATGAAATTGATGAATGCACATTCACAAACAACCAAGCCCGAGTGGGATTCGAAACCAGGACCCCTGGCATCTCAGCATGATGTGCTAACCACTCAGCAACAGGGTCCGGCTAACAATTCATTTGGGTTTCTCTAATTTTCTGCATGTAGAAAAATAGTTGTTGCCTTCTATTTCCAATTGTCATAACATGATTGATATCCACTACTGACTGAACTGTCAAATATTGCAGAGAAACACTGAATAGAAGCTACTCAGATATTATCTGAAATTTGGAAACTTTATGAGCATTCTCTGTTTTTTGCAAGTTAGAGAAACATCTCCCTATCATATGAACTGTACTTCCTAAATACAAATAATTCAAAATAGCAGCTGGTTCATACAATTAGAACTGATTGGCATTAATCATCACTGATTTGATAAACCTTTTATTACTTCATAGTGCATATGCATATGTCTTTAAAAAAATCATATATTACAACTCACATAACTCTGTCTTTGTTCTATTCATTGTTTTAATGGTTCACTCATATGTACATTTCGAAAACTGTAGAAAGTAAACACTCCATATTAATTGACTTTATGCTTCAAACATGAAAACATAACATGCAAATGTTAACTCACATAAGCCATAATTATTTGAAAAGTAGGGTATTTTAAGCGAGAATCTTGAATGTAATTTTAATTAGTATAATTTGAAAGATTATTCCTAGGTTAAAATTAGGTGAATTAATTGAGTGTTTGTGGATAACCCCATCCCACCAGTAGAAAAAAACAACCGGAAAGTGAGAATAATTTCATCTCAGCCAGCACTGTCCCCTCATTGACTTTGAATATATATATGTGTGTGTGTGTAGCAAGTTAAAAAGGAAAGAGGAAATACTCACTGACACCAGAAAAACTCAAATTATAATGACCATGAGCCGCATTGTGAGTGGCACAAGAAAAGGTGAAAACGGAAGTATAAAATATTGAGTGTAATTTTGAAACTTTCAAAATTGATGCAAATCTTGCTTACATGTAATTGGCAAGAAGTTATAATTTGTACACAGGTTTTAAGTGTTTTGAAAAGCATAACTAAAAATATATAATTATATTTAAGTAATTGTCTTTGAAATGGCAGCTCTTACATGGAAATTGTACATCTTGACTGAGATTGAAGAACAGATTCAGTTATTGGTTTGGTTTGAGTTAATGTTTTAAGTCCACTTTATGCACAGTAAGGCTAATTAATCGGGACTGGACCTACAGTTTAAAGTGGGATCCGAACCACTGTGCCATGTGCCTACACCGGGTATCAAACCCAGGACCCCTTGATTACAAGGCGACGAAGATTCAGTTATTGACATTTATTTGTGACACAGATGGCATAGAGAACCAATTGAAAATTCATCATGTTATCATTGGCTTCTTGCACATTTGTTTGAAATTATGAATACAGTTATTCATGAGAATTATTTTTGATGACTAATAACTGAAGTGAGTTAGAGGAAATGTTCTTTTGCTGTAAAAGGCTCTTTCAGTTTTCTGTGCTTTAAGTTGCTTATCAGTGGATTGGTTTCAATGTTGTAGATGATAATGATTGATGATACTGGCTTTGTTGTATTTTATAATTACAAGTGCTTCTGTGCATGATAATTCAATTCTATGTTTGATCACATTAAAGAACTTAATAATATTGTAACATTTATTTAGCAAATGCAATTATTTCCTGTTCGGTGTATAACTTTTATTATTCACATCCTTTAAGATATCCACACCAACTCACATACTTTTCAAAAGTACTTATTATCTTGATTGATTAGCAAAGTATTCAAGTTTAATGAAAGTAATTAAACAGAAAATTGTGGACAATTATGAGAATTACTGTTTCTTTTTTGCAGTAAATTTGTTATTCATTGCCAATGAAAGAATAATATTGCCAAAATAGTTACAAGTAGCTTGAAAACAAAATTTTATGATACTAAAATATAAAATTATTCTATTTTTTTTATATAAAAATGGAACTTAGGAGGCTTTGCATTTTGTACACACATTTTTTCTTCCCACTGAAGAACTGAGATGTAACATTTTGAGTAACAAAAAAATAAAGGTAACATAAGGTAAAAGGATTAAACACACACACACACACACATACATAGGACTCCAGTTGAAAATCCTATGTATTATAATTTGCATCATATACTGTAGACTATGTACAAGACCTTAAGCATAATTTTTCAATTAATAAATATTTTGAAAAAAAAAAACAAACAACAATTTAAAGCATTGTGATTACATGCAATTTAACTCCTTTTCACCAGAAACTTAAACTCTGCAAACAACTGAGAAGTCCTATTTTCCTCTTCTATATTTAATGATCGTATGTGTTTTGTGGGAACAGTAATATTACTAGAGTTGTGTGTTTTTTGTATTGTCCTTTTTATTCTAATAGAGGACTGTGGGAAATAAATATTTATGTTCTTCATTTTATTTCAGAAATACAAAGGAATAGAGAATTCTACAAGAATGCTGATGTGAGGCCTCCTTTTACATATGCCTCATTAATACGACAGGTAAGTTCTGATTGGCAATTCATTTTATATCCAGGCTTTTCCTATGTTAATAAATTTATTGTACTCATTTATTTGTATTTTTGTTATTTAGCATCACTTTCTGCTACTTTTCGGCTAATCATAGTGATGAGGATAAGTGATGATTAGATGAAATTTATGAAGGGACACTCACAATGGTTATGTCCTACTGGGATCTAAACCCTGCAATTGTGGTGGTGCAATCAAAATTCGACTACTTAATGTCCTCAGCCAATAAGTGGGAATCATTTAATACACCTGTTTTTAGGGAGAAGGAAATGCACTACAGCTTTTTTTTTTTAAAAAAATAAACTAATTTAATAAAATTTTACTTTAGTTGTAACATTCAACTTTACAAGAGTGCTCATGTGAAATCCAAGGCAGGTTAATAAAGAATCAAAGAATATCAATCAATCCTGCATGATTGATCCAGGCAAGACATTGTACCATTGTTATTATTGGGTTTTATGTAATATGTAATATTCCCTTATATGTTGTGTATTACATTTAAATTAGTTAATCAAGTTTGATTTATTGTACAACTAACATGGTCCAAACTTATTAGCATTTCACAGACATGTTGCTTTCAATGATTTGTTTCAAAAGGCAGGCTGTTTCCAAATGTGATTGTTCTCCAGTAGTGTCAGAAAACACTTTGTTGTGTTTAGTATTTGCATGTGATTACATGTAAAAATACAATGAAATGTTCAAATGAAAAAAAAAAAACTATAATTTTACACTGGAGGAAATTAATATGCAGAAAAAACATCGCAAGATGTTTTATTGAGATCTCGAGGGTTATAGTGCAGAAAAGTGTAAAATCCAAAAATATAATTAGGGTTTCACTGTAGTTTTAAAATGCATGCATCTTAGCTAAGAATTTTAGTTGATTGAGTTTTATATTTTTGCTTATTCACAGTCCATCATTGAATCTCCAGATAAACAACTCACGTTAAACGAGATCTACAATTGGTTCCAAAACACGTTCTGTTACTTTCGACGAAATGCAGCTACATGGAAGGTACAGTAGCTTTAACATAATGGAACAGTGGGTTATTTGTTCCCTTGTAACTCCTAGTGCATCTGCATCCAGTGTTTTACAAGGGAAACATTTTAATTCTGCGTGTTCCAAATTCTATATACATCGCTTATAACCTTATGTTATGTATCCTTATATTCCAGTTATATCCAATGTGGGTGCAGATGAAACTGGATTTTTTTTAATTGGTCTTTTATCCTATAATGCTATTTTCTTTAGTATGCAAGTTAGAGCATTGCATTGTGCTTTTTGCCTGCTTATGGATGTCTCATATTTTGGTAGCTGTTGTTGTTGGCCTGTCAAAAGTGTTGCTCATTTTTCAATACAGTTTAGAAAGGCCAAATAATTTATTTACTGTTTTGATGTGCATTGTGATATACATGTTATTAACATACATAACTCTCTAGTGTTTATTTAATTTGTTTGCTCTTCTCCAGAGTATGTTATTTGAGTTTCGTTTGCTGTCTTGAAGATGTTTGTTCATTATAAATTGTATTGCAAACAATGAATGCCATTAGTTTCAAATGCACTACTACTTATATATTTAATTTAATTAAAATATGTTATGGACAGGCCAACAATTTTTTCCTGTTTTTATATTTTTCACCTGTAGTGGTTTCTGAAGAGTGAACATGTCAGGTTTACATATTGAATGATATTAGAAAAAATAGTTAAAATATTTTATCAGGATTTCTTTTTTCAATTTGCAAACTAAGTATTTTCAAGACAATGATATCAATATGTGAAGATGAAATTTTCTTGAGCTACAACATAAAAGAAAAGAGTTTCTTTAAGTTCAAAAACTTGCTTCCTATTTTTTTTTTCCAAGATTAGCACTCAGCTTGAGACAATATTGACATATGGAATGTGTAAACACCTGACACTGTTTACTCAAAAATTCAACCAATATATATGCAAATGTGAATGAATAATGGAGTGCTTTTGGGCTGGGATCTTGTCAGAATGTAAAGTTTATGTTAAGTCTTTCTGGAATTTAAGTTAATAGAGAAGTTTTTAATATTTATCATGACCTTTTTTTGTTATTTTGACTGAATTTAAATTCATTCAATTTACATGCAACCTTTCCAGTGGCTGTATTGGCCTTTGCCAAATGCTTCAGCTTGCATGAGGCTGTGTGGTTTTTCTCTTTTCCCTCATTTCCCTATTCAAATGATTCAAATTTTAAATAAAAAAAAGTCATAATGTAATGAAAATAGCTTGCTTGTGAAACCCTTCATGCATGGCAGAAGGAACAAGTTGTGTTTTATTTTTTAGCATTTTTTTAATGATGTAGTTTTAGGCTGCTTAGTACAAAAGACTGCAACTGCAAAGTCTTTTTGTCTGTCTCTTTCTCTTTTTCTACTTTTGAATCATTTTTCTCTCTTTTGACCTTTTTCTCCATTTTTGGTTTGCGTTGCTTACTTGTATGTGTATTATTTTGTATAGAATGCAGTGCGACACAACCTGTCTCTACACAAATGTTTCATGAGGGTGGAGAACGTCAAAGGCGCAGTATGGACAGTGGACGAAGTGGAATTTTACAAGCGACGACCCCAGCGATGCACCACTGGGTATGTCAGCAGCCACGCAAGTTGGTCTCAGACTTCTCTAGCTCCTTCTAGCAAACATTTTGATTTGAATTTTTTTCCACTTTTTTCCATTTTCATCTTATTCCATTTTACATCTTTTTCCATGTGTGTTTTTCACTTTTTCTTGCTTTATCTGTGTGTGTGCATAACCAGCATGATGGAGCTTTCCAGCAACTAACAACCATGCAGCCAGGAAGGGAAGAAGGTGCATCGGAAGGTAATTCAAATCAAACATGTCTTGCTGAGAAGGCAGCTAGAAGTGAGACTTTTTTAAAAGAATTTTTCTCTACTTTTTTCTCTTAAACTTTGTCTTTTACTCTCTTTTCTCTTTCTTGGTGTCTATGTATACAGAACGCGATCCGCACCAATCTGTCACTGCACAAGTGTTTTGTGCGCTATGAAGACGACTTTGGCTCCTTCTGGATGGTGGACGATGCAGAGTTTGTCAAGCGACGACATCTTTCTCGTGGCCGACCCCGGAAATATGACCCCACCCCATCACCCACTCCACCCCACCTCTCCGCACAGTAAGCACTGACTTTTTAGAAACTTTGCTGCTGCTGCCGCTTTAGTTGTTGATGTTAGTGAGCATAGGAGCTAATGTTGCTATGCTAGCCTGTGGGGACAGGAGTGGTGATGTGGAAGTAAAATAAATAAGTACGTTGTTTCAACAACTTCTTGCTACAGCTCAGTTGAACTAATTACAAAATGAGAAGCTTTCGTGTATAATATTGTCCAGTAGTAACCTCTACATTGACATATGTTTGTAATAATTGAACCATGCTCTAAATCTCTCTTTTAAAATCGTTATGTAATAAGCTCAACAATTTTTTCCACTTCTGTCCTCATTAGGCATATATGTCTTCAGAAATCATAAAAACATACCCACATCACACAAACAAAATCTTTAATCTACACCTTAAAATAAAAAAAGAAAGATAGAATACGACCTTGCATCCTCAAAAAAACATACAATACATGTTAAACATCATGCTTTTTGCTATGTAGCTGTTAGGGAAAGTTAGAATTTTGTGTATGGGTACAGTGCTTCCATAAAAATGGAGACACGCACATAACAGTGTGTATGTATTTATATATATATATTGCTGATCCGTTAAAACCAAGAAGAAATAACTAATGCAAAATACATAAAAATACACACTCCACAAAAATAAACTAACATGTTAAGCAAACATTATCAAAAAATGTTTCAAAGGAATTAACAATTTTCAATAATCTGATCTGTAGTTCTTATAGCTTGCAACACCATGGATATTCACAACATGCTGAAAAAAATCACAGGTGGTAATGATTTATTTTTGTTTTTTTTAAAATGCATACTATGGCTTCTTGAATATTCACAGATAAAGTGGAAAACCAATCAGGGCATGGAATACGGTGCTCCAATTTGAGGCCATGGGTAACCAATTCATACATAACCAGAACAGATTCCTTGGGATATTTTGAAGTATATTTTTTATTTTTGATTATTTTCAGAAATTATTTTTATTAAAAGTTAAAAATGAAAAGTCCATGTCAACTAGTTGCATGCACATGTCAATTAATTATTGACAACTTAATAAATGATGAAAGTATATTCAAAATACATTAATTGAGGAAATAATAATGAATTTACAAAAGTGTTTATTTAATGACCTTATAAAACTGTAAAGAACCATAATGACATATTTTACTCTATTTCAGTTACACTTCAGTTCTACTTCAAATATCACTGATCCTAGCTTTGTTAAAACCAATTTGTTGCATGTCTTTATGTTTATTTTTCTTTCTTTTACCACTATACACACTTTTTTGCTTTATACCACAACACGACCGCATTTGTAGCTTTGCACATGGCACCTCTTCATAATATTTTCAAGCTCCCACATTAAACAATTCTCCAACGCTGGCCTTGAATATGTGTTATACAAGCAAGGCAATTATATTAGATTCAATTTTCAGGAATACTCTGATAAAACATTCAGATGGTAAGTTGTATGCTGTTTCTGTGCTTAGTAGAAGCTTTTGTGTATCTAAAAAAAATGTCAAGAGGAAAAGTAAGCCTCTTTTCAATGTGAATTTTTCTTAATCGAGTGAGAACTTTGATGACCTGCCATATTGATGGTATCAAAAGTTTCATTCGTTTTAAGTCAAATTCACAACCAACACAAAACTACAACTCTTTAATCATTTGCAAGTTGGTGAAACTTCGGGTGAAACTCTTAGCTAGGCAGTAAGAGTTACAGATCAGTATTACCTTTAAAAGTGCTGTGCCCTTTTGTGTTGTTTTTGATGCAAATTCATCCCATTCCTGCATGCTGCTGCTCCCATAGATAACATAGCTGGCTTTTGTATGTGCTCAGTTGTTGTAGATAGGTAGTGTACACTAGCTGTCTGTGTTAGGAAAATATATTATGTCAAGGGAATCCAAAACACTTCATATAGGGTATACCCTTCACTAACACAAGGTACTATGTATGTGAGATAAGTCTTAAAAATATTTTTTTCCCATTTCTCTTTCGAATTTTCTGTGTGCTTTTCTACATTTTTTCATATTTTCTGTATTAGTTCTTTGTAATTTTGGTGTCTTTTTATATCTTTCTCCTTTTTTAACTTTTTTGAATATTTTATTCTTGCTGCAATGTTTCACAGGTGATCATAAACTTTTTCAAATATTTTTATAAGTGTTTTCATTCTTATATTTAAATATACATATATTTATATATATATTTGTGTGTATGTTGTGTGTGTATATTGTTGGGGGGCAGGGTGAAAATCTCCAGTTGAGAAGAAAGAGCAGCTGAAGCAGGTATAATGATCACTTGGAAACATTTGCAGTTCTTGTTTCAAATTCTCATATATCTGTTCCAGTGCATTGCATTCTTCCTATCTTTTACATATTCTAGTATCTATTTCCTTATTGGTATTACATTTTTGAATATCTTGATGTTGTGTTTAATTGGAAGAGGGTTATGCACCCCGAACAGACTCTAGATGGTGTTAAGTAATTAAATGAAGAATACAGGGTTTGACAGTGTTAATGTAATAATAATAATATTGGATGTCAGCACAAGAGATTTGAAACAAGCATTTCTTTATCTTTTTTAATTATTTTTATCTTGGTCTTGGTATAATATCATTATCTAAAGGGTCCTTGTGATATGGTGAGTTTGTAATCCAGGTAATTAATTTTGATAAATTTATTTTGAATTTTCTCATTTTTATTATCTTGATGTTTTTTTCACATTTAGTATTTTGTTATACCCAAATACATATTTCATACCAATATATAATAACTATATATATATTTCAGAATTCTTATATTAAATCAGAATGAAATAACATTGTGAAACATGATAAATAATCCTGTTTACTTTTTAAATTACTAGGGGTGTGCAGTCTAAAAGCCCCACCTTGACACAAAGTCCGACACTGTATGGAGAAGCCTTGAATGCCAGTTTACAGGTAAGTTTCTGTTTGACATTTCTATGTCTCAAGAGATGGGATTGATAACCTTAACAAAAGTAAGATATGAAGCAAAACTGGGACTTGATGTCTCCCATGAATGTAACCCATCATTAAAATTTTAAGTATTCTGTGAACAAGTAGTATGAAAGTGAGAAATCTGTTATATTTTTCAAGTATATTATTATTTGAAGTGTAGTTGTACAATAGTAAATAACCCGTGATGAGAGTGAGATCAATCAACTAGAACCTAGGTCTTAAAGTGCATGAAAGATATTCTTGTTCTATTTTGTACAAGAAATGGGAACTAAATGAGGACACTATATTGCAAAGTTTATGAAGCAATTAAATGAGCACATGAGCAATTGAACCTTATACCCCCCCTCTTGGTTCCTGGAGCAATTTAGGGAAACCAAACAATATTGAATATAATAATATAAATTGTGGAGTAAAATATACAATATATTTGTAGATTCTTACTTGTTATGTAGTACACACACATGCAAGCACTCTAACAAGTGGGCCTCCTCGATGGCGTAGTGGTAACGACATAACCTTGTAATCAAGGGGTCCCAGGTTTGCTACCTGATGAAGGCACAGAATGGTTTGGATTCCACTTTAAACTGTATGTCCAGTCCCGATTAGCCTTACTGTGCATAAAGTGGACTTAAAAACTAAAATTTATTCCATCAAGCACTGCGTTTTCTAATTTTGTCATGTAGGAAAAAAAAAAACAGATAATTCTGACAATTCAATCAATATCATTTGTATGATTACACCTGTAGCAAGAAATATGAAGATTAAAAAAGAAAATAAACTTGCATAATTCACAACAGACAGCACAATGTGATAAAAGACTCTGTGTTACTCTGATTATCATATTTAGAAAATAAATAATTTGAGTCACAATGTGGCACTTTCCAAAACACTCACTCATTTAATGAATTGAGAATTAATTGGCTGTAGCATGAGTCCTGTCATTAAAATTGTAAGACTTGTTATGGTATCTCAAAAGTCGCATTTATATCTATAATTATTCCTAATAAATATAAATGTAATTTAAAATATAACTAAGGTGGTCAAATGTTAAAGTAGACTTAGTTTTTATCCATGAAACTAAGATCTTCTTTAGAATGAAAAATGATAAATATAATTGCAAACAAAATAGAAGTAAAAATATACATGTGATGGTTAAAACTAGATAATAATAAAATATTTTGATCTTACAAACAAAGATTTATTTCAGGAAATATTAAAAAATGGTGATAAAAGCTGGAGAGAGAAAGAGAGAGAGAGGTGAAATGTGGCAAGGAAGGGGTGGGAAGTGGCCAGATTTCTGTCATATAACCACTCCTGAAATTTTTACACATTCATACCCAGGGTTTATCATCCCGGCTACACATCTATTGTTGTATAAGAACAGAAACGATTTTGCAAATTGATTATGAAATATGTTATTTAATAAAAACGATTACAACTAAGTATATTAATATATTGATTTAGTGTGGGAGTTCATGTGTCACAAACTCCTGAATGTGGAATTATGTATGCAAGAGAACACCAATGGAATCCAAAAAGCATTTTGGTTTCATTGTCTTCCTCTCACACTTGCCTACTGTTTTTCCTTATTTTTATTTTTTTATTTTTTCATATTGGTATAGTTGACACCATGTTTATACGTTGTGCTATGAAAGAAGAAGTATCTCGCCATCTCTTCTGATTATCACCCTTTCTCATGACAGAACATTGGCCTTTGAAGTCTTAAGAAAGACCTAAGTTCACTAGAGTGGTGTCACAATTTGATTTTTTTTGTCATGGTCTTTGTAAGTTATACATATAAATGTTATAATTTCAACTGAGGAAAGGTTGTAGTGGTTCTAACACAAAGCATTTGTTTCTACTGTGTCTCATAAAATGACCATAGTTTTGCACAGATATTTGGAAAAGTCCATGCTATAGTCATTTATGGGCACAAGTATGTGAAGAATAGAGTATAATAGAGATAAAATAGCAGGTTCATTCTTACACTACAAGA
This sequence comes from Lepisma saccharinum, assembly GCF_977018435.1. Lineage (NCBI taxonomy): Eukaryota > Metazoa > Arthropoda > Insecta > Zygentoma > Lepismatidae > Lepisma > Lepisma saccharinum. The sequence goes on from NC_139230.1 coordinate 68,998,525, forward strand.
AATATTGCATTTGTTTGCTACTTTTCTAGACTTCTCTCATTGTAAACTCATCTTCCAAATCAGTATAAAATGAAAGACGGGAAGGATGCAGTTTCTCTTGCCAAAGAATACACTCATGAACCTGCAGGAGCTTCCTTTTTTCTCCAAATACACAAGCAACAATAATAATAATAATAATAATAAGAGGAAAACTTGGGGAAGTTTCATGTAATTTATAGAAATACAGATATCTTGGGAAAGTACAAAATTAATAATTATGATCCAACTTACTTTGCTGCAAAAATTTTGTTTGAAATCAAGAAATTTACATATCTTTTTTGACCTCTAATTGTTATGAATTTTTAGAAAAAAATAATTAGTTTATAATCATTAATCAGTACATGGCAAGTATCACTTGAAAACTCACTTCTGATACTTACTTGATTCCCTACTACCCATCAATTACCAGTCAGTTTCCATTCTCATTATTACCTTTACATGAGATGTGGATATTCTAGAACTTGATTCTGTGGGATTCTAAGTGTGGTGTTGAGTACATACGTATGTTTATGTAGAACATGTGCCCTAATGAGTTGCTCTGAAAAACCTGGAAAAGTCAGGGAATTTTGTTTTGTCAAAAAAGTAGAGTCTAAGCAGTGGTAGTACTTGAAAGTCAAAAAATATTTCTGCAAGAACATGTAGAGCAAGTTTGATTATTAAATTTAGCTGAATCATGTAATTTTAACATGAGTAAAATCATGAAATATATAGTTGACTCATTATATTCTCATTTCATTGATGTTTGCTGACAGTAGGTGAATATTCTTGTTAAAGTGCACAAAATGAGAAGTAAAATTATATGCTTAGATTGTTTTCAGCATATTGTTATGTAGACATAGTGTGTGTATTAATTTGGCTTTAACTCGCTTTGCAAGATATGCATTCACGAAATGTAACATATATTTAATGGTAACTGGTAAGTAAGAAACATTGAGTGTGTGGTAAGTGTAATATTGCTCATTTTCATTTACCCAAAGTGCCAGCATGTGGAACTTAATTGTTCTTTTATGTTGCTTCATTGTGTATTGCTGCTGGTTATATTGCATAGCTAATCTCACTTTCATCACTATATGGTTAATGGTATTTTACTTTATTAATAAGTAGTATTATTGGATGTTACAATCTCTAAATATAATCATTTTGCATTGTAAAATGGTCTGCCATGTATGTGTAAATAACTTGGCATTATTTTTGCACTGACAAGTTATTGAACTTATTGCACTCTACTTCATTCAGATCTTAAAAATTATGATTTGCATTGGAAGATTATGACATCCAAATATAGGAGCTGAGTAATATTTAATTATTTCTTATTTTGCACATAGGCATACATTCAATTATCATCTTAATCTGTAATTTATTGTTGTTCTATTTTTCAAGAATGCCCAATGTGAGAATTATTCTGAGGTAATGTAATATTTTCTTGTTATTATAGTTGTGTAAATTTTCAACAATAATATCCTCTGTTAGATGTTAAGAAATATATATATTTTCTTTACTGGTTCAAGTGCATGTTTGTATTTATCATTTTGCCAGATAACTCAAACATAAGAAGACAAATGAAAAGGAAAAAAATTCAATTTGATTCACAAAAGTAAACACCTCATACATCTGAAATAATTTTTCATTTTTCATTTACTTAGTTTACAAAGTTAATATGTATTCCTGTTCTAGTTATACTGATAACTACATAATATTCTCTCTCTCTCTCTCTCTCTCACACACACACACACACACACACACATTCCATTTGAAATAGTTGTAGTGAAAAGCATGTGATGTAACACAGCCCAAATTGCAGCTCAGACTTATGTAACAAGAATCAAATAAAACATATAAACACTAACTTACGTATATTTAACTGAACACACACAATGCAATTAATTCATTGCACACAGTGTTTAATGTATCTATCTTAATAAGTTAAGTATGCAGGTTTCATTCTGGTAATATAGTCTTTTAAGTTTCCAATTGTGTGTGCATTTACAGCATATTGGGCAGGTTTTGTGTGTGTATGTGTGTGTGTTTGAGGTATATTATTTCTAACACAAACATTTTGAAAAATCTATTTGGTAATATATAATAATCCAGACAATCCATCCTATTCATCCCGTACTGTGAAAGTTCTCTCCAGCATCATTTGGTCCCCTTTGTTTTCTATTTATCTATAGCTCTGGTTAAACAGAAAATAGTTTTACAGTTGCTTATTCTAGTATATTTATAGCTTATTGAAATATAAGGAAGATAATATAAAAATTCAGACAATGTAGAAATGTTAGCGAAAAATGCAGGCTCGACCAGGACTCAAACCCAGGTCTCTAGCATTCTGTGCCATTATTCTACCACTGAGCTACCGAGCCGGCCTGGCTTCACCTGATTTTGCGCTTCTGCTGTTTTTCCTGTGTGGAATCGTCACTGCCAGTGCTACCGCAATGGGATCTGTTGCCTTTGTGTGTGTTGATCTGTGTCTCCTCAGTAAGCACACACTGTTTCACCCTTCGCTTCTTATCAAGAACAGACCCTGTTTCCCTAAATTTGTTCACAAATTTCCAAACTCTTTGTCTGTGTGGAACGAGAACATCTGGAAATTATGCTGCAAAACTCCTTCTAACTTCTCTACAAGAATTTGAAATAATGTAAAGAGTCATACATAAAAATTCATTGTTTTGAATTGTATGCATAGCGTGACATTGTTAGACTGGAGAAAAGCACAAGTTATATGTAAACTAAAACAAAACAATCTAAAACACTGGTTAACACAACACTTCACAAACACATGCAAACTGGACACCAGCTATATGGACACTGATGTGTCCAGTGTAGGGTTACCAGATCGCTGTAAGGGAAATGTAGGACATGCTGTCCCAAAATGTAGGACATTAAGTCAAAATGTAGGACATAAAACATTCTCAATAAATAATACATATTTCTATAGAACACGTTAGAAAATAGTTGAAAAATGACACTTTTCAGTTTTAAAGAAATGAATTCTTATTGAATTTTTAAATGCAAAATTTCAAAACTTGCAATCATACTAATCAGTGCACCTCTTAGTACATGATTTAAGTGGTACTTCTCAGAGGAGACAATTTTTATCAAAATTTCAGATTTAGTAAAACTATATTTATGTTAGAGTGGACAGTTAAACTCTTTGAAATTATAGGGACCAGTACCAAACATTTTACAGACTTTATGAAAAAATAATTTCTCTCGTGAGTCTGTTGTGCTGATGGTAATGAAAGTACTCTCTCAACGTTTGAATTATGACCTGTAATGGCAAACAAATATTCAGCAATTACCGGAATTTAAAATGGTTCCAGAAATTTCATCTTGGGTAGTTTTTAGTTCAATGACAGGGTGTCTATCAAAATAACACATCCAGAATTCTTGACTTTTTCTGGACTTTTCTAGACCTTTCTTTTCGTTTTTTTAAGAAAATAAATATTTATTTAACGAAAACCACTACCAAAGGGCCAGTTAAGATGAAAACTGAGTCTGAATTTAAGAAGAGAATTAGATCTGCTTTCTCATATTAATGCATCCTGAACTGTATTTGGCAGACAAGCGAGGCTTTGGTGTCTGGACTCACAGCCAGTATAATCTTATGTGGGGCTTGTGTCGGTTGTCCCTATAGTATGTGACTGTCCCTTCATCCATCTTATCTTACCATCATTCATCCTCATCATCGTGATTAGCCAAAGGGACAGAAAAAAGTGAAGTAAAATAAACTAAATCAACCAGTCAGTCATTATGATAGCAAAAATTCTTGACCACAAGAATAATTTATTACCCATTTATTGACTTCTTGGCCTACTTGTTGATTTCTTTACTTTTTCTTGACTTCCATGACTTTCTTGACTGGCAGACACCCTGAATAACTTTGTTCTCTACCTACCCGTGCTTTAAAATCTAATTATATTGAATATTGAATAAGAATGGACAACTCACCTGTCTTCTCATCCCTTTTAGGTCCAAATATTTTCCTAAGGATCCTATTTTCAAATACTCTCAATTTATGTTCCTCTTTCAATGTAAGGGACCAAGTTTCACACCCATATAATACTACAGGCAAAATTACTGTTTTGTATATTTTAACTTTTAGTTTCTTAGATATTAAACGAGAAGACAAAAGTTTATGAAGAGAGAAGTAACATGCATTTCCTGAATTAAGCCTACTTTTTATTTCCTCTTTAATATAATTTTCATTTGTTAATATTACTCCTAAGTATTTGAATTTGGAAACTGTTTCAAACGAGTTGTTATCAATAATTAGATTTTGATTATTACCTAACACTTGGTTTCAGCCTGTAAGCATATATTTAGTTTTCTCTTTGTTAACTTCCAAACCTATCTCTTTAGCAGTTTTGAAAAATATTTTAGCATTATTCTTAATTGTATTCACATCATCCCCCAGTAAGTCTACATCATCTGCATATGCTAACAACTGAGTCACACCATTTAATTTTAGTCCTTCTTTAGTTTCGTTTACCTTCCTAACAGCATATTCTAAGGCAAAATTAAAGAGGAATGGAGATAATGCATCTCCTTGTTTTAACCCATCATGAATTGTAAATTTGTCAGACATATTAATACCCACACGAATTTTACTTTCTGTTTCACTGGTGCATATTTTTATCATACTAACAAGCTTCTTAGGTATTCCAAACTCTACTAATATATTATATAATTTATCTCTTTTGACCGAATCATATGCTTTTTTGAAATCAATGAATAGCTGATGGACATTTTGATTATATTCCCACTTTTTTTCAAGTGTCTGTCTGATGTGAAAAATTTGATCTGTAGTTGATCTGTTGCGTTTAAATCCACATTGATAATCACCTATAATTTCATTAGCATATGGGGTTAGTCTTGTTAAAAGAATGTTAGATAATATTTTATATGTTGTTGAGAGTAGAGAAATTCCACGGTAATTATTGCAGTTCATTTTATCACCTTTTTTAAACACAGGAACAATTATGGATTCTTTCCACTGTTGAGGGATTTCTTCTTTATTCCATATTAAACAAATTAATTTATGAATTTGACATATTAATGAATTTCCACCATATTTAATTAACTCAGCTGGTATTAAATCAATGCCAGGTGCTTTGTTATTCTTTAGCCTTTTAATAGCATCTTTAACTTCAGTCAAGTTAGGTTCTGGAACTAAAGGTTCTGCTGTGTGGACTTCATTTACTTCTGATTTATCTCCTACATGGACATTTAAAAGGTCATTAAAGTAGTTCTTCCATCTATTTAGAATATCACTTGGGTCAGCTAGAAAATCACCGTCTTTATCTTTTATCAAGTTTACTTTAGGTTGCCACCCCTTTCTAAACTCATTTACACCTTTATATAAATCTGTGATATTTTTATTTTTGCTGTTTGTTTCAATTTCGTTAATTTTGCTTTTCAAGTAATCTCTTTTTTTACTTCTAAATGTGCGGTTAACTTCTCGCTTTATTCTATTATAATTGTTTAGATTTGTATCATCAGAGTTATTTAACCACCTAAGTCTAGCCTGATTTCTTATTTCTATTAGATTATGACATTCATTATCAAACCATGGCTTACTTTTTCTCGGTTTATGGTATCCTATACTTTCTTTAGCTGCTGATTCTATTGCATTACGTATGTGCTCCCAATTCTTATTTACGTCTGTTTCATTTATATTTTCATCATCATTTAAATCCTGCAAAACATCAAATCTATTTGACAGTTTAATTTGGTAACTTGTAACTTGCATGATTTTTTTCTGTTACTTATTTTCCTAATTAATATTATGTGACACTCAAAATGTAGGACATTTATGATATTTTTCAAATTCCTCCCGGACGCTGAACATAAGGCTAAAATGTAGGACATGTCCGGGAAAAACCGGACATCTGATAACCCTAGTCCAGTGCCAAGGTCAGCATACAGCTGTGGGTCTAAGTGCCAGCAGATGTGCTCCCACTGCCGGGCGCACTAGCACCGCTCCATGGACAACTGTATTTTGCCTGAATGCTACAACTGATATTTAAGTACATGCATAGCTTCAGGTGGAGCCATCCTCAACTTTCATTGGGATTGGCAAATCCTTGCGACATCATTAGGCAGTGGATGTTGAAAGAAATACTATGTTGAAAGTCAGTTTGCAAAGTGTTCATTATAAGTGCAACTTCTGACTAACGACATACGAGAAAATGTTAGAAGAAATAATTTTGTATTACAATAAATCTTTAATTTTTATTCTCAAAATATTGTTGGCATTATAATTTTGCCACTGTCAGTTTTGATAGCAGACAACTTTTTTTATTACATCTCTTCACAGACTTATTTATTTGGATGCTTGGAAACTAAAGAAATATAAATTTTGAAAAAATCACAAAGTTTGCAACTGTACATTTCTCCAAATGTTACTTGACTACACTGTGGAAAATCTAAGTCCATATATCTGCAGCATTGAAAGATAGTTGAAGTATGCATAGACATAAATCTATTGCTGATATATTTTGAGGTTGGGGAGATATGTTGTTTTGTAGTGCAATCTGTAAGGATACCAATTTATTAGTGTAAGTGCATGTTTGGTACAGGTTTGAATGCTGCATAAGTTTGGCTCAATTTTTCTATTGCCAAGTATGACTTCACTCTCCCAGAACAGTAAAAACAAAGTTTTCCTGCATAATATTGTGCACCCATGCCTTTCTTGATTGAATACAGATTTTTTTTGTGGGATTATGGTAGTCCTGGAAAGGAAGGACTGTTTTAGATCTAAAACATTTATTCCAATAGTCATCTGCATTAATAGCTTGCATATAGACTGCATGAAGTGTTGAACATACCTTTCTGAAATTGACAGATCTTCCCAGTATTCTTGCACAAGATGGGGCCTCCCTGATGGTGCAGTGGTAGTGGCATCACCTTGTAATCAAGGGGTCCCAGGTTCGACACCCGGTGGAGGCACATAGTGGTTCGGATCCCACTTTAAACTGTAGGTCCAGTCCCAATTAGCCTTACTGTGCACAAAGTGGACTTAAACAGCAAATCAATCAATCAATCAACCAACACTTTTCCCCTTCCTTGACTCCATCAATGTACGTTTCAGTCAGGACGCTGTAAATGTGGTGACACTTTTGTGTGACAAGGCCAACCTCAGGATTTTTTCTAAAGGGGGAGCAGCAGTGCTTAAAGTGGGCTAAACGTGGTCTGAAGCCCCCCCCCCCCCCCCAGTGAAGAGAATTCTCATAAAGCATCCCCAACACCAGAATAGTTTGTATAGGCACTTAATCTGCAGGCTTCCACGTCACCGCTCGTTCATGTTTTCACGCTACAATTTCAAAATTTGAATTATATGAAGACTTTCAGGATATCTGGGGGGGTATTCTCCCTGCCCCCCCTCCCTCCCTCTGCAGATGCCCTTAGTGTGTGAGGCTATTTCTTCAATAGATGCTATCAAATATTTACGGAATGATTTTATATCGGTCACAGCTTCAGCATGGCAAGCCCATCTTTTTAATGATAGGCATTTTTAATGATGGGAGCAAGGGGACAATGCTCCTCCCTCTTTAAAATGAAAGTCAAGCAAAAATTATGTATATTTCATATAATTATTGCAAGGGGAGGAACACGATAACTTCAAACTAAAGCAATGTTTTTGAAGAGACTACGGTATTAAGGGTGAAAATGTGCCTTGTTTTCTCCTCGCTCCCATAAACATATCTTGATTGGCCCTCCCTGCAAAAATTCCTGCTAACATCCATGCTGATAGGTAATTTAGAGAAAGAAGTCTCTGTACTGCTTATTTTAAAATACTTTCAAATATACCATGCCTAGTTGGTATTTGAAGATATATGTATTCGATTATTCCAAAAGAAAAGAGGATAACATTTCTAAGTCAAAACATTAGGGGGGCAACTTCCCCCCTTCCACCCTTCCCCCCTTCCCCCATGCACACGCCTATGGCAGAGAATCCTTAATAGAATAGTACTGTGCTTCCCTTTCCTTGCGAGGCCGAGAGATCGGGAGAAGTGTGGCGGGTGGTGCTAGTGGAGATGCAGACATTTTCGACCAGTAACGTCCCGCTTATTTTTATGGACATATCTTTAGCATGCAGATATTTATATTAATATTGCAAAACGAGCACTAACCTCTGGTATGAGAGTTGTTCAAAGTGATGTCCACCTACATTCACACATTCCTGGCATCGTTTGATGAAATTTTGATTCAAACGCAAAATTCAGTCATTTTTGCTTAAAGGTTCTAAAATTTAGCTATCCAGTTTCTAGTAATTTAAGGACAAGCCGTCTAACCGTCTCTCTACCTGGAGGTGAAACACCAGGAAATTTCTGTGCAAATTGCCTACACATGTCTCAACAAGAGTCTGTTTTCACGTAAGTGTCATACATAAAAATTCTTTGTTCTAACGTGAACTTTCCGGCTGGCATTTCAATCGCCTCACTTACACACAACACACACACACTGCAATTATACAAAGGCTGTCGCAGAGAAGGTGAGACAGATTTTTTCCTTGCTTGGCAACACTGCCTATGGTTTCGGCACTAGTCGTGTCATGTAGGATGACTCATTCTGTTTCCATAGCAAGTTGTCACATGTTGTGAAACCACGTTAGTGAGCAGCTGTGTTGATTTATGTGAAACGTGTTTCGTTTACCCCTCCAGGTTTTTGTGTATAACATTGCTTTTCGCGATGAGTATTCAAGATGAACGACGACATGCCATAAAATTTTATTGGCGTTTAGGGAAAAGTGCTGCGGAAACATATGCAATGTTTCAACAGGCATATGCTGATCAAGACAGACTGAGTAGAGCCACAGTGTACCGATGCTACAAGTTGTTCGAAGATGGGCGCGAATCAGGCACTTTGCTTCCGCATCCTGGACAAAGACCATCCGTGATTAATGAGACGCTAGTGAATACTGCTGCAGCAATTATTCGTGATGATAGACATATGTCTGTGCGAGCGCTAAGTGCACAAGGACACCATCCACCGAATTTTGCATGATCATTTGAAAATGAAGAAGGTTTGCTCTGCATGACGAACAAAGAAGTGATAAATTTTCAAAGACATTCACAAAGTGGCAGGAGCGTATGGACGCTTGCTTAGCTGTCAATGGTGCCTATTTTGAAAAAGATGTATGTCTACTTGATATGGCTGATTCTGAATAAAAATTTTGTGGTTTGTAATTTTTTTTGTTTCATTTTAATGATTCTTGGAGGGGTCCATGTACATGCTTGTCTTTTAACCGCTACGCAGTCACGACTTTTTGACCTATTGCGCTCATTTTGGTCTCAATCGGCAGCTAATGAACCAAATTTTCACCCTAGTACATTTGCTAGCCAATGGAGGTCGCTGTTTTCCTAGACAGAAATTAGTTTCACCTTCTCTGCGACAGCCTTTGTACAAAGAAGTAGCATGGCAAGTAATCAAAAACCACACTCTTTCACACAGTACAAAATTAACATGCTCTTGGTTCAAAGTCTGTTCCTCACTCCATTCGCAGCTCTGTCCAGGGCACCTGTAGTCACCAAGGAAAGAACAACTCAACCTTGGAGCTTTCAGATTGCAAACAATGCTCACGAAAACCATTGCCTTTTAACGGTTTAGTCTGCAACATAATCTTGATACAGTGTTGCACATTCGAAACCTCCAAACGATTCTGAGCAAAGCAAAATGCTTTCGAGGGTAAACTTAAGCGGGATGTTACTGGTCGAAAATGTCGGCATCTCCACTAGTGCTGCCCGTCACACTTCTCCCGATCTCTCGGCCTCGCAACAAAATGGATGCACTGTATTTCAAATAGAACAACAGTTTAACCATATTGAACATAGGTTTTCAATATATCAGAACACCATGAGAAAGTATTATTTTATAACTGACATAAATAACACAAACTATTTTTATGTCTCTTGATAACTTCATCAATATTCCAAATGTGTGTTTCCTGATGTTGACAGTTTATAGAACTGTTATACTTCTCATTATGTGATACTTTTGTATATCACATCATAATGAACAAAGCACATTCAGCAGTGGCGTCTCGTCCCTTGGGGCTTCTGGGGCTTAGCCCCTAAAGAAAAACGGACGTATTCACTTAATTATCAATCACCATAACGCATAACTATCACACAGTCTTTTAAAAGGCGATTTTTACCCACGTAAATTCATCGTCTGTTGTAATGGATACGACAGCGCTCCTAGCGGCATTGATGTCAATTATCATTTTCCGGGGCATGTCGCAAGGGAAGGCGTGGCCTACACCCACCTATGCTACAGTGAAGGTCACGTGCTAGCAGAGAGAGGAGGGTAGAGTGCAATGGATTTGAGTGCTGATTCGGGGCTACTTCCGTTGCGTCGCGTTCAATCTCGCGTGTTGTTCTGTAGTGTTTTGGTGGCTTTCATTCACTATGTTTGAGTGAGTTTGGCAGGGTTGATGTTCGAACACAAATTGATGAAGGACATAGGCTGTCAATTACAAGACACAATGAATTTGTCCAGAAAAATAGGCATATATTAAATAGAATTATCGATTGCTTAAAATTCTGTGGTCGACATGAACTTGTTCTACGAGGACATAATGAAAGAGAACAATCTTTAAACAGAGGCATCTTCCCAGATTTATTATCCCTTCATAGAAGAGGGAAAACTAAAGAGGGAACTTTGTGTTCTTTATTGTAGTGAAGAGTTGAAAAACATAAACTCTATCAGTAGATTGCATTAATTTTTTATTTAAAATTATTTAGAGGGTACCTTTTCAGAAACAGTAAAAATGACAAACATAGTTTTAATAACTCCAGTGGCAACAGCTGAATCTGAACGATGTTTCAGCACATTGAAGCGTATGAAAACCTGCTTAAGAAATGCAATGGGACAAGACAGACCAAATGCCTTGGCACTTGCTTACAATAGAGATAGAATACATTTCAAACATAGAGGGCTTCAACGAAAAAGTAATAACAAAATTTGCTGAGCAGAAGAACAGGAGTCAACGTTCGTAGAAAGGTATGTTTCACAACAATACCTGTTTCTTTTGTAATCATGTGAATTGTCATTATATTTTAAATTCTTTAAAAAAATAAGTCCAGCTTTGTAGTTTAGAAGAAGATAAATACCCATTTCTTTGTAATTCATGTAATTGGTCATTACGTTTTAAATTCTTTCAAAAAAGTAAGTCCAGTTTTGTAGTCTAGAAGAAAAAAATACCAATTTTTTGTAATTCATGTGAATTGTCATTATATTTTAAATTCTTTAAAAAATAAGCCCTGGCCAAATTTGAGGCCACAAGACGCCACTGACATTCAGTATCTGCTTTTAAGTAATAACCTAATAAGTAGGGCTCGGATAGTTATGCACTAAAAAAATGCAAAATATGCATGCAAATATGCACTAAAAAAGTGTAAAATATGCACTTTAAAAATCTGTTTAATTTATAAATGCTGTATATTACAAACTATGAAAGATTACATATTACAAACTATGAATGCTCATTCGCTACACAGATTTTTTTCAATTAATATGGTTCTGCGTTAAATGAAACACAATACATTACAGATGAAGATCATGATTGCATATGATAACAACATGATGTCTCAAATTTTCGAACTTGAAACTCCTGTTTTCAGCTGAATAGTCTTATATTCAGAAAGCACACGTTCCACTTTGCAAGATACAAGTGGACTGTATTTTAGGGCAACAAAGTCAGACACAACAAGTTCCAGATCATCCACATGTTGTCCATTTGTATGCAGAATTTTGCAAACTTTCACCATTGTTGCATACCCACTGTTCTTTTTCAATAATGCATCCAATTTTTGTACATACACAGGATCTTCAACCTGGGCGATGGCCTCTTTAACGTCTACTATAATGTTGATGCTTGTTTGACGTTGTAACCCTTTGTTTACTAATCGACGAATGGAATCTTTTGTGGGTACAAAAATATGCACATCAACAACTTATTTTCATAGAAATATGCACCTGCATATGAAATATGCATTTTTAGTTAAAAATCCTGAAATATGCATTTGCATATGCAATATGCATTTGCATATGCAATATGCAAAATGCATAATGCATAATTATCCAAGCCCTACTAATAAGTATGAATTTGATGTGTTATAGAAATTGTTGCATTGCAAGTGAAGCAAGCGTGAACATTTTTAGATCTACTTCTTTCCAAATTGACAATAATATTAATTTAATAGGGTTCCAATACTTTCATGAGGCACCATGACATTTACTATTTTTGCTTGTTCAACACTCTCCCTTGGTGCATGGGTGTAGCCATTTGTTTCACAATGATATGTTGGTATTTAATTTCCAATATGCAGTGTTGCACTTTCTTTAACCAATGAAACCAACAGATTACAACTTTTCATGAAAATTATTAGTAATGTTGCATTTATTGAAGGTTATGCGTAGAGCTTCCTCTAAACAATGACACATTATCATAATAAGGCCAACGGGATACAATCATCAAGGGAGAATCCAACAACAAAATACTAACTTCATAAAAGATATTGTGTGCTCATATTGAGTTTACAAATACATGTGCGTAGGATTATTGAGGATCGCTGAAATATTTCTGAAAGGACACAATGGAGTGGCTTGAAGTAAAGGTCCAATCCTGATAGCCTATCTGAGCATAAAGTAGGCTTATAAAGGGTCTTTCATTAAGAGTGATACTTTTTTAAAATTTGAAAAAAAGTAAACCACTCAACGTATCAAAGTAAATTGTGCTTTATTTTGAAGCTTAGACATTGCAGTTATGTTCTGAACAAAATATCGTTCAAATGTCCACCACGACTTTGAACACACTGACGCACACGATGGCTCCAATTGTTAATCACTCTGTCCAACATTAGTGGCATTATGTCTGCGATAACCTGACGAATGTTCGCCTCCAAATGTTCCAAAGTTCGTGGCTTGTCAGCATAGACCTGGGCTTTGATGTAGCCCCCCAAAAAATCCATGGGTGTTAAATCACACGACCGTGGCGGCCAATTCACACATCCACGTCTTGAGATGATCCGGTCGCCAAACTTCTCCCTCAGCAAATCGAGCGTAGCATTAGCTGTGTGGCACGTAGCGCCATCCTGCTGGAACCACATGTTTTAAATATCTATGGTGTCAAGTTCTGGCCACATAAATTTGCGTAACATGGATCTGTAGCGGTTGCCATTGACGGTAACGTTTCTCTCATCATCTCGAGAGAAATAAGGTCCAATGACGCCGCCACTCCATTAACCGCACCACACAGTGAGTTTTTCTAAATGCAATGGCACCTCATGGACCACTTGTGGGTTCTTCTCGCTCCAATAACGACAACTTTGCGTATTGACGAATCCACTAAGACAACAATGCGCCTCGTCTGAGAAGATGATTTTTCCACTGAAATCAGGATCAGTGGAGCCATCGTGTGCGTCAGAGTGTTCAAAGCCGTGGTGGACATTTGAACGATATTTTGTTCAGAACATAACTGCAATGTCTAAGCTTCAAAATAAAGCACAATTTACTTTGATACGTTGAGTGGTTTATTTTTTTTTCAAATTTTAAAAAGTATCACTCTTAATGAAAGACCCTACAACAAATTTTGACAAACGTTTTTGATCTTTGACACCTCCTCCCCTCCCCCATCACTTCCAATTTCCAATTCCCATGTGTAAAATGATTGTGAAAAATTACTGTTTTGAATTATCTGGCAATTTTGCAAAGTGTTGCACAAGGTTTATTTTTAATATTTATTTTTAATATCAGAAATGAATGAAAGAATATAGTGACTAAAAATATATATGTATGTAATTTTTATAGGCTGCTTTGGCAGAGAGTAATCTTCCTTTCCTCAATAATTCAATGAGCACCTCTACAGCAACCAGTCCGGAAAAGGGACCATCACCTCTATCTGAGCACAGGTATGTGTGTGTCTTTATGTATTTAAATAAACATGAATGGTAAGAACTTTCATTAAATAAATAGTTATTTGTTGGTTGACTGCAGAAGCATTAGTATGATTATGGCTTGAAAGAATATATTGTAAATAGCTTAATTTTTGGAAAATTCCTGCTGTAAGTATTATTTTATTACATACTGGGGCCAGTGTTCGAATTGAAGAAAGTGCAGAGGAGGGGAAACTTTTGCATTTTGGGATTTTGTTATGAGTGCAACAGAGGCCTGTGACAGTATGATTGAGTTACTTTTTGCATAGGTTCATACATTTTACTGTGTAAACAATGCTTAGTATTAATGCATGTACTAAGGAGAAAAAAATCTTGCTGGTTTACCATAAAGCATGAGATAAATATTATATGAACAGCTTGCTTAAATTATAATAATAATAGCAAGTAACATAACATTTGAAATTGTTTTAGCTACTATGATGTACTTCCCACTGGTAGTGAATGATTATAGCTTGGTGGCTTCTTTAAAGTTTGGACCAATGGAAATTGGAAAACTTGGTCAAATTTTGTATGTCTATTACCAGAGGAGTGCTTTATCCAGGGGCAGTTACTGATATTGTTGCAGTGTTGCACAATGACCGGATATTTTACAACAAAATTTCATACTTTTTGTTAGTATATTTTTTCGTTTGATTTCCTATTAAATATATTGAACATAAACAAACAATTTTGCCCTTCATTGCTTCATAAAGCAAATTCCATTATGATCCGTTTTTTTTAAAAAAAAGCAAACTTCTGAGATTTCACAGTTTATGGGTAGACATACAGGCATGCGTCGCAAAGCCGGAGCAATTGCCTGATCTCTACAGCGAGGAGTATTGGAGCAAAGTTCAACGCTGTTCTTCCTATCCCCTGCTTCAGTCGGCTTGGTCGTTGCAATGGGTTTACAACACACCAAAGTCAGGCGACCTGTTTTGGATCCCCCGGTGGGTGAGGGAAGAAGAAGACAGGCCGACAACAAACACTTCATTGCTAATTCTTTCATACACCGTTAGAGAGCAGCAGCGTTAGAACAGCAGCCAAGTTCTCACTGTCCTGTGTCGTAGAGCAACAGACAAAATGTCCACGTTAGGCAAAGATAAATATTTTATTTTGGGGAAAATCTTAACCTAATTTAAATTATGTGTTATACCAATACCAATGCTTGAAACTTGTAACAATTTGATTTGATTTGTTTTTTTTTAAATCCACTTTATGCACAGAAAGACTAATCGGAATTGGACCTACAGTTTAAAGTGGGATCTGAACATTAAAGTACTTCTTATGTAATCACAAAACACACAATTCTGCATAATATTGCTGTCGAATTAATGGAAACTTCAAATTTTGTATGATGATTATTAATTGTACTCCTCGAAAGTGTCACGTATCACTCACATATAAAATTATAAATACATATAATTACATTATAAATATATACAAATTAAAGTTATATAAATATATTATACATATATTTGGTGCAACCACCAGCATTCTGAACCACGAGCCGCTACTGGCTTTTTCTGAATTATTTTTGTGCCTAGTGACATAAATGAATATTCAACAAATAAACCTTAGTGATTGAATACATTCATACAACTAACATGTTTACATATAATCTATGTAACATACGTATCTAAGAAACTCTATGATACATGACAATACTTGCTAAATGAACTGACATGCACTAAAACTATCATCCCAATACTAGGTCTTTAAAGAAAAATAACTCTATTATTGGTTTTAAGAGGCAGCAATAGTTTAATATTTTATTACACATTACAATGAATGAAACCCAATGGACATATTAGTGACGTAGGGAACATAATGCATGTATGTTACAGATCACACCAATATTGACTACTGACAATCCTCTAAAATGAACAATTTATTGCAGTACTGCTTTACAACTGAAAATGATTTCTCAATTTGAGATATATTTAAAACTGAATCTCACCACATAACACAATCAGTGATACTACTGTGGCTACATTATGAGAAAAATCACACTGGCTTACCATAAAGCATGAGACAAATATTACATGGACAGTTTG
Organism: Lepisma saccharinum; assembly: GCF_977018435.1. Lineage (NCBI taxonomy): Eukaryota > Metazoa > Arthropoda > Insecta > Zygentoma > Lepismatidae > Lepisma > Lepisma saccharinum. The sequence continues at coordinate 69,014,555 of NC_139230.1, forward strand.
CTTTAATTATAACAATAATATCAAATAACATAATGCTTGAAATTGTTTTTATTACTGTAGCTATGTTATAAACAATGTCTAGTATTAATGCATGCACAAAGTTTTAAAAATACACTGGCTTACCATAAAGCATGAGATGAACATTACATGAACAGCTTGCTTTCTGGTCATAAACATGGTTGATCATCAGGTTCTTACAACTTGCAGGCATGGTGTCCTTCCTTTAGCCACATTTCATAAAATGTTGTCACAGGAAAATCGTCCACTGGAGGGCATTCAGATCGATAAATAACAATTCTCATACTGTTTCAACTTTCATTCGATTTCTTTGTTCAGTAAGAGTCATGTTCGTTTTACTGAAACCCCTTTCACACTCACTAATTGATACCGGAATGGTGTGTAGCTTTGCAGAAAGTTCACTCAGTAAGTCACCCATTAAGCTCATCATCACATTTTTGCATTCTTTGTACGCTCTGAATTCCTTCACTATTTTATGAATGCTGTCCCCTTCTATTTTTACCCTTCCACACAGCAAAGTGATTTCTTTGTCACCATGCAACATATGTTCTGTTTCATTTTCTGGTCACTGGAGGATGATTTTTTTCTCTCGCCAGCTTCAGATGATTCCGTTAGTGAATTCATGAATGCTTATGTTTGAGAAAACTGAAATTCTACATCTTTTAGACTTTCTCTAGGGTGCTCTTTCATTGAAGTTAGTAATTTTATCACCACAACCAGTTCCTGCCATGTGGGCACCTCACCGCTGTTGCAGTGGTATCATCATCGCCTCGTAATCAAGAGGTCCTGGGTTTGATACTCGGTGGAGGCACATAGTGGTTTGGATCCCACTTTCCCGATTAGCCTTACTGTGCACAGAGTGGACTTAAAACACCAACCCAGTCAGTTCCTGCCATGCAGTAATTACACTAGCACTACTTCTTTGGAGAAGCAATGGAAACTGTTTGAGAAGATCTAATACATCATGTAAAAGACAAAGTTTTACTACAAATGACCACAATTTGCATCTTCTTTAGCATTCACTTACACTTTGCTCTTTCTTTTGAACTTATAACTGCATTGAGTTCACAATTTGAAAAGAAATGTACAAGGGCCAGATAATTCTTTATTACTGCTGCTACAGATTGATAACAGGATGCCACCCAACAAATATCAAACATTTTGTTAATCTTCATCATTGTTGTTGCCACTGCTTGAGCACTCTCGAACAGACCCCTTTCATTTTTGCTGCTTTGACTGAACATACAATAAAAGATTTAAAGTACAATGACACTGTATCTATTGTTCACAACATCATGAACAGCAAGCACGAATTTATGACTCAAACAGTGAATAACTGTTAAGCCATCCCAAATATGGTGACAAAGTAGCATAATTGCACCCTTGTATTCTCCTTGCATGTTGCTCCCCCCATCTGATGCAACACCAGTTAATTGTTGTTTTCTTTTCATTATATCTTCTTTAATTCCTATTTTGTTTAAGTATTGAAACAAATCCTTCAGAATACCTTCCCTTGAAAGTATACTCAGTTCTATGATTGCAGGAAAATAATTAATAGCTTCATTGTTATAAATGACTAATGTAGACTATTCAACATGATACATTTGAAGTTGAAGTACTTTCATCTAGCATTAAACTGAACAAAGTTCCAGAGTGGCCAACATAATTAACCAATTGTTTAAGCATTTTTTCTGCAATGAAAAGCAAGATACTACGGCACGAATGATCAGAATGCAATTATCCACCCATATCGATTTCATTTAGTTTTTGTAAAATGTACAAGTTCACTAATGATGAAAAACTTAGCTTCTGTTTACATATGCTGTATCCAGTGTGCATTATTTTAGTGATAACTTCAAGTTTTGTATTGTGCTTTTCTAACCACACATTTCTGCTGTATTCTATACACTTCCCAACAATCTGTTCCTGGCGTAATTTTAAAATTTGTAAATCAAACATCTTAGACACGAGGCTTTGACTATCTTGATTGTCTCACACTGCAACATCATCCCTAGCTTGCATCATGGTATGGGCAATTCGTAGAACCCAAACAAGGCAAACAGCCTCAGCATTGCCAACTTAGAGAATACAATAACCAGTTTTCCTATATAAAATAAAGTGCACTTAACACTTTAAATGTTGGATTAGTAATAATAATAATAATAATAATAATAATAAAAGAACACATTCAGGGGGGAGGTTCCTTTCTCTGGTTGTGAATGAAAATATGAATGTAGAGCCTGGGATAAAAAAAAAAGTAGAATGGGAAAAATTCCCTGGCTCCCCCCTTTCCATCTTCAAACACTGACTGGGGCAAAGCCCCCCTGGAAAATGAAGTCAATCAAAAATATGCATTTCACACATATAATTTCATTTCAGCCACATTAATATGTGTTAATTATTGCATGAACATGATAAATTCAAATTGAAGCAATGGTTTTTGAGGGGACAACACTATTATGGGGGAAAATGTGCCACGTTTGCCCCCCCCCCTGAAAAATCTTGCTTGCCCGTCCCTGGAAAAAAATCTGTAGATGCCCAACAGAGCCAAAGCTAGGGAGTAGGATGGGGGTTCATTTTGGTCAATGACACAAAAGGAGCACCAAATGAGCAAGACGTAAAATATTTGGCAAAAATTAACCACAACATCCCATGAAAAAATTGGTGACCTACTATTTTAATATTATTGTTGATTTGCAATATACATATCTAGTAAATATTTTTTCTCCACTCTGCCAGTAAAAGTATAAATGTTTCTCTAATAGTTGCATTAATTTTTCTCTCATTACTCACAACAGATGTTATACACAATTTATTAATAATGATGTAACAAGATGCCAAGGGGAATATTGAAAATTAGAATTCGGGAATATGTATTTGGCATATTTATGAAGTGATTTTGAGAGGTAGACTGTAGTGAATTTACAAGATCTAAGGAAAATATTCTAAGTATTAATTCATAATGTTGTTTAAAAGTAATATTTCGTCATATTTGCATTGTATTTTTGTTATTTTATGTTGCTTGCTACCACTTTTGGCCAATTGCTATGATGAGGGTGAGTGATGATTAAATTGATAACTCCCAATAACTCCCAGGAACTTTGGTGGCAAGATCTAAAGTCAACCATCTTGGCAACCAAGCCAACTTATACTTCAACACGAGAGTTACATATTTTCAGCTCATGCATACTTTTTTTCAGTATTGTTACAAATATAATGGTTTCTGCATGAAGTAAAAATTGTACTCAATATAATACTTAGTGACAAATTATAAATTATTCAATAAATCAGAGAGATAAATAAGGCCAAATACAGAGTTCAAACAGACAGCTAAAAGATGAGAGTTTTGTTGTAGAGAAGTATGTGTATTTTAGACAAGATTAATATAATTTTGGCTATGGATTCTGGTGAATAAGTTTCGGCTTGCACTCAAATATTAAAAAGAAGAGTAAACTAAGAGAATAATGCACCAGGCAAAGGAGCCAGGATCATTCATTCAGTAGGGTGTCTGACTACCACATACAGGGCTTGTGCTTAGATGCAGGTCTGGGGGCAAATAATGTGCAGGGAGCCTATAACAAAAAATGTTCAGATGAGTTCAAGAGATCTTGGTTTCTCAATCTTGAGTGGCCCTGTAAATAGTATGCTATTTATTAAAAAATAAATTTATGTTCTGTATTATGTGTGCCTGTCTTGGCTCGCCATTACTCTAGTACCCATGGAAATAAATTAAATAAAAACAATTTGATACTTCAAAATGAAAAGGAACCTATCTAGCAAATCACAATATACATATGTTAATAAGACAAGCCAGTAGCCTTGAAATTACTTGTGCAGTGAATCACGTATTCATTCAGCCAAATTGCCCTTCCCAATGGCAGAGTGGATAAAAAATTCAATTCTTAACATTTTTATGTTATCAAATACACTATTGCATGGGTAGAAGAGCCAGAAATAGCTGGCAACCAATCGCATCTAATAGTGAGGCAATAGTTTTAACATTTGTGTCTGACTAATTAGTAGTCAAAGTAGCACACAGGTGAAAATATTATGTCACAGGCAGTGTCTCATCTTCAGTTACAAACATACATACATCGGAAAAATCACTAACAAGAATCAGATCTAGGAGGTTATGGGGCCTATTACCAACAACATTCTTTATGTGAATTCACGGCGGTCTGGAAAAATTTGATGTCTTAATTCCTCAATCTGAAGCACCAGTGAGCTACCAACTTGTAATAAACAATTAATGTATAAGGGGCAGCCAAATGAAAATGGGCCAGCCACCAAAAAGTTTCACTGAAAATGAAAAGTAATCTCCATAACGGTTAACACACCCCACTGGGAGACAAGATGGTCAATTCCATTCTTGTAGAAGCTTGTCAGCTGCTGACCTATCCACAACCGTATCCAGTCTCATATGTCCTCATCCGAGTGAAACCATTGTCCACAAATGTTTCTCTTCAGGTCACCAAATATCTGAAAATCACATGCGAAAAGATCTGGCCTGTAGGAAGGATGTTTCTCAGCCAAATCCCTGAAGCATATCCCTCACCAGATTGGAAGTGTGAAGAATCATGGAGAAGAATTATGCTGTTGAACAGCATTCCATGGCGTTTCTACTTAATGGTGCACCTTAGTTTGTGCAAAGTGTCTTCATAGCACCTCACATTGATTGTGGCCCCATGCAGTTAAAGAACATCATCATGACTTTTCAAGAACTTGTGTGTACAGTTTTGGACTTCTTCAGTGGGGGAGAGTCCACATGGTTCCACTGTTGGCTTTGCCATTTGCTCTCAAGCTCAAAATGGTGGCACCACATTTTGTCCCCAGTGACACTATGGCACAGAAATGCTTGCTCTTGCTCATGGTACCACTGCAGATGACCCAGAGATGCAGCCATTCTCTGAGTCTTTTGTTCCTTTGTCAGTTGGACTGGAATCCACTGCATGCAATTTTTTTCTGAACTACAGGTGGTCTTTGAGAATTGCGCTGTATGGAACCATGGCATATCCCCATCAAAACATGAAGTTCTTCCTCTGTGATCTGTCAATTTTCCTAGATAATGCCATCCATCCATGCAATAACATCAGGTGTAATGATGTAATGGGCCTGTTCTGGGTACAGATCATCTTGCAGTGACACATGTTTGTCTCACAATCTCTTATGCTTCTCCAGCACACATGAATGTGACATGCAATATTCACTGTACATAACAGATATGCAAAGATGAATTTTATCCTCCAGCACCCTCAGCAGTCAAAAAATGAACCATGTCTTCTGATGTTGGACAAATACATGCATCACTAACCTCACTTCCTACACAATAAACAAACAAGGAATGTGTATGTGTGAGTTATCACTGTGCTTGCCTTCTTCTCGACAGATGGCAGTATCATTCATAAACAGCAATGTTACTAATTTTTGTATGCCTTAAGTTGGATGGTGGCCTATTTTTATTTGACTAGGCTGGAATGGGATCCCTTGAAATATGGGGCCTTGGGTGAGTGCCCGAGGCTGGCCCTGACCAGTTGTGAAAACAAGTCCACAGAACCCTGCTTTGCAGTTCACAATTTTCCTTTCACTTCCACTGTATCAGACTTCTATTACTTTATTATCTTTACTATACATATTGCTTGAATTATGTGGAATAATGCAGGATCATGAAACTTACAGAATGTCTCAGTCCTTTTCCATATAGTCACCCTGCAAGGTCACACAATTGTTCAGCCGATACTTCAGCTTTTGCAGTCCATTTTTTTTAGTTTATATCATCCTGATGTGCAAACCACTGTTTCAAATCTGAAATGACCTTCCTATCTGAGGAGAACCATCAACCCTGCAATGACTACTTCATTTTTAGGAACAGAAAGATGTCAAACAATCCTAGGTTAGGGAACTTAGGTAAGTGAGGAAAGGACTTGTATCCAGACTGTGTTACATGATGGAATGTCTCCACATCTTTGTGAGCAGGAGCATTGTCCGCCAACAGCCACACTCCTCTTGCCAGTTTTCCATAGTATATCACCTTCGGAGCATCCCTAAGTGCTTTCAGGAGTCATCTGTAATATTCACCAGTAACTCTGTGGCCATAGGTCAAATAATCAGTTAGGACAGTGGTCTTCAACCTGTGGTCTTCTGGCTTTGTTTTAGTGGCCCGCTAAAGCCTTTAATGAAATAAATTGAAACAATGTGATCCAGTGACAAACTGATTTGATATGGTTCAGATCCTAAGGATTGGACCACAGACAGTTCCAAGCTTTTCTTAGTGATATCGAAGCAAGGCTCAGTCACGTGTTCTACTTTACAAAAGTTTGTTGGCTTAGTGCTGGTAAGGTGCTCAAAAAAGTTTTCGGTCTGAGCGATGAGATCAGCAAATTCAATACACCTGAATGAACTGAATTTCAAAGTACAAGGGAAGAACAATTTGGAATCTCATCTCAGTGATCATGTGAAAGCCTTTGAATCCAAACTATGTTTGTAGGAGATTCAGCTTAAAAATGGGAACTTCACTTACTTCTCAGCATTGTCACAAATGATGGTTCAAAAAGGTAAGAAATGTGCTGAAGATGTCTCAGCATTAAGATCTGATTGGTTGATTTGGTGTTTTAAGTCCACTTTATGCACAGTAAGGCTAATCGGGACTGTTCCTACAGTTTAAAGTGGGATCCGAACCACTATGTGCCTCCACCGGGTATCAAACCCGGGACCCCTTGATTACAAGGTGATGACGCTACCACTGCACCATCGGTGAGGCCCCATTAAGATCTGAATTTGCCACAAGATTTCAATACCTCAAGTCACATAACATGTTTAAGATATTCTCCATTCCTTTCAGTGCAGATGCTCCAGGTAACATGCAAATAGAACTTGTCAAATTGCAGTGTAAAATTGTATTAAGGGAGATATTTAAGAATGTGGAAATGACATTGTTCCAAATATGTAAGAGCATCAAAATTCCCTTCTCTGTACAGTAATGCCCTGATCGCTGCATCTCTATTCAGTACCACCTATGTCTACGAACAGCTCTTTTCCAAAATGAAAAATGTGATATCGAAGTTGAGGAGTGGACTGACCGACACACACTTTGAAAATTGTCTGCAATTAGCATCATCGAATCTGTCAGCGCTCTTTGCAATAGCTAATTGTTTTATAAGTAAAGAGTATCATAAATAAATGTGTTGTGAACAACAGAAACCATATATTTATTTGTAAAACTGCCACTGCCTCTGTAAATGTGCCTGGAACAGTGCAGCCCGTCGGTCCCTTATAGAATGTGAACATGGCCCACTATAGGAAAAACCACTGAGTTAGCATAATGCCACTAGATTTTCAAAACACCACCATAACATGACCTTCTTTGCAGAGTGCTGCCCGCAGGCTTGTGTCTACACTGGAAACGTGGTCTCCATATGTTTCACAGTGCTGTAGGATGGACATTGTTTCCCATACACACTTGTCATTTCCTTGTAGGTCTCCTTGGCTCTGTTGCCTTTCAAATGGAGGAACTTGATTACAACTCTGGACTCCAGTTTCAACAGAAAATGTCAGTGAAAGTTTATTTTGCAATGTTTTACAGAAATGTAATTGTTAATACAGAACATGACAATATTTATAATAATTGAGTTGCCAAAACTGGGGGGATGCATGGGAGGCCAACCAGATTTCTGGCTTCCTGAGAAGTGCACAGTGACTAGTCATGTGAGGTTGTGTGTAGATTTCTGGGGGGACATGCCCCCCTGTCCTCCCTTAGTGTCCACTTTCCACCATCCATGCCTTCCTCAACTTTACCTTCATTTGACATTTGTCATGTTATATTTATATGTTTTTCTCACATGTTGCTAAGCTACCTTCTGATGAAATCATTGGGTAAGGCAAAATAATGTTTGAGGATATTTAAGAAAGGTAAGTGTTGGTATAGTATCATTAGAAAGTCATGAACCATACTTCAATAGAGTTCATTCCAAATGAAAAGGCCAACTATTTATTCATTGAATGGACACATGGGTTGTCTGTCTTCTATAGATTTTAAAATAGTTTACATCATTAATTTATTCATTTATGCCTTTATATTTTATGAAAGTTTTACCATGAAAAATGTTGATCAGCTGGGCAAAAATGCATAAAAATCTAGAGTTTACAGGAGCTAAACTATGTGACATCAATAGCACAAATATTTTGAACAACTTTAGTGTTGATACATTTTTTGTCCACTTATCAAATGACACACAGTGTGAGGTATAATATATTTTTGTGTACATTAATATCTATTTTTTTCTGGCAGTACACAACAGTATGCTGTACCTGCACTTTTTTTTTTCATGGTGAGAATGAACACTAATAATTGTTTGTGTTAATGAACGAAATATAAATCTGTACAAATTTATGAATATATTGCAGTATTTTTCAGTAGCACTTATCAATATCATATTGCTCTTTGCATCAATATAGTTTATATCACCATAGCAGACTGACTTATGAAGGGTACTGGAACTGAATACAAATGCTTTGGAAAGTTGTTTGCACATTTTCAGCAGCTTCATTCACGTGTTCTAAAAGGAAAAATTTCAACACCTGTATTCTTTATGTTCTAATTTTAACATAGTTAAGGGAAATGAAAACTCAAATTTATACATACATATATGCTACACATGTAATGAGTCAAGACTAAGGATACATTTATTATATATTTGTCTTAACAAGAACATTTCTGTTAGTTATACTACACCTCATGCAACCAGTGTGATATCACTTGCATATGAAATTTTTGTTTACATTTGTATGCTTATGGCCCCTACTTCTAGCTCTTTAATGATCAAATCTACCATAAAATTCAAATATTTGCCAGACTCCAGCTGTTATCTCAAATGTTCTACTTATTTTTCTCTTCAATGTTATGTGTACATTTTTGTTTGGTTTCTGCAATTGTTTGATTGACAGATAAAAGTTTGAAGGATTTTCAGCCCAAGTTGCATGTAAAATCCTAATTGTGTGGAGTACTCATGTCAGGATGCTGACTAGAAAGTAGTCACCTCAATAGAAAAAATGGCATAACTTAGCCTTTTATTTGCAAAGTTTGTGGGGATAATTTGAATAATTGTATTTCTTTTCTGAGAAGTAGAGATTATAATTTAAAATTGTGATTTATATATCTAATCAAATTGTTGGAAGGTCAAACAATAATTCGTTTTCAATAGACATACATGTATACAGTGATAACTTAGTCCACATCTCACTTTCTCTTCACAATTCAGTGCTGTCTGTCTTCTTTCAAACTTGAAATAAGTTGAACCTGTAATTACCTATGTCAACTGGTATTATCAGTATTTCATGGTAGGAAAACAGTATCTACATTATCAACAGTGAACCTTGTAGCACTTTATAGAGAGAGCTAAACTATGTAATGTCATAATAATCAATTATAATATTACTGTAAAATATTTTTGAGGACATATGAGATAGCATAAAGCTGCATGCTGTACAAGAATTCCCTAGTATTTACTTCATCTCAAATATCAAAATCTTAAAACAATTTAACTTTTGAATTCAGTGTCACTTGATCAGTCTGTAATTAACAGTCTGCTGTTAACCTTAATGACATCCTTATGGGAACAATTTCACTTCAACAATAAAAGCAATAAAATTAAATGAATGAAATGCTTACAATGTTAAATTGGAGCCATAAACACCAAAGACTGACTGCTATTGCAAATTGCAAATTTGCCTCTTCCTCTAATATAATACAGGGCATAATTTATGTAGCCATTAGAATTGAAATTTTCTGGTCAGAAATCATTAGAAAGCATCTATTCCAAAATGTCCTGTGTTGTGTCTTTGTATGTTGCAATTTATTTCATATGTGTTATGAACTATGAAAAAATGTATATTGCATCAAGTAAATGAATTGAAGGGTGGGTGTGCAAAGAGGTCTTAAGCCAACCTTTATGTAGGCATGATTCATATCACTAACACATTGTAATAATGGTTATTATCAATTTAACATGCAATAGTTACATTATCTGATATGTGAGACATGAGCATCCAAGTGAGTGAAGCAGATGGATGATAATATTCATTAATGGAAGACAAATGATCCTAACTCTTTAACTAAATTTGAGACTTGAAACTGGTATATTATTCTGCACTCATTTTTGTGATTGACTATGATCTTAATATAGAGAGTTTTCCATGGTAGTATTAGTGCATTCAATATCCTAATATCTTTAACAATAGTGTTTGAATTGAATAAAATGCAAAGGAGCAACTTCAGGAATTTCTTGTTCCATATTTATATATTTCTCAAGTGTTATAAACTCCATAATAAAAGCAAATTTAACACTAAATAACAATAGTTATTTAAGGTACATTTATTAAAAGCAGTAGTCCATTTTTATGTAAGAAAATACAATTTTGTATAACTTGCAATTCCAGAATCTTACTTTTTTTCACTATTTGACAAGGTAATGGTTCTGTTGATAGTCCTAATTTTTGGATCAGCCTCAAACCTTCTTCACGGATAGGAGATAAGAATGAGTTGTGGTGAAATGGGTAAAAAAATACGACTTAAAGTAGGTTAAATGGTACAATAAATTAATCCCATTACCATATCAATGGCTTGGCCAGCTATCACAGGGTGCGATTTCACAATTATGTTAATTCTCTGTTTTGTAAGTGTGTTGGCTACTCTTATTAAAAACAACGATAGTGTTGCAATGAATATCACATGTGTTTTCACTATTACAGGCCACCCATGGAAAGTGCAGTACATATTAAACAGGAGTCTCTGCCACCACCGATAGTTTCCGAAAACGGAGGGCTGTCTCATCTTATAAAGCGTGAGATATTGGACCATGGGCTTGAGCCAGAGGAAGGTGAAGGTGTTGGTGAGGAGAGAGAATATCCACCAGGGGTACCCATGGATCAAGGACCTTCTGCAGAAGGAATGGGTATGGCAGAAGAATCAGAAGGGGAGGAAATGGCAGAGGACTTATCAATGGCTCCCGATGTCAGTGAAGCACCCCTTGAAGCATAGTTTGATGACTGTCAGCGAGTGTTCATGGTTGCATGTTGAAGCAGTGGCTTGGATGTTACGTGATGGCACATGGTTGCAGAGCAAAATAAATTTGCATTTCATTTTGCAAATATTTCTGTGAAGAAACAGCTCTGTGAAGTGCTTTTTGTTATCCATATCTGTGTGTTACAGTACAGAAATAAGTATATTATCTGGATGGAGGTGACAAGTTAGTCAAGGATGGAGAGGAGTGTATTAACTGAATAAATTTCCCAAAAAAAATAAAATGAAATAAAAAGCAAAATTATTCATATCTCCCCAAAAAGCGATGTTACAACGACAAGAGACATGTCAAATGTAATGATGTAATTTTATTATATAAAAAAACCGTCGAACATTGGGGCAACTGAGCCTAGTGTTAATCTGCAATGTGTTAGTAGAGCACAAGCTGTGAGTGTGGACAATTCTGTGAAATATAGTACGAAGTGATATTTAGACTGCCTGCATGTTTGTATGATTTGACGATGCATTTTAGAGACATAAGTGCATAGCTTTTATTGGTAGTGTATCGCTTCTTGTAAGGGGACTTCTGCATCTAGTAGTAAGGATTTGTAAAGAAATATTGATATATTGCTGAATGGACATGCTATGTTGTTTACAACTGTAGGCATGGCTGAAATAATTCAGTGGTGAAGTCTGGTAATGTTAGTGAGCTTAGTGTATGCGATCTCAAGCGAATTCTGTACAGTTCACTTGACTCAAACCTCTCCCTGATAAAACAAGAAACTGTCCCCCATACCTCAGTGCGCCTAGTCTGTACATGTTTATATCTCGTATATGTGCATGTGTCTCTTCTACATTATTATTTATTTTGTTTACATCAAAGTACAATACCTCACTACATATGTCCTCAGATGGTATTTTCAACCAGGATTTAATGCAGGGATTTGGAATGAATGAAGATTGGTACGAGTGTCATGTGTTGATTTCAAGGAACTGTTACATACCATTATTGCTTTTACAATGCAAAAAGAAATATATAATTCCATAACTTATTTTATTTATAGCCTTTAGACAAAAGCAGTTCCTTATTTAAATGAACTAGTGAAGAATGCTCTCTGTTATTTGTATGTTTGTGATAAGGAATATTTCTGTGTTCCAGACAATTGCTTTTGTTTTCATAAATCAGCATAGAGGCAGTTCTTCACAACTTGCTCAAGAATTCACATCACTAAATTCAATTTTGTATACTTATATTTGGATATGTTCTTGTGTTTAATACTCTAATTGTTTACATGACAGAATTACAGGGTAAGTTGCCACCTCAGAACACAGAGAGTTCCTGTTTCATGGGTAAATCTATTATTAGAAATCCCTGCAAAAATATGGGTGGCTGTCTCAAGAGAGGTAAAATAAAAATACTAATGAAAATGAGGTGAAAGGACAAATTGAGCCATGACACATGAGAGGAAAAAAGTTACAAAACCAAAGTAACCGAAGAGAGGTACTTACATGCACAACACTCAAAACTCTGCATAACAATTGCTCTCTTTCCACTTATCACTTGACAAGAGGTTGGGTGTCATGAACGGAAAGTTATATAATGAATTGAATGTCCTAGTACTGGTACTAGGTTCTTAATTCTAGAAAGTACAGTATTGACCATCCAGCCTGTTTGGGCAGGGTTTAAATAGTGACAGGGTCCTGACTCACCTTTATGCTAATGCTTTTTGTAGACTATGGATGTTTTAGTAGCTAAAACTGTAATTAAATAAAGCAAAGTTCCATATCATTACTAGTCCAAAATCAGTTTGGCATAAAAGGGACACCAAAAATTTTCAAGGGGGTTAATTAATAACTTTTATAAAATAGACTTAAATTATTTTCAAATCTTACAGAGTTTTAAATTTTAGTGTTATAAATGCCACACAGTGGATGTGTTTGTATGGGAAAAACTATATAGATGTGGGAAAGTTTTTATTTACTTCATTTTCAAGAATTTCATACATTTTGTATTCCTGAGTTTGAGACTCAGATATTTGCCTATTTTAATGAATGTCAGTACAGAAATTGTTGCTAAAGAAATTTATTGCTTAATATTTTATGTAGTCACAAAAAAGAACTTAATGCATTCCTAGTTTTGTCTTGTCAGTAGATGTGTGATTTCAGTTACCCAGAATTCAGTGACTATTCATTTATTTGGTTGTAGTTCCCAAGGAATTTTTTATTTCTAGAAACATGAACCCAAAGTACACTTCTATAACTTGGCCAAGAGAATTATTTTGAAATGAAAACCTGGCTAAGAATAATCATTCACATAGAAAGTCTTCACATGCAATACAAGACAAAGTGCCCAGGTCTGTCTTTGGTGGCATGAAGTATGTCTTATTTATGGATTGCAGGGTGATATATTGTCTTGTTGAAGTAGGTAATGTGATAGCCTTCAGGTATTATGCTATGTAATAAGGGTCTGGACTGTATCAGAGTTCCTTGTGGTAAGAATAGTTTATGTTCCATGTTCCTAGAGTTTTTAGGTCCAGGCCTGGAATGCATGGGTTTATTTCAGTCATCTTAATTATATTTAGGAGTTTTCTTTTTTTTTTTTTTAGATTCCTTTCTTTCTTTTTTTTTCTTGGGTCACGTCTGACTTGCATCAGATGTGCCCACTGAATTCTGGGTGGTTCTGATGAAACTCCTGGCCCAACTGCCTGTTTTGTGTGAAATCCCTAGAGTACCCCCCTGTATTGGTAGTGAGAGCTACAGGAAAAATGGAAAACAGGACTCAGCTCTGAGTACATCTCCATGACAAACGGAAAGCATTTCTATGAAAAATGTAGACATTCTTTCCTCATGGATTTATTTCTAAATTCATATTGTGTTTTTGTGGTCAAGAATAATTATGTAAAAGCAGATCAATTGTTGGAATGAAATGAAATGCAATGTCTCCTTTAGTCTCATGAGCTGGGTTTGATGCATGTATATAGATGCTTTAGATAACATTCCCAAACTAGGCAGGGGCGTTGGGACTCTTAGGAGGAGCAATAACTTTGATACCGCCACAATAAAGATGTGATTAACTGTACCAGGTGTTAACTGTATTATGATGATGGGCGTAGATGTGCGTAAAAACAACGCTGGTAGTTTTTAGTGTCATGTGATGTAACACTGATGAGACAACTTTGTATGAGGCACAATTGGGGAGGGTGGAATAGGACCCATCAACTTCCAATTTCTGGGGGCTTCTTGTAAATACCTCACTGTATGTGAAACCAGTCTGTTGACCACTGTAGAAATAAATCTGTATCTTCTAGAGTTCTAGATAAATATTAAAACAAAAAGGAAAATGTATGCAAACCAAAATGTTTTCTTTCTACCTGACAACTTCCTTTTTTTTTGGGTTGTGTCTGAAACCATGTTCACATCATGTGAAAATAATTTTGTACAATGTAAAACTGCATTTTTTGAGAGTACAACAATGTCATATCTCAGTATTGATAACCTGCACAATTGTAATGCAATACCTAATAAATTTAGTATAACATATGCAGTTAAAGTGTTTCAGCAAGACCTTGTATCACTTGGTCTTTCTAGGATGTAAAATTTGCCCATTAAATTGACAGTGAAAACATATTCTGCAACTGCTTTTTTTTGTTTGACTTCTTTTGTGTAGTGATACAAATTCTTGCCGTCTTGAGTTTTCTTTGTAAATCTCATGCTTTTTAGAAGCATGTATTTTTCTTTTATTGCATTCCATCAGTAAAATAAATTTTTATTTTTAATGTGGGATTTTTACATCCTGGAATATATACTGACCTAATGCTATAACCACTGTTAGACTGAATCAAAGTGCATTTGGGAGAAAGAAATGTGTTAACATGAATGTTATAATACTGATATTGCTTTAAAAGTAATAAATTTAAATATGTGTATGATCTGATATGTTTTTATCATTTATTTCTACCATGAAGTAACTGTTTAAATCTTAAGTTTGAATTATTTACGTACTATTTAGCTTGTATAAACATCCTCCTTGTTATACTTACGCAGGTAAAGTTAACATTAATTTTTATTGCCTTCCACTACATGTCATAAGTTGAAACTTTCAAAATCCCATACAGAGAAGATTATTAAATAAAAAAAAGAGAAACAGAACAACAATATTCAATGTTCACAATAAACACCTTTTTGACGTTTTGACGTGATGATGATGTGAAGAAAATTATGCGTTGGTAAGATATTCACACAAACTGAACATATTAAACAAATGTTAAATATACACACACGCACACACACACACACACACACACACACACAAACATACATACATACATACATACATGAATAGACACCATCAGGGTATCATCTTAAATTCACTCTTCTGATGGAAGTGTTGTGTTCAATTGTTAAAAGGGCCTCCCCGATGACGTTGTGGTAATGTCACCGGCTTGCAATCAAGGTGTCCTGGGTTTGATATCTGGTGGGGGTACGTTGTATAGTGGTTTGGATCCCACTTTAAACTGTAGGTCCAGTCCCAATTAGCCTACATGTGCATAAAGTGTACTTAAAACAACAACTCAAACTCAATTGTTGAACATTGGATAATGATTAATAAATTGTAATAGCAATTTTGAAATTTGTATATAGATCAGATACTATATACTGAGAAGGCCAGACGAAATCTTATAAATAGAAAATTATAAGAGAGGGCTCATCTAAAATAGAACCAATTATTATCACCCATAGTCATCTGCTGCATCTTCCTTCAGTTTTAGGAGTGTAATGTAGAGAACAGAGTAGTTAAATAAAGATTATTGGTAAAAACAAAGATAGACTAATTGATGTGTAATAAATGTGATGAAATTCAAGTAACAAATGACAAAGCTCAAATATAGATGGATCTCAGGATTTGTTTTGAGATTTCTCATCTCAAAAATAACATTGACAATAGCAGCAATAAATAATAATAATGACAATTAAAATCAATGACTGCTACTGCCTGCCTAGTTCCACAATCTTGTTCAATTATTTTTATATAAAACAGAAAAAAACAGAAATATTTAAAAATTATAAAATTTTTGCATTTGTTATGTTTGCTCAATCATTTACCTTTTTTAGAGTACCATTTGGCACATTAAGGAGAGCAGATCAAGTTTTGTCTGTTTGATATCAATGCATCGTGAAAAAAAGGTTCAAAATGAAAAAGAAATACCATGAGCAATTTATAGATGCTTATGGAAAGTAAGCAAGGCAAGGCAAAAAATGTAAAGTGAACTCAAGTCTGAACTTGCCATCAATGTCAAAGTATTTCAATTTAATTTCAATTGCACAATTAATATAATACTAATAATAAATGGTGAAATATAAGTTTCTATGACTGAAGGGCAAGATGCGAAATCTTACTCTGCCCCCTCCCCCCCAGAGAAAATTCTGCAGGCACCCTTGGCTTGCAGACATTTATCACATTCATGGTTGTCATTGGAATCTTTAATACGTCATAGACAGACAGAAAAGAATCGCCATCGGAATATGAACATCTCTGAAAAAAATGTTAATGAGTCTTTAATGCAAAGGTATTATAAATACAATGCATGAATTAAGTGAAAGGGTTAATCTCAGGGGTTTCATCCTGTTGGCTTCTCTACAGGTTGATCCCATTCCACAGACTACTAATGCTAGGATGTGTTCTATAGTTTTCACAGGGAGGGGCCAGAGCAAGGTCTCTGGCTACGGGCCTGTCGCCATAAGAAGTCAAAACACTTAAGAGCATTAGGAACAGTTTCCGCGACGCTCTTCCCAGCTCTTTTTTCCATGGCACTGTTGCCAACTTTCCAGGAATACTTTATTTTCAATTTCATATGACCCATCAGCGAATTATTGAGATGGGTGATACCACTGGATTTAGATTGTGAACACTAAGAATAAATTGTCATCACTTTAAAGTTAACAGTAATAGCAGCGCACCCCACCCCTTTGGCACCTAAAATTACCCTAGCAGGCATTCTTTCCAGCCTTCATAAATATAACTCCTTGAAATTCAGTTTTAACTCCATTTATGTTAAAATTTAGTTCTTATATGCACATCAGGTTTGGCAACACTGCCAACACTGCATTGCGCTTATGGAAGTATTATTTCATTTGTTCTCTTAGGAATATCAAACCTCCGATCACATAGAAAATGATGTCAACGGAAAGAGGACAGTTTGAAGATGTAATTGACAGATGGAAAAGTTGAAACTTCCATTTGATTGAAGTTGATTTCCCATAAGAAATACATGGGATTCTGAAAATTCTTATTCATCATATTTTCCAAATATCGTGTCTAGCATAATAATCAACATAAAAACATGTGGAGAAATTCATACTCTCTCATATGCCAGGATATTTATTAGTACCCATTCAGACGATACTGAAATAAATGCACAACTGGTGTGAAACTGTAACTCTTTCCCTTAATAATAATAAGTGTTATCTAACTTAACTTAAAGATCTGCCAACTGAAACACAAGGAGAAATCCATAACATTGAACTCACTATTTTCTTTCTTTCTATTGCTAGCAAGCATATTGATGAAATTGAAATAAATGTGTTAATTGAACCAATTGAATTGAAGCATGGATGTCTGCAGGATTTTTTCCAGGGAGGGGCAAGCAAGGTATTTTTTTTCCAGGGGGAGCAAACAAGGCACAATTTCCCCGATAATAGAGTTGTCCTCTCAATTAACATTGCTTTAATTTGAAGTTATCATGTTCATGCAATAATTAATATACTGGGTGGTCCAAAAGTCCCGGAATGGTCAAATATCGTGAGAAATACACATCGAATCGGAAAACGAAAAAATACGTGTTTAATAAGTGAAAGAAAGCTATTTAATGATATCACAATTGATTCCTCATCCCTGCCCCCTGGGGGGCAACTGTGAAATTTGAAATGGAAACCCCCATTTTGTATTGTAGAATCGGATTCTACATAAGAAAATAACCTGGTTTCTGTACAACATTTTGCATAACCCAGGAACGACGACTTGGACGTAGTCATATTTTGTTCCCATCGGGGTGCTTGTTTTAGGTGAGTCTGGTGGTGACCGGAACTTAATTACCCGCTCACCACCGCCTTTTCTCCATTCCCAACGTCAAAAAGCATAAACGTCTGAATTGTTCATTGTTTACTTCGGTCCAATTTGTTTTTCTTCCGCGCTCCCGTAGGGCCGCTCAAAGGCGACTGGTCTGCCATTTGGTGACTCTATGCAGGCATGCGATTACCTTGACATGAGTCGGCAGTTCGCTGCGTGAGCAGTTCCCAACCAACAACGATACACACACAGTGGGCTTATTCATCGTGCCACCAGGTCGGTTCGGCGTGAGGAGCTACCTGTAATCTACCACGGTGAAGGTCGCGTGCTTAAGGCGATTGTTGTGTAAAAGGTGAGATCTTACAGAATGTGAAAGTGGGCGGTCAAATTTAGTTTCAGTAACCCTGTGTGCATTCTTTGCACTCACGAAGAGGGGGGAGGGGGGAATAGTACTGGAGTATTAATAGGTCTACGAAAGAATAGAAAAATCCATTACTGTTCATATTCTGTCAACGATGGCATTGTCAGAGAGGGAAAGGATAACAGTTCTCATGATGCGGGGGTTTGGTGATACGGAACAATCATATGGAGACGACGTGCATTTATTCAACGATATGTTCCAGAATCGTGCACTTATTTCAAAATCTACTGTTTATCGAACCGTTGATCGCTTCGAAAGAACTGGAGTAGTCAGGGATGAACCACGATATGGAAGACCTAAAACTGCTACAAACGACGAGAAATCTTTGGAAGTTCTAATGCATTCCCAAGAAAACGCCCATACTTCGAGTCGAAAAGTAGCTCAACAAACCGAAGTAAGTAAAACATCTATCCTTAGAATTGTGAAGTCACATCAGTATCATCCGTACAAAATTAAACTAGTGCAAGAACTCATTGGAGACGACTATGATCGTAGACTTGAATACTGCGAGGAAATGATGCTACGATTCGACAGAAATAATCGATTTCTGTGGTGGACTTGTTTCTCCGATGAAGCTACCTTTCAGTTGAGCGGATCTGTCAACCAGCATAACATGAGGTATTGGACCACTGAGAATCCCCACTGGATGAGGGAGCATCGTACACAGTACCTGCAAAAAGTTAACGTTTGGGCTGGAATATTGTGTAATCGTATTATCGGGCCATACTTCATTGATGGCAATTTGACATCTGAAAAGTACGTAAATTTGTTGAAATACTTGAAATACAAACTATTGTTGGGGATGCATTCACAAATGTTTGGTATCAACAAGATCGAGCTGAAGTTCATTTTGCTTTAATTGTTTGCGATGTGCTGAACAACGTTTTCCCTGACAGGTGGATTGGTAGAAGGGGCACCATAGAGTGGCCACCGAGGTCACCCGATTTGACACCTCTTGATTTCTTCTACTGGGGATACTTGAAAAGCAAAGTTTTTGAAACCAAACCCAACAATATCGAGGAATTGAAAGACTTCGTACAGTGTCAAAAGCAATTAGTCTGGAGATGTTACAGAATGTTTCCAATGGTGTGTATCTTTGGTTGGGACTGTGCCAAGAAAAGGGGGGATACCAATTTGAGCAGGAAATAAATTGAGGTTGGCGAGAACACCAAATGGTGAGAGGCGAGGGAACTCGCCTACAACAAGCACCCTGATGGTGAGAGGTGAGGGGACTCACCTACAACAAGCCCCGATGGTGAGAGGCGAGGGGACTCACCTACAACAAGCACCCCGATGGTGAGAGGTGAGGGGACTCACCTACAACAAGCCCCAATGGTGAGAGGTGAGGGGACTCACCTACAACAAGCCCCAATGGTGAGAGGTGAGGGGACTCACCTACTACAAGCACCTCGATAGTGAGAGGCAAGGAGACTCACCTACAACAAGCACCCCGATGGAAACAAAATACTACTACATCCACATTGTTGTTCCTGGGTTATGCGAAATGTAGTACTGAAACCAGGTTATTTTCTTACGTAGAATCCGATTCTACAATACAAAATGGGGGTTTCCATTTCAAATTTCACAGTTGCTCCCTGCCCCACCCCCAGGGGGTGGGGGTGGGAAATCAAATGTGATATCATTGAATAGCTTTCTTTCACTTATTAAACACGTATTTTTTTGTTTTCCGATTCGATGTGTATTTCTCACGATATTTGACCGTTCCAGGACTTTTGGACCACCCAGTATATTATTGTGACTGAAATGAAATTGTAAGTGTGAAATATATAATTTTTGGTTGACTTTCATTTTCCAGGGGAGGAGCGAGCATGGCCCCCTTGCTCCCCTTTTCCGGACGTCCATGAATTGAAGTATATGTAATAATTGTTTCACCGAAATGATTTTTGTGATTTATTTATTTATTTCCATTTAGTCATAATCATACATAATACAATTTGAATAATGATAATGAACAGGGTTAATATCTATTTCTAAATATCTAAATTAATATAAATCAGTGTGCATATTACCTAAAGGTGGAAACTGGCACATGCATAAATAAAATATGACAATACCATTTAAGGAAACAAAAAAACTTCATAGGTAAGAAACAGCAGATGGAAAAAAATATGAAAACCATAACAAAATACAATTTAAAGACTAATAGTAAACAAACATTGAAATAGATTAAATAAGATTGTGCTTTTTAATGCAATTATATTTTTAATTATTCTTAACTCTTAGATGCCCAGGCAGTTTTTCTTATATTTTTGAGCTAATGCCCAGCATGTTTTAAGTGGGAAATTTAAAATTCCACAATGCTTTAAATAAAAATTAATATCTTGGAAACTACGAATGATACATACCTCGTTTTGTTTAGTATGAAGCAGGGTATAAACCTCTAGCAGAAAAAAAAAAACATTTTTAAATTTATCCAATAGAAGAAGAAAATAAAAATAACTTGTTTGTTTCATAAAATTCCTAATTTGGCTGCCCCCCACTTAGGTTTCAAAACTGTACCGGCTTGTTCCCTGATATGTGTAGCACTCCCGTTGCAAAAATTATCCACTTGGTATTGATAGTTATGGAGAAAAAAAAATATTTTACTTGTGTTAAGGCCGACCATGTTTTCAGTGGGAGATTTAAAATCCTGTAATGATTAAATAAAAATTAATATCTTGGAAACTACGAATGATAGAGTTACAAATCATACTTTGTTTTGCTCAGTACCCACATTGATTATGATGTTGATGTGGTCATCACCCTCTCTGAATCCGAATCACACTCCATCTCAATGTCCTTTGATGACAAACTGGGTGTTCTGCATGTCTTATACACCTTCTTCTTTTGGAGGAAAGCCCACATTATGCCACACTGATCTAGAACAATCATCACTTGCAGTACACCACTGATATAACATGAAACGCAGGAATTGAAGCATGTCTGACGTGGAAGAATATAATAGTGGAGAACAGTGGCGTGGCGTGACTTTTTCAAAAGTGTTACCAGCCATCAGACGTTATCATCTCCACCCTACCCCAGCCGGACCCTGTGACCGAGTGGTTAGCACATCACGCTGCGACGTCAAGGGTCCCGGGTTCGAATCCTGCTCGGGCTTGGTTGTTTGTGAATGTCCATTCATCAATTTCATAATTTCATCCCTCATCCCCATCTTCGCAAATTAGCCAAGAGGCACAAAATGCGAAGTAAAATAAACTAAATCAATCAATAAAATCCACCCTACCCCCCCAAAAAAACATGCCTTTGATCTGGATTTTTTTTTCTTTTTCAATTTGCTCAATGATTTATTTAGCCACAATCACTCCTAGAAAGATCTACCACTCATGAGAGAGTTACCGCGAAAATCCAGTGAATAGTAGTAGAGCCTTGTCAACCATCTCTGTTTCTTTGCAAAGAGGTGGAAAGGGGAAAAAGAACCACCACAGAATTCCCCTCCTCCAGCAGTGGGAGGAAGTCCAGATGTACATACTACTGTTGCCAACTTAGTTTTTTGGAGCAAGGTTTGTCCAATTCACGAATCGCATCAAGTACTTATCTTTTCGTCTATTACTAAACGGTCTCAGTTGTAGTTAAATCCAGTTTTGGCTTTGCAGTCTAGCTCTTGTTGCTTCAGAGAAATAGTATCCCCATTTTAGGCGGGATTTAGCTCTTTTCTGGAAATCCAATGTGACAACACTTGCTGATCCAGTATGCCACAGCGGCAACAGGGTCCCTAAACAGGCATATGAATAACCCCCTAGAACACTTGCCTCCAAATTTTTCCCCGGTGTTCCCTTGCATTGGCGGGCGCCCTTTCCTCTTGTTGCCTCTTGAGGGTAGCGGAACGGCCTGTCTCTTCGCTTTTGTCGGCTGCAGAAAAAATGTCCTCTGCAATATACAGTCAACTGCAACGTTGTCGGTTAACTTATTTAACAATGTTGTTATTTTATTGAGAAAAATAACTTTTTTAATTTCTTTACATTTTGCTGTTACCTGCGGTCATAGAATAGTATGTACATACTTTACAACGTTTATTGTACACGTATGGAAGAATATTTTAGCTTTTCCAATTGTAAACACCGTGCACTCACCATAGACGGTGTAACTCGACGTGCCTTTTGTGCTGTATGTATTATACATTGTAATTGGAACAGCTAACCGAAATGATCCATGAATGCTTTGATGTAAAACTGTAGGGGTGTGCAGGACAGAATTTTTTGGGTCAGGGCGGGATTTTTTTTTAAATCCCGACATTCGGGATGGGAAAAATTCACAAATGTTCAAAATTTCCCCAAGCTCTGGAAATCTCGAATTCTACACATCAAAACCAGTCAAGCAGTCAGCCAGGTGGCCATGATTTGTACCTAGAAAGTCAGTTCAGTGCCAACTAGGGCATTCCTACTAGAAATCCAGGTCCGTGTGACAGGGGCTTTAGCTCCTCATTCAATTGATTGATTTGTTGTTTTAAGTCCACTTTATGCACATTAAGGCTAATCTGGACTGGACACACAGTTTAATGTGGGATCCGATTGCAAACCACTTGTACCTCCACCGGGTATCCAACGAGAGTTCCTTATTCGAGTATTGGCGATATGAGTGTTGCAATGTGCTCTCATTTGTGTCATATATCCTTATCATTGGAAATATCAGAGACAGAGAAATACGACGTTAAGGAATCAACCTATTTCTTAAAATAATGATAAGAATTGCAAATATTAAAATTGAGCTCCTCACCCCTGTAGTCTAGTTGTAAGACTGCTGCCTTGTAACAAAGTGGTCCCGGGTTCGATCCTTGGTGGAAACACATTTCATTAAGTCGTGGCTAGAAATGGGAATTTTCACGAAACAGAACGCTTTACTTTCGTTAACATGGTGTTATTTTTCTTTCTTTTTTCTGTTAACTCTCATTACAGCGAAGAGATTAACGATGACGCGTTAATATTAAAATTCACACTGAAAATAAAAAATGTAGTAAAATATATACAAAAATTGGCGATACAGAATGAAAAGGTTCCAGATATTCAAAAACCTCAACAATATTTTTTATGCGATGGAAAAATTTTCGATTCTGCCTCCCCCACTCTCCGAAAGTTAGGTTCAAAGTTATGTCTATGTTAGCCCCCCCGAGGATTTTAGAAGGAAATCTGTAGCTCCCTTACTTATATCAGGCTGGCGCCGTCACTAGGAGAGGGGGTGCAGGGGGGTATCTCAATTTTCAATGGTAAATGAATGGGGTCACTCAACTTTTTTTTTTTTTTTAAAAAAAGGCTTTGAAGTGAACATATTTTTAAAAATTGCTGATTTAAATTTGTATCTTGACAGAAAGAAAAAGGCCAATTCCAATTTATAATCAGAACAGCTAATCGGGACTGGGCCTACAGTTTCAAAAGTGACATTTTGACACCAAAACCCAGAAATCTAGTCTGAGACCGAACTGTTGGGGAACTGAATTCAACTTGGGCATAACTTTGGGGGAGGGTAGAATCAAAAACTTGTCTACCCATAAAAATAACACCGAAGACTGCGATATCATAAAAATTACTCATTCACTTGCTTCTCAGGTCCCAGGAGCTTAACAAAAGTTCAATTAGCTTCTTAATTCTGAAAATTTGTTATGTGGGCAAGTGCCCCGCCAAGTTACGCTAATTAGTCCTTGAATACAAGACAATGGCGATTACTACTACTATGTATATATCTAACGCCCATCATTTTGTAGGTAATTTCATGATCAAGTGTTGTTTCGGAACTGAACAAGAGAATGAATTCAAATTGATTCTTCTGTATTTCTAGTCATTAGATTTTATTAAATGGGTTTAGCTTGCTGCAAAATTACAAAACTACCAACTTGACAACGCATGCTGAAACAGAAAAATATTTTCAACAAAGGATACCACCTTCCAACTCGCCCATGAGTTTTAATTCCGTAATGTTGAAAGATTATGTATGTGTAACTTCCATCACTAGATACATCAAACCATGGCCATTTAATAAATTTTTCATGGGCAACCAAAATCAAATGGAACTCACCACTTTACTACTACTGCTTTCTTGTGTATATTCACTTGCAAATTTTCAGAACCGATCCTTTGATCAACAGTCTTTACAGTCACCAGCTTTATCAGATTTCGTTCATTTTGAAGGCAGATTCCTGATATTGCAAAGTCTGGAACTCGAATGCTCACTTTTTTCCACTAACATTCTAACCTAACAAAGAAATCTACCGCTTTGTTCTAAAAACAAAAGCACACTGTTCTAAAAAAAAATGACTTCGTAAAGGGCTATCGTGCTGGCGCCAAAAATTCCATGTAGGCTATCTTCATGTACTATTGTTCCACTCATACAAATACAGACATCACATTCATTGATGTGGCATTTTCCAGCCAAATGTCATGGACAAAGAAAGAGAGAAGAGGGGAGGTGGTCTTTGACCCTGGTCACTTGTTTGACAGATCCAGGAATATAACAGCCCTTGAGGCGACATCTGTTTTCACCAAATTAAGCTTCCAGTTGTCCGACAGAAAAGTATTGCAATTTAATGGCAAAGTGGGAAAAAGTAATTAAATTGCCAATATCTCACCCCCCAGGGATACAATTTATCAAGCAGAGAGGGGGACACATATCCAGAGGGGAATTCCCCCATCCCCCTTACAAATACCACCCTGATTAGTTTTAATGTGAATTAATTAATATTTAGACAACATTTTTCATTTAATTACAAGAGCCCTTACCACTATCATTTTCATTTAGGCTTTTGCCCCCTTTTATGTGATGAACAAGATTAACATTAACACTAGCATACATAGGTGTAACTTTCAAATGACATTACAGTCTGCATGTTCAAAACAAGGTGGCATTATGCTTGCATTCATTTGTTCTCAGATTTCTTCTGCCTCTTGTGATTGACACACTGCACACTCTTTGGTGATGTGGTTAGAACAGCACACTATGATGCTAGGGGTCTCGGGTTCAAATGCCAACCTGACCATGGGTGTTATTTCATCATATCACACATCTTTTGATGCACAGAAACCAAGTGCTTTCAAGGTAATTTTTTATTATTATGTTTTTATATAATCTACCAGCACCCAACAGTTGTTGAAGTTGTTTTAGGACACCCTGCATGTTTCAAAATGATGGGGTTTGCTTGTGTTGGCATGGACTGGGAACATTGGCATGCATGGACCACTATGTGACATCCGTTGTGTATCGGGAGGTGTTAGGGGATCACTTACACCCCACAATGGAACACTGCCACCCACACGGGGACAGCATTTTCCAGGACGACAATGCACGGTGATGCATTCCACAAAGATGCAGCATATGAATTGGTCCCCTAACTCCCCTGATCTTAATCCCATAGAGCATGTTGTGGAACGAGCTCTTCGAACATCATCCTGCACCGACGTCAGTTGGCTCGTTATGGGATACCATCAGGAATATATGGTGTCAGATCCAGAGGCCTGCACAAGACCTGGAGCAGACCCATTCGCGAGACATCACTCCTCAAATGCCATGCAACCTGTGCAACACCCTCTCTTCACCACCACCTTGTCTGACCACCTGCTCAGATCGTTCCTGGCAGGGATTGTAAACCTGCCGGGTACCCGCAGTCCTACAACACCTAGTAGGTCTCAGTGCATTCTTTCAATCAACTGCATGCCCCTCCCTCTGCACTCTGCATGATGCAGTTGGTTCAAGTAGAAACTGTACTGGTCGCACACCTGTCTGCAGAGTGTTGCCAACTGCAATAGATTTCCACTACTTAGAAAAGGAACTTGAAGCTACGAATGTTGCAACTTCCCCCCCCCCCCCTGCCTACACACATTTAAATAAGTTTTCCCTGGTAGAGAGAGAGAGAGAGGGGGGGGGCAGGACTGGAACATGTCACGTTCAACGCTGAGGTCGCGAGTCGAACAACATACTGTTCTACTGTGAACACCAGGGCCGTAGCCAGACAGGGGAAAGAGGCATTGCCATTAGCCTCCCCCCTCCCCTTTCTGAAGTATGGTAAGTATCACTACTTTGTAAAATTTGTTTGGAGTGACGAGTGAAAATGTAGACTGCAGATATTATTTTGCTCAAAACTTGATAATGGTTAAATTCACAGAATACAAAGAACAGATAGGTGTAAAATTATTTCATCTGATTTACGAGCCGAAGTCAAAGTAGCAGGAAGTAATTAGAATATATTCTCTCGGCTTCAGCTATGAGTGGGAAGATATTGAAAATATACTGTAAGTATTTGAATGATATTTCTAGATTTGCTGTGTTCTATACTAACTTAATGATTCCACACACATATATACACATAATTTACTTTCATATAATACTATTAAACTTTTGAAAATGGACTTGGTTTATGAAGCCCTCCCTGATAACCCATGACTAGGGACACTGAATTTTCGCAATGCGCGAAATCGCAAAATGTGAAAAAAAGATGCAATTTTGAACATTCTGCACATAACTACACCCCCAATAATGAAATATGCACGAGTTTTATTCGCGAAGTAATGCGAAATGTGTGCTTTTCCACGAAATGAACGCTTTCTTGCAAAATAACCGTGAAATATCATCAGATTAAGTAGAAAACACACTAAAACTGGCAATCAAGGTTGTGTGCGCAAACTGTCAATTTGTAACAAAACGTTTGCCTAAAGTTTCCTACCACTTGCAGCTGAAGAACGTTTTATCTTCAATCACATCAGGAAGACGCTGCAAATTGGGATTTTCCATGCACATAATCTGTTCGAAAACTTTGCTCCCTGTCATATTTTCTATGGTGGTACTGAAAATCATAATTTTGGAACAGGCTTTTTCATAAATAATAGAATTATCTCGGCTCTTAAAACAGTAGAATTTATTAATGATAGGATATCATATGCAGTTTTACAGGGTATGTGGTGTAAAATTATTTTAATAACCATACATGCACCAACGGAAGATAAAGATGATAATACTAAAGATGATTTTTATACAGAGTTAGAACAGGTCTTTGATAAATTTTCTCAGTATGATATGAAAATTCTGTTAGGTTACTGTAATGCACAGATTGGCAAAGAAGAGACATTTAAACCCACGATTGGTAAAGAAAGTCTTCATGAATTAAGTAACGATAATGGTATAAGATTAATTACTTTTGCAACCTCAAAGAATTTAATTGTGAAAAGTACCACTTTTAAACATAAAGATATCCATAAATATACCTGGTCTTCTCCAGATGGTAAAACTCATAATCAGATAGATCATATTCTCATTGATAAGAGAAGGCATACTAGTATAATTGACGTTCGTACACATAGAGGTGCTGACTGTGCCAGTGACCATTATTTAGTAATTGCTAAATTAAGAGAAAGACTCTCAGTGATAAATCATAAGCAATAAAATCTAAAAGTTATAAAATTTGATACAGGAAAGTTTACTGATGAAAGAATTAAGAAAGATTACCAAATTAAACTGTCAAATAGATTTGATGTTTTGCAGGATTTAAATGATGATGAAAATATAAATGAAACAGACGTAAATAAGAATTGGGAGCACATACGTAATGCAATAGAATCATCAGCTAAAGAAAGTATAGGATACCATAAACCGAGAAAAAGTAAGCCATGGTTTGATAATGAATGTCATAATCTAATAGAAATAAGAAATCGGGCTAGACTTAGGTGGTTAAATAACTCTGATGATACAAATCTAAACAATTATAATAAAATAAAGCGAGAAGTTAACTGCACGTTTAGAAGTAAAAAAAGAGATTACTTGAAAAGCAAAATTAATGAAATTGAAACAAACAGCAAAAATAAAAATATCAGAGATTTATATAAAGGTGTAAATGAGTTTAGAAAGAGGTGGCAACCTAAAGTAAACTTGATAAAAGATAAAGATGGTGATTTTCTAGCTGACCCAAGCGATATTCTAAATAGATGGAAGAACTACTTTAATGACCTTTTAAATGTCCATGTAGGAGATAAATCAGAAGTAAATGAAGTACACACAGCAGAACCTTTAGTTCCAGAACCTAACTTGACTGAAGTTAAAGATGCTATTAAAAGGCTAAAGAATAACAAAGCACCTGGCATTGATTTAATACCAGCTGAGTTAATTAAATATGAAATTCATTAATATGTCAAATTCATAAA
The DNA here is from genome assembly GCF_977018435.1 of Lepisma saccharinum. Lineage (NCBI taxonomy): Eukaryota > Metazoa > Arthropoda > Insecta > Zygentoma > Lepismatidae > Lepisma > Lepisma saccharinum. The sequence goes on from NC_139230.1 coordinate 69,043,210, forward strand.
TTAATTTGTTTAATATGGAATAAAGAAAAAAAAACCTCAACAGTGGAAAGAATCCATAATTGTTCCTGTGTTTAAAAAAGGTGATAAAATGAACTGCAATAGTTACCATGGAATTTCTCTACTCTCAACAACATACAAAATATTATCTAACATTCTTTTAAGAAGACTAACCCCATATGCTAATGAAATTATAGGTGATTATCAATGTGGATTTAAACGCAACAGATCAACTACAGATCAATTTTTTCACATCAGACAGACACTTGAAAAAAAGTGGGAATATAATCAAAATGTCCATCAGCTATTCATTGATTTCAAAAAGCATATGATTCGGTCAAAAGAGATAAATTGTATAATATATTAGTAGAGTTTGGAATACCTAAGAAGCTTGTTAGTATGATAAAAATATGCACCAGTGAAACCGAAAGTAAAATTCGTGTGGGTATTAATATGTCTGACAAATTTACAATTCATGATGGGTTAAAACAAGGAGATGCATTATCTCCATTGCTCTTTAATTTTGCCTTAGAATATGCTGTTAGGAAGGTAAAAGGAACTAAAGAAGGACTAAAATTAAATGTTGTGACTCAGTTGTTAGCATATGCAGATGATGTAGACTTACTGGGGGATGATGTGAATACAATTAAGAATAATGCTAAAATATTTTTCAAAACTGCTAAATTGATAGGTTTGGAAGTTAACAAAGAGAAAACTAAATATATGCTTACAGGCCGAAACCAAGTGTTAGGTAATAATCAAAATCTAATTATTGATAACAACTCGTTTGAACCAGTTTCAAAATTCAAATACTTAGGAGTAATATTAACAAATGAAAATTATATTAAAGAGGAAATAAAAAGTAGGCTTAATTCAGGAAACAAAAGTTAAAATATACAAAACAGTAATTTTGCCTGTAGTATTATATGGATGTGAAACTTGGTCCCTTACATTGAAAGAGGAACATAAATTGAGAGTATTTGAAAATAAGATCCTTAGGAAAATCTTTGGACCTAAAAGGGATGAGGTGACAGGTGAGTGGAGGTTACATAATTTAGAATTACATAATTTGTATTCATGTCCAGATATTATTAGAATAATTAAATCAAGAAAACTTAGGTGGGCAGGCCATGTGGCACGAATGGGAGAGGAAAGAGGAGTTTACAGGATTCTTGTTGGGAAACCTGATGGTAAGAGACCTGTAGGAAGGCCAAGACGAAGATGGAGGGACAACGTTGAGATGGACCTAAGGGAAATCGGTAGGGATGGAAAAGAGTATATAGAACTTGCTCAAGATAGGGAAAGATGGAAGGCCTGTGTTGCTGCAGCCATGAACCTTCGGGTTTAAGAAGGCTAGGGAGTTAGTTAGTTAAATTAATTAAAAGATTCTTATCAATGTCTAAATTCAAAATATTTCTTTCAATATGTCGAAAACTATTGTTCTTCATTTAAAACTTACTTGTAGGTCTGCATACATTTTGCAATTAATGCAATTGATATCCCATGGCATATTCACCAAAATGATTCCCTAGAAGCAAGATTATACAGGGGTCATTGTACACCACCAACAAACTTTCAAATAATGTAGAAGAGGGCATCAAGGCAATTTACTTTTCAGTAACAGATGATTTTAAAATTTGACTGTTTGCAGCCACTATGTATTTTTAGCTTTTCTCTAATTGTATATAAGATTATAAGGTAATAAATACTTAGTTTTGTCAACTTACATCAATTACCGTAATACATATAATATCAGTAAGTTCAACAGCTTTTTCATCATCATACTTGTAAAGAAGTTGACTGTTTTTGTAATGTTGGCCTTTTGTGTAACACAGTTCAACCCAGTGCCGGATCTACAAATCTTGCCCCCACCCCCTTCCCCTGCAAAATATTAGCAAAGACCCCCTCTGCCTACCTACCTTCACACACACACACATTGTATGTGTGTGCGTCTCTCATTATATATATATATATATATATATATTACACCGCACGAGGCACCTAAAAGTACCACGAAGAAACCAGAAACAGTAGCGATGTGAGGTTTGCGGGAAACAATAATATCAAATGGGGCTCGTAAATCGGAGGTATGGGGTGGGTCGAAAAATATCGACAAATGGGGCATCTGGAGCAAAGTCATATTTTTTTAAATGGAACGATATACAATAACATGCATAATATAAAAGAGCACACGCAGAGAAACACAACGCCGTTGGTCTCATGCATCTACTGCACATAGGAACGAAGATATGGCCATGTGAAAATATGTAAACAAACTAACAAGTGGCCCACTTGACCATCAGTACCACTATTCATGAAGTTGTGAGTGGGTTAGGGTACAGAATGTTGTGTGCACGCTGGGTCCCAAATCTGACGAACACAAAACCAAACGACTGGGATATGCACTGGAGTTTCTTACTCGCTACGCAGAAGAGGGAGATGCATTCCTGGACTCCATTGTGACAGGTGATGAAACATGGGTGTTCCACCATATGCCTGAATCCAAGCAGCAGTCACTGCAGTGGCACCATACCCATTCTCCAAAAGCCAAAAATATTCAAAAAGTCAATTTCAACCCGCAAGCTGATGGCAACCATTTTCTGGGATCACCATGGCATCCTGCTGGTGGAATTCATGCCGCCTGGAAGAATGATTAATGCTGAAACCTACTGCCAGACTTTGAAACATGTTCAACGTGCAATTCAAAACAAACTGAGAAGCATGTTAAGTGGAATCTGCTTTATTCATGACAACACCCGCCCCCATGCAAGGAATGTCACTAAGGATCTGCTTGCACAGTTTCAATGGGTGGCCCAGGGCCTCCCCGATGGCACAGTGGTAGCATCATCGCCTTGTAATCAAGGGGTCCCGGGTTCAATACCCAGTGGAGGCACAAGTGGTTCAGATCCCACTTTAAACTGTAGGTCCAGTCCCGATTAGCCTTACTGTGCATAACGTGGACACCAAATCAAATCAAATCAATGGGAGGTCTTAACCATCCGCCATACAGCCCCAACCTTGCACCCAGCGACTACCACCTGTTCCTGTACCTCAAGAAAAATCTTGGTGGAAAACACTTTCACAATGAAGTCAGGGAAGAAGTCGCAACTTGGTTCCAGATGCAGGCGGCAGATTTCTACGATTCAGGGATACAAAAACCTGTTCCGCGTCTGAACAAATGTTTGGACAATGGAGGCACTTATGTGGAGAAATAGCCTCTGTATCAGTGTATCAAGTGTAACTTTAGTTGCGAGCAATACATTTCTTTTATATCTTATTTTTGGTTTGTATCTTTACTTTCTGGACAAGCCTCGTACAAAAGAAAATGTCTCAGCTGCGACAAATTTTTCTCCTCAGAATTAATGCCAAGTACCGCCTCTCTTTGCCACTCATCTTTCTCACAACTCGAAACTGACCACCGCCATGCCCGCCTATCCTGTTTCATATTTGAACCTCGCCTTTTGTGTTTGTAACAACAAGAAATTTATACTTCTGTGATATTGTAACATGTTATGGAAATTAGTACGAATAACAACGAATTATGTATAAATGTATTAACCCATCCACATACCCAGTCGTCGAATCAACGGCCTGTCTGGACGTTCACTTGCCGTACCTAGTCGTCGAATCGACGGGTTCCCGATTTTCTTTTTCATTCAATAGATGGCAGAGGTTGTATGATCTTTCGAATCTATGACGTGTATGTTTGTGCTGCTAAGTTTTTCATACCATTTCAAGCGTGTTTTGTTCAGTAATTTCTCATGTAAACAAACCTTCATTTGTTACGTCTTGCAAACATGTTGCGTAAGAATGTTGTAGAAGATTCTGCGATTGAAAAGTTGGTTTTCAATAGCGATAAAGAGGAAAAGTGGAGATTTGGAAGTGGAGATGAACACAGGGATTCATTTTGTGTTAGTGAAATTGAAGAATGTGGTGAAACAGAGGAAGAGGTGGCTCTGGCAGGAAAATAATAAAAGGTTGAGGAATGGAAATGGAATGCAAAGGATGTGTGTGATGAAAATTATTAGGCGAGTTTCTATTTATGTTTCAAGTAAACTGCATATGTGCATACTTATTACTGTAATTCCACTTCAATATATACAATTTTCACGTAAATCGCTTCAATAGTTTTCACAATATTTGACATCTTGTCTTGCTGTGCAACCTTCACGGGAGATAGCCAAATTTAAATGGTATTTCATGACAAAAAATTTGGCATTTAAATGGTATGCGGATGGGTTAAGTACAAATAAGGTTTAATTAACACGTTTTTTAATTATATTTTGCGGGGACCTACAGTAATTTACATATAAAACAGAATTACGCAGAACTGAGTTATGTATAAAGCAGTCTCAACTGTATGTTCCATCTTATGTATTAGCACAGTATTTGTGTTGACTCTTCTGAACTTCCTTTTACTCAACTCCCACCCTCAAGAAAACAAGTCGGATAGATGAAAAATGGGAAGATATGATTATTAAATACATGAAACCATATCCCCCTCCCCTTTTCAAAATTTCTGGCCACCCTACTGGCAGGGCATGCCCGTCATGATCTTCAGGAATTAAGAACTGGATATACTACCATAAAACTGCAATGCATATTATGTGCTATAAAAACAAATAACAAAATTGTGAAATTATAATATATATACTAACAGGAAACATTCAATATCCCTGTTGGGAAAATTATTTATTTTATGTTCCTTTTTCAAACTGAACCCAATTGTTCCAGAAATAATATTTGGCTTAAACTTTTCCTCATTACTACTACGCCTGGCCTTTAATGGGTGTTGTGAACAGAACTATTGTGTTCTGCACATGCTCACCAAAAACTACTTGCAGTACAAAAATAATAACATGTAGAAGATCAAATTCTGCTAAGTTTTTGCACATAAATGACTGAATTAAGACAACCTGGATACATTTGGCAACTTTAAATTCACATGTGATTTATGTGATCTATTACCCCTAGTAACTGTGGATCCTTCCTGGTTCACAATAAAGTCGATGACTTATATTTCAAACTTAAAGACCCAAGTAATCAAGGGGTCCACATACTGTGTGGAGCCACATACTGATTTGGATTCCACTTTAAACTATAGGTTGAGTTCCAATTAGCTTCTGTGCTTAATATGGACTTAAAACAAATTTTGACAAATTTATTAAAGATAAAGAGTATAGTATTACACTCCTAATGGATCCAGAACAACTACCAAAAGTTTGTCAAATTACATTTTTATGATCAGATAGGCTAATCAAGACTGTTTTAAGTGGGATCCAAGTCACTGTACGTTGTGCCTCAACTGCAGACCAAAACTGGGATCCCTTGATTACAAGGTGACAGTGTTACAAGTGCCATTGGAGGTCCAGTACAACTATCATTTAAGATGAAAAGATTCTCTCAGGCTATCAGCCTAGTGAGTTGTGGAAAAGAAGTAGAAGTCTACCCTGAAGATGAGAGTAATGTTAGCTCTCGAAAGCTTGGAATCTTTTCCACAACTCACCTGGTTGATAGCCCGAGAAGATCTTTTCATCATTCATCACCAGGAAAGAACATACCATATTTGCTGGCATATAGGATGGACTTTTTTCATTTCAAAATAGATTTGAAAAACAGGGTGTCTCTTATACGTCAATACTCAGTTATTGATTACCTTCAATCACACCATCAGGAAGAATGAAGAGGTCTAGCATTTCATTAGTTTTGTGAATGGGTCAAAGCTTGAGGAGATGCTATGAAAACTAAGACAGTGGTTACATTGTTTAAGAAGTGTGGCATTAGTAATGTACTGGATGCTACAGAGGACAATTTGTGGCACGAGGTTCTGATTTAGAAGAGGTTTCAAGTGATTCTTCGTTTACCTCTGGAGATGAATGTTTTGGTTTTGATGAAGATTAAAATGTATTCTTTCCTAGTTAGATTAGGTAAGTTATTTGTTCAAGTACACCTTATATGCTGGCAAATATGGTAATTCAAATTACAAGATTCATACAATTCAAAACAAAGAAATATCCTAATATCTTACCTGCTCAACGTTTATTTGACACATGATAAACATGTACTAACGGGTGTCCCACTAGCTTTCGAAACCGAAAAAAAACATTATCATTTCCGAACAAACATACCTAGGAAAATAAAATTCACAATACACGTACCTTGTTTCATGCTGAACACGAGGCAGGGTTGAACATAAGCACGCGCATCAAAACAAAGACGGTAGGTGGTGCCAGGGCAAGTGCTGCTTGGCATGGTGCATGTGGGTTAGTGTGACGTGAGTCCCTGCATCGCGAGGATGGATCGGTACACCGTACCAGAACGCGTGTTCATTGTAAATAAATATTAGACATCGAGATCGTTATTAGAACATTCAACATGAATTTGGATGCCGTAAAGGACCACGGAAATCATCAATACATCATTTGGTGAACAAGTTCGAAACAACAGGAACGTTGCTTATGGGACATGGAGGCGCGCATCCACAGATGTCTGAGGAGACAATACAGAATGTGCCGCAACGTCTTTTGCAGTCTCCTAAGAGCAGCCTGCATCGATTATCACAGGAGGCAGGGATGTCAAAGTCAACTGTGCAAAGAGCCGCCAAAAAAGCAAAGCTGTATCCCTATCAAGTTACAGTCGTCCAGGAGTTGAAGGCTACAGATTGGGAAAAGCGTGTGACGTATTGTTGTTGGTTGCAAGCTTTGCTGCATGACAATCCAGGAATCCTAGATTTTACTTGGTTCAACGATGAAGCTTGGTTCCATCTCTCTGGATATGTGAACTCTCAGAATACCCTGGTGTGGGCCGCCAAAAATCTGCATGTGTACCACGAGACTTCACCTCATCCCTTGAAGGTGGGAGTTTGGTGTGCAATTTCCCGACAGCGTATCATTGGACCAATCTTCTTTGAAGATACAGTAAACACACAAGTTTACTTACACATCTTCAGTACATTTGTGAATCAGCTGCATGATTAAGACCTGCGTAAGCTCCAAGTCGGAGCAACAATACTTCCATGTCCATGGTAGAAATCGAGTCCTTTTTTGGTGACAGAATCATCTCCAAAGGATTGTGGTCACCAAGACCCCCAGATTTGCCACCTCCAGATTTCTTTTTATGGGGTTTCCTTAAAGGTTGTGTCTACAGATACAAACCATGATCACTGCAAGAGTTTTGAAACAACCTCAAGAATGCGATTCATGAGACCACACCAGAGACTCTACATCGGACTTTTCACAATATGGAACACCGTGTACAAACATGTCTGGACATCCAGGGAAGACACTTGCAGCACCTGCTGTGATGATCATGTATTCAGCATGAAACAAGGTACGTAACTCGATTAGATAGGGCAGTTAGTATTCCCGTTCCATGGAGTGTGGCAATTCATCTAAATACTTTAATTCCTGTATTGTGAATTTCATTTCCCTACGTATGTTTGTTCGGAAATTATAACATTTTTTTCGGGTTCGAAAGCTAGTGGGACATACTGTATATTCGGAGTAGTTGATAAAACCAGAATATAAAAGAATTTTGACTTAGCTTCTAAGTCCATTTTATGCACAGATAGGCTAATTGGGACTAGACTTACAGTTTAAAGTGGGATCTAAACCACTATTTGCCTCCACCAGGTATTGAACCAAGGATCCCTTGATTACAAGGAAATGACATTACCACTATGCCACTGGGGAGGCCCAGAATATAAGAAGTGTACTAGAATGAAAAGAGGATGATGTGGCACAATTTCACACACAATTTAGGCAAATAAATGAAGAATAAATTACTGCCAGATGAAAACAACAAAACTTTACAAACACACAAAATAAAGAGAAATGAATAATCATGGTAAAAGTCACAAAATAGTTTTAATTGACATGAATCAATCATATTATGATCTGGTTGATAAAGACCAAATGCTCTCCAGTAGAAAACTATAGAAACAGGATCATATTACAATATTTTACAGCAAGTGTATATATAGTCCAAATAGTAATCACTACCAGTTAAATGTAATATACAAAAACCCTGAAAGTACAACACAAAGGCTTTTCACTAGGGATGAACTGATACCACTTTCACCAGATACCAGTACTCTAATATTAACAGCAGCTAATACTCTTAGCAATTCTGACACCATTGCTTGAAAATTGAAACAATTACAATTGTTCAAAATTATTCATTTATATTAATATGTATATATTCCACTGCAATTGTATGCATCAATTTACCACAGTTTCACACAAAACCGGTGCAAAATAAATGAAAACTTTCAATTTTTCATAATTTCCAGGATATTAAGACTCCACAAAAGTGTGCCATGGCATTTCCATGGACTCCACAAAAGGAACCGACTGGCATCAGCTGATAATGATGCACTGGCATTGTTAATGGCTCAGCTCTACTTTTCACACTATCTTTTTACTTTAATAGACAAATCATGGTTAGTATTTATTTGACAGAGACTGAGTGATTTGCTCTCTGTATCAGTTCCCTGTTTGACTTCTATCATGACGCACACTGTTGAAACATTTGTTTTAAGAGGTAGTCGAGAGTGACATGAATAATTCTGTGGAGGGGCATTGCTAGTGTGAACGACATGACCAATTGTGAAATAAATAAATTAATTAATTAAATGATTAAATTTATCATTCAAACAACACTTTTTATGAAAACTATTTATTTTAATGAGTTTGTTTTTAGGCATTTTTGTTAAGAGTTGTTTCTAAAAGAGTTCATTTTTCAGTCTGTGTTCATTCACAATGGTCTTCCTAAATACAGGGTGTCCAGACTAGAGGTATACAAAAATAACTGCTTATAAAGTGACAACTACTACTTATATTGTCTCATAGTGAAGTTCAGTCGATGGACCATCGATCCCAGATTTCAGTAGTTCACTTGTATGATCAATTGTGCTGTTGAGTCACGCATGAGCAGAAACTGCCTGGCCACCAAGATCCCCAGATTTGACACCATTAGACTTTTTTGCATGGAGCTTCATTCAAGATGTTGTGTACAAGAGGAAAGTTCACGATTTGGGTGATTTGAGACAATGTATCACTGCATTAATAAAGCCTCAAATGCTGGTCAACACTTGGCACAAGCTTGAGTATTGTTTGGATATCTGTCAAGCTACAAAAGGTGCCTACATTGAGGTGTACCAGCGTGCATAAAAACTTTCAGAGTTACTTTGTACAAAACCGGGACAAGAAAGTTAATAAACTTTACAGATGCTAAAATATATGTGTATTGTGGTGAATCGGGACTTGTTTATCCCATTTTGCCACATTCTTCGGCCCACCCTGCATAGAGGAATTAGACCCGATGCGTGGGATTGTCACTTCGCTGAGAAACTTCGTTTGTTTCCCAAGAAACTCACATGGGGGCGACGAGACTGCCACCTAGCGGGCTTCTCGGGGTAGATGTTTTCCTTGTTGGGCGAGCCAGTGTTCTCTCCCAGCCGACCCCGATAACATCAACTCCAGCAACGGCGCTCCACGACGTGATAGCCGCTGAGTCAATGTGGGCGTGACTCAACTCTTATCTTCCCGTACACCTGGGACGTCGACTAGAACGTGGAACCTTTGCGGACATGGAGTTAAGTATTTTTACTAAAAGGGTTTAGTTTACCGCGTTACTTTAATTGATAATTTTGAATCTTTCACCTCCCTTTCCCCCCTTTTTTACTTAAAAGTCTAGAAAAGATCGTGACTTCAGTTGCAAATAATTTTCCTATCGCCGGGGCTAATTCCTGCAAAATACATAAGTAGTTAAAAGAAGGAATGATTATGGACATAGTTTTTTTGTAAGCACAAGTGTGGTAAGAGATAGTGGAACAAAAAAAAAAATGAATGGTCGACGTTGATCGTCATTGTAAAGGTTTTTTGTGAAAATCTGTCAAAGGGGGTAATTGCTAACAGATTTCTGTGTGAAGCGACTTATTTATAGAGAACATGTTGTTACTATTGTTGTTGTAAGAAATGAAAAAAAAAACTGCACTTGTTAAGGAAATAAAAAGCTATTGAGAAAATACCCAATCTTACTGTTCACGTAATTAAGCAGAGCGCTGGGCGCAGTTTAGGATAAGTTCACCCTTCCCCCGTATAATTTCTTGGGTAGCAGATATATTTTTTTTTTTTTTTTTTTTTTTTTTTTTGGAAGGGCCCCAAAAAAAGCAGTTGCAGGTTTTCAGTCATATACATGTTAGTTCGTCGGGAGTGGGACTAGACGAGCCCGCTACAAAACTCCGGACCAGCTGGTGGTATATGCGAGAAGGCTTGGAGCGACGCACTATTTAATACCTTAAAAAAAAAAAACTGGGATTTAGTAGTTTGACTTTTGCCCATTTTGATTGTCTGATCCTTGGTTTTCTCCCTACAGCACGCAAACCACCTGTGATAGAGAAACTAAACATACAGGGAGGTTATTGCAGCATGACACCGCAAGAGCATCGGCCGCTTGCCGGCCCAGTCATGCAACAGGTGCCGGCAAATTGCGTAACAGATAGCCCGTTACACAAACCGCTTGTTTTGTAATGTTTCCACTTTTCACAATTATAGTTACAATTACAACTTAAATAAGCACGTACCTTGTCGTAAGGATGCTGGAAAAGGTGTCCTCTAAAATACAAATATTTCTGGCACTTTATTTTTGACATGTAATCTTTCTTAGACACCGCGAGAGCGTCGGCCGCTTACCGGCCTTGTCATGCATCAGGTGCCGGCAAATTGCGTAACAGATAGCCCGTTACATAAACCGCTTGTTTTGTAATGTTTCCACTTTTCACAATTATAGTTACAATTACAACTTAAATAAGCACGTACCTTGCCGCAAGGATGCTGGAAAAGGTGTCCTCTAAAATACAAATATTTCTGGCACTTTATTTCTGCCCATATCGCTTCTGACAGCAATGACTCATCCAACATAAAGGATTCAATTTTTCATTCTTGTCTTGCCTTCGAATAAACAAAACCGTGACTCTTATTTTGCAGATAACACAAGATTAATCCTTTTGAACACTAGAGTCAGTGGCGTGCCCAAGATTTTCGAGGGGGGAGGTTACATATACATTATTATGCAAAACGAAAGCGTAGATAAACGAATTATTTAACAGTGTCACTTAATTTTAACGTGTGAATATTTTTGAAGTAAAGTAGCGATCATACACTGTGTGCGTTTTTCTTTCTGAGAGCGCCATTTGAAATAAGCACTTTTCCCCTTTTGCTACTATGGGATAAACTGAATATAAAAGGCTATAACTGCTCAACAACTGCATCTTTTTAAGAAATTTAAATTCTAAATGTAAGAATGAACAAAAAGCAACATTTTATGTAAATTCCGACAATTGTGAGTCCAGGGGGAAACGGGGGCCAAATCCCAAAGTTCTATTTTCCCCGTAATTACGCAAAATTTCTGAACGTCGTAATTTCCATATTTTTTTTTTTCAAAGTTGCGGCAGGAGCATTACATATCCTCATAGAGTAGTCTTTTGTTGTGCTTCCCTCAAAATTTGGTCCATCCAGTGTCTATAGAGCCGACGCTAGAAGCGAAATTCCTCAGATGTCGCAAGAGCGTCAGCGGCTTATCGGAGTAGTGGTAAGCCGCGAGAAGCCTCTCGATACTACGCGAATGCGACAGCTGTCGGCTACCAGTTGTTTAGACGTGTTCACTTCGGTTTGCGTTTATCAGTACTCGTGTTGTTTATACTGTGTTATTGAGTTTGTGTGCTATTCAGTGCTAGTGCTTTATCGTGTGTTAATTGTTATTCATTCATTAGTTATGCCGCCAAACAAATATAGTCTTGAACAAAGAGTTTTTATGTACGATACTTACGTGAAAACGAACTCTTGCAGAAAAGTAGTCAGGCGATTCGCAAGAAAATTTCCTGGCAATCCTGTTCCGGACAGACATACTGTTTACAACCTCGTTAAAAGATTATGAGAGACAGGATCTCTTGAACCTAAGAAACGTGTTTCCAGACGACGTGTTCTTACGGAAGAAAAGCTAAACGAAATTGGTGAACGACTTGAACATACTCCAAAAAAATCCCTCCGTCGGCTTGCTCAGGAAACAGGCATTTCAAAATCCTCAGCACGAAATGCCACTAAATTACTTAGATTAAAACCCTACAAAATTACAGTGGTTCATGAATTGCAACCGCGCGATCACGCGACTAGAGTTCGATTCTGTAACTGGATGCTGGATAATATTGTTGCTGGCAGAGTAAATCCAGAATTAATCATATTTTCAGACGAAGCTTGGTTCGAATTGAATGGCCGAGTTATTTCACAAAACAATCGCTATTGGAGCTCAGAAAAACCTGACCTTGTGCATGAAGTTCCGCTCCATCCTGCAAAAATTGGTGTGTGGTGTGGTTTGAATGCGCACAGAATAATAGGGCCTATTTTTTATGAAGGTACTATCAATGGTGAAAGGTATCGAAGAGACATACTACAACCTTTTTTTGAACAATTAACGGACATTGAATGCCAGCAGTCATTTTTTCAGCAGGACTCTGCTACTGCTCACACTGCTTATGAATCACTTAATTTTATTGCCGAGATTTTTGAGGACAGAATTATCAGTACTGAGTTGTGGCCCTCTCGTAGCCCCGATCTTACTCCTTGTGATTATTATTTATGGGGAACATTAAAAAACAAAGTGTATCAGAATAACCCGCGTACAATAGAGGATTTAAAAGAAAATATAAGAAGAGAAATTGCCAGAATCACACCTGAGGAGCTTATGGATGTTCAGAGGAATTTCATACGCAGATGCCGGAAATGTATTGGTGTTGAAGGAGGTCATTTTCAACATCATTTATAACACAGAAGGTTAGTGATCATCATTATTATTAGTTTTAAATATAATTTTACACTTTCGGTTTGCTTTATGCGCCGCGATGCTGTCTTCCCTTTCTGTCAACCGAGGATAAAGTAGAGATGTCTAAGAAAGATTAGATGTCTGAAATAAGGTTGTAATTGTAACTGTAATTGTGAAAAGTGGAAACATTACAAAACAAGCGGTTTCTGTTACGGACTATCTGTTACGCAATTTGGCGGCACCTGATGCATGACAAGGCCGGTAAGCGGCCGACGCTCTCGCGGTGTCTAAGAAAGATTACATGTCAAAAATAAAGTGCCAGAAATATTTGTATTTTAGAGGACATCTTTTCCAGCATCCTTACGACAAGGTACGTGCTTATTTAAGTTGTAATTGTAACTATAATTGTGAAAAGTGGAAACATTACAAAACAAGCGGTTTGTGTAACGGGCTATCTGTTACGCAATTTGCCGGCACCTGTTGCATGACTGGGCCGGCAAGCGGCCGACGCTCTTGCGGTGTCATGCTGCAATAACCTCCCTGTATATATATATATATACACACATGTATGTTTTTTTGGGGGGGTGTGTTGTTTTTATTTTTTTTATTACAGGGAGATAACCAAGGAAACGCACGTACTTCCAAAATAATAAAAAAATGGGTTGTGACGGATTGTCAAGAACAAAATCGAATTTGAACAAGACGTCACAGTATTTTTGTATACCTCTAGCCTGGAAACCCTGTATGTGCATATTTATTGACTATATGGAAATATTAAAATTTAACGATAAACCAAAATTCTCTTTCACTGACAATTTTCCCATATCTTACTCTCAACAATGTTGCATTTCCAGCAGTTGGTAGCCGATTGACTGTTATTTAGTTTCTTCAGTGTATTTCTCCTTTGTATTTCTTTCCACCTCTTGCTGACAGTATACACAGAAAAATTCTGCAAAGTAAGATGATCTGAAATTTTCAACCCTTTTTTTTTTAATACATCGTGAGAGTAAGGCATAACACATCATTTTGAGCATATTTTAAACACACATTCCACAACTTCTTTCCAAATGATATTCACAGTTAAGCAGAACACAGAGTATGAAAGAGCACAAACTGAATACATACTTATGCAACATGAAAGGTAATCAGGTATACTATATGAGCATATGCAATAATAATAATAATAATAATAATAATTAAATTTCCAAAATGCTGCTAAGAGGGCAAGTGAACAGGAAGGTTTGAAAAAGTAAACTTTAAATAGCCAAATGGTCACAGTGCATAAGTTATTGGAAAGGCATACTAAACGATTTGGATATGTCAATTCACCATCCTGCTCTGACCTTCCTCCTATAGATATTCCCTTTGAAGTTACTGCAAAAGTATTGTATACACTAGGAAACCTGCCACAATGAACAATCATACCTGATTGTTCCAACAGGCAACGTTAATCATTTCAAAATTGAGTTAGCACTGTGTGAATCCTTTGAAAACATGATGATTAAAAGAATTTTAAAAGTTTTAAGAGCAAACTATTTCTACTCAAGGCAAATCTATCTTGCATGTAAATCATTCGTGCAGCAGTAAAAACTCTTGATAACAAGTGGGTGCCTATTTTAATTAAATTTTGAAAAAGTCCAGCATTTCTACTCAAAACCTTCAAAATTTGAAACATTAACTAATTGAAGCAGGTCCTGTTTATATTTCTTGAATTTTAATTACAAACATTATGCAAGAAAATGAGTATAAAGAACATCAGTTAATACAATTACATTTTCATACAAAGTTATGGAGTTCTACATAGTATACAGAGTAAAGACTAGCATATATAGCACCAACCTAAGGCAGCATTCTTGCATTCAGATATGTACCTTATAACCAAATTTTTAAATAGATGGTTCCTACACTATCAAAGATGAGAGCCAACTGTAAAATATATAAGCCAAAAATTCATGTAAATAACTATGTATTTCGCTAATTTTATGTACAGTGTGTTATTTTATAACTCACAAGGAGAACACAACTGTTCCACATGAGTGAGGTGAACTATAAATACATGAAAACTTTAAGGGAAGATGTTTTCTTGAGCCTATCATTATAAATGATGATAACTTTCCTTTCTACTTATCTCTACATACATTCTAATTTTAAAAAGCAGAAAAAAAGCACGTTTGGTTACTGCATGAAAAAAAAAGTACAATTCAACACCTTCTCCAATTGTTAGAATGAACTTTAAAGTTCATATATGAGGGTTGACAGATAATAATCCGGACTTTTTATTTCAGAGCCATGATTGCAGTCAGGCAACTGATACTGACATATAGTGGTCTGTATGGTGTCGCCATCCAGTGGAGGAAGTTGTAACCGTCAGCCTCAATTTCCCGCCAAAATATGCAAGATGGCGGAGAAGGAGATCTCAGTGTCAGTGGAACAGCATATAATCATGAAATTTCTTGTGAAAGAGGGTGCAACCACCTCAGACATTTATCGACGACTCGTGGCGATCTTTAAAGATGACACAATGGCATGTTCATCAGTGTTTGAATGGTGTAAACACTTTCGGGAAGGCCTTGAAGACTAGACGCCTCCACCCAAAAAGTTCAGAACACAGCCATCCGCAGGAAAGGTCACGGCATCTGTTTTCTGGGACTACCTTGGCATCGTTCATGTTGATTTCCTACACAAGGGACAAACTGTTAATGCTGCATACTACTTTAACTTGCTTTGTGGCAGTGTTCGCCATGATATTCACAAGAAGAGATCTGGACTGTACACCAAAGGAGTCATTCTGCAACATGAAAATGCACACGGCCACACACCGCCAATCTGACCATCTTCACCATCACAAAACTGGGCTGGGACATACTTCCTCATCCTGCCTAGAGTCCTGACCTCGCACCTAGTGACTTTCATCTGTTTGGCCCCCTGAAGGAGCATTTGGGAGGACAACATTTTGAGGGTGATTATGAGGTTCAGAGTGCAGTTCTCGAGTGGTTCAGGACCCAGTCCAAAGATTTCTTTACTGAGGGAATACGAAAACTCATGGACCATTGGAAGAAATGTGTGGAAGTGTTGGGGGACTATGTTGAAAAATGAAATGCCGACCATTGAAATACATGCCTTCATTGTGGAGAAATAATATCTGTCCGGATTATTATCTTTCAACCCTCGTATTTACACACACACACACACATATTACATATACCAAATCCTAAATGATGATGATGATGATAATAATAATAATATAAAAATAAATTATTTTTTCATGACTAGTTTCTCTTGGAAATAACTTTGCAATGAAAAAAAGAAGTGTTGCATTTCATCATCATATACAAAGTCACTTAAAACAAGTGCAAAAAATTTTAACTGCGATGTGTCTATGCCAGAGAAGCACAATAAAGTTGTACTTTGAAAATAATTCAAAATTCTTCACCCATAATCTTCACATGCAAATTTCTATAACAGCACATATTACTTTTATTATCTTCCACAATCAACAAACACTATGTAATTTTTTTTTACCATGGCATAAAAATGGAAATGATCCATGGATAATGCAAAAGTATTGTGGTATCAGCACGAAGATAGAAATGTGAACTATGAAGATAATACGTACCCACAATCTTGCAGTGCTATGTATCTGCAAATACTTGGGATATCAACTATTTGATATCATTAATTAGCACAATAAAACAGCATGTACACAATCTTAACGCAATAAATTCATATAAACATCACTGTTATCTTACCTGAACTCTTCAGTGACTGAAGTCGACAGTCAACTTCATGTACCAAATGCTTTTTCATCCAATTACAACTATAATTTCTAATCCTCACGTGTATGGGACTCTAACAAATGTAAAATTGTCTAAACACCTATAATCATAGTCTTTATAGTGCATAAGGTTGCCTGCTCTCGAAATGCAAACATCATTATATATTTTCCTTGTAACATCCGTTAAAGGTTCAATTTCAGCTTCTTTACATAAGCTGTCAAAATAGTCCCATTGTAAAGATGCTAATCTGTGTGCATATCTTTTGGGCATGTTCATTTCTAACTTCTTGTGGAAGTCCTTGGCTTCAGCATCTTTCATCTCTCTCTGACTTGGCAATTTGAAGGATTTCTCCAAACTTTTCAGGAAATATTTCACCTGCAAAAGTCATGAAACATTCATAAATGTAAATTTATATAAAGGCGACATAGAGGCAACATGCAGGGTGTCTTCCATTTCATAGAAACAAAATTCCCTGACATTTCCAGGTTTTCCAGAACAAGAACCAAAATTTTCCAGACAATGCCATTAGGGCAGTTCTTGTATTTAAACGTATGTGTATGAAGGTCACTATATTTTAACTAAACATCACACACAGAATCCCACTTAACTAAGTTGTTAGAATATTCACTTCAGATGTTAAAAGTAATAACAAGAAGGGAAACTGAACTGTCTTGTGTGTATCAAGGGTATGTAATACTTGCTACATATTGCAAAGATTCTTGTTATATAAAAAAATCATAACAATATAACATAATAATACATAAAAATATAGTAATACATATATATAATGGGCATTTCATAAATACTTGAGGGGTTACAAATATTTATTGTAAGTAAAGTATTGAACTTACGTTAATGAAACCAGTCCAAAACGAACAAGAAACTCAGGTTTTTTTAACATCTACAATTGTTCAATGTATGCACCACGGGTGACGCAGCATGCATCAACACAACAGTCTACTTCTTGCAACACTCATATCAACATGGGCCTGTTGATAGTGTCCATTGCTGCAATGATATGCTCCCTTAGGACTGCGATATCACGCATCATCAGTGAGACGAATACTCCATCATTCATGAAACCCCACAAAAAAAAAAAAGTCGCACAGTGTCAGGTCCCGTGATCTTGAGGACCAAAACATTGCACAAAACACTGAGTGATATGGGTGATTTGAGTGTCACCTAGCGGCAGGGACATGAACTCTCAGCTTCATGAAACATGCACGCACAAACTGTATGCATTCCTATCATGTTGATGTGTGCTGTGTCACCAATACATTGAACATTTGTAGGTGTTAAAAGAAAATGTTTGAGTTCCCCTACATTCTGGACTGGTTTCATTAACAAAAGTTCAACAGTTTACTTGCAATAAATTTTTGTAACCCCTCAATAATTTATGAAACACCTCACCTAATATTTCCAAACACAACCCAAAAACTGTAACAAAAAAGTGATTAAGCCCCAATAGTGGATTCCTATTAGTTATAAACATAAGCCCTTTCCTAGAGTATTTACTACAAGTATAAAATTTCCACTGTAACTACCGGTAATACACAATATATCAAACTGAAGTATGGGTTGTCCACAATCAAGTTAAAATTTCTTGCTTGACCTATTTTTCTTTGTTCAGAAACCTACTCTTAGTGCACTCCTACAAAAATGTTTGATTTTTCCAGAGAAACAATATATTTCCCTGACATTTCCAGAAAAAGTAAATTCCCTGAATTTTCCAGTATTTCCAGACTGGTAAATATTCTGAACATGTTAAATCAGGCAAGAGTTGACCCTCATGGTAATTGACTTTGATGATATTTTAGAACACAGCTTAGCTATGTTCCAAAACAAACACACGTGAAAGGATTTTGCTGAAATCTGATTATTATGCATTGTGTGAGGGTTGTATAAAAACTAATTTTGGAACATGTTGTCCCAAAAATTCAAATTTCAAGTTTGAACAGCCAAAAAAACATTCCTCAATCAATTTTTTCTCATCTTTGAATATTTTTAACTGAGAAAGTCTTATCATTGTTTTTTCCACATAAGTAAGAAAAGTGAGATTGAAATTTGTGATGCACCAGCAATGAATTAAACTGTAGTGAGCCTGTGATGACACTTCTCATTTGTGTCATGCCAAAGGAAGTAAATACTTACTGTACAGGGTCAACATGATGTTCCACTTGATTATTGACTTATTTATATTATGTTATTATTATTACTAATGTATACATTGCTGTATCCATATTTTTAGCTAGGCTCTTGTGGTGTGAGATACTTGTTTGTGAAAAATGAGTTTATGAACAACCTTCACAAAATATGCAATAATCACATTTTAGCAAAATCTTTTCACATGTGTCTGTTTTGAAGCAAAGCAAAGCTGTGTACCAAATATCATCAAAATTGGTGAGTATGAAGATCAGTTCTGGCCAGATTTAACTATGACTATGTACAGTCTAAGCAAGAAGTATTTGAATTTGATAGCAGCTATACATATACACTACGTGGAAGAAAGTCATTGGACACACCGGTTTCAACTCTGAAACGAACTCCTTGTGGAAAAGAGAGTATATATGGGTATATATACGGCAGCAGGAGGCTTCTCAGATCATTCGCTGATAAAATGACTGACAGGAAAGAGGGATCATAGTAGGCTGCTCCATAGGAGGCATGGGTATACGTAGCATAGCTGATGCCAGACACGTCCCTAAATCAACTGTAGCTTTTGTCATCAAGCAGTGAAAGGAAAAGGGACACTGCAGCAATGCACCACAAAGTGGAAGACCCACGAAATTGGATGACTCTGACAGGAGAGTGCTGAAGAGGGAGATTCAGAAAAACAGGATCCATCCGATGCATTCGATTGCAGAAGAGTTTCATAGTACGACCAATTTGACTGTTTCGACCAAGGAGGTCCATGCACTTGGTTATGGTCGAGCCCTGCCCACAAACCCCTGATAACAAAAAACGTGGTGGGGGCATCATGTTCTGGGGTTGTTTCAGCTGGCATGGCATGGGTCCACTGGTACCGGTGTATGGCTACATGACGTCTGCATCCTACCGAGATATTCTCGACAACTCCATGCTCCCCACTTTGTGGAGTTTCTATGGAAATGAAGAATGTGTGTTCCAGGACAATAATGCGACTTGTCATGTTTCCAGGGCTACCATGGAGTGGTATGCAGAAAATAATGTCACCCAACTGGATTGGCTTGCTCAGAGTCCTGATCTCAACCCTATCAAACATATATGGGACGAACTGGAGTGCCGATTGAGGTCGCGATCGCCTCGCCCTTCTACACTTCCAGGGTTGGTGACTGTACTGCAGGAGGAATGGCAGAATATCTCACTCTGTGTACTACATGACCTTGTGGCCAGTTTACCACGACCAGTGGCTGCTGTTATCACTGCAACAGGTGGACCAACCTCCTATGATTGCAAGAAAACTCATGGTATCCCCTGACACGTTGTGTCCAATGACTTTCTTCCACATAGAATGATAACAGAATGCATGGCATATGCATACAGTATATGCTGGATAAAAGTACAACAGAGTGAAAGAGATATGTGTATCCATACATACATGGTATAGAAGTTTCATATTACTATGTAAGCAAATTTTACACTTTATTTTCTTCATTGAGAAAAGGCAAAAGCAATTTACACAGTTAAAAAAAATATAAACTGAACAATTCATCATGAGCACTTAAAAGTCACAGTGAGCATTCATTCATCACCGTTATTAATTGAGACTGGATCTACAAAGCCACCATGCAATGTGCCTAAACCAGGGATTGATTACAAGGTGAGGTTGTTACTACTATGCCACCAAGGAGGACCAAGACTTCAAATTTATATGAAAACTGGACAAGTTGCTCGTTCAAGTCCTCTTACCATGAATTCTTATAAGGCAAAGACTGTAATTGGAGATAAACTTACAAGCCACTTTTTTTGACCTGTTCAAGGAAGCAACAGGTATAGGACTTCTCCTTCCTCCAATTAACACATCTTCTACAACCTTAAAACACAGTTCCACTACAAACGAAGTGGCATCAAATATTGGATGACTGTGTGCTTCTGCAGTTTGGCAACACCCTTGACCTTGGCTCCCAGTCTACCATCCTGGAACAGTCCAGGAACTATGTTTGTTTAGCCATTATTTGAAATATATTCATTGTTGACTTTTTATTAAATCTCATATTTCAGTAAAGCACAATAGTTATCCTTATCCATGCAACCATTAATGGGAATGTTTTTGGTTACATAGTACATTGAAATCTCAGTTATACGTTTTATGGGGGGGGGGGGGGGACAGAAGCGTTTGTGTATAATGCGCACCCAGGTTTTTGATGGGGAAAAGCAACAAAAATTTTTATCTCGTGTATAATGCGCAGTATAATCCAGGTTCAAGAAATGGCTTTGTTAGTTGTAGGTCATAAAGCTGTTGCTATGCCAATCAAGAGCTAGTGACATCATACCTATTCAATGAGTCACCTATCGCTATGGGGACCAAGAGGAGAATATCCTCTTGTGTAAACAGTAAGTCACCAACCCAAGCCACACCCCCTGTCTCCCTCCTCTGTGTTCAGCACCCGAAAGCTTTCACTCTTTAACCATTATATTTATTCTGTAATAGTAGAAAAGGAGATCAAAATTACATTATGGATTTGCAGTGCTCAGGAAGTTATTTTCTGTTATTTCTCACCCAACAAATACCGCTGATACACATCCCATGTGATGGGAGGTGCATACTCGAATTCTGAACATTACATTACAAAGTGAAAAATCGTGGAAGATGGCCTTTAAACTTTTATGCATGGTTTTGCTTATTTTCTCTTTACTTTTTCTGAAAAAACCTTCAAAATGTATACTTTTTCCATGCCTCTCGTAACATTTATAAGAGGCCTATTCAGGACCCTCAAACTAGCAGTTAGCAGAACAAGAGTTCTTTCATTAAGGCATTTACAAACTCCATACATGTCATATTATTTGGCCAGTATTACATTTTAATTATTATTTTCATTCTCCTTATCTTTTCTTTCATCCAAAGTACCACAAAAATCAGAACGTTCCTTCATTTTGTGATGACCTTTTTTTCAACTGCATTGCACATTACTATTCCCACTTTGATTGGAATACTGTTGCCATATTCAGAAACTACAGAATTCAAGCTTTACAATGATATATAACATGATAGGCTTTCGTAAACATGAAAAAAATTATTCCGAGCACCACAGTTTTTGGGTGCAAAAATTTTCGAAAAAAGTACGCATTATACATGAGTAAATACGGTAACTGAGAAAAACGTATTATTGAAATATAATTAAAATGGTAAAATTAAGTACACAAAGAAAGAAAAGGAGTACTACATATACACCTAAGTTTGCTGTATTGCAAATTTCGGAAAAATTCGAACTTGGGATTTTGCCCGATTCCCCCCTGGACCCTTTAATTGTCGGAAGTTACATAAAATGTTGCTTTTTGTTCATTCTTTCATTTAGAATTTAAATTTTTCAATAAGATGCAGTGGTTGAGCAGTTATAGCCTATTATCTTCAATTTATCCCATAGTAACAGAGGGGAAAAGTGCTTATTTCCAATGGCGCTTGCAGAAAGAAAAAGGCACACAGTGTATGATCGCTGCTTTACTTCAAAACCATTCACACATTAAAAATAAGTCACAGTATCCAATAATTCATTTATCTGCTATTTTATTTTGCATAATAAAAAGTACTGCAACTTCTATCTTCACCAACCGTATTATTTTTAAATATGACAGTAATAAGACCCAGTGGAACTGGCCCCTGCAGGCCACTGTTGACTCCCCCTCCCTTTCTTCAGCTTGTTTGTAATGTTTAAGACAGGATGGGAAGTGTGGTGCCAGTGACCTGTCTGACAGTTTGAAAGATATCAATCTCCGATCTGCTTCAGGAAGATATGACTTGCCGAAGGCAATGCAAAGAACAAAAGCAGGATTATTTAGCACAGGCCAATCTTGTTCAAGGGTGCATAACTACTCCCCTTCTCTCCGATGCAAGGGACAAAAATAGACTTCCAAGTCGAGGGTCTGGTCCCATGGTTGCAGCTGATAAGAAAACCTATATGAAATGGGTAGCAGATGTTATCAGCACGAAAATCTTGAACTCCAAGAGCAGCATTCTTTCGAGCAAGTAGAAACTTATAACTGAAGATCGTATATCGTGAAACGTATAATTGCAATTTCACTGTACTTCTATATATCAGCAGCGCGCATTTTGGGCATGCAAGGTACGAAATGTGTACCCACAGCACAGTAAGAAAAAATGAACCATTTCCTTTCGCCTTCACCGAACATGAAAATTCGACAATTATCGCTCCGAAGCCTTTTTTGCTGCAAGAAATTCCCTTTCCATATGAACACGCTGCTGCCTGCTTTGTGTCGTCTGCCCTCCTGGACGCAGTCCTGAATTATCCCGTTTGTAACTTCGGTGCTGTCTACACTCACCTGATCTGCGTGTCTGCTGATTTCCGTGAGCAAAAGCTGCCGCTTCTCTCTGGTACCCAAGAAATTCGGAAGGCAACCTCATTGGCTCAGATCAGCCCCGACCATGTGTTTGTGTCTGCCCACGCTCGCCCCATCCTACGTTTCCCTGTTCAAACCATAGAGGTCTGGGAAGCCAGGGTACCAAAGATTTTGACAGCATCTTTATTGTTGGCAGTAGTCAATATATATTTTTTTCTGGAATGTTTAGCTTACTCACATTTAGTAGTCACGCGTATATAGACCACTGTGCTGGGTTGTAATAAAAACACATTATAAAAAATGATTGGATGGGTGTTGACTGTTCACCCGACAATATGAATAAATAACAAAACAAGAAACATAAGTAAACACAATGCTACTAATCTTACAAAAGTAAGATTCTAATAAGATATGTATTTTTATGATTGTAGAAAACTTCTTACATCACGTGCCGGCAACATATTTGTTAAAACACTAAAATCACACACTAACAGCATGATAAAAAACACTTCGGAGTTCTTCCAAGCTTTCGACTCCTTCACGCAGTCATCTTCAGGGCTGGTCGAGGACAGACGGAGTAGACGCGGTTGTCGTTGCACTGACGTTACTTCCTGTGTCTGTCGGCAGATGTCCTTGTGGTCTTGCAGTGTTGGTAAGTCTTGTTGAGTTTGGAATGTTGGTTGGAGGAGATGGATTTTTGAGTTTTACTGTGTTGTACCAAGAAGAATAAAGATTTCCGCATAAATTGTCATTGAGATTATTAGTGTTTTTGATCATGTGTACCCCTTCCTTAACGTCCCGTTCTATTTTTCCTTTTGCATGTGCGATAAAGGAAAGGCAATCCTGTGGAAGTTGATGGTTGGTTTCTAAGACGTGTTTGGATAATCTCGAAGAACTTTCTTTTCTGCGTATATATCCTAGGTGGTAGGCGAACCAGTCTTTGATGGGTCTTTTACATCGTCTTATGTATTTTCGGTTGCATGCACATTTGATTCTGTAGATGCCAGAGTTTGTTAAGGGGTCTTTGTCGTACGTTTTGAAGCCTGATAAGTTTTGTCCTATGGATTTTCTGGGTTTATGTTACGTTTTTCCAAGATGCGTCTGAGTTTGGTGGAAAGACCTGGTATAAATGGTATCCCTAACCATACTCGTGGATACTCTTCTTCATTTGTGGGAAGGTGGTTTTTGGTTATTTTCCCGGTTTTTTCTTCTTTTTTCAGGTTCTGGTCAATTACACTGGGGCTGTATCCATTAAGGGAGGCATGTTGTCTTAGGATGTCCAATTTTTCTTGCAGCACTTGGTTGTTGGAACTTAAGTGCATATACGCAGAAAAGAAATTTCTTCGGGATTATCCAAACACGTTTTAGAAACCAACCATCAACTTCCACAGGATTGCCTTTCCTTTATCGCACATGCAAAAGGAAAAATAGAACGGGACGTTAAGGAAGGGGTACACATGATCAAAAACACTAATAATCTCAATGACAATTTATGCGGAAATCTTTATTCTTCTTGGTACAACACAGTAAAACTCAAAAATCCATCTCCTCCAACCAAAATTCCAAACTCAACAAGACTTACCAACACTGCAAGACCACAAGGACATCTGCTGACGGACACAGGAAGTAACGTCAGTGCAACGACAACCGCATCTACTCCGTCTGTCCTCGACCAGCCCTGAAGATGACTCTGTGAAGGAGTCGAAAGCTTGGAAGAACTCCGAAGTGTTTTTTATCGTGCTGTTAGTGTGTGATTTTAGTGTTTTAACAAATATGTATTTTTGTTTGGTCTCATCCCATCCAAATGTAATGCACTAGATTTAGAATTTCCTCCCTACTGTAATGTGTTGATTTTTTTTGTTAAGTAAACCTGAATACTTCAAAAAATACATATTTATGTATGAAGCTGAAATCAGTTTATTTTTGTATTATCTTTGCACATCATGGCATCTAGACTCGAAAAATTCTGTTTTTATTTTCCATATTTGTACATATATTAGGTTTTGGCTCATATTTTACTTATTTTTACATATTATTTCTATATTTCAGGACATTTCTCAACATATACTTCATATTCACACAATAACTCACAAAGTCTGAAGCTCACAAAATCTGAAGCAACATTAAAGAAATGAAAGTTTACAACCTTTTTTATACCCTCCCATTGTGTTGATTACAAGTTTTCTGTCATCTGAACAATAATGTTTTGTTTTTTTTACCTCCCAACTGTTTGCTTTTCCATTTGGAAGAAACTTGAAATTCCTGTTTATTTACAATTGTTGTCAACAGTAGAGAATGAGGGCTCAAGCATCGGCTCCTGCTTGTTACACATGTTATTTTGGCAATGTTGGAAGAGTCTCTCCAGTCAAGCAGCCCATTGCTAACCCCACCCTCGCTACTTAGTTACATGCCTGACAACAGTGCCAGAAGCAACAATTTTGACATGTATGGGATTCGTTTCTGGTTTTTCTTCAAGGCAACCATAGTAATAGTCACAATGCAGAGACTGCATTATATGTAGATTGTGTATTGTATTATATTATTAGAAAGTAGGGATGGGCCGATATGAAATTTTGGCTGATACCGATAAAGTACAGATATAAAATTTACCGATACCGATATTCTACCAATCCGATATAAAATTAGAAATGGTCCTTGAAGAACCTGAAAGGTTCATTGACCTCCTTAATAAATGTGTGTTTCAAGGTGATTGCAGTGCAAAAGAAATTGCATATTTAGATATTTACTTTTTTTAGAAAGTAGGGCATGGAGATTATCCATAAAAATTACAACAAAACGGCAGAATTTTGCACTAAATTATCAGATATTTATCAATATATCAGATCGGTAAAATAATCAATAATTTTACCGATACACAGATATGCCTATAAGGCAGATACCGACAGAGTACCCTTTTAAAAAGTAAATTTTTACAATTTTAAAGTCCATATTTAACTCCTTATTTTGGTGAAAATAACTAAATATGTATATACATATTTAACACATTTTTATTGCATATAAAACCATTCCCTGATGATGAGGACTCAATCATATCAGTTGACCTTGATGACATAAATGGGGTGAAAGATGATACTTGTGCAATCTCTGATGATCTCGCAGGAGGGATAATAAATGAAGCCCATAATGATACCATCACTAGAAATCATTACAAATATTCTTGTCAACTGCTGGAACCAACTGTTGAGCTAGTGCTCTTTCTTACTCTTAAAGAAACTAAAGAATAATTTACGATCATCTATGTTGAAAGATTGACTGACAAGTTTTGGTGTCATTGAAGTTTGACATTACCCAGAACAAAGAAGAATGAATTTCCAACAAAGAAAGCACTCCTTGCCTGACTAGTACTTTGTGATTTCAATATATATGCATGTATTATTATTATCAATGCAGTTAGTTGATAGTAAAATAAATTCATTTAGAAACAAGAGGCAGCAAAGTTTTCACCACTGCTGTCATAATATAAGAATGTCAAAATGAGTATGATATTAGGCACAATTCTCTGTACAGTAATATCTATACACATAAAAAATTAATTTTAAGTTAAATCATACATTACCTGTAAGTGGAATAGTGGAAAAGGGAGAACAGTTGTTGGTATTCCTACAAAGCAGAGAGTTGGAAATTCAATATGGACTAAATGTTGGTACAAAGGTGTTATTCGGCGATCCTCTATTTTCAGACGACAATCTTCTGACAGGAATGAAAAGTTATAATTGTAACCTGTACAGTGAAGAAAACAAACATAAAATTTTACCTTCTTATCAAAAATATTAAAGAAGAAATTAAATTTTACATGAAATTACAAGTATCCCACGAAACTTGCAATAAATTTTATGTTATACAAAATTGTTGCATTTACTATATAAACATTTTATACCTGGGCATTTTTGATTTATGCAAGGCTATTATGCAAATAAAAACTTTCTCTATCATGCGATGAAATAACGTTCTCTTTTTGTAGAATAACAAAAATTCCAGCAGTTCTAGGGTATCGTTCACGCTAATTTTTTTATAATAAAAACTTTGCAATATAATGCATAATTTCAGAGATGTATAACTAAGGGTTCAAAATGGGGCAAAGTCACCAATTTTGTGACAATGATAACTGTAGCAACAGTAGAAGTTTTAAGCTGAAATTCATGTAGCAACTATACCTTGGACAAGTGATCTACTATTGCATTCGAATAAAATCAGTAAAAGCATTTCAAATTCTAATATTTTAAAATCTCCATTTAGTCTATATTTTCAGAGATTAAAAAGTGTGTCCTGCAGCAATTTTAGGACATCACTTAAGCATTACTTTGATAATGTAAATCCTTTAACTGTGGTGTATTGTTGGGGAGGATCAAATGGCCACAGTACAAAGGCAAATCACCAATGTTCTGACCACACCAAATTCTCTAAATTTAGATATTTTGATCTTAAATTTTAATAGCAGCCAAATACTTGGAAGGACTGTTCTGAAAATCATCAAGGC
This sequence comes from Lepisma saccharinum, assembly GCF_977018435.1. NCBI lineage: Eukaryota > Metazoa > Arthropoda > Insecta > Zygentoma > Lepismatidae > Lepisma > Lepisma saccharinum. The sequence goes on from NC_139230.1 coordinate 69,070,795, forward strand.
AATTAAATATGGTAAACTTATAACCTATCATAACAAAACTTTGAATGGCATGGTTGATGCATGAAGAATTATTTTTAAAAAGATTTGAAGGTAGTTGATTGAGAAAATAAACAATTACATGAAATCTAACCATCAATAACTGGATTGAAAATGACCTGAAATATATGTGAATATTATTGGTGTTATAATGCTGGTAGACAATCCAAAATAAGAACAAACAAACAAACAAATACACCGACAAAAAGAGACTGTTCAGAAAAAATAGAGAAACTTGTAGCTATGTATATGACAAAGCTAAAGATCAATTACAAAACTAAGCATAGCATTACTTGCACATATATCATCCAAACCACATCCTATTGTCTACTTTATGTTCAAATGTAGGACATATTGAGATTGAGATCTCGTATAAATATAGAAGGTAAAAAAGAGATAATTTTGTTAAGGGATTCTCATGGCAATGAGAATTAATGTGTTGCTCCTCATCATATATATTATCAGAGGAGATATTGCTTCCCATCATTAGGTATATATGTGGCCATGTTCCTTCTTGGTTCCCCTCAACATACAACCTGCTCCACAGTTTCCTATATTCACAATCAGTTCAGAAGCTTAAGCCTGAATCACAAGGAACTGGATCTCCAGTAGGAATGCTCTAGTTGGCGCTGGACTAGCTACCCATTTGCTACTTTTCGCCTCACATGATACTTGCTATCGTACTTGTCGATAGACGAGTGAACATGTAATGGTGGCTGTGTGAGATGTAAACAATGTATCACTTCACATTTTTAAAAGCCGATAACTATTGAACCGAGAGGAATAACGTCTCATATAAAACGTTATTAGGTATAAAACAATGGCACTGCTAAAATACATACTTGATAATGGTTACTGTACACATATGGAACAATATTTTACTTGTTTCAATTGTAAACAAATACCCTGCACTCAGCATAGATGGTGTAATTCATAGCATTTATGCTAGCAAAAATGTTAAAAGGAAATGCTTTCGTCTAAAGCTGGCTTAAAGATGGACGATCAATTTGAAGAATGTTGTGCTTTTATCAAAAATTAAAAAAAGAAAAGTATGGACTAGAGATTGGCTCAGAAAAAAAAAACCGGGTATGCACATCAATATTCATACATGAGATTCCCAGAATTCATTCCCAAATTAAAAAAACCAACAAAAAAACAATAATTTAATACACTTGTAATAATAAGGATTTTCATTTTCAGCTAATTTTATACAAATGCACTGCATGTTATCATCTCGTTGCTAACAAAAACAGCCAACACTCGGGAAAGCACAGACAAACAACTCCCTTTTGCAAAGTCACAGATTATCTTCACATGCCCAAACTTGGCTCCGATTGGCTGTTCAACAGTATCTAGTCGAGGAAAGCTAGTAGCAAGTAGAACATGTCCTATTCCTCAAAACCAGTCAAGCAGTCTGCAAGGCGGCCATGATTTCTACCTAGAAAGTCAGTTCAGCGCCAACAAGGTCATTCCTACTAGAAATCCAGTTCCGTGTGATAGGGGCTTTACTTTACAAATTTAAGTTCTTATCAATTTAGATTCGATTTGAAAAAATTATGTTTTTCCAATGAAAGAGGTGAGTATTGGGAGGGATACATTTTGCCTCTGTCAAACTTTTAATTCATATTCTTAACTTATTTATCCTCTATTTAATCATTTGACACTATAGGTATCATTTTTGTGTCAAGATTAGATCTTTCTCTCCTAACTCATAATTTTGAACTCATCCTTTGAGTCTTGGACACTATTTTGATTATTTATGAAAAACATATCCTTTTTTAAAAAAAATACAGCATCTTTGCATGGCTTTCAAACAGAACAGGTACTCAGAACACAACATCAACAAAACATTAAAACAAGTACTGTCCAAGCAGACAGAGATGCCAGAGATTCCGGACACTCCAGGAAACCCAGACAAAGCTGACCAGAAGATAGCCATCCTTCCTTACATCAGAAATCTCTCTGGAATTATAAGCCGAATTCTCAAGAAACCAAAAAATAAGTTGGAATAACCTTCGCTGCTTCATTTCTCGTGAAATTCTAGCCTGATTTGATATTTCACATCACCCCCTTTCCTTTGAAATTTTTGCGTTGAATTCAATATGGCGTTCAACAATATGCCGGACCTGCGCTTGAAACGCAAAGCTAGAGATATCTCTGTGCCTAACATATTTCTTTCATGACCAGGATAACTCCTTTACATTTTGCAGGGGGTGTTAAAGGACTTTTGACTCGTCATAGTTCATGTAATGAGGCTTTTATCAGTCACATAGTTAAACGTATTATTTTGTATCTTCTGATCCCATTGCAGTCCCAGAATGATTTTTTGATATGTTTTAGAGTATGGCATGAGGGACCAAATATATTTTTTTCACGATTTTTGGTGATGACATGTTTTGAGATATTCAAGGTCAAAAGTCAAGGTCACATGACAAAATTATATTTTTATCGAAAGGTGGGCTTGTTATATATCACTGGAAAGCTTGTTCAATTCCCTGTACAACAAGCTTTATTTGAGCTTTCTAGGCGAAATAGTGGCGGAATTACAGCACATTTAGTATAGCTAAGCGGGCTCAAAAAGGGCAATTTCTGCTAACTTTGACCTTGAATAATTTAACAATTACAAGACGCACGAGACTAAAAATTTTCATAGTTACTAAGTTCCATGCATAGTTTCAACTCCCCAAATTTCATGAAAATTGGGGATGGTCAGGTTGGAATTTGCACATATCTGTGTTGATTTGGCATGGAATGACTCAGATGTAACAGTTGCAAATTACACACCACAGGGTTAGTTTACTTTATATGATATAATTGCTAGATAACAGAACATGCATAAAACACTTACATTAATGCCCCTTTCATTCCTACATTCACTCTCTCATGCATACTTCGGCATTTCAAAATACATCATTAATTTATACAAATTTAGTTTCGGGTGATGTTTAAAAACAGTAGCATTGATTACATCTTTTCTTATTTTTACATTCACATTTCTGTTTCCGGGTATCTTATGTTCAGGTAGGAGCTTAAGCATGGATGAAAACACTACTCCTTTATGCAGGTATAATTGAATGTTATTAGGTTTATCTTTATATTGTTACTTTTGAGGTTAAATTTGATCACCGTTATATAATTACAGCGACAATCTATAGTGTCGGACAATCTGAAGGTTAAGTACTTTGCCTAATTGACTGATTGAAAGTTGTACTCTGATTTACATAGTAAAATTATCGCTTGTACGATCTAATCACCATAATAAGCAATGTCAATGAGTAATTTATACGTAAATATGAGAGTTCATTGGGCGTTTAGTTACGACGGGCGAACGAAGCTTCTCCATTTTCACTCGGTTTACTTTTGTCAGATATGTTTGATGTAATCCTCTTGGAGATGTTGATGCTCTTGGCGGCGTGATGAATGAGATGGCTTCTAGATGGTAAGGCTTCACACTTCTGGATCTCAGAATCTTCAAGGGAGGCAAGAGGGTGAACGGCCCCACGTGAGCTCTTTCTCACTCTCTACTCCTTCGTGATTGTAAACAACCCCAGGCGAACTAAACACAACACTGATTGGTTAGACACACGAGGCAAGTACTTGCAAGTGTGGAAGGTTCCCGAGAGGTTGTGTAAGATAAACTGTGTTTTCCGCTTCCCCGCTTGTCTATTTATGTGCTATTCCAAATGTTCATTATGATACCCTCTCTGTCTAAGCCTTGTTAAATCGTACTCAAAACCATGGCATCCTACCCTTCTATCTTTGCCCGTGTAATTTGAGTTCCTTGACCTATCTCCAGCGACTCCTCAAAGGGAGGCTACCCTCTCGCCGGATCCATTATATTGTCATCAACTCTCGCTCTTTAACCTTTAATATCTCCCTTAATTCACCTCTTATCATGTTGTGTTTTTGGGATTTTGCCGATCAGAATCTGATACTGGGCTGTTTTAAATTTCAATCGAATCAGTTCATTGACTCGAAAGTTGAATTTTTATGTTTTTTTTTACCAGAGGATCGGTCTCTGTCCTCGGTGAAACTGGCTTGTCCTCTGTATTCCACAATGCAACTTTCGGCGAACAGCCACAGTCCAATTCTTTTGATTGCTTATTAGGGTGATTAATCTATTTACCTGACAGTTGGCAAGATTTGATTGTTATAACATTTTAATAATATTCAATTATAACCTCATATGTACACCCAATGTAATAGCTGATAGCTATTTTCAGAACAATAATTGAATATTGTATTTACTGCTGAAATCAAAGCAAGAAAGATTTCTTTCTTCCCTGCCAGATCATCTAACTTAATTCTTTAGCTATGACTTGCTATCAAAGTCTGCTTCTGATTCTGACATTGTGCAGAGTGCTTCATAGAAAAGTGTACTTTATTGGTAATGAATTCAATATCTGGGCTAGATACTTAATTGACAATTATATTTTTCTGGGTAAAAGGCACTTAGACAACTATACATACCTGTACAATATATGAGAACATCAACTACAACAGATGATCCATCAGCCAAGATAAATCCAGTCTCATGTGCTGATGTTACACCATGAACCTCAACAACATTTGAAGGTAGTTCAGATTTGATGTTTTCAGATAGCCTATGACTCAAATATACCTAGAATATAAAAAATAAAATAGTAATTAGAAGGCAATTTAAATAGCTATCAGTTTTTCAATCTAAAACAAAAATTATGTCTGAAAATAACAATGTTAAGCTTTTATGCACATTTTAGTGGCAAATTAATATCAACTGCAATTCCAGACATCCGTGAGAACATTCTACACATTTCAAGGTTAAAGAACAACATAATATGCAGGAAGTTCATTTTGGAATAAGATGGCATACTGGTATTATTGTTGCCTCGTAATCAACGGGTCCAAGGTTCAATACCCAGTGGATGCACACAGTGGTTCAGTTCCTAATAAAGTGAATGATTGATTGATTAGCTTTATTTTACTTTGCTTTTTGTGCCACTTTTGGCTAATTTGCGAAGATAATTTGTGATGATATAATGAAATTGATGAATGGACACTCCCAATCTCACCAAAATAGATTCTGTTCTCAGTTTCTTTCTTGCAATTGTTCGCCATAGAATACCTTCCTTTCGACATGTATCCAAATCAGACACCATGGCTGCTCTGAATATTCACACTCCATCCTTTCGTCGTGATCTAGCTGACATGAAATTTTTATACAAGATAATAAATGGCAAAATCAGAACAGATCTCCTAATCAGTGAATTCACACTTAGGGTACCACAAAAGCTAACACGCAACCTGCAACTCTTCCACAATACAACCACTAAGCTATCCCTTCTACAGCGTTCCTTGTTTTACAGGCTCCCAGAAATCTACAACAAACTTTCCCTGAATGTAGATATTTTCCTTCCAGAACATAATTTTTGTATATTACTGACGAAGAACATGTAAATCTATCCCATCTTGTTATTGTTTTTATCTTTTGTTATTTTTTATTTCTGCTTTATGTTGTTTCAGTGTAAAATGGCCAAATAAGGCTGTATCTGAAACTGTGAGTAAATAAATAAATAAATACAGAAGGTTGTTCAGGATCTCTGGTGACGATTTTGAAAGCTGTTGGCGGCGCTGTTATCAACGGCAGTCCGTCCAAATGGTGCATGCTGAGTCACGTCAGTACCGAGAACGCGTGTGCAGAGTGTTGTGCCATTTACCTACAACAATTCCGAAGAAAATTGAACCATACTGGGAGGGCTACATAACAGCCCTTTCCGATGCTAAATATAGCTATTCGGCAATCAAAGGAATGTGCAAGAAGCGTGGTTTTGTGATATCAAAGAACGGGATCGGTGCGGTATTGAACAAAAAAGGCAAAGGCCGACTGGGCCTAATTCCACAGGGGAAGAAACAGGCAAATCCACGAGCATACACCAGACATAGCGAGAAAAGTGAAGGCCCTTGTGCCAGGTGGTAACTCTGCCCCCCAAAGGAGTATCACACGTAAGTTGGGAATGTCTGTATCAACAGTGAACACCATAATCAAGAAGAACCTGCAACTAGAAATGCGGCATAAGTAGCGAGGTCACAAGCCTCGTCACATTGCGGAACGTCGCACGAACGCTAGAAAGCTCTATGAGACCTATCTTGCAGGGAAAAGATGGAAAAATGTGGTGACATTAGACGAAGTATATGTCTACCTTAGTGACTGTCACAAACCTCGCACGATTTACTACCGCCCTCGCGACAAAAACAATTATCAAACATTGTATCGAGAATGTCAGGAAAGTTTTCCACGGGGTTTCATGATCATCGCTGGATACTGCTATAATGGCAAGCTAGCAATTCGCCGTGTAGCTAATAATGTGAAGGTGAACTCCACGTACTATCAGGATGAGGTTTTAACACCCATTTATAACAGATATCCCGGCACTGTATGGGGGGGGGGGCCAAAAACCAGGTCTTGGTGCACCAAGATAAAGCATCCAGCCATACCTCCCTTTCGACTCGTCTGTTCTTACAGCGAATTGAGGTGGAAACTGGCATCCGTGCAATTCCTTACAGCGACATTCCGGTCAAGGTGCCAGATGGTTCACCCATGGACTTCTGTGCATTTGGACTCCTAAAACGGGCCTTAGGAAAGAGACGTCCACGCACTCTCAATGGCCTCTGGAAAGCCTGTCAGGAGGAGTGGGAAAAGTTGGACATGATAACTCTTCGGAAAAGTCTGTTGCAATGGAAATTACGTTGTCGGGCTATAGCGCTGAATGCTGGTTTTCTAATTGAGCATGATCGTTGGTGGCGACATGAGTTTTCATGAACTTATCGCCCTTCCAACATTGTCCTCAGAGATCCCGAACGACCTTCTGTAAACATCCATACCCAGACTGGGATTCGAAGCCGGGACCCCTGGCATCGTAGCACGATTATGAGGGCTGGCCCTAATAAAGTGGATGTAAAAAAAAACCAAACACTTGCAATAAGGCCATTTGAAAACAATTTTTAATAAGTTCTAATAAACATATGGTTGGAAATGCTAACTTTACTCAACTAAAATGCATTTTATAAAAATTTCATCAACTCAAAAATGAAAATGAAGTTCACATATATCTAGGACTCTTTGGTGCTAAAGTTTGCAACTTAGTATGCAGGGTATTTACTTCAAGGGGATAAAATTCCAGGCTAAAAATTACATGTTTTATAATAAATTTAATTGACATTAACATTTTACACTAATGTACAAAGTACGTAATTTATAGATATGAAAATTGTGCTTAAGAATTTCATGGAAAGTTCAATAAATTGTTATTTGTGTTTGTTGGTTCACATTAGCAAGCAAAAACTTGAGATAGACTGTGGGTGAACTAGCAACTCCCCCCCCCCTCAAGGAAATTTGTGAGGCCCCATTATATACCTTACCAAGAAACGTAAAGTTGTTTGCGAACTGACAGGCTGCATGTTAATTAGGGGAAGGAGAGATGATCACATGTCTTTTTCATGTTAACATTGAAATTTATTATGGTAATGAGTGTTGGCCAACAGCAATCAACACAATCTTGTTACGAAATTATTATACACATGTATTTACCTGATTTTAACCCTAGACCACTAATATGTTGTGAATTTTATGATACTGATGAATAAGTTGGGATTTCAATCCACTTCCATGCATGAGTAGTGGTTAACTTTTTACTTAGTAGTCCCAGTTGGCAAGCAGCTGTATTTTTGTCATATGTAGGCTAAGAAATGATTATTCTAATTATCTGTGTTCCTATTTTTATACTATGTAGAATTTTAAGTGAAAAATGCAGGCTCGACCAGGACTCGAACCAGGGTCTCTGGCATACAGTGCTATTGCCCTACTACTGAGCTACTGAGCCAGCCTGTTTTGCCTTATTTTTTGCTGCTGCTGTTTTACCTGTGCGGAATTGTCACTCCCAGTGCTACCACAATGGGATCTGTTGCCTTTGAAAACACTGTAGATGTTGACGTTGCCTGATGTGCCTAATTTAATGAATTAACATCTCTACACTGGGAGGAACCATGCTATGTCGACATATAAAGTGCTTCAAAGGCAACAGATCCTGTTGTGGTAGCACTAGTAGAGACTATTCCACACAGGTAAAACAGCAGCAGTGAAAAATCAGGTGAAGCCAGGCTGGCTTGGTAGCTCAGTGGTAGAGCAATGGTACGGTATGCCAGAGACCCAGGTTTGAGTCCTGGTCGAGCCTGCATTTTTCACTGAAAATTCTATGTAGTACATCTCCTGTGTGTGCCTAATTTTATGAATTCCTATTTTTGTGAATTAATAAACATTTATGAAAAAAAGGGTGTTGATATTTGAAATAGTCAAATTTCCAAATGCTTAGTGATAGTGTACTAAAAACATATTAGTGTTCTAGGGTTAATTTTGACTGTGTACAGAATATAATCAACATCATTTGCCACCTAGAAGTCTGATCGGTAAGTAGGACAGGGGTGTGGGAATCTCAAAATATTTATTCAATTAATAAATAAACATTTATTTACACAGTGAATTTCATAAGTTTCTCTTGGATTTCAGGAGTTGGTAGATCAGGGGCCAACTCACTCACAGGGATGAGAGCATGTCAGTGAAAAGAGTAAATATCAAAATTTTTAACCTACCTTACAAATGTTTGATATGTCCTCCCTTGGTGACTCGATACACAACAATCTTGTAATATAGCTCCTACACATGCTACAACATATTAATGTTGATGGCAGCAACTACATACATGATTGTTTGTAAAATCTATGGGAAACCTCTTGGTAAAGGAGGCTTGTAAACACAATCTTTAGCATAACCCCAGACAAAAAAAGTTACATGGAGTGAAGTTGGGTGAACTGGGAGGCCAAGCAGGGTGACCACTCTAGGAATATGATAAAATTTAAGTATAATTCTCGGTTTTCAGGGAAAACTTTCCAAAAATTCAAGGCTACAAGCAGATGTTTTCTCTATTTCAACCTTACCAATTATTAACACCTCTCACCATCCACCCACACACACGCACACAAATATAGCAACATTATAAAGGGTCAGTGACATTCCAGTATCCAAAAATTCTAATTGAATTCAATTAAACAGTATACATATTTAAGATATTTAATTTAAGGGTGAGAAGCGCTTCTTAGGGGACGAGAAGGAGTTTATATTTGCCATTTCACATACTCAGACTAAATACATCTACAAACATAAGTCACAAATGTTTCGGGATATACCAATTTACAAAAAATTGTTAATTGTACAAGAATTTCAAACTTAAATCTACCTGATCAACTTCAAGATATCTTATCTTGTAATAATAATTCATTTGTTAAATAGATTGTTCTGCAAAGGACACTAAAAAAGTAAACGGACTGTTTTATTTTCCACGCAGCTTTCTTTTCCTTCATTGATAAGAATAAAAGCTAATCTGTGAAAACTTGCCTCAGGACATTTATATAAATTCAATGGGATTTGGATTAATCAAGTTGTAATTTTTCACGTCTACGGAGAAATATTCATGTAGAATTCATGCATAATTCCTGGAGACAATAATTCATGCATAATTCCTGGAATTCAAGGATTTCCTGGTGAGTAGCCACCCTGCCAAGGCATAAGTGTTGAGTTTTTGTCCGACTGTTCTCCAATCCAAAGCTGAGGCAAAATGGCATTCAAGGTAGTCCCGAACTTCCAAGTGAAAATGCGGAGCAGCTCTGTCCTGTTTTCACTATCCTCCTGTAACTGAGGCATTGCTGCAACATGTTCTAGTGAAAAACTACACAAGGGGCAAATTACACAAAACCTCCTATCAGTTTTCTTGCTGTGCTAATTTAAATTTTTGCCATTTCATCACTTTTTCAGGTTTTCGAACTTTAATTGTGATGCGACAATAAAAATGGCTAATGAACTCATGGTAGTGATGAGGGACAGTCATAAACATTCATAGTGTACTCAGAATTTGAATTCAAGACCTTTTTTTTCTGTGTGCTTATTATTTTCAAAGAGTGCTCTCAAAATTCCTTTCTTCTTTCTCTCTCTCTGTGTGTGTATGTGCTTGCATAGGCACAAACAGAAAGCTTTTGAGGTCAGGTCTAATTTAACAAAATTTAAGTCCAAAGGGGGATTTATGACCATCATAACACCCCTTTCCAGTTGACATTTGTTTACTTAGCATCTCTGTTCTATCTATTTAATTGTGATGTGAGGACTTATCTACTACGTATAACGTTAGATGCAAATGTTTAATCTTTGAAGTGAAACTTTATAGAGGATTCGGGTACTTGCAGATGCAGACAGAGATATATAAAATTCAGGTTTCATGCTGAATTATCACTTACATGAAATAGCTACATTCTTTCATCTGTATTGAAACAGCACTGCAATCTATGCATTTGGAGGAGTGTGTGTGTGTGGGAGGGGGGAGGGGGGAGATGCATGCACGATGCTTTGAAGATTACCAATGATCAGTTGCTATCCTAAGTGCCAAGGTAACCACACTTCACTGCTGGTAAATGATTCTCATATGTGGTCCACAGTCTCGGGCGATGTCCCCAGCCTACATGTGAATTGTTACAATGCAATGTGGTTTTCAAACCAAGTATCATAGAGAACCACCAATACACAGAACAAAACAAACATGCCATTGATAAAAAAAGAAACATCAATGAACTATAAAAATGTAGAATGCTCTTTCATGTCCTGTTGTTACATTTTAACATATTGAAATCTTCAAGTTACACTAATTGATGCTACATCTCTCTTAATACAAATTTTACCTTGTCTGCTACTTTTGCAACTTCTAATGATATATCCAAACCAGATGAAGCAGCTCCCAACACAATTACATTCAATCCAGAATATTTTAGAGGACATCTGTAATCATGACTGTGTATGACTTCACCTGAAAATGTCTCTATCCCTGGAATTTGAGGACTGAATGGATCTGAATAATGGCTGAAAATATAAAAAAAAGAAACAATAGGCACATTAGATTGTAAACAAATATTTACCTACATTATGTCAAATGCAGTCATATAATTAAATTTCATACTATTTTATAATGAATAATAGGACTACAATATACGCTGAGGAATAAAAATACAAATATCAAAATTTCGGATTCCTACATGTCATGTTAATTTTTCTCTTTTCACATATGCAAGTCAACAACATGTCGAGTTGGACTAACTTTTCTTTTTCACTTTTTAATGTTTTGATTAGTGCTTTTTTGTTTTATATACTCCACAATTTCATCACAGTTGTACCTGAGGTACGTTGATATATTTAATTTTTGACGTAATCATGAAATGTGAGATTATGCACTGAAATGTTCATGTTTGATTATTTTGAAAGGTGTGAGGTGCATCTGAATTATCCTGTGATTTGTGCAAAATCAAGTAATATTGATTAAATCTGAAGAAAAATTTGAAATTGAAAATACACAGAAATAAACTTAATATGCCATCAACTACATAAATGAATTAAAATATAATTTTTAACAAAGTTCTTCTAATCAGTATTTAAAGTATACATGTTGGGAGGAATCAATACCAGTATAGTCCCAGAATAAAAAGTACTTAAGATTTATTTTCTCATTAAAAGGACAAGAGTACTGCACTTGAAGAAAATTGCCCAAATGTTTTCTTCAGTGACATAAGAACTTTTTGAATTCCTCTATCAAATAATCTAAATATAGGTTTTCTACATGCAGTATTATTCTGTCAGTCAGCATGGAGTCAGGGAATCTTTGGATTTTTACCTAGTTTCATTTCACATAGGTGAAGGTTATACATTTCATTTCAGATATTATTAGAATAATTAAATCAAGAAGACTTTAGTGAGCAGGCCATGTGGCACGAATGGGAGAGGAAAGAAGAGTTTAAATGATTCTTGTTGGGAAACCTGATGGCAGAGACTTGTAGGAAGGCCAAGATGAAGATGGAGGGATAATGTTGACATGGACCTAAAGGAAATTGGTAACGATGGATTGATCTTGCCCAGGATGGGGACAGATGGAAGGATTGTGTTGCTGCAGCCATAAACCTTCAGGTTTAAGAATGCTAAGAGTTAATTAGAAGGTTGGTTACAAATGGAAAGTGAAAATCCTAAGAGAAAGATTTTATCCTGTACTGAACACAAACAGCTTTCTGTGCCCTGTGGGAAAAAGTGTACATTAACCTCTAGTCGACAGATGGGATATGACATACAAGGGTCTTTCAAGGTTGACCAGGACTTTTATTTCTGCAGAGGAAATAGGTAGCAGAAGAAACACCAAACTATGTCAGTTTTTCAAAGTATTCTCCGTGCACGCCGAGGCACCATTGCCATCGTTCTGGCAGCTCCCGAATTCCTTTGGCGTAGAAAGAACTTGGTTGTTGTCGTAGCCACTGGAGGACATCGCTCCGCAGTGCTTCGTCTGTCATGAATTTCTTCCCTCCCAGATGGTCTTTAAGGGGTGCAAACAAATGATAATCACTGGGGGCTAAATCCAGACTGTAGGGGGGATGGGGCAGAACTTCCCAGCGCATGTCGGTCAGAGTTGTTGTTGTCACATTGGCCGTGTGAGGGCGGGCATTGTCATGGAGAAGAATGACATTTCCAGACAACATCCTAGGTCTTTTCTTGCGAATGGACTTTCGTACAGCACCACTCAACAATGTGGAGTAATACTGGGCATTAATCGTGCTCCCTTTGTCCAGAAAATCCACATGGATAACGCCCTTCATGTCCCAGAAGACACTTGCCATGATCTTTCCAGCGGACGGCTGCGTTTTGCTTTTCTTGGGGGGCGGGGAACCTTTATGCCGCCAATCCATGCTGCGTCTTTTGTCTCTGGGGTTGAATTGTGCAACCATGTTTCATCACACGTGATGATGGATTGCAACAATTCATCACCTTCTGCTCGAAACCGATTCAGAAGCTGTTCACAGACCGTCCTGCGTGTCCACTTCTGATCGAATGTCAGCTGGCGGGGAACCCACCTTGCACAGATTTTGCGAAAGCGTAAGTGGTCGTGAATGATTGTCTCAACACTCCCGACACTGATATTCACCTCGGCAGCAATATCCCGCACTGTTACTCGCCGGTTCTCAAGAATCATTTGCTCAACACGTGCGATATTCACTGGTGTGACTGCAGTCGGGCGAATGTGTCCATGCGCTTCATTTGTCACCAGCTCCCGTCCTTTGCGAAACTGCTCACACCATTCGTACACTCTTGTCCGCGACATCGTTTGTTCACCATACTGTGCTTGCAATCGTCTGAAAATCTCTGCTGGTTTCACTTTCTCCTTCACGAGAAATCTGATTACACGCCGCTGCTCCACAGCCACAGACACACTGCTTGCAGCCATGTTCACTGCAACTGCTGCGCATGCACGAAATACGTCATGCTGGGCGCTAGTTACTCGCGAAGGAATACATTACGTCACCCGCACGTTTCATCATGATCCGGCTATTCATCGATTTTTTACGTACGAAAATCCCGGTCAACCTTGAACGACCCTTGTATATGAAGTGTGTAAAGAAAGATTGAAAGAAAGAAAGAAATTATTGAAAGAAATCTTGTTAACTGCTAGTTTGAGAGTCCTGAATGGGGCCTCTTATAAATGATACATTAGTCATGTAAAAAGTATATATTTTGAAGGTTTTTTTTTTATAAAAAGTAAATAGAAAATGAGCAAAACCATGCATAAAAGTTTAAAGGCCATCTTCCACGATTTTTCACTTTGTAATGTAATGTTCTGCAACACAAGAAAAGCAGTGCTGTTCTGGCAGAATTCGAGTATGCACCTCCCATCACATGGGATGTGTATCAGCGGTATTTGTTGGGTGAGAAATAACAGAAAATAACTTCCTGAGCGCTGCAAATCCATAATGTAATTTTGATCTCCCTTTCTACTATTATAGAATAAATATAATGGTTAAAGAGTGAAAGCTTTGGGATGCTAAACACAGTGGATTGAGAGGGGGAGGTGGCTTGTGTTGGTGCCTCACTGTTTACACAAAGAGGATATTCTCCTTTTGGTCCACATAGCAACAGGTGACTCATTGAATAGGTATGATGTCACTAGCTCTTGATTGGCATAGCAACAGCTTTATGACCAACAACTAAGACAGCCATTTCTTGAACCTGGATTATACTGCGCATTATACACGAGATAACATTTTAGTTAATTTACTTCATCAGAAACGAGGGTGCGCATTATACACGTGTAAATACGGTATTTCAGTTGTGTTTTTTGTTCATTAGTAACATAAAGGTATGGCATATTCGAATTACAAAACAACACATCCATTGTACTAGCAAGCAGAATTTGTAAAAGTAATTTGTTTCCCTCTGAGTATCATGGGATAGATCTATATTCTCAAACAGTGGTATTTTGTCATGCTTCCCTCCGGATTTGGTTCATCTAGCACTCATACAGCTGACACTAAGAGCGAAATTCAAGAAATTCTGTTTGCAATCTGGCAACACTGCCACTGTTATACATTGTTGTTATTTTACCCCCAAGAAGTATGAGCCTATTTTCAACAAAAATTTGGAAGATTGTAGGAACGCAAATACTACATTTATTTCATTCACTTTGGTCTATTGTAGTGGCCACAACTGTTTTGAAAAATTTCATTTTTCTGATACTTCTTCCTTTAACACTCATTATTGGGAGATACAATGTATAAATTTCACCCCCGCAAAAAGCCCAGTCATTCCTAACAATATATATATATATATACACACACACACACACAAAACCAATTTCATTTCTCTATGACAATTAGACCTTGAGCTACGAATTTTTGTACTTTACAAGTTTGAAATGCATACACTTAAAACTAGGGATGTGAAAATTTACTGATGCCGATATTTAACCGATTCCGATACATAAGATTATTAAACAGAAATGGGATGTTATTTTCAGCATGAAAAAAATAAATTTGCTATGTACATTTCTATTGCATATCATATGTATATACATATATATTCTCAAGAGATGCGAATGTACATTTGCATCTACAAAATGTTATGTGAACCTTTAAGAAGAACATGGATTCTCAAGAGATTAAACATTAGTACACAAGCAGTTCTTTGAAATGCAAAATGAATTCCTGTTTTGCCAGATTCAACTTCAGAAACACAAGATTTGGAAGTACTTCAGGAAATAACCTACTTCTTCTCTTATCTCAAATCTGTTCAGCAACACTGAACACTCAATCACTGAATACTGATGCAGCAGGTATGCCCAAGTATTTTCTCAGGACTTGCTTCAATTTTGAATATTCATTTTTGAATTTCCAATACAACAGCAGATCCTGGTTCAGCAATGTACTGTTTTATTTCAGATTTATAGTTAGGTTGATCCTCTGAATGAGTTTGCAATAATTTTATTACAAAAACTCTACAATAATGACGAATCATAACCAAATTTTCAACAAATCTTACAAAACTAGAATATAAAACTTATTAGAAGGTTAAAACTCTAGTATAATTTAACCGGTTTAAATATCGGATTTTTGCCGATTCCGATGCCGATGTGTCAATTTTGGCCGATTTTCATACATCTGTAATCGGCTTCGGCACATCCCTACTTAAAACATTCCTGTCTGGCTCTGCTGTGTGATGCTTCCATGTTAGATTGCCATAAATAATTGTTTGTTTTTACTACTTGATCTTTTCTAAAAATGGTAAGGTAAATATTTTCTGCAATTCAAAGGAATAGGCTGTGCCCTCTACCAGTTCTTCTGTAAATCTCTTTCACACAGATATATGCATGCAGTAAGAAAAGCACAAAAAATTACTACCGCTCGCACCCGTGTGCTTTGCTTTTGGCAAGAGGGTGTGTGTGGTGTATATGACCTGCCAAGGTTCTGACGAGTTCATTTCCTGTCTAGGGTTAACTCAGCATTTTAATAAAGGTGCCTGCCTGTCCCCCCGACAGGATATTGGTAAGAAATATATAGTGCGGTCGGGGAAAGCTCAGTTTTTGTGGAATAGTTATGATAAGACAGTTTTATAGAGAATTGCGAGAGAGAGTTTTGTGATAAGACAGTTGCGATGAACAGTTTTGTTAGACACAGTTTGTGATAGATGGTTGCAATAGACAGTTTGGTGATGGACAAGGCAGACACAATTGAAGTTCAGTAAAAATGTGTGTGTGTGTTTCCAGGGGTCACATATAGTCCAAAAAATTTATTAAAAGGGTTTCTGCTAAGTGTTCTTTTGGCAGTGCTAATTAGGATGGTCATTCAACAAGGACTGTCCTAATTAATATCATATAGTGGCTACAACCAGCATCAACATAATTCATGCTTCATTTCACCATCACCCACTGATTGTGAAATTTCTTACAAGGGAGGTCAGCTAAGTGTCTCCCTACAATTTCCATGAAACGTGGCATGTGTATAGAGGAGCCCAAAGGAATTGAAGTGGGGATCTGACTGCTGTGTCCCCCTTCAATTTCCATGACACTTGACAGGTGTATAGTAGGGATGGCCAAACGGATCCGGATCCGAAAAATCCGGATCTGGATCCAAAAGTTACGGATCTGGATCTGGATCCGAAAATTCCGGATCCGGGTCTGAAAGTTCCGGATCTGGATCCGGATCCGGGTCCGAAAATTCGATTTTTTGGATCCGGATCCGAGAGTTTCGTATCTCAATCCCATTATAATATTACCACACCTTAAAAGGTATTATGATCTTCGATTACAAAGAAATTTTTCATTAGTTAGTCCTACAAGAATTTTTTTCAAGTGTTGTTCCTAAAATACTTTGCTACGCATCGGCTAACACACTCGTGCACAAAAATAATCTTACTTGTTTAACATAAAATGTCAGAGGTGATTTTGTAAATGCCATTGAAACGAATATGTATTCATTCGAATGTATTGGAAATGAAAACATACATAAATGTGACATTCAATTCCAGGATGAAACCTTTAACACATATAACAAGATAGAAATGTTATACAAAAATTATACAATTGTTCTACAGTTACAGTTTTACAAATTAAAATAAAACATTATAATATATGCAGTGTTATATAATTACAAAGTGTAAGACTAACAAGGGAGGTTATCTAAGTGTCCCCCTCCGATTTCCATGAAACTTGGCAGGCGAATAGTGGGACCCAAAGGAAGAAATACGTGTGTTTTTGTTTCAGCTAAGAAACAGTTTTAGGGGGCAAAACCCCTTCAAATGTCAAGATGAGGACAAATTGAAGTGAGGATCTGACCCCTGTGTCCCCCTCCGATTTCCATGATACTTGGCAGGTGTGTGTATAAACGGGCCCAAGGAAAGAAACACGTGTTTTTTTTTTGCTTCAGCTAAGAAACTGTTTTAGAGGTCAAAACCCACTCAAATGTCAAGATGAGGACACATTGATGTGAGGATCTGACCCCTGTGTCCCCCTCCGATTTCCATGATACTTGGCAGGTGTGTGTATAAACGGGTCCAAATGAAGAAATACGTGTTTTTTTTTTGTTTTGGCTAAAAAACTGTTTTAGGGGGCAACCCCCAACCCTCCTCAAATGTCAATATGAGGACAAATTTAAGTGTGCATAAGACCTGTGTGTCCCCGTCCGATTTCCATGATACTTGGCAGGTGTGTGTATAAACGGGCCCAAAGGAAGAAATACGTGTTTTTTTTTGTTTCGGCTAAAAAATTGTTTTAGGGGGAAACCCCCTCAAATGTCAATATGAGGACAAATTTAAGTGTGCATTTGACCTATGTGTCCCCCTCCGATTTCCATGAAACTTGGCAGGTGTATAGTGGGGCCAAATGGAAGAAATAAGTATTTTTTTGTTTCAGCTAAAAAACGGTTTTACAGGGCAAAACCCACTCAATTGTCAAGATGAGGACAAATTGAAGTGGGGATCTGACCCCTGTGTCCCCCTCAGATTTCCATGAAACTTGGCAGGTGTGTGTATAAACGGACCAAATGAAGAAATACGTGTTTTTTTTTGTTTGGGCTAAAAACCTGTTCTAGGGGGCAACCTCCCCTCAAATGTCAAGATGAGGACAAATTGAAGTGGAGATCTGACCCCTGTGTTCCCTTCCGATTTCCATGAAACGTGGTAGGTGTATAGAGGGGCCCAAAGGAAGAAATACGTGTTTTTTTGTTTCAGCTAAAAACTGTTTTAGGGGGCAAAATCCCCTCAAATGAAAAGATGAGGACAAATTGAAGTAAGGATCTGACCCCTGTGTCCCCCTCCGATTTTCATGAAACTTTGCAGGTGTATAGAGGGGCCCAAAGGAAGAAATACGTGTTTTTTTTGTTTCGGCTAAAAAACTGTTTTAGGGGGCAAAACCCGCCTCAAATATCAAGATGAGTACAAATTGACGTGGGGATCATCTGACCCCCGTGTCCCCCTCCGATTTGCATGGAATTTGCCAGGTGTATAGAGAGGCCCTATGCCCCCTGTTTCTTCCTATGCCATATTTACGTGGTTTAGGGGTCAGATCCCCACTTCAATTTCTCCTCATCTTGACATTTGAGGGGGGGGGGGGGCTCTATACACCTGGCAAGTTCCATGGAGATCGGAGGGGGAGACTTAGACCTCCTTTGTAAGTGTATTAATTAATTACAAATCGCGCACGCGGGTACACACACTATATATATATATATATATATATATATATATATATATATATATATATATATGTATGTATGTATGTATGTATGTATATTATATATATATGTATATTAGCAGGTAACAATATGTTATAAGCACATTCTTACTTTCCAACGAAGCGCATGTGGGATGGCAAAACGGATCTGGATCCGAAAATTCTGGATCCGGATCCAAAAGTTCTGGATCCAGATCCGAAAGTACTGGATCCGGATCTGAAAATTCCAGATCCAAAAGTACCCGATGCGGATCCGAAAGTTTTGGATCCAGATCCGAAAATTCCAGATCCAAAAGTACCGGATGCGGATCCAAAAGTACCGGATCCGGATCTGAAAATTCAGGATCCGCGGATCCGGATCCGAAACCAACCGGATCCGGATTTCGGATCTGCCAGGATCCGGATCTGGCCATCCCTAGTGTATAGAGGGGCCCAAAGGAAGAAATATGTTTTTTGTTGCAGATGATAAACTGTTTTACGGGGCAACCCCCTCCCCCCTTTCAAATGTCAAGATGGGGACAAATTGAAGTGGGTATGTGACCACATAACTATGGCATAGGAAGAACACGCACATATAATGGGAACACACACAGCACAGAACTGAAGGAATGTTGGTACCAAACGCAAGTGCTATCGTGAAGGACGATGGCGGTTGAAGTTCTGTGCTAATAGTACTGGCAGATACACAAGTGGGATACTTGAGATATGAAGTGCATATCACTGGCAAACACAGCTATCACCGACCAGACAAAGGAAGAGAAATATGCCACGCAATAGCATACAATGTGACAAAATGTGTTACATAACACACGAGACATGGTTGACACAAATCATGTGTAACACACCCACCATGATGTATCACCTATGGGCAGTCTGTCAGGAGATACCTCACAATCAGGGGAGATAAGAGTAAGGAAACGTGAAATGGTGCCAGGAGGCCACAGTTAAACACAATTATCAGGTGTGCTGTAGTGGGATGGGATGTACGATAAGACATCATGAATCCAAATTCCGTATGTGTGACCCCGTATATAAAGGATCACAGAAGAAAATAAGGACAACAGTTCTGTAGAGAGGTACCATGTTGAATGTAGTGAATGTGGCCACACTGTTAGTACAGGCATTTAATGCCAGTAGCCCATCTGTTTTAACATCAGAGGAGGCATATGTCGCAGACATTGTGAAGGATATCAATGAAAGATGTACCAAAGATCCTGCGTACATCGTGGAATTTGCTACTTCCTTGGACTTTGACCAGCAAGACGATACATATGCACAAGCTTTGGAAAATACAGATGATGACACAGGAGACTATACTGACCATTGTTCACCACATACTGTATAAACGAAGACCAGTTGAATTTTGGAGGAGTGGACAGAAGCGAGGTTTGTATCTTACCACCATGCAAAGTCAGTATAAGAAGGTTACCTCAACATGGCAACTACGAAGATGGGAAGAGCAGTTACGTGCAGGAGGAACGCGGAAAGAAAAGCTGTGTCAGGTTTCCAAATACATTTTAGAAAACTTTAGTGATGCCATGCAAGCACAGGTTGCAATCCATGACATTGATATTCGGAGATGGGCTCTGCAAGCTAAAGCTGAATTGGACGTTTCTCGGTTTACAGCGTCACTGTTTTGGCTTTGGAAATTCAAGACAACACATCACATCATGTCCTGGAAGGTAACCAAATTCATTACATTAACATCTGTTGGCAAGGGGGAACATGTTCAGAACAAACATGACAGCTTTGTGGATACTGTTAAATCATGTATTGCACAGTACTCTGTCGCAAATGTGTTTAACTCTGATCAAAGAGGTTTCAATTTAGAAATACACAGTAGTCCCACCATAGCTATTAAGGGAAGGAAGAAAGTGGAAACTATTGTGCAATCTGTTGCATCCACAACATACAGTTACACCATTCAACCAATTATTTTGGCCACGGGAGAGGTGTTGTCTCCTCTCTTTGTTGTTCTGAAGGAACCTGGAGGTACCTTTCGACCCTATGTCAACCAAACACTGCTCCGTCCAGCAAATGTATTCATTGAAGCCTCTACATCGGGAAACTGACAACAAATCACTTTAAGACCTGGCTCAAGGAGGTGTACTTCCCAAACACAGGTGATTTTGGTGCTCTGCTATTGGATTTGTGGAGTGGACATAGTGATATTGTGATGCGAGAGGTGACACCACGGGACAAAAACATTACTCTGTTGACAATATCTAAAGGATTGACTGGCACTTTCTAACCATTAGATGTGTATGGATTTAGGATTTGGAAAAATTTAGTGTGATGCTTTTCCGAACTTGTCCTGTTACTACACAGTGACATTAATATCCACCTACGCAATAACATTGTCAAACTACAATCCCTCACTGACATTAATATCCACCTACGCAATAACATTATCAAACTACAATCCCTCACACACAATCAGTTGTCCTCACCTAGGTTTCGACACTTGGCAGGTATATAGAGGGGCCCAAAAGAAGAAATATGTTTCTTTGTTTCAGCTAAAAAACAGTTTTAGGGGTAAACCCACCTCAAATGTCAAGATGAGGAAATTGAAGTGCGGATCTGACCCCTGTGTGCTCCCCCCCCCCCCCCCCCCGATTTCCATGAAACTTGGCAGGTGTATAGAGAGGACCTTGTTTCGGCTAAAAAACTGTTTTAGGGGGCAACCCCCCCCCCCAAATGTCAAGATGTGGGAAAAATTGAAGTGGGTATCTAACCGAAAGGCCACCTCCATTTGAGAATCCGGTGGCATTCTGTTTTGGTGGTGACAGTAATCCGATATGTGATGTTTGTGGTGCAGTGGCAGTAATCAGATGTGCATGGTGTAACCGAACATTATGTTTACATCATTTTTTTTAGGAGTACCATTACTGTGACGAGTATGTATGAGGGGCAGTCAAATGAAAACCGAACACCCGCTACAAAGTGACAATGGAGTTTGTCTTATTCAAAAGTAAGACATTTATCCCACTGGGAGATGAGATGATCAATTCCAGTCTTGAAGAAAGAGGTAGGTCTCTGACTGATCCACAACCTCCCCCAGTGTTGTACTTCCTCGTCCGAATGAAACTGACATGCACGAATGTCTTTCTTCAGGTCACCAAAAATGTGGAAATCACAAGGGGAGCTTGTGAGCTTGGAGCTTAACGGAGGATGTTCAAGCATTTCCCAGCCAAATGTCTGAAGCTTATCCCTCACCAGATTGGCAGTATAGGGAAGGGCATTATCATGCAAAAGGATCATTCCATCCGACAGCATTCCAGGGCATTTTGACTTTATGGCACGTCGCAGTTTCTGCAACGTGTCTGCATAGCGCTGCTCATTGATTGTGGCTCCATGCTCTAGGAAGTCGACAAGCAGAGGGCCCTTGCAGTCGAAGAAGCAGCTCAGCATGACCTTACCGGAACCCGTATGGACAGCCTTGGGTTTATTTGGCAGGGGAGAATCGATGTGTTTCCATTGTCGGCTTTTCCGTTTGCTCTCAGGCTCAAAATGGTGGCACCACGTTTTGTCCCCTGTGACGATACGTGACAGAAACGCATACACTTCCTCATGGTACCGCTGCAAATGACTCAGACATGCAGTCATTCTGTCAATCTTTTGTCCCTCCGTCAATTGATGCAGAACCCACTGCGTGCAAATTTTTCGGAACTGCAGGTGATCTTTGATAATGGCATGCACAGAGCCATGACTAATGCCAACCTGAACACAAATTTCTTCCTCTGTGATTCGTTGGTCTTCCTGGATCAGACCATTGATCCTCGCAATCACATCAGGCGTAATGGCTCGATGGGCCTGTCCCGGGTGCAGATCGTCTTGCAGTGATGTGCGTCCTTCACGGAATCTCTTCTGCCACTCGTGCACACTTGTCAGGGACATGCAGTGTTCGCCATACACTGCAGACATGCGACGATGAATTTTACGTGTTCCAGCACCCTCAGCCACCAAGAAACGAACCACACCTCTCTGCTCTTCTTTGCTTGCCTCCACTTCCAATGCTCGACGAACACACTTTCACTACGCTCACCTCCTGAGCAATGACGAAGCCAATGTGTGGACCTGTGCGTTTTCACTATGCATTTCTCCTACCCTATAGATGGCAGTATCGAAACGTAACAAGTGTTGTCAACTTTTGCAAGGAATGTGTTTTATGGTGAGTGTTCGGTTTTAATTTGACTGCTTCTCATACATTGACACCGTGGAAGCAACAATGGGGGAGGTTTTCAATGTGATGCATGGGTGCTTGTCTGTACTTTGTGTTGGCAGATCGGTTACCATAACATTGTTTCGTGTTACTTTCTGGTGGTAGTAAATGTTTTATACATGCTGTGTATTCATCTATGGAACTATCCTCTTGTGTCCTTGGCTATCACCTATATGATATCAAGGTCATGTTTGGTAGGGTTATGGTTCCAGTGTGTGGCTATTTTGATGCTCTGTTACCCTGCTTTGGCCTGTCTATTGTTATGCCCATGCCTATCCAGGAACAACGGTGTCTATGAATTCGGCATCTCTCTACAATTGCACTGCGTTTGGTACCGACAATCCTACAGTTCTGTGCTGTGTGTGTTCCAATTATATGTGCGTGTTCTTCCTATGCCAAATTTACATAGTTTCGGGATCAGATCCCCACTTCAATTTGTCCTTATCTTGACATTTGAGGGGGGTTTTGCCCCCTAAAACAGTTTTTTAGCTGCAACAAAAAAAAAACATGTATATCTTCCTTTGGGCCCCTCTATACACCTGCCACTTTTCATGAGAATCGGAGGGGGACACTTAGATGACCTCCCTTGTTAGTGTCCCTTTCATTCCATACCCTTGTTGGACAGAGTGAATAAAAAATAACATGAAGAAATAAAAGACTATACATTTATCACCAATGAGAAAGTTTAATTTTTAGGAAAATTTTGATAATTCCTCACAAAGTATTTTGTAATTTGGGATATAATACAAAACTGTTTGCATTTTAAAGCAACACCATGAGTAAATTTGGTTATCCAGTACAAAATATCATTGCCTGGGCAAATGCTGTACACCATACATTTGTCAAATTTCCACACTTACCCATTGCACACCATTACAGCATCAAATTCATGAGTTTCCTCTACATCAGTCTTCAGGTCCTTTACTTTCACAATCCACTCCACTTTTCCACTCTTCATAATTTTTGGCCTAATGCTTTTCACAACAGTTTCAAACTGAAATAATTAATTAGAATTTAATAAAAATGACAGAATGAAGAGTAACAAACACAAGTAAAAGTGAAAAGTGACTAAAGAAATTTTCCTGCTAATTTGTATTATTCACATATCTGTGTTCACTCTCTCATTGTGCAGACGTAATGTACAACACATGTAGGAAGTGCACATTTTAAAGCAATGAAAGAAATGTCTATTATTAACAGACGTTGAAAAGAAAGTGTGAGCAATGTCAGACAACATAATGGAAACATGTATTTATTAATTTTCCTATTTTATGCATTCAGCATTCTTTTTTGCCACTTTGATGATTAGATGACACTGGTGAAGGAACACTCATGCCCTGTCTGGGATCTCAACCTGGAACCCACAATGGCAAGATAATTAGTCCACCACGCAAGATGATCAGCCACCAAGGCAGCACAAAGGAGACAGGTGATAAAAAAAAAGAAAAGGAAAAGAAACTGCTGCTACAATTTGTACCAGATTCTTCCTTCAAAACTTAATTTAAATTCTTGTTATTTGACACTGCCCACACGTTTTTTTTCTTCTTGCTAATAACATTTTTCTTACAATAACTTTGACAAGAAGGCACCAAACTGTTGCAGCTCTTTTTAACTGTCATAATCAAGAGCTTGATTCTCAGTGGAGGCATATTGCACAGTGGTTTGGATTCCACTTTAAACTGTAGGTACAGTCCCAATTAGCATACTTGAGCATAAAGTGGACTCTTTTTTACTGTTTTAAAAGGTGTCAGAGGCAGTTACTGAGGTTACACACTGTGTTAGACTTTTTAATGTTAATAACAGAGAAACTATTCAAGATAACTTGACTGGCCCTTTTGTATTTGAAGCTGCAATATCTATCTACATTGAGTGTGTGTAGGCATTTTGTAATATTTAGTTCCATCACAGCGAACCAGGCATTTGTGTACCCAAAGTAGCAGGAGTGAGCAATTTTTCTTTTGAGCAACGTAAAAGTGTCAAATAACAACACAGATGTCCAAATTTAACACCATTAGATTTCTACCTCTGGGTTTGGTTTGATTTGGTGTTTTAAGTCCACTTTGTGCACAGTAAGGCTAATTGGGACTGGACCTAGTTTATAGTGGGATCTGAACCACTATGTGCCTCCACCGGGTATCGAACCCGGGACCCCTAGATTACAAGGCAACGATGCTACCACTGCACCATCAGGGAGGCCCATTCTCTACTTCTGGAAAACTGAAGAACGATGTGTACCCCCACACAGCCTTGGTCTCAGAATGACATGAAACATGCGATTGACACTATTTGTCCTTCCCTTTCTGTAGAAACCATATCTGTTGTTTGTTGATTTGTCAATCTGTTCTATAGCATTGCAGACAAAGTATTGCTGCCAATTAACATCTGTAACTTTAAGGTATGTGACATGCAAAAAAGTTCATACTTGCTGTTATTTGTGTTCCCATTATCCACTATTTTTGGACACACTGTATTTTACACAAAATAAGAAAATAGATTCAGACCCACAGTTCAGCCTCACTAATGGAAACTTATACCACCCACAATTTCTAGATGCTGAGGATGGTTTTGATGGATCTGACAAAAAAAAGTTAAGCATGCTGCACTACTGCACTGATTGCCATGGCAACTACATTACAACAGAGTACACAACAGGAGACAGGGTGGCTCTGTAACGTTTTTAATATTCAATATTATAAACTCTACAAAAAGTGAAAATTGACGTAATATATAGTACAATTTTCAGCCATCAGAGGCCTCTGTCCTCGATTGCTCGACCGGTGTTGCCTCTCGCGGAGCACTCGGTATATACGGGCAGGACGTAAAACCGCACACAGTGCAACAGAGGAGCTGATACTGACTGGAACGGAACTCGACCACTCCCCCTTTGGTCACTAGAAGCCAGCGAGAGACGTACCTAGCCTGAGTCCTGTGAAGACGGAAGCCTTCATTGCTCGCCACTCGTAAAATGGACTGCATCTAAAGGGAATAATTACGGTGATTGGAGTGCGGCATTGCAGGACCTTTTTGAGGCTGAACTTTTCTGTTATATAGGTACATAAACTCTCTGCTGTGCTACAAGAACTTTATAATTGTGCCAACGTTCCAGATCGTTCCCCCCCCCCCTTTTTATCAAAAGTAAAGTCTATACTAAATCTTTTTGCATTAGTCCTGTTACCCCCTTGTTGCGACGCCTTTTGGGTGCTGCGAAGGAATTACGTGAAATAAGGATAAGAAGTGTTCGCAAAAATTGTCGAAGAGTGAATTGGGTGATTTATTAATTTGAATTTTGATTCACATCATATTCCCGTCGCCCAAAGACTTATTGCGTTCGAAAAATTGAACTTTTAACATGTGCGCATTTACTTCCTTGAATCGACGAACATAACAATTGCATTTTAGTCAACGTGGTAATGTAATCGTTTCACCCATTTGACGTTCCGATTTTACGAATTAAGACTTTGGTTAAATTTTCTTGCATACGAACAAAAGAAATCTACGTGTCCTCTGCAACGTATATCACCTTATGCGGGACGCATGTTCCTTCCCTCCTTTACACCTTCCTCGGTAGCATTTAAATCAGGAGAATTGAGTTAATGCTAATGAATGGCAAAAATAATGCCGTAAGGTAAATCAGGGTAAAAATCTAAATGAAGACTTGTACCGCAATTAACATACTTGGGAAAAAATTGGGAAGTATTTGTTGATTGTCTAATGTGGATTGTTTAATTGGATTTAAGTAATAGACGCATATGCATTTTTGTTACGCATGATTAAATAATGCTCGATGACTGTTGTAAATTAATTGTACATGCAGGACATGTTTGTAAATTTGACGTGCTCTCACGTCATTCATGTGAATAGTGTTTTTGGGCTTACGCTGATTGTTTTGTTTTGACTCTTTTACGAGCTTTTTTTGCTGTTCTTGAAATACATATAGTAATTGATTAACGTAGTTGTCTTGTTGATAATTCACAAATACAAATTGACCTTTTGCCTTACTTGAACATGGTAGTAAGCAAACAAAGGCATGCCTAAAACGCAAGACACGAGTCTAAGACATGATTGAAATCCAAGGTTCCATTTTGACAATTGTAGATATGGTCGACAAATAGAATTAGTGTTATAGAAAATTGTGAGGACAAATTAACGCAACGGAGAAAGCACGGTGTGCCATTCGTTGGTGGACCCTTTTGACCTTATACATACGCTTGTATATATGTATCTATTTTGTGTGTATATGGTATTACAGGGCTTTGTATCGCGTTTCTCGCCGGCATTGCTCGTAGACTCTTGCACTGTCGATCGAGAAGGGTGACACAAATTGTAACTTGTAATATATAGTGTGAGGCTTCAAATATTGTCTAAAGTTGTGATTGCCGTGCAGCCGCTTTCCAGTTTAAATATCGCGAGCGATCACACCTCACCCCACTATATCATTACAGCTCTCGGTTGGTAACATTCTAAGGTTTCAGTTTCGGTCCCAATCTTTTCTGACCACGGGGTGACAAGGATATTACTGTCAATACTGTTTCTTGAATAGGTTCAGAAGCAGTTACTTCATGATTATTTATTTTACTGAGTATTAAATTATCTTTAATTTAACATGTAAGTTTCTGCAAGAAATAATAGCAGTTTTATTCTGGTAAATATGAGTATATCCCATCATGAAAAAAAAGTAAAGAGAAATTTTTGAGAATATGGAATAGTGTAATGATTTTTGAGAGGGTTTTTTGGAAATGAAATTACTGACTCAGGCTGACTTTGAGACATAAATAAATAATAATTAATAATGTTTCAATGTGGTTATATTTAAAGTACATGCATGTTTTTACATTTTTGTTCTGGTAAAAATACTATTGCGTTAATGGTTCTCTGTGTAACATATGGGCTTTATAATGATAAAACAAACAGTGAAACCTTGATTTTACGTTCCTGGATTTTACATTTTCCCGCATTATACATTCAATCTTCATGGTCCCAACATAGCAAAAGGTTATAACATTTACCTCGATTTTACACTTTCCCACATTTTATGTTCTTGCAGATTAGTCCCCTGAAAAACGTAAAATAGAGGTTCCACTGTATATGTTCGGGCAACACTAGTGTTGTTATCGTAAGATGATGGTAACTTACATGTACAATAAGCAACTTACGTAGTGTCCAATAAATAGCCTAAGTACTGGATAATGTGTTTGTTAATAATACAAAAACATGTAAAAGTACGAAACATGGTGTCAGGCTTGGGGTTCGACAGTTGAAATAAGTGGATGCATTGAAATACATAAGTAGAAAGTTGACCTTATCTTCGAAAACATGGAGACGTTGAACACACCACCTGTTTTTCAATTCTCAGGAAACGTTGCTGAGAACTGGCAGAAATGGAGAAATAAGTTGGACACTTATTTAATCGCGCCCGAAAAAAGTGAGCAGCCAGACAAAGTAAAAGTGGCAATATTGTTAAATCTTGTAGGAGATCAGGGACTTGAAGTGTATATTACGTTCAAGTTTGAAAATAATGAAGACAAAGACAATTTCGAAATTGTGGTAAAGAAATTTGATGAATACTGTCAACCACGCAAAAATGTAGTACAGTATTGCTACAAATTCTTCTCATGCAGCCAAAAAGTCGATCAATTATTTTACAGTTGCCTAACGAAGCTAAAATCATTAGCAGCCACATGTGAATTTTGAGACCAAGAAAGCAGTCTAATTCGTGACAGAATAGTGCTAGTTCTACGAGATGCTGTTCTACAAGAAAGGTTACTGAGGGAGCCGACCTTGACAATCAAGAAAGCAGCATACTATGTCCGAGCAGCTGAATCAAGAGTTCAGGACTCTGCGGAGTAATGAAGATGTTCCAGTAAGTGTAGACTCTGTAGGAAGAAAAAATTAAGCACAGGTGAGAAGAAAGGAAGAAGCAAGAAAGAAGAATGTGCTCCATATGAGTGTAAAAAGTGTGGTAAAATTCATGTGAAATTTAAGTGTTTTGCATATGGAAAAGTTTTCAATAAGTGCAAGGCTAAAAATCACTTTGCACTGAGGTACACTGTTACAAGAAACGAGAAGAAAAAGCAAGTGCTTCAGGTGTAAACACATAGTGAATCAAGTGATGAACATGAATCATGCTTGTATGTTGATATAGTGCAACAAAGTGTTAATTTAAGTACCAGGTGAGAAATCGCATAATCTTACAAGTCAGTTGAAATTGTGGAAAAAAGAAATACAAGTGGCAGCTGGACACAGGTTGTGAAACTAATATATTGCCTCAGAAGCCTCCATGGGGCTTAGGGTGACTCGAGCCCCCCCCCCCCCCCAATGTTAACGATGTGGGGGCAGAGCCCCCCAAATAATTTTGCTTAAGATGATCTAATGTATTTTGCTTCTCTTGCAAAGTTTACTCTGAATTGTGCCACATGAACTTAACTTTAAATAAACATTTGAAATGTTCTCACATGACATTCAGAATGAGATCATTGATATTAGGGAGATCTGTTTTGAGCTCCGTGGTAGCAGATATTAAAAGTTGGGAATTTTTGCTATTATGGTTGACGAAACTTGTGACATAGCCATCCATGAACAATTGACATTCTGCATTTCAACTGTGAATGAAAATTTTTATATTTTTGAGGAATTCATGGGCTTTTATGAGATTCCGAAAACTGAGTCCAAAACTCTTTTTGACATTGTAAAATACATTCTGGAGCATCTGGACTTGCCCATACAGAATCTGAGGAGACGGTGTTACGATGGTGCCTCTTGTATGAGGGGAAGATTTAAAGGGCTGCAAAAGTTAGTTACAGATCTGCAGCCACAGGCTATTTATGTACACTGTGCAGCTCATAGCTTGAACTTGGCAGTTGAGGACAGCTTGCGTCACCTGCTCCGTATCAGAGACATAATGAATTTAGCCAACGACTTGTTAAAGACTGTTAGGGAATCCCATAAAAGAATGCAAATATTTAGGAATATTTTTGATGTGAACGAGTGGACTGGCCATATTGGACTGCAACCACTTTGCCCTCATCGGTGGATGTTGAGAGCCTCTAATATCCAACAGATCTTAAAGAACTATGAAAACCTTTCATTATTTTCGATAATTTTTCTGAAGAAGATTCTACTGACACAGCATCAAAATGTTCTGGATTCGGAGACAATGCATCACTTCAAGACATTTTTCTTTCCCTCCCTCTACTGCTATGTGATGAGTCCAATAGAAGAGGTAAATTGTAAGATTCAGTCTCCACGCATTGGTGCTACAGAAGTGGAATCAAAACTAAAATACTTGACTGACATCTTTCAAGAAAAGCGAATGGGTTTTGAGCAGTTCTGGCAGAAATGTACAGAGGGCAAACCCAGCCTCGTTGATGAGCCAGAATTGCCCCGGCAATGTCATGTCCCTAAGAGACTTGAAAATCCTGATGCTCACAAGTTCTACGCTTGTGCATAAATCAATATACACTGAAATGTGTGACACAGTAAAATCATGTGTTAAACAAAGACATGAATCTACAGGACCACAAAAAGTAACAGCCGTAGAGAAAGAATGCATATCAACTGTGAACAGTTGCACAACAAACTTTGAAGAAACGCGAGGATTCATTCTCCAAGATAGGCTCTCCTTACACCTGTTCATGCTTGGTGATATCGCCAAACAGAAGAAAGTGGTTCTAAATACCATGCATGACATAAGGAAGTTTCTTTTGGAAGACAGCACCCTTCAGGAGCTTCTGCAGTAGTACTCTGCTCAGAAGTACTATAAAACATGAAGTGCAAGAAAGGAATTGAACCATTGAAAGAAACCTGAACATTGCTTGCGTCATATGGATGTACCACAATAAAACCTGTAGGTATTACTACTATGAAGCGTAAAATAGAGAAAGGTATAAATGTTCCTGTAGAATTTTACATTGTGCAAAATGAAACAATAGCACTGTTAGGTTTAAAAGCATGTATAGATTTAAATTTGGTTAAGCACGTAAATTTTGTTAGTGATGTTAAATCATTTTTTGAACACACTATGACCAAAGACTATGCAAATGTGTTTAGAGGATTAGGAAAATTTCCAGGAAAACCTCACCACATAGAATTGAAGGAAGGATATGTACCGCATATCAGCCCTCCTAGAAGAATACTGCAATCAGTGCATGATAAGCTGAAGAAGACATTAGACAAGCTTCAGTTCAAAGGCATCATTAACCCATCCGCTTATCTAGTCGTCGAATCGACGGCTTGGCTGGACATTCTGTTCCCATACCTAGTCGTCGAATCGACGGGTTCCCGATTTTCATCATGTAGTTCCTTTTTCATTCAATAGATGGCAGAGGTTGTATGATCTTTCAAATCTATGACGTGTATGTTTGTGCTGCTAAGTTTTTCATACCATTTCAAGCATGTTTTGTTCAGTAATTTCTCATGTAAACAAACCTTCATTTGTTACGTCTTGCAAACATGTTGCATAAGAATGTTGTAGATGATTCTGCGATTGAAAATTTGCTTTTCGATAGTGATGAAAAGTAAAATGTGGATTTTGGAAGGGGAGATGAACACGGGGGTTCATTTTATGTTAGTGAAATTGAAGAATGTAGTGAAAGTGAGGAAGAGGTGGCTGTGGCAGGAAAAATATAAAAGGTTGAGGAATGGAAATGGAATGCAACGATGTGTGTGATCAAATTTATTAGGTGAGTTTCTAATTATCTTTCAAGTAAACTGCATATGTGCATACTTATTACTATACTTCCACTTCAATATATAAAATTTTCACGTAAATTGCTTGGATAGTTTAAACAATATTTGACATCTTGTCTTGCTGTGCAACCTTCACGGGAGATAGCCAAATTTAAATGGTATTTCATGGCAAAAAATTTGGCATTTAAATAGTAAGCGGATGGGTTAATAAAGTGGAAAAGCCAACAGAATGGGTCCATAATTTAATGATTGTTGAAAAACCAGGTAAATCATTAAGGTTGTGCTTGGATCCACAAGAACTAAATAAAGCTATTAAAAGAGAACACCATGCCATTTCATTTCCAGAAGACATCCTTAGCAAACTGGCAAGAAAACAAGTGTTTAAAGTTCTAGATGGAAGGATGGATTTTGGCAGGTCACACTAGATGAAGAAAGTTCAAAATTGTGTATGTTTAACACACCATTTGGTTGGTATTGCTTTAATAGATTGCCATTTGGAATTCCGTCTGCTCTGGAAGTATTCCAGAGAAAGTACTTTGAAATCTTTGGACATCTACCAGGTGTAAAGATCTACTTCAATGATTTAATTATAACAGGAAGAGATTAAAAAGAGCATGAGAATTTAAAGAGTACTAGAATGTGCCAGAAAATGTACCGTCAAGTTTAATGAAAATAAGATACAATATAGAGTGAATGAAGTACGGTATCTTGGCAGAATAATATAAAAAAACAGGTATAAAACCAGATCAAAGTCATGTAAAGGCAATTGTTGAAATGGAACCACGAAAGGAAAATCAAGCACTAAGAAGATTGTTGGGAATTGTTAATTTATAGGGCTGAGCTGATACCGATGCCTACGTATCTGTATCGGCCGATTCCGGCAGTATCGGCATCAGTGAGTATCGGTTGATTTTCTTTTACCATTACCATCTGATACCAAAGATTTTCAGTGGCTAGAAAAAGAAGCCAAAGGCATCAGCTCGTCTCAACATTTGTCCTTTTTAAAAGTTCATTCACCCTTCCTTGTGACAGACTGGGAGGCCAGCACATGAAGTTCCATAGATTTTCCAAGAAACCCTGGATAAAACCCCACCCTCCTGGGAAGCAGATGGCAAGATCAAATACATGGGTAATTGAGAACTGAACCCAAATGTGACTATGAAGGCATGTAACTGCTTAGTTAACGCTGTGGGAAATAAACCATTCATTGTCAATTCTTGCTTGAAGATCGTGGTCGTAAGATAAGTGGATGTTTTTAACCCCCCGCTGCACTAATGCAGTCAGGTAGTTGCGGAGTTATTGGAAAAGAGGGATGAAGTTCACTGTGAAATTAGCCTTGCTTTATTTACTTTCAAGCGGGAAAGCGAATCAGCAATTTATTCTTATCCTCTTCCCTTTTGTCTTTCATGTGACTACCGGTATCGACCAATGAGGATTATGTATTTCCACCAAAAGCCGCCCAACCGGTTGGAGTGGTTAGCACATCACCCTACTACGCCAGGGTTCAAATTCCAACCTGAGCATGGATGTTTGTGTGTCCATTCATCAATTTCATCATAACATCCCTCATCCCCATCTTCACAAATTAGCCAAAAGTGGCACAAAAAATAAAGTAAAATAAAGCAAATCAATCAATCAATTATTTCCGCCAAGATTAGATTGGAAATATATGGCTTTGAATGACAGTAGTAAGGAAGATAAGCTAATCGGGACTGGACATAAATTTTAAAGTGGTACCCGAACCACTATGTGCCTCTACTGAGTATCGAACCCGGGATCTATTGATTACAAGGTGACGTCATTACCACTACACAATTGGGGAGGTCCCTCTAAAGATTTATGTGCACCACAACTTACAATAATGTACATAACATATTTATCAGGAACTTTACTTTCATCAAATGGACGTACCATCATTCCCTTTGTTATTCAATAAATATTCAATTTTTTTACTTCTTTGACATAAATTTCCCTTTCCAGGAGAGTTATTTTTACACAAATTTTAGCGGTCTTAACTAGATGATAAATATTGGTTATTTTTCTCTGATTTCATAGTCTCTCTACTATTTATGTAATAACAATATTTTTTAGTCAAGATAAAAAAAATAGATATTAATGTTGTCTTTCCTCCGTTTCTTAGTCTGTGGTTACATACAACAATACTCCATACACATCAGAGAAATTAAGTACTTACTAATTAATTAATTTACATATTATGAATCAACCTATAATTATATTAACGAATTAAATAGAAACACTTTTATTATTACATTTCTGAGACACTTGGCTCGGACTGGCTCCCCAAATTATATATTTCTAGATACATACCTAGTGATGTGATGAGTTAGTATGACTCTGAAACTAGCCTTTGTTATTTTATACTGGAATTATACAAGTAGTATTAGTATTGGCATCAGTATCGGTTCAGCTCTATTAATTTCCTATTAAAATTTATACCAAATGTGTTAGAGGTACAACTCCTTTACGGAATTTACTTAAGCAGAATGTAAGCTTTCACTGGTATCAAGAACATGCAAAAGTGTTTGCAGAACTGAAGATTTTATTAACTGATGCTCCAGTACTTCAACCATTTGATGGTAGCAAGAACATTACAATCCAGTGTGACAGTACCAAAGATGGACTAGGTGCTCATTTAATACAAGAAGGATATCCAGTATCATGTGTGTCTAGACCATTAACTGTGAGAAATCGTATGCACAAATTGAGAAGGAATTATTATCAGTTACTTTTTCATCATTTTGTGTATGGAAGCAGGAATGCCCACACAGGGCAGGGGGGGAGGTTGTTTCTTTGATTGACTTGTCATTGATTTTTAGTTAAGGTTATTATGTACAGTTTTTCTACCTACTTGGTGATCGCGGCGATGGGGTTGAAATGAAACACCACCTCTTATGCCTTTAGAATCAGTTTGGATTGGGGGGGGGGGATGTGCTGTTCGCATTAATATGAGGTTAGTCAAGCAGACAAACTGTAAAAAATAATAAGGTTCAGTACACTAATAATGGCAGTGAGCCTGACCAGTTTTGTATGTTTAATGTTAGCAAACACGAAAGCCTAAAATAAACATATATTGCTTAAATATTTCTGTATTATATTGTTCCGCATATTTTGTCTGACCAAAATAATTTGAATAAATAATTGAGCATAAGGGGGGAGGGGCAAGGAGAATGTTCTATTTGGGGGGGAGTGCATCATAGGCCTTGGGGGGATGGACATCCCTGTATGGAAGAAAGATATTAGTACAAAGTGATCATAAACTATTGGAAGCAATAGTATGCAAATGAATGCTTCTTAAGTTACTTAACCTTTTGAGTCCCAAGGCCATTTTTACATGTAACTCCCTTGGTCACGAGCCAATTTTGAGCAAAATGCAGAGTTTCAATTAAATGAGTGTAGATCGGAGGCCAATTGCCCTAGAGAGATGAGTGATATACTGTTGTACGCAGAATGAACCAGAGATTCAGACTATATGAAATTTATGCAAATTCGGCATATATGTGGCAGGGGGGAGGGGGCTAACTCTCAAAATTCCAAAATTGCGGGGAAAAAAATGGGGTCCCGTCCCCCATTCCCCCAAGGAAAAAGTACATGACAGTGTCGACATGCACATGGAAATGATTGCAGACATGTAAGGAACATAAAAATATTTGCATTATCATCATATGACCAATGTAACGTGAGTTGTACCCCCAAAAGGAATGGTCAGCACGCCACTGATTCAAGCTTCAAAATGCAGCAGTACCTTGAAATGACTTTAGCTCAGAGACTATTTGCCCTGGAGATATGAACGATATACCGTTGTACGCAGAATGAATCACAGATTCAGACGATATATAATTTATGCACATTCGGCATACATATGGAGGGGGAAAGGGGAAAAATCCCCTGAAAAACTTTCTTTTTTTAAAGTATTCACGAGGTCGCCACAGAAATCGATTAGAAAAGCTTTGCGGGAGCTTCAAGTGCCAAGGAGTACAGTGCATAAAGTGGTTCGGAAACATCTTAAATTGTATGCATACAAGGTCCAAATTTTTCAGGCATTACAACCAGATGATCGCCCGAAATGTGAACAATTTGCTAACGACATGCTGAACTGTTTGGATGAGGACAATGATTTCTTGAAGCATGTGTGTTTTTCCGATGAGGCTACATTTCATGTCTCTGGATCAGTTAACCGCCATAATGTCCGGATCTGGGGATCCGAAAATCCTCATGTCATACGAGAACACATTCGGGACAGTCCAAAGGTTAACGTGTGGTGTGGGATAATGCGTGATCGGCCCATTTTTCTTCCTTGAAAGCAATGTAAATGGATATGTTTACCTAGACATGTTGGTGAATTATGCCGGTCCCCAGCTACAAGATCTGCAAGACATTGTCATCTTTCAGCAAGATGGAGCTCCCCCACATTGGGCTCTTGAAGTCCGCAATTTTCTAAATGAAACCTTCCCCAACCGGTGGATTGGCAGAAGTGGCCCAATTCCATGGCCCCCGAGATCACCTGACATTACCCCCTTAGATTTCTTTCTTTGGGGGTATGTGAAAGATATTGTGTACAAAACAGCAGTTCCTGATATTGTGACCTTGCAACAACACATCAGAGATGCCATGGACACAATCACACCAGACACGTTGCAGAATGTGTGGCAAGAGATTGAATTCAGTCTTGATATTTTGCATGTTACCAGGGGTGCACATGTTGAAGTGGTTTAAATGTTGAAGTGTATTAACTGTATTAAATGTTTATGTATGGTTCAAAACTTAATGAGTAGAAGCATATGTGGTATAATGCATGTTCCATTTACTGTATCCAATTAAGAGTTACATTGTTTTGTTATCAGGGTAAACATTTATGGACACCCGGTATTATTCTAAATGGATAGAAGTATTACCTTTACAAAGTAAATCAGTACAAGAAGTAATAGCAAAATTCAAATTTGTGTTTGCCATGTTTGGTGTGCCTGAATTAGTAATATCTGACAACAATCTGTTCAACAGTGCAGAATACAAACAATTTGCAGCAGAATAAGATTTTCAGTGTGTATTCTCAAGTCCTCATCACCACAGTAGTAACAGCATGGCAGAAAGAGCAGTTGGTATTGCAAATCAAATAATGAGGAAAGCAAAATATGACAAGGACTGTTATCTGGGACTTATGGAATATCGAAACACAAGATTAGCAACCATTAGATTATCACCAGCTCAATAATGTTCAGTAGAAGGTTAAGAACTAAATTACCTGTGTCTAACAAATTGTTGAATCCTGAATTGTTTAAAGGAATTAGATATGTATTACATAAAAATCAGGTAAAGCAGAAAAGTTGGTATGATATAAAAACTCAAAATCATTAAACCTCTCAACCAAGGTGATAATGTAATGATCAGAAATCTTGATAGAAATATTTGAGTCAGGAAAGATATCTGTAGATAACAATCCAAGATTATATATTGTACAGAAACATAATGGTAAGGTAGTCCGTAGAAATCATGTTCACCTTCAGAAAAACAAAACAAATGAACAATTGTTAGAACAGAAAACAAATAATGAGGAAAACCAAAATTATATCAATGGTAAAATTGATCAAAGCTCAGTCAAATCATTGTAACAAGGAAAATGTAAATAATGAAACAGACAATGTAACTAAATCAATTGTACCTAATATTACTTTTAATGTCAAGTCTGACAGAAATGGAAATGTATACACTTGATCAGGTAGACTTATAAAGGAACCAAAATTCTTGAAAGAATATGCAACTGATGTACAGTTAATTATCGTGTTTGTAAAAGGGTGAGATGTAATACATGGGCTTTATAATGATAAAACATATATGTTCTGGCAACACTAGTGACATTGTAAGATGACGATGACTTACATAGTGTCCAATAAATAGCCTAAATACTGGATAATGTATGTTTGTTAATAATATAAAAACACGCAAAAGTACAAAACACTCTGCATGAAGTAGTAACTG
This sequence comes from Lepisma saccharinum, assembly GCF_977018435.1. Classification (NCBI taxonomy): domain Eukaryota; kingdom Metazoa; phylum Arthropoda; class Insecta; order Zygentoma; family Lepismatidae; genus Lepisma; species Lepisma saccharinum. The sequence continues at coordinate 69,108,340 of NC_139230.1, forward strand.
GGCTCAATATTTGCTACAGTTAAGAGACAAGAGTTGTGTTGTAGCAGACTGCACACACTGGATTAAAAAATTTCAAAATTAATTTATTTATTTTTAGTATATACCAAAAACATTGTACACTACACAACTACAAATAAGAGGAAACCCTCATTGATAGTAAAACAAATTATAGCAATACCTGAATGTACTGGTATAGATCATAATTGCTTGCATACGATTTCAAATAATTTAGAACTTCAGTGTGATGAATGAAAGATTTCCCACCATCGTGAAATGGGAAGTCTGGAAAGCCCATTATTTCTTTAGGTAGATTTGTTCTGCAAAAGGAAAAAAAAATAAATTAAACCTTATATCAAACAAAACTGATATTATAGATAGTCAAAGTTTATTTAAATTGGGACTGCACCCACTGTTAAAACTTAGATCAGACCATTGGGAACCAAAACTGCTACCCCTTGATTACATGGAGACAGCATTACCGCTATGCACTATTACAGTCATTATCCATATTTCAACAAACCATAAACAAAAGCGTAACAATATTTCACACCTAACGTTACCCTATCTTCCTTTAAAATTTTCAGTCCTTCACATATTGAAGTCTATCAGAAGGTCTTCTCTCCCTGATTTATTTCCTAATGGCAGCTTCTACCTTCCCTGATGTTGCTCTGGTCTCTCCGAGGATGACGCTGAACTACAACCTGCCCCATTATCCAATTACATCACCTGGATCTGGGAAATCCATCAATAGTTCATTGTCATAAAATCTTGGAAACATTGATCCAGTAGAAGTTCCAGGAAGCTCTTGCCACTTATAAATTTCATTTTCCTCAGTACACTTTCTTCCATTCGGCCACTTCAGCTGGTTTTCGTGCACCATTCACCTCTTTCTGTCCACATCTACCGTGCGTCCATTTCGATCTTCAGCCGAGAGATCGGGAGAAGCGTGGCGGGCGGCGCTGATGGTGATGCTGACATTTGCGGCCTGTAATGCCCGCTTATTTTTATGGACATATGCAGACATTTATATAAATATTGCAAAACAAGCACTAACCTGTGTTATAAGAGTTGTTCAAACTGATATCCACCAAGTGCCAAGTGTGTAGACTTTCGGGGAGAATACGTTGAATAGCCTGAAACTTTCGTTCCTGTAGCTAAAGTCCTTCTGGGTCGGGCCGAGAACTTATCAGCCTCCCCCCCCCCCCATAACGTGAACCTTGCGCTGGCATTCCAATCCTCTCACTGACACAACACACATACACACTGCAATAACACAAACAAGTAAAGGCAAGTAACCAATAATAACATTCTTGCGCACAGTACGAAATTAACACGCTCTTGGTTTACATCTGCTCGCCACTATATTCACAGCTCTGTCGCGAAGGAACAAAAAACTCGAGCTCGGAGATTTCGGATTGCAAGGAAGCTCACGAACACCACTGACTTTTAACGGTTTCGTCTACAGTGTAATCTTGATACAGTGTTGCACATTCGAAACCTCCAAACGATCCCCATCGGCACAAAACTCTTTCAAGGATATGAACTTAAGCAGGGCGTTACTGGTCAAAACTATGATTAAAATGTTTTATCATCATTGGCTCTTAACATTATTTCTAAAGCGTATTTTGTTGTGTATATAAGGGCAGAACTTGGATGAATTACAGATGATAAATTATAACACAGGTTAGTGCTCGTTTTGCAATATTTATATAAATATCTGCATATGTCCATAAACATAAGCGGGCATTACAGGCCGCAAATGTCGGCATCTCCGCCAGCGCCGCCCGCCACGCTTCTCCCGATCTCTCGGCTGAAGATCGAAATGGACGCACTGTACCATCCAAGTGACATTGCTGTTTCTTCTCAGTATTCTGCCCTGAACATATCTCATAGTGTTCTTTTTGTCTCTAATGGTAATTTCACCCACACTACATTCCTTCCTAAATTATTATCATCATTCTTCTGAGTTTCCTTCCTCTGTTCACAATCCTCTTTAGATATCTTCTCCATATTCACGTCAAATGTATTCACCGGTGTATATGAAAAGATAACTTGCTGTGAAGACTTACCTGGCATTGTACCACATTCATTCTGCATGGCCAGCAAGACAGTTTGTAGCAAATGTGGGACATCAAAATGCATGTTCTTATTTAGGCACTCTCAAACTGCACAATCCAATTTAGTTTTAATTGTCTGGACACACCTCTTTACTTGGACATTGCTCTCCGGGTAGTAGGCCAGTGAGTGGTATGATGTAATGCTGTGCTTTTTACAGAAAGCTCCAAATTCTTTGGATGAAAATGGCAGCCCATTATCACAAACTGTGTGTTTTGTAAAACCAAATACAGCAAAACTCTTTACTAAATAATCTTTCACTTCCTTGAAAAATGTGGAAGAGACTCTCGGACAGGCTATCCATTTACTATATGCTCTACAATTATGATTTACATACTATTGCTGTATGAGAAGAAGTCAATAAGCATTCTTTTCCATGGATATTGACAGTTATCCCAAGCGCTACATTCTCTTAATGAATTATCCAGTTTTATTGCTGCGCATATTCCACAATCTTTAACATGTGCCTCGACAGCCGCGTCTATTCCTGGCCACCAATACTTTTGTCTCAACATCATCTTCATTTTGACAATGCCACTATGATCATAGTGTGCTTTCTTAAGTATTATTAGGTTCACACTATTTTGGGTACCACCAATTTATAACCTCAAATTAACAATCTTTCAACCATGCTCAATTCTCTTTGCCTCCTTTTAAAGGCAATAAATTCCTTTAAATCATCTCCATTATAACCTTTTATCTCATTAGGCCAACCATGTTTAACGAAGTTCATTACCGTGCTCAGTATTCTGACTTCACTTGTACATTTTCTCATAACTTCTTGCACTTTATGTGTCAGCTTCACCTGATAAACTAATTCTTCTTGAAGTGGATCTTCATGACATATGTATGCTAACCTCAACCTAGACATGTCAGCCAACTCCACTTTCTTGGTATATATCAATTTGTATGAAAATGATGCTAGGAACAGAGTTTGAATACGTGGTGACGCAAGAATGGGTATTGGCTTATCTAGAGTAAGTAGCTGTTTCGCAGGTTGAGAATCTGTCCAAATTTCGAAGAACCATACTTGGACATACTTTTGAAACCTTGCTACTGTGAATACAATGCACAATGCTTCCTTTTCATGCACAGGATAATGTAATTCATGTTTGGTTAATGTACATGATATGCATTCTATTGTATGCAGCTGCAGTGGCATAACTGTACTCCTAGATCATTTTGTGCAGCATGGCATTGCACTACCAAATCTTGACCATACACATTTGTCTCATTTAATTTTAACGTTGTGTTCTTTTAAACGCCACAGAACTCCCAGTGTTCATACACAAGTTTCATGCATTCCTTTCCCTGAAATGAGCAAATCGTCTTGATATGGTATGACATAATTCAATCTTCAATTGTCTTCTGAAATATTTGGGAAGATACACTAACTCCAAATGGTAATCTCGTATGTTGAACCAAGCCCCATGGGGTATTGCTTGGCCTGATCGTCTAATGCAATTTGTAAATAAGCTTTCTTCAGGTCCAAAGAAACAAATGTATCGTGACCATTCACCTTAGGAAAAATATCATCAGTTCCTGGCAAAGAATAGGCTATGTTACATTTTCCACAAACACAACATAAGCATACATTACCATCTCTCTTTGCAACTACAACCATTGGACTCGCCAGTCACTAGATTCCACCTCTTCCAAAATACTTTGGTCAATCAACTTGTCCAATTCTTCCTTCACTTTATCTTTCATACTTTTCATAGGTATCTTTGCTTTATAACCTATTATGGGTTGAGGCAAATCTTCATTAAATAGTTCATTGTAAATCACTCTGATTAAATCAACAAACCCTTGTACATTTTTAGTTTTGTTCAATTGTTTACATTTTTCGAATATCCGCTGCATTGTAACATGTACCTGGACATTTTGCAATAAGTCATTGTTATGTACAGCAATAAAGTTAGATTCACAACTTTTCTCATCAGTTGAAATGTTTAACCGAGATAAATAATCATGGCAATTAGGTATAATCTGTCTAATCCACTGACGTCCCATTAAAGGATATTTCATTTTACAATCAACTATGTACAATGTGTCGGACAAAACCTACGTATTTTCAGATGGCAAATTTGAATCTGCAATAAAAAAATAGGGGTTCCCTTTTAACATTTCAAGGTTGCCCCCTGCCCCACACCACCGGGGGTTGGTTCATTGTAGCATAGGTGACTTGCCCCCACAATAGTATTATACAGTGCTCGAAAAATTTTCTTCAAAGCTAGGCGCCAGCTCTGAAAATCAGGTGCCAGGTAGCAATTGTGCATACTACAGCATGTTTCAAAAGTTGTGCAATCCAAACTTTGAAAATGTACATCATGAAAATCATTAAGAGATATTTACCTGGGTTTTCTGCACTAAACTAATCCTGTAGGCTATCACTGGGTTCATAAATGTATGTTAGCATTTATCTAAATAAATGCAATTACATTATTTTAAAAAAAAACATTGTTAATTTGCTGAAAACATCTGAGAACTGATTTTCAAAAATAAATACCAACTCAAACAATTTGTGGGATCATTTGTTAGTGTTTGACTGGTTGTAAAACAGTTGCTTTGTGAGGTACAGAAGAAGCAGGGCATTTTTTTGGAAAACCTCTTGCACATGAGTGTAAGAATGAGTAGTAAAATACTCTTCAGCAATGCACACGCACTGCTCCAATGAATACGCCTTAAAAAAAACACACACAGTAGAGGACAGTAGAGGCAAAAGTGAGCGAAGAGAATTCAATGTAACCAGGGGCAGGCTAGGATTCTCTCAAGAGTACTTTTTCGGCACAAAATCTTGATTTACGATTTTTCACGTAAATGTATAGCCACTACTTAGACACATGTTGCATGCGACTGTTGACAATATTTCGACCTGCTAGTGTTGCCATATATGGAGATATGTCCCAAAAATGGCACTTTTCACTCAACCCATAAAATCACCAGTCAAAAATTCATCAAATGTTGCACATGACCAATATTTGTCACAAATGACAGACTGACATCAAATGTCTAATTATGACCCTTCGATCATTTCTTACATGTTTTTCTTACTCAGAAGTTCAGTTCTGGAAAAATTTGAATGCTGCTTTCAGTCAGATATTAATTTATATAATTTTTGTGTGGAGTGAACTGAATTTTAAGTATTGAAAAATATCTCAATGGATGAGGCTTTATAATGCAGAAAGCCCGGTGTCAATATCTCTTACGGTTTTCATGATATACATTTCCAAAGTTTGGGTTGTGCAACTTTTGAAACACACTCTATATGATGCTGAGTATCACGGTATTCAAAACATCACTAAATTATTGGAGGAAGCAGGAAATGGGGTGTTGGGGGCACAAAGGGTAAGAAATTGTTACTGACTGTATGGAATGTTCAGAACGTTGATAAAAGAAAAAAAATCATTTGCTAACTTAGGCTCTACTGCAATTTGAACTTAGAATCATCAAAATTTCATAAATATTACAGCAAAAGATCACAGTCGCCATGGCGACCGGGATTTTTCGAGCTCTTCTATTATACTTTCATATGGAACATTTGAGTTTTTGCTGTGAACTACTGACGAACTTTCAAGGCATGTAGAGGACTTCAATGTTAATGATTTTTCTTGATAACATTTTGTTTGTTTAGGTCTCATTATATCTACAAACCCACAAACCCTCCTGTATGCTTACAGCCACACATCGCATTCAAGGTTGTCACTAGCATTTTCTTTCTGCCGGCAAAATGACAAAATCTTTAGTATGCAATGGACTAATAGGAAAGAATCACTATAAGAACATGATTGTTGATTTAGTGATTTTAAGCCCACATTATGCACAGTAAGGCTAATTGTGACTGGACCTACAGTTTAAAGTGGGATCCGAACCACCACATGCCTCCACCAGGTATCGAACCTGGGACCCCTTGATTACACATCAGGACATGAATATCTCCAAAAAACTTAACGAGTTTCTAATCTAAGGGTATAAAATATAAGCAACAATGAATGAATTGAGCGAAATGATAAAAATCAGAGGTTTGATCTTATCAGCTATTCTGTTAGCATGATCTCGCTTCCATAGATTACTAACATCCTTAGTCTGTTACCTGACAGAAACATAATGTCAGTGGCAAGAATGTATCTGTATTGGATGACTACATACACACAGGTAAATTATTGTCTCTTGAGGGGTGGTGGCACTAAAACAAAGACCTCATGTATAGCAAAAGGTTAAGAAAAACTGTTTGTCGTGATGTCCTCTACATGCTGCCAAGCTTTGTTGGTGGTTCATGCAAAATCACTTGCGGAAGGGGGGTGATTGAGTTTCAGTTGAGTTTTAAGTTCATATACATAGGCTAATTGGGATTGGACCTATAGTTTATAAAATTATATTTGAACCATTACTGGTATCCTTCCTAGAACCCTTGATTACAAAGTAACAAAATCATCTATGCCATCGGAAGGCATGAAAGGTGTGTGTGGGGGAAGGGGTGATAATTACATTGATGTAGTGTAGAATTTTACGAGGCATTGAAGGTGTACATATTTTTAATATTCATAATATTATGGCCTCATGAGTATAGTTCACATGGGGCCTCGCATTTGCTAATGGCGGCCCTGAATAATACACTATTATGATAGATACAAGTATTCAGCAACTTATTAGTTACTGGTTCAAATCTGCCAATGTATTTTGTTTTGATTTCAATGCAAGCATGCTGAATCTAGTCATATGTACTGAGGCTTTGTCCCTGCTCACCAAGAAGTACTTTTGTTACTGCCCTTTTAAAGCAAGTATCTTCCTGCATTGGTAACAGTTTCATATGTCGGAGACACATTTCTTCAATTTTACACAAGAAACTACTTACGGAAATGAGTTTCTCCAAGGTTTACAACATTCGTCGAGGTATTTTTTTCATCGTGGAATATATTTGACCGGGAAATCATGTATTTCTCAAGAGAAATATCTCACCGACGCAAAATTGCCATTGCTTTCATTTGCCTGCCCTACGACAACAGGATGTTGCATACGTTTTATGACGTAAGCCCTGTCAGTGTTTCAACCCCCTTTTTATTTACTATACTTGCCTAACGTAAACAAACCTAACCTAACCTTATTGGAAATGGTTCGTGGGGCTATCCGTGAATGGTTCGTGGGGCTATCCGTGAATGGTTCGTGGGGCTATCCGTGAATAGTTCATGGGGCTATCCCTGAATGGATCATGGGGCTATCCGTGAATGGTTTGTGGGACTATCCGTGTATGGTTCGTTGGGCTATCCATCAGCTACCCATGCATAATGTATAATTTCCACCAGTGACGAACACGATAGTAGGTATTTTTCGGTGAAGAACGTTGAAACACTGCATACCCACAATGTGAGTCAAGATGTGCCCACGATAATGTGTTACAGAAGCGAAGAAAGGAATAAAAAAAAGGGGGTAATTATGCGATATCGCCTGAACACCTGTCACTCGTTTATTTAGTTAATTTTAGCATTGATACTTACCTATTCTGTATCGCAGAAGATTCTTTAAGGTTAAGTTATGCCTTTTTCCATAAAATAGTGTCAACTTTTCATATTACAAGTCACTATTTGTCTTCCTTGTTCCACTTGGGTAACAGACAATATGGCGGGCACTTGTCATGCATCATCGCACGTCGTGCTTGTGTTTTGTCGATTTGGAGTGGGTATGCAGTGTTTCAACCTTCTTAACCGAAAAATACATTCTTTTCTGTTCATTATGTCATCACAAACCATTGACGGATAACCCCAAAAACCATTCACGATAGCCCCAAAAACCATTCATGATAGCCCCAAAAACCATTCATGATAGCCCCACGGACCATTTCCAGCAAGGTTAGGTAAGCATAGTTAAAAAAAGGAAAAAAAAATCTGAAAAAAAGGCACGTTTGGAAACACTGGCGAGACCGCGTGACTTTCAACGCTCGTGCCATCTGCAGGTACATAATTGAAACAAAGGCATAATGTTGTCGTTTTACAGAAAATTCAACTTCCTCACATAAAAAGTGATTATTTCTTGTTCTGCAGCATTCTATGGTGAAGTTTTCAGTTTCCGCGAAAGAAAATACCTCGAAGAACTTCGACAATGCTACAGAAACTGATTTCAGTAAGTAGTTTCTCCTGTAAATTTGAAGAAATCCGTTCGGGCGATATCGCATATTTACCAAAAAAAGCACTCAGAATGTGAAAAATTGAGTTTGTTTTCATGTAAAAAGCATAATGGCACCTTGAACTATGTTCTGCAATACACAATTGGTAAGTACGAACCATGCGAAACACAAAATATCCAATTTTCATGTGTGTCTGATCTAAGAAACTGTTACTTCCTGCATTAGCTATGTGATGCAAAATTAGTATTAGTATTGCTAAATTAAAGTTTCCATTTAAACAAAACACATTTTGGTTTGATTTTCTAAAACAACTAGGGCAGTTTGATTTTGTATTTTTAAGCATGTGTTGGAATGCTCCTGGTGAGGATACATTCATATTGAGGAGTGAGTGAACAATTGAACAAACAGTAAAAAAAATATGAAAGATTTCATTTGGAATGTTTCTCTTTGTTGTCTATTGGGTACCCTTGACCCTCTGTACCCCCTAGAGAAAGTGAAATATCTTGCATGGTTTATGAAGATTTTGTTCTTTATGAACATTTTCAGTTTATTTTAGCTCTTGGAAATGTGTTATTGTTAAATAAAGTAAGTCTGTTACCTTAACATGTTACTTTATCATGTAGCAGAACAGCCCGAAGGCTTCGCACAAGTGAATATAGCACCCAAAACGACTTTCCACAACAGTATCTATAATTTTACGTAGTTAGGTTAGGATTGTTAGGTTTGATACTGATAGTTATTTTCGGTGTGTTCTTTCGCTATTTTAGTGTACATACAAACAGTTGTTACTAACAAAAAGGGGAGAAAGTGCTCCGAAATTGCAGGTTTTAGCTTACGTGGGCCATATTTTGGTATCAAATATCACCACCATTATTCGTGTTTTCCTAATAAGGAAACCACTTTTACATTATGTAAAACATTGAAATCTGTCTATTAAAAAAAATTCGACGTAATTTTTGAAGGGGTATGATGGGTATTGTCAATATAAAAGGAACCTTACTTTATTTTCAGAATGATGACCATAAATTAGAGTTTATTCACTTGTGTGGAAACTACATACAATCCATATTGTAAATTACCCAACAAAAGACAACTATTGTGTAAATTTCCACTGTATCAATATTATTAACCAGAAAAGTTAAGATTCACTCTTCCAGCTTAAATAATATTTCTCGTATTTGTAAATCCCTAACAGTCATTTAGCACACACAAAAAGCTTGCATTTTGGTGGAACATTGGACTGTTACGATGACAGATAAGCTTATCTTACTCATACAAATAAGGTGGCCCTGAACTTACTACAGCTTGTTGCAAAACTGAGATGTTCTTTGCATGTTATCTCCAAATTCCACATATCTTGAAGGAAAAAATAGGCCTGTATGGTTTATAATTTTGTGAAGTAAATTACAGGTAACAGCGCAATCTCCACTAAACGGATTTCTTCATTTTTACAGAAGAAACTACTTACAGAAATGAGTTTCTGGTGCATTCTGAAGGTTCGTGGGGGTATTTTCTTCCATCGTGGAATCTATTCGACCGGGAATTCATGTACTTTTGAAGAAAAATATCTCTCCAACGCACAATGACCGTTGATTCGTCTACGTGAGCTGGAAGCTCCATATGTTTCATGACATAAGCCCCTGTCAGTGTTTCCAACCACACCATTGTTTTGCAAGAAGTGAAGGTGATTTTTTTTTCAAAACTGTATCGCATTGTTTTACCAACAAAATTTTAACTATGCTTGCCTAACCTAACCTTGCCGGAAATGGTTCGTTGGGCTATTCAGGTATTTATCAGTTACGAAGGTTGGAAACACTGCATACCCACATGATGCACGACGCAACTCAAGCTGTACCCACCATATTGTGTGTTACGGAAGCGAAAAAACAAAGAACAATAATTACTGTTAATGTGAAAAATTGAAATTATTTTCGTCAGAAAGCAAAATGCCACCTTAAAGAATCTTTCGCAATGCAGAATAGGTAAGTACGAATGTTAAAAATTATGAAATAAATGAGTGAGAGGTGTTCGGCGGAGATTGCACTGGTACCAAAATAACTTTAAATTCCTGTTGTGGTTACTAAGTTGGTCTGCAAGAGTACTGTATTGAATTCTAATTTGAAATGGTTAAATTTGGGTTAGTTTACATTGCTTTTCTACCTTGTGTACATTGCTTCTCAAAACCACACTTAGGGGCACATGGCTGAAAAAATCATATCAGTCAAATTATAGGACTATGCAAATACAAAACCTTAATGAAACCTTCAGGAAATGTTATTAATTTTTTATAAGCTGGTACACTGGACATGTCTCTCTTGAAAAGGAAAGTTATTTATTGTATAATGGAAAGACAATTGATTTCTTTCTCACCCAGCTGACTGATGGCAATCTCCATGGCAGAGCATGCTATGATGCCAAGAACCCAGGTCTGGGCATGGGTGTTCTTTGTGAGTGAATTTCATCATATCATCACTCATTCTCATCTTCATAATTAGCCAAAAGTGGCAGACAATTGAAGTAAACTAAACCAATTCAATGAATCAATTGAACAGCTGACATGTAGGTTTCTCAAGTTACAATTAAGAGAAAAGTATTAAGGTATTCCTAGTTTGAAGAGAACCAAATTCCGATATTATAAAACATGTCCATCCATATAATTTGTTCATGGTTAAATCGGAACAAACTAGAAAATTGATTTCAGATTGCTTAACCGGTAACGGTTCAGATTGTTTTAGGATTTCTTCTAGCACAAAGACTAATTATCGTAGAATTTTGGAAATCATTGTCACACGAAATTTGAACCTTCCTTAAAGTAATGAGCACTGTTTGGACTCGAAAAAAGTTATTTATGTTGAAAAAAAACAACTTGAAAATTACCTTACGCACTTCTCATGGACAAGACATTCTCCGCCGACAAGCGACAGTAAATATCGTAGAAGCGTGGGAACCTTAGTAGAATGCATTTAGGGACTTTATTTTAATGCTAAGGGAACCTAACCACGATAGCATATATTGAACAAAATATTAAGTGATCGCTAAAACTCCGCAGTATGTGTTAACAGACATAAATCGAAATCGAACCATGTAAAAATTGCATTCGTAGCATGATGAAATCGCAATAAATCAAAAGGAACTTGGGCCCTAACCTGTGTTATAAGGGTTGTTCACGTGCTAGGCGCTATCTCGGCCCAGAGCACATTGGATTTTTAAAATATCATACATTATACGAATAGCCTTGCACTAAAAATGTACTTACCGCAAATGTTGATACATACTGGAATGAATTGGCAAACCATTGTCATCAAGCCCTGTTCTTTCTGTATATACCCAAGTTCCTCCAACTTCATTTGTCTGTTCGAAAACGGCACAAGAAAATCTGCTTTCTTTATCAGCCAAGTGTCTTGCAGCTGCTAATCCTGCAGCTCCAGCGCCTAACACCGCAACTCGAAGTATGGACATTGCAAGTGTTACCTGTTCACAGTGTGTGGCGCTTACTTATTAAGCACTCGCATATCTTCATCCATCTGCAACATATGACTTCTGAACTCTGCAGTGTATATTCAACATGATATGTATAATCATTCCCCCAATCATTTTGCACGAATTAATCTCCACTCTTACTTTTGCACCGTAATAGAAAAGTCGGAACCGCAACACGCGGAGGAAGTGTGATTTTGCAGCATGATCAGTATTGTTTCGCAATTTAATAATCGGTTACGTTTTTCTAATTCGGTTATTTCTACCATCAAAATTACTAGTTTTGTGTGCAATTCTAAAACTACTCAACGTCTTAAAAACTATCACTTTTTTGGTCTCACCGCTGCGGGAAATGAAGATCAAACGAATCGCGTTTTGCGCTTTACGTTTGTTACTTGTTTCTTGTTTGCTGCTTCTGCTGCTACAAAAGGGAATACCCGTACCGGTACCAAATCAATAGAGACGTTTTAGAAATGACATGTGATTGTAGATCCATTCAATACTATTTCTTGTTTTGCAAAAAACAAAGTAAATAACATGTAACTGTAACTTAACTGAAATTATGGGCAGCGTCGTCAACCTCCCATAAAAAAAGAAGAGGAAAGCAATGCAAGCAAGTTAAAACGTACTTAGAAAACTATTGGTTTGTTAGTAAACTACACCATCGAGGAGGAGGGTAGAGGTAACGTCGTCGTCTTGTAATCAAGGGTCCCGGGTTCGATACCCGATGGAGGCACATGGCACAGTGGTTCCGATCCCCCTTTCAAAACTGTAGGTCCAGTCCCGATTAGCCTTACTGTGGATGAAGTGGACTTAAAACAACAAATCAATCAAAAACCATCGAGGAGGCACAAAAGTTGTAAAAGAAAGAATGCATTGGCGTCCCGTGAAATTATTTGCGCATTATTAAATCAATATTGATTACAGCCTGCAAGAAAATTGGATCCAAAAATTTTCTTGCTCGCGTCATTGTTCTCTGTAATGCATTGTAAATTACTAGAACTACTATGTGCCTGAGTGATTGGTATTCATTGATTGATTGATTGAATTGGTGTTTTAAGTCCACTTTATGCACAGTAAGGCTAATCGGGACTGGACCTACAGTTTAAAGTGGGATCCGAACCACTTGTGCCTCCACCGGGTATCGAACCCGGGACCCCTTGATTACAAGGCGACGACGGTACCACTACGCCATCGGAGAGGCCCTGATTGGTATTCATGTTTCACATGTATAGTGTTCTTTTGTGACTGTTTTAGTCACAAGTGCTTCTTACGAAGATAACAGCTTTTTCAGTGTCTAATCCATGAAAATAATGAAAAATGTTCAGCACTTACTTTGATTTGGTTTAATTTATTTTACTTCGCGTTCTGTGCCACTTTTTGCTAATTTGCGAAGATGGACATGAGTGATATGATTAAATTGATGAATAAACACTCTCAAACATACATTCCCAGGCCAGGAATCGAAACTGGGATTCGCATTGATCCCAATTGATCCCTATTTTGTATTTTGTTCTTATTTGCCTGCTTATTTTGCGAGTTTTTAGTGCCTATCAATCCTCATCAGTAGTTGTATTTGTGGTACTATAAACTCGAGAAAGTATGAACCCCCCCTCAAGCAGATTTGCTATACTTAAAACTATCTTAACATGAGCATATGAGCTTTTTGCTCAAGTGTGAAACCCCCGTATAATCCAAGATTTTTATGAAAAAGCCCTCATGGATTCCATGAGAAAGTATGACCCCCTCAGATTGATGAGGCTACACTTATAAAAGCTACTTCTGTGAGATTGTTATCCATAAATTTGTTAAAAATATGCCCCTCTTGTGGCCATACTTAAAACTAGGCTATCCACATACATACACATGCATACACCTACATACATATACACATACACACACACACACACACACACACACACACACACACACACACACACATACACACACACATATTTACTTCTGGTTTAAGTTCAATTGGAAACCAGCTTCAATTTGCATATCTAATATTAAAACAATGTAATTCTTCTAGAATTGCTCCGTGACAACAGACCCATCTATGTGCAAATGCCTGAACTCGGTGAATACTTGGGAACAAGTCAATTTTTTTCATTATGTCAATATTTTTAACTTCTTTTGCCAGTAATAGGGAAATGGTAGCAAGCAATAAACAAAGTACTTTGGAGCTGAATATTCCTTTCTTAGACGTCGTATATTACTAAAATATCTTTAATTCACATATTTTCTCATACCGCCGTATCTTGTTCTATTAGGCCTCTTTGAGAACATTGCCTATTAGGACTCTTCAAGAACATTGCCTATTAGTAAAATAATAGGACAAGCATACGGCGGTATGGGGATATGTGAATTGTTGGTTTCTTCAATTCAGATAAAAGGATTGAATAGAAACTGGGATATTTTGTATTTGTTACATTCAGTTTCTTTGTTGTAATCTGTTCATATATAAAATCAAGCCCCGAGAAAGTATAAGATCAATACTTGAACAATATGTGCGCATGACGGCCCCAAAGCGGTGGGATCGATACTTTCCGCACGGTGCACAGTTCTATTTGCCCGCATTGAGTCTTATTAGAGCGAGCTCCGGCAGTTTTATTCTGATCGATTAGTTCCAGAGTTGTCCACCGCAGCGCCGGGAGGCAATGGCGCTGCGGTATGGATTGCATCGATTAGTTCCAGACAATTCCGCTCCCCTAAGCGTGGAGGCGCTGCGGCACGGATTGCATGTACGCTCAGCAGAAAAACGGGAGGTGCATTCAGAAGAAAGTACTTCGGCAAAAATGTTAGAGAATAGCTCATGTTTCTGAATGCACCCCACAGTGTTTCTATTGGCTCTGTAAAACTATAAAAGCCAGGGCACAGGGCAGATTCTTCACCATTGCTGGATTGGAGACTTGAAGCATATAATTTGGCGGAATAACCCAAGTAATGTCATATATACATACACATACAAAGCACAGTGCTGAACCCAACTGATCCAGCATAGAGTTTTTGATTTGAATCCCAGGAAATTGTATATAATAAACAACAGCAAAAATATTAAGTGTATACACACATATATACGTACATACATACAAAGCACAGTGCTGAACCCAACTGATCCAGCATAGAGTTTTTGATTTGAATCCCAAGAAATTGTATATAAATACCAAAGCCAAAAATATTAAGTGTATACACACATACACACATACACACACAAACAAATCACACAGCTGAACCCAACTGATATTTTTTATTCAGTATAAAGTTTTGAATTGAAACCCAAGAAATTGTATATAATAAACAACAGCAAAAAATGCCGAATCAAAAATATTGTAATCAGTGCAATAAGAATATATCCAGCCCCAATTGGGCCAAGCATCAAAAGATTTGTAACCCGGACAAATACAGAACTCCTACAAAAATTTGCCCCAAATGCAATAGAAAATACAACATGGAATATTTCACATATAAACATAAAGATACTTGCTCTGCACAACCATCTACATCTGGTCTGAAAAGAAGGCACGAAGTACCTCTTAATGCCAGAGCAGCAAAGCAGCCACGCTATGAACCTATCCGTAGCAGTTTTAACGGCCAATTAAGGGATCACCGGTTTGTATCAGAGCCAAGATGTGGCATTGAGAATTTCTTGAACAGTATAAATTCTGATCTGCAGGCAATTCTTAATGCACAAAATGGCTCTTATAAGCTATCCCTCAAATTGTTTGTACAATATAAGAAGCCAAATGACACAAAATTTACACAGCCCCACATAACAGAAACTGTACCTGTATACTCAAATGCAAATTCAGACAAAATAATAGGCAATTTGATAGATCAATTAAATATCAAACACTCTGAATTTGCAGCAAAAGAGTCTGGATGGAGCCTATGTGGCTCTCCGCACAAGTTATATGTTAATATTTCTGAATTCAGCCCATTACAAGGATCTACATATGTGCCATTACCTGCAAATATCAAAAACAGAAGAGCCGTGGTCAATATTGAAAATACCGACCAGAAATGCTTTTTGTGGTGTATATTAGCTGCTTTGTATCCAGTTTCAAGAAATCCTGAGAGAATAACTTATTACAAACAACATGAACATCTTTTTGACGATGCAATGGAGGGTTTAGAATATCCAATGTCTGTTCAGAATATTGATAAATTTGAAAAAAAGGCCCGGGAAATCAATGGCAAACAATTATCTATTAATGTATTTATTTGTTCCACTGGCAATTGCTTGATAGCACCTCTCAGAATCAGTACATTTGATGATGATTCTGCTGTTCCGATTGATCTGCTCTTGATTGAAGGGGATGATACATACCATTACACTCTGATACATAATCTTGAAGCTTTGGTGAGAACACAACTAGACAAATATAAAAAAATATTCAAGTTGTGCAGAAGATGCTTAACTGTATTTGATGGTCAAAAAATGGTGAAGGGGGTTCGGGAAGAGAGTGCAGAAATTGCTAAAAACAAGTTAATTGAGCATCTGAAATACTGTGGCAACCATAAACCTGTTCATATGGTGATGCCTAATCCAAGTGAAAATTGCAAATTCAAAAAGTATGAAGCCTTGTTGGAACACCCAGCATATATTGTCTGTGATTTCGAATCGAACCTCAAACCTATTGCATTCTGTAGCCCAGATCCAGAAGAATCATCAATTACACCGTACCAGCAACATGAACCTTCCAGCTTTTGTTATACAGTTATACGGGATGGTGTAGCTAGTGAGCCGTGCTTATACATGGGACCAAATGCTATTAAAGAATTTGCACATAGAATAGAAAATGTGTGCCGTGACATAGCATCTAACATCTTATTAAAATCAAAACCCATGTTGCCTTTAACAGAGGAACAGATTGAAGATTTCAACAAAGCAGAAAAATGCCCGGTATGTGATTGTGAATTTTCAGATACAAATATCAAGGTGAAACACCATTCTCATACAGATGGTCGATATAAACAGGCCCTGTGTAATAGCTGTAATATTAAGATCAAGAGACCAAGATTTATCCCCATATTTTGCCATGGAGCATCCAATTATGATTTCCATCATCTGATCAGGTACGAGGGGTTTGAGAAGCAGAATTTAAATATTTTAGCTGAAAATGATGAGAAATATATATCTATTAGCAAGATAATTAAAGTTGATGGTGTTCCTATTCACATAAGATTTCTTGATTCTTACAGATTTTTACCTGCTAGCCTGGCTACACTGGCCACTCAATTACCTGATGATGACTTGAAAATCACACGTGCCTCGTTTCCAAATCAGGACCTGAAATTAATTAGGCGGAAGGGTGTATATCCATATGACTATGTTACAGATTTTTCTAAATTTGATGAGTGTTCCCTGCCACCACAAGAAGCATTTTACAGCAAAATCAGAGGATCTGGAATCAGTGATGAAGATTATCACCATGCCAAATTGATGTGGAAGAGTTTAAAATGCAAGACATTTCGTGATTATCACATGGCATATTTGAAACTTGATGTGACCCTCTTAGCTGATATATTGCAGGCATTCAGAAAATCTTCGATGCAAAATTATGGACTGGACCCAGTGTATTTTTACAGTGCCCCGGGCCTAGCATGGGCCGCAACGTTTTTGAACACCAAAATGCAATTGGATCTGATCCACGATCAAGATAAGTATCTGTTTATGGAGGAATGTATAAGAGGAGGGATGGTGCAATGTTCCCAGAGATATGCCAGAGCAAATAACAAGCATATGCCTGATTATGATCCAGCACGGCCATCAAATTATATACTGTATGTAGATGCAAACAACCTCTATGGTTATGCTATGATGGATAAACTGCCATATGCAGGGCTTGAATGGGTTGAAGATTTCAATATTGAAGATCTTCAGGATTTTGATGACAGTGAATATGGCCTCTTCTTAGAGACTGAACTGATATTTCCAGATCATTCGCACAACAAATTTTCTGATCTGCCCCCAATTCCCGAGGTTCAGTGCTCACCTGGCTCTAAACAGAAGAAGCTCATGATGACTCTGGAGCCAAAACAGGGTTATGTCATATATTATAAAAACCTCCAGTTCCTGATGAAACATGGTGTTCAAGTAACCAAAGTTGGCAAAGTCTTGAGGTTCAGGCACTCAAGATGGTTGAAACCATACATTGATACAAACACGGAGCTTCGAACATCTGCAAAGAGCCAATTTGATAAGAGCTTGTTTAAATTGATGGTGAATTCAGTGTATGGCAAAACTATTGAAAATGTCAGAAAACATACCGATGTTAAAATAATTACTGACCCCAGCCGGAGCAAAAAATTGGTTGCAAAGCCCAACTTCAATTATAGAAGAATTTATGATGAGCACATGGCACTTTTCAACATGATGAAAACAAAGATCAAGTTTGATAAACCTATTTATGTAGGGGCTGTGATATTGGAATTGTCCAAATTACATATGTTAATATTATATTATGATGTGCTGAAACCTTTTTATGGTGATCGTATAAAATTATTGTACATGGACACGGATAGTTTTATTCTTGATATTCAAACAGAAGATGTTTATCAAGATATGTCACAGCCTGAATTGTTTCAATACTTTGATACCAGTGAACATACAAGAATTCAACCCCACAACAAAAAGGTGCCTGGCAAGTTAAAAGATGAGACACTTGGTGATGTTATTGTGGAATTTGCTGGGTTAAGTGCCAAGATGTACAGTTTTAAAACATGTAGTGCGGTTGTCAAAAAAGCCAAGGGAATTGGCAGAGTTACTGTTGAAAAAGAGCTTGTATTTGAAGATTATAAAAATTGCATCAAATCACAGAGTTCAATCAGAACATCAGAAAATAGAATTCAGAGTGAGAATCACTTGCTGACTAGCAATATTGTAAGAAAAGTGGCTCTGGACCCACATGATGATAAGAGATGCATTTTATCATGTGGCATACATACTCTACCTTGGGGGCATCGTGATTTGAAAAGTGGGAAACAATGCCCAATTCCAGAGCATGATTTGAAATAAATAAACATGCCTATGAACTTATTTGGGTTCAAAAAACAGGCTATTATGGACCTGCCAACACCACAAGCCTCTTCTGATATGATATCTAAACTGAGTGGCTTGTTAATTATTCATCTGAACAGCATACTTACAGATAATAATGATGAAACAGGCAAAACATTGTACATATTTAACAATAATTTAAATCATTACCAATTACCTGTAGGTGGGCAATTGCAATTTATTACAACCCCTGAGGGCAATGTCAAGATTTCAGTAGGGAGAAATATTTATAGAATTAAGCACTCAAACATGATTTCTGGCACTGTATATACTGTTTCTGCTGGTGACTGCTTATATATTGAGGTCCCGGGATCATATGACAAGCTTATACCCTTTTTTATAGAATTAAGAATCAGATACTCTATAATAAATAACCAGTAAAAGAAAATGCCTAATGATATATTTGGCCATACAAGGCATGAAGATCACAGTGATGAGATTCTGATGCTTGATGTCAGAGTCAAGAAATTAAGAAGTGATTTACAAGCTTTACAAACCACACTCAATGCCAGTCTTCAACTAGAAATTACAAATTTACAATCACAATGCATGGACCCTCTTCTTAAAATTGATTCTGAACTCAAAGTGCTGCTTCAGAAATATACTGACCTGGCCACATTAGATAATTTTCAAAGTTTAGAAGAAGCTGTAGCAGCTCTTCAAGCCAAATTTAAGACCCAGGCCACCAACTCCGAGCAATTGAAACAACAATTAGAAGAACAGATTAATAATGTCCAGGCACAGCTCCAAACAATTGTCAAAAGCATAAAATCACAAGAAGATTTTGATCTAGTGATTTCCACTCTAAAAGAACAGATTCAGTCACTGCAGATACCTAACCTGGATCCTCTGCACAATGCCATAGCCGAGGTTAAAGAAAAAATTGAGACACTTGAAAATTTTATGAACAACTTGCCATCTTCTGATGCTTTGAATGCAATAACTCGGAGTGTTGCCAACATTAAGCTGCAACTTGAAACATATGAAGATTTTGGAAAAATTCAAAGTACCATAACCCATCTTGAAGGTACAATAGCAGCAGTGCAAAGTGATTTGGCAAATGTACAAGAAACTCGCCTGCCCGGTATTGTAGATACTCTTGTCAGTGTCCAGCAACAAATCACAAAGCTTGAAAACCTCAACACTGAATCTGAACTATCTCATTTTCATCACTTGATCGATGATATCCAAACAAAGCTTGAAATTTTACAACGATCAACACCCACTCAGGCAGATATAGCCCTGCTCCAAAATGCTATGCAAAATGTGGCTGATGCTTCTGAATTAAACAATGTGAAATTGGCGCTTGAATTTTTGCAAAATACAGTATCAAATCTTCCCACATCACAGGAACTTAAAAATATAAAGAGGGCAGTGAATAGGATATTGAAATCAGAAGATATCAAGAATATCCAGGCAGAGATCAAACATCTCACTCAGACAGTGGCCACTCTACCAACAAATCAACATATTAATGAACTGCATGCCCTGTTTGATGATATCAGAAGGCAAGTCCATGATCTTACTGCTCAAAATTCTAAATTGGCAGTTGTTGAAAATTTGCAACAAATTGTAGCTAATATCAAGCAGCAGCTAGGGACCATGGAATCCAATCAAGCAAATGCTCTGTCTGCTTTTGCCACCCAGCTTCAAGAGATTGTGCAACAATACAAGAAACTTATTGTGGACATAAAAATCAAGCCAGGCCATGATGATGTTGTTAGGACCATCAATGAGCATCTTGAATCTCTAACAAGCAGATTGCTTACAGCAGAAAAAGAAATAACAGGCATAATCGAGAATCCAAAACATACAGTAATTCTTGAATTGTACAGCATCCCCAACAAAGAATATGATTCTCCATTTACACCAGGTGGCAAAATATATATGCTGTCCCCTGCACAATTTTATTACCAGTTTTTTGTTGGGGGCACATTGAGACCAATCAAGATCAAATATTGGCATCAGCCACAGGCACACCACTACCCTACCTTATCAATAACAAATGCTGAGAACAAACCGAAAATTACTAGTGTAGAGTTGGAGGATTTTACAGACCCCAATACATTAGAAACAGCCTATACTGAAGATGATGGCTCTCTGGAATTTAAAATACAAATAGGAGACAAATTATATTTAGAAAATTCTGCAGTCTCAGCTGCTGAACACCCCATAGTTGCAATATTCTTGTTTACATATTATGTCTAGACAAATTATTGTTGATGAATTACACAGACAGGCCAGACATAATTATAAGAGACTCCCAGTAGTCACAAAGGGCATAGATGATTTATGGCAGAGCGACTTGATTGAAATGGCAACTGGACAGTTGAAAAACTTAGACAAAATCAACAAGGGCTACAAATATCTACTCACTGTGATAGATACATTTTCAAAATTTGCCTGGGCTGTGCCACTCAAATCCAAGACTGGAAAATGTGTTACAGAGGCCTTCAGGACAATCATCAATCATTCGGGAAGATCCCCGCGCTATTTGCAAACAGATAATGGCAAATAATTTTATAATTCAGTGTTTCAACAATTTATTAAAAGCCAGGCAATAAAACATTACTCGAGTTACAGTGATCTCAAAGCCTCAATTGTAGAGAGATTCAACAGAACCTTAAAAAATCTTATGTATAAACAATTTACACTTCAAGGTAATTATAAATGGCTTACAATCCTACCAGAACTTCTACATAAATATAACAACTCTGTCCATTCCACAATCAACATGAAACCCTCTGAAGTAACTTCATCTGATGAGCAAAAATTGATCAGGACTGTTTATTATCCTAGATACCAGCCAACAACAAGAAAGGCCAAATACAAGGTAGGTGATCAAGTAAGAATAAGCAAATATAAGCACTTATTCAAAAGAGGCTTTACTAGAAACTGGAGTACTGAATTATTTACAGTGGTTCAAGTTAAACCCGGGACCCTTAACACATATATAATAAAAGATCACCGAGGAGAAATTCTCAAAGGCAGGTTCTATGAACAAGAGCTCAGCAAAACTAAACAGCCTGACACATATCTCATAGAAAAAATCATCCGCAGAAAAGGCAACAAGTTACTTGTCAAATGGCTAGGACTCCCAGAACACAGCTGGATCGAGGCAGACAAAGTGATAATATGAGCACCTGGGATGTTATAAAAAGGCTGCCAGAACCTGAACAACAGAATAAGATAAATGGAGTGCTGCTGCCTGATAATATTAGGTGTCTTATTGTTGGGCCATCTGCTTGTGGTAAAACTACACTAATGGTTGATAATTTTTTATTGGCACCCAACTGGTTAGACTGGAAAAACAGGCACTTGTATGTCTTCTCTAAGAGCTTGGAACAATTAAAATATCAGCAGCTGATGAAGCTATATGATGGATTGGATATTGCCACTTTTGAACCAGATGTTAAGCCACTTTACGAATGTCTCGATAATTCTGTTGTTGTGTTTGATGACATTATACTGGATAATCAAAACAAGGTTAGAAATTTCTTTACACAGGGCCGACACAAAAACATTGATTGCTTCTACCTGGCACAGACTTTTTCTAAAATTCCGAAGCAGCTGATCCGAGACAACAGCAATTTTATATGTGTGTTTCATCAAGATCATACCAACCTCAAACACATACATGATGAATATGTAGGTGGGGACTTGAGCTACAATGATTTTTCCAAGTTTTGCAGCAGGTGCTGGAACCAGGACAGTTATGGGTTTGTCACAATTGATATGACAAGAACACCCAATAGTGGCAAATACAGAAATAAAATCAACGATTTTCTAGACGTTGAAACATATATAAATAACCATGAAACGACCAGTCATTGATGATCTTAAGTTAAGAGATTATCTTGTAAAAAGATTTAAGGGATGGAAATCAGAGAACCGGGGAATTTATGAAAAACACAAACAAACAGAACAGCCTGTAATTGATGCTATTAATAATTTAGGTAAGAATATCAAAACTGTTACAGAGCAAAATCAAGATTTGATCACAGAGCTTGTACCAGTAGCTGCTAGGAACATATTAGATTATCCATTCACCCCACTTTCCAGTATTCATACACCTAGTCCTGTTGCTCCTAGAAGAATTGAAGCTACTCAGGATCCTATTGAATTGGGTCTTCTTGCTCAAAAATATTTAACCACACCTAAAGACAACAAAGATGAGGTGTTTGGCTTATATGCTGACACAGAGCTTGATGGGAGCATCATACATAGAATTGGCAATTTCAGAGTAACATTTATGGGGGATGATCTGATTGTTTATTCAGAATCTCGTCTCGGAGAAAAAGGTGCTTTTGTTAAGTACCCTGGAACACCTGGGTTGTGGGAACTGATGACTAGGAAAAGGCCTGGCAGCTATACAGATCAAGATTATGAACATTACAAAGAAATATTAATAAAATCAGATGCTCTATACCAGAACAATGATCCCACACAAAAAAGGGTTAAGTCGAGCAGTGGGGCAAAATACAATAATTTAATCAAGCCCATATGGTCACAGATCAAGACTGGCAGTGGAATCAAACAATACAACACTCTGCCTAAAGAATTTGTGTGGGTTGATGATGTCAGGAAACTTGTAGATAGGCTATTGGTGATAGCTGGGGAGGAAAATGCTGGGAACCACAATTTTTACAATGAAAAGGTTGGAATTATGGACATGATAAGCACAAAATTGTCTAATTTTATAGTCAATGACCCTAAGGGGATTGGATATCTCATAAAAATTATTAATACTCTACCACCTAAATTCTGGAATGTTTCTGAGGGTCGGGGCCTTGTTAATGATATTATAAACAAGCTGCCATTTGAACTGCATATTCCAGGCTATCAGTATTGTGGTCCCGGTACAAAATTGGATCATAGATTAAACAGAGGTGATCCTGGTGTTAATCCCCTAGATGCTGCTTGTAGAGACCATGACATAGCATACAACACACATACTGATCTTGACAAGAGACATGTGGCAGACAAGAAATTAGAAGAGGCTGCATTTGGTAGATTTGTAAGCAAAGATGCTTCTTTGAGTGAAAAAATAGCAGCATTGGGAACCACCATAGCTATGAGCACCAAACAAAAACTGGGGTGGGGGTTGTGAACATGTATATAATAAACCTACAATGAAGGCCAAGGGTGTTATGTATCAAATACCTTATGCAGGTCTCAAATCTCTTAAAACTATTGATAGCCTTTTGACCAAAAAGCAGCGCAAGAAAAAAAGCTCTTGTCTTGCAAAGGGACATGGTATGAAATTGTTGCTTAGCACCCCCCAATTAAAAAAATTACAGCAATCCAGGAAAAAATCACATGTAGGGGGATTCATATTTACCATCCCTGCCATCTTAGCTGCTCTCGGGGCTGTGGGGAGCTTGGCTGGGGGATCAGCTGCCATAGCAAAAACAGTGATAGATGCCAAGAAGAATAGGGCAGAATTAGATGAGCAGAGGTGCCATAACCTGGCCATGGAGAAAAAAGGCAAAGGTGTTAAGAGAGCCATGAGTAAGTTTAAAAAAAACAAGAGCCGCTTACAAACCAAGATATTGAAGCTTTAATCAAGCCACTGGGCATCAAACATTTTAGAGGTGTGTACATGTCTGATTCTTTGCCAGAGCAACCACTCAACAAAGAGTGTGGCATTGTTAATTTGGATGAGTACAAAAATCAGGGCACTCACTGGATCTGTTATCTTAAATATTTAAACAATGATGCATTTGTGTTTGATTCATTTGGAGGTGTTCCACCTGAAAATTTAGTAAAATATCTAAAATCAACTAATCTTTATTACAATAGTGCCCGTGTTCAAAATTTCAAAGATGTTAATTGCGGACATTTGTGCTTATCTGTTCTTAGATACATGTCTCAAATAAATAAACCATCAATTGAAAATTTTCAAAAGGCCCTGTGGTATCTGAAACATCATGGGGGTATTCCATCTCACCAGCCAAAATTCAATATTGAAACTCAAATTGCATGATGACATAGTGTATCCCAAAACAATAGCTCTCAGAGCATTTTACGGCATGTACTTGATCCCTAATATTACACACCACAACAATACAATTGCAGTAGGGGATCAAAAAATTGTCATCACTCCAGGGCAATATAATCTGTCCACTCTAAATGCTCACTTACCCAGAGGTGTGGTGTTAAGTCAAAATTCTGTCACTCACAGAGTAGAGATTGTATCTGCTACAGAAACAGTGGATCTGGGTACTATAGGAGAGCTGTTAGGCTTTGAGAACAACACAAAACTTGAACCGGCCATCAAACACACTGCTATTAATATACCCAAATTCTTAGCCATAGAGACTCTGAATATTCACTGTAATGTGGCTGAGGGTATGATCACCAAATCAAATGGCATAGGCACTCACAAACAAACTGGCATCATTGCAACATTCAAACCTAATTCCGAATTCATGGAGCCAATCATCTACAATCCATCCCCAACATTATATTTTCCTGTGTGCCACAACAGAATAGATTATATTGAATTGATGGTCACTAATGAAAAAGAAGAATTAGTTGATTTTGCTGGAGCCACAACAACTGCTATCATAGAGATTAACATTTAAATAAAAATACATACAATGGAAAATATTGAGAGTTATGAGCTACAATCATTCCCCCCAAACAGGAGGACATTTGCAAATTTAAATCAACCCAACACAGAAATTGAGGTTGATCTTGATGTAGGGGATGGCTTTATACACCCCCACAGAGCAGATCTATACATCAAATTTGATGTTGTAAAGCTCGATGGAACAGATTACCCGGCAAATTCAAATATAAGATTGGTGGACAATTTTGTGCCACATCTGTTCTCTGAAATTGAGATCAGAAAGCATGGCGTTGTTATAAACAGAGTAGATTATCCCGGTATTACCTCCACAGCTTTGGCCACTCTAAAATTATCCAAAACCGAAGCTTCTTACTACAAAATCGGTGGATTTGAGGCTGGTGATAAGATATTATCTAAAAACCACACAGTGCTGTTCCCTATGCGCCTGTTGCCAGGATTCTTCTCGGATTACAAAGAAATTATGTGGAAGGGCGGGTTAAGAATTACATTTAGAAGAGCTGCCAATGATAATAATGCTTTGATGAGGTACAGTACATTAAACACTACAGGGGAAGCTCTGCCCAATACCCTACCAGATGCAGGCAAATGCATTATTCAGACTATGGAGCTAAGAATCCCTGTTGTTGAATATGAGGCCAGTTATGCTCTTAAATACAAAGCTGATATAATAAAAAATCCACAGATTCCTCTTCAATTTTACACATATCAATGCGTACAGAAGCCCGCATCTGGTACCTATTATGAATTTGATGCTACAAATTCATTCTCCAGTATTCAATATGACATGCCTGATTTTGTAGTGGTACTGTTTCAGACTGGAAGACACAACAATCAGGAAAAAAATTCAAGTAGATTTGATAACTGCAACATCAAGAACATATATCTTAAAAATGGCAGAAATGAGGTCTTTCCTAGAGAAAATTACAATTTAGACATGTCCAAGGATGATTTTCTTAAATTATATGAAGCTTTTTCGGCTTTCAAAAGGGTCACTACTGGCAGTACTGATATGTATTACTCACCAGATGAATTCAAAGCACGGAGACCCATGTTTGTCATCAATGCTTCAAAAAGAAAACAAGTTGTGGTGAATGACAGGACAAACATTAAAATTATCTGTGAATTCCATGAGGCTTTACCTGATGACACCATATGTAGCGTTATTCTCATAGGTGAAAAATCATATGTTTATGATGTAAGAAATGAGAGAGTCACGGAGCAATTCTAGAAGAATTACATTGTTTTAATATTAGATATGCAAATTGAAGCTGGTTTCCAATTGAACTTAAACCAGAAGTAAATATGTGTGTGTGTGTATGTATATGTGTGTGTGTGTGTGTGTGTGTGTGTGTGTGTGTGTGTGTGTATGTATATATGTATGTAGGTGTATGCATGTGTATGTGTGTGGATAGCCTAGTTTTAAGTGTGGCCACAAGAGGGGCATATTTTTAACAAATTTATGGATAACAATCTCACAGAAGTAGCTTTTATAAGTGTAGCCTCATCAATCTGAGGGGGTCATACTTTCTCATAGAATCCATGAGGGCTTTTTCATAAAAATCTTGGATTATACGGGGGTTTCACACTTGAGCAAAAAGCTCATATGCTCATGTTAAGATAGTTTTAAGTATAGCAAATCTGCTTGAGGGGGGGTTCATACTTTCTCGAGTTTATAGTACCACAAATACAACTACTCTCATCCTGTTTATAAGCCCTTATTTAACCTCACTTAGATTGGTAATAGTGATGACCGTGGATGGTGTAAATTATATAGGACACTGAAAAGTCTCATATAAAGATTATGTAACATTTTGAAAACAGTTAGTAATTAAACTTGCGAGAATTCTTTCAGTCTTTAATGATAAAAACTTTTCTTAATCGCAGAGACTTTATTTCTAAAAAATAAAAAAATGTAACAGGCAAATTAATGTGTGGGTTCAAGCCCCACAGGCTCATTTAAGTTGACGCCACTGACACTGTCCCCTATTTTTGGTTTACTAAACTACAATAATTTCTTTACGCTGGGTGTACTTCTGGCTTCATGGCAATACTGGCGTCGAAAGCGTAGGGACGGGAGGGCACGGCCCTTAATAATTAAGAAAAAATGTTTTGGAAGGTGGCGGATCGGACTCTCAGAGATGCCAATTTTTACTATAATGACCTACTATGTTTTGCAAATTCATTCCTACAACAAATACAGTTACAATAATTAAAGTGTCAATTACAATTATAATCAAAATAAGCACGTACCTTGTCACGAGATATGCTGGAAATGTTGTCCTGATGCATCAACACGGATTTGACATGTTTTTCGGAAATATCCATTTACACGCAACAGTTCAGCTTCTGAAATTGCTACAGTTTCTCTCCTGATATTCTTCTTCAGTTCTAATGTCTGAAGGTTTGTTGCATTGACTTTATTTTACAATTTCCCCCATAGATAAACACCTTACTAACGCTAACCGATAAGTCAGGGTGACAAAAGAGGAATGGGAGAAGAAGCCACGTTAGTTTAGGGATTGGGATGTCGCGGGTTCGAGTTACGAGATGAGTTCGAAACACTTACGCCCATATAATAATAATAATATAATATATCTTTATTGAGCGGGCGAGGTTCAGCGTACGCTGTTCTCCCACCTAACCCTTGTCAGAATACAGTCTACAATTACAAAAGGTATATATATCCAATTAGAAAAAAAGAAACAAAACAAATAATAATAATAATAATAATAATAGTAAATAAGTAAGAAAGATGAAAGAAAAACGTATGGACAATTTGAAATCAAATAAGAACTGTAAAGATACAATTAATGAGTATATGTATACACATAAAACTACATAAAACTAAATTCTAAATACAATTTTAAGTATATATATAGGCACACACACATGTACACGTAAATGCATATTTGTTAATCTTTGATGGTGCAAAAATAGAAATATTTGACATGAAGTAATATCAAATTCTTACATTGACATTAATACATTGTGGGATGTATTTTTATTCGTGTGTGCTTCTAGATTCAAACTGTTTACATAGTAGATAGTCCTTTGCTGTGGATTTAAGAGCATGCAGTGTTAATTGGTTAGTTATTGTTATGGGTAATTTATTCCAGGTTGAAACTGCATTTACCGAGAATTATGATTTGAAGGAGGCGGTACTGTAATGACATGTAAAAAGTTTGTTATGCCCTCGCGTGAAGTGTGAGTGTATTTGAGTGCCTATTTTAAGTTTTCTAAATGGATAATCTGGTTTACTTACTTTCAAAATTTTGTTTATGAAGGTGATATAGTGCAGATGCCTTCTTCTGTCCATTGTTAATATTTTCTTTGTGTTCAAATGAGGCAGGATATGTTCATATTTTCTTATGTTCATTGCATATCGTATACAAGAATTTTGCATCACCTGCATTTTCCTTTTATCTCTGACTGAGACCCCAGAACCATAAACTACACTCATGCTCATAAATTAAGGATAATGCTAAATCTTGTACAAAGAAATATTTGATGTTCACGTTTCAGCTTGAAATGATGTCCGGGTACTGGACCAAAGAACCTGTGTTGACTATGACGTTGATCCAGTGTGTGGTGGCGCTGTAAGCAGACAAATGACTCACAGGAGCGAAACTGCTGACCAGACTACAGTGCCTATAGGAAGTGTGCAGTTGTGTTCGGTTGTGCTAATGGTGAGTGCGTCTGTGAAATGGCTCAACGAACACATATTGATGATGTAATGAGGGGAAGGATACTTGGGCGGCTAGAGGCGGGCCAAAGACAGCAGGTCGTGTCACAGGTGCTCCATGTGCCACAAAGTGTCATCTTACGATTATAGCAACGATTCCAAGAGACTGTAAACGTGTCTCGGCGCTATAGCAGTGGACGTCCACAGTGTACAACACCACGAGAAGACAGGTATCTGACCGTAAGTGCCCGGAGACACAGACGGAGTACTGCCGGGGGCCTTGCTCGAGACCTTGCAGCTGCTACTGGAACAGTTGTTTCCAGACACACTGTGTACAGACGACTCAACAGGCACGGTTTATTCGCCCGGAGGACTGCAATTTGCATTCCACTGTCACATGGTCACAGAGTAGCCCGTAACAACTGGCGTAGAGAACACAGGACATGGACAATGGAAGAATGGTCTCAGGTACTCTTCACTAACGAGTCCAGGCAGGGACGTCGTTAGGGGGGGGCCTGGGGGGCTTTGGCCCCGGCAGTTGTAACTCTGGCCCCCGCAAACAAAATTTTGATCGATTAAAAATTATCCTAAATTAATACTACATATTATTTTCTGGTAAATTTGTAGCAGAGTTTGAAACACTGTTCCGAAGAAAATCTTCGGAAGCAAATGTAGGACAGTAAAATTCCATCCTTTCGTTGCTTACCAGTTTATAACCAAAGGCATAAAATCTGCCTGCTTTGAGGTTATTACCCTTGCCCTACCCTAAGTTTGTGAAAACCTTTTGCCTTTTGTTGCAAATGACCCTTCCGTTACAGATAGAATCAAAGACTCCGCCAAGGCCGAGCGGTCAACAGTAGGGGGTCGAGCGACATATGGAGAGAGTTCTCCAGTACTGACATTGTTCTGAGATTTAAAATTTCTCCTTTCTTCAGCTTCAGAGCCACAGAGTAGCTTTGTGTTCTTGCTTGCGAGCAAGGTCTGCTATCGGGTTGCTACGGTCACTGTGTATTTGTTCGTGTGTGGGAAGAGTTCTAGCGTTGTTGTGCATTTCCATTTTGAATGGATAAATTTATCAAAACTGGATATTTTAAAACTATCTCAAAACATGTGGAACATGACGACAATGAAGATGATGTTGATCCAAGTTCTGACGTTCCAACGTTAGGCAAACAAGTGAATGTACTAATGTGAAAATAATTACTGATCTTGGGGTAGATAATCCTAGGCAACCACTTTTGCAAAACTATCCAAATACTACGTTCGGAAAGCGAAAGCGATTATTTCAAAAATACTGGTTTGCATCTGCGCCGTGGCTAGAATATAGTGTGGAACTTGACGCATGCTTTTGTTTTCCATGCCGTAAATTTGGCACAGATTCAGGATATGCAGAATCAAGTTTCAGGAAAATAGGGATTCGCAACTGGAAGAAACCATGTGAAAAAAATTAAGGAAAACGGAGGAACGTCCTATCATCTAAAATGCATGGCGAATTACAAAGTGAGTACCAATCAGTTTTGTAAAACAATTATGTGTGTGTGTGTGTGTGTGTGTGTGTGTGTGTGTGTGTGTTCGTAGTTTAACTTAAATAATGAAATATGTATATGTCTGTATATCGAGTGTTCAAATTGAAAAAATGCTGAGGAGAAAAGTCATATCAGCTTCCCTTTTCAAATTTTGAGATTTGTACCTAAAACATACGGACTGATGGTTCAAAGTAAATAACACAAATTTTCCAATTAATGTACAAGAGTTCAGTAATCACTGATCTCGTCTCAGTGGACTTTTAATTCATATCAGAATTATTTTTCTTAGAGGAAGGCAAATTAATCAGGAAATATTTTCTCATCAAATACATATTGTAATTTGCAAACCAACAACAGTATTAATTTTAATGTAAAATTCAGTACAGAAACTGACAATTTATATGCTGATATTAATGTAATATTTACTTGAAGTTGAAAGAAATGATTATGTCAAATTCTTAGCAATAGCAAAATATGATCGAGAATATTTAAGAGGAAAATTCTTTACCTGGTCAGGAGTTAAATTAAAAATTTCAATTTGAACACTGGATGTACTTTGATTTTCGTTTCCTGATTTTACATTACTTTACTGACACTTCTGGCTAATGTCAAAGATATGCAACGGTGATACAAGAAATTAATGCATGGACAGTAACAAAAAAAGCGCCTGCCTCTCCAGGCGAGGACATCGCGTAGCGGTAATGTCGTCACCATATAATTAAGAGGTCTTGGCCTGGGTTCGATATCTAGTGGACGCACATAGTGGTTGGATCCAACTTTAAACTGTACGTCCAGTCCCGATTGGCTTATCTGTGCATGAAGAGGACTTAATACAAAAACTCACGGACTCGAACTTAGATCAATTTGGGACAAAATCGTAATTCGGTAGCTAACGTCCTCAGCCACTGAGGCGGCTAGATTTCAATAGGTTTTCATTTTCGCTATTTTACCCTTGTTCCTACCTCGTAGGTTAATTTTTAGGACAAGTCAATGTGGATGGATGAATGATGGACGGATGGAAAAGTGATGGGAGCATAGACAAACAGAATGAGTCACCAATAGCTGGTGGAGGTTTGAACGTGAGATCTCTAATTTCGTAGCCCTTCACGCTTACCACTCTGCCACGTACACTGGCATAATTAAATAAGTAATGCCATTGTTTAGAATGGATGTCGCGGAGAGTGGTAGCCTAGCTAATAACAATGTACACTAATGCATTGTTGGCATTGCCAGCAGATGTTAACGGTCTACCGATACCTCACACAACGGAGAAATAATCTTTACCTATATTTGCATTGTTTTAAAAAATATATATAGCACTGACGAACGAAGGAACAAAGCTAATCTCTATGGTAAAAAGGTAAAGTGTTCCCCTGTGCTTAGCACCACGCCATGAAGGCGTATAGGGGGTGTGGGGGTAACGCCCCACACTTTCTTGATCCGGTCGTGAGTAGGGGTGATGTGATCAGCATCACGCCCCTGACCGCCTTTACCCCCCAGGGTTTCCCCCAGGTACCCATGTTATTCGACGCTGGGTAGAGCAGGAATTTCCAAACTTTTTCGTTTCGCCGCGCCATTAGTGTTTCAAGATTTTTCCACGGCGTCCAAATCAGAATGTAGGCATATCTAATACTTGCTGTGATTGATTGATTGATTGAATTGATGTTTTAAGTCCATTTCATGCACAATAAGGCTAATCGGAACTGGACCTACAGTTTAAAGTGGGATCCGAACCACTATGTGCCTGCACCGGGTAACGAACCCGTGACCCCTTTATTACAAGGTGGCAACTCTAACACTACGCCACCGGGGAGGCCCTATCTAACACCTGTAACGCTCTGTTAGTGTGTATAGGTTGCTTTCCTTAAGTTAAAAAATAAACATATATTTCAAATTCAGAAACATTTTTTATGTAAAATGTTCTAAATAAGAACATGTATTTGGAACAATCGTATCAATGACTGAATTTTAGTGAAAATATTGGAACATCTCGCGGCGGCCCCGTACGCCTACCAGGGCGCCCCAGGGCGCCGCGACGCACACTTTGGGAACCACTGGTCTAGAGATTACAATTTCTGTAAAACTGAGTCCGAGGTTTGAATCCTGAAGGAGATATTATTTTCTTTCACTATTACAATAACTGATCCCATTGTCGTCGTAATCAAAAATAGTTTAAAGTCCATTTTATGCTCAAATAGATTAATTGGAACTGGATTTATAATTTAAATTTGACTCCGACCCATTGTGCAATGCGTCTCCATCGGGACTTGAACCTGGCACTCTTTGGTTACAAGGCAACGTGGTAAACCACACCGAGGAGGTCCGCCGTGGTAAACGTGACGTTATAATAAATATGCAATATAAAGCAAAAACATGAATTTATTCTTGAGAATGTTAAAAAACAACAACAACAAGAAACAGAACATTTGAGTCGCCAATAATATTCTACATATTACATATCATAATTGTGATGGCGATTTGTGAGTTTTCCTTCATTAATTGCCATTCATGATCGTCAACATTGCGATTAACTAAAAATAACAGAAAAGCGGCACAACATTTTAAAAAATATAATATACGTAGAATAAAAAAATAGGTGTGAAACTGAAAAAGAAAGGTAATAACAAGTTGATATTTACTACCTATTTTTTGTGCTTTTTGAAGTTGTCAAATTTTGTCATTTTTGGCGCCAATTTACTTGTCTATTTAGCATGCTTTGTGGCTATTATAAACCCGCTCCCTACTGATAACACGAACTCAGACGGAAATAAACAAAGTGTGAAAATACCTACTTCAGTGTCTTCGTGCATGATACTTGCACAAACCATCAACGTCGTTTTGCGAGAATGCAGGGTGCAACTTAAGAGGTGCACAATTTTCGAAATTGCCGCAAAAAAAGTGGCACGCTTCTATTTTTCCTACTACATCTCGAGGCACTGGTGTACACATGGGGGAGCTGATGCGGCTATAACTCTCCCGAAATTTCTGTCTTTGAGCAACTTTCAAAAGGAAGCTTAAAAGTGGTTAATTATGAAATATGTTATACTGCCTCTCTCCCTCCCCTCTGAAAAAAAACCTGCACACGTTAGTGTCTAGAGGAGAGTTACAAATCAATCGCATAATTTAAAGTGCTGTTTGCGCTGGAATACTACTAAATGTGCTAGAATTTAAATTTGACAATAATTTCAATGTTAAAAGCGTCATTATTATTATTATTATTATTATTATTAATATTAATGTTTTTATAACGTCCTATTATTGTTATAATTACGTCCCTGCCTAAATTCACAGCCAGAAATAAGATTGATTGATTGAGTTGTTTTAAGACCACTTTGTGCACAGTAAGGTTAATCGGGACTGGACCTACAGTTTCAAGTGGGATCCGAACCACTATGTGCCTCCACCGGGTATCGAACCCGGGACCCCTTAATTACAAGGGAACGACGGTACCACTGCGCCATCGGGAAGGCCCAGAAATTAGAATAAAACGCGATCTTCTTTCTTCAGGAAAGCAACATCTTGACAGGCGGCCCTAAGACCAGCACAAAGCTTGAATGGAGACAGTACAACAAGCTTGTTCAACAAATGTTGGCGAGATGGTTGCGGACAACCAAAGGCGGCACTGCGTCCCAAATACTCTCTGAACTGCCCGTCATAAAATGTTCCTGCGAGACCTATTACTAATCTGTGGTCGTCACTGTACGACTAGACCCCTTTGTGTCGAACCTGACAAATTGCAGGGAGCGGTCTTTCTTGCTTTAAGGGATTAAGGGAAGGGAATGGCATTCAAATGGCAGGGAAGACTTATCCCTGGGTTGAGTTATTGTACCCCTGCTGTTTCAGTGCACCGTTTCTGTAAGGCAATACGCAAATACGGTTAAATTTTCCCTTCACCAGTAAACCTTTGTTTTCGATTCATTCTGCTAGATTTTGCTTCTATCCAGGGTGCCAAGTACCAGAACAGTCCAATGACCTCGCTGCCTTCGAGCAAGCAATAACTTTAGTGAGGAGGTAGGAGGGCTTGGGGAGGGAGGAGGGGCAGATGCAAGAGGACGAAGAAAATGTAGCAGTTTACTTACATGATGACTCGTGAAAGTATTTGTTATTGCCTGTTTGAAAGAATGAAAGGTATGAAATTAGTAATATTTTTCTTGTTCGCTTCGCTTTCAATATAAGCGTTTCTCATAAGTAACAAGTTATAATTGTCACCCCAAAAAACTGTGTATATGTGTGCGTGTGCGTGTATGTAATATGATTTGTTAATGATGACGTACTGGATACCAAATAATGAAAAAAGTAAAGTAATGTGCTCCCCTGTGCTTTTCGCTGTGCATTAAAGCGTATAGGGGTGTGTAGTTAGGGCTCCACACTTTCTTGATCATGGCCGAAGGTGGAGGTGATGTGATCAATCAGCACCACGACCCTGGCCTCGTTTACCTGCCAGAGTTTCCTCCATGTACCCACTTTATACGTACGATGCTGGATGGGCACCGGAGCCGCTCGAACAGTAGAAAAAAAATCCCGGTATCCTCCAGAATGAATAGGAAAGATCCTACACAGAATAATTTATCAGTTTAGCACTTCCACAGGGGATATAGTTTCGATAAAAAAGAAGAGGTTGTCATGGAGACAAGCAGAAAGTAAAATACATTAAGGAAAACTGTAAAGTAATAGTTTAATAGTAATTACATATACGTATATTATATACACTTCTTAGTAGTTTAATATACCAATGCACTATATATGTAGCAATATTATAATGTAATATAATATTATATATATATATATATATATATATATATCTGTGTGTGTGTGTGTGTGTGTGTGTGTGTGTACATTACACACACAGAGTTATTTACCTTTACTGTCTGGAAATATTTACATAGGAACAAATTTCAGATTTGGCCCCCCCGAACTGATCAACCTAGCTACGTCCCTGAGTCCAGGTATAGTCTCAACACTGATTCTCGTCGTGTAACCATCTGGTGTGAACCAGGAACCAGATACCGACCCGGTAACATCATCGAAAGGGACCAGTATGGAGGTGGTGGTGTCATGGTGTGGGGTGGCATTATCCTGGGTTCACGTACAACCTTGAATATCTTCGACAGAGGTACTGTAACAGGTCAGGTGTACCGGGATGTTATTCTGCAAGACTACGTTCGTCTTTTCAGAGGTGCAGTCGGTCCTACGTTCCTCCTGATGGATGACAATACCAGGCCACACCGAGCTGCTATTGTGGAGGAGTACCTTCAAACAGAAGACATCATACGAATGGCCTGCCTATTCCCCCGACCTCAACCCAATCGAACATGCTTGGGATGCTCTAGGCCGACGTGTCGCCGCACGTCTTCCGCCTCCTCGGACTCTTCAGGAGCTCCGACAGGCACTGGTGCAAGAATGGGAGGCCATACCCCAGCAGCTGCTCAACAAACTCCTCCAGAGTATGCCAAGCTGTTGTACTGCATGTGTCAATGTGCATGGGCATCACATTCCATACTGAAACCTGTGCACATGCTCAAAGAACTGTGGAACAAAAATTTACAATCTCCCTTGCTTTTTATCATATGTGCGCTCTTTGGTTTTTCTCACGTCTTCTGCAATAAACAGGGTATGTGGATGTCTTTCTTGTGTGTTCAACATGTGTCTGTGCTCCCACAACTATTTTGTTTCAGTGCTGTATCGTGGGGCATCAAAACCTCTATTATCCTTAATTTATGAGCATGAGTGTACATCACAGTAATCAAAGAGTGACCACAAAAAGAGCTCAACGAGCTTCAGATTAACTTTTTCTGTTAGATAATTTTGAGACCTATATAAATTTCTGAGAATGTAGAATGATTTTCTACACAGTCCATTGATGTGTTCTGTCCAAGTAAGAGAACTATCAATCACCAAACCCAGGTTTTTAGATGTTGTTTTATGCGGTATGCACGTCCCACGTATCTTCAAGACTATGTCGTTATACTTGTCGTTCGTAATTGTTTGTCTGTTCCCCAGTAACATGTATGTGGATTTTTTGGGATTTAAAATCAGTGCATTGGAATCACATCAGGTGGAAATTCTTTCTAATTCATCGTTGAGGACCATAACATCACGTCTAACTGTAATTGGCGTGGTAGGTAGGTATATCTGTGTGTCATCAGCATAAAAATTATATGTACATGTTTGTATTGCTCTCGATAAGTCTGCTGTGTATAAAGTAAACAATAGTGGCCCCAATATTGATCCCTGAGGCACCCCAGTTTTTATTGGCACAGATTTTGAAAATGATAGTGGAGTGCCAGGCATTTGTACTTTCTGGTGTCTGTCTGTAAGATACGAGTTGAACCACTTGATTGCTAATGGGCTGAAGTTATAATATCTGAGTTTAGCTAAAAGTAGATCATGCCGTACACTATCGAAGGCTTTGCTGAGGTCAAAGAGGACTAGTATGACTGCACTCCGTTCATCCATGAAATGAAGGAAGTCATCCACTACTTTTGTGAGTGCAGTGGCAGTACTATGTTTACTGCGAAAACCTGACTGTAATTCTGGTAATATATTGTTCGCATCAACAAATTTGGTGAGTTGCTGACACACTACTTTTTCAATAATTTTGGAGACAACAGGCAGCAAGCTTATTGGTCTAAGGTCATCAAGACTGAATATTCTTCTTCTTTGCTAGTGGGATTACGTGAGCTTCCTTCCATATGGAGGGAAATTCTCCAGTGCAGATAGAGAAATGGATGATTTGTGTTAGTGCAGGCAGTACAAAGGGAAGCGATAACTTTAACATTTTAACTGTGATTTTACCAGCTCAAGCTGCATTTGAGTGTATACTATGTATTGCCTTATATATATCAAGTTCTGTTATTGTTTTAATTGTGAAACATAAATCTGTGGTATTCTCATTCTTGTTTGTCATGAAGTAATTGTACTGTTTTTGGATAAGTGTTTCAGAAAAATTGAAGTTCTGTGTTACGCTAACAAAGTGGTTGTTTATAACATCTGCATCCCTAAGATTAGATGGAAGGGCATCAATATTATTTGTAGTTTTATCAACAATACCTAAATCTTTTAATTTTTGCCAGGTACCACGTGTGTTCATATTTCTGCTGTTTATATGGGATGTGAAATATGCTTTCTTATCCTGCCTTGTAATTGACGTTGTGAAGTTATGGGGATCCTTGTATTGTAGCCTGTCGTGTGAGTTATTTGTTCTTTTAAATTTACGTAAGGCATTATCCCTGAGTTTCATTACTAGTTTTACATTATCTGTGATCCATGGAGTATATTTTTTACCTACCCTTGCCGTTTCAGTAGGTGCATGAATTTCAAAGACGCTGATGATTTTTGAATTAAAATAGTTTATTTTGTCTTCAATATCATGGATAGGTTTCAGCAATTCCCAATCTACGGCTTTCATATCATATTCAAATTTATCACTATCAAAATTAGAAAAGCCATGCACACTGAATCGGTTGATTTAGCTAAATTTGGCGGGTAACAGGGAAATGGCACAACATACATTACAAATGTGAGATAAACATTGCAGAAATGCGAGATTGTTAAAGAAAGTTAAATTTAAACATGGCTGCAAATCTGAAACTTAGAAAGTACAACAATGGAACAAAAGCTCTCTCTCATTGATGAAAAACGACAGATGAAGGAAGACACTTCTTGTTATCAAAATGTGATAAAAGTATTGTAGACCAGTGAGTTATTTTCAAAGAAAATTAAATTTGGAAAAGGCTAGATATCCCTTTTCATAACGAGTTCAACAATGAACGAAAGATCCCATTGTTGCTGGGAAAGGAGAGTTAAAGTCACAGTGTGTGATCAAAATGTGATAAAAATATTGGAGGATAGTGAGCTTTTTTCAAAGAAAATTAAATTTAGAAAAGACTAGATACTTTCTTCAAAACGAGTTCAACAATGGACGATAGGTCCCATTTCTGCTCGAAAAGGAGAGATAAAGTCACAATTTTTTTTTATCAAAATGTGATAAAAGAATAGTTTCTTTTCAAATACAATTAAATTTAGAAATATAGGCAAGATATCCTTATTCAAAATGATTTCACAACGGAAGTAAGGTTCCATTGTTCCCTGTAAATGGAACCTTGCTTCGTTAGAGAAGAATATTATTCGTGGATCAATTACTCCACCACTAACATTCCCCATAATTCATTTACAGAAATTTAACCGACTCTCGTTCTCAATTTGTTCACAAGGTTTCGCACGGTATTTCTATGTTGAACACGCACACTTGGGAATTCTGTTGAAAATCGTTTACGAACATCCCTTCAAAAATTTGTAATCAGATAAGAATCATACATAATTTGAATTTTGAATTTGAATTTAAAATTTTGGGTGCGTCAGCACTAAGGCTATTTTGCACCCGTCATATTATACGGGGTCCAGCCCCTTATCGTTGCACATAACAACTCTAACGTTGCAGAACTAAAATCATAAAATATTAAAATCTTCTGACTTTTCTTAAAAGCTGAGGCTGTAAAGGAGCACTCAGCACAAATAAGGACAAAACACAGGACGACACAAACAAAATTATACTGGCCATGGGGCCAGTCGCCAGAGCCTCGTTAGTCTGCAGTCCAGGGTGTACTACGTGGAAGTGAGGTTGACTATTGGGTGCATTACGTGGAAGGAGCACCCCTTACACCCCAAGAATCGTACATAAAAACGTTTCGTTGTATTGATTGATTGAGTTGGTGTTTTAAGTCCACTTAAAGGCTAATCGGGACTGGACATACAGCCTAAAGTGGTATCCGAACCAGTATGCGCCTACACCGGTAATCGAATCCGGGACCATTTGATTACAAGGCGCCATCGAGGAGGCCCTACGTTTTGTTGTAATGTGTGCGTGTGTGCCATTATTAAAACTATAGCAAGACACAAATAACACTTGGAACGCTATATGCTTAATACAGGCCCGTAGCTAGAGGGGGGCAGGGGGGGCAACTGCCCCCCTGGGAGCCTACTTTGCCCCCCTGCGAAATATACAGAACACATTCCTACCTGGTATTCTCACTAATCTTTAAAATTATATCCTGTATTACTCTAGCAACATAACAAAGACACTTATTGATTTTGTAATTTAATGAGGTGTGTGGGATTCCGAATACTGTCGTACTAGGATTGGGGGGGGGGATCCCTTCCTGATTCAGACTTCGGGAAATTATTTCGTAATTTTCAGTATCTAGAACAGTTATGACATTTTGAGAAGTCTTATATTAAAGGTGCCTAATGTGTTTGGATGTTTTTCTTGGATGTGTTGCTATGAAGTTTGAACTACTTAATTTTTTGTTTCCCAAGTCTACCATTTAGTAATCGCGATTTATGCAGTAGAGAGAGGGAATGGATATTTAATTTTTGTTACTTAGCTTTGGTTTTCTGCTACTTCTAGCTAATCGCGACAATGAGTGATGGCGTGAAATTGATGAAGAGGCACTCACAAACAGTGCCCAACCACAGGGGGCATTGTCATCTCAACCTTGAACGGAAGTCCATTCTAGTGGGGGGGGGCAAACATTTAAGTAAAATAAACAAGACTAGCAGAATCTAAGAATAGTAGGACAAATGGATACTCAAGATGGAATTAGTTTTTTCTTCCAGACGGCTAAGGGAACTTGCAGTGGGGGGCACAGAGGGTAAGTTGCCCCCATTGATTTCAAATTTTCGCAAAATTTTCTTGCTCGCTTCGCTCGCAATATCTGCTATGTCAGGTCCATAGCTATGGGACCAAAACGGTCTAAATGAAATAAAAAATGTGTTAATGAAAATGCCATGGCGCCTTCTGAAATTATTTGCACCCTATTTTCAGTTTGAAAAATTTGGGTCTAAAATTGTCTTACTCGCATTGATCCCAATATGATTGTTTTCGGTAATGCATTCTAAATTACCCGAGAGAGAAGTAGCACCAAATATGTAGCTACTTCAGACTGTAGCTGCTAAAAAGTTTTTTCTCAAATGTACGAATAATTCTTTTGAGGAAAAGGAGACAAAATTTGTATTATTTTTACTGTTGATTTGTTATGAGGCGGATGAATTGATTATGTAATGTATTCTCATAAATAATATATATATTAAAGAAACTTTGAATGCATACATGATATAACGGTCAAATATTGAGTGACAAGTAATTAATCTAATTGCCCGTTAGTAGGAATTAATTGCAATTGGTAATATTAATATCCGTCGCGAATACAGGTGTCTAGCGAACTGTCTTAGCCAGCACTAGCTTGCTCAACCACCGTTTTTCGCCCGAATTCGGATTTACATGCAACTTAAGAAAAATGCAACTTCTAAACCAATGGACCGAATTGGATGAGATTTTAACCAGCGGAAGACCACGTCATGAAAGTACTGATTCCAAGATTTGAGCCTAATCAGAGCAGAACTACGGGAGTTATGAATTATTAAAGATTCATCGCTGGATTCAATGGGAGACGGAACCCTACTGAGTTGGCCTCTCTGAACGTGTCGAATACAATGGAGGAAGAGTTAGCCTAATCTCTGCGCGAGGGGCTGCTACCAGAGGTTAAGGACCGGAGTGAGCATTGACCAGGATAGGAGGACAACGGTCAAAGCACCAGAAACAATAAACAAGCACCTGATCATAGAGGGTAGAGCGTCACCACGTTCAAATCTGGAATAAAAGGGATGATTTGGAATAGCGAGACACAGTTTTGCCTACAATCGCCACCGGAGTGTGAGCTATGCGCGACCTGGCTGCGAGCCTCAATCAGACCCGTGGTCTGGATTTGTTTTCCTCGAGTGAGTGTTTCAGAGCCATGGAGTATAGCAGAATAGAACCAGGGGGTCGTTCTCCCCCTCGCCGTCAACGCATCCGTGCACATACGTGTGGTTATGTGAGTATAACGCCAGACACGTCCACCTGTGTCAATCGTCCGAAACAACGTCCTAAGTAGTAAAAGTTAATAACATTTGATATCCATGTGAAACCGCGAATAGCTCATCGCGTATGTCGTCTCATCGCCCAAGTCACGTATCTGTACTTACGAGTGACCGCGAAGAACTGACCTATTATTGCGCAAGTTGTCGTATGGAGTCGACAGTGGGCGTGTACCGTCCTGGACGTCCCTGCGAAGTGAACGAGTGAAGCCAGGATCCGAGGATGCCAGATGGAGCTGCCGACTGATCCACTTTCGCCAACCAGGATAACCGTGAAGTGCAACACTGGAGTGTGGAGGCCTTCCAAAACTGTAGGACCACTTTCACCCAACC
Organism: Lepisma saccharinum; assembly: GCF_977018435.1. Lineage (NCBI taxonomy): Eukaryota > Metazoa > Arthropoda > Insecta > Zygentoma > Lepismatidae > Lepisma > Lepisma saccharinum. Next base: position 69,150,166 of record NC_139230.1, read on the forward strand.
CAGGTCAGAGGGAATGCAGCGAAGGTAAGATCCAACCATGTGCGTGTGTGAGAGAGATGACGACTATCTACCGCGAATCTGCGTAAATCAAATCATTGCATAACTTAAATCAGTGCTATGGCATCCCTAGACATCGGTATTCCGGCGGACAATCAAAGTTACAGATCAGAGTTTATGTTTACAGCTAAACAATAGTTCATTGAAATATATTTGTACCTTCAGAAAAGATAGAAGGGGTTCGCACAAGGAACAATTATTCACTTTATACTTAAAATCCTAAACGGTAAATTGTAAACGGCAATGTAGCCAAGACATAGCAAGAGTATGGTCAAAGTAGTAATTAATCTAACCTTTGTAATTGTCATATTGTCGCCATATGCCATGGAATGAGAGTATGAATGTGAGATCGAGTGAAAGAGGGCAAGATGTACTGTCTATTTATATGTGCTTTAATATATGTGTATATTCAGAACTAACTAACTAACTAACTCTCTAGCCTTCTTAAACCCGAAGGTTCATGGCTGCAGCAACACAGGCCTTCCATGTTTCCCTATCTTGAGCAAGATCTATATACTCTTTTCCATCCCTACCGATTTCCCTTAGGTCCATCTCAACGTTGTCCCTCCATCTTCGTCTTGGCCTTCCTACAGGTCTCTTACCATCAGGTTTCCCAACAAGAATCCTGTAAACTCCTCTTTCCTCTCCCATTCGTGACACATGGCCTGCCCACCTAAGTCTTCTTGATTTAATCATTCTAATAATATCTGGACTTGAATACAAATTATGTAGTTCTAAATTATGTAACCTTCTCCACTCACCTGTCTCCTCATCCCTTTTAGGTCCAAATATTTTCCTAAGGATCTTATTTTCAAATACTCTCAAGTTATGTTCCTCTTTCAATGTAAGGGACCAAGTTTCACATCCATATAATACTACAGGCAAAATTACTGTTTTGTATATTTTAACTTTTAGTTTCTTAGATATTAAACGAGAAAACAAAAGTTTATGAAGAGAGAAGTAACATGCATTTCCTGAATTAAGCCTACTTTTTATTTCCTCTTTAATATAATTTTCATTTGTTAATATTACTCCTAAGTATTTGAATTTGGAAACTGGTTCAAACGAGTTGTTATCAATAATTAGATTTTGATTATTACCTAACACTTGGTTTCGGCCTGTAAGCATATATTTAGTTTTCTCTTTGTTAACTTCCAAACCTATCTCTTTAGCAGTTTTGAAAAATATTTTAGCATTATTCTTAATTGTATTCACTTCATCCCCCAGTAAGTCTACATCATCTGCATATGCTAACAACGGAGTCACACCATTTAATTTTAGTCCTTCTTTAGTTTCTTTTACTTTCCTAACAGCATATTCTAAGGCAAAATTAAAGAGCAATGGAGATAATGCATCTCCTTGTTTTAACCCATCATGAATTGTAAATTTGTCAGACATATTAATACCCACACGAATTTTACTTTCTGTTTCCCTGGTGCATACTTTTATCATACTAACAAGCTTCTTAGGTATTCCAAACTCTACTAATATATTATATAGTTTATCTCGTTTGACTGAATCATATGCTTTTTTAAAATCAATGAATAGCTGATGGACATTTTGATTATATTCAGAAACACCGTAGTATTATGTAACGTCATTTCAGGTATTTAAAATCAAATACTCCTAGGTTTATTCTCGGTAACTCCGACTGTTAGGCACTTATCCTGACCGTATTATAATTCATGTAATGTTTAATTCGCCCAGCAGGTGAGGCGAGCGATTCTTCGTTGTTGCGTTGCTAAGCTCAGCTCAGTTGAGTTAGTTGAGTTAATTAGTTAGTTATTAAATTAGCAGCCCGTAACAATGATTTAGCGTTAACATGTTGCATACTTATGTATTTTCTTATTTTACGTCGTTCCATGTTGCATAAGTAAAATATATGTTGTACGTACATGAAGGAATACATGTCATATGTACAAATAGAATTATGTTCATCATGCATTTTGTGTCTTTCAAAAATACAGTTGTGTGCTTGTTTTCCAGTATTAGCTAATGTGAAATTGAACGTGTTGGAAAAATATTTTCAAATCATTTGTTCCATCACAAATGCTTTAGCAACGACTTCTAACCCCTTCGTGCGTGATTTTTAATAACGTCTTTGATGCTACGCTTATTAATTCCACTACCACCACTATATTACAATTATTATTATTTGCACGTTTGTCCTGGTACTGGCCCTCTCCAGACAAAAATTTGTGGTTGCGCCCACTGGCGTACGCAGGATTTTTTTTCTGGAGGGGCTGGAATTGTATAGGTGGATGCTTTCAGTGGCTCAAACTTATAGGGGTCCGTGGGAACATATCGCACCTAAGAATTTGTCGTGTTATTATTATATTTATTATTGTTATATATTTTCGTATTAAAATCAATAAATAATATTTTTAGAATAGCGAGTATGGTGCGTATTAATATCATAATACATGGAAGGGAGAATTTGTGATTTTTTAAACTTATAAGAACCCAATGTTTTTCAAAATTTGGCATCCCTGACTGCTTTCTAGTGGGAGCATACACAATAAGATATGTCATATATTTACAACTTTCCTCTCTCAAAAATGTCAACTTGGGATAATTTTATAGGTCTTGAATTTACCACTCTGGTTTTTCCCGAGTTTATGGTGATTTTACTTGAAATTGTCGATTTTTCAAAATTTATGAGGGGGCTGTAGCGTACGCCAGTGGTCGCGCCTCTGCTCACAAAGAACACTCATGCCCAGGCTCGAAACTGGGACCCTTGGCTTCGTAGTGCGTTGTGTAACCATCCCACCCTAGAGGTTGGCTGTTGAAAGATGTAGGACAGCTAAGTTGGTCAAATTATTATCAAAGAAAATGAAAATGTGATTGTGTTTCACATTTATTATTTTGGTTAAAAAGCGACAAAATTTGTAGTTGGATTCTCATTAGATTCCTTTGTGGGTAAAACTTTTGCATACTGGAAACTAGAGGGAAACATTATGAAGCACGATTTGTAAAGGGCTCCCTTAATCAGCTCTGCAGAGAGGCTCAAAGCTGTAGGTACATATTAATCGTCTATTAACATTATCGACCTGTAAATATCGAGTAGATACAGTCCCTACTAGACTTTATCTTTGTATTCTTTGGCAGCCCGGAAAGGTCATTATCGAAATACTGTTATTTGATATTGCTCGAACTTTTTTTGTTCGTTGGAGTTTCAAGATATCATCCCTTTCCTGTTACTTATAGCTTTTGAAGGAGGGGGGCAAGTGCACCCTGCTATATCTGCCAATGCGACACAATATATTAAAAATTTGCCCCCTCTGGGATTGACTTTGCCCCCCCCTACTAAGAATTCCTGGCTACGGGCCTGGCTTAATAACAGTGGCGTGCGGTGACATTTAAACTAGGGTACGCAACATGGGCCAACCAAAATGGATTATGGGGGCCAGAACCCCCCCCCTGGCCATCATGTTATTCAGAAAATAACTTCTTTCTACAATTTTATAATGGGAAATTTCTCATCCTTGTATCAATATCCAAATGTAACGAGGTAAAATATATGTATGATATTTTATATTCGCAAATATATTCTGATAGTAGCTACGTAGAGTCCAACAATTCAACTTCGATTATTTCCTTCATGCAATGCGATGAACATTGAACGATAAGGAAATGGCATTATCATTTTCCTTTCCAATTTCATGTAATAAATTTGATAAATTTCAGTATCCTCTACTATTTCACAACACCTTTTGCAGAGGAAACCAACGAATAAGGCCAACAATAAAGTTTCACTTTTTATACTCAGTCAATCACTCTGTAGAGATATTTTTTCTTCTTCTCAAAAATCAAAATGCCTAATATACTGCTTACCATCCTTCACAACTCCTGCCTGAAACAATTCTTCCAACTCAGGAACAGACCTTCCATTTCGGATTGTTTACACTTTTTTCGTAAATTCCGAAAATCCCTTCTCCAGAATGTCATCAATAACTCCCGTCCCCCCTATTTTATCACTTCACAGCACCGACAAACAATAGAGATCCTGTAATGTAAATAATATGAACGAAACACTCGCTCCAAATTTCACACGACAGAAGAAAGCAAAAGTCAACCTCCCATGGTACAGTGTGTCCGGTCCGCTATGCCCGAAAACCACGAATTCTTGTGGACGAATGAATCGGAGTTGCCAGTCGACAAAGTATTTTGTAGAAGGGAGATAATTAAGGACAAGTAGAAAATTCGTCAGCATACATCCCAGAACACTTCAAAAGCTAAACTACCGTACATAACTTTGCAATGTCTGGAGGGAGGGAGGGGGCTCATTCGAATCCCATTGTAAGCATTGTGTTTTATGATGTTTTTCTTTTATCATTCATTCATATCGTCGGGTCAACAATCAACACCCATGCTATGGAACTCAAAGGAAATGTTTATTCCGAAAGGAGATAAACAGATACTCTCATACTCTGATAATTGTGCGAAACTTGCAAATTGTTCACATATTTTCCCCTCGACACAGTGACAGTCCATTCTGGTCCTCACCTCCCTATACGAAAAAAAAAACTTGCTAGTGTAACTTTAACCTCACATAAATATTTTATATGTGATAGTTTACGCGTATATTAAATATGATCTTCCACCACTACATATTCTTGCCCTCCTCTCTGATTCCTGTATCACTTTTTATAATGTATTTTTATTGCAACCCAACAGTGATCTATCTACCCGTGGCTGCTAAATGCTAGTAAGCTAAGCATTCCAGAAAAAAAAAAATGTTGACTACTGTAAACACTGCATACGCTGTCAAAATCTTGGGTACCCTCGATGCTTAGAACCGGGAAAGAAGTGAGAGAGGGGGTTAGGGGTTAGCGCGGGCAGCCCCAAACACGTGGTCGGGGCTGATATGAGCCAATGGGGTTACCTTCCGGATTTCTAGGGTACCAAGCAGAAGAAACAGCGTCTTTCTGCGGAAATCGGCAGGAACGCGGATCGGGTGGGTGCCGAAGTCACAATCGGGATCATTCGGGACTGCCTTCAGGAAGGCAGCAGCTTGTTCGTGCGGAAATCGGAATTTCTTGCAGTGGAACTGCTTTCGGAGCGATAATTGTTGAATTTTCATGTTCGGGGAAGACGAAAAAATGTTTATTTTTTCTTGCTGTGTTGTGGGTACACAGTGCGTACCTTGCGTATCCCGAATGCACGCCGCTGCTTAATAAGCACTGTATAAAACAATAGAAAATCACAAGAACACTTGTAACACGTACCCACTTTCAAAATACGACTGAACTGAGGATCGGAAAGTTACTGAAATGGAATGGGGTTAAGAAAGAAATCCACAAGTTATGCTCAAAGCCATGTTTTTCAGTTATCACTCTGGCGCCACGAGGTGTTAGGAAACTTAAGTTCCCTTTTAGCGTGTCTTGTTACCAAAGCTATGCGAAATTTCCTAAAAACATGCCAAAAACGAGTGGATGCACGAGGACAACATTTTCAACATACCCCGTGACAATTAACGTGCTTATTTCGAATGTAATTGTAACTATAATTCTGAGAACTTGAAATCATTCCGAAGCTAGCGGCTTTTATAGCGGAGATATTGCACGGGATTTGACGGGTGTTGGCGTCCGGGCGGGCGTTAAGCGTGACGCCGTCAAGGCGCCTAAGGCTGCACGGAGGACCCTGTAGAATGTTACATATGGGTCTGTAGGTTATAATCATTCATAACTTGTATGCATGTTATTTTTGTCAAGCAATTTTGACCTGCAACACGTGGGGGGCAAAGCTTAAAGGAGGTACGGTGATCGAAGGTCCACCGTCGAATGTCTGGGATTTTTTCCCCTTTGTAAATACTGAGTACTTTTGAAACACCACAGAATTATAGAACTCGGAAATTTAGTATTTAGAGAGTTATATTGGCTACATTGTGTTCTGAAACTCTAACTTGCAATGAGACGGTAAATTTCATTTTTCAAAAGGCAGTTTTCGTGCTATTTCACTTGGCCATAATATCACCAAGAGAGAGTCTCTGAAACAGACTGCCCATTGAACTGTGTGTGTGTATATAGACCGTGTTAAAAATGTAAACATAAACATTGGTGAGGTCTTGCCCGGTCCCCCCGGAACTTCCGGTTTAGGCCATTCCCCGTTCTTGCCAGTGCAGATTCACCAGCATACGAAGTAAGAAATGAGCACTTGTTTTCATCAGTTATGCGACGATAGTCAAGAAAGGTATTTGTTAAACTTCTACTATGAAGGAGTGGACGTCTAGAATCCGTCGGAAGGTCAACTGCAGAGCAGATTATTAAAATATGACGTGTCTTTGTGGCCGCCAGTTGTATAGCACACTACGTACTACAGAATCTACGTACATACAAGTATCTCATGTACACGCACGACGAACGTTTAAATATATTGAATTATTTTGTAAATGGAAAAGTGAGAGAAAGATAATTCTATAAAACAAGTGATATTATTATTTTATAAAGTATGCTTAAGTGAATCTTTGCCAACAAATCTGCAGAAGTAATGACACAAAACAAATGCTAGTAAATATATGTGCTCTCAACGTCGCCTTTCCGCCTGAGGAAAACCTATGATATGGCATGCCACTTTCTCTTGCACGAATTTACTTCAAGCAACAAGGGAGTTTTCAGATTGAAGCGACAAGCGATATCGGGGTTTCGCACAGAAGCATTCGATCTAAAGCAAACCATTCACAAGTCACGCTTGCGCAAATAACAGGCCGGGGCAACACAATGCACGGTATTGATAAAGCGGCCCAGTCCGAGCGACAAGCGACACCTGCAATTTGTCGTTCGGAAGGTATTGTTTTTTAATATTGATTTCGCTGCAGTCTGAAAGCTTCCTTACGTGTCGCTTGGACTGGACTGTTGTTTTCTCAGTACCATACATCGTGTCGACTCGCTCTGTTGTACTCGTATGCAAGATGAATTGTTTCCTTTAGAGTAAAGGGGCTGTTGCTTGTCGCTTCGGTGTGTAATCTCCGTGCCACTTAATGATCAATGAAATTTTTCGAAACGAAGCGATACGACAAGCTGCACGTGTCGCTCAGAATCCCAATGGCGTGTATTGTGCCGCCTGAGACTTGATTTCCCATGAGTGGTAAATGCTTATTTATAGACTAAATGGGCCTGTGTCGCTTGTCACTTCGGTACGAACCACTGCTGTTGCGTGTCGCTTCGGTTTGAAACCTCACTAAGAGGCGTGCTTTTCACCACAAAAAACGATTAAACATGTTTGTAACAAAATGCAAGTCGTAAAAATCCTTTCCGGGTACCAGTCCTTTCTCGTTCTGCTTGTAGCAACAGGTTTCGTCTCTCTACGTCCTTCAGAAACCTACGAAGTGATACTTGACTCAATAAATTTGTTCCCGATCGAACTGTGCAACCATATGCTACACAGCCGACACCCTATTTCCTTGTAAAAGAATCACTACTTTGCCCTTTCGTAGTAACGTCCATAGAATCCTAAGCGTAACCGGATGTTTGAGGGGGACCAGACGAGTGCGCATGCTCCGCAGTAGCTCCGCCTTTAACACCGTCTATAGCCTATATCTGGAAGGTCTGCTTCATGGCGCAAAAATGGAGTCATTCGCTCGCTCTGTTGTGGTGAGGCAGACGATTTTTTCTAATGTACTATTATACTGATTGTAGAAATCAAGCAAATGATAATTTATTATAAAACATTGGGTAATTCCAAAATCTTAACGAAACGAATGAAAATAACTGGAGATAACCTGGTGAAGCCAGTTATTTTACAGACTTATGGGACCCTCTAGGTGAAAGCGCAGGTATATCGTTTTATTTATAGAAAGTTTCCATATGGTGTCCAGAAGGCATGTCCTTCTGGCAGAAATTACGGCATAAATTTACAATACCGGAAGTATCTCCAATTTGTTTGAAATTTGGCATACTCACTAATTTTGGCCTCCTAATCACGAATCTGCAGTTAAAATTTGGCGGTCACGTCTAGAAATTGCAAAATAACGGGCAGAAATTACCGCTCTGATTGTAACCATGTTTAATAATATGAACAAGTGACATGCGAAAGTTGCTCAAGTGGTGTGCAATAAGTGAGACCTGTTGATTTGCATGTGAGAAAATGGCGTCTTGCGTAAAAACGAAAAAAATGTTTGGTCCACGAACCATTCACGGTAAGGTTAGGTTAGGCTAGGCAAGCATAGTTAAAATTCAGAATCATCATGAACATAGTTTTTAAACGCTAATTATTGCAAAAAATATTTGTTTCCTTCATAATTCAAATGTGTTCACTCCATTCACGGACCCGCTTATTTCGGCTTATTTTGCAATTTCTAGACGTGACCGCCAAATTTTAACTGCAGATTCGTGATTAGGAGGCCAAAATTAGTGAGTTTGCCGAATTTCAAACAAATTGGAGATACTTCCGGTATTGTAAATTCGCTCCGAAATTACCGCTATTGCTACTGATATTTCAATAACATTGTAAGGTCAGTTAAGGCACACTCCTCTTGTGCATATCCCTCTCTGTTAAAATTATAATACATTTCCAAACAGTTTGAAGCCATCATGCACGTGCATTACCTGAACAAACCAACCTCCTGGCCCGTGCATATCGTGCGAGAAAGAAGTTCATGCATTGCACGAAAGTACTTATTGAACGGCCAGTTGCCATAACTCGTTTAACATGTTAAACTCGTGCAACTTTTGGAACGTGCCCATTAACAAAGAGTACCTCACCTATATTCCAACGCCACGAGCAATAAGATTAAAATGTATTTTTAAGAGATTCTTAGTAAATGTTGATTAATATTGAGGATTTCACAGCTGCCACTGAGCTACATAATCTGCTTTAAGGGGCAAAAGTGAAGCCATTCATGCCAGGCCACATAGATTTGGTTGATTTGCATTATTTTCTTCACCTTTTATGCCACTTTTGGCTAATTTGCGAAGATGGGAATGAGTGATGATTAGGGCCCGGGACTTTATGTTATAACATATTTTTCAATTGGCTTCCGATCTATTATTGGGGTGAGATCTTTACATATCTGATGAAATTCAGCCGAAATAGACAAACTTGACAAAGCATATTTTGACATATTTCACCAATTTGGAGTTTTTACAACATATTTCTTCAATTTTGTTGTAATATGACATATTTCTGTATAATTTCGTAATTCTCTCGCACATAATCGGTTATTTCATAATTTTTTTCTTCGTAGCTTTAGCACAACGGATAGTTCATATTGTCGATGGCAGGATATGGAAATTACGGAGGAAGAAAGGTGCCGTCTTTTCTTAGTGCAGAACAATATAATACCCCACTTTTTTTTTATCCCGCCGACAATTGATAAACATGCAAACATTATTGAGGCAAAATGTTCTCTCTCATTGTTGCACGGGAAGTAAAGAAGTTTCGTTCTCATTTCTTTGCCTTTTTCGCTTTTCACAAAAATCAGTCAAAAGTAAAAATAACATTAGGTACATTACAGCCCCTACTCTACTCTATCGGGTATGGGATAAATTCGAGGTACTGTTGTGCATATTTTTGGCTTTACTGGGAATATTTCTGCATTTTCAGACATATTTGTAATTTTTCATGACATATTTTCCAATTTATATGACATAATTACATACATATTTTACAGTTTTATAGGACATAAAGTTCCGGGCCCTAGTGATGATATGATGAAATTGATGAATGAACACTCACAAACATCCATGCCCATGCCAGGATTTGAACCCGGGATCCCCTGGCATCGTAGCGCGATGTGCTAACCACTCCACCACAAGGGCCAGGCCACATAGAATATGTATTTCCTTATAATGGCACTATGTATTAGTATGCATAATCCTTCAATAAAATCTAGCAGAAACGTATTGGAAAGCATTATCAAGCAATATCTCACCTTTCTTTATATATATCACATCATCATTAAAACAAACCATAACTGTTTTTAAGTAATCATTATGAACTTGTGGGCTCCAGCAGAAATGTTCAAGCTCCAAGACTTTCACTGAGTACCCCATGCCAACTACGTATCTGGAATAAAATTTTACCATGCAATACCTTCAAGCATGAAGAGAAAAATTCACAGCAGTAAGGTAATATCAGACTTTTTTTTTAAAAAGAATGCCTCTCATTTTCAAACCTCTGTGATTTTCCAAGTCATACTTTTTTCCTTTTTTTGACCTTCCTGCACAGTCATGGACACTTCTGTGGTTCCAACAATCCCATTACTTTTCAATGGAATTGTTACAACCCAGAAGTGTCTCTTTCAAACCCAAGCGACATGGGTAGGATGACCGGAGGTCCTCTTTTATCCAGACATGCCCTCCTTTTTAGTATTTGCCCAGTGTCTGGGCGGATATTTTAGAAATCAGTAAATGTCCTCCTTTTTTGGAAAGATTATAACATTAACCCTAGCAAATCTGCTGCATTGAGAAAATTTTCACACATAAGGATCATCATTTCACTTGGGGCATGTTAAATATTAGAGCAATGCCCACCTAGCATTTGGTAGCTGAGCACGATTACTTTCCCGACTGAGTCATTAGTAGGGGTGTGCGGGATCCAGAGAAGTTGGTACTGGGATCGGTAAAAAAAAAAAAAATCCCATACTGATCCCGACTTCGGGAATGATATCCAGACTTTTCGGGATGCTGAGCAGTCCGGAACTTCCAAATGGTCATTTTTAAAAGTGGTAAATTTTTTATGTTTTCTGCATTGTACGTGTTTTGACACTTCTCGAAAATTGTTAGATTTATTTCAGAAATTTCAGAAAAAAAGGAAAAATGACGTCGTTTCCACATCATCGGGAAATTGCGAATTTTTCCCATCCCGCACGTCAGAATTTTTTAAAAAAATCCTGTCCCTAGTCATTAGTATGTATTATTCTAACTCGTTGCTTCGCAATCTGAGACTTTCAAACACACTGAAAGTATAATCTGAGCAATTCCTTTTTGATTGATTGATTGATATGGTTTATTTTAATTTACTTTTCTGCCACTTTTGGCTAAGTGCGAAGATGAGGATGAGCGATTTTGATCAAGGGACACTCACAAAGAACATCCATGCACAGTTTGGTATTCGAACACGGGACCTCTGGCATTGTAGCATGGTGTGCTAACCACTCCACCACAGTGGGCGACCACATCATTTTCGAGTCATACATACACGATACGGAAACGCGTAGTCAGGATTTTGCTTTTATGATATAACAAAGCGAAAGTGTAAATTCAGCAATGATCTCGCAAGAAAATATCTAGCTTTTAAAGGATGGAAGAAACAAATATGAGGTAAGGTGGCTGTCACTTTTCCCTGCTGTTGAAAGAGTGCTAGAAATGTTTGTGGCATTAAAATCATATTTCTTGACCCAATCTAAACTACATAAAATTTAAATTCGGTTTTTGGAAATAAGTTAAAGCAAGGCTTACTTGTTACATTTGCATTCACTTATTGGGATATTGCATTCTAATATCCAAGAATTGGAAAAGGAGTAGCATTCTGTGCTTCAAACTATAGATATTCTTAGTTATGATTGTCATGTGTTAAATAATAGATTAGGAGTTTACTTTAGCGCACAGCCCACAGGGGGATTTCATGACACACCAAAAAATTCCCATGACCCGGGTGTGTCATGAAATCCCCCTGTGGGCTGTGCGCTAAAGTAAACTCCTAATCTATTATTTAACACATGACAATCATAACTAAGAATATCTATAGTTTGAAGCACAGAATGCTACTCCTTTTCCAATTCTTGGATATTAGAATGCAATATCCCAATAAGTGAATGCAAATGTAACAAGTAAGCCTTGCTTTCATTCGTTTCATTGACTTGTTATTGATTTTTAGTTACCTGTTGGTGATCTTAGCGATAGGGTTGAAATGGAACACCATCTCTTATGCCTTTGTCGAGCAGACAAACTGTGAAGAATAAGGTTCAGTACACTAACAATGGCAGTGAACCTGAGCAGTTTTATACGTTGTATGTTAGCAAACATGAAAGTGAGGCTAAAGTACCTAAAGTAAACATATATTGCTTAAATAGCTATGTCTGTATTATATTTTTCCGCAAATTTTGTGGGGGGGGGGGCAATTTTTGGTATAAAATTCATATGATAATCATTATTTCGGCTGTGATTTTTCTGTATCATTTGGAAGTCGTATGGTATTAAGTGGATTTTACTCTGGATTTTTCGCTAAGCGGATGGCGGAGGAGGGGTGTCTTTGTTCCTACACTCCTAACATCAGATACATGAAAGTAGTTAAGTAAAATATAGCATCGACTACAAAGAAGCAGTCCACGGGTAACTATTTTTGTTATTTTTCATCGCTTTTGTGCCACTTTAGGAAATGAAGATGAGTAATGGTTAGATACATTATTAGGTACGGGCAGGGGCGGCGCCAGAAAGTTTTGACCGGGTGGGCAGGAGACAAATACTGATAAATTAGGGTGGGCTTTCACACACAAACATGGCCGCACGCGGGTGATCCGTTCGCCAAAACGTGTGATCAAAATTCTCTCTATCCACTCCTTCCAGAAAACAGTAGTGAAGGAACCCGATGTCGTCACCTACTGTAAAGCCGCTTGGCTATCATTCCTATCTTTCTTGATACAATCTCCATGTTTTTCTCATTTAAGTGTCCCTTCCCAGTCTATGACATTCAACTGCTCATTGTGTACTTGCTTTGTACAGTGAATATTTATTATTCCTTTAAATTAAGATGGAATTTAACATAGCCTGTATTTTATTAGGTAAACGAAGAAGATTAGATTAATTCATTTTATTGATTTGTTTCATTTAACTTCGCTTCTCTTCCACTTTTGGCTAATCGTGAGGATGAGGATGAACTATGATAAGATTAAATGGATGAAGGGGCAATCACAAACACACCTGGGCAGATCACAACACAGGCTCCACAAAGAATTATACTGGCCGTGAGACCTGGCACCAAAGCCTCGTTGGTGGAGTGGTTAGCACAGCGCGCTACGACGCCAGGGATCCCGGGTTGGAATCCCGGCCAGGGCATGGGTGCATTTGTGAGTGTCCCTTCATCACTTTCATCATATCGTCACTCATCCTTATCGCGAGGTAAGGCCTCGCACTTCATGGAGGGAAGCAGCTTAGCAGCAAAACTATTTGAAATAGAATGTTAGCGCTTTGGAATCGGAAAGAAAGTTATGCCAAAATTCCACATTTACAGTTGCGCAAGTTTCAACTGGCTGCTTTATTTGCTACTGTTAACGTACTTTTCAAAACGAAATAGCTTGTTTTTTCCTTGCAACACCACAATATTATGTGTCCCGTATATTATATAGTATTGAAGGATGATGACAGATCACCGACAATAGTCATGAAATCCTTTTTGGTTTTCTCTATGAATATACAGTTTTTATAATATCATGAGTTACTAAATAAAAAGAGCACTTCGTTGAGAATTAATGAACAATCCTCTTACTTGGCTCACAGATGTTCCAAATTGATACATGTAGTATATAATATGAATATTGGTTTTTAATTAATGTTTTGTTATGAACGTTTTAAAGAACTTTTGTTAAGTGTGCATTAAACTTTCCTCACAGAAAAGGGACTTTTTACACAAGTATAACTAAAAGTTGTAAAATTAAAGGAATTTGTGCAAAATTAATATAGAAAAATCGATGTCATTAGGGAAGCTATCACTTGCTGAAGTAAATCTTGGCCTGACCGATGCAGGACAAGAGATGCTTCATATGGTTCTATAGAAATATGTATAGAGATTGAGAAAACAAATATGTTTACATGTATTATAGATTTAGGCAAAAGAAAAAATGAAATTTGTTCATGGTAGCTATGTAGCAGTTCTTCTCTTATTCACACCATACCTTCATACAAATGGGATTTCTCGTTTTCATAGCCCTTTCAAACTCTTGGAAACAGTTTCAATTACCACGAGGCGAAATAAGTCATCCATTACCCAAAAATCTAGGTTAAAGACGCCTAGTCATGAATCTAAGTTCTTTTACATACCATATGGATGTAACGCAAATATGTTTTTATTTATTTTTTTATATATTTTTTTATCGTAACCTGAATGATTTTGTACTCCTACCTCGTAAAAACTGCACTTTGGCGTAGATAGATATTGCTATACTCCTAGCCACAGAAATGTTAACTCGATCACGAGTCTTAGTTTTCAAGTTTTAGGAAAGGAATTAAATTGATTATAAATAATAGGTATTATCCGTCACCATACTTTGCTACGATTTTCTCTATCTTACTCGGTAAACTAACGTAAATTCAAAGGCAGCGATACATCTTATAGAATGATAATGTGTGAGCTTTTCTAGTATCGACAATATTCGTAAGAAAAATATGCACGGAACTAACACAAGAATATATTTTTATTGAAGCATTCGAATCTTTCTAAACACTTGTTAATACTTCTTGAATTTGATCATGTGGGCAATCGGGTGGGTGGGCAGAGGAATTTTTGATGGGTGCTTGCCCACCCGCGCCCACCCTTAGCGCCGTCCCTGGGTACGGGACAAAGCAAAGGGGTCGCTACAAGCCCAGAGGCAAAGTGGGTGCTGAAGGAGCAAGAAGAGATAAAATTGAAAGGAGTAACGGTCTTGTGAAAATATTGACTCCTTATTAAATTGTTGTATTGTTGCCAGTTTCGTAATAAATACCCTAAACATTTTCTTGCTCGCTTCGTTCGCAATTCTGCTCAAGGTTTACTAGGGCGGATTAAACGAAGGGGGCATAGAGCAATGGAAGTGACCTCTCCTGAAAACCTGCATAATTTTCACGGTTCACATTTTTTGATAATATGAAATACGAAAAAGTTATTGGAGTTTTCTATTTTCTTGCCATTTACTTGATATTGTACCACTTTTCCACCCCAATTTCTTAGTGATTCAAGCTTTTCGTGGCTGGCGCCCATGAGCAAATGGAGAAAAAGTTGGGAAAGATTAAATGTCAGGGCAGTCTGTGAAAGCATGGACGCCAAATTAATAGGTATAAAAATTTTCCTGATTGCTTCGCTCGCAATAATTGATAGATGATTGTGAAATATTATATACTATAGCTGCATTATGATTTGATTTCATTTGAGTTTGGTTATTTGTCAATTTTCATCCACTTTGGGTTGATTGCAATGATGAGAATGAGTGATGATGCGATGAATTTGATGAAGGATCACTCACAAAGAACACCTATGCCCAGCCTGACGTCGTTACGCACTGTGCTAACCACTCCACTACGAAGGTCAGCTGCTGCATTACCAGACACAATCAATATTCTTGGTGTTGACTAATGACATCAGATTTAAAAATATAAACCTTATTTTGATTGATTTGCTTTATTTTACTTCGCTTTTTGTGCCACTTTTGGCTAATTTGTGAAGATGGGGATGAGTGATGATGTGACGAATGGACACTCACAAACATCCATGCCCAGGCCAGGATTTGAACCCGGGACCCTTGGCATCATAGTGCAATGTGCTAACCACTCTGCCATGGATGCCAGCTATAATCCTTAGTGTTTGTATACTACTATACGAGGATTGTTGAATATTTTAGTAAATTTTCAGGAGATTTGTTGAAGTTCCTTAGACTTTACCAACAGCCCAAGAAGTGATTCTTCAACAGGTAAACGGACCGTTCATGTTGTTCTCTTAGAAATACTACTGTAATAATTGTACCAAATATACTACATAGTAACGCATTGTAAATAATCCGATACAACAGAATAATAAATAATGTAAAATGTGCATTTCTCCTTGTCGAAGAAAGTGAATTTTGCACTTGAGATAAAATACAGAAAATTTTGACTATAAAGTACTTGAAACTTCCGGCCCTCGGGCCCCCAGCATCCCTTAATGCCTTGGTCCCACTTACAATTCATACTTGAAATTCTATCTATTTATTTGTAGTTATCCCATTTTCCCTTTTCTCCTGAAACAAGACCCGACTCATCCAAACTTCACCACATTGACCAATTTTCCCTATACAGGTATATATTCCATTAAAGTGTAGGTGTTGTGTCAACTAAGCAAGCTGATTGATAGGTTACTTCTGAAGTACAAAAATATCTTGCCTGCTGGGGGAGGGCAGCGTGCATACTTTCTGTCACCTAAGTAGTATCGGAATTAGATAACGGATGTTGCTATTTAATATTCGGAATTCATTTGTATGTACTTATAAGTAATTTGCACGGGTTTTAATTAATTTGCACGTACTTAGAACTCATTTGCAAGTACTTAGAGTACTTTACATTTATGTATTTGCATGTTTATAACTTTATATGAATATATAATTATTTGTTTTATGAAAAATATGTATATAGAAGGTAATTAGAGGTACTAAACGGTATGCATATGGTTTTATATTCATTACTGCAAAGTATGTAATGTAGGAATCGATAATAATTAATGTTTATAATATTGAAAATAAGTTTTCTATGGTTTATGAACCGCTATGAACGGTGGTAATGGTACGAAAGAAGACGGTCCCGGTACTCGATCCCGCGATATGTAATATTATTAATTAGTACTATGTAATAATGTATGTTATTATTGTATGAAAGACGATGGTTTCACACGCCAGACAGAATACTGTCTCCGAATCTCGACTCGGCGGTGAAGGTAGAGGAGAAAGGAATTTGGGGGAAGTGCGTTCAAGGTCAAATGACGTCAGAACAAAGGAAGAACCTGATTGACCAATCAGAGATCGCGTCGGTAGGTTTTCAGAACCGGTTTTTTCCAAGGTTAACCAGTACGCAAGAACAGGGGAAAGCTATGCAATACTGTAGGGCAGGGGAGGGATTGAACCAGACAACAAAGGATGTCTGAAATGCGCAGCAAGGGTCAAATCTCTGAAGCTATGCGTCGCTTGTAGAACCGGTTTCCGCCGCCAATTAATATTCCGCTCAGGTTTGCCTTCAAGGCACAGGACGCTTTAGCGCAGGTTTTTTTTATCTGTACTATGAAGAAGGGAGAGCTATTAGGGACGGGGCCTACAGTTTTCACCATTTGCTTTTATCACGGAGTAACGAACCTAGGACCCTTTGATTATTGATTTAGGTAGTAAATGTATGTTACTGTGTGCTATTTAACTTTTACCAAACTTTGACTTTATGTCAAATATTTTCACAGCTTATCCTTATTTTTACAAAAATAATACTATTTGTACTATTCAGGCAACATTTTTTTATTAAATTTTGGACTCGCAAAGATATTTTTACAACTTTTTAACTTATTATTTTACAATTTTATGTTAATTTTTTACCAAAATAACACTATTTGTACTATTCAGGCAACACTTTTATTAAATTTTGGACTCAAAGACATTTTTTCAACTTTTAACTTATTATTTTACAACTTTAAGTTAATTTTTTACCAAAATAACACTATTTGTACTATTCAAGCAACATTTTTTATTAAATTTTGGACTCACAAAGACATGTTTTCTACGTTTAACTTATTATTTTACAACTTTAAGTTAATTTTTTACCAAAATAACACTATTTGTACTATTCAAGCAACATTTTTTATTAAATTTTGTATTTACAAAGAGATTTTTTCAACTTTTAATTTATTATTTACAAGTTTATGCCTATTTTTTTACTCAAATAACACAATTCTATCTGTTCAGGAAAGAATTTTAGTTACATTTTCGACACACAAAGTGTGTGTTCTCAACTTCTATCTGTTTGTTTCACAAGTTTAGGCTTATTATTACCAAAATAACACAATTCAATCTGTTCAGGAAAGACTTTTAGTTATATTTTCGACACACAGAGTGTGTGATCTCAATTTCTATCTGTTTATTTCACAAGTTTAGGCTTATTATTACCAAAATAATACAATTCAATCTGTTCAGGAAAGACTTTTAGTCGCATTTTCGACACACAGAGTGTGTGATCTCAACTTCTATCGGTTTATTTCACAAGTTTAGGCTTATTATTACCAAAATAATACAATTCAATCTGTTCAGGAAAGACTTTTAGTCGCATTTTCGACACACAAAGTGTGTGTTTTCAACTTTTATCTGTTTATTTTACAAGTTTAGGCTTAATATTACTCAAATAACACAATTTAATTTAGTCAGGAAGGATTTGTTATTATATTTTGGATGCACAAAGAGATGTTTTCAACTTTTATTTGTTTATTTCACAAGTTTAGCCTAATATTTACTCAAATGACACTATTTATATTATTCAGGCACCATTTTTATTACATTTTGGACTCTCAAAGAGACACACACACACACACACACACACACACACACACACAGAGAGAGAGAGAGAGAGAGAGAGAGAGAGAGAGAGAGAGAGAGAGAGAGAGAGAGAGAGAGAGAGAGATATTTTTCCAAGTTTACAGGATTATTCTCCAAGTTTACTCAAATAACACAATTTAAATGTGTTTTGAATTATATTTTGTACACATGAAGTGTGTTTCGTCAAGTTTTACCCTTTTATTTTACAAGTTTAGGCTTAATATTACTCAAATAACACAATTTAATCTAGTCAGGAAGGATTTGTTATCATATTTTGGATGCACAAAGAGATGTTTTCAACTTTTTTACTGATTTTTTGCAGGGTATGTATTAATTTTTATTTATTTTGTTTTGTATCATATATACATTTACAAATTTTTAACTTAGAGTTTAGTATTTATTTAATTTTTTCAAAAACACTAAAAAAAAGTACTTTTAGCTAAAATGTAAGCCACAGAATATATTATTATTATTATTAGGGTTTACTGATTTCCACTATGCTATTTTTGGTTCTGTATTTCTATATGTATTTATTTAGGGCAGGTTACGCCTGCCACGTAGGAAAGTTTGTTTATTTTAGAGTTTGCTGAGTATTTTGTTACTGCTATACTAGGTAAAAGTTTTCTAAATATACCAGATAGAGCTCTATATACTTTTGTTTTTGCTATTTTGGAGATGATGCGATCAGCACCACTCTCCATCTGCTTTTTATTTTATGTACCCAATATTATTTTGAGGCTTAGTGAATTCTAGAGCCTATTTATGCAGGAGAGAGGGCTTGAAAATTTTGATCTCAGATAACCCACAATTATTTGTCAGAGTATTTTAAAGGATATTTTATACTTATTATGGGCCACTAGAATATCTAAGCTTGCTTAATTTTAATGCCTGTAACGCTGTTATTGTATTTCTAGCTAAGGCTTACTGGATAAAGTACACGAAATGTTTAACATTTCGACTATTTGCTTTTATACGAGGGCAATTTTTTAGTGTAACGAAAATTATTGTGTGTCTATGAGGTCTGAAATGCCTTTACCGAAGGGTCCACAACTGGACGCTTACCAACATTGTTTCTTTTTTTAAAAAATATAACCATTTATCAATATATTGACAATTCACAGGACAAGACGAAGTTCACAGACGACTTACTATATGGACCATAGGTTCACTTGCTAAATGTTTTTTCTATGCTAGAAGAATAATTTAGCCTTATAACCTTTTTCAAGGTATTTTTTAAGTATTACTGGATTTTATGGGTGCATCAACATTTGGGTTATTTCCATTTGGCTTATTATCACTATTTGAACACTGAAATTCTCTGATTGAAACTAAAAGCTTAGGCTGTAACTAGGGACTTAGTATGTATATCGACAATTTATAGGACAACACGAACCTTACAAAGGATTATAGGTGACGTACGACCACACGCCAGAGCTTTGTTAATCTGCAAGAAGCAGTTGCAACTAATTCTATGAGGATATAATGTTAATTTTTCATTGTTTCACAAGGAGGCTATTTTTTACACAACCAATATTTTCTTTTTCAAGTAACTACATGTACCAGAAGCACACATGCCAACACTAACTAGATTTTGATTTATACTATCTCAGGTGCTAAATGTATCAAGAACACTGATTGTATATATTTTTGAGAATCCAACTATATCAGGATTTTTCTATGTAAGTATATTTTTATTGACTGGCTTATTTAACAGATCAAACAGAAAGACGGCAAAATTCACTAAATGTAGGTGATTGCATGAAAATAACTAGATCAAGGGGTGACCAACAGTGAGCTGAATGTATATATAGAGGGTTGCGCTCTATTATTCTCACCTTCGCTGGATTGGCGAAGGAACGCACTTGTGGGCGGTAGAACCTGAACGGGCTCCACCATGGCATCGGAGACTCGAAGCAGATGTTTTGGAGGATGAACCCAAGTAGGGTCATAGGCGCTACGACCAATTTGGTCATTGCTTTTTATATGAGGAACCAATTTGGCCCACTCCCAAAATTAACTTAGATTGCTTATAACTTATGAAATTTGAAGTCTGCACAAGATCCGATGACAAAATCTAAAATTGTAACAACCCTGCCAGGGACTTGAACCCTGGACAGATAGGTTAAAAGCCTAGCGCTATACAAACTAAGCTACCTGCATTTTTAAAAAGTTAGTTATGTTAAGAAATATATTGAAACACCTGAGAACACTCTTGGTCTGGTTCGACAGAGAAGGAGACAACATTTCCAAATTTTTACAGACTGGGTGTATTTTTCCACTATAGAGGCCTTCACTATATGTCATTCGAAATGCTAAAGTTCAGCTAGCTTCCAAAATTGAGGTAAAAATTGTGTTTGGCGAGATTAACAAGTTACAATTATATCCAGTTACGGACAAATAAAGCTAAAAGTCTAAGATTTGCTGTACTAGCCAAGTTTTAGTAACATTTTCTTAACTTTAGTACAAATATCAAAGAAATAGGTATATTTTATTTATAATTTGACAAAATGTACTAGTATTTAATTCACAAAGTTAGGTAAAAAACAGTATTTTTTAAAAATATTTTTACTGCCTTCAAATTTTATGTTATTTAGCCACTAACAACTGGTTTACACTGCTTGGCATTTTTTAAATAGGAAAAGAAGAAATTATTTGTTTAGTATTTTTACTACTTTATATTTATTTAAGAAAACAATTCTACACTTTAACTTAATTTTAACAAATTGTTACTAATTTATATATCAAAGTTATGTTATTTAGAGTGCATAAAGGCGTATAAAGTTAATATTTGTACTTATCAGTTCAACTAACAATTATATTTTACATTCAAAAGATACAGTTAAATTACTTGAATCAGAGAATAATATTTTACAGTAATTGATTCATTCAGCACTAGTCAGTACTTTTATGCATCAGAAAGTTTTTCTTAATTTTCTATTACGCATGCTATTTTGGGCTATTCTTAAAATGTATTTCTAGGGCAAACTGGTTTAATTTTCTGCTTATAATGCAAAGTTGACAGTTTTCGCACAATGCATTGTACATTTGTTATATTCTCTACGTACAATCCAAATATTATGCTTATTTAATGTATAACTAACTAACTCTCTATCCTTCTTAAACCCGAAGTTTCATGGCTGCAGCAACACATGCCTTTCATCTGTCCCTGTCCTGAGCAAGATCTATATACTCCTTTCCTTCCCCACCAATTTCCTTTAGGTCCATCTCTACATTATCCCTCCATCTTTGTTTTGGTCTTCCTATTGATCTTTTACCATCAGGTTTCCCAACAAGAATCCTGTATACTCTTCTTTCCTCTCCCATTCGTACCACATGATCTACACACCTAAGTCTTCTTGATTTAATCATTCTAATAATATCTGGACATGAATACAAATTATGTACTTCTAATTTATGTAACCTTCTCCCATGGCCGTATTTAGAGGGGGGGTTTCTAGGGTTCAAACCCCCCCCGAAACTTCTGACATGTTGGATTAATGGAAGTTCAGAAACCAAAATCTGTAACATGGAGACAATGTTGAAACGATCGAGCTAGAATTCTCATACATTAGGAATTCCGAAACTTGAGTGAAACAGGATTTATTCTCGGAATCGTAACCCACCCGCGACCCCTATCACTTCTGCTGTCATCTTTCCAGTGTTGCTCCTGCGTCACAAGGAATATAGACTGAAAATTCCCTTATGATTGTCCCAAAATTCCCTTTCCAGCTTTTAAATTCCCTGTCCGATAAAGTCGAAAATCCCCCTTGATAGGAGTTCAAACCTAGGATCTCCAGTTTTGTATCGCATTACGTTCGCGATTGAGGTTACAATCCATGCACAAGGCTAAGTTTTTAAAAAGAATAACTGGTTCCACACTTTTCAAAATTCCAAAAATTTAATTTTAAAGTCAAACAACAAAAACTTTATGACTAAAATTTCCATGTAACTTTTAAAGCTTTTCTCTTGAAGGTATCTAAAGTTTAATGACGAAGTATAATAATTGTGGATTTCAGTACACACTGTATGAAACGTAAAAAAAAAAAAAACTTGTGCTGGATATTCACTCATCTGCTGGATTGAGTAAGCCCCCTCAAGGCTATAACAATAATATAATAATAATAATTATTAGTATTATTATTATGGAATAAAATTGTTTTATTATTATGAAATTTTAATTATTATTGTACAATTATTGTTATTATTTATATTATTCAAATTTCTGGCGACGCCCATGGGAACAATTATGAATGAACCCACCCCGAAATTTTTTCCTGCCTACGGCCATGCCTTCTCCACTCATTTGTCTTCTCATCTGTTTTAGGCCCAAATATATTCCTAAGGATCTTATTTTCAAATAGTCTCAATTTATGTTCCTTTTTCAATCTAAGGGACCAGGTTTATTTACTGTATTTAACTTTTATTTTTTGTAATTAACAAAAATTAAAAGCTTATACTGTAGTTATTATATCTTTTTCTATCAGCTTATTTTGAAATTAATATTATTAGTTATAGTCTTTGATTTATAACTATATTGCTTTTTTATCAATTTATCTAAGAGTACACGCAGACAAACACATGTGTACACACGTTTATGTAAATAGATATGCCTTTTTTCAATATTTTAGTATGAAGATTGCACTTTAGCTATTTAAGCAAGGGTAGGAAAGGTAGGATTTCTGAGAATTTGTTGCAGGATTTTGTTGTCCAAGTATAGATGAGAACTGAGCTGGGAGACTGTTTTGAACATTTTCATGAGAGTTTGCATGTGAACTGTATGCAAATTGAGCACTATTGACTGTGCATGCTTCTAAGTTTTGCTGTTATTTCACATCAACTTTGTGAGACTGTAGACAGTTTTCCTATTTCAAGTAGTTTTTATTGATTGTATTTGTATATGTTTTGGGGACTTAGCAGTTTTATGTTATGAGGCAGTTTGTTGTAGAATATTTTTACCGGATTGTTTTGAGATATTGAGTGTCTGCTGTTTTACTTGTAATTATTTTCCTTCTTGTGTTGTGTATTTGACTATATTTTGTCCAAGTTCGTAGTATTTAGAATAATTGTTATTGACTTGTAGATGTAGGGAGTAATAATCCTTTGCAAGATGCTCTATACTTTAGTCTGAACATTATTCTTAGTGTTCACTTTTGAAGCCTTAGTATTCTGGTAGTATTATTAATGTAGAGGTAAATTAGGCTGAAATGTAGGCATTTTTCTGATACATTATACTCACTTAGTTGTTTCAGCAGGTAGAAGTTGCATGATGGTTTACTGCTGATGATGTTAATTTGCTCTTCTTATGTACTACGTATGATGTAGCTTACTTGAGTAATTGGAATTTTCTACTGAAAAAAGGATTGCTTGTCTATTTTATTCCTATGTTGTTGAGTTTGTCCATAAGCAAGCCATGTTTTTACTCTATCCTATGCCTTGGAAGAATCTAGATATATTGTGTTGGCAGTTTTATGTTTCTCTAAGGTTTCAGATATGTAGTTTTTTAAACTGTGCTATGGGTGTGACTATTGATTTCTCTTTCTGGATGCCATGTTGGTTTCTGTGTATTCCTTTTGCTGCTTGAATTTGACTTAGGTTGTTTGCTTTTTTTCTTAGATCTTTATATGTTTATTTGTTCAGTATTTTTTATTTTTTTAATATTCTTTTACATAAAAAAATCAAAGTACATTGTTAAAGTCAAAGTGTGTTAAAATTCAATTTTTCAAAGTTAAAATTTTAAAAATACAATTTTCTAAAATCAAAAGTTATAATAGTATATTTTTGTTAGTAGAAGTTTTTATACTAGGGCAAATTATTTTGTTGTTAATGTAAAATTTGTTAGTTAATGTAAAATTAAAGTAATTAAACATCAATTTTTCAAAGTTAAAGTTTTAAAAATACAATTTTCTAAAATTAAAAGTTATAATAGTACATTTTTGTTAGTAGAAGTTTTTTTACTAGAGTATATTATTTTGTTGTTAAAGTAAAATATGTTAGTTAATGTAAAATTAAAATAATTAAAATTCAAAAAAATAAAAAATACTGAACAAATAAACATATAAAGATCTAAGAAAAAAAGCAAACAACCTAAGTCAAATTCAAGCAGCAAGAGGAATACACAGAAACCAACATGGCATCCAGAAAGAGAAATCAATAGTCACACCCATAGCACAGTTTAAAAAACTACATATCTGAAACCTTAGAGAAACATAAAACTGCCAACACAATATATCTAGATTCTTCCAAGGCATAGGATAGAGTAAAAACATGGCTTGCTTATGGACAAACTCAACAACATAGGAATAAAATAGACAAGCAATCCTTTTTTCAGTAGAAAATTCCAATTACTCAAGTAAGCTACATCATACGTAGTACATAAGAAGAGCAAATTAACATCATCAGCAGTAAACCATCATGCAACTTCTACCTGCTGAAACAACTAAGTGAGTATAATGTATCAGAAAAATGCCTACATTTCAGCCTAATTTACCTCTACATTAATAATACTACCAGAATACTAAGGCTTCAAAAGTGAACACTAAGAATAATGTTCAGACTAAAGTATAGAGCATCTTGCAAAGGATTATTACTCCCTACATCTACAAGTCAATAACAATTATTCTAAATACTACGAACTTGGACAAAATATAGTCAAATACACAACACAAGAAGGAAAATAATTACAAGTAAAACAGCAGACACTCAATATCTCAAAACAATCCGGTAAAAATATTCTACAACAAACTGCCTCATAACATAAAACTGCTAAGTCCCCAAAACATATACAAATACAATCAATAAAAACTACTTGAAATAGGAAAACTGTCTACAGTCTCACAAAGTTGATGTGAAATAACAGCAAAACTTAGAAGCATGCACAGTCAATAGTGCTCAATTTGCATACAGTTCACATGCAAACTCTCATGAAAATGTTCAAAACAGTCTCCCAGCTCAGTTCTCATCTATACTTGGACAACAAAATCCTGCAACAAATTCTCAGAAATCCTACCTTTCCTACCCTTGCTTAAATAGCTAAAGTGCAATCTTCATACTAAAATATTGAAAAAAGGCATATCTATTTACATAAACGTGTGTACACATGTGTTTGTCTGCGTGTACTCTTAGATAAATTGATAAAAAAGCAATATAGTTATAAATCAAAGACTATAACTAATAATATTAATTTCAAAATAAGCTGATAGAAAAAGATATAATAACTACAGTATAAGCTTTTAATTTTTGTTAATTACAAAAAATAAAAGTTAAATACAGTAAATAAACCTGGTCCCTTAGATTGAAAAAGGAACATAAATTGAGACTATTTGAAAATAAGATCCTTAGGAATATATTTGGGCCTAAAACAGATGAGAAGACAAATGAGTGGAGAAGGTTACATAAATTAGAAGTACATAATTTGTATTCATGTCCAGATATTATTAGAATGATTTAATCAAGAAGACTTAGGTGTGTAGATCATGTGGTACGAATGGGAGAGGAAAGAAGAGTATACAGGATTCTTGTTGGGAAACCTGATGGTAAAAGATCAATAGGAAGACCAAAACAAAGATGGAGGGATAATGTAGAGATGGACCTAAAGGAAATTGGTGGGGAAGGAAAGGAGTATATAGATCTTGCTCAGGACAGGGACAGATGAAAGGCATGTGTTGCTGCAGCCATGAAACTTCGGGTTTAAGAAGGATAGAGAGTTAGTTAGTTATACATTAAATAAGCATAATATTTGGATTGTACGTAGAGAATATAACAAATGTACAATGCATTGTGCGAAAACTGTCAACTTTGCATTATAAGCAGAAAATTAAACCAGTTTGCCCTAGAAATACATTTTAAGAATAGCCCAAAATAGCATGCGTAATAGAAAATTAAGAAAAACTTTCTGATGCATAAAAGTACTGACTAGTGCTGAATGAATCAATTACTGTAAAATATTATTCTCTGATTCAAGTAATTTAACTGTATCTTTTGAATGTAAAATATAATTGTTAGTTGAACTGATAAGTACAAATATTAACTTTATACGCCTTTATGCACTCTAAATAACATAACTTTGATATATAAATTAGTAACAATTTGTTAAAATTAAGTTAAAGTGTAGAATTGTTTTCTTAAATAAATATAAAGTAGTAAAATACTAAACAAATAATTTCTTCTTTTCCTATTTAAAAAATGCCAAGCAGTGTAAACCAGTTGTTAGTGGCTAAATAACATAAAATTTGAAGGCAGTAAAAATATTTTTAAAAAATACTGTTTTTTACCTAACTTTGTGAATTAAATACTAGTACATTTTGTCAAATTATAAATAAAATATACCTATTTCTTTGATATTTGTACTAAAGTTAAGAAAATGTTACTAAAACTTGGCTAGTACAGCAAATCTTAGACTTTTAGCTTTATTTGTCCGTAACTGGATATAATTGTAACTTGTTAATCTCGCCAAACACAATTTTTACCTCAATTTTGGAAGCTAGCTGAACTTTAGCATTTCGAATGACATATAGTGAAGGCCTCTATAGTGGAAAAATACACCCAGTCTGTAAAAATTTGGAAATGTTGTCTCCTTCTCTGTCGAACCAGACCAAGAGTGTTCTCAGGTGTTTCAATATATTTCTTAACATAACTAACTTTTTAAAAATGCAGGTAGCTTAGTTTGTATAGCGCTAGGCTTTTAACCTATCTGTCCAGGGTTCAAGTCCCTGGCAGGGTTGTTACAATTTTAGATTTTGTCATCGGATCTTGTGCAGACTTCAAATTTCATAAGTTATAAGCAATCTAAGTTAATTTTGGGAGTGGGCCAAATTGGTTCCTCATATAAAAAGCAATGACCAAATTGGTCGTAGCGCCTATGACCCTACTTGGGTTCATCCTCCAAAACATCTGCTTCGAGTCTCCGATGCCATGGTGGAGCCCGTTCAGGTTCTACCGCCCACAAGTGCGTTCCTTCGCCAATCCAGCGAAGGTGAGAATAATAGAGCGCAACCCTCTATATATACATTCAGCTCACTGTTGGTCACCCCTTGATCTAGTTATTTTCATGCAATCACCTACATTTAGTGAATTTTGCCGTCTTTCTGTTTGATCTGTTAAATAAGCCAGTCAATAAAAATATACTTACATAGAAAAATCCTGATATAGTTGGATTCTCAAAAATATATACAATCAGTGTTCTTGATACATTTAGCACCTGAGATAGTATAAATCAAAATCTAGTTAGTGTTGGCATGTGTGCTTCTGGTACATGTAGTTACTTGAAAAAGAAAATATTGGTTGTGTAAAAAATAGCCTCCTTGTGAAACAATGAAAAATTAACATTATATCCTCATAGAATTAGTTGCAACTGCTTCTTGCAGATTAACAAAGCTCTGGCGTGTGGTCGTACGTCACCTATAATCCTTTGTAAGGTTCGTGTTGTCCTATAAATTGTCGATATACATACTAAGTCCCTAGTTACAGCCTAAGCTTTTAGTTTCAATCAGAGAATTTCAGTGTTCAAATAGTGATAATAAGCCAAATGGAAATAACCCAAATGTTGATGCACCCATAAAATCCAGTAATACTTAAAAAATACCTTGAAAAAGGTTATAAGGCTAAATTATTCTTCTAGCATAGAAAAAACATTTAGCAAGTGAACCTATGGTCCATATAGTAAGTCGTCTGTGAACTTCGTCTTGTCCTGTGAATTGTCAATATATTGATAAATGGTTATATTTTTAAAAAAAAGAAACAATGTTGGTAAGCGTCCAGTTGTGGACCCTTCGGTAAAGGCATTTCAGACCTCATAGACACACAATAATTTTCGTTACACTAAAAAATTGCCCTCGTATAAAAGCAAATAGTCGAAATGTTAAACATTTCGTGTACTTTATCCAGTAAGCCTTAGCTAGAAATACAATAACAGCGTTACAGGCATTAAAATTAAGCAAGCTTAGATATTCTAGTGGCCCATAATAAGTATAAAATATCCTTTAAAATACTCTGACAAATAATTGTGGGTTATCTGAGATCAAAATTTTCAAGCCCTCTCTCCTGCATAAATAGGCTCTAGAATTCACTAAGCCTCAAAATAATATTGGGTACATAAAATAAAAAGCAGATGGAGAGTGGTGCTGATCGCATCATCTCCAAAATAGCAAAAACAAAAGTATATAGAGCTCTATCTGGTATATTTAGAAAACTTTTACCTAGTATAGCAGTAACAAAATACTCAGCAAACTCTAAAATAAACAAACTTTCCTACGTGGCAGGCGTAACCTGCCCTAAATAAATACATATAGAAATACAGAACCAAAAATAGCATAGTGGAAATCAGTAAACCCTAATAATAATAATAATATATTCTGTGGCTTACATTTTAGCTAAAAGTACTTTTTTTTAGTGTTTTTGAAAAAATTAAATAAATACTAAAATCTAAGTTAAAAATTTGTAAATGTATATATGATACAAAACAAAATAAATAAAAATTAATACATACCCTGCAAAAAATCAGTAAAAAAGTTGAAAACATCTCTTTGTGCATCCAAAATATGATAACAAATCCTTCCTGACTAGATTAAATTGTGTTATTTGAGTAATATTAAGCCTAAACTTGTAAAATAAAAGGGTAAAACTTGACGAAACACACTTCATGTGTACAAAATATAATTCAAAACACATTTAAATTGTGTTATTTGAGTAAACTTGGAGAATAATCCTGTAAACTTGGAAAAATATCTCTCTATCTCTCTCTCTCTCTCTCTCTCTCTCTCTCTCTCTGTGTGTGTGTGTGTGTGTGTGTGTGTGTGTGTGTCTCTTTGAGAGTCCAAAATGTAATAAAAATGGTGCCTGAATAATATAAATAGTGTCATTTGAGTAAATATTAGGCTAAACTTGTGAAATAAACAAATAAAAGTTGAAAACATCTCTTTGTGCATCCAAAATATAATAACAAATCCTTCCTGACTAAATTAAATTGTGTTATTTGAGTAATATTAAGCCTAAACTTGTAAAATAAACAGATAAAAGTTGAAAACACACACTTTGTGTGTCGAAAATGTGACTAAAAGTCTTTCCTGAACAGATTGAATTGTATTATTTTGGTAATAATAAGCCTAAACTTGTGAAATAAACAGATAGAAGTTGAGATCACACACTCTGTGTGTCGAAAATGCGACTAAAAGTCTTTCCTGAACAGATTGAATTGTATTATTTTGGTAATAATAAGCCTAAACTTGTGAAATAAACAGATAGAAATTGAGATCACACACTCTGTGTGTCGAAAATATAACTAAAAGTCTTTCCTGAACAAATTGAATTGTGTTATTTTGGTAATAATAAGCCTAAACTTGTGAAATAAACAGATAGAAGTTGAGAACACACACTTTGTGTGTCGAAAATGTAACTAAAATTCTTTCCTGAACAGATAGAATTGTGTTATTTGAGTAAAAAATAGGCATAAACTTGTAAATAATAAATTAAAAGTTGAAAAAATCTCTTTGTAAATACAAAATTTAATAAAAAATGTTGCTTGAATAGTACAAATAGTGTTATTTTGGTAAAAAATTAACTTAAAGTTGTAAAATAATAAGTTAAACGTAGAAAAAATGTCTTTGTGAGTCCAAAATTTAATAAAAAATGTTGCCTGATTAGTACAAATAGTGTTATTTTGGTAAAAAATTAACTTAAAGTTGTAAAATAATAAGTTAAAAGTTGAAAAAATGTCTTTGAGTCCAAAATTTAATAAAAGTGTTGCCTGAATAGTACAAATATTGTTATTTTGGTAAAAAATTAACATAAAATTGTAAAATAATAAGTTAAAAAGTTGTAAAAATATCTTTGCGAGTCCAAAATTTAATAAAAAAATGTTGCCTGAATAGTACAAATAGTATTATTTTTGTAAAAATAAGGATAAGCTGTGAAAATGTTTGACATAAAGTCAAAGTTTTATGACAATAAAAATATTACATTGTCATAACAACATTTGAAAACGGCTAAGTTCAAAGTTCCACATTTGTGCAATATTTATACCAATTTAGTCATAACAGTTATTTTTGACTGGCAATATGAAAAACAAATATCTTCAATCATATGTGTTCTTTGAGACAAGAAAAATATGATACATTCAAATTTATAATTAAATTTATTGAAATTGTGTACATTTGCATTGGCTTCAAGGTTTATATACAAAGGTCAACTCTTTAAAATTGTTCAATGTACATTGTGATGTCATACTTGGTATTTTGTATCAACATTCAAAAAATGGTAATTGTAATCATTAGATAAGTATATTGTGATATACATAGTAAAATAGCTGTAACAGAGCAAATATGTACATTTGCAACACAAACATTCAAGCTGTTAAGCACTTATGGACAAAAATATAAAACAAAAACAATTGAAGATTGCACATACTAAAAGATCTGGCTTGAACTAGTTGCTCTGATACTAGTTGTCTGTGACTTGGTGTGGAGCTCAAGAGGGAACAAAGATAAGGACAGATATATCAATATGGGATGGTGATATATTTGTATAATAATTGTTGCTTTTAAAGATTAAACTTGGCAACGTTATAACTTGGATGTTTAAGTTATATAGAAGCCTTTTATGACTTGAATGAACTTTGATCATGATATAATCTTATAAAGATTCGAAAGTTATGGAATGACACTGATATGTATAAAAGATGCCATGTTGAATTGGAAGCAGTGAATAAGTATCTGTTTTCATCTTCCTTAAGGGGCTGGCTTGTGAATGTTACAGTTCCTCAAATGAGTGCTTGGAGGAAGGTCGCATAGAGTGACACTTATATGTTCTACGTTTGGAGGTGATTTGAGAAGATGATGAATTTCAAAAACTGAAGCTCAGAATTGTAGATACAAAGACTTGCTTTATCCTGGAAGGAGATAACAAAGATATATATATATATATATATATTTTCTTATGTATAGCATTGATATCTTATAAATATTCTTGTAAACAAAGGCATAATTTGATGCTATTGTAATTTTGGTTGTTTCTAGTTTTTTCTTTCATTTTTATCAATATAATAATTATAAAGTTATTCGTATATGTAAACTTAAATTTCCTTTCCAATATAGCAACATAGCTACTACCTATTGTGCTGATACTGAGTTTGAATTATACTGACTTACATTGTTAAACTTAGATTATGAGGACTCAAATGGTACAATTATTGGATAGGAAAGTATAAGTTATTGAGTTGTGAATATTCTTGTTTCTGATATTAGTTTCAATACCTAACATTATGGAGAAGGAGATCACATTGGCTGACATTGTGATGATGCTCAAATCGCAGCAGGCAGAAATGAAAGAAGGTATCTCTGCAGTGCAAGGTGAAATGAAAGAAGGTATCTCTGCAGTGCAGAGTCAGATGAAAGAAAGCATTGAAGCCAGTAAAGCTCAAAGTAAGGAACTTAGAGAAATTAAGGTAGATATTTCACAGTTCCGTAAGGAGTGCTTAGATAGAACAGAAAAGTTAGAAAAGAAAGTTCAATTACTGGATCAAAGGATGAATGATGAGCTAGTTTATCTTGCTGCGGATATGGATAAAAAATTAGACGATACAGTTAGTAATTTATCCAAACAGTTCACTTCTCAACTGGATCAATGTCTTGAGGTTTGTGCTCAGTGTAGTGTATCACTTGGTACATTAAGTAATGATCTAATTAAGTTAAGAAGTGAAACCAAGTATGCTCATTCAACTGAACCACAGGTTGATGTCAAATCTATTGGCATACAACATGATGAGGTTGATAAAGAAGTTATGTCTAGCAGTGCAAGGCATATTATTATCACTCGCGTTCCAGAGAATGATGCAATTAGGAGTGATGTTGATAGTGATAAGTCGGTGGATATTAGTACAAGGCACAAGTATTATAGAGATGATGAATTGCATAAGTTGCATGATGTAAATAATAATGGCAATATCAACTCTTCTTTGGAATTAGGTGTTAAGAATGCACTTCTACAAATAGAAACCAATATCATGAGTGTAGTTAATAATGCATTAACACCATTATCAACTCATGATATAATAGCAGTTAAAAATACAGCTAAAGCACAGAGTGACTTTACACCTCGAATGAGTTCTCACACTGTAAATCGGAGACAACATACAGTTGGGAATAAAGATGAAGTTTGTCATGGATCACCAAAAAGTAGTCTTGTTAGACATAATATAGGAGTGAATACTGAATCTGAGATGTATAATAGTACAGATTCAGATCATGATAGAGTAAGTATGCTTAGTGGTCCATACCGAAATACAAGATTAGCATCTAAGCGTCGAAAATTGAGGAAGAACAAATCAGTTGCTAATAATAATGTTGATGACAAAATTTCATATGCACAACATGATGCTGGTCATATGAATAATGTTAGTCATTCAGTAGATGTTCCATTGACTAATTGTAATAAGAGTCAAATTAAAGTTCTCATTAAACCACAGGACTTGAGGCATTTCCCTCATTTTGATGGGATATCTTTAGAGTTTGCACCATCGGAATTCTTAGAAAAAGTAGAGGAAAACCTAGATATTTATGACATCAAAGAAAGTCAATTCTTGAAGTACATACCAAAACTTCTAACTGATTGTGCTAGAACTTGGTACTTAGAAGTAAAGAATCAGTTTACCACTTATTCTGAATTTAAAAAGGCTTTTTTGGCACATTATCAGAATGACCGCTGGAAATCAGTAAAGTTGACTCAAACTTTGAATTCTCCTTTTACAAAAGAGAGTAATGTAAGCCTGTTACAATATGCGAATAAGAACTACAAAATTTTGAAGTCTACTCAGCCTCATGCTGAAGAACCTCATTTGATAGCACAATTAGCCTCATTATTACCACACAGGATTAGTGAACACATGGTGATTAATAACGTACGTACATTGCACCAAACGTTGCAAGTAATTGAAAATTTTCAATCTTTAAGAAATAATCCTGCACGGTTCAATGACATGAACAGAAATAATTATAATCCAAAGAATAAGGCTAGAGTAGCAAATGTTTCATGTGCTAATGATCAAAATAGAAATAAGGATAGGTATTCTAGTAAATCCTATAGAAATTCTAGGACTTTTAATAAAAATAATAACAAACAATCATCTTCTGATGTTGGTAATAGAGTTCAACAGCAGCATGATAAACAATCATGTGATATAAGGGTGCAAACCACAGTATGCAGAGAGAGCAATAACAATGGTCCTGGTTATGATAAAATAGAATATTACCGATCAGATAGTGACGGTGGCCGAAGCAAAACTAGTGACGGTAGCCGTAGCAAAACTTATAGAAACTCTGCTTATACTCGGAGTTCAGCTTCTAATTGGAGACTCCAAAGCCAATAACAAAATTAAATTTAGGAATCAAATTAAATATTTAAGTAGGCATATACATGATATTTATTTATTTATTTTGTAATGTAAAATTAGTGATCTTGTGCAGAAGTTTCTTGCCCAAGTTAGACAAATGCAAGTTGATGTTTCTTTAGCTTCTATATCTTACATAGATGTAGTAACTGCTTAACACATCAACTTATAAGGGTGGTTGGTTGGGAGTATCTTCTAGACTGTTGGTCTAGGGAGGTATATTTGGCCACAGTACTACTGTTCATTTTGATGGACAAAAATACAATATAATATTTTGAAGTACAAGTTTGTGATTTATTTTATGCACAATTTAGTTGCATGATCACTATATTTAAGTTTATTAGACTTAAATATAACTCCGCACATTTGTGGGAAACTTGGCATTATTATGCACAACAAAAGCAAATTTTAAAACACTTTAATAGTTCATCTATGTAACAAACTTGAATAGCTGGTGAAAGATATTACCCAAGAGGTTAGTTAAGCAGTGGTAGTGTACCAAGAATGTAAGTGCATTTAAAATTATTATATACGAGAATTATTTTATTTGCTATTAGGGAATTGTTAAGTCAATAATTCCTGAAGATGAATTGTTTCCTCGTATATTTTATGAAGTTGACATGTAGAGAGCAGCCCTTGGCTGAACCTCGCCCGCTGAATAAAGAAAATTTATTATTAAAGAAATTTATTATTATTATCCACTAGATGATCCAAGCTCGTCACTCATAATTCCATGCTACAGTTGCATGAAAGCATTGTGAAGTGTTCACGTAAAGGCAATAGTAAGTCCTATTGTGACACTTAATGTAGAAATATTTATCACATGAATATATATATATTTCTTTATATGATGCACATGTATCTTTGGTGCTTTATCAAGTTTGGATTCTTCCAATAGTAATCGTGTAGTGCTGATAGGTTAGGTATTTATGATTTCAAGTACACTTATCAAGCTAAGCCACACGATGATGCTGCTATATATATATATATATGATGATTGAAGGTTGACTATTTCCACATCTTAGGGGTATAAATTTATGAAGGAAAGATACATATTAAGACCAGTTATACTAGTTTTTTCAGGGAATGTAATGTTCCATTTATGTTATAATATAAATGTACTTAATTACATAAGTGATTACTCTGAGCCACGTGTCTTATATTGATAATGATCGTAAATATCAAGTATCTTTTGAGATAACCATTCTTACCATGTTTTCGATTAAAACTATGTTAGATGTATTTTTGATGACTTCTGAAATCACACATGACTACGTTAAAAAGGTTTTAGTCAATTAAGCCCCAGGGATATGTTATTTTATCAATGCACTTGCTGGGATTGATAAAATATTTATACAGACTAGGATGACATTTTGTTGGTATGAGGTATATTTTAGTTGTTTTATTCTAAATGAATAACAAAGTTAATTTGTGATTTATTTTGACAGCATATTAAAGGACTTTGACATGATCATATAATATCTTTGCACTTGAAGATATTATAATAATGAGCTTTCACAAGGTAGTGTCAGTGTGATGTAATTCTCTATAAGTGTGATCTATATTAAGAGTAGACACAGATTGATTAATTATTTGACAATTTCAGATAGTATTTTCTCAATTGCAAACTCAAAGCAATTCTGATAATAATCAAAAATTGATTCATGTTTGTAAATTCTTTTAAATATACACATGTATATGTTTGACAGTGTTATACATCTGAGATTATATATCCAATATATATGTTCATACTTCACAAATGTATAATGTAATATTTTCTTCATCATTGCAAAACATGATAATGATTTCTTAACTGATAACATGTTGTTTATTTTGTTGGTTTGAAGAACAAAAAATACTGCTTTGTTTCACAACCATACCCATGGGGGTTGGTTGGTTGAGTTCTTCGCTTAGACTGTTGCTTAAGGGTGTTACATTGAGTCACAGTACTTTATGCACAA
Organism: Lepisma saccharinum; assembly: GCF_977018435.1. Taxonomy (NCBI): domain Eukaryota; kingdom Metazoa; phylum Arthropoda; class Insecta; order Zygentoma; family Lepismatidae; genus Lepisma; species Lepisma saccharinum. Next base: position 69,185,786 of record NC_139230.1, read on the forward strand.
TTTTTCTTTAGTCAGATGTCAATGTATAAATTTTCTCATTTTTCGTGCTTCTTTCCTTGAGTCTGAAACATTAGTTCAGGTATAAAGTATTCATCTGTAGAGTTTGCCTTAAGTTGATCTTCATAATCCAACATTGGTCCTCATTCATATATCTGGATCCTTAGTTGTGATTAGCAGTGGAAAAATTCAATATAACAAATATTCTTTGTTATGTGTATTTTGGAGTGCAAAAAATGTATAATATAATATGATAGCATGTGCATAATAGATTTTAATGCTAAGATTTAGCTGTGGCTTAAAAACATTTTATAGAGCTCTGAGATTCCAAGAGTTGAATTGTAGGCTCAAATAGAAATAAACTTGACAAGAAGCAAAGACGTTTTGATCTAAGCTTAAGTCAAGTAGTAGGTTCCTTTAAAATGCTAGAATGCATTATGGCTCCAAAATGTGTTCACAAAGGGCAGAATAGGAAATTCGTGCCGTGACGCTGTGAGTTCAGGAACAACAGTTATTTATGATTTATAATTTTTGTGCGCACATCATAATTTATACATTTCTTGCATGAATTGATTTGTGATGTAAGAAATCTTAGTTTCGACACTCCATAAATCTGAGGATGTTTGCTTTTGATGCAGGGACTTAGATTCTTGTCTTGTTAGCTGATGTTACTAGATAAATGGATGAATTCCCAATGGGAAACTTAGTTGGATCATAGGTAACTTACTCTACATATAGAAAATTATAATTAATATATTTTTGGCTAAATAAAGATTAATATAGAAATTATGCTCTCAGATTAAGAATGAAGTTCTTAATGGTGCTTCATTGGTTGATAATAAATAAAAATGTTATGTAGCTACATTGTTTTATGTAAAAATGGTTCATATGGAACTTCACTTGGTATGTAGAACTTGATTTTTTTTATTTGTTTTGCAACATTATTATGTACTAAAAACTCATTATGTGTAGTTGCACTGTATTGGTTCATGATGAACAAGTTCTTGTTGTATTGTTGGAAAACAAATATGCAGTTATACTCAGATGATTATAATGGTAAACATGAAAACAGTTTGTAAATATAGAGGCATTATATTAATTATCATATGTTAAAATTCTCAGTAGTGCTCAGATCTGTTGTTGTGGGTTCGTCCCTTGTTGAGCGCCAGTATGACAATAAAAATATTACATTGTCATAACAACATTTGAAAACGGCTAAGTTCAAAGTTCCACATTTGTGCAATATTTATACCAATTTAGTCATAACAGTTATTTTTGACTGGCAATATGAAAAACAAATATCTTCAATCATATGTGTTCTTTGAGACAAGAAAAATATGATACATTCAAATTTATAATTAAATTTATTGAAATTGTGTACATTTGCATTGGCTTCAAGGTTTATATACAAAGGTCAACTCTTTAAAATTGTTCAATGTACATTGTGATGTCATACTTGGTATTTTGTATCAACATTCAAAAAATGGTAATTGTAATCATTAGATAAGTATATTGTGATATACATAGTAAAATAGCTGTAACAGAGCAAATATGTACATTTGCAACACAAACATTCAAGCTGTTAAGCACTTATGGACAAAAATATAAAACAAAAACAATTGAAGATTGCACATACTAAAAGATCTGGCTTGAACTAGTTGCTCTGATACTAGTTGTCTGTGACTTGGTGTGGAGCTCAAGAGGGAACAAAGATAAGGACAGATATATCAATATGGGATGGTGATATATTTGTATAATAATTGTTGCTTTTAAAGATTAAACTTGGCAACGTTATAACTTGGATGTTTAAGTTATATAGAAGCCTTTTATGACTTGAATGAACTTTGATCATGATATAATCTTATAAAGATTCGAAAGTTATGGAATGACACTGATATGTATAAAAGATGCCATGTTGAATTGGAAGCAGTGAATAAGTATCTGTTTTCATCTTCCTTAAGGGGCTGGCTTGTGAATGTTACAGTTCCTCAAATGAGTGCTTGGAGGAAGGTCGCATAGAGTGACACTTATATGTTCTACGTTTGGAGGTGATTTGAGAAGATGATGAATTTCAAAAACTGAAGCTCAGAATTGTAGATACAAAGACTTGCTTTATCCTGGAAGGAGATAACAAAGATATATATATATATATATATATTTTCTTATGTATAGCATTGATATCTTATAAATATTCTTGTAAACAAAGGCATAATTTGATGCTATTGTAATTTTGGTTGTTTCTAGTTTTTTCTTTCATTTTTATCAATATAATAATTATAAAGTTATTCGTATATGTAAACTTAAATTTCCTTTCCAATATAGCACCATAGCTACTACCTATTGTGCTGATACTGAGTTTGAATTATACTGACTTACATTGTTAAAGTTTGGTAAAAAATAAACTCAAAATTAAGTTAAATAGCACACAGTCACATACATTTACTACCTAAATCAATAATCAAAGGGTCCTAGGTTCGTTACCCCGTGATAAAAGCAAATGGTGAAAACTGTAGGCCCCGTCCCTAATAGCTCGCCCTTCTTCATAGTACAGATAAAAAAAACCTGCGCTAAAGCGTCCTGTGCCTTGAAGGCAAACCTGAGCGGAATATTAATTGGCGGCGGAAACCGGTTCTACAAGCGACGCATAGCTTCAGAGATTTGACCCTTGCTGCGCATTTCAGACATCCTTTGTTGTCTGGTTCAATCCCTCCCCTGCCCTACAGTATTGCATAGCTTTCCCCTGTTCTTGCGTACTGGTTAACCTTGGAAAAAACCGGTTCTGAAAACCTACCGACGCGATCTCTGATTGGTCAATCAGGTTCTTCCTTTGTTCTGACGTCATTTGACCTTGAACGCACTTCCCCCAAATTCCTTTCTCCTCTACCTTCACCGCCGAGTCGAGATTCGGAGACAGTATTCTGTCTGGCGTGTGAAACCATCGTCTTTCATACAATAATAACATACATTATTACATAGTACTAATTAATAATATTACATATCGCGGGATCGAGTACCGGGACCGTCTTCTTTCGTACCATTACCACCGTTCATAGCGGTTCATAAACCATAGAAAACTTATTTTCAATATTATAAACATTAATTATTATCGATTCCTACATTACATACTTTGCAGTAATGAATATAAAACCATATGCATACCGTTTAGTACCTCTAATTACCTTCTATATACATATTTTTCATAAAACAAATAATTATATATTCATATAAAGTTATAAACATGCAAATACATAAATGTAAAGTACTCTAAGTACTTGCAAATGAGTTCTAAGTACGTGCAAATTAATTAAAACCCGTGCAAATTAGTTATAAGTACATACAAATGAATTCCGAATATTAAATAGCAACATCCGTTATCTAATTCCGATACTACTCACCTATAAGTCTATTTCTTGATTTTCAAAGGTATACCTTGAAGAAAAGTCAGTTTCTGGAAAAGTTTCAGAGAACCATATCACTGTCTAAGCCTTGTGGGAGTAAGAAAATAACTATAGAAGAGGAATGTAGACTTTTTCAAGTGAAATGCATATTTCGTTGTGAAGTGAATAGCGAAAAGCATAGACATTTTGTGCCCTGATAAAGTTAATTCATTCAGTCATGAAAATAATTTGCCAACCTCTGTGGCAGAGTGGTTAACACAGCCCGTTATGACACCAGGCGTTTAGGTTCGAATCCCAGCATGAGCAACGGGTGTTCTTTGTGAGTGTCCCTTATTAATTTCATCAATCATTCTCATCATCACAATTAGCCAGACATGAGAGAAAAGTGATGTAAAGTAACTAGAGTTGCAGAGAAAAGTCCTTTTTCAAATGGATGTTTTTTTTTTATAAAAAGCTGGCTTTTTGGGGCAAAAAAAATGGAATTTAGCCTTTTTACAAATTGCGGCTAACCTATTCCACTTGTGGTGTCAGTTAAGAGTTTAGAGGTATAAAATGTCATATTTTGGAACTAGCTATATAATTTTATGTGATGTAGGAGCCAGGAGACTTGTATTGGCAATTTGTATTCATAATAGCTACTAACAGACTTACTATGCCATTCACATTATATAATTAATAATGATAAATTAATGATAGTTCATTAAAGGCAAATATTTATTTGTAACCAATAATGTACATTTACATCTTTTGCTCAAATTCCACATTATCCATCGACTATAAATCTAAAACTTTTTTAGAGGTACTTTTCATGCTGTAAATATCATTCTTTTTGGTTCCCCCATCAGAGATATAAGGGCTGAAATTCAAAGAAAATGAAAATCAAGCACTTTCAAAGAGCTTGAATGAAAAGAAGAAACCATTAGCAGAGCTGAAAAATTTTCTGCCAAAAACTTTGGATGTATGTTTTATGTGTGTGTGTATATATATATATATATATATATATATATATACACACACACACATATATATATAGCTCTGATATTATATTACTTCCGTACAAAAATAAAGCCTAAACTTTGATTTTTGTTCAAAATTGAACATCAATTTTGGCCTTAAATTTCAGCCATTTTCATTAGAGAAAGGCACAGGACATAAAATAATGCTGGAAATGTATTGAAAACAATGTTATTTATCACAGCATTCTATCATTTTTCTTAGCTGAGCTATCACAATTATCGCAACTGTCTGCAAAGGCCAAAAATACCCGAAGTCATGAAACAAAAAAATGGCCACAATTTTAAAACAAGGTGAAGTTTTACCCTTGCATATGTGTTAGAACAACAAAAATATTGAAAATTTTAAAAGTGGTCAAGCAACAGTGCTGGAACATTCGGTATGGACTGATCCATATGCATTCTGGACAAAAATTCTGGTTTTAGTACAATTTCTATAAACTAAAAGTGGATAAATATCATATAATGCTTCTCCCACTTATTCAACATTTCTAATAATATTATGTATACTCATATTAATGGTAATTTGTGAGTGTTTTAGGGCCATTTCTCAAAAAATATTGCTGTATTCCAGTGGAAAATTGGTTCACACACCCTATACTGAAACGTGATATTTTTATTATGAAAAATATTACCTTTCTGATTTTTTAATATTATGTTTGAATTGTATTGATTATGCTGTGTAACAATTTTCATTGTTAGAATTATCAAACAATTACCTGAAGTGGAGTGTCTTTTCATCACAAAATATTATTTTATTTAAAGATTTTTCTACTTTCTGAGTAGGTAAGTGTGGCAACACAGTCATTTTCTGTTAGGACTGTTCTTCTCCTCTCCAACAATACGTAAATCATTACAATACTCTACATAGTTTCTGAGATATGACATATTTTGTGTCACATGGTGCGTTAGTTCGTCCACCCAATTTCTGGAAATCTTCAAATTTTCAAAAATGTATAACTTTCGACATATTTGTTGGACAAGTTACATATTTGTCATATTGGACCAAGTATCTATCTATCAGTAAAAAAAAAATGAAGCAAATAATTGTAAAATTGACGTAAATAAGACAATATTCGTCTTAAGTTCAGCGACAAATTCCTCACTTGCCACATTTCGTTTGGTTATATCTTTCCAGAACTTCCGAACTATTTTCTCCTAACTTCACACTTGCTATATTTTCACTGGCATATTTTCTAGTTCTCCTAACCATGAACTACTTTCAACTTATGACGAAAGTTTAACTGCGTTATCGCGTTATTCAGCATGTTGCTTCATTGACATAATATCCTTTAGGGCTGATAAGCGGATACTTTCTTCTTTTTCTTCTTCTTCTTCTTTCTTTAGTAAAGTAAACAATCCATGTTGAGAGAAGGAAAACACGACCGCACCAGTTACCACATCCAGATTACGATACTTGTTGACCCGCGATAAAGCAGAAGGGTTTAATAACCAAAGCTAGGGACTTGGACTGATAAATATAGTAATAGGCCTTGGGATTTTGCCAGCACGGGTCATGGGCTGCAAATTCCTCGCCGAATCAAAGTACAGCTCGGAGAGAGAGAAAAGATAAAACATGCTTTTCCCCGCATCTTCTTCGCTGGTTGGAGCGACAGTGGGTCAGTCGTTTGCGAGGCCTGTGCGATGACCATCAACGTAGCAGTGATAGGCGCCGGGGCGGCAGGTCTAGCCGCTGCTAGGCACTTGGCAGCCTCGCCCGTTAAATACTCATTTACGGTTTTCGAACAGACCGGCCAAGTAGGAGGAACGTGGGTGTTCACGGAGAAGGTTGGAGTGGACGATTATGGTTTGCCCATCCATACGAGCATGTACAAGAGTCTAAGGTAAGGATGTGTTTTAGCATGCTCTCTTCACTTCCTGCATTTGTATTATGATTACATAATGTCGCTCAATTATGAGGATGAATGATGAAACAGATGAGCGAAGAACCGGATGGATCCGCACAATTGTTTTGAACTCGGCACCTTCTCTCCACACACCCTTCTCCCCAATCTCCCTGTCGATAATAGCCACAATAATGAAGAAAAGATGCCGGCCCCTGTGGCGGAGTGGTTAGCACATCGCGCTACGACGCCAGGGGTTCCGGGTTCGAATCCTGGTCTGGGCAGGAGTGTCCATTCATAAATTTCATCATATCATCAAATTAGCCAAAAGTGGCACAAAAAGCGAAGTAAAATAAAGCAAATCAATCAACCAATAAAGGAAAGATGAAAGAAAATATATGTTGCCATAATGATGATGATGATTTTAAAGTAAGTCTTGAAGCTTTTACTAGCGACGAATGATGAATAGATTCTCTCGCGCTATCAACCAGGTGAGATCTGGCAAGAAGTTTACTCTGAAGATGAGAGCGACATTAGCTCTCGAAAGCTTGGGTGCATTGGGTGCAAGGTACATAAATCTTAATATTAAACTTCAGCTAGAATATCCCGGGTAGGGTTCTTTGTAGACAACGAAACCAGACAGGATGCCTTCCAATGGAGACGTTTAAACGAATATATTATTTAAACACAGGATACGTGGAATAAGAATATTTACATGATAAGCTACGTTCTTCTGTAATTCTTGTTTACAGTCAAGTTTTATATTTATATGTCTTTTATTATTTCTTTTCTTGATTTGTATATCCTTCTCTCTGGACTTCCTTCTTAATGCAATGTCTGGATCTGGACTTCCTTCTTGATTTCCTTCTATTTCCGCTTTTCTATGATTTAGGGATTCCTTTATCCAGCTTTTCCCTTAAGCTTTGGGAATAATACTAATCTCCTTCCTCCCTTGCGGCTGCGATTGAAACGCGCCAACACTAAATAGGTACAACCTAGTGTGTATTTGGTGCCAAACGACTGACACGCGCATACACGTGCCACGGCTGAAACGCGCAACCAAAAGTGCTGTGGGGCGTCGACTGGAAAGCGCCGCCACAGGGGTAAACAAAATTTCCACTATTGGAATGATAAATCAAATCAGACAGATTCAAGATCTGTTGAAAGACACAAATTTGTATCCGTGCTTTGACTTCTTTAGTTTTCTGATCAATTTACATATGATCACTAGTTTGATTTATCGACTATATACACATTAATTTATTTCTTTTATATTTATTCTTTGTCTTCTTATAATAGATTCTATTGTTTTCATCTTTCCAATTTGCTTTTTTCTTATTTATAAAGTTATTCACATATATTACGCTGATTCTTAATTTGCACGCCTGGTGCTGCCATCTCTATTCCTCTTTGGCAAACTATTTATTACTTGGTCCTATTGGGTACGTAACAGTGACAAAAAAATTAAGGTGCCAGAATGGGACGGACGTATGTAGTTAATTAGCTAGCCCCTCCGCCCCAGTTGTACAAGAAATTAACTTTTACCCATTTTTGTTATCGACTTATAGTATATAGTGTAGTACCTTCTTGAAACTAAATCAGGATGGTCTGAATCTGTGATAAATAACTGGAATAAGAATCTCAAAATATTTTCTCTTACTTCAACGCAGCGGCCCAGCCAAGAATCTTTCTAGGAACTTCCCGCTGTCAAATATTTTATTCGTGATCCTTTGTGTTTTTTGCTAGAAACATGTTTTTTTTAATGAGGTTACATATAATAAAATAATCAGATATTTTAAAAAAAATACTGTTTGGGGGGAATTGTTTATAGCAGTTGTTCCCAAAGTATGTGCCACGATGCTCTGGGGCGCCATGACTGGTTTACAGAGGCGCCGTGACTGGCTTACAGGGGCGCCGCAAAATATTCCAATATTTTCACTGAAATGATACTTATTCCAAATATGTGCTTGTTTAGTACTTTTTACATGTAAAATGTTTCTTAATTTGAAATATGTGTTTATTTTTTTAACTTAAGGCAAGCAACCTAACCACACTAACTGCGTTGTAAGTGTTATATAGGTCTATATTCTGAAAAATCTTGAGACACTAAGGGTGCTGTGAAACGTAAAAGTTTCTGAACCGCTGGTTTAACGAATAGTAAACACTACTCCTTTGGACTTTGAGGTGGATGCGCCTTCAGTCCCCATGTCATTCCCTTGCTGTGCCAGGCCAAGATTCATCGTAAGAGCCGCTCACATTAAGCTTCTAATACTAAGAGTGAGTAATATACTCAAGAAAACTTATCACTTCAGTTATGGGGATTGAACCGGACCTCTATATTGTCGGTGGTAACATAACATCACAAGGTCGTTTGCAGTGGTCAGAAATAACGCGCCGCTACTGTAGCTAGCTACATTTCTAAAATTGTAGCTGTAGCGAAGCTACACAATTCCTGTAGTTGTAGCGAATTTCGGTACAGCTACATTTCTTCTCAACATTTTGACGTATTTTTTTAATGTGGAAACGAAGTCAAAAAATTCGACAATAGCATTTACTTTTGCAGGAGGTTCATAAAAATATATTTATATGTAAATATAAATAATAAATAATAAATAATAATATAAATAATTCTACCATGTTTTATTAGTTTATAGTTGTAATCATTAATTTGGAAAACACCCTAATTGCAATACTCACATATCAAATTTGGATTGATATGCCACTTGCATAGGTACGTCGTTATTCTCAAAAATTAGAAATAAAAATAAGAAACTGAGGTAACGCTGTAATCAAAATTATTGAATGATGGGAATCATGATAATTAATAACAAAATATATTTTCCACACTACAACTATTATACTAGGGGCTTCTTTTGAATATCCATGTGGTTCTTTTAAGTTTTTTGATGCAGAAGTAATGCAAAAGTAACGAAGTAGCGAACAAGAGTAGCGTAGCGATGCTACATTTTGGAAAAGTGGCTGTAACTGTTGCGAACCAACTTTTAAAATGTAGCGTTTAGATGACTGGCTAATTGCAATCTGCTACGAATATATAGCAGCGGACTCCAGTCTTGAGAGATAGATAATAAAGCTGCGATGGAACTCTCTTCACTGAAAATTTGTGACTCAATGAAATGTTGCTCGAAAGGACTGAACCCCTCCCCCAACCCCCTAAAAAAAAAAGGTTGTTGCCACAGACACGGTGTTTAATTTTGTTGTTAGTTGACCTCAACATTATTATTTATAATTTTAATTTCCTTTCGATAGACAACTGATCATATATATCTTAGACTTTTTAATGAAACAAGAACAGTTTCTTTAATAGATCATCAGTGCTCGAATTTGCACAAGCAACTTCCCCCACTTATTGCATTGTTCTCAAGTTGATCCACGCAAGGATCCTTCCGCCTATCTCCAAACTCGAACAAGGAAATTCGCAGACAGGAATTTTCACTTCGCTTCGAACACTGCAGATCGCAAAAAGTCGTAACACATTGGAAAAGAAGAACTGGTACGACGGAAATGTCCACAAAATTTCAATATGTAAGAAAAATGAACTTCACAAAATTACACAAAATAATGGTGACATTTAACTCATACGCTGTATACCCTGCGTGGCAGAGGAGGGGATAATGGCGCTTAGGCCAAAGTGGTAATTAATTGCCCCTGGACTCCACCTCCTATTGAGATTTTGGGCCCCTTTGAAGTGAAACGTAGCAGGTGTGGACAATGTGGGAAATTCATTTCAGTTCTTATTTCAATATGAAAATACTTGGGGACCCCCTTAAAAATATTTGGAATTTTAAGTATCACGTGTAAAACTAATATTACTGGTAGAAGGTCATGAATTACCAAGTTTGGTTGTTTATTGTGTAGCAATAGGTATCAACTGTTGAGCAACTGAATATTTTAACTGGATTCATAACTGTAGACAATTTACACGCAACACTGCGCTTACGACAAACTGCGTAGCTATAAAGGTATGAAATGAGGGATTTTTTCCTATCGATGGCCATCTGCGAGCAAGTAAGTTAATTCTGCATTTCGGAAGGAACCCATATGAAAAGTTACCCAGACCCCTCTGGCTGAGACAATACTACGTCACTGCTTATTACACAGACGTCGTCATATTATGTTTTTGGGAACCAGATTTCGTAATTCGATTTTTTTTAATAAGCGACACTATCTTTTAAATTTCTGCGATTATATAAAATTTCAGGAGCACATTGCGCGGCCTCTACGCCACTGATTTAAATGTAATGTTTAAGAAATATTCGTTGGTTACTGCGTTGGTAAGTTAGAGATACTTTTTGTCATGGTCAGGATTTCAGACTTAGGATTTTATTGGGAGGGAAAAATTATTATGGGATTTCACATAAAAACAGTTTTAAAAAGACACAATGACGTAGATACTTTTGAATTTTATCTTAGTGCTGTATTGCCACTTACTACAAATACAGCAGTATACTGTGACACCCGGCATATTTATGCTCAAGATTTCAAGATAATTACAAATAGAAAAAAATGGAGTGAAATAAATTCCGATAGAATATCTTCAATTATATTCTACCTATTTCCTTAAGTTCATATTAAGTAAGTTGTGTATTATGAAAGAAAGAAAAACCTTTATTCCATAATGTAAAGAGAAATCTCAACAAAAGAATTCGTCGTGTTACCGCATTACTTATTATGTACAAATGTTAGAGAAAAATTGCAAGAAAGTAAAGACGTTGTTCATTCTCGAAGTGAATACTGTACATTACTGGGGCTTCACTTATCTTGTGCGCCATAGGCCAACTGCACCTACCTCCAACCCCTGGTTAAATACAGAATGTCAACGTTAACAGTTGTTAATACATAAAAATGTTGGATTACGTACGTAATAACAAGAAAGAATGATGTCAGGGAAACGGATGATGCTAGATAAATTCTTAATAAAGAATTATTATTATTATTATTATTATTATTATTATTATTATTATTATCATCATCGTCATCAATATTACAAAGTAAGCTACTTGGAACATCCATGTGGAAAGAGACATATTTTAGAAAAATATCATCATATATAATATTCGCATTCAAAGAATAGGACACAATTTTATCCTTTATACCTTGTATTTACTTATGCATGACGGTAGAGCCTACGATCAGTTAATTAATTAGGCGATCATTAATTTGAAGAATAAATATTTTATTTCCCATGTAAATATAAAGTTAGTAAATATTAAAGTTTTCTAGAAGATAACGTCACTCACACGAGCTCAGCTTGATCCCAAAAGTATTTCAACAAGTATAATCAAATACACTGACTCTGTGGAGGCACATAGTGATTCGGATCCCACTTTAAACTGCAGGTCCAGTCCCGATTAGCCTTACTGTGCATAAAGTGGACTTAAAAAACCAAATCAATCCAATCCAATCAGTGTTTTCATCTTTCGCCCACTCCTTACAAATTTCAGCTCCTATGCCCCTTAGCTACAGCCCTACCACGCGTGTTGTAAAATGTCACAGTATTTGTTATTATTCGATCTAGCTGTGGAAATTATTTATCAGTATTGGAGACATTTGAATAAACTCCCCTGGGAATAAGATCTACCCAAACATATACATACACAAGAACCTCAGGTGAAAGTGGTCGCCCCCCACCCTGCCCCAATCTGTTCTTGCAGCAATTTTGCAATAACTTCTCTGGAAATTACTTTAATCTACCTTATCTTTCAGTGCACTGGACCACAGTCGTAGTCAGAAATCTTGAAATTGCTATCAATACATTGCGTATTAATGCGTTCTCGTGTGTCTTAAAAGGTTATAATGTTGCACTTCGTTCCCCGTGCATATATGCACAATTAGGGGATGTCGGGGTAGAGCCCCACACATTCTCGATCCCTGCCATTTTGGAGATGATGTGATCAGCACCACGCTCCGGCCGCCTTTACCCCCTAGGGTTGCCCCAGGTTGATTTGAGGCTGGGTGAGCCCCGTAGCCGCTATATGTGGGGACAAGGCCGGAAAAATTCCGAGCTTAGATCACCCATCCTGGGTCTCCCGCGTGTCAGTCAACCTAGACCGATTAGACCACCACGGCTCCGGGAAGTTGGCATTTCTTTCCAACTGTGCAAATTATTTTTCAAAATGTGAGAAAGATAAAATAAGGGGCTCTCGGCGGAAGACGCTCACGGCTCATTCTCAAGGGTTTCAGAGGGAAACTGTTTGTCTATTTTGAAGCATGTAGCAATGAAAAAGTTAATATCGTGTTCAGTTTCTTGACTAAGCCAACATTGCAAGCTGAGGCAAGAGACGACTTAGGTCAGGAAGTCACATCCATTTTGCCAACACGGTAGCCAACGAGTAGTCTGTTTGTAGTTCCTATTCAGGAATAGAACTGTTTCGGCTCAAGTTTCACTTGCAAATCCTGACCACTACTTCGGTCTTTCTGGAATTACTCGGTCTTTGTGGAAATACTTCGGTCTTTGTGGAAATACTTCGGTCTTTGTGGAAATAATCTCTCGTTAGGAACCCGCACAGTAGGAAAGGTCAAGTTCCTTCTCCCCTTCACTTTTGGTCAGGTGGCCGTGGTACACTTATTGTCCAGAGTACGAGTACAACAGCAGCATTTTGAATAGCCGAAAATATAGTAAAAGTCACGTTGGGAGATCACTGTACTGAGGTCAGTCACGTGATATAGAAGCAATATACTGGTAAGTTGTACTTCTCTCCTTGCGTTTTATTGACTAATTTATGTTTTCTGTGTTGAAACTCTCGGTTTTTAGTGCTGCAAACTTTGAAGTGTGTATTTTGTTGTTTATATTCCAACTTATAACAATGAGAAATAGGTAATCCGGATGTGAAAAATCTTGTCTTTCAGTTTATTTACATCACACAATATTTCAAGCACTTGTGGCGGACCAACCACCTTCTCTCGTGAGAAGGGAAGAGAGGATGGCCCTTTTCTTTTTAGTCTAAATGTGGCTGACTGATAGCTTAGTTTTAGACGTCAAAAAGAAGTATCGTCATTTATTCTTATGTTCACGGGTCATTTATTTTTACTTCGGGAGGGGTGATCTTTAGTTTTAGATATCGAGGAGGCATGATATTCTTTTCTAACATCTAGGTGGGGGGTACGGAGGACAATCGCTTCCTCCGCCTTCCATCTGATTATCAGGAAAAATTTCTCTCTAATCTGAAACCGAAGAGTTATTGATTTGTCAAAACATGTGAAGTTGAGAGGGGTGAAAGACACCATGTCTTGGTGCAATTTATTTTTTCACACTAAGCAATTTGTTTCATAGCTAAAATATTGTTAATATTCTATATTATTTGGAGAGGATAAATTTGGGAAGGGCTGTAAATTCGCCCTTTGAAAGCGAAATAAATGTGACTGGAAATAGTGCATACTATAGAAGAGGTTCTACCAGAGATAGTTGAATATATGTGGAGTTTGATAGTGATTAATTTCATTTTTTTAGATCGTTATCCTTACACCTTCACGACGACGACGTATTCATGAGTGCATATATTTTCATCAATTTACGCGTATAGTATTAAAAAAACTTAATATGCTCTGCATTTCCATGTGTGAAAAGACACCACAGTGATACTAACGTAACTGTTCGTTACGAAAATCTACTCTATGTATCCAGCTTCGTTGAGCCCATCTGTATAATGTTGACTTCAAATCAGTTTTTTGTCACTTTATTTCTTCTAACAACACTATATACGATATTTGCAGATGTTTTTCGGTTTTCTTTAATGGCACAGTAAATATCATTGGAACTCCTAATTTTATCTACACAACTAAATTTATTTCAGTTGTGGTCTTTGTGATGAAAATAATTGATTGATTGATTTGATTGATTTTACTTCGCTTTTCTGTCACTTTTGGCTAAGATGAGAATGAGTGATGACATGATGAAATTGATGAAAGGACATTCACAAATAACACCAGTGCCCAGGCCAGGATTCAAACCCGGCACCCGGGACCTGTAGCTTCGTAGCTCGCTGCGATAACAACTCCGCCACGGAGGTCGACATGACGACAAGAAGTAAGATGACTTCGGGGCAGGGGTAATTTCTTCCTCTACAGCCTACCCCTGTCCCTGCAGATGAAAAGGTATGATCAACATGGCCACTTTCTTGACACAGTTATAGTACCCGCAAAAGGAGAGATTTATTTATCCTCCCCTCATCTCCCCCTTTTAGCTAAAAGTAAGAATAAACGACATTAAATAAATGAACAGAGCATCGAATAGTGGGTTAATTTATTTATTGCGGTTTGTCAGAAATGCATATCTAATAAATAGGTATGTAAATTATAATATAATATATATATATTAATAATTATATGAGTATATATATAGTATATATATATATATATTTATAGTGGGGAAGAGTATACAAATAAGTGTATATAATCATGTAATAATGTAATTATGTAAATATGTAATACACATATTTATGTATGTATACATATATGTACTATTTCTCTATTACATATACAACGTGTCCCATATGCAATAGCGCAACTGGCACAGGTGAAAGTACACGATAATAGAAGCAAAAAAGCCTCAGTAAACATGGGTCTGTAAACGAGCCGTTTTCGAAATAATCGCGAATGTGTGATTACAAGCCGCCACTGACTTCATTGTTTGTATACGTCGTCCTAGTTGGTAAAATGCTTGTGTACTTTCACCTGTGTCAGTTTGAGCTATTACTTTTGAGACACCCTGTATATATGAGAAAGGAGATTGTAAAAATTGGTTGGTTAATTGGAAAACCTGCCCCCCCCCCCACTCTTGAATAAGTTCCGACGTCTTTGTCTGTGGACAGGGATAGAGATGAGGAGCTGCGTGATCTGGTGTCGCGAACATGAAATTCGTGAAGAAATTGGAATTTGGAAGCGAGAGAGGAGATAGGAAGGTGACTTGAGGTTGAGAACTTTGTAAAGTAAAATCAGAGTAGCGGACCATTTACGAGCAATCCATCTCAGAAATGGGCAAAGACCATCATTATAAAACGATTTGTTTGCACAGCTCTACTTCTCTAGTGAGGAGATAAGTTAATCTCATTCTCACACATCGTAATAGAAGTAGAGGTTATTGGAGACACAGATTGGTGACCTTGAAGTAAATACATAGTCTACCGTATTGAAATTATGTAACAACATCCTTTGTTAAGTGAAATGAATTCACAATAGTAAATTATGTTACCTGACTCCGAATTTGTTTGAATGTTTGCATTGCAGTCAACAGCTGCTGCTCTACATTACTTTTACTTTTTACATTTTAGGTTTTATTCATCCGCAAATCATGGTTGGGATTAATTGTATCTATATTTCTTCTAGATATGAACTTGGTGTCTTTGAATTTAGATATTTACCACACGGTTTCTGAGAGTATTACTGAGTTTAAATTTAGGGTTGTAAGGGGTGACCTTCCACGTAGTACACCCAATTGTCAACCTACTTCCACGCAGTACACCCTGGACTGCATTTTGCAGACTAACGAGGCTCTGGCGTCTGGACCTACGGCCAGTATAATCTTTGTAGGATTGTGTTCTGTCCTCATGTGTGCGAAGTGCCATTTTACAGCCTTAGCTTTTAACAGAAGTCAGAATATTTTTATATTTTAGTTCTGGTAAGGGGCTGGACTCCGCATAAAGAGACGACTGCAAAATAGGCTAAGTGCTGACGTACCCAAAATGTTAAATTCAAATTCAAAATATTGAGTTTAAATTTAAACTTTAATAAAGGAAGGAATTTTCTTTTGCACATGTACTTTATTTTTAAGAAGAATGCATTTACAAGAAAATAGATTCTTGTAATTAACAAGACAAAAATTAAAGTTCTCATTTAAAATTTTCTAAGAACTAGCGGTTAATAAATTACATTTCTTGTGTACTGATTATCTCCCAAGCATGGAATATGGGCAAATAATCTTGAAATTTAGAAGTCTATGAAAGTGAGAAGTGTTTTAAAAAAACACTTGAACGAATTTTTTTAAAAGTTCAAATTGAAGTAGATATTTTTCCTGAGTACGTAAAGTTATAGTTTTGGTACGTACGCGTGGGAAAGTATTACTATCAATAAGTCCATACTATAAAATGTTAGAATGGACTTTTTAATTCAACACTATTAGAACGAAAAAAAGAGAATGAATTATTACAGATAGTTACGGAAATTTTCCTAGGTGAACACTAGGGGTGCGAACGTGAAGAAACTCTGGAGATTCTATTCCCATTTTACTCCGTTTACTACTATTAACTCACTGAATTAGTATAATCATCCCTTCACCTAGTGCAGGTCTCGATGTTGATCCATACAAGAATTTTCACGTATGAACTAGTTTAAACTAAGAAAAATAATGTTAGAACTTAAATTAAGGATCTTCACCATGGAGTGTTCGCGTATTTACGTCGCTTTTCTTCCTCTTTAAGCTAATTGCGAAGATGAAGATACATGAAGATTAGATGTAATTGATGAAGGAATAATCATAAAGAAACAACCATGCTCAGGCTAGGTTTTGAACCCAGTTCCTATGCCAACAGTTGAAAATTTGTATGTTGTGTTCGGTTTTTCGTTCGATAGTTTAAATTATAGTTACACATTTCCACATTGAATTATCTTCAATAGTAGGAAAGAAACCGAAAATTCTGGATGTTTCGAGATAAGTAATGAACTCGAGGTCAGATAGCAGGCAACAGTTAATTATGTCATATTTGTTTAGATAATTTGGGGAATAAGTCATGGAAAAGACTGCTACAGAACTGGTTGCTGGGCAAATAATTATTTAATTTAGTTATTTCGTGGTTGGTGACAGGATTTGAGCACAAACACCACACACAAATCGATCCCAATTTTGACGGCGACCTTTCAAAGTGACAGCAAACTGGGAAGTTACTTGAAAAGGAGGAAGTAGAGGGCTCCAGGCTAGAAAACAATATAACATCACCAATGAGGCCTGATGCACTCACCACTAGTCACCCAATGAATTTTTCCTACCAGGTCTTGGGCCCAGAGCCAGAATTATGTATCTGCTTCTAATCCACTGTAAAGACGTTGCACATCCACACCATTTTATGTTAATGTGTGGGTTTTGATTCTTCGAGTATGTTTCATTATCAGTAAGAGACTTCTCTCCTATCTACAATTATTGTTCGATTTTACCGAGGACAGTAAACCTACAGAAAATATTCCATTATAGAAGTTTTCTATCCTAGAAATTTAAGTGGTTAAGACAATATCCTATGAACAGATGAAGTTATACACTCATCAGGCTGCCCCCTCTTGTACAGCAAGTAAGCTCCACAAGAATTAGCTCTATATTGTTGGCAGTACATCAAACATTAACCCATTATGTACCAACATCCTATCAATAGGACAACTTACTGTCTTCCAACTTTGTATTAAATTTAAAATGAAATTTTATAAGGATTTGTTTGTTCTTTAATTTCTAAAAGTCTCTCTTCACAAAACAAATTAAAAATTAACATGTTGCCTATTTTTTTGTTATGATGGTACAGAGCCCAATAATATTCAGCATATTTGATTTTATGATGCTTATTTGTTGTCCCTGTTGTAATAATTGTACAAGTTACTTGTTACATTGTATGAATTCCTTATATAGTTTCCTTTTTGGAAACTTTTGTGCATGCATGGTCGTAGGGCCTGCAGTTACATTAAGTTGATTAGTGACTTAGGTTACAGGCATCTCAATAGAAGGTCACACTCTCTGTTCTCCCCTTTACTCCATCCATAGGTTTAGAACATTTTGAGAGGGGAGTAACTCAGAACTGATACTCTCCTTTAATTCATGCTGATCTGATGGCAACCTTATCATTGTAGATATGTAATCTGGAAATATTCAAGTTCATAAACTAATATTTTTTTTACTGTTATTTATATAACCAGTGGCTGTACTAAACTTTATTCGAAGTTAAAATTTTATAATGTTTGTGATTTCATTACATAGCCCAGTGCATGAGTAAGCCACAAAATATTATCTAACTCTTCATGTTGTGAACTAGTGCAATGATAGTAATTAGCACTAATGAGATTTTATATTGTTATTTTTAGGACAAATCTACCAAAAGAAGTTATGGGTTATCCTGACTTTCCTATTCCTCAACAAGAGAAATCATACTTGCCAGCAGCAGATATACTTCAGTTTCTCAATGACTACATGAATAACTTCAACCTAAAGTCACATATAAAGGTAACACATGCATTGCTTTAGTTGCTAATTCCACACCATGTTTCATAAGTCCCTCCGGGATTTTGAAGTTTGGCTGTGGAATAACAAACCCACACAATAGACAAAAGCATGCCAATGGGCATTGTAAATGTAGAAGTTTGTTTTGGGGCAGATGCCGTGGTTGCCAGTTTCTCCAGTATGAACCAGTAGTATGAAAATGTTGTGTTTTCAGGTGAACGGAGAGATGTTTGTGTTCTGCACTTTTCTAAAACTGAGTCAACGTGGTTTTTTAACCAAGTATTGTACAGAACTACCAACGAACAAAATAATAAGACACTGGCATAGAAAATTAGAGGAAACTAGTTGTTTGTGTATCACAAAATGAACAGGTATGCTGGGGCCATTGCTTGATACTGAGGACTACATATGAGCTAGATTACAAAATTGACATCTGTTGAGTCACCAAGGGAGGCCATATCGAACATTTGTAAGATCTTTGATGTCTTTCACTGACATGCTCTCATCCCCATGGGTGAGTTCGCCTCTGAGTAACGAACTTCCGAAATCCCAGAGGGAATAATGAACACCCTGTACTTTAGCTGCTTTGGCAACCCAGCAGTTGAGTGGTAGATGTGACCAAAGGTTCCAGGTTCAAGTCCAAGTTTGAGCATGGGTGTTTAATTGTGATTATCTCGTGTGTGTAGTCCTGTCCTAATGGTAGGTTCTGGTGATACTTCATAAGTCCAGTCAACCAGTCTTTACTTGCTACCTTATTCTTTATCCACAACACATATATATTTTTTTTTATGTTGTCAGTATCAGACAAATTGTAAACTTCCTTATTTCTTTCATAGAGAGAGAGCAAATGTAAGCAACTTAAAAAAATATATTTTACAAGTTTCTGTTCTTGAGTTCCATCAATCTCTTGACTGTTTCCAATATGACCAACTGCTGCAGAAGGCTTAGTACTACTCTTATTTCAGTCATCCTTCTCAGGAATTATTGTAATTTATCATTCTAGAGGATGGTAGGTAATATTGAAGTGTAGAAGTAGTTTTACAGTTGAACTTTTGCAGCATTCGACATTGAAACAGGGGCTGCTTTTCTAATGTCTTTCTTTTTAAATGTCGATCCATTCTTCTTGTTTGTTACACAAGGGAACCATTATGTATAAAACGAATGTGGTTCAGGTTATCAAATAATAATAATAATAATAATAATAATAATAATAATAAAAATTGTCTTTATTTGAGTGGGCATGTTTCAGCCTTGAGGGCTGCTCTTACAACAGGCCCATGTCTGGGTGATTATTGCAAAGTAAAAATGGATTACATGTAAGTTTGATGGATACTGAATAAAAACAAAGAAGAAAGAAAAAAAACTTACACGTATAAACTAATGTACATATACCGTGCGTCCATTTCGATCTGCAGCCGAGAGATCGGGAGAAGCGTGGCGGGCGGCGCTGACGGAGATGCCGACATTTGCGGCCTGAAATGCCCGCTTATTTTTATGGACATATGCAGACATTTATATAAATATTGCAAAACGAGCACTAACCTGTGTTATAAGAGTATGGTTTTAATTTTAGTAGCTTAATGACTGTATGTGCCGATGATTTTGACACGCCCACCTCTTGTGAAACACGGCGTAGAGGTTTGTTTGGAGAACGTTCTAACGCTGCACCAATATCATCGAGTTTTGCTTCGGTTAGAATCCGTCGTTTTTGCTTAGGTGTTTTAAAATTTAACGATACAGTTTCTCGTAATTTAAGGACAAGATGTCTAACCGTATCTCTGTGTGGAGTTGAAACGCATGGGAATTTCTGTACAAATTACCTACACACGTCTCGACACGAGTTTGTTTTCACGTACGTGTCATACATAAAAAAAATCTTTGTTCTAACGTGAATCTTGCGGCTGGCATTCCAATCGTCTCACTGACACGTCACACATACACACTACAATAACACAAACAAGTAACTGCAAGTAACCAAGAATAACACTCTTGCGCACAGTACGAAATTAACACGCTCTTGGTTTACATTGCTCGCCACTATATTTACAACTCTGTCTTCATCTAGTCGCGAAGGAACAAAAAACTCGAGCTCGGATATTTCGGATTGCAAGGAAGCTCACGAAAACCATTCACTTTTATCGGTTTCGTCTGCAGTGTAATCCTGATACAGTGTTGCACATTCGAAACCTCCAAACGATTCCCATGGCCACAAAACTCTTTCAAGGATATAACTTAAACAGGACGTTACTGGTCAAAACTATGATTAAAATGCTTTATTATCTGTGGCTCTTAACATCGTTTCTATAGCGTATTTATTTGTGTTTATAAGAGCAGAACTTGGATGAATTATAGAAGAACTTTTGCGTGTTATAACACAGGTTAGTGCTCGTTTTGCAATATTTATATAAATGTCTGCATATGTCTATAAAAATAAGCGGGCATTACAGGCCGCAAATGTCGGCATCTCCGTCAGCGCCGCCCGCCACGCTTCTCCCGATCTCTGGGCTGCAGATCGAAATGGACGCACGGTATATCTAATGCTTGTCACTTTCATCTATAATACACATGTATTATAATACACATGGAACCACGAATGAAACATTAATAGCGATAGCAATAATAATAATAATAAAACAATACATTGAGAAGCCAAAGAAAAATAATAAAATTTGGAATGTTAGTAGTTATAAGAAGTTATATGCACACAGTTGCCAATTATTACAATGGATATATGTTTATAACAGAAAAGTTGCTCATGATCAAGTGCTTAGCTGCCTTTCTAGTGGATCATTGATTTTCAATTAGGTATGCACATTTAAGGCTGCTTTAAGATACCATGCTTTATATGCAACATCAAAAATGAGGAATATGTGATATGCTCTGAATAGTAGCTTGGGAACTGTTGAGTTTTTTTATCAAATATTTCTTTCATAAAACTGTAATGAGCATTTTAAAAGTTGTATTTTTATGATGGACCTAATTACCTATTTGTAATTTAATTAACTTTCGTATTCATGATATGTGTGACTTTGATGAAAGTAAATTATTTATTGTGCGTTCTTCTTGGTTCCAAATTATAGCTATTTTAATCCACAAGAGCTAAATTTCAGTGAAAATTATTTAAAATGTAAGCCTTATGTACATTTGAAATCATTATTTATAAATATGTCAAATTAAAGAAAAATATAACAGTAAGCTACAAGGGGCGTATTTGTTGTCTTTAAGATATATATTTAAACCTCATGTATAAATTGCTTATTGAATTACAAAAATCTAATATTGCCATTGCATGCAATTTGGATAGTCTACATAACACAGCTTTGTATCAAGGCTGCTCTCTGTGTTTGTGAGGTTGATATGTGAAGCTGAAGAACCGTTCATATAAAAACATTTCTTTACAAATATTAATCTCCATATAGAGATATGGAAGTTATTTTAATCACAACCATTCAGAACTTATTTTTTTAAATACTAACATTAAAAAACGAAGAAATATATTTTTCTAATGATGTTCATTTCAGATATAGACAAAACAAAATATCGTGACATAGGAAAACAAAAACTTGTTACAACAAGTAGCTCAAGTTATTGTTCATTGAATAAAATTATTAAAGGCTTTTATTTTCGTATTACAAATTGTTATGGTTTCTATAAAAAGTCTAATGTCAAAATATTATTAACTGACATCATAATTCAGCTTGAATAAAGTGATATGTGATCACTCATTTTGATAATATCGTTGCATGTAAAGCATTGTAACGACAACAATTCCTTGAACAACCCTTAAACAAATCGCATGTAGCACCACAGGAAAAAATAATTCTGATGAAATATCATGTTTGTATGATAGTAAACATGCAAGTGAATCACATTTGCTGTAAATTATTTAGAAATTGATTTTAATTTGTAACTCAAAATTGTTTGAAACATCAACTTTCAATATCTCGATACCTGCATTTTGTCACTTACCATGTTTTACATCTGAGCCCTTCATTTGTTGAATTTGTATCTCTGCTCCTGGTAACACACATATAATAACAAGCAGCTATGGAAATTTATTATGACCCACTCAAAAAAATAGCCAAGCATAACAAAAAATACATAAAAAAACGATGAGCAGCAAGATAGGACATCTTGCAAATTTGCAAGTGCCAGTTGCGTATTCTTCTATATTACCATGTTTACTGCCAGTAAACCAATTTTTTTCACATATATGTATGTAGAATTTGCCGGAAAATTTTAAGTTGTCAGCATTCTGTTTTTGTTACTTGTATGTCTGCATTGGTATTTTATTTCTATTATATCTAATTAGTCTAGATGGAGTGTATAATAAATATATATACAATAAATAAGAATTGCTGCGGAATTTTCAAAATACGCCACTGCAAGTTGCAGTTGTACCATGACAACACCTTGATTCATTCTTCACATCTCATCTAGGCTTGCCAAGCTATATAGCCTCCACACAGGGATCCTTTTAACTTTTGGCTGTATCTTAAGCTTAATGTGCCATTGAAAGTGTCATGATGATGATGATGATGAAAAAAAAAAACTTCCAGAAATTGAAGGATCACTCATCTCAGTCACAAGAAAGATAATAGAGTGGGATCTTATTATTCTATCATCTTTAGCCCACACGATGATGGGTGGATTAATGGGGGTGATCAACTCCTCCCCAAAACTTGCAGAGATGTTGTCAGAGGGTGGGAGAGGATGAGCTCTGCCCCTCTCTTAAACAATCTTACCCTACTCAAATAGCCTATGTGAGAAAAGTTTCAGAATAATTTATAACAGAACAATCACACACAAATTCAGTGATAATGGGAGAAGAATAAGATACAAGGAGAAAGAGAAAATAAGATTAAGTCTAGGGCTGAGTGAATATCGATACTAATGGTTCGTTATCAGTCGATACCACCAGTATCACAATCAGAAAGTATTGATTGTAATTTAATCACCGATACTGGTCAATACTATTGTGGAGTCCAGGTGTCTCACAGAGTCTGCAAAAATGCCATGTGACACTTTTGTGAAATCTATACATCCTGGAAAATTATGCAAACTGCATAATTTTCTTTATTTTAGCAACCAGATTGTGGGGAGAATTGTTTTATGATTACATAATTTTTATGTGAATATTTTAAAGTAAAACTCTGGTAGTTTCAATGGAAAACATATCATAAAAAAAATGTATACATATTCTGAACTACTTTTGAATTGGTACAATTTCTAGGTATGCATCAGTGGGAATCAGTAAGAGAATTGGCGGTGGTATTGGTATCAGTTCAACCCTAATTGAATGGGTGAGAGAAGGAAGGAACAGATTCCATAAAGTGTAATTTTTGGGAAATCAACGAAATAGTTCAGGTGCTCAAAATACTTTATAAACTAAAAACTTTATATTGTGAAAGCTCGGACAATAATTCTAAAGCAATACTTCTTGTAAATTGTTCATACGTAAATAGACACAGTCACAAAAAACATCGTGGAATGTTTTCATTTTGGTTCTCACTTGAACGTAGCAAGCAATAAATGCAGTTTTTAAATATTACAGCCCAGTTATTAGTTGATATAACATTACTATGAATGCAAGATAAGTGTTCTGACCAAATAAAATGATTACATTAACAATTATTGATAATAAATTTTAAGTAACATATTTTCTTCAAATAGTTGTGAACTTGCAACATGAACATAATGAATTGAAAAGTATTCTCTCTACAGCACTGCTAATCACTATCAGAAAGTTCATCATATGCAAACTGCATGGATGTAGGCCATGATAAAATGATGTCATTCAACTCCTTGCAGTTGTCTGGTACTTAATGCACAATTTTAACCACATTTTCAATTTTTTATTTTTTAAAATTATTACTGTTTATTGGATCTTTCCCACCATAAGCATTAGTAGTAGTAAGCACAATCTCACAGTCTTTGTAGAGCTTGAATACTTCTCCTAGTGCAGTCTATAAACTCATGTGCTGTCATATATCCTTTTTCTTCTTCTTTTTACATGAGATACTTGTACTTGCTAATTTCAAACACTTCTCTGCTTTGCAAGCTTTTAGTGCTCTTCTTAAACAGAGTAGGTCACCATTGCTTAAAGTTGACTATTTGTTGATTTTCAACACTTTTTACTTCAAATGATGGCTCCTTCTTTTCGGTGTTGAGAGCTAGAAGGCAAACATTCCAGGAATGTTTTCCTTTTTCCCTACAATGATATTTCCTACTGACTACTACTACGAGCTGAGAGAGAGGGAGATTGATTGCTTTCTCTTTGTCAGTTGATGTAGCTTACTTACTTACTTACTTATCTGGCACTATAGTTCTGGATGAACCTTGGCCTCCCCAATTACAGCTCTCCATTCTTCTCTATCCTTTGCAGCATTTCTCCAATTTCTAACTCCTAGGGTTTTCAGATCACTCTCCACTTCATCCAGCCATCAGTTTTGTGGTCTTCCTCTTTCTCTTCTGCCTTCCATCTTGGCATGGTGAATAGCTCTTGGCATCCTTCCTTCCTGCATTCTCTCAACTTGTCCAATCCATCTTAATCGATTTGATTTTACAAATCTCACAATATCTTCCTTTTCTAATATGTTGTCAATTGCGTATTCTCCAGATATTTCCATCTGTAACAGGTCCATAAATTCTTTGTATTATTTTTCTTTAAAATACACGTAGTTTGTTGGCATCTTTGGAACTAATATTCCAACTTTCTGAGCCATTTACTACCACTGGTCTTATTAGTGTTTTATATATTTTCATTTTTGTTGATCTTGATATTAGATGTGATTTTAATAGTGTGAGATTTGCAAAGTATGCTCAATTTCCTACCAATATTCCTTTTTGTATCTCTTCACTAACTTTATTATTATTATTAACTGTTGATCCAAGATAAACAAAACTTTCAACCTCTTGAAAGTTATACTTGTCAACTTTTAGGTCTTGTATATGTATTCTTCCTTTTCTTCTTGTCATTTTCAGATATTTTGTTTTACTTTCATTAATTTTCAAACCCATTTTTTTCCCTTCTTGAATCAAATCCATACCAATTTACTTAGGCTATTCACATTTCGTGCTATTAGAGCTATATCATCAGTGTATGCACAAACCTGTTTAGTTTTGTAGACAACATGGCCCTTCTCTTCAAAGGATTCAAAAACTCCCTGCAGAGCAATATTAAATAAAGTAGCTGACAATGCATCCCCTTGACGTACACCTCTATTTTGTTGAAATGGATCCCCTTCTCTTCCACTTTAAAATACTTTAGCAGATGTGTTATTTATGGTCATTTTAATGAGGTTTACTATATTTACTGGGATGCCTTTTTTTTTCATATAAGTAAGTAATTTTTGTTTGGATATGCTATCGAATGCTTGTTTAAAATCCACAAACAGCATATGTAAATCTTGCATGTACTCATGGAATTCTTCCATTGCCTGTCGTATAACAAATATTTGGTCTGAAGTTGCACGGTCTCTTCTAAATCCACATTGGTATTCACCTATTATTTCTTCAGCATAGACATTCAGTCTTGTAAGAAGAATATTAGAAAATATTTTGTAGGCTGTATTTAGAAGCGTTATTCCACGATAGTTGACACAGGTTAGTTTGTCTCCCTTTTTATAGATAGGGCATATTATACCTACTTTCCACTCCTCAGGTATTTCTTCTCTTTCCCACATCAGTTTAATCAATTTGTGTATCTCTTCATGTAATTTATTTTGTCCACTTTTTATTAATTCACTGACTATTTCGTCCTCGCCATGTGCTTTCCCATTCCTAAGTCTGCTTATTGCTTCCTTTACTTCCTCAATTGTTGGTTCTTCTATCCATGGTTTTGCAGTTATATAGGGTAGGTGTTCTTCATTTGTATCTTCTAGAATTTTCTCATTTAGTAATTCTTCAAAATATCGTGTCCATCTTTCAATTATTTCATCTTCATCTCCTATTATATTCCCAGTCTTGTCGATATTAACAAAATCAAATCAGACAAATTGTTCCTCAAAACAGGGTACTGCAAGGTTCAATTCTAGGACCAGTTTCATTTTTACTATACATAAATAATCTTCCAGAAACTTTATCAGAGTCTCAAACAATACTTTTTTGCATAGTAAAAAGCATGGAACATGAGCAACTTCAAATGAATTTCGTTTTGACAACGACACAACTAAACACCTGGCTAAACAACAACAAGCTTTCCCTGAATGTTAATAAAACAGTTCTAATAAATTTTAATCCAGTAAAACAAACAAGAAACTTAAATGTAATTATTAACAATGAAGTCGTCAAAGAAAGCAATGCAATAAAATTCTTAGGAGTATGGATAGACACAAACCTGTCTTGGGACATGGAAATTACTATTTTAACTCAAATGTTAAGCAGGCTTAACTTTTGAGTTTTACATGATGAGAATTCTGAGAAATGTCTTGTCTTTAAATGATTTAAGGACAGTATGTTTTGGACAGATTCAACCTGTACTTACATATGGTATCTCTTTCTGGGGCAGTTCACCCAAAATGCAGATTTTTTTTTTTTTTTTTTTTTTTGGCAAAAACGGATATTTAAAATTATGAAAAATTTATCCCTCTCAAGCCCAACGAAACAAATTTTCAATGAATTTCAAATATTACCTCTTCCATGTTTGTACATATTAGAAACATTGTACTTTATTCATACAAACTCTGAAATATTCTCAAAAAGTCTAGACATGCACAAGTAAAGAGCTCGTATCCATAACTCCCTCCACCTTTCTACTGTCTGCACATCCAAAACACATAATGGTCTAGGATTTCAAGGTGTAAAACTTTATAACAAACTGCCAGAGGAATTCAAGAATCATAATCCAACTAAATTTAAAATGACAGTAAAGAGCTTGCTAATGAAGTATTTTTTTTACAGCACAGAGGTGTACTTAAATCATATTTTTCATTAATAGACATAACCTTTGATTTTTCTTCTATTTTTTATGTTATGTTATTTTATACTCTTTTATACTTTTTAATATGCTAAAGTATGTGTTAATTCCTTTGTACTCAAAATTATACATGTAATTGACCTATCCCATATCATAGTGCTATTTGTACTCGTATGATCAAGTGGATGGAAATAAATCAAATATCAAATATCAAATATCTACATCCAGTAAGTCTTGGCTGATATCCCTTTATAAACCATTATATTTCTTTATAAAACTTCTTGACTTCATTTTGTGTATTTCTTGTCTCTATAGTTTTAATCTGCTTTTTCATCATCTCTTTCTTTTTGTTGGTCCACAGGTTTTTACTTTCTCTTCTTAGTTGTTCATATCTTTCAGTTCTCTGTGTAGTTTGTCTTTGCTTTATTTTCTTTCTAGCTTCATTCTTTAATCCTAGAGCTTCTAGACAGTTTTCATCAAACCATTCTTCATTTCTCTTATTTTTCATTTGGCCAATTCTTATCAGTTACATTGTTTATTGTTGTCTCAATCTCATTTTCTTTCAATAATCTCTTCTTCTTTTCTTATTTCTAGTGTTTTCTCTATTTCATCTTGATACTGTTTAAGACATTCTTTGTTCTTTAGCTTTTCTATATTCCACTTCTTTCTTTTCTTAATTTTATTTTCTGTACATTGGCAATTCTTTGTCTGATCATGGTTCTCACAAGAAAATGATCACTGTCGCAGTTTGGCTCCATACATGCTCTTACATCAATGCTAGATGATGATAATATCTCGATGATATTAACACATGATCTATCTGGTTTACTGTATTTGATCCTCGTAGTTTTCATGTTCCTTTATATATAGTTTTATAATCAAATAAGGTACTTTTTATTATCATTCATTCTGAATTTGCAAAATGTATGAGTAATTTTCCATTCTCATTTGTTTCATGATGCAAAGAGTATTTTCCAGCTACTATTGTTGTTACTCTTGTCCTATTTTTGCATCGAAGTTGCCTAATATGATTTTTATATCATAGATTGGCACTAATTCTAGGTGTCTTGATTGATTGGATTGATTTGGTGTTTTAAGTCCACTTTTATGCACAGTAAGGCTAATCTGGACTGGACCTACAGTTTAAAGTGGGATCCACTAGGTGTCATGAGAGTGTATCATAAAACTGTTCTTTTTCTTTATCTTCCTTGTCTTCAGTCGGTGCATGAATTGAAAAAAATGTCATGTTCTTAAATTTTTCTTTTAATTGTATTTTACATATATGATCTGAAATTGGTTCAAAAGAGAGAATGCTATATTTGGTTTTCTTTGTTCCTAGCTGCCCTGTTCTCTTATCTGGCCCGCTATACAGTATGCTTTAGTCTTTTTTATCAATTCTGCCCTGGCTATTCCATCTAATTTCCTGTATAGCTACTATATCATAACCATACTTAAGTATTTCACTAGATATTTCATTCATCTTACCAGGCTGTAACATAGTTCTCACGTTCCATGTTGCTGCTTTTATATACATTTTCCTAATCCTTTTCCTATTAACATGCTTTTGTCTACTTCAAATTAATCCATCTGGCTTTGTCTGTTTTTGGGGTTTCTGAACAATGTATTTTTTTTTCAATGTAGGATCGTCAGGTTGATGCAGCTTAGCTTAAGTAAAAAAATGGCTATCTCAGCTCAAAATGACCAAAATGTGGAATCTTTACCTTCTTTCTCTCACCCATTCAATTAAGGCAGAAATAGGGATAGAGAAAGTAATAAGAGGGATACAGAAACAGGAAGAAGAAAGAGAAAGGTAGAGAAACAAAAACCATTATTGATAGAAAGAGATAGAGAAATAGAGGATTAAAGAAAGATTGGTGGAAAAATAGAGACAATGAAATAGAGTGAGAGATAGAGACAAACAAATGGAGGAAGGGAGACAAAGATAAATGATTGAATAAGGAATGAGAATAATTGAAGAGGAGAGAAATATACAAAGGAAGATAGGAGGAAGACAGAATGAAGAAAGGTACAAAGCAAGGGAATGAGAGAATTATATCAGCAAATGACCACTGAAGCAGAGCCCTGGTGGAAATATTCCACTTACCCTTGAGGCTACCTGAATTAAATTAGTTTGCAATGTCACTGCAAACTAAGTTAAAACTAAGTACATATCATAAATTAACATTATTGCAGATTTTTATTCATCTCCAGACACTGCAGGACAGAAGATTAAATGCCAGCAATGAACTTACAAACTTGAACTGTAAAATTTGATTGTGCAGTAACTGTTCTGTCACATAGAGAGGCATATCAGGCTCAAATCCCTATATATATGATTACCCCATACACGTGTATGTAGGGGGTGAACATATATAAGGTGCACTTATACTTCATATTTCTAAAAGTGCAGAATCTTGATGAAAATAATTCTATACCTTTCAAGCCTTTCTAGGAGAATCTTTTAAATTCACACCACAATGTATAGATCATGATATACATGTAACTCATTTATCTAAACTCAGTTAATGTGTTATTTTCATATACCTTACAAATGCTATTTAGATGTTTTACAAAAATCTGATAATTTCTATGGTAGGATCGTTAGATCACATAATTAGAACATTTCATGTAATAGTCTGTTTCATTCTTATAAAGTCTTTATATATGATTTCCAAAAGTCAGTATTCTATAGAACTCTTTCTAGCTTAGTGTATCAATATTTTTACGTAAATTAACACTATTGTCATAAATGAAAAGTTATACTGGCCATATAACAAATAACCTTCTGCTTGTCTCGTATTTTGAGCAATTGAATTACTACTTTCTTGGTTATTTACTATGCCACATCAGTTTCACTAACCACATAAAAGCAAATCATCATATCTGTAAAGCCAAAGCTAATGTTTTGGTTGGAAAACTTTGAATTGATTCTCTTTCAATCTGATCCTGTTCATGTGTGTGAAGGTTTTTACTCATCTGTTGTTGTTGTTGAGTTGGTGTTTTAAGTCCACTTTATGCACAGTAAGGCTAATCGGGATTGGACCTACAGTTTAAAGTGGGATCTATTGGAAGTTTCGAAACATAATTTAATACAGCAGCGATGGCGATGAATAGACATGGCAATTTCTCAATTGTTGAGTTAACAGAACGAAAAGATGTCAATCTGATTGACTAGATGACTATAGAACCTGATTTGAGTCCCACTGACATCTTTTTGTCAGAGAATCTTCATCTTGTGCAAGATTGGTTGATTTGGAGTTTTAAGTCACTTTATGCACAGTAAGGCTAATCGGGACTGGACCTACAGTTGAAAGTGCGATCTGAACCACTATGTGCCTCCACCAGGTATCAAACCCGGGACCCCTTGATTACATCAGTTTTTTTCTCTTCTATACCTACATTTAAACAAATATACATCCATATTTAATGAAAATTGTCAAACATGTTCCTGATTATGAAAATTTCTGAAATTTCTTATTTTCATTACAAGTAAGAAAAAAAAAGATCGGCATGATTTTATAAATTATAGCTTGTATTTTTAACATTACTATTACTTGCTTTCTTAGTGGTGAAATGGATTCAGTGCTAAACTCATGATCTTGTCACTGAAGATTATGTGAACATCGGTGTTCATTTGGGTTTAAAAGAACAACAATAATGATAATATCTTTAGAGAATTTCTTCTTAAAGTTCAGAAATTAGTTATCATGGTTTCAGTGAAATTCTCTTTTAGAGTTTTCGCCTTCAAACAGTGGTAGGCATCATGGAGACGATTGGGATGAGATGTTGGTCTGCAGTAACACAGTCATTAACACAGCGAATTATTATTATTATTATTATTATTATTATTATTATTAATGATGATAATAATAATAATAATAATAATAATGGTAGCTATTGAAGCATATAAGAATAATCATATTTGAAAGACTAGTAATGCTGCCTTGTTTACTTTCAGTTTCATCATCATGTAAAACTGGTCACTCCTTTTGGAAAAGGCTGGAGTGTTACTGTTTTGGATGCAAAAACTAAGAAAGAGCATGAATACAAATTTGATGCTATAATGATTTGCAATGGGTAAGTAGCATTGTAGATTCTTCTATTTTGTAATAATTACAGAATAATTTAAAAATGAAATGTTATGTATTTTTCTTTTTATATTGTTCTTCTGACCCTTCAGACTAATCATGATGAAGATGAATGATGGTTAGATGAAAGTGATGAATAGACACTCACAAGGAAGAACAATTGCTAATATGAGGTCTCAAACCTGGGACCATATGTGGTGAGATTGTGAGTCCAATACCCAACATGCTCTTCCATCCAGGTGAATCAATATATTATATTATTAACACTTAGGAAGGCACAGCTAGTTGACCAATGTGCGTGAAAAGTAGTTTTCTTCACACACACACATTCATAAATTTCATCACAAAAACCACCTTATGTGACAATATTTTACAAAATATATATTGATAATTTGTCTACTTCTTTTATAAAATAATTTGTTTGAATTATTTCTGTTGATCGGATCATATATTGTACAGATTGTAACATGATATTGAAGAGATCACTATTTTATTACTAAATTTCTAAGATATTGTTTACATAATGTGTAAAAAATAGAATAAAGGAATGTAATTGAATCATTTTGATGCTATGTCACTGAAATGCAACAAAAGAGTATGGAAAATAATATTACTTTGATTGATTTGGTTTATTTTACTTCAATTTTCTGCCACTTTTGGCTAATTGTGAAGATGAGTGATGATATGATGAAATTGATGAAGGGACAATCACAAAAAACACCCATGCCCAGGCCAGGACTCGGACCCAGGACCCCTAGCATTGTAGCATGCTGTGCTAACCACTCTGGCAATTTTTTTCCAAACACACTTCCAGACACACTGATTGAAGTATTTTAGTCACTTTATATATTTCCATTCGTAAGCTCTAAATTTATGTTTGTTAGCATTGTCTCAACATTGGTGACTGGCCTTCTCAGTACCCCTTCCACCCAATGGTGGCTGGTTTTCTGAGTCTACACCTCAGCTGGGTGAACACCTAAGCCTCCCATCTAGAAAAAGTGCTATCACCCTTCTCAATTACCCACACCTGTATGTGTGTACATAAAGATGCTAATTGACAATTTTATGTTATTTATTTCTGGGCTTAACAGGAATGTGATTTCTGAGAGTAGGGAAGGAGGAGCTTTGCTGTTCACTTACTCTTTTTACAGAAAACTTTATATCTTGTTTCATCTGCTATGAAAAACATAGCCTGATTTAATTATCTATGTTTTAATTTCTTCATGATACACTACAATACATAGTTCTGAATCTCCTTCAGTGTTACTCTGAAAATAAGGCCTGATCATAGGCAGAATCAGGAGTATTGTGGCGGGGTCAGCCATCGAGACATTTTAGTTTTTTTTTTTCAAGATATTGAAAACACTTTCTATATCTTACATAAAATCAAGTCTCTGAATGTGAGAGAAATAAATGATCTAAAAAAAACAGGGGTTCATTCATGTTACCCCATACAACCAGGACAAAATGACCATCTGTGTTATGTATGCACTTAATCTGTGTTATATTTCCAATTTGGAATTTTCAAAACACTTCTTAATAACAGCTAAGATGTGCATAAAAATATATGTGCAATTTTCGTGATGTTTATGCACAATATGGTTTACTACACCTTAGAGTGATCAATGTGTTCTGGTATTTTGAATAGTATAGTACCTGACTCAATAGCCAAGCATGTTATGTGGTCAACTTTTGATCTCACAACTGAAGTTCACAGGTTCGAGTCTCAGCCTGAGCATGAGTGTTTTTGTGAGTGTCCCTTCATCAAGTTCATCCTCATTGTTGTGGTTAGCCAAAAGTGACATAAAAACCAATGCTAAATAATGACAATAAAATACAAATAGTGCAGGAATAGTTCGGTATGGTTCTGTTTAGTCAAAGGGATCGATACAATAAGTGTGAGGCAGGGCCCATAAGGCAGGGCCAGTTACTGATTATGTTGCAGTGTTGCACAACGACCGTATATTTCACAACAAAATTTCATACTTTTTGTTAGTATATTTTTTCATTTGTTTTCCTATTAAATATATTGAACATAAACAAACAATTTTTCCCTTCATTGCTGCATAAAGCAAATTCCATTATGATCTGTTAAAAAAAGGGAAGCAACCTGCAAGATTTCACAGTGTATGTGTAGACGCACAGGTACGCGTTGCAAAGCCGGAGCAATGGCCTGATCTCTACTGCGAGGTCGGCTTGGTCGTTGCAATGGGTTTACAAAACACCAAGGTCAGGCGACCCGTTTCGGATCCCCTGGTGGGTGAGGGAAGAAGAGGAGGGACCAGCAACAAATGCTTGATTGCTAATTCTTTCATACACCGTTAGAGAGCAGCAGCATTTGAACAGCAGCCAAGTTCTCACTGTCCTGTGTCATAGAGCAATAGACAAAATGCCAACATTATGCTAAGATAAATATTTTATTTTGGGGAGAATCTTAACCTAATTTAAATTATGCTTGAAACTTGTAACAATCTGATTTGATTTGTTGTTTTTTAAATCCACTTTATGCACAGAAAGTCTAATCGGGACTGGACCTAAAGTGGTTTCCGAACATTAGAGTATTTCTTATGTAATCACAAAGAACACAATTCTGCATAATATTCCTGGCGAATAAATGGAAACTTCAGATTTTGTATGATGATTATTAATTGTACTCCTCGAAAGTGTCATGTGTCAATCACATTATAAAGTGCTCCCCTGTGCATAGCACCATGCCATGAAGGCGTATAGGGGGTGTGGGGGTAACGCCCCACACTTTCTTGATCCGGTCGTGAGTGATGGTGATCAGCATCATGCCCCTGACTGCCTTTACCCCCCAGGGTTTCCCCCAGGTACCCATGTTATTCGACGCTGGGTGGGCAGCGGGGCCGCTTCCATCGTTAGAAAAGTTCCTGGATTTGAACCGGCCGGGAATCGAACCCTGACCTTTAGCATGGTAGTCAGACGCGTTACCGACTGAGCCACCGCGGCCACCTATATACATTATAAATATATACAAATTAAAGTTATATAAATACATTATATATATATTTGCTGCAACCACCAACATTCTGAACCACGAGCTGCCACTGCCATAAGGCAAAGCCCAGCTTGTCCTTATGGCCAATACTTCCATGAGTCATGGTTACTTTTTCCTTTTTAGAAAGGATGTACAGTTTGCTCTCCTCCTACATATATTGTAATTCAAATATATTTTCTCTTTTACATAGTTCATAACTCCACATTTTTTCCAAGGTACATGGAACTATTTTTAATGTAAATTTATTTTTCAAAAAACATTTTTGTTTTGTCTTGCTTGAAAATATTTGATGTGAAATATTGGAAAAAGAGGAATTTTATACAGATAAAATTTATATTAAAAAACATCTGTTCTAGATACACAATAATCATTCTTCAAATGGACAGGTTACATAGGGTTTTATAGTATATCTTCAATGTGTGCACCTTGAACATAAATGCATTTGTGCTTGCGACATTACCAGAATCTCTTGCAGAATGTTCGGCATAATCATATCTGCACATTGCACAATGTATTCCTTCAGATGCTGGATGTTCTGAATCTTAACTGAGTAGACGAGTGTCTTTAAATAACCCCAGAGGGCAAAATCCATTGGTCTGGAGACCGTGGTGGCCACTCAATGGGACCACGGTGACCGAATCATGCACCAGGAGAGTGGACATTCAACCATTCACGGACAATTAACGAGACAAGGACAACTTCCTATGTAACCTGAATTTTAACTCACCCTGTAGAGATGCTATGTTTGCTATCTTTATTTTATTATATTCATATATTACTTTCCCTTACATAGACACTACAATACTCCATACATTCCTGATATTCCTGGAGATAACAAATTCTATGGCTTAAAAATCCACAGCCATGACTACAGAACTCCAGATACATTCAAAGGAAAAAGAGTTGCTGTTTTAGGAGCTGGGCCTTCAGGAATGGATCTTGCACTGGAAATATCAAGTGCAGCTAAACAGGTATTAACTAATATATTTTGTAGTCAACTTAAATTCAGTTCTTATATTATTAACTGAGAATATGAATTAAACTTATCCTTATTGGGAAGAATACAAACTTTGGTTGTAAATGGAAACTACAAAAATACTTTAATTAACTTGTCTATGAGCATTTTTTAAAATAAAATATTAATTATGCACACGTGTGTGTTTGCTGAGAGCAGGGGTATGGATATCCCTGGTTGAGTTTGATATCTATATTTTGCTTTACTTACCAAGAATACATTGTACGTGCAACAATTCTCTTACAAATTTGTACTATATGTCCAGAAAATAAATGCTTGGTGGCTGTGGCCAAATCTGGAACTAACGATGGTATGAGAAATTATTTGCAACATGTAACAATGCCCCTTCACATTTACAATACGTGAGTTTTGTCACAGTAATGTAGATGGGAGAGAATAAGTTGCCACAGAAGTCTAGTTCTGAGTTGCAGACTTTAAGTCTATTCCAGCTTGTAAAAATAAGCTAGTGTATGTTAACAAAGTTTGCAAGATTGCTCACGATCCTTAAGACAAAATTTCAAGTTAGTTTGTTGGAGTGGTAAAGTGGGAAAGTGGTAAAGGTTGTCTGAAGATCGCAGGTTCGAATCTCTTTCAGAGCCAATTAAGTAGAATTAGTGTATTGTCGACATTTATAAGAAGCAAAATACGATAAATCTAATTCCTCATTGATGCCACTTAGGATGTGTTTTTCGTGTAGTTTCTCCAATACTAAATTACTTCTTAACAGGAGGCAATAGGGTGGACTGAGAGATATTGGTGAAAATCTTAACCTAAGGAGGCCCACCCTGTGAGGTAAAATATGAGTTGATTGTTTATAAATATAATAGAAGAACAATGACAACCCATATAGCAACATATCGCGAGGTCCTGGGCGAGATGAGAATACGAGTTCCCAACCTGTTTTTAAATTTGAAATCTCAATGTGACTCGATACAAAATCTTCAGAGATACTTTAGCAAATTATCATATTTATATAATAAATTAGTGAAGAAAATTATATTTTATAATTTCACTCACTCTAATAATGTCTTTATTTGTTTTCCAAGAGCTGAAATAGGTATGAAGCTGTAGGAAGGAAGCAGAGGCATCTCCTGAACACATGTGGTGCATACTATGCATGCGTCAATTGTGGGAAAAAGGACATCTTGCTCTGCGATGACATTAATGAGCATTTCTACATTCTAATTTCTTCATATAGGAGAAGTATCTATTTTACACGGGAGGACTCAACTAACCTTATATTACATGTCTTGGATCTGAAGTGAAAGAAAGTAATAATTCTTTTCCCACAATTGATGCATGCGTCACTTCAGATCCAAGAAATGTAATATAATCTTAGTTGAGTGCTCTCGTGTAAAATAAATACTTCTCCTATACGAAGAAATTAGAATGTAGAAATGCTCATTAATGTCGTCGCAGAGTAAGCTGTCCTTTTTCCCACAATTGACGCATGCGTAGCATGAACCGCATGATTAGACATATCAGCCTAACTGTTATTTTTTAATAAAAATGTAATGGGTTTGAGAGTAACTACTCGATATTAAACTTCTTACAAAATGTGGAAAGGCATGTGAACGAGACATACATTTCTTGCTTTGAATATCATGCAAGATCAAGAAACAGTGGAACGTTAATCTGGAAATTCCTAGCAGCCACGTCAAAAATTCGAGCTTTTATTGAAAAAAAATATTGGTTGAGTTATGAATAGAATTTCAATTTTTAAAACGAAAAGTAGCTAAGAACATATTAGGTTATATGATAAACTAAAGGCTACAAGATTAAAAATCAGCAACTTACGTGTGTGAGTATGAGATTTTTCGTACTACGTTTCGGAGGTTACACTACCTCCTTCTTCAGGTTGAAACGATGTATATTCAGACACCTGACATGGTGCCTCGTCGTGAAAGTGATGGTTAAGGATTTAGGTTAAAATGTTGCATGAAGGACACTTTCTAAAAAAGAATGTAAATAACACATCTAAAACTGCGCAATATTCATAAAAAAACAAAAGAACATCCAAGGCTGAAGTCGGTGAACTGCCGACCAGTGCTCGGGGTAGGCGAATGCACGGTGTCAGCCCATACCTGGAGAAAGAAAACTTCTCCTCCTCAATCCTTCCAAACTGGGGCTCGGGAGTCACCAATCCAAGGTGAAATCGACTTCCACCTCGTCGGCTTTCCTAACCTCAGGAGTAACACGGAAGCCCATCAGTATGTTAGGTTATATGAGTTGACAGATTTAGTCCAGATCTTAACATTATAATTGTGTTGTTAAATCTGTAGCTGTATATAAGAATCCGACTGAGGGATGGCATGGGTCCGAGTCCGCCTGGGTTCTCGGCCTGTGTATAGGACCGGTAGCAACTCAAGATTGTGATTAAATTGGGGAGATACGAGTGAGTAGTGTAACCCAGTTTCAGAAGTCTCCTATAACGGCTGATGGTTTGACTTACTGACCCCATGTCACCCCATTACCGGTTGAAGTTCTCCACACTTTTATGTAGTATTGTGGGAGGGAGGTTGCAGGCTGGCAGCTGGAAGATAGGCCAAGACCCTTCGAGGGCTGGCTGTCGTGCCATGTGTTATTTATTATTTATTAATTTAAGAAGGAAAAATCTAAGGTGCTTTTCGAAATTAGCAGGTGAAATCATGGATTAAAAATGCATGTGCTGTGGTTACAGATTAAAAAAAAATCGCTGTCTAAATGCGGATTCAAACACACACATGTTGGTGCCTCATTGTCCAAAAAAAGAAAAAAAATCTGTAACCAGGCTCGAACACGCATCCTTCAGATTGTAACACTAATCACTCACCTACACCTTCTATTAATAGGTATTTTTTTTACTTATCGTGTAAGTTTTCGAATTGTTTCACTACTGGCGACGTGAACTTCTTTTCACTTATTTTCTTTCAGATGTAGTTGTTTTTCCAGATCGATAATTTTTTTATCTCCTGCCACCTATGGACATCCTTATGGAATACATTATTGGCATGCAGATTACAGAAAAGAGAATATCTTAGTTTAAAGAAAACTTGAGGTGGGAATGATGTGTTCAGTCACACTTTGACCTCAAATTTTTTCATCTTTGACGTTTTGCCACCATTTATTTTCTGGACATATAGTACAATATGCTATGGTAACAGATATATTGCTATGTATAGATAGAAAGTTAACTACTATAGAAACACCAGAAAGTTGTAATGCATAGAACAATAAATCTATATTCATTTTCATGTTACTTTTTCCATGGTAACAGTAGCACATATACATAATTTTAATTTTTTGCATCCAAATGGTGAAATACTTGGGATATATAATTGGTTCTAAGTTTTAATGTGTGAATAGGCCATAAAATGTACTTTTTGTTACTGATACCAAACAGTAGTAACAGAACATTGTAAAAACGACCTTCAAGGAAAATGGTATGAGTAGTAGGGCTGTTAAAGTCTGACCTTGCTGGTCTAACATAGAAGAAAAGAAACATTCAGGTTTTCTTCAATTAAAAATAATAAATTGTTGCATGTAATTGACTTAGTGAATATCTCTAAAACAATAAGGTGCAAACAATATAGAGACTTATTTGAAAAATTAGTACAAATTTCAACCAATCTCTCCAGACAGATTATCGCACAAAAGCGTGGACAGAACTAAGCTATTTTTGTTCTTTAATATGAGCCGAACTAAGTAAGGCTTCTCCTTAAACTGCGTTGAAAAGTTATGCCGAATTTTTACTAAGGGAGGTCATCGTGAGCCATTGGACATTGAAAATGTAAGTTCAATGCTACTTTCAAGGTTCGCATTGCAAGGGAAAGTGTTACAAACGACATTTTGATGAAAACAAGTTAAATATTACATGAATGTGTATGGATAGAGCCACATATTTATGGTCTTCAAGATTTTAGTACAAAAACTGGGCACATTTCAGGATCAAAAGCAGTATACAAAGTAGCATTTCAATGTTAAAGTGGTAAATATAACACTAAACTTGATTTTAAAAACTACACTTATTAGACAAAACCTTCTTCTAATTGGGGTTCTCATTCAACTTCAGTTCAGATCGTACATGGCAGCAGAATTAATATATTTTCCATGATTTGCATAAATCGCAGGTTAATTCAGACTTCAGAAAGTGTCATGTCTGTAAATAAACTCTTGCAGTGTAATTAGCATCATTTTGTCTAAACCATGGCAGGAAAATGCACCTCACACCTTTCAAATACATCAAAAATGAATATTACAGTGGGTTACTTCACATCCCATGTTTCTTTCAAAAACGGAATATGCATGCCCCTATGTATGGATGACCAGAAAATGATTGTGCTACAAATTCCCCAAGAGTGTATGACAAGCTTGAGACTCTTGAGGGGTCACATAAAACATAAAATTGACAGTAGGAATTGGTTATAGAAGGAAATTCATCATTTTGCCATATTTTCCTGCCTTTGACGTTCATTTTTTTTAGAAATACTGGACCAAAAGGGACAGGGTTATGAACCCAGCAACCTTCCTTGGGCATGTCACTGGACATTGTTTATCCTCATAAATAAAATATGGAAATGTACACTATGTCAATAAGGAAAGTATTTAAAAATTTTCATTCTTATTTGCATTAATAAGAGGCCCATATTGTAAAATATTTATGTAGGCCTATATACGAGAATAAATATAAAACTTCTACTTACCTATTTTCATGATTTGAAGTTCGGAGCTTCCTTGTTGGTGCAGTGGTAACATTGTTGCCTTGAAACTAAGGGGTCCCGAGTTCGATTCATGGTGGTTTGGATACCACTTCAACTGTAGGTCTGATCCCCATTAGCTTATCTGTGCATAAAGTGGACATAAAAGAAAAATCCACACCGATTTGGAGCTTATCGTCATATGTAAGCCGAAAACATAGCTTGTTAATTATGTCCCTCATTTCAGTTCACTACACAACAGCACATATCATTCACAAAAATACAATCCACTCTCTACTGTATTCACACATTGCCTCTAAATAAATTCCACACACCAAGGAACCCTTAAAGATCACTTGACGTAATCTAGAGTAGAAATGGTTCTTCTCATTTCGGTAATTTTTAGATGCACTCAGAACCATTCCCGCTCAGCCAACAATTTTCTCCTCCCCACTGTAACTCTAGTTGTTTGAAGGTCAACAACCTCTTTTTCAACTCATCTGCAAGCGTTCAATGATGTTCTTGCCCCTTCCATATGCCACACTTTCTCCTTGCCTGCGATAATTTAGCTTCAAAATTCCCTATTCCTGGGAAAATTACATGCTGGAAAAAAATGGTTTGCAACATTGACCCAGACTGTTTAGGAAGTTCAGAGGGAATTTTCCCGCCATATGCAACCCTGTTCCCTCTCCTGTAACAGTTTGGCTCCACAATTCCCCATTCCTGGGGAAATTACATGCTGGGAAAAATTGGTTTGCAACATTGATCGGGGTATCCTTAAGATTGCTCTGTCACACTCGCCAGTATTCATTGCTTGCCAGTCACCCCTGGAGTTGCCCACCAACCACCTCACAAATTCAAAGAAAGTGGGCAATGTTTCCAACTCCTAAGAAATCAAGGTGCCAACTCCTAAGAAGTCAGGTTCATCTTCTCATTGAAATGAACAATTTTATGCACATTTTTGATAGATATTTTTTTCTGCATTTTGGTCACTGAGTCTGGGCTTTGCAGATAGCCTAGATAGCCCTGAATATACGCCCCTGCCTTCCACCTTGGTAACCAACTATCCAGAAGACAACCTCACAAAGAATACTGACACCACACCACCTATATTCATCACCCAATAACACCCATATCTCTTTAATCACACTTAGACTACATTACTGCCTCCCTATTTCTGACCCCTACCCATGCACATCTCAAGAAAGTTTGGAACATGCACACCTGCAGTAAATTGAGTCTCAATTTTTAGTGTTGTTCCAACAATGTGAGGGGGTGAATATCACAGATAAGACATTTCCACCTTGTAGATAATATGAAATGATCACTCAGAATTTATACTTGTATCAGAGGTGTTACCTGAAGGGGATTCACAGAGCACACGAACCCCCAACTGAAAATGGAAAAACTTCAATTTGTTTTCTTCTCTGCTTTATAAGATACTACATTTCAAGATACTTATTTTACAAAGCAGCTTTTTTCGTTCATAAGGTCTTCACAATGCTTCAAATTTACCAATTTCCTCCGAGTGTTGACAAGAAAAGCTTACCAAATCAGGCAGAAAGAGCCCGGGGCACATCTGATGCTATGAACTCCCTCTGCCTTATTCTTCCTGTGTTCTTCTTGCTCCACTGAAGAAGCCAAGAGAAACCAAGGGGGAAACTGGAAATCAGAGTACGTGCTCCTTCCAAAAGAAACTGTCAACAGATGGCTGCAACTGTTAAATGTGTAGATGGCAGCGGAGGTACAATTATTTTTTTTTCTTCCCAAGTATTTTATTTTTCGTTTCCTTTAACCTCTGTATTGGAGAAAAGTAAGCACACTTTGAGTTGAGCAACTCAATCAATCAAACGATTTCGCCAAAAATTAAGGCCGCAAACTTCCTCAACAAGTCCATTGCAAAAAGTTGTCATGCACCGGAAGCCTTGCAGTTGCATGGTGAAGGTTTTGTTTTCAAACACTATATCACCAAAATGAGCAGATTTACACTTACATCGACATTTCAAATGTGTTGCTTAAACCTTTAGATAATGTAGACGAATCAAAAAGAAAAAAAGATGAAGACACTGCTAGTAGAAAATAATATTTATCTTTGTACACATGTAAGCGAGTATGGATAAATAAAACAATAATTTTAAGTATCGCAAATTGCAATTCACATCATGAAGTTTGAGCATTGCCAATGAAATATAGGAAAGCTGCTGTGAAATTACAAATAGCTGTTGAAATTGAAAAAAATAATAGTAATAATTCGTTGGTATCATGGTTAATGGAAAGGGTGGTGGGGTTAATTTTTAGGAATAGGTAAAATAATTTCCAACACTAAATAAGGAGAGAAGAAGGCATTTCAATAATTCAAACTACTTTAGTAAATTTTCCTTGTTTTTGAGGGCATTGATGGGCAAGGGGGATGTTAAGTGGGAAGGATAAATCGAAACAGGGGCAGCGATTAGGGGGTGCGAGGGGGTAGTTGCCCCCTACTTTTCCCCCTGCACTATGCTAAACCTTCTATACAGAGGGAAATATACTGTCTTTGTTCCCCCAGTTTTGGCACCTTACCCCTGGTTCTGGAAGTCAATCGCTGCCACTGAAACAAAATAAATGAAAATTGACTTGTGTTTCATAAATGGATTTTTGCTGGGTGCTCTTGTGGAGTGGCTAGCACAATACAAAGTCCCAGGCTCGTATTCTTCATAAAACATGCATTATTATATTCATATTTCTTGTTTTACTTTATTTTATTATTATTATTATTACTCTACAATTTGTTAACTTTTTTGTATGCTCACTTAATCAGTGTCACTCACATTTAGCATTTTCTTCTCTGTGATTGTGATCAATGATTGATTTCTATGTGTTGTAGCCCATCTCGGTCTTGGGGAGGGGGGGGGGGTAAAATTTTATCTTAATACAATTTACTTCACACAACGCCACTAACTTGTAACTTGTAACTTCTCTTTGGTCCAGTCTTTCAAAAAGTGGCAACAAATACAATAAATGAAGGTCCAATGTAGCACTACTAAGAAGAATTCCGTTGGATGCCCATTTGCATTGTACATTGTAGAAAACTTTCATGGTTCATTGCATGTAGTATCATCATCATCATCATTGAAGTGAAATATCATCAGTTTAGCTACAAGTGAAAAAAGGAAAGTCTTATAGTGTTGCGATGTGTTTTGCAAATGCAGTCGCAAAAATACCACAGATGACCAAAGAAAAGATCACAGAAGGAGTGTAGTTAGGTGGCAGTATAGATCTTTCGTGTTCAAGGTTTTCTAAGAATATTTCATTAGATAATTATGTGATCAAGCCCAAAAGTCACTTATATACACTATATAGTCAAAAAGTCACTGACACCCTTGTGCTCCAAGCATGGGCGTCAGCGGGAGGAGGGGGGGGGGGGTCGAACCAGTCGGTCGACATCCCCTGGGTATTCTCATCTATTTTTTTTTTTCAGGTTATCGCAATTTAAAAACGAACTTTATTTCACTTAATCTTGGTTGTAACAAGTAGGCTTCTTATTATTCATATGTTAGGGCGTATCCAGGGGGTGGGTCCAGGGGGTCCAGACCACCTTCCCCAATTTTGAAAATACTATGGCCACTAAAAGTTCTTATGTATCAGCAGGGGTGTCCACAGGAGGAGGGGGGGGGGGTTATGGTGCAGGTTGTGCCATCGAGATTTTTTGGGGACATTTTTTCCCTTCAAATAATGTAAAATTCGACATTAATATATTTTTCTAAAATATATGTAAAAATTTTACACCTTAAATGCACCATATTTAATCAATTAGATAAAGAAAAGGAAGTGTTTAAGGGCATTATCAAAGGGGGAGGGAGAAATATCCAACTCATACATATTATGCCTTAATTGACACGTGAGTTCTGGAGGGGATTCTCAATTCAACGTTGGAGGGAGGAGGGACAGTATCCAACTGTAGGTCTTAGATTATGGCATGAAATTTTGGTGGTAGTATTGAGTATTAGATATAAATGGAGAGATATGAAGCTCTTGATAAAGTGTTAAATCTTAGATTGTCAAAGGATTTCTGTAGTGGAGAGAGTTCAAACATTAAATTTTGGAGACTGTATTTAGTGATACGGTATGGTATCCACACATATTTGGCCTGAAATGTGCCAAAAGAGTAGCTGGAAAAGACTACATATCTCGGGATCCTAAGAAAGTATTGACACCCCATTTAATTAATATTCTTGAAAGCCTACAAAGAAATGGATGATAAAATTCTCTTGCTCGCTTCGCTTGCAATAATATGTTGCGAGAATGCGTCTTTGGAGCTTTGGTGGCGTGAATGAGAAGTTTTATGCTATACCTGCATTACAAGACTTAAGCGATATTCTCAGGCGCGTATATTCTAGGCTACCTAGGCTATCGCCGAAGCCCATATTAAAATACAGGAAATAATAGACTAGCAAATTTAACCGATGCTTCACTCTCACGTAACGGCCACGGAGGAAAGCGCTAGTGTAAGGTCGTCTTTATTTATCGCCAGACTTCTTCGTCTGAGGGAAAAGTCTTTGAACCAGCAGGCGGTCCTTTCAACCCATGACGTATTTGTGCTGGCAGGGACGACCTTGGTGGGCCCTGGTGCTGGCTTCCAACCCCAAGCGCTGGAGAGTGAAGACTTCGCTGCATCCTGGCGATGTTGTAGTGTTGCCAACAATGGAAATACGAAATTCGCTAAATCGCTGGGGAAAAAAATATAGGCGGGGGTGCCAATGCAAATTATTCAAGCTAGGGGGATGCCTCATGAAAATTACATCACCTCCCCCCCTCT
Organism: Lepisma saccharinum; assembly: GCF_977018435.1. Lineage (NCBI taxonomy): Eukaryota > Metazoa > Arthropoda > Insecta > Zygentoma > Lepismatidae > Lepisma > Lepisma saccharinum. Next base: position 69,230,756 of record NC_139230.1, read on the forward strand.
CCATCCCTTCGAGCATTGCCCGTCTCTCTTACAGTTCCATGAATTTCGTCACATACAAGCATTATAAATCCGCCAAATTTAGTGATTTTCCCCTGAAGGTGGCACTCTGCTTCTCCATGAAATTCGACTGTGGTCGCAGCCGGTCGCTGATGACGTCAGCCATGTTGCCATCCTGTTTACTTCTGTTTCAAGCATAACCCCTCCCACATCCCCCCGCTGTCAAAATGTCAAAACCTTCGCCCTCGCGGTGGGGTTTTGGCCCGAGTCATCCTAATGAAATACGTTTGGCAACATAAACAATCCATGTTGTCATAGCAACCATTCAAGCACGTGTTTTCAACCACGCGGGTCGGTGGTGGTTTCCGCAAAAGGAAGGGATATATGGTCAAACTTGTGTCAGAGATCCGAGTTCTTTGTGTCGCCCGCGTATCGTGTTCATAGATGGGAATCCTTTTGTTGTGCTGTGTTTTTATTCCGTGAGCGTGTGAAAATGGATTTAATCACCGAACTTGTCTCCAAGACGCGATTCTCACGGCTTCCTTACGAGGATAGGATGCAAATAATAGAGACAGGTAGGCCTCTTCCACCTCTTCCGGACCTTACAGTCGTGCAGAAAGACAAAAATAAGGTATATATTAGGCGTTTTCACGAGACCAGCTACCAAAAATATCTTTGGTTGACTGGGTCGAGTGCACTTTATAAGTCGTATTGCTGGGCATGTTTGCTTTTTTTCTACCGACAAAAGTCCTTAGAATACAACAGGATTTAGTAATTTAAACTATTTGGTAACTGCTTGCGATAAACACCAAAAATCACTTAGTCATATACGTGCGTTCAGTAACTTACAGACATTCGGTTCTCAAAGAATTGATCATTCCTTGAATTTGCAAGAGAAGATTGCTGACAGTTTGCATAAAGAAAAAGTGAAGGAAAACAGAATTATTATAAGAAGATTAATTGATGCAATAGCATTTCTCGGGAAGCAAGAATGTGCATTTAGGGGCCACAATGAGCAACACAGGGACAAGCGCGGCTTAGCAATTTAGCTATAATGTCTATTGAGAAAGGGGTTCTAATGAACATCAGAAATTCATGTGAGGACACATTCTTCGATAAAGTGACAAAAAAAAAATTCACGGAAAAGGAGAGAAGAATGGAGTTTACCTTCAAGTAAGGTAAGAAGTTAATTATTATTTCATACTCGCATGAAGGTCCTACATATTGCATGTTATAGACCGCTCCTCTTTATAAATAAGCATGAAATACTTTAGTTTATGTCCATTGCCTACTATTGTTGTTTTTAATGGCAAGATATCGATGTAAACAAAAAAAATCCAAAATGAATGCGGAAGAGCCCCCCCCCTCTTTTTTGCCGGACACATTTTCATTTAAAATTCAAACACTACTATATTTGGAGATAGCCCTGATCTTGGTCTCAGCATACGCCACTGGATATTCTCAATATTCATTAATAACATCACTTCTTAAAATGTAATGCTTAGTGTTGGTATACTGCTTAATTTAAAGCAGGTGCATGATTTGGAACAAAAAGCTAAGAAAACGTTACTTTCGGTAGACACTCTGTTGTAATTAGATACTTTGTAGGGATTACAATATAGTTTGAGGGTGCGAATTATTTGGTTTGGGGGGGAGACGCATGACATGTTTTTTTGGTGGGGGATGGGCACCCCTGTGTATCATACTGGGTAGTGATATGTTAGTTGAAAATCTGACATTTCTTCTTGAACAATGTCACAAACTTGGTCTTGACATGAAAAAAATCATGAGTCAAGGTTATGATGCGAGTGGCAGATTTAATGGTGTGCAGTCATGAATAAATCAACAATACCCAAAATAAATATGTGTGCACTCTGTCAGTCATATGGTAAATGTAGCCTTATCTTCAGCCATGTCGAACTCCACCATGAGAAACTGGTACAGTAAAAAAAGTTTCTTTTTGTCGGAATACATGTAATACATGCAGTGGTGAAATACTAGAAACAATATATTGTATTGCGTACCAGGCAGTAAAAAACACGATTTCTCAGTGTGTGCGTGTCTATTAATTATTATTATTAATAATATTTAATAAGATAGTATTATTAATATATCACTGTTATAACACTGTCTTAATTTTGAACATTATGACATGCATTGGGGAATGGGCACTCCTAGCTGGACATCCCAAATTTTATTTCTGGATACGCCCCTGTTCATATGATAAATTTATTGGATGCTAAAATAAACTAAACTAAAACTGCTACTGCTACTACTGCTGCTGCTGCTTCTACTACTACTAGTAATATAATTATAACAATAATAATAACATAATTTAAAATACATATAATGCAATAATTTTAAAAATGTCCCCCCTGACAAACTTCTGCATATGCCACTGGTCTGTCACAATATTTTTGAGGGGGGTGTCCTCGACATCTTTGATTCGACCCCCCCCCCCAGGAAAATTTCTGGCGACGCCCATGGCTCCAAGTAAACTTTGCTAGTATGATGTCAGCGCAAGGAACTAACACTATATAAGTGAAGGCACAAATGCAAGAACACTCTAGACATCTTTGCTGTCACAATAATTAAATGGAGTTAGTTGTGTACTTTCGAACAATGGAGGCATGATTATCAGGGCCTGCAAATTCGGACATCCCATCAGAAAGATTTCTCAGCAATTAAATGTGCCCTGGTCTATTGCTAGCGATGTCATTGCCAAGTGGAAACATCACTGGAAGCACTGATTCCAATCATCAGTTTTGGAGGCCCAAGACACTAACTGATTCAGACCATCAAACTCTGAAGCATGTTGTGCAAACCAAATATCAGATACCTTTATCAATGATTACAGAGAATTGCAGCTCAGGTATTAAGGCCAATGATAGAGCTATCCAGTGATTGAACTTGGTTTTCATGGTCGTGCTGCTGCTAGGAAGCCATTGATTACATGCACTAATGCCCGACATTATTTGGAGTGGTGCAAACAACAACACTGTCATTGGAATATGGAGCTGTGGAAGAAGATCTTATGAAGTGATGAGTAGACCCTGGATTTTTATGTAATATCAAAGTCAAAATATGTACATAAATATGTAACAATATTTGGTAAAATATGTACCTGAATATGTATTATCAAGGATATGTAACTAAATATGTAGTATCAAATATCCAAGCAATATCAAGAATCCTGGTGGATATTTATTTCATTTGAACATATTCAACATAATTTTAAGGACATAAGTTGTTCAAATTAAAATTTGTATCAAATTTATAAACTCAAGAAACAGCAACGTGCACATTTTTATGAAATCAATTTTGTAAACTATTAATTACTTTTCCCATCGCAAATTATTGTAGAAAATGTAAATATGTAAGAGAGCTCTTTGTAACTTTCGAAACAAATTTAAAAAAAAAAGGCATCTACAGAAAGAACAATCAAATGATTGTTTGTACTTTTTGTACAAGGGAACGTGTGTAACTAACTACTACTTTCTTGTCCACTTACCTAAACCTAAAAGTGAAACGAAAATATGTAACTAGAAAAAGAGGGGGGGGGGAGAAACCGTCTTTCGATAAATAACAGTTCCAGAATTTTCTTTTCTTTTGTCTTCAGCCTATCTTTCGACTTGGCAGTCAATTTTAGGTGACTGTAATCTCATTGATTAGAAAATATGACATCACATGACACAAATTTTCTTCCTCATGTTTCAGAGATCAAAAATATATAGGAAAAAAAATACTGAAATATGTTGTTTTTTGTAAGTAAATGAGCAAATGTGTAAAATATATAATATCCTGGCAAATATGTAAAAATATGTAACATAAAACATATGCAAAATGATGCCAGTTATATAATTCTTTGACATTTTTGTGTATAAAGTATGTATCTAGAAAGGAATAGAATATGTAATTACATACAAATCTGAGCTCTAGTGATGAGTCATGGTACGTGATCTGGCAGTCAGATGGACATGTGTAGACCTGGCGGATGTCTGGCGAATAGTATTTGCCAAAGTGTGTTGTGTCAACAGTAGCAGCGGGGTAATGGTCTGGGGCTGATTTTCCTGGTTTTTACTTGAGCCCTTATTTTTCATCGATGGGTCGATGACTTCTGGCATGTATCAAGACATTTTAGACAATAACATGCTCCCCACACCATGGCAACAGTTTGGAATAGGCCCTTTTCTGTATCTACATGACAATATTCCTACTCACATAGCAACGCCAACTGCATTGTTAATTTTACTGTTGGATTAATCAGGGCAAAGATGAAAGGACGGAAAGCACTGAGAAGGGGAATTTTAAGAAAAAAGAGAATACTGTAGATGGTGTACTTGTCTTGAACTTAGAGAGCATAGATGCTATCACACATTTCTATGTATAGTAGAAGCTTATATGGATGCTGTAATATGTACTGTTAAAGAGTTTAAATAATTTAATTCACACTGAAAAGGAAAATGTAATGCAATATCTAGAAAAAAATAAATGAACTGGAATGGTCTGCTGTCATTTCTGATGAGATGGAACAGGAAGGTTCCAGATATTCACAAATCAAAATGCCATTCCAGTCCGCTCCAGTCAATTTTGATCCGTGGTATTAACATCTTTTAGAAATGCATCATCATCTTACTCCTAATATCAGAATAATTTGTGATGATCATGACTGTTTACAAAAATCTGAGGTGGTTTTGAGGAGTGTTTTGGGATGGAAATCCTGTGCAAAAAGGTAACAAAAATGGAATAATAAGACTGATGGAATGCTAATGAAGTATCACTGAGCAAGTTATGTTAATGAAGGAAGAATGACTGGTCCAAAAGAGACTGAGGAACCTACATCCAATATGATGTAATTTTATCCTCAGACCACTGTGTGCGTGATGTTCCTGAAAGAGTTGCAAAAGATTTGTTCTGTACAATTGCATTAATTTTGCACATGTTTACTGGTCCAACATAGGACACAAGGAGAAAACCGTTTCTAGTCTTATTTTGAAACTGTTCAACCAGGTGTACTGAGACATGCCAGCTTGCTGACAAAAGTGAACAAACTTCTTTGCTTGTGTGTTTCAGAACTGCTTCCCGAGGGGATTATATGTTTAGGTAAAATTTATACAAGTTTATATTATATGATTATAGTGAAGTTCTATGCACCCTCATAGTTCCATATTAGAACTAATCTATCCCATGAAGACAGTAAAATAAAAAAATCTGCTTTATATTGTAATTGTATCTGATACTACATACTGAAAACCAAATTGTTGTTGCTCAATATATTCTGCTATTTTTCTCACCTATAAAGCCCTTGATAGATGATGAACAGGAAAGTATATGCACAATTCCATGTGAGTAAATTACTCAGGCATGAAAGGATAGTGGAGGTTTACTGCTTTGGCAGAAGATAGATAAAAGCAAATTCTAACATGACAATCTCTAACTAGCTTAGCACTCCTATAACGTGGTATATCATCAACAAAATTTCCGGTTTGAGTATGAATATCATTCAGTCAATATTGAAAGAAATATTATGGATGTATCCAGCTCCGGCCCTACGAATTTTGCCACCCCATGCAATTTTACTTCTTGGCACCCCCACCCCAAAATACGTACAAAGAAAATGTAATGTATGAACAACTAAGCTTGTTATCCGTGGCAATTTCACATGGTATAACCAATTTTTAACATAATAAAAAGAAAGAATACATAATGTGAGAAGATACGTTATCCACAAATAAAAAAATATATATATATTTAAGCCTAATAATAATAAAATATCTGTTGCATTTACTCACCATAGTTTCTGCCGACGTGCAGAACTCTCAGCCCTCCTGTTTTGTTTCACTATTTCTTCATGACTATTTATATTGTACATAATTATGTACATTTTCCAGAACATTGTACATGAAGTAACATATCTTCACTTCATCACTATTTACAATAAACTATGTATGTACAATTATGTATGCCTCGTAAACCATGATTTCTTCATCATTACACTATTCACTTTGTACCTTTGTTCGGTTTCGGTCTCTCTCGGGCCTTTTTTAACGACCTTCACTGTTTTGGCATCACTCAAATGTGAATTCCATTTTGCTGGATCTGTATATTCTTCATACAGTTCCACTACATCCTCAGCACCGACAAAAGGAGATTCTGTTTCACTTTTTTACTGAAATACACCGTTATCATCAGGATCGCAATTAGAACAACCTGCCACAAGTTCAGAATTACTGGTTTCGAATTCTTCGGCTTTCACTACATCGCTTGCCTTAAGTTTCAGAAATTTGTGCAAAGCTCCACTTTGTTTTTCTATATGGCACTCTTTTTCTCGTTTGCGTTTACGATATTCTGCACTCGAGAGATTTTCCATTTATCGTTCATACTTTAGTTTACAATTACAAATGCAACAAATAATTTTTAAATCTCTTATGACGACTTGACAAACCAGTTGTTTTAATGACAGCACAAGTACACAAGCCTCTCAATAGATTTTTACACTTAAACGCGTGCACATTCTCACACACGACATACACTAACAGCACTATCATTACACCATCAAGATAGTAAATGAGGTGCAACCAGCAACGACAAAAACATCACCACCTTTCGCGACCAACATGTCAAAAAACAATGCAGCTCTATTTCCGACTATCGAATGCGACACGTCAGTTTAACTCAAACCTTGATAACAGGGTGCAGGGGTGGAGAACTGGCGAACTGGCATGCGATCAAACAATAGATAGTGTTGTAACTTGGCACCGCACATGCACCGTAGATGTTGCTTACCATTTTCACGGACAAAACAATAATAGCTGCTTTTGTAAAAGGACAACTAATATAAACTTTCAGCACCGCTTTCTTTCGCAGTTACTCCTTGCTTTTCTTATCCGTTTCTGCTTTATACTGCATATGAAAATGGATTTAATTTGAATTTTCTCCACCCCAAGAAGACCAAACTGCATCAAATAATGCACCTTCCATTTTTTATACATTTTGCCGCCCCCTTGAGCTTGCTGCCCCATGGAAATGCACGTGTTGCACGTATGGTATAGCTGGCCCTGGATGTATCTGTTGTTTCCAAAAGAGTTTTGGTCAAAAATTTCCATGAGCTACTTCAAATTCTAGAGTAAAAACCTTTTCTTAAAATAATCACTATATAGCAGGGGAAGAGGTTGGGGGGAAAATGCTCTTATATGCAGAGCTAGTGACCAGAATCTGCAGTACATCATACATTTACATCAAAGATAATGCATAACATGCTAATTTCAGTTTTATATATACTAGGTTGGCCATATGAAAACCATGGCAGGTCAGATGTGAAATGTGGGCTGTAGTTTTGGTGGCTCTTGTGTATAACATATGTGCATTTACAAACGTTAAAAAACTCTTCAGCATCCTATCATTTCATAAGAGGTGATAAATGGTTTTAACTGAACACCTAGTTGTTCACAATGAATACTTCCTCTCTATGCCATGTATGCACTCTTAACTTGCATTATATCATGAAACTAACAATTTAAAGAATTGCTTTTAGGTTGGTGTTGTTTGTATATTATACAGGAGCATCAATATAAAGTTGTTTTAAATCAGTGCCAGAACTTTTATATATTTATTCAACCCATCCTAATACACACCATTAATAATGAGTAATTGAAAAAGAAATTTGAACTGTACTGGATAATTAAGAATTGCCTTTGTGTTGATAATAACAGGGATTCAGTGAGCTGCCGTAGCTAGATGCCAAATAGATCATGAGCAGCACCAGAAAATTTTAACCGGTGGGCAGCATCCATATATTGATAAATGAGGGTGGGCAGATATAAAGTAAATATGTATTAATTTCACAAACATACATTATCTTTCTCCCTCTCTTGTATTTTTTTCCACATTTATTTTTGGAGGTGCATGTTTTCTTATTTATCCTTAACGTAACTTTTTTCCTCTGCTTGTGTTTCACCTACGTATATATCTCTCTCTCACACACAGACATGCACGCACGTGTAATTTTTTCATTAATTCTTCTAATCAGATTTCTCATCTGTATTGGTGAAGTGACTCGATGCAGTCACCTATTGAGAAAACGCTTGCAAGGATCTGTTGCTACTCAGGGTTTTCTCCTTTCTATCATTTCATCTGTATTTCCTGTCAGTCTTGATATAATCTCCCTACTTCTCTCTCATTTAGATCCCCCTTCCTTTCATTGTATCTGCCTGTCCCTGCTTTCAACTGCTCACTGTATACTTCAATTTCTGTAGTGAATATATTGTCTTATCCCTTTAAGTTAAGAAGGAATTTTCCACGTACTATTTATTATGTTAATGTAGCAAATAAAAAAAGGGTTGTACTGTTTAATTCATGCAAAAAATATAAAACATATGGAAGACAATCTTTAGCAATGCAAGAGGCAGCTAAAGTTATTAATAGGTTACAAGAAGTATTTACATTTGTGAAAAACCAGCACCTCTCTCCCTCCATCCCTCCTCCTCTCTCTCCCATGTGTCTCTCTCTCTCTGCAACACACTACACATGTGTCTGCACATTTGAAAAGTATGTTATATCCACATGTATCACAATCACATATGTATATAATGAAAGCAATTATACAATATGGAAATTAATATGCTGTAGCGCTGAAGATTCTTGAAAAGCAGAGTACTTACCTACCAATTTGGAGCTTATTCTGTCATGTGGAAACACTGCAATATCCTCACAAACTGAGAGAGAGAAAGAATACCAACTTTCGTCTTGGTTCATTGCATCCTAACTCACTGGACCAGACAATGCACATATTCAGATTATGTTTTACTACTCGTGATTCAAGACACTTTTGTGTCACAATGATTGAATTAAATGAAAATGAGTTTTATTTAATTTATAACTCATTAACTCACACTATCGACATATTTTGTACCCACCTTCAATTAATAATTATACCGAGTGTCCCACAAAGGGGTTTACACTATTTGAATGTTAATAACAGAGAAAGTATTACAGATAACCTGATGGAACTTGTTGTATCTGGATCTGTCATGATTAGTGTTTGTTGCCATTCATTTGTTTTTCTTTAATTTCAGTTCAGTTGCAAGTAGTGACAAGTAATTGACAAGATGGTTGGGAACCTTTCCATTGAGCAACGGAAGTGGATTTTAAAGTGTTTTTGGAAATGTGAGAATATGAAAGAAGTGCAGAGATGATGGATGGCAGAATTTGATGTATGGACTTCTTGGGGGATCTTGTGAAAGTTTGTGCCACTGCTTCCATCCCTCTCTTGTCCGATACTGATTTCTTCCTGCCACACTGTCCCAGATCACACACAGTTCCTTCCCTCTCAAACTTGTCACGTAATTTTGTAATTGTTACACGTGACGGTGGCGCAGTATCAAATTCTGCCCACCATCATCTCTGCACTTCTTTCATGTTCTCACATTTTCAAAAGCACTTTAAAATCGACTTCCGTTGCTCAACGGAAAGATTCCCAGCCATCTTGTCAATTACTTGTCACTACTTGCAACTGAACTGAAATTAAAGAAAAACAAATGAATGGCAACAAACACTAATCATGAGAGATCCAGATACAAAAAGTTCCATCAGGTTATCTGTAATACTTTCTCTGTTATTAACATTCAAATAGTGTACACCCCTTTGTGGGATACTCTGTATTAGGCTAATGAAATGCAAATTAATGCCAGGTATGAATTATAAACATTTTTGCAGTCAAATAAACAATTATTTGCCAATTCTGAGCAAAATACAAACAATTATGTAGCATTAAAAAACAATGTGTGCTTCAATGTTGCAATTATTACAGATCACTCACTTCTGAGTGCAAATTACCATCTTGTTGCTATGCTTTCCACATGTGTATCTCTTGCACAGACTACAGATAATTGTGGTTTCTCTGGCCTTGTATTTTTTCTATTTTTGATGATGTTTCTCTGACACACAAGTGGCATTTTATATTTTGCATCTTTTCTGCCACTTTTGGCTAATTGCAATGATGCAAGTGGCATCATCATTTGCCACACAAGTCCTTGTACAAATATGAGTCATCATGAGTTCTGGGTTTGAGAGAAGGGTATATTTGTTTAACTACTTATAACCATTATTTTAATGTCAGCTTCTATGAAAATGATATCTTATTTATTTGTAGGTTATATTAAGCCATCGGATGACAATAGAAATTAAAACCATCTTTCCTGACAATGTAACGCAAAAACCACTTGTTACACACATGAATGAAACTGAAGTTGTCTTTGAAGATGGCTCTTCTAGTGAAGTTGATGTTCTCTTTTACTGTACAGGTATGTGCATTATTTCAATTATTTAAGAAAATCATTTTTGAATAAACAAACAAAAAACATTATTTAATTTACAACAATGCATCTATTTAAGGCTGTTGATTTTTTAGGAGTTGTAAGCCTGCAAAAACAAACAAAATAAATAAACAAATTAGCGGCAATAACTTCCCTTGGGCCCTCAAGTCTCTTCAAGAAACCTGCCTTCTTGTGTTATTGTTAATTTGTGTGCCTGTGTCAACACTTTGGCAATTAGAACCAGTTTTACAATACATGGACAAAGATATTGTCAGATTCCTGACTAAGTAATTAACTATTTTGGTTGTAAAATGAAATGTAGATATACAATAAAGTTATTAAGAACTGTAAAAAAAAATACAAGTGTTTGAAAAAATCTAGATCTACATTAAAACCTCACCTTAGGATATATAACACAGGAAAAGTGATAGTTGAAGTAATTTATCGCAAACTGCTTTGTATAGCACTGTTTCTTATCTTAACAACAATTGTGCAGTTTATGCATTTACCGATGTAGTAACTAGCATAGAGTAATGTAAAAATAATTTGTGGTTACTTTTGCAATGATGCTAATTGTTGCATTTTTTGAGTAAAGTAAGTATAAGTAAAACTGAGTTGCTCTTGGGAAAAATCAAGTAACTGTGGCTCAGTTATAAGAAGTTTCTTTCCAAATTTTGACTGTAACTGTAACAATGTGAGACAATATTGTATAAAAAAACCCTATAGCGCATACAAAAAAATGAATATACTAATAAACATTCATTTAACTAATATAACTTAACATATAAGTTTAATTTTTATTGGTGTGCTATTGCGAGGTACCATATTAACCACCTGTGTTGGTACGTCTCATATTTTTATAATTTCTTACATTACGTACCAAACTTTACAGCATATCTCATGTTTTTAATTAAGGAATTTGCTGCATTTGGCGAGCCAAGTAGCATTCCATTCCAGTCACAGTAGATTGGATGCATCTCTGTAGCATGCTGCAGATCAATATTTGATGTATACTCAACTGGAGTGAGCTTTTTCAAAAGTTAGTTTTTCTGTGAATCATCAAGGACATGCTTATCTTTCAGCAGTGAGGATGAACCCCAATGGCCAAATACTGTAGCGCAACTACTAGCTAATCATTAACTTAGCAGACATGGTTTCTCTTATATCAATGGTGCTTTTCAATATTGCAAATTAGCAATATGCCCAAAGTCTATAAGAGACATGCAGGTGAAATTTCTTTGTGTCTCTTGACAAGCTTGAATTTCAAATCTGCTGAGCTGCACACTACAATGCCAGGGGGCTGGGGTTAGAATCTCAACCTGGGCATGGGTGTTCTTTGTGAGTGTCCATTCATCAATTTCATCAAATCGTCACTCATCGATTAGCTAAGAGTGGCAGAAAAGCAATGCTAAATAAAACTCCTAATCAATTCGAATCTACCAATGAAATTGAGTCATAGTGTAGTCATATGTTCCTCATAGTGTAAAAATTATGTTACCCAGCATACCATCTCAAATACTTTTTCACTGACAATATATGAATGAAGTAACTGTTGCTACTTCTATGTTGTACAGGAAGGCACCTCAATGCAAACCAAAAGCACTTCACAAAATGTTACATGGTTTGTTCTGTTCTGTGTTAGGCTCATTAGTGTGCTCCTATCATGACTTGATCTTTGTACATAGAGTTTAAAATGAGGATTTCTAACTTGTTTTAAGGACATACTTTTGGCAACATTTATTGCTCATTTGGAATGATGTCAAATGGTAACAAACATTGTAAGAGAGGAAGAAGGTAAAAAAATAAGTAAACCATTCCTCACTTATTTGTATAGCGGCTAGAAGTGTTGAATATATGCATGTTTTTAAGAAATAGTAACAGTATCAGAGGAATTGAATGTTTTTAAAGTGAGGAACAATTTAAATTGATAAACTTGGAGAAATTTGCCTTTAGTGTTGAACAATATGTAAGGACAGTTTTGCACAACTCAGGAGCTAATGCCTACTTTCTAAAATGTTTGTTTATTTTATTTTATCTAGGTTATAAATACAACTTTCCATTTCTTAGTGAAGAGTGTAAAATAGTAGTTGAGGACAACAATGTACAGTCATTGTTCAAACATCTTATTAATACAGAATTCCCGTCCATGTGCTTCATTGGATTGCCATTTTACGTTTGCCACTTCTATCTCTTTGATCTACAGGTAAATATAAAATAAATTAATAATTTCTAAGTTTTGCCAAAGACTATTTATAAAAGTTAAGGCTCAGCTGGACCTTTGTCCGATGTTCTAAAATCTGAAAAATTGCATATGCTCATAATTCCTTCTAGAGCATTCACATGAATCTTCATGAGGTTTTCTTTCACTGCTGCCTAGATATTCTCAATAGTGTAATAATACGCCTCCCCGATGGTGCAGTGGTAGCATTTTTGTGCCTTGTAATCAAGGAGTCCTGGGTTCGATTCATGGTGGAGGCACATAGTGGTTTGAATCCCACTTTAAACTGTAGGTGAAGTCCCGATTAGCCTTACCGTGCATAAAGTGGACCTAAAACATCAACTCAATCAATCAATCAATAGTTTAATAGACTTACGTAGCCACAAAAGTATTGAGACTACCTAGCCAACAGCAAGAGCAAACCACACAAAGACTCACGTGAATGCTCTAGAAGGAATTCTAAGCATATGTAATTTTTCAGATTCTGGAATATTGTAGCAACTTTTTAAAAAAGGAGAGGAAGATTTGATTCGATTCATGTCGGCCAAAATACCAGCTGAGCCTTAAGTTGAAAATTGAAAATTTTCTGTTCAATACAAGATGCTACTATGCCACAATTACTACCAACATCAATAACAATACAATTTTTAATGTAGGATTTAGACAAATAGAAGATCTTGTGTATAACGTGAGAAGTCAAATGCAAAGGTCTGTGAGGTGGGAGGAAGTTGCACAACAAGTCCATCAACCTGTCAGTTAATCTTTCTAAACACTAGTTATGATCATAAGCTACATTTGGGCATGCCAAAGGTACAAATGTTCATGCTCAAGAACAGACTGATGGGTGCTTAAACATTATGAGAGAGGGTTGAAAGGTAGCACAATTGCAGTTATCAAAGACATTCATAAAAAAGCCATGTTTAACATTCCTTATCCATCATTTTCAAAGAAAATTGCACTACAAAAACTTGCCCACAAATAATAATGAACAGGCAAATGTACAAATAAACCATCTTACCACAATATTGCAGTGAACAAAGCAAAGAAAGCAGCTCATGTTGTGATGAAGAGGATTTCAATCAACTATACCTGATTTAGTAATTTCTTCAGCCAAGGGTCACACCATATCATGCCTATTAAACATAATAAAAGTATAATATTCAATATAAACACATAAATATAATTCTCACTGCAACCACTAACATTCTGATTGGTGAACCACCACTGCTTATTCAGTAGTTTTATGATTTATTGGAAACCTCTTTTACAAAAATCACATTGAAAATGCACTCTAAATGTTAAGTGTTAATAATGTGAATTCAGATTCTGCAAATTTAACAAAAATCTACAAAAGTGAGGTCTGCTTTATCATGGAACAAGCAAGATATTCTAGCTTTTGATTAAAATATATTATAAAAATGTAATTTTAAACATGTACCCACATCGTATTTTCTGATAGCACTGATCAACTCATCTGACTTAATGTGAAATATGGTTTTGTTGTGTGCTTTTGTAGATAATGCAGACAAAAGAAACAATTGGCTTTCCCAATATGGAATTATTTGAACTCTAGGCTCTTGCACATGCCACTCTGTTTAGGGAAGGGTGAGAAATTTAGACTGGTGACTTTAGTAGGCTCCTAACAATTATAGGTGATACACTGCATCCCTGTACTTTATTGTTCCTTCGAACTTGGCCAGACTGTCAATATGCGTTCTACTTTACATTCACTTTTTTAAAAATAATCTCACTCATGGATAATCAATGGACACTGAACAAAACACTGAGCAGAAAATTATTTTCATATAAAATATTCCTTATTATCACTGCAAGTTATGTGCTCTAGACAGCAAACTCAAGTATAAACAAGTAAACGTCATTATGTAGGATTCCTCTTTTCAATATTAGAGCAATATGATGCAAATCCATTATGCACGAAGTTTCAATGAACGAGATACACAGAATTAGATAATGAAAAATTAATAACCCTTGTAGACACAGATAACTACATTAGACTAAACAAGGATCCTACACCCAGCATTGAAAGAAAGGTAGTCAGCACCATCAACAAGTTGAGAAACAGCATTGCAGACTCAAGAAGAAAGGCTCTGATACCACAACACATTAAACCACCACATCTATATGGATTACCAAAACTACACAATCCAGAAACATCTCTTTGTGCGGTAGGTAGATCCATAGGTTCCCCAACACATGCACTTGCCAAACACATACTACAGATAATAACCCCTCTCTCACGGACTTCTTTTTTTTTTTAACACATTTGGCCTGACTCAAATAATCGACAAACCCACTCGAATCACAGCAAATAGTAGGACACTCTTAGACTTCATAGCAATAGATAATACTGAGCTTGTTCACAGGTCGAATGTTGAAAACCCTATAGGTACCTCTGACCACTGTCTCACATATGTATCGTTGGTTTGTGAGAAGCCCATAAAGCAGATGAAATACGTTACATATCGTGACTTTTCTCATTTTGATAGTGACAAATTTGAAAATGATATGAAAGCCGTAGATTGGGAATTGCTGAAATCTATCCATGATATTGAAGACAAAATAAACTATTTTAATTCAAAAATCATCAGCGTCTTTGAAATTCATGCACCTACTAAAACGGCAAGGGTAGGTAAAAAATATACTCCATGGATCACAGATAATGTAAAACTAGTAATGAAACTCAGGGATAATGCCTTACGTAAATTTAAAAGAACAAATAACCCACACGACTGGCTACAATACAAGGATCTCCGTAACTTCACAACATCAATTACAAGGCAGGAAAAGAAAGCATATTTCACATCCCATATAAACAACAGAAATATGAACACACGTGGTACCTGGCAAAAATTAAAAGATTTAGGTATTTTTGATAAAACTACAAATAATATTGATGTCCTTCCATCTAATCTTAGGGATGCAGATGTTATAAATAACCATTTTGTTAGCGTAACACAGAACTTCAATTTTTCTGAAACTCTTATCCAAAAACAGTACAATTACTTCATGACAAACAAGAATGAGAATACTACAGATTTATGTTTCACAATTAAAACAATAACAGAACTTGACATATATAAGGCAATACATAGTATACACTCAAATGCAGCTGGAGCTGATAAAATCACAGTTAAAATGTTAAAGTTATCGCTTCCCTTTGTACTGCCTACACTAACACAAATCATCAATTTCTCTATCTGCACTGGAGAATTTCCCTCCATATGGAAGGAAGCTCACGTAATCCCACTAGCAAAGAAGAAGAATATTCAAAGTCTTGATGACCTTAGACCAATAAGCTTGCTGCCTGTTGTCTCCAAAATTATTGAAAAAGTAGTGTGTCAGCAACTCACCAAATTTGTTGATGCGAACAGTATATTACCAGAATTACAGTCAGGTTTTCGCAGTAAACATAGTACTGCCACTGCACTCACAAAAGTAGTAGATGACTTCCTTCATTTCATGGATGAACGGAGTGCAGTCATACTAGTCCTCTTAGACCTCAGCAAAACCTTCGATAGTGTACGGCATGATCTACTTTTAGCTAAACTCAGATATTATAACTTCAGCCCATTAGCAATCAAGTGGTTCAACTCGTATCTTACAGACAGACACCAGAAAGTACAAATGCCTGGCACTCCACTATCATTTTCAAAATCTCTGCCAATAAAAACTGGGGTGCCTCAGGGATCAATATTGGGGCCACTATTGTTTACTTTATACACAGCAGACTTATCGAGAGCAATACAAACATGTACATATCATTTCTATGCTGATGACACACAGATATACCTACCTACCACACCAATTACAGTTAGACGTGATGTTATGGTCCTCAACGATGAATTAAAAAGAATTTCCACCTGGTGTGATTCCAATGCACTGATTTTAAATCCCAAAAAATCCACATACATGTTACTGGGGAATAGACAAACAATTACGAACGACAAGTATAACGACATAGTCTTAAAGATACGTGGGACGTGCATACCGCATAAAACAACATCTAAAAACCTGGGTTTGGTGATTGATAGTTCTCTTACTTGGACAGAACACATCAATGGACTGTGTAGAAAATCATTCTACATTCTCAGAAATTTATATAGGTCTCAAAATTATCTAACAGAAAAAGTTAAACTGAAGCTCGTTGAGCTCTTATTGTGGTCACTCTTTGATTACTGTGATGTAGTTTATGGTCCTGGGGTCTCAGTCAGAGATAAAAGGAAAATTCAGGTGATGCAAAATTCTTGTATACGATTTGCATTGAACATAAGAAAATATGAACATATCCTGCCTCATTTGAACACAAAGAAAATATTAACAATGGACAGAAGAAGGCATCTGCACTATATCACCTTCATAAACAAAATTTTGAAAGTAAGTGAACCAGATTATCTATTTAGAAAACTTAAAATAGGCACTCAAATACACTCACACTTCACGCGAGGGCATAACAAACTTTTTACATGTCATCACAGTACCGCCTCCTTCAAATCATAATTCTCGGTAAATGCAGTTTCAACCTGGAATAAATTACCCATAACAATAACCAACCAATCAACATTGCATGCTCTTAAATCCACAGCAAAGGACTATCTACTATGTAAACAGTTTGAATCTAGAAGCACACACGAATAAAAATACATCCCACAATGTATTAATGTCAATGTAAGAACTTGGTATTACTTCATGTCAAATATTTCTATTTTTGCACCATCAAATATTAACAAATATGCATTTACGTGTACATGTGTGTGTGCCTATATATATATATATATATATATATATATATATATATATATATATATATATATATATATATATATATATATATACTTAAAATTGTATTTAGAATTTAGTTTTATGTGTATACATATACTCATTAATTGTATCTTTACAGTTCTTATTTGATTTCAAATTGTCCATACGTTTTTCTTTCATCTTTCTTACTTATTTACTATTATTATTATTATTTTTAGTTTTGTTTCTTTTTTTCTTATTGGATATATATACCTTTTGTAACTGTAGACTGTATTCTGACAAGGGTTAGGTGGGAGAACAGCGTACGCTGAACCTCGCCCGCTCAATAAAGATATATTATTATTATATTATTATTATATTATTCTACCAACAACAAGAGGGTATGCCAATGTGTTTGCCACTATTACCAATATTTAGCAACATACACATGAAACACTTCAAACAGAAAGCTCTCACCCAAAGCACCAAGAAGCCAAAAACATGCATTAGGTATGCATCATTTGTAACATGTCCACCAGTGGCATGCGGTGACCTTTTCCGTTGGAGAAGCAGGTCTCGAAAAACTAAGAAAACCAAAAATTCATTGCTTCTACATGGTACGTTTTACTGAAAAAATGAGCCCCCTACCTGATACTGTTTCCTTAACATCTCTAAGGGGAAAGATGAATGTCCTGGTGCATTGTTCATTTTTTTCGAATTTCAGTTGGTCTGTTGTCAAATGTATTTAATGCATCAGACTATCGTGGATGATTGAAACAATTTTCAAGATTTTCACACATTAATATTCACAAGTCCACTTTGGCACCATGTAAATAGTAAATAGGAAACAATGCCAACACTAAAGTTTTTGAAGCAAACAAATAGAAATTCAGCTGCTCGAAAAAGAGTAACTTTTCACCTTGCAAAGCCCTTGAAAAAAGTGTGACCATGGCCAGCAAGTTTTCACAACTCTATATGGCAGATGCGTCCATGGACAAATTAGCTGTCTTAATAGACCGAATGCTCTGAAACGTTTATCTTCACATAGAATATGTCATCCGTATGTCAGCAATGTGTTTTGAAACTTTATAGTTTACTTATGAATATAAATTTTAATTATCATGGTAGTAGTGTAAACTTATCGTTTCAAAGCCACAAAAAGGATGAGTCCTCTTTTTTTTACGATTTAACTTCAGTTATAGCCTTTCATGACGATTTTTTTGTGGATTTTATAGCGTTCAACGACATTTTAGTGCAATTTTCATGGCAACTAAATTTTCACAAAAGGATGAGCCCTTTGTGCTTTTTTTTTTTTTTTTTTTTTACGATTTAGCCTCGTAACCTTTCATGACATTTTTTTTTTGTGCAACTAAATTTTCGTACCTCACGATCTTACATGATATAACTTAACCTATTCACTGATTATTTTTTTTCTCGGTCTAAATTAACCTAAGTGTTACCGGGTCATATGGTGCAAAAGAGAGGTACCCCCCAAACTTTTTTTTTTGGCCCACCACCTGTTGACAGAGAGGCTGCTGGACTTGGAAAAATTTTCGATTGATGAAAATTGGTTCTATGATGACCTATACTAATTTTGGTATGGGAGGACAGAGGACATCGAGACTCGACCAACACACTAAACCCGACCTCTCTACGACTACATGTTCGGAAGTTACGAGTGATCAAAGTTTTGGGGGTTGTGCAAACACCCCTTACCCTTGAACTCAGGACCACGAAGACTCAAAAGGTACAGTATGCATACCATACATCCCTGGGCTATCAGAAAAGATAAGTAGAATTGGTTTAAAATTACAACTTAGGACATCATTCAGCTGTAAGAAGACACTAAGAAGCATGCTATCAAACACCAAACCAGAGAACTCCATACAAACTAGCAAAAACTGCGTATGCAACATACCATGCAAATATGGAGAGCTTACATAGAAGAATCAGGATGCCCTCTACAGAAAAAGATAGATGAACAGAAGCAGTACACACACAAAGGCGAAACAGATAGGTCAAAAGTAGCCAAGTAGTATGGAGTGAATCACATAGAATTCAGTGGAGCAATGTAACAGTAATACACAAAGACCCAAATTGGAAACTGAGGAAAATCAAAGAAGCAGCATTCATAGCAATAGCCCAAAACCCTATAAGTCATTCCAGTGTAGAATTCAAGCACATATGGTCCTCTCTCCTCAAAAATTACAAATAGTAGCATAAATGGAACAAAAATTAGTACACAATTATGGGAGGTGCTGTGGAGTAGTTGGTTAGAGCAACGGATTTGTAGTAAAAGTCACAGGTCTGTTGCAGTTCGATTCCCACCACCTGCAAAAGAAACTTCAGCTGAAGAATTTAGGGTTGCTAAATTAAACAAATTGTAAAGAGAGAATGTTTTAGACATGGAGAGAAGGTAACCGATATACATGTTCTCTACAATTCAAAAATATATATGTAGGTTTATCATATACTACTGTTTGTTAGCACAGTATAGTCATGTTTAAAATATATTCATGCAAAAGCAAATAATTATATAATTTACTTTATTGTTTGTCTGTTTATGTCTTTTCAGTGTAGATTCTTCCTGAAAACACTTGAAGGTAAAGTTCCATTACCAACCAAGGAAGAAATGGATACTGATACTGCAAAAGAAATGTCTGAGAGAAGAAAGAAAGGGTTAACCAAAAGGCAGTCACATATGATGGGTCCATTGCAGGGTGACTATTATGATGAACTGGCAAAACTAGCTAACATTCCTGGTGTTCCTCCAGTGATGACCAAACTTCACAATGACAGCAGTGAGAGATTTTTGGAGGATCTAGTTAATTACAGAAACGATATTTACAGAATTTTAGATTCTGAAAATTTCATCCAGATAAAATAAATTTGTTTCTTTGTACAATTCCAAAATAAATGATATACAGTAAGAATAATTTTACATATCATTGTACGTATATAAATGGTAGAAATCAAGAATCTTACTTATTATTTAAAAATAATTATTTTTATATACTATTTGTTAGTATTTGTTTCTCTTTGACAAGAATGGATAAAAAGATACATGAATGTAACGACATAATATGAGTATATACAGACTCCTACATGGTGGTCGAAAGGTATTACTTGACCACTTCTGGACAGAGAAAAAATATTTACTTAGGTAAAATACATACATTCAAATTGAATATGTTCTGTTTTTTCAAACAAATACAATCATTATCATCCAACTTACATTTATACTAATTTCTTAAGTTATTAATAAGGTCAAAATATGCCTTCAAAACAGGTAAAATATGCACTATAAATGTTAAAAAGGTGTCCTAAAACTTGTGTATTATGGTGTATATATGTTTTATGACTGCATAAATATCCCCACACTTCTCAGGGGACATGCCACTGCCCATATAATTTCAAGCTTTGAAGCAATTCTTGCCTATGAATTTCTAGAGTAGTTAGCTAATATAATTGCTCAACATGGAAAGTGAAAAAGTATCATTTCTGTCATTATTTTTTTTTTATGTATAAAGGTAAGCTAAGGTCAAGTAAAGTTCCCCATGCATGTAGCACTGTGCCATTAAGGCACATTTAGGAGATGTGGAGGTAAGACCCCACACATTCTCGATCTTGGCCATTTTGGAGGTGATGTGATCAGCACCATGTGCAGGCTGCCTTTACTTCCCCCAGGTACCTATTGATTTGAGACTGGGTGAGCCCCAGAGCAGCTTTATGTGAGGACAAGGCCAGAAAAATTTCACTTTAGATCACCCACATGGGGAATCGAACCTGGGTCTCCCGCTTGTCAGTAAGATGCCCTACCAACTAGACCACCACAACTCTTTTACGGATAAATACTGTTTACAAAGCAGAAAATGATGACTAGTTGATGGGGCTTATTTTAGGTGTTTGCCCCAAATAACAACATCATCATGCCCTAGTTATTAACAGCTGAACAACAGTAAAAATACCCTCCATTACATGCAAAATTTGTAAATGAAATTAATAAAGGTAAACAGATACCATAACGGTTGTACACAGTTAAAAAAAAAATAGTTGTACTACACTGTTGCACAGCATGTACAAAGCTCTGAAATACTGGTCCAAACCCAAAGGACCAATTTCACAAGTAACTAAAAGTGGTTGGCCCAACGTTGGGCAAACTGTACCGAAAATGGTTGGTCCACGGTTGGCCCAATGTAAAAACATACTGTGGGGCAATGGCAATTTTGGCCGTGGTTCCAACGTTGGCCCAACGTGTGGTTTTTACATTGGGCAATGTATGTTTTTATGTTAGGCCAACATATGGTTTTACGTTGGCCCAACGTACTGAAAACTAAAGAAAGGATTATCATTGTTTTCAAGTGGTAGCACAAAAGCTTTCTAGAGTTTACTTAGTTTTCCACCTTTCATGAAATTTAGTAGTTTTCCACCTTAGTCTGCATATAACATTGTTTAACAACCTTTACAACAATACCTGTAAGAATGTTCTTGTTCTGCTACAGCTAAAGAGACAAACAATAAGCAATTCCCAAAACATCTTTCATCCATTGTGGCTGACAAGGGACTGGTGAGTAACTGCAAGTTAAAAATAGCTTCTACTTTCATGAAAAATATCAAAAGCTGACCAACAAATAATGCTGCTGTCACTGGCGTCTAGAACTGTGACTCATTTTTTTATGTCTGTGATTGGTGGGAGAGTGTTTTTTTTAATATATTTGCAACAACTATTTCCAGTCACAATGCCCTTGACCCAACTAGGGTGATATAGGTTATTCTTGACACAAAGGACAAAAAAAAAAAAAAAGGAATGAAAGAGACACACTTGAAATAGATGACTGCATGAAGTTACTTCCAATATATGCAATCAATATGCACAATAAGCTGAAATATGCATTTATATGCACTATAAAACTTTGCCCAAGTGTTCCCAATCAAGTGAAATGAATGAATCCAATGAAAGCATTTGAATTTTCCCCCCAAAAAACATGCAAATATGCAAATATCTGCTCCTAGTTATTAAAAAAAAACTGGATTCAAATGGGGGGAAATTCTGCAGTCTAAAGAATAATAATAAATATAAACAGAATGTGTGGGCTGAGCTACTTAATGTCAGTAAATGAACGTGAGATGAAAAAAGCTAAAAGAAAATAATAAGAAAATAAAATAAGAAAAGCCTATGTTAGGCTCTGATTATGACAAAAATATTAACTTGTTATTCTCATTCTCAATGGTAGATCAAAAATAAGCTATTTCAATTTGTTCTTTCTCAGATTCCTTGTGTATGGTGGACTCTTTACAGGTGCACACAAAAATGGCATTTTAGCTGAACATATTAGGTATATGTCCCACACCAAGGTGTTGTGGTCTAAGGCATCAGGCTTTGGGCTCAGGCTATGGAAATTTGGGAGCTACGAATGAGTGGTGTAATCTGGCCATGGAAGCCTACAACAATAACTGGGGGGGGGGTTCATCGTGCTGACCACACATCACCCCGTAACTGGTTGGATGCTCGCCCAACTCTAGTGAGGCATGTGGGAGTGATGCTGGCAGGTGGTAGGTAGGCCCTGGCCCTCAAGGACTGTTGCACTATGGGTTATTATTATTATTATTATTATTATTATTATTATATTAGATATACAGGGTGGTGCAAAAGTTTGGAATCGGCCAAATAAAACCGAAATGCATGCGGTTATTGAAATTTTATGTGTGTACATGTAGTTTGGGGATGGGGGAAATCCTACCGAACCGGTTTTGAAATATGGTCGCCATCTTGAAAACCGCCATCTTGGATCGAGATCACTTTTTTTTAAAAGGGAACCTAGGCATGTGACACATGAAATTACACTGGAAAAAGCTCACAAACACGATGGTAGCATTAATTTTTGCAAAACGTTATTCATGTTCATGCTACAGGGTTTTAAAGAAGTGTTTTCAACGGTTTCTCTCATTGTTACAGGTGCATTAAGAAATGGAGCTCACACAAGCAGAACGCGTGGAAATCATCCTGATGTGTGGGGAAAGAATTCGAAAGTCATCGCCGATGAGTTCAAGCAGCGCCATACAGAACGAGCTCCCATTGTTGACAGCACTGTGCGGAAACTGATCGCTAAGTTCAGAGAGACTGGATCTGTTGCAAACAGGCCCAAATCTGATAGGCCTAAGGTTGCCACAGATGAAGCGACATCAACAGCTGTGTTGGCGGCAGCTACGTTGACTCCGCACCGAAGTACCCGTAGTCATGCTGCTGTTACTGGTGTGAGTTATGTTATGTTATGAGGATTCTGAAAAGGCACAAATGACATCCATACAAGATCCAGTTGCTTCAACACCTGAGTGAGGACGATCCTGACTGCAGGATTGAATTTGCAGAAGGAATGTCCCGTAAGGTGTTACAAGACCTCACCTTCTCTCACAAGGTGTTGTTCAGTGATGAAGCAAACTTTTATCTCAATGGGGAGGTGAACAGACAAAACATGAGATACTGGCCTGAATCGAATCGTCATTGGGTGGATACATCTGGGACAGTCCTCCGTTCAAAAGCGATGGTATGGTGTGGCATATGGGGAACCCGTGAGGTAGGATCTTTCTTCATTGACGGTACTCTCAATGCACAGGAATATTTGAACTTACTGGATACACAAGTATTTCCATCTCTCATGATCGAGGATGGCAGTTTCCCTTTCTTCCAACATGACGGCGCTCCCCCACATTTTGGTAACAATGTTAGGGACTATCTGAACATCCAGTTTCTCAATCGGTGGATAGGTCGCAGGGGGCCTGTGGAATGGCCACCACGCTCGCCGAACCTAACCCCCTCGATTTGTATCTGTGGGGCCACGTAAAATCACATTTGAAAGACAGAATTGTCGAGTGCTGTGCAAGCTTCACACTCGACATCTTATCGAAAGTCCACCAGGAATGGGTGAATCGACTCAATATGACACTGGCCCACAATGGTGGACACATTGAGCATATCCTCTAACATCCTGCAACAATGAGAGAAACCGTTGAAAACACTTCTTTAACACCCTGTAGCATAAACATGAATAAAGTTTTGCAAAAATGAATGCTCCATCGTGTTTGTGAGCTTTTTCCAGTGTAATTTCATGTGTCACATGCCTAGGTTCCTATTTTAAAAAGTGACCTCGATCCAAGATGGCGGCTTTTAAGGTGGCGACTATATTTCAGAAGCGGTTCGGTAGGTTTTCCCCCATCCCCAAACTACATATACACATATAAAATTTCAATAACCGCATGCATTTCGGTTTTATTCGGCCCATTCCGCACTTTTGGACCACCTTGTTTATTCAGAACCTTGAGATCATTATGTCTTGTTCAAGTGATCTGTTAATGTAATATTTTTTATTATTATTTATTTATTAATGCTGTATTTGAAATGATGGACTTAAGGCCATACAGAGCCTTTTCTTCCACTTAACCATAAACCATTTAGTAATTTTACATTGATACTTTCACTTTCAAACAACAAATATAGAGTGATTATGCACACACTTCAATAGCATAATTTGTTGAAAGGTGCACACTATTGTTCCGCTTTTATAAAATTATTTGTAGATCACTTGCTTGAGTTCCTGTATAGTGGAATGGACAACATTTTTTTTGCTCTTGATTCACGCAGCCCAGGATTTGATCCATGGCGGGAGTTGGAAAATTCTGGTGTCAACCCAGTATTATGAGAACAATTATGGAGCTTGTAGTGGATTCTGGTCTCAAAAGCCAGAAAGTAGCAACAATTGGAACTGATGTGCTTACCAACCCAATTAAAAGTCCCCTGGTAGTCCTTGGTGCTCAAAGGGTTGTTGCACCACAGAGTTTGGTTTTTGATTTGAGTTCAAATTTTACAAAAATATTCTTCTTTCTGCTTCATCATCTCTACTTTACTTCCTCCAATTATCGCTCTTCCCTTTATTTATTTAATTAAGGCCCGCAGCAGTCAGTATGATGTAAACGACTGTTGAAGCATCAGGATTTTTTTTTAAGTTTAGATGTGTTACCTACTATTTTACCCTATTTTTTCAAAACTTGCACTTCTCCAAGTTTCTGAAGAAGATCATCATGCTGATGACCAACACTTCAATTTATACTCTGCTTCAGTACATACCATTCAATGTTTCCAATACAGCAGATGCAAAGCCACATACAAGCTCACATATAACAATAACAGTAATATTATTATTATTATTATTAATAATAATAATAATAATAATAATGATGATGATGATGATGATGATGATGATGATGATATTATTTTTATTGACTCATATCCATAGGCATGGACAACTTTATACATTAAAACAGACATTGCAGGTATGTAATACTAAATCAGTCAAAATACAATGTCTCAACCAGCTTTTACAGCATATATAGAAACTGGATACATGAGTTAAGTACATAGAGACCAAAGTAACTTGCTTGAGTATAATCAAAATATATACATATAAGAATATATCAGTAGGTCTAAAATCTTTAATATTTAAAAAAAAAAAAACGTACAACACTAGTCCGGGCTATTCACCGGATGTTTACATTTCTGTGCTTCCTTGGCGCGGGCGGGAACTTTACTTCCGGTTTTTAATAGAATAACATGGAGTTCAAAGGTGTAAAGGCAGTGTCTTAAGAAAAGGCGACAATCATTGTGTGGCTTATGGTTACAACACAAGGTTGGGAACAAATATTTTTTTCTCGGGTATCTATTAGGAATGGCCAAATCCGGAATCTGGATAGTGAAATCGGAGAATCCGGATTTCGGATAAAATCCGGATTTCGGAGGGCATTTGTGATCAGTGTTGTTGCAGTAGTATTGTACGTACAAAGTTCTTTGTTTCGGCTAAACATGCCCACATTGCTCGATGGCTCCTTACCTGTTGTAGCAGTTGAACAAGAGCGATATTTTGATAGATTGGACAAGTTCGCGCTTCAGTTTAATGCGCAAGCAAGCACTTTCTGACGCCGAAAGAATATAATCATTTGCATATGCTTCCTGAGATTACATGCTTCGGAGCTCAAACAATGAAATCGTATACAACACATAATGTCCTATATATTTCCGTCTGCTTTCGACCAATGTGTGGCGCGGGGAAGAAGGTGCGAAGGGGGTTTTCAGCACCCCTTAATTTTCCTCCGCATCTGCCATGTTACGTTATGTATGACTTACTAAAACTGTGTCGTCACATTGGAGTAACACCGCTATCATTGTAGATAACAGACATTGACAGTAATCTGAAAGAGAACCCGCATTTGCTTTCCTCTATTAAGGGGGGAGGGGGAGTCTCTACAATTATTGTTGTCTTTCTTCCACCATTATTATTTTTTTAATTATAAATTTATTTTTTATTTTTTGAGACACAGTATATGGTCATTGGCCTGCATAAACAAGTTTTGTTCGTTTAAAATGACCAAACATACGCTTGTTGTGGCCAAAACAAACAAAACTGAAACAAGTCACTAGAAGTCTTTAGTTTCATTGGCATATTTTCATAAAAGCCTATTAAATGTTCGTTGGTATTTGATGTAATGGTTAAAGAATGTATGTTTCTTTATTTTCAACATCACCCCCCCCCCCTCAAATTTCATTCAACGCCCCCTCAGCACACCTACATGATTAATACTGGCGCCGCCGCTGCTCTCGTATCATACGTACAAAAAATATTCAGATTACATCTGATTGTTGCGGAACTGATCTCATGTACCAACTTTTTGTTAACTTGTACCAATTATTTTATGGTCAAAAGTGAAAACATAATGTAGTGCAATCATTTCATAAAAGAAGGGAAATTACTATATTACTAAGCGCAGTCGGCTTCGTTCATGCGCGGCGCCAGAAAATTTTGACCGGCTGGGCAGGAGCCAAATACTGATAAATTAGGGTTGACAGATATAAAGTTTGAGTTTCACACACAGATATTCCCTCGCCCTCTCCCGAATTCCTTTGTATTTCTTTCACCTTTTCTCATTGCTACGTCTTATTTTTCCCTTCCACCATCTTTCTCTGCTTGTATTACCCCCGTCCCCCCTCTCTCTGTGACACATCTGCGTGCACGGATAATCCGTTCACCAAATCTTCTGATTAAAATTCTCTCTATTCCCTCCAGTCTAGAATAAAGTAGCGAAAGTAGCCGATGTCGTCACCTGTTGTAAAGCCTCATGGCTATTATTCCTATCTTTCGATCACACTTTAAACTGTAGGTCCAGTCCCGATTAGCTTTACTGTGCATAAAGTGGACTTAAAACACCAACTCAATCAATCTATCTTTCATGTGTGAATCTTGATATGGCCTCAGGCACGTATCCAGAGGGGGGCTCAGGGGGCTCGGGCCCCCTCCGAAATTTTGCGATTTACACTAGATAAAATGAGATTTTTGGCTTGTTTGTGTGTAATAAAATATTGTGATTATAATTTAAAGAGAGATATAATTATCGATGAAAAGAATGTTCTATTACCCTGAGGGATAACCCTGTTATTGATAATATTGTATGTACACTTTTCTTGCTCTTTCGGTGTTGTCGTAACGAACTTGAGCATTATATAAAGATTTGTCAGCATTTGTAAGTCGGGCGATTCTTTGAAAAGTGAATAGGAGGTGGAGTCGAACTACAAAACATTTTATGTGCGGAACATTCCAGAATATAATATGGATATAAATACGCGGATTCAATTTCACGTTTGGTCTGTACAACAGAATCATTCGATAAGACTTCAGGAGTAAGTGTGTCAGTCGATTAGTGATCAGTCAGTATCCATTGACAGTTTTATAAGATGTAGAGATTACGGGGGGAGAACTAGTGACACATTTTGCTGGAAAGTGCTGAAGTCTACCACTATTACAAGTTCAGGTCCAAAGCTGAAGACATTGCCGACAGTGTAGTTCAGCAGTAATGGGCATTTGAGCATAAATATTTTTTTTTTTAAAAAAAGGAAATAAGCTGCACAGATCGACTGAAAATCTAAGTTTTGAGTGACGATTTATTAGTGATCGGACCAAGTTTCCTGTATGCAGTCCGAGAGTTTCGTGAGTTAAAAAAGGACTTTTAAGTCAACTGTTTTGCAAAAACACTAACTACCACAAAGGGGCAGCCATGAAGGCCGAAAATTTTATGAATGTCGAGAAGAGAAAGCAAGATGTTGCATATGTGGAAATTTTAACGGAAAAAGCAAGCTTGACCATGATTCGAAAACCAGGGTCTCTGGCATATACCGTGCCATTCTTTGTTCTACCAAGTGAGCTACCGAGTCACCCTTGGCTTCGCTTGATCATTTGCTGTCCCTGTAGAGGAATGGCACAGTATGCCTGGTGGAGCCTGCATTTTCCGCTAAAATTTCTGCATGGCACATTTCTTGTGTATGCCCAACCGTAAGATGTTGCCTGTTTAATTAACAAGCACAGAAAAAGGATATAGAATAAAACTAAGGGACATTCCCACCGGTTGACAAGATATTTTTCTTCTGTGGTCAACACGAGCTGCCGTTTCAAGGTAACAATGAGATTGACCCACCAGGTTTCACACCGAAGCTACAAGCTATACGTGTCGCTTGAGGATTTCACAAATCGAACACAGGCTTGTGCAGCCTGTCGTGCCACTACGGTGCGAAAAGTTTCTGTTGATTGGGTCACTCATTGCAAACGACGAGTGTGTGCCTTCGGTCTGAATTCTTCCTAAATCTTGAAGATCCAAGTCACAAGGATGGAAAATTAGGATTTTTGTTAAGGTTACGTTTCGAAGGCAGGCGACAACACCAAAAGGGATCATAACCAAAACCTGGGAGAACACATTCGAATGGGCCGGCTGAGTGGTTAGCACATCGCGGTGTGACGCCAAGGGTCCCAGGTTCGAATCCCGATCGGGCATGGCTGTTTGTGAATTTAAAAGGTAAAAAAAGGTAAAGTGTTCCCCTGTGCTTAGCACCACGCCATGAAGGCGTATAGGGGGTGTGGGGGTAACGCCCACAGTTTCTTGATCCGGTCGTGAGTGGGGGTGATGTGATCAGCATCACGCCCCTGACCGCCTTTACCCCCCAGTGTTTCCCCCAGGTACCATGTTATTCGACGCTGGGTGGGCGCCGGGGCCGCTTCCAACGTTAGAAAAGTTTCCGGATTTGAAATCCATTCATCAATTTCATCATTTCATCACTCATTCCCATCTTCGCAAATTAGCCAAGAGGCACAAAACGCGAAGTAAAATAAAATAAATCAAATCAAAACATTCGAATGGATTGTCCATTGCATAACAGCTTCGTGAAACGGACACGTGCACATACTGAGATCGTTTCGGCACAAACACAACGTTCGTACATTGCAACAGAGGAGTCGAGTGATAAAAAATGTCCCGATATCACGTTCTGAGAGAAAAAAAAACAGCTGCTTAAACAGTGGCAGATTTAGGAGACAGTTACTCTCTATTTTTGGCCCCGCACTATGGCTTCTTTTTAATGCTAACCTTTGTCTACCAAGAGAGAGTAAACTTTTCTTATCCCCTACCCCAACCGTTTTGGAACTGAATCGCCACCATCGACCTTAAACCTTGTGAGGTTCTATCTATACCCCTGTAAAAAAAAGAAAGATGTTTAGCCCCCCCCGAAAAGAATTTCTGGATACGTGCCTGTATGGCCTCCCTACTTTTCTCATTTATGTATCCCTTCCCTGATGCCCTTCAATTGCTCATTATGTACTTCGCTTTGTACAGTCATTGACACTTCTGGGTTCTAACGATTCCATTGAAAGTTAATGGAATTGTTATAACCCAGAAGTGTCCGTGACTGTACAGGTGATATTTTATCTTATCCCTTTAAATTAAGAAGAAATTTATCATAGCCCATACTTTATTAGTTCAATGACATATTACATTAATTGATTTGATTTATTTGTTGTATTTAACTTCGCTTTTCTTCCACTTTTGGCTAATCGCGAAGATGAGGATGAATTGTGATAAGATGAAGCGGACGAAGGGACAATGACAAACACACATGGGCAGATAACAAAATCACAAAATCACAAAAATGCTCCACGTGGGATTGTACTGGCTGTGACTCCAGACGCCATAGCCGCGTTAGTCTGCTAAATGCAGTCCAGGTTGTACGTACCAATCAGCAAGTCTCTTTCTTGACCATTTTTCGGTTCCGAGCCGAGCATAGTTACTGCAATTTGAATGTTTCCACCTGACTTCTTCAAGAAAGACGAGGAAGTTTTTTCATTGCAACTGAAAGCAAAAAAGTGCCGTAATGGAGAAATCAATTATGAGTTGATCTCTTACGTAA
This sequence comes from Lepisma saccharinum, assembly GCF_977018435.1. Classification (NCBI taxonomy): domain Eukaryota; kingdom Metazoa; phylum Arthropoda; class Insecta; order Zygentoma; family Lepismatidae; genus Lepisma; species Lepisma saccharinum. The sequence goes on from NC_139230.1 coordinate 69,261,315, forward strand.
CGAACCATCTGCCACAGACGCTATTACAGGACAATGATCCAAGAGCTCGTTAACTTCCTATGATCTCCACCAGGCAACTTCCTCGCCGCTGTTCCACTTTTCTCGTGCACGTTCCTGAATTTTATATCGGCATCGAATATGAAATAATAGGGTACTTCCTACTGTCTTGCAACACACCCGTGTTCCATCTAGAGCGTGGAAAATTATGCAGATCCCACGGCAAAGAATTTACGCAACACTTGTGTACACATTTCCAGAAATAAGCGCCATCCGAGGCACAAGCCCATTATTCACCCTAACCTGATTAAATGGATTGTGGAATGAGGGTAGATTTTTTCCACTTCTTCCATTAAGGCTCATTTCTGACGGGAAATGAGAGGGTACGGAGCGAAATGCGAAGCTGTTGAAGTGCGATTTGCATATTAAAATATGACTTCTGGAGTCTCTAGTTATTTGACTTGCACAATGTACATCGTACGATGAAATCAATGCATATTCTACTTTTGGAGTACGGCGATCATATAGACGGTTTAATATTTTTCATTGAATGGTGAATTACGGGTCGGCAAAGTTTGTCTTGAAGTAAAATTCGTGCACTGGGGCTGGTCGGGATAGGGAGAATAACTTTGCGCGATATCCGAGCTTTCACAAGACAATATATCTGATAAAGACCAGTGGGTCATTCCTTATGAGATCAAGAGAGAAAATAATATTTTAGACATTCATGTCATAGATTTCCATATTATTATGTATTATTAATGTATTATAACATAATGGGAACCGCGGTCAACCTCCATGGCGGAGTGGATAGCACAGCGCGCTACGACGCCAGGGTTCCCGGATTCGAATCCCGGTTAAGACATTTGTCCTCAATGAGGATGGAGTAAGAACTGATACATGCGAAAATCTGAGAATTTGACGGGGAAACTACCACTTAGGGGTTTCCCTTTAAAAGCGGCTATGGAGTTCACCCGGCCTCAAATAAATGGGTACCGAAGGGAGAAAGGTGGTAAAGACGGCCGACCTTAGATTACTCATCCCGGAAATCGAACGCGATTCTTCTCCGTAGCAGACAGACGCCCTACCAACTAGACCGTCGCGGCTCAATATTTTCAATGCGATATTTGAATTTATATAATTTGTTTTTACTCGAATTTTAAACTTCCTATTATTGTTCCTTGTTTGGATCACGTAAAAAATGTGAATATTAAAATATATTTTTCTTTGAAGATGTGGCCCATTCATACTTGATAGTCTAGCGCTGCCACTGGACCCTAGTGTCGACCTAGTCTGAGAAGATAAAGAAAACTAGACTTTAGCACATTTTAGCAGTGAGATATCAGTTTTATCCCTCAACCACAACTGATTTACATGAACTCGTGTCATTCACTTGTTTTAGCATGAAGATCGTATTATTTATTAATTATTTCTTGCCTTTTGAGCAAGCCGTAGCTTGAGATTTCTACGTCCAGGGGCGAGAAGAGAATTTGGTGCCCACTGGGGAAAATTTTATCCTTCTACTAGTTTACATTCTTTTTAAATATTCTTGTGCTGACGAGGCTCTGCGTATTCGCCTTGGTCCCAGTGGAGGCACGTAGTGATTAGGATTCCGCTTTAAACTGTAGGTCCAGTCGCGATTAGCTTTTCGGTGCATAAAGTGAACTTCAAAACAAACTCAACAACTAACGAGGCTCTGGCATCTGGACTCACAACCAGTATAATCCCTGTGCGACATGTGGTTTGCCTTTGTGCTGTCTTGTGTGTTTGTGATTATCCTTTCATCAATTTCATTTTATCTCCGTCCATCCTCATCTTCGCGATTAGCCAAAAGTGGAAGAAATGGGAAGACAAATGAATCAAATCAATCGATCAAACAGCAACTCCCCAAACCCACAAGGAACTGATAGTATATTGCAATATCTCTCTTAGCTGCAGTAAATTGTCCTGAGACAAAAAGTTCGAAATCGATATTTGTCATTATTTATTTCTCTGTTCTCTGAAATTCAGTCTTAATTTGTTTAAGCAAAAAGCATTCCAGATTTCACTATGTTCTTACATAATTACACCAAACTGATGTACAGTGGTGAATTCTGGAAAGAGCAGAATCTTTGTGTCATCGGTAGCAAAAATAATTATTTAAACTGAAAAGTAATAAAAATAATCGAAATATCGATGGACAATTTTCCTACTATTACCTTTTACTTCCAATGTACTTGTACGCCATCTTGCTGTGAACTACCAGCTCTGGATTGCTACTTTTTAGGTCCAAATCGAAAATTAGTTTCCAAATTTGAAGCTTTCCAGCCGGTATCCATGACAATTGAATGGAATTTTAGGAGAGTATTTGTTTAATGGAGTTCAAATTATAATAGAATTAACGTCTGGAACACATGTAAGGGATTATTGTAACCCCTCTTATGTAAATGTTAGCATTTAAAAGGGAATTACTTCCAGCCAAGGTAAAATGCGAAAAGAGAGAGAATTTCTAAGACTTAAGGCCGCGAAATCGTAAAGCGCTTTCTCTTGAAAAGAAGTTAATGGAATCTCAGACTGCTCAAGTTGGCTCGGAAGCAGCGGATCGAAAGGGATGGTTAATTATGCAGCACAGAAAGGGAAAAGATAAATATTCACGCGATAAGGGGAGATATATATTCACTCATACTTTCGAAGGAAAAGACTGTAGCGATGATATTTCGTAGAAAAAGTGGAGTTCTTTGACAGTGACGTAAAACGTTTCCGCATGAATCAATGAGAGAAGCAGCAAGGTGTCGAGTTTGAATTGGTTTTAACCGAAGGCACAAAAATATGTGCAACGCTTCGTGGAGGACTGGTTAGCGTATCGCAATGCGAGGCCAGGGATTCTAGGTTCGAATCCTGGGCAAGGCATAGATGTTCTGTTTGGTTTTTGTTTCTTCGTTTATTTCATCAATTCGACATTCATCCACGTAGTCGTGATAAACCTAGAACGGCAAAAAACGACCTTGGATGATTTGATGTGATTTATTTTACTTCGCTTCTTGTGCCACTTTTGGCTAATTTGCGAAGATGGGAATGAAAGATGATATGGTGAAATTTATGAATGGACACTCACAAATATCCATGCCCAGGATAGGATTCGAACCCGTGACCCCTGGCGTCGTAGCGCGATGTGATAACCACTCCGCCACAGGCGCCGGCAAACATATAATGATAACTATCTTATATTTTATATGTAAATACAGAGGAAATAAAATGAACAGTAAACATCTCTTACTTAAAAATGAAAATTAATATTTTATTGTATTTTTGTTGAACAAACAATATATTATGCAGAATTTCTGTTGAACTGTGGTATACCAATGAGGATTGTCGAAGATTATATAGTCTTACGTCGCAGATGTTCTAATAAAAATACGCTTGGAATAGATACATCCTGGTTCTTGGCGATAAAAATATAAGATTGTTCTCATAGTCTCACAATTTCAATAATCACAAATTCATCCCTTCTTTCAGGCGAGCATATGATTCAATAAATTGTAAAAATGGAACAGAAGAAAATTCCTTTCTGTGCGAAAAGTAAAATAATTGTACACTCCTGTACAGATCAAGTGGAACATACTTCAACTGTTCGACCCTATAAAGAGTGACAGTTTAAGTGAACAGGAGTGTACAAATAACTTTCAATTTAGTTACTAGTTAGGTGGAAAAATAACTGAGTTTCAGGTAGGAATTTCATAACGTAAGTAGTTACAGTTACTCTTACTCGAAAATGTTGCTGTTACTTCCAAAGACTGAACATCAGCTGCAGAACTGAAAACCAATATAATTCGTAAAGAACTGTGAAACAGGACTTTGGACATTATGCGGCGGCAACTTGTGCAAAATTGCACTTATGGGTTACGAAACGAACAAGTAATCACTTTGCTGGTCGATTACCTTCATTTCCGGTTTTCAAATAAATGCCTCCCCGATGGCATAGTGGTAACGTCGTCGCCTTGTAATCAAGGGGTTCCATACCTGGTGGAGGTACATTGCACAGTGGTTCGGATCCCACTTTAAACTGTAGGTCCAGTCCTGATTACCCTATCTGTGCATAAAGAGTACTTAAAACATGAATTCAAGGTTTTCAAATCAATAATGTTCTTATAGTATAGTAATTTGAGCTTTAATTTCCATCTTCAATTTTCTTCCAATATTACGAATAAGAACTTTTGCAGATTTTAATATACCCGAAAATATTATAAACTAAACCATTATTTGGTCTTTTCGTCATCCTGAGAAAATGGAACATTTTTTGGAATAAATTAGAATCCTGCAAGAAAAATACATTAGGAAACAGAAATTTACGGCATTATGGAAAAATTAACATTATTAATTTTAAGCGTTTCAAAAAGAAATTATGAAAAAATTGAAAATCTGTTTTACCTTTAACTTCATTTTAATAATACAGGGTACGGAAAATAATATCTTGCAAATGGCGTTTCAACAATGAAAGCGCGGTTCGTTGCGTTCTACCCAAGAATATTTTAAACGGTCACTGCCATACACAAACAATGAACTTTCCTGCAGAACGACGTTTTACTGAATTCTATTCTATTGTGTATCCAGGACTCTTCTGAAATTTTTCTTTCAGAATCAAAATATTGTAACTCAGGAAATTTAAGGTTGCAGAATTACATGTTTACATACCTCAAGGGCAAAGGATTAAGAATCGCTAGTTAGCGCGAATATTTATAAATATTTAAAAATTGTACACTGATCATCTTCCTCCTGCAAATTTATAAAGAAAATCTTCTGTATTCTGTCTCGGTTATCTCTGGAGCAAGCGAGCAAAAACAAGTGTCTGCGCAAGTAGTGACGCAAATGAACAGATAAGAGGGAACGGGATTGCGTGGAAAGGGGGAAAGCTACTGCAGTTACCATCCATCGCAGCAGCGTGTACTGCTTTGCTCTGTCCACTCGATTCCGCCCCCTTCTCTTCCGCTATGTGCAGCCTTGCTCCAGAGATAGCTGGGACAGAGTATGAAGTCTCCGATGAAAGGTAGAAAGAAATAATATACAAAATGGAGTGTACAATCAACGCAACATTTGCTTCAAACGAATTTACAAAATGTTTTCAATTATTTCAATTACTGTCCTTACTTGGCCCGTTTCGTGTTTGAAATAACTACACTTATTATTGTATTTCATTCTCTGCGTTCTAAATATTAAAATAAATACGTAATACAAAACAATTGATTTTATATTAATATTTCGACTGATGATATATTGGTTATTTTTCTAATAGGAACATATAACAAAATCTCATGATTATCAATTTCGCTGATCCACTACCTACTACTTTTTTTTAATCCACTAACTAACAACTAACCAATATGGCGTCATCTCACATCGAGTACCCTAATCGACCAACCTGTAAGTATTTATCTGGGTTATATTTATGCAGAGATCTGGCAACATGGCCCTCGGTTGCCATGACAAACGGTGCTGCCATCTGTTATCGAAAAGTTACCGCAAAATCGGCTTAGTACGGCCTTAAACAATCATATAATGTGCGTCCCTTTTCACTGAACTCACACTACATACCAAAATAACATTACATACAGTAACAGTACAGTACATGCTCTACTAATTGCTTTTTGCGATGGAATTTATGCTATAATGCAAAATAAATCTATTCACTTAAAACATTTACACTTGTGATATTACTTGAATAAAGCGCATAAACGAATATGCCAGTTCTTGATAGCAATTTAACAATTAAAAAAAGATCTTTACTTTGCTTATTATTTCACTGTTCAAAAATCATGCTTTACAAGTTGTCCGAACCAGCTTCTTGAAAATGAAAGCGGATTAAAATTTATGGCTCAATATATTAAAGCTTGTGAAGCCAAACAGTAGAAGAACAAAAAGGAATTGAGGAAAAAGTAAGCCTTCGGGTCAAACTGTCAAATGAATTTACTTCGCATATATCAAGTGAACTGACTTGCTCTGTAATTAAGCCCTCCAATAGAACGTGTTACCCTTTTGTGTTCTTGTTGCCTTAATTTCTGGCTGTTATCTTTGTTTAGATTTCCTTGCATTGGATTAAAGGTAGCCTGGTAGCCACTAAGTGCACATGCAAAAGAAACTGCTACCGTTTAGTTATTTAACTTTCATGTGCTCACAAGCTGTTTTGATTCGGGGAGTCTTTGAAGTTAATTTCACAAGCTTCAGGCTCAGAGTAAAAAGAGAAAGAAATAAAAATATATTTTCACGACAATATTACTTGATTTTTGAAAGAATACTTCTTTTCAGATAAGTGACACAGAACAGAAGCTCCCGTTTAGATTTTAGCACAATATTAAGTTCTTTAACTCTATTGATTGTTCCAAATTATCTGAACAGAAGTTCTACCTCATATGAAGGAAAGTCACTGAACTAGAGCTCTAATCAAAAGGTACGATCTTTAACTATACTACTTGTATCACTTTATGTAAACAGAATAGAAGGAGGTCGTTCTCATAAAGTTACACTCTCTTTAAATATCCCGAGCCTGTCACTTTATCTGAACTTGACTCCTGCTAAATAAAGTGGCATGATCTTCCGTTCTTTAACGATTGTGCCAAATTATCTGAGCAAAAGCAGTTGCTCACGTGATGTGGAGTCACTGAACTGATGATCTAATCAAGAAGTAGTACTATCTTTAACTCTATCGACTGTATCACTTTATAAACAGAAGCTCGTTCTCATATAGAGTGGCCTCTCTTTAAATATGCCGAGCGTATCCATTTATCTGAACTTGACTCCTGTTTAAATAAAGAGGCATAATCTTCAGTTCACATCGGGCTACCCAGGGGTCCCGGGTTCGAATCTCGGCCTGGGCATGAAAGTTTGTGAGTGTCCATTCATCAATTTCATCATATCATCACTCATCCCCATCTTTGCAAATTAGCCAAAAGTGGCACAAAAGGCGAAGTAAAATAAAATAATAATTATTATCTTCAGTTCTTTTACGATTGTGCCAAATCATTTGAGCAGAAGCACTTGCTCATATGAAGTGAAGCCACTTAACTAAAGATCTAATCAAATGGTACTTTCTTTAACTCTATCGATTATATCACTTTATTCACAGAAGCTTGTCACTTTATCTGAACTTGACTCCTGTTTAGATAAAGTGGCACAATCTTTAACTCTTTAACTCTATCGAGTGTGCCACTTTATCTGGACAGAAGTATGCCATAATATTGGAATCCATTAGTCTTGAAGCAGAGTTCTGAGACACGAAATGGTATCGTGAGAGAGAAGTCATCTTCAATTTATCTCCCAGGCGGCCTCGCACAATGGAAACAGTCTGCGTACCAATTGCGTACGGAGCTGTAATAGTTACGCTTTCTCTCTAAGCGTTTTGAATAATGACATCCTCGTAACTCCGTTCTTGTGAAATTCCTGCTACGTCTCCTCCACACAAATTACGGTTCATTCTCCTAGGCCACTTCTGTAAAGGAAAGGAGATTATTCACTCAAAGTCAAGTTGACGCCATCTTTCTGGCTTTCTTGTTTGCTATGATGGATCTCCGCGTTTTCGATCCTTCTCGTAAACCTTGTTCCGACACACCATCAACCAGGTTTTCCCTTTTGTTACATTAAGAGAATATTTGTCAACACAAGAAGAGCAAGCTGATGCAGAAAACATTGGCAAACGTAATCTGCTTTGCTACTTCCTGCCTCCATCTCTTCTGATTGATTGTGGTGGAAAGTTCCAATTTTTCATTTTTTGAAATGATGGAGACATTGAATTGGAGCCGAAGGTAGGAATAAGGGTACCTTGAAATACCACCACCCACGTAATAGTGGAGCGTCCCTTTTCGGAAACTTCCGCCGAAAATGTCCCCTGTCGCATTGATGGTCTCTGAAACTTACGACTTTTTCTCTGAGAATCTTGCACTTCTGAATTTCCTCGTTGCTACTCAAGGGAAATCTATTTTCAGTGATAGGTACGCGGCACATGCGAAAATAAATTCTTCGAGTCTAGTTGCCATATGCACAATAGATATTTGTGAAATACGCAAAAAGAATAAAACTAAGTATTATTGTATAAAACTAAAAAAATATATAAGTATTACATTTGTCGCAAATAATAAATACTTTCTGAAATAAAAAAAGAAAATAGATTTTCTAGTATTTCATCGCTGATGAGTCTACACAAAGGAAAAGAGGAGAGAGGAAACGAGAGGGGACAACAAATGAGAGGAGAAAAGAGAGAGTGAAAGGGGAAGAGGAAAATGTAAAGGAGGGAAAAAAAGACAGGACAGATGTGGATAAGAGAAAAGATGCGAGGCGAGATGAGGAAAATGGAGCAAAGAGGAGAAGAGAGGAGGAAAAGAGATGAGAGGAGAAGAGAAGAGGAGGTTTGAGAGGAGAGGAGGAGACGAGAAGAGGGGAGGGAGTTGAGAGTAGAGTAAAAGAGAGGACTTGAGAAGAACGAAAAGAAGAGGAGAAGAGTGCAGTGGAATCGGAAATCTAAGACAGGAGAGGAGATAAGAGTAGTGGAGAAGAATGGGATGGAGGCAAGAGGCGAGAACAGGAAGGAAGGCGATATGACATATAAGGGGAGAGAAGAGGAAGGGGACGAGAGGAGAGATGAGGTATTTGTAGAAAATATCGTCTCAGCGTCAACAATTGATGCATTGATCAAATTATCCACACGAACGGTGCGAAATGCCTTTTGGCTGAGTTCAGAGCGAGATAAAATCTGCCACGTAAGATCTTTGATTTTACCTGCGATTATACCACTAAAAACATGAATGTAATTTTCTTATTTACAAGAATTATCCAATTTTCTCCACTTCTCAGTTCGTTGAAATGGAGGTTTTTTTTATTTAACATTTCTACTCTCCCCATCGTTAATTCCAAACAGAATCATTCCGTTTCACACCGTGTGACAATGAACACAATTGGATATGTCTAAAACTTACGAAAATTTTCTGCCAGGGGAGGGATTTGAACCTACGACCATCAGGTTGATAATCTACAACGCTCAGTGCAACTAATGTAATCTTCTCAGTGTATTTTCTCTTATCTGCACAAAAATGTTTGATCATAATTTGCGCAACAGAAATGGAACACAAACTGAAATTGCTTTAAGGAAAAGAAAGTTAAATAGGCTATATAAATAAAGTGAAGAATGTGAAAATTCCTATTTTTCACTACATAGGTTACGGTAAATATTGATAAATATAAGTTTAAAAAATATTTTTGAGTGTCTGGTCAGCAACCAATTTTATAAGCAATATTTTTCGCATAGCCTGAGAACACACACGCAGCTGAACCCTTTCATTCATCTTGCAAGTGAGCAGCACGGATATTTCATAGAAGAATGATCATTACAAAGCATAGCGTTAATTTCTCCTATCGCTCCTTCTTCTATTATTTAAATCGGTATAGATTTGTAAAACCGCTGCACGTGTTCGCTCACCGTGGGCTACCCATCCGGAACTGGACGCTCGAAGCAGACGACAAACGTGCTCTCCCTAAGGAGTGACGTAGTAACATGGCGGCGGCGTATTTTCAGCGCAACGCTAGCCTCCATACTTTGGAAGTCTCGTTTCTGCCTTAAACTGGACGCAGAGAAACGCGAGAACTTGCAGGGGTCATTTTTCCAGGGTGTAGTTTTTAAAATTGTTGTAAAAAAAAAAATGAGTGGAAATGTCCATTCATGATGGGTTAAAACAAGGAGATGCATTATCTCCATTGCTCTTTAATTTTGCCTTAGAATATGCTGTTAGTAAGGTAAAAGAAACTAACGGAGGACTAAAATTAAATGGTGTGACTCAGTTGTTAGCATATGCAGATGATGTAGATATATTAGGGGATGATATAAATACAATTAAGAATAATGCTAAAATATTTTTCAAATCTGCTAAAGAGATAGGTTTGGAAGTTAACAAAGAGAAAACTAAATATATGCTTACAGGCCGAAACCAAGTGTTAGGTAATAATCAAAATCTAATTATTGATAACAACTCGTTTGAACCAGTTTCCAAATTCAAATACTTAGGAGTAATATTAACAAATGAAAATTATAATAAAGAGGAAATAAAAAGTAGGGTTAATTCAGGAAATGCATGTTACTTCTCTCTTCATAAACATTTGTCTTCTCGTTTAATATCTAAGAAACTAAAAGTTAAAATATACAATAAAGTAATTTTGCCTGTAGTATTATATGGGTGTGAAACTTGGTCCCTTACTTTGAAAGAGGAACATAAATTGAGACTATTTGAAAATAAGATCTATAGGAAAATATTTGGACCTAAAAGGGATGAGGAGACAGGTGAGTGGAGAAGGTTACATAATTTAGAACTAGATAATTTGTATTCATGTCCAGATATTATTATTTTAATTAAATCAAGAAGACTTAGGTGGGCAGGCCATGTGGCACGAATGGGAGAAGAAAGAGGAGTTTACAGGATTCTTGTTGGGAAACCTGATGGTAAGAGACCTGTAGGAAGGCCAAGTCGGAGATTAAGGGACAACGTTGAGATGGACCTAAAGGAAATCGGTAGGGATGGAAAAGAGTATATAGATCTTGCGTAAGATAGGGACAGATGGAAGGCCTGTGTTGCTGCAACCATTAACCATCGGGTTTAAGAAGGCTAGAGAGTTAGTTAGTTAGTTAGTTGGTATATTAGCACCTATCGTCGAGGAAAAAAAATCGAATTGATGAGAAAAAACGAGAATATTGGTAGCTGTTGTGAAATTGCGAGTTATTTCTAGCAGTCTCTGATTCGAATCTCCTTATGACGTGTCCTTTTTTTAATTCACCTTTTATTATACAAGAGCATTGTAACATTATTTGTAATAGCAGTGTAGCGTGGTTACATTGTTCTGCATATGGAATTTACTAAAAAAATAAACGAATTGACACATGTTCAAAGGGATATTTTTACGTATAAGATCGTGAATTATGATACTCTAACGATAATTGTGTTCTGCTTCAAAGACTGACGAATATTAATGAAATAACTATTTATATTTGTGGTAATTCAGGACATATAAATTTTCTGCAGTTCAATGCAAGGATACCTCCGCAAATATCGAATGAAAAGTTTTCATCATGTGCAATTCTCCATTAAATGTTTGCGCCGATTCGTACTACCTTCGTTTCCTTTGTTACAAACTTGTATTCTTTTCACATTACACGTAGGAGGAGAGTTGCATCTACATTTTCACACTGGTCAGTTCCTCCCAGCTATTCTCAAGAACGAAAGTTTATAGGGTAATGGTTACTGTTGTAGATTATCAACCTGATGGTCGTAGGTTCAAATCCCTCCCCTGGCAGAAAATTTTCGTAAGTTTTAGACATATCCAATTGTGTTCATTGTCCACACAGTGTGAAACGGAATGATTCTGTTTGGAATTAAGGATGGGGAGAGTAGAAATGTTAAATAAAAAAACCCTCCATTTCAACGAACTGAGAAGTGGAGAAAATTGGATAATTCTTGTAAATAAGAAAATTACATTCATGTTTTTAGTGGTATAATCGCAGGTAAAATCAAAGATCTTACGTGGCAGATTTTATCTCGCTCTGAACTCAGCCAAAAGGCATTTCGCACCGTTCATGTGGATAATTTGATCAATGCATCAATTGTTGACGCTGAGACGATATTTTCTACAAATACCTCATCTCTCCTCTCGTCCCCTTCCTCTTCTCTCCCCTTATATGTCATATCGCCTTCCCTCCTGTTCTCGCCTCTTGCCTCCATCCCATTCTTCTCCACTACTCTTATCTCCTCTCCTGTCTTAGATTTCCGATTCCACTGCACTCTTCTCCTCTTCTTTTCGTTCTTCTCAAGTCCTCTCTTTTACTCTACTCTCAACTCCCTCCCCTCTTCTCGTCTCCTCCTCTCCTCTCAAACCTCCTCTTCTCTTCTCCTCTCATCTCTTTTCCTCCTCTCTTCTCCTCTTTGCTCCATTTTCCTCATCTCTCCTCGCATCTTTTCTCTTATCCACATCTGTCCTGTCTTTTTTTCCCTCCTTTACATTTTCCTCTTCCCCTTTCGCTCTCTCTTTTCTCCTCTCATTTGTTGTCCCTTCTCGTTTCCTCTCTCCTCTTTTCCTTTGTGTAGACTCATCAGCGATGAAATACTAGAAAATCTATTTTCTTTTTTTATTTCAGAAAGTATTTATTATTTGCGACAAATGTAATACTTATATATTTTTTTAGTTTTATACAATAATACTTAGCTTTATTCTTTTTGCGTATTTCACAAATATCTATTGTGCATATGGCAACCCTGAAACTGAGCCTAACTCTACACGCAACCCACCATCGCCTTACGTAATTTGGGTTGCCTGGTTTAAAATGTCGTTGTCCTAAAACTTTTGAGAGACACTGTACAAGTAAATATTAATCGATTTTAAATCACGGTACAATGTAGCTACGGACTAGGATACTACTAAAATTGCTGTTTTTTTTTAAAAAAAAACGCTACAGCACCTTTCAAAACTTATGAATCACGTATTCTATTGGAAATTATGTATTTATAAATTATGTATTTTTTTAGTCGAAGCGCTGCGGCTCTCCCACTTCTGCCGTGAGAAAAAAAGTGATGCCCTAAATTGAAGTGAGGAATTTGAGAACCACAGACTTGTACATCTCCATCAGTGGTGAATTCGTGCCATGCGAGCTCCCCGCCTGCACACTGCACCTCAAAGCCAGTAAGCAGCAGGGCAGGGGTGGGGGAATAGCTTGTGTTGAGAGGTAAAAACAAATACTGCATGGGGAGACTCACTCCTTTTCAGGGAATCACCTCCGGTTTCTTCTGCCATGACCATCTACGAAGCCTTCTAATCCCTCCTTTCCGCTCCTCTTACAACGCTACAGTACTGCAGCTCGCTCTGCAGTTTACATTGCACGTGCACTGTTCCACCAATCCTGCGAATATAGCTTACCTATTAGAAGTCTAATTTCGACATGTACAGTCACCGGCAATAAAAATAGGACACCTAGAACCTGAAATACTGGCTTGCCTGCAATGCATTATGTGTGTTGCCTAACTCTCCGGCGATAGTAGAACTTCTTATTGAAAAGTAGCTATTGAAGTCGGCTCATCGCCCTAGAGTTAGGCAACACACATAATACATTGCAAAGAAGCCAGCATTACAGGATCTTAGTGTTCCATTTTTATTGCCCATGACTGTACATTGCATGAAATTACGTTTTACTTTACTTTCAGCAATGTAAAATGCATCTCATTTTAAGCAGTCACAAACAGGGGTTATCCAGGATGTTCCATCTACAGGATGTAAGGTCGTTTTTAGGGGGCTTTATGGGTATTTTTAGGGCCAAAATAATCATAAATTGTGTTTTTTGAAAATCTGTGGGTGTAGGGGTTGGAAGTATTAGGGATGTGTGGATATATCACTGTTCAAAACTTATGCAAGATGTCCGAATAAGAGGAGACTCCAGTAAATATTTCTCACCTCGGATGAATTTAAGGCGGACTGAATTAAAAGCTCATGCTACTTACTCCAATACCTCCGCGTTTTGACACAGAGGCCTACATAGTGTAAAAAAATAACGTTCAGTTGTTTATTTTTGAACGATTTTCTTCAAGTGCCTTATTTCTCTGTAACTTTTCTTCATTATATTGAAAATAGCGCTTTAATTAGGACAATTAGGGTTTGCATAGTGTTCAGATTATACAGCGTGTCCACAAAAACACTCCTCGATTTTATTTGGTTATAAAATGAAAACTTTGAGGAATATTGTGTTCATTTTTTGGGTAAACGTGTAAAAACTCATAAAGTTTCATGTGATTGAATTTCATTACAGACACTCAATGTGTGCCCCACCTGTCACACGGCAAACATCTAGGCGATAATCGAGCTCATTCCAGACTCTGGAAAGCATATCGGGCGTGATTGTGTTTACAGCTTCTGTGATTCTGTCCTGCAGAATTTCAATGGATGCAGATAGGGGTGGTACGAACACTATGTCTTTGATATACCCCCACAAGAAAAAATCTCAAATACTAAGGTCCGGTGACCTAGGAGGCCAGGGAAGAAACACCTGATCATGACGTCCAGCATGTCCTATCCATCTGTTTAGCAGGACCTCATTGAGAAAGTTACGGACGTTACGATGCCAGTGCGGTGGTGCCCCATCTTGTTGGAAAAGGTAGTCACCTACCTCAGTAAGTTGAGACATCAACCAGTTTTGTAACACATGCAAGTAACTGTCGCCGGACACAGTTTCACCTTCAAAGAAAAAAGGACCATAAACTCTCTGTTCAGATATGGCACAAAAGACATTACACTTAGGAGAATCACGTTGTATCTCCAGCGTGGCGTGGGGATTCTCCAATCCCCATATCTGCACATTGTGTCTGTTTACCTTACCATGCAGGTGGAAGGTTGCTTCATCACTGAAAATGATCTTCGACAGAAGATTGTCATCATTTTCCATTAACTGCTGGAGATCCGAACAGAACTGCTGTCGCTTTGGACGGTCTTCAGGTTTTAACTTCTGCGCCAGTTGCAGTTTATATGGCTGAAAGTGCAAGCGTTTTCGTAACACCTTGCTAATCGTACTTTTTGGGATTTGTAGTTCAATACTCGCTCTGCGCACTGACTTTTTGGGGCTCCGAACAAAGGTTTCCCTCACACTCTCAACAACTTGCTGTGGGACTGTCGGTCGGCCAGAGTGCCCTTTCTGCTTGTCACAGATGCACCCTTCTTCGACGAAATCCTTGTACCACTTCAAAATGGACTTGTTCGAAGGTGGTTCCACACCAAATTTACGCCTGAACGAACGTTGAACAGACACGACACTCTTTGTTGTGTGTAATTCTAACACACACCAACTTCGTTGCTGTTTTGAAAGCGCCATCTTGAATTTACTGCCCTCTAGCGGAAAAATGCTTCAATTTCACAATCTGTAGGGAATAAACAAATATATTTTGAGTTACTACACCTTCTGGCACCATACCTACAAACATATTGCAAAAAGTTTTCATTTTATAACCAAATAAAATCGAGGAGCGTTTTTGTGGACACGCTGTATTTTTGGGGTTTGATTATTGTCTTCGTTTTAAGTTCTGATGTGTCCTGTTCATTATAAGTATTGCACGCCTACATCTACTGAAACTGGCTGACGTAAGAACAATGAATTTATTATCATAGTCTTCATCAACAACACAATATAATAATAAGTCGAAAGTCCACAAGATTCTTCCCAGGGAGATGGAAGAGAGGCATTTTTCCAGGGAGGAGGGGCAAGCAAGACAGTGCCTACCAGTGGCGTACGCAAGGAGGGGTTACGGGGTTTAACCCCCCCCCCCCTTGAGCTTGTGAAATATATTAAAAAATGCTGTGGAAAAAAATTAAATTGCCAATTTTTCACAGTCAATGATCTGGGACAATAATATTACTATTACTTCTTCTTCTTCTACTACTACTACTACTACTAATAATAATAATAATAATAATAATTTGAATTAATATTTCCATGTAGCATGGAGAAAAGCACAGGATTCCAAACACACACGTCTTTCAGAGTGATGCCTTGAAAATAAACACGAGTTTCTGAGGTTAGGTTAGGCTAACTATGATTTAAAAGAGAAAAAAGTTGTTTTGTATCTCAGTTGCAACAATGTTCAATACACTGGCGTACACAGGATTTTTTTTTCGGGAGGGGCTGGAATAGTAAATATGGATAGCATATGGCTTCGTTTTGGAGGGCAGGATGCATATTAAAATATTTCGCATTTTTGGAGCTTTTTAGTCTATTAAAATTGTATTCAAAGACAAAAATGGTCATCGGGATTCACTTTAAAAGAGGTTTCGCATTTACACATTTTGATTTTTTAAAGTTCTTAACGGATTTTTATTTGAAAATTCTGATTTTCTCAAAATTTCGGTAGGGGCTGGAACACCATCGGACATCTCTCTATGTACGCCAGTGTTCAATGAACATGTATTTTTTTGTGTGTGAACAATGAGAATTAACTAAATAAAGTTATTGGTACGTTGTAAGAGGCTAATGTATAGACAAAGGCTAGGCGGACAAGAATACAGTCACGAATTCGCCTTCCCATTATATTGTTTACCGCAGGACGTTTGAATGTCTCTCTTTAAAATGTCTCACCTTGTTGACTAGACAATTATTCAAACGACAATAAGATTAACTATTGTAAAATGTTTTGTTGGTAAGAACAGCGAGTTAATCCAGATGTGAATTATCGGGACATTTATGCGGGAAAAAGTCGGAAAAATTCCAACCAATTTCGGGAATCGAATCCGGATCTCCCGCGTGATATCACTTGTCAGACGCTCTACCGACCAGATCACCGCAGCTCCTTGGATGAGTTCCATACTTTGATTATTTCAATTTATTGTAATATATTTTCTTGTATTTATGGATCTTCTTCACCCTTGAAATGTCTCACCTCGTTGACCGGACAATTATTTCGTAACAAAGAAACAAAAAAATGTTCCCAGGATTTGCTAAAAATCGAATGACTAGAAAGTAATTTCCTTCTATTGTTTTCATAAATACTATATTTATGTAATCTCTACTACTTAATAGTGGTATTTGTAGTATTATTAGTATTAATTCAGCTAATTAATTAATTATAAGTATTATTAATTAATTGTGATTATTATTATTTAATTAAAGTATAATAAAACAATGGCAATGTGAATTTGGAAAAAAAGTTTTAGAAATAACACCCCCTTGATGAAATCCTGCGTACGCTACTGGTGCCTACCCCCTCAAAAATGCTTCAGTTCAAGTTATTGCGTTCCTGCAACAACTCTATACCAGTCTTACTGATAAAATACCACTCCCAATTACTGTGAGTGAAATGAAATTACATGTGAAATGTTTAATTTTAGGCTGGAACTCATACCCCACCTTTTGGACGTCCATGAATACAAAAAATAGGCAATAAAGAAATCTTAAATTGGAATCCAACAAAATAGTAGTTAACAGATTTGATTGATTGATTGAGTTGGTGTTTAAAGTCCACTTTATGCACAGTGAGGCTAATCGGGACTGGACCTACAGTTTAAAGTGGAATCCGAACCACTATGTGCCTCCAAAGTAGTTAACAGAATGCATAACTTAGTTGGCTGAATTACGAGATCCAGGGTTCGAAACTCAGCTCATCGGACGAATCAGAGAACCAACTAACTTAGTTACTTTATAACAAACAAACTAACTTCCTAGTCTCTTACGATCAAGTTCCCCTACAAGAACCCTGTAAACTCTACTTTCCTCTCCCATTCGTGCCACATGGCCTGCCCACCTAAGTCTTTTTGATTTAATCATTCTAATAATATCTATAGATGAATACAAACTATGCAGTTGTAAATTATGAAACCTTCTCCACTCACCTGTCTCATCCCTTTTAGGTGTAAATATTTTTCTAAGGATTTTTATTTTCAAATACTCTTGATTCATGTTCCTCTTTTAATGTAAGGGATCAAGTTTCACATCCATATAATACTGCAGGCAAATTACAGTGTATATTGTACATTTTAACTTTTAGTTTCTCAGTTACGTATAGAGTTTAAAATGAAGATTTTTCCGTACAGTGTATTCAAAAGCTAAAAAGCCAAAGCTAGTCTCTGAACGGATTTTATCCAGTGTTGGGTGTGTCCCTTTACGCACCCTGCTGAAGGAGAGATTGAGTATAATGGGAAAAATATATATATATATACTCCACTGATCTAAATGAATTGGATTTATACGCTCCAAGCATTTAAAACATACCGATAATGCGGCTTCAGTATTCAACGAGGTTAAATGTGCAATACTACTAAGGCGGAAGGACTGAAATATGGTGGTCAGGTTTCTTTCACACGGAAAAAAAACGGGGAGGGGAGGGGGAGTAGAGGAGAAGAGGAATGGACTAAGTCCAAAGTCAGTATCACTTTCCAATCTGTTGAAGTATCGGGCCTGAATAAAGCGGGAGCCAAGGTTTGAATACAAAATGTTTGCAAATTAAGCTGGGTGGCTGAAATTTACAAGTTGGGCTCTAATAACATAAGAGCAACGTTTCACATTCATGGGACCTTGTCGAAAGAGAAGGAGGGGTGGATGGGGCGAATTCGAGACGTGGTACGTATGTATAAGTTCGACCCCATTGAGAAAACTCAATATCATCCCGTTCTTTCATTCTTGGATCACCACGGGCGCCGAAACCGGGTGAGGGGCCCGCCCCCCTCAGTTCTCCGTTGGGCCCCCTCTATAACACGATTTCATTTTGTAACAAAATATTATTTGCGTGATGGAAATTTCATAAATTATTTGAGGTATCTGTGGGGAAATTACGCAGGATTCTGCTCTGAAATGGGCGTTTTACTCTATCTCAGTATTTCTTTTTCGAAATACACAAGGAAAATGCATTGTATATTATGATTAGGTACAAGAATAGAGAGAGAAGCATGGGAATACTATAGTCCTCGTGTTCTTGAGTGAGTAAGTCCATCGAACAATGTAAGCTACTTTTAACTTTCATTGTCGGCGTCTGTCGATGCATGGGTTGCCTAACCTTATGCTTCTGAGGCGCCAAAATTTGGAATATTTTGGCTATCACTTGCATTCGAAAGAGATAAAGAATGGAATGAGAAAACGAATTGATCGTCTTTGTTCAGTACATGGCAGTGAATTGTGGTGGTTGGATGTTGTTGAGCTCAGAATTGAGAAAGGAGATCGGAAAATTGAAATACTGGAACACTATTTAAATAAGAAATAAAAAAATGTGAGTAGTAATTTGGTTTGAAAACTCTTAATATAAAACTTAATTGGCTTACTCGATCTCATCAACCAATTAATTATAAACTTCATTATTATCATGAATTGAATGATTGATTGAATTGTTGTTTTAAGTCCACTTTATGCACAGTAAGGCTAATCGGGACTGGACCTACAGTTTAAAGTGGGATCCGAACCACTTGTGCCTCCACCGGGTATCGAACCCGGGACCTCTTGATTACAAGTCGGCGACGCTACCACTCGGGGAGGCCCTTCATTATTATCATTATCACATGTAAAACACTTGACTCGGATCCATCCCGAAATATAGTCCTATGTACAGTACGTGCCTGTGATGGAAGGAGCATGGTTTCGCGCCTGCAAACGACATTATATATTCCCGAAATATTTTTTCTTGCCAATTTTTGTCAAATTTATGTATTTTACTCTGTTACGACTACTAATAATCAGGAAATCAAAACTTTTGGAAGACCATTTTGTGTTCAGGGTGGGTCAAAAATGACCCAATGGGAATACCGATGCTAACTGCATGGGTCGTTTTCGACCCAATGGGAAAATAGGGATATAATTCGTAACAACATAGGCTCTGGCGATTCATGCAATCACTCACTCACGCACACACACACACACACTCTCTCTCTCACTAACTCACTCACGGACTCTCACACACTCATTTACTCACTCTCTTACTTTGATACCAATAAATAACGAAAACACATATATGTGATTTCTGCAGTTCTTCACTTTGTTATACAGGTTTATGTTTTGTTGGTAGCATATCACAAAAAATAAAACATAACAATAGTTACTTGATTATGCACAAAATATATTGTAATATGACACATCTTTTCTCACTTCATGAGTGCATTACTTCTTGTGAAAATTTTCAGAACATTTATCATAGAGAAATACATTGCACTGGCCGCAATACTTATTGGTTTTGTTTTTGCAGCTGGCACATTCTTTCACTTTGATTATGTGATTTATTCTGAAGTACCTTATGCTAGATGGTGGCTCTCGAGATGTACTTACAGAGGAAGGCCTACCCGAAGAATCTCTTGTTACTCCATATCTTGCCAAAGTCACTGTAGAAACACTTCTTCTAAACTGTAACATATATCCATTGTAGCCTGCATGTTGAACTAGCAACTAAGAATTTACAACAGCCACATCTACCACCCAAGAAATCAATGGAATGGAATCATTTTACCTCATATTGAGGTACATATAGTTCATATATAGTACATATATAATATAGGGTACTCCAAGTTGAGGTCTAATCGATCAATCGATATGTTGGTATTATTCAATCCAATAACATCGTACACAGCCTCCCCGATGGCGCAGTGGTAGCGTCGTTGTCTTGTAATCAAGGGGTCCCGGTTTCGATACCCGGTGGAGGCACATAGTGGTTCGGATCCCACTTTAAACTGTAGGTCCAGTCCGATTAGCCTTGCTGTGCATAAAATGGACTTAAAGCACTAACTCAAAATCAAACTCAAAGTAACATAGTACATTCTGATTTGCACTCTCCCTCCAGCAGCAGATAAACGTCAACTTGGGAGGTGAGACAAATTATCAGGTGTCAGTATATCCTCTTCTCCTCATATCTTCATCCGTTTCCACTCTTGTGTCATGAGGACAAAGAAAAATAGTATTTTGTCTATGTTGTGGTTCCTCTTCAAAGTGATCAAGTACTATGTCAGCTAACGACAGAGGTCTGTCTGTCAGTAAAGAAACACATGTTCTTGTACAAGTGAGTAACATGCCTTTTTCTTCATGATAAAAGAATGACAAAATACATATATATTTCAAGTCGAATAAAATAATAATTCACACATTTGAAAATAATAATAATAACCCGTGGCGCAAGAGTCTATTGAGGGCCCGGGCCTACCTACCGACTGCCGACTTCAACCCCCCCCCCCTGATCCTACTCACTCACCCGATTTGGGAGATCATCCAACCAGTTATGGGGTGACGTGTGGTCAGCACGACGAACCCCCAGTCTGTGTTGTAGGTTTCCATGATCAGGTTACGCTTATCATTCGTAGATCCCCAATTTCCTCACGATGGGTGGCCACTGATCCCATACACAGCCGAAATCTCCGGAGAAAAGTTGTTACGCTTCCCCTAGGAAACTCGAACCTGCAAGCGTCCCGTAACCGGAGCCCAAAGCATTATGCCTTAGACTGCACGGCCAGAGTGCGGGACTATGGAAATAGTACAATGCATAAATTGATATAATATATGAAGTATGCATGCAAATCTTACAAACATAATAAAATAGTTGAATAAAGTGAAGAATTCCAGAAGACAATACATAAAATGTGCTTATTCCATTAGCAACGATATTTTCATTGGGTCAAAAACGACCCACCTGATAAAAACACATAATTGTTTGAGATAATGAACATGTGTCACAAAACTGTAATTTAAAACAACAACTAGCATTCTTTAGAAATCATACTGCAAAATTAAATTGGTAAAGTATGAGAAAATAAAAGTGCACTTAATTTTCTTTCGACAACGGCATTTTATCTTTCCCCACGACCAGTGTGCTCCCAAATTCAACGCCAACTGCAGACGTCCTAATTTTAAAATCAGCATCCACTTTGAACAATTATGAAAATTATAGTATGGCATTAATTCCAACTCATAAATAAGAAAGATAAATTAGTAACATCATTAACAAACAGTTAACCAAAGAATATTGTAGTGTGCAATGGGTCGAAAACGACCCAATGGGAATATATATGGGTTCCTGTCCTTATCTCAGAGAACTAAAGTATTTTGTGGAAATACCAGTAAGATAACAATTTGGTGGAACATTAATTATCTAAATTGGAATGATGTATGTTTTTAATTTATTATGATATTATCCTCATTCAATTCGGAAAACGTCTATAAACGATATGCTATCGATATTCCATGTTCCGATCAGTACCCATGGTTCACAGTTAGAGCAACTATTCAGGAGGGGATTTATAAAATTTAGGCTCCTAGGCTATCTTTTGTTTTGGACCCTGCCGACATTATCATCATCATCATCATCATTACTTCCATTAATTGCATGCTCTATATTAATAACACTTTCAAACTTTAAAATATAGACACATCTGAGTAAACAAAATGACCTGAGTTTAGACTTGTATGGGTTAAAATGAAGTACTGAAAAAAGAAGTTATTTGAACGCTAGAAACCCTTCCTTGCACCTTTTCTCCTGGAAAAGCAAGTAAATGAACTTGATATGTTGATTTATTTTGCTATTATTACAAATTTATGAAATTTCAATAATCGATGGTCCTTGTCACTTCTGCCTCTTCATCGTCTCATATTTGTGCAGTCCCTTCCTGGAATTGCGGCCCCTAGGCTATAGCCTAGAATAGCCTAGAATAGTCTAGTAACAAATACTCACTGCTACTATTTAAGAAAAGCAGAAAGACTAGTTAGCTTACGTTTACGCTATAGTTTTCTTGCGAGGCTGAAAGTAGTTTGTTCATTGCATCGCCTCAAGAACTATTTATGAAGTACGATGACCCAAAAGCGTCTTAACTTTGTGGTACTGTGTCAAGTACATAAGGAGAAACTGGATAATATTAATACTAAAGGGATTATGAATATTTCATTGAATGCTTTTTTTTCTTTCGTAAAAGCCGAGTAGCAGTTGAAAATATTTTGTTTTGCAAAATGTGACTGTTTTGTTTAATCAGGATTAGTAAATTTATTACTCGTATGTTATGCCTATAAACATATGTGGGCTTCTTTATACCGCATTACTGTGGCTAGTGTCACTTATACAATGCGTAACCAACGCTAAAAAATATGTGCGTGTATATGTGAGCATGTGTGAAGATATTAAACTCCCATAAATGACTGAGGAAAAAATTACAGTATATAAACAGTTTATGATAATCAAATTCTCAATCAATAGTTGCAGATAAAATATTATGTTACATAATTATGTAATCACAATGTAGATATTTTTTGTTCAGCTCATAAAGTTCGATGTACAAGTTGTTTGAATAAAATGGTAACTGTACAAGGTGTGTTTTGGATACTTTCAGTTATCCTTTTATTGAAACACCCTGTACCTTGATAGGTGTATTATTGTTGTCAGAGCTAGTAATGGTAATTACAAAGATTCAAAGGTTAACTCAATATTCCTAGGTCTCTACTTCGGATTTTTTTAAAGAATAAACCTTCCTCACCCCCACCCCACCCCACCCCCTGCAAACGGAAAGAAATAGGTTTTTACGCTTTGTTTAGCTTTGGCCTCCCTCCCAAATGTATGAAGGAATCGGCTTCTATGTGGATCACCAGGAGGAAGTTGAATCAAAGCTTGCAATTCTAATTTGTTCAGGAAAAAGTACTTAAGTCAAAAAAATACACTTTGCCCTGCATCCCATGCCCTGCACACCTTACCCTGCTTCCCATGCCCTGCACACCTTGCCCTGCATCCCATGCCATGTACACCTTACCCTGCTTCCCATGCCCTGCACACCTTGCCCTGCATCCCATGCCATGTACACCTTTCTCTGCATCCCATGCCCTGCACAACTTGATCACCATCCCATGCCCTGTACACCATCTTACTCTGCATCCCATGCCCTGCACAACATGCTCTACATCAAATGCCTACACAACTTGCCCCGCATCCCATGTCCTGCAAATCCTATGCCTTGCATATTTTGACTTGTATCTCTGTATTATCCTCGGCTTGAGCATGCAATACCATTTAAATATACACAAGATTTAGGACTAACAATATTTGTACCAAAGTGTTTCAAAATTAAAGTCATTTCTATAATTTTCCTTTTACCGCTTCCTCTCTTATCACCTCTTTGAGAGAGCAATAAAATAATTTTAAGCGCGAAAGGAATCCTTTAATTTATTGACTTGTAATTAATCTAATTTAACGTCTAATGCTATACATTTTAAACACATCTTGTCAAAATCTTCTTCAAAAGTTTTATTTCAACTACGTATTACCTGCCTTCATTGAAAGCTGAACGCATGAAAAACCTGCAGCCTTCATCCAGGCTGGGTTTTATAAGCGCTAGTCAAACTTCGTTCTTGAACACGATGCCACAGGCGATGATTAAAATGAAAATTGCATTCCATTACACCCGTAGTTAGAAATGAATTTTTCAATGCGATGATAGCCGTCGCTTCAAAATCCATTGTTATAAGTTTGTGGGTTCTTCAACCAGCAGCAATTTCTTTATAAACTGAGAAGGAGCTTGTTCTTTAGTTTTTGTTCCTTTGCAATACATTTGCTATGGAATACGATTTATTTTAGCTGGCTGATTAATTCTGAATGAATAATATGCAAGCGAGAAGATTGCTTGATTAATTTCTTAAATATCTCCCTGCAATTAACTGCTAACAATTATATGTTTTTCCATATATTTTGCCATCAAATGCTAAATTAGGATTCATAGTAAGTCGGAAAATAAAAATATAATTTTTATAATATAAGTTTGCGTGTCACAAGATGACCAGAAAGCAAATACCAAGACATCCATAGGTGCTGACACGAAAGGTCGAGGAGAGTAATTCGCCCCGTTTTGGACAAGGAAAAAAGTCATCTTGCTTTTATGTCAATTTAAACAATATCTACTTAGTTTTTCCTTATCCATGTTATTCCTTTCTTATACTTTCATTTTATTAATTTCCTAGTGTTCTTTCTGCTTCTTTATTCACTTTCTTGGTTTTAGTTTCTTTCCTTCTTCTTATCTCTCAATTCATTTATACATTGTTCTCCTCTGTATTTTCTTAACAGACTTACTTCTCATTTTCTTTTATGTTCTCTTTTCCGTGTTCTAGGACTTTTAGAGGAACTGAACGTTATTATTACTTATATAATTATAAATAATTGAACGAATAACTCTTTTATCGCAAACCCAACACTCACGAATCTCGTTTCAATTTCGATTTTGAACTTAGACTTGCAGGTTGTCCAATTCGTTGTTGAAAAACACTTTCAGTTGATTCATTTATTCTGGTAAACACAATCAAAACCCTACAAACTATATTTTGAATGCAGGATCGTTGCTATAGAGACTTCTGCACCACGGAGCGAGAAGGGATTCTGGCGGTACCCAGCGGTACCTCTCACTCTTGAGCCAGATAAAAGTTTCTCTCCTATCTTACACTTCTTTTTCATATTTACGATCAAACAATAATTTCTTGACCATGCAAAGCATTCATACATTGTAGAAATATCGTTAATAAATGTCTCCTAATGCAGGTGTAGTATTATACCTTCATGATCACTTCATCAAAACGTCAAACAAATATACCCACATTTTGACCGTTTTCGATTTTTGAAACGCCCTACACATAATTTTAGTCATATCACACCGTGAACAAATTGCATGCATGCAATAAAAGTTCTGTTGCTTACAAAGTGATACGAGGGGCATGTAAAAAAAAGGGCCGATTGGTTATTACAGAGAATAAAATCAAGCGAGAAATTTTTTATTTTGATGCTATACAAGTGCATACCCTGGATATTTTTCTACATAGTCACCATGACGCTCCGAGCATTTTTGGTACCGTGGAACAAGTTTACGTAGACCCTTTTCGTGGAAATCTGCCGCCTGGGATCTCAGCCAGTCAAGAACTGATGTCTTGAGAACTTCACTATCATCGAAACGTTGCAAAGCAAGCCACTTTTTGAGATGAAGGAACAGAATGTAATCACTTGGGGCAAGATCGGGACTGTATGATGGGTGATTAAAATGTTCCCATCGGAATTTTTGAATTGTCGCAACAGGACGGTCAGCTGTGTGTGGGCGGGCGTTGTCATGAATAAGCAGAATTCCAAACCGTAACATTCCTCTTCGCCGATTTTGGATGGCACGTCGCAGATTAGACAGTTTTTGGCAATACACATCTGCTGTGATGGTTCGTCCCGGTTCCAGGAATTCCACGAGGATTACACCTTTTTCGTTTTAAAACACGGTTGCCATGATTTTGCGATGTGATGGTGTTTGCTTGAATTTCTTCGGTTTCGGTGAAAAGGAGTGACACCAAAGCATGGATTGCTGCTTCGACTCACCAGTGACGTACGATATCCAAGTTTCGTCTCCAGTCACTATGTGATAAAACAAGTCATCCCCATCCTTCTCCCAGCGGGCCAAAAAAAATCACGTGCTGATTACAACATTTTTGGCACCCACCTCGCACACAGTTTGGGATAACCCAGATTGTCCGTTACAATTCGGTGTAATGTTTTATCAGACACTTCAGGAAACTCCTTGCCTAGATCAGTAATGGTGAAACAGCGATTGAATTGCACTTTCTCATCAACACGTTGCACAAGGTCGTCCGTCTGAACACTAGGCCTGGCGCTCCGCTTGTCATCATTAACATTTGAACGTCCTTCCCGAAAAGCACGGCACCATTGTCTTACCTTCCCTTCACTCATTACTGTTGGTCCGTAAATGGCACACAATTCCCGATGAATGTCAGCTGCACTCAGTCATTTTGCGTTGAGAAATCTAATCACCGACCTCACCTCGCATTTGGCGGGATTTTCTATTACAGCAGCCATTTCAACTTCCTGCTACTCGCACGTACACACCTCCACACTGAGAAATATACATCTTTTGCAGGCACAGAAGAATGCTGCCGTGCACGCGCAGCTTCGTCAGTGTTGCCAGTCCGAAGTAAAAAAATGATTCCATTTCGCACGAATGAAAGGACGAGTTCTTGCTCAAACGGGAAGCATCTCCTCTCTCGGTGAATATTTAATCCAGTGCCCACATTTTGAAATGAAAGCAAGTTCTCAGAAACTTATCTGAACTGTATAAACTGTATAAACACACACACGAAGACAAGCATGTGTACATGTAGGTCGTGTGTGTGGTATTTGAAAAATTTCCACTGGAGGAACCATCCTCGAATCATCAGGATACTACATAAATAACATTAATTATACACACTAGCAAAACACACCAGCTCACCCACAATTTCCACCCCACCAGGAGTAAAACATTTACAACCAGAGGGAAGGGACGGCGACACCAGAACGAAGAATTCCTTGTCATCCCACTTCAATGTCAATGTCGCCAGGTTGTGAAAGAAGTTATGTATCTATTAGAAGTTGTTATGTTTGGAACTTTATTCAGGTACGAAATTCGTCTGCATAAGCAGCAAGTTTGCAGGAAATCTCACAGGATACTACCAAAAAAAGTACATATTTGTCTTTCTGAGCGTGGCATGACTCTAAAATAAGGATTTTCCTTCGAAAATCGTTCTTGTATTATTCTGCCTTTTGCGATAACTTTACTTCACATTTCTGCTACTTTTGTCTAATAGCAACGATGAGCATGAATGATGATTGGATAAAATTGATGAATGCACACTCACACAGAAAACACATGCCCTGGCCGGAATTTGAACACGTGAACATCGAAAGTCAACCACTTAACCTGCAAAAATCTGAACGTTTGGTCATACCGATGTATTAATACATTATTTGAAATATTTGGGGTGATCCGTTGTTTGACGTTACAGAATTGTTCTATTCTTTTCCGATTTAAAATAGTTTTCTACTACTGTACGCTAATCGCAACAACGTTTTCATTTCATCTAAGCCAATGTATCTGTAATTAATAACG